>NC_044980.1:13252850-14452850 GCF_008728515.1 Papio anubis
CATCTGACAAAGGGCTAATATCCAGAACCTACAAAGAACTCAAACAAATTTACAAGAAAAAAACAAACAACCCCATCAAAAAGTGGGCAAAGGATATGAATAGACATTTCTCAAAAGAAGACATTCATACAGCCAACAAACACATGAAAAAATGCTCATCATCACTGGCCATCAGAGAAATGCAAATCAAAACCACAATGAGATACCATCTCACACCAGTTAGAATGGCGATCATTAAAAAGTCAGGAAACAACAGGTGCTGGAGAGGATGTGGAGAAATAGGAACACTTTTACACTGTTGGTGGGATTGTAAACTAGTTCAACCATTATGGAAAACAGTATGGCGATTCCTCAAGGATCTAGAACTAGATGTACCATATGACCCAGCCATCCCATTACTGGGGATATACCCAAAGGATTATAAATTATGCTGCTATAAAGACACATGCACACGTATGTTTATTGCAGCACTATTCACAATAGCAAAGACTTGGAATCAACCCAAATGTCCATCAGTGACAGATTGGATTAAGAAAATGTGGCACATATACACCATGGAATACTATGCAGCCATCAAAAAGGATGAGTTTGTGTCCTTTGTAGGGACATGGATGCAGCTGGAAACCATCATTCTTAGCAAACTATCACAAGAACTGAAAACCAAACACCGCATGTTCTCACTCATAGGTGGGAACTGAACAATGAGATCACTTGGACTCAGGAAGGGGAACATCACACACCGGGGCCTATCATGGGGAGGGGGGAGGGGGGAGGGATTGCATTGGGAGTTATACCTGATGTAAATGACGAGTTGATGGGTGCAGCACACTAACATGGCACAAGTATACATATGTAACAAACCTGCACGTTATGCACATGTACCCTACAACTTAAAGTATAATAATAATAAATAAATTAAAAAAAAAAAAGAAACAGCAATAGTGACACTTTGTGGAAAAGATATAGCCTTTCATGCACCTATTTTAAAGAGAAAAAGAAAAGAAATTGAAATTAATGAGCTACGCTGCCAGTGGAAGAAAGGTAAAAATAGTAAATCCAAAGAAAGAAGAAAAAAACGTTTTAAAGCAAAATGTAATAAAATTAAAAACAAAGAAACAAGAGACAAGATTAACATCTCCAAAGCTGCTCTTTGGGGAAAATAATAATACAGACTAACCTTTGGCAAAATTAAGCAAGAGCAGTGGGGTGAATGCAATTTCACACCGAAAGCATCTGTCAGATCAGAATCTAGCAGAATGAGGCCAGGCATGGTGGCTCACGACAGTAATTCCAGCACTCTGGGAGGCCAAGGCAGGTGGATCACTTGAGGTCAGGAGTTTGAGACCTGTCTGGCCAACATGGTGAAACCCCATCTCTACTAAAAATACAAAAAATTAGCCGGGTGTGGTGGAGCATGCCTGTATGGGTGGTCGTTAGGGATTCTTCTGAGAACGTCACACATCTTACACTATCATGTAACTGTGACCCTCTCCCGCAAAAAAATTGCACCAAAAAACTAAGCACAATTTATTCTTTGTGTATCCTAAGCTTTAGTGCAGAGCTATAATTAAAATCTAAATTTAGTTAAATAAAACAGAAAAATTATTTCCTTATTTTATATTTCATGCTTCAAGACAAAGTGAACAACTTTTTTTCAACTTACCAGTCAGAAGTTTTAATTAAGTCCTTGCAAACTTGAAGAGACATTAATTGAAGTAGTATTAAAATGAGGAGACTAGTTTGATATGCAATAAGAATTAGTACCTAAAGGGGTTTGATTTCAGTAATGTTAGGTCAGAAGTAATACAGTAAGACAACCAGCTGGCAATATCCAGACCACCGCAGGAGACACTACCTGTGGAGGAGACGGAGCTATTGGCAGGGTGGGGAATGGGTAAGCTGCAAATCTCCTGCCTGATACAGCAAAGCTCCAAAACAGAATGATCTGGAAGCCTATTACAATACTTCCTTGCCCTCAATAGTTTCAGCTACTTCTACTGGAAGTATATGTATTTTTTAAGTGACATTATTTCTTCTGCTAAGTCCACATCCTAGGATGAAAAAATGTTCTTGCATTAAAAAACAGCACAGTTAGCCTACCTAAATAAACATCTACATTTTTTCACTACATAAAAAAACTCTATTTATAAATTATGAAAACTAGAGCATTTATAACCCTTCCACTGCCTCCCTCTCCTTCAGAAAACAGTAAATCTCTACTGAGCCCTAACAGTTTTTCTGGTTTTTCCTTGCCTTTCTACCCTATGGTTTCACAAAGGCCTGGGCTGAACTCTTTGTCAACACGTAAGACCTAGACTTAATTTTCTTGTTCTGAGCCTTGGTCCATCCTTACAGTTTGTGGGATCTGGGTTGTGGAATCTTCATATTTGTCTTCCCATTAGTAGGGGTCTCAGCTCCCACTAAGTTTTCTTTTAACTCAGTTTGCCACCTCAACACCCATCCTTTACTAAGTAGTGCCTTCTCCATCTGCTGGGATCAGCATGCTTCTAGACTTCCAATAGCCCACTTGGTTCCAACATGCTGCCCTCTTTGACCTGTTAGTACCAGCACGAACCCTAAATCTGGAGAGGATTCCAGGCTGTGATCCCTTTGACAGGGGAGCCCTGGACACCACCCTGATCCAAATCACTCATGAAGTCTTACACTCGAGATGCCACTGTTGCTGAGTCTCTCCAAGACCCCAGGATGCATCACCGCCTTTACTCCATCCAGAGTCGTGGGAAGGTATTTTTGCCCCAGTTTTATAAAGGTGAGGGCTGAATTCATGAATGGGTGAGTATTTAAAGAGACACTGCAGAACAATTAGTTAAGAGAAAGAGAACGGACAAAGGAATAAAGAAGTATAAGTCAAAGAAAAACTCATTGGCAAACCAAAGACAGAAGTGAACAATTTCTGAGGTGGAAGACAAGATGGATAACAGTGTTGAATTTCTTTTAAGAAGGCTGAGTAGAATGGGGACTAATACAGTAGTCCCCTCTTATCTTCAGGAATATGTTCCAAAACCCCCAGTGGGTGACTGAAACCAAACCCTATATATACTATGTTTTTGCCTGTACATACATACAAACATAGTGATGTTTAATTTACAAAATAGGCAGAGTAAGAGATGAGCAACAATAACTAATAATAAAATAGCACAATTTTTAACAATATACTATAATAAAAGTTATGTGAATGTGGCCTCTCTCTCAAAATATCTTATTGTGCTATACTCACCTATTTTCAGACCACAGCTGACCCTGGGTAGTTGAAACCATGGAAAATATAACCACAAAAACATCTTTCTAGCATCAACCACAGCCTCCTCCTCTCTGAAGGCTTTCCTAACCCCAGCCAAGCAGAAGTATCAGATTATCTTTTCCTAGTTTCACATTATCAAATCCTATGTAATGTTTCACAGGCCTAATCTCCCAATACATTTTTGTAGGCCTTGAGCTATGTCTCTTTATTTTTGAATCCTCACTTTTTCATATAGTATCAGAGTAGCATTCTTTCATAACTAGTCACTTTAGCCCCATTTGCCCTTTTTTAAATGCTAAATTCATTACTCTGTTCTTATGTATGTGCTTATATTTTAATCATTTCACCATCTGCCTCCTTTCTGACTATGAGCTGCGAAGGCATATCTACTTGATTTATTTCTATATTCATAACCTACAGCATAGAAGTGTAATACATAATTGCTGTATAGCAAATGCTTGTTTCATTGCAATAAATCTACATCTTCTTATTTACATATGGGAATAAAACATGATCCCTGCATTTGAGGTGCTCACCATCTATGCTACAGAAGTACCACGTGGTCAGACACTGCTGGGGAAACACAGGTGAATATCAGAATCTGCCATTATTCATCAATCTCCATCAAAAAGAGACCAAGATCCACTATCCTTATGTCTGAATCTGCCCCCAAAAGAATTCACTGCTTAAATTATTATAGGCTCTCTTCCTTCCCATCAAATGAAGACTGCTGCATGCCACAATGGTTAAAAAAGTTGAATTCTAAAGCCAGATTGCCTGGATTTCACCCCAACTCCACCCCTTCTTATGCCTGTGTTGGGCAAACCACTACACGTCACAGTGAAGTTTGCCAGTTTCCCCCTCTGCAAAATGAGAGTAACAAGAGCACCTACTTGACAGGATTGGTATGATTATTAAATGAATTAACACATACAAAGTGCTTAGAACAGTACCTGGCACATAGAATTAGCTAGCTTTGTTACGAGTCATTCTAACACTGAACTCACTCCTCCCAAGGTGTCTCCTTTTACTCTGAAGTGCACACATTTAATGCAAATAAGAAACCCTGGGAAAGAAGAAATAGAGTGGCTATTTTCCTCTTATAGTTAGAAAGATAGACATTTGCACCTCACTGGGATGAGAAAATGTCTGCATATTCATTATGGTAGATACCTGTTGTGTGTCTTCCCATCTTACCCTCTCTGACTCCCCTTTCCTGATAATAAACATTCCCAATGACCCAGCGGATCCCATCCTGCCTGTGTCCACCACAGGATCTCACAATTGAGAGGCCCAGTACTAGGCACCTCACCAGAACTGGCCAGCCTAACCCCTTCCTCGGGAATCTGGAGCTGGCCTGGTCCTGTGAAACAGCCTCAGAAGCTGCTGATGCCATAAACTGCTCATGTGAGCTGCAAGGCAAGACGGCTGGTCTGCAGTGAGCAGTGAAAGAAGGAAGAGAGAAAGGGGTTGAACGACCAAGCAGGGTCCAGATGCTGAGCTGGTCCTGGCGCCACCGTTACTGAGGCCAGTGGCAACCAGGCCTTGGAATCTGCCAGACATTGCTGACCATTTGCCTGAGCTACCTCTGGTCATAATCATTGCTACACAGTGACAAATGGAAATAAGCATCTATATTCTAATCATCCCGCAATGTTCAACAGAAGATGAAAGTTAACTTTCTAAGAACTTCAATGGAAGACATGTAGAAGTCTCATACACATCATTAGCCAAAGCTATATTTATGACCCTTTAATCCATGAAAAACAGCCTTCAATTATTAATCTGAAATCATGAAACACAGGCTGAGGTTGCTATCGGTCACCTCCATGATGAAGACACCTCTGCCTTCTGAATGGGTAATGATTAACAGCATTATACAGAAAGGAAAAAATAAACACACGACTGTCAACAGGAATTGTATTATACAACCTACATGAAGGTCATTAGTCTGCTTGCAAAACTCTTCATAATCTTGGTCAAAATCCATTTTCCGCTGGTCTAAGAAATTGTATTCCTTTTTCTTTATGGTTGCCACAATGCCCTGAAATATTATGAGATAAATTAGATAGTATTTCAATATTCTTAAATTACCTAACTAAATATGACCCTTAAATGTAGAGCCTATACAATAATTGCCAAAAAAAAATAAGTTTAAAGGAAGCTTCATTTTTTTACTCACATTGTTTCATGCTTATTATTTTATAGGCAGTATAAGGTTGCCATACTGCATTCAAAGAAATCACTTGGACAGCATTTTCATGAAGTTTTATGTATTTTTGAAAATATAAAATAAAATAAAAGTCACATCTGAAAATTGGGAAAGGTTTTTTTCACTAAAATTGTATTGTTAATCATATCTGAAATAAATTTTTAAAGCCCAGAGTAGAATTTACCAAAATATTTTGTGTTGAATAGTTTAAATCTTCTCAGAAAATAAATAAGGCTTTCACAGAACACAAACAACATAGGAAGAAAATAAATTATGTTATATCTACAGATGAGTTACTATCTTCCAAGCCCCAAACGTCTTAAAAATGTCAAACCGAATCCACCACTTAAAACCTCTCTAAAATTAATTGCTGCCTACTGCCCTGCAAAGCTGCAGCCTGTGACTAGGAAAGCACAAACTAGGAAGTTCGTCTCCTTGAAAATACTATTATCAGAAGCTTTGTTTGCTTTGAATAATGAGCTATAATGCTCTGTGATTCTTCTTAACCAGGTACTAAGCCATTCTCAAACTCAGGTGCCCACATTGTTGACAGAAGCATATAATTTTTATGAAGAATATTGGGCCTCCTTCTTCTACAATCTCCTCTTCAAAGTCACTTCCATTTAAACATCAAATCTCTCAATAGACAAAAGTGTATAAACAGCATAACTTCTTGAATCAAGTTTACTAGATAAAACAACCTACTCTTTCATGTTGCATAACTACAAAATTAGTTCTATTTAGAAATTGTGTGTGTGTGTATATATACATATACTTTTTTATATAACATGCATATGCATGGAATGTTATATAAAATATACATACACACACAATATATACATGCATGGAATGACACAATGTCTAGGATTTACAGTGCTGATGTTCCTTAATATCAAATGAATCAAAAGTATGTGTGTGTGTATGCGTATATATATATATACACACACACATACACATGTAGCTTTCTAAAAGAAGTATAGAAAAGCTACTACATTTTGATGTAGTAATTTTAAAGATTTGGGGACTTGAGAAAATCCCACTCTATGATGGGATTTAATGGTCACTTAAGATTATTAAGTTAAATAAAGGAAATGATTAATCGTGACCTTTACAGCAATTATTCAAACTCGATCTACTTAATTATTGTCTTGACAGATATTTATTGCACATCTACTATCTGTCAGTAAACTTAAAATGTTTCCTGCTATATAAAAATCTTTTCTTTTTCTCTCCCAAAACTTGGTATACTCAGGAAATAAAAAAGATTCCTTATATTGGTCTAAACTGTTAGAGTACAAAAATTAGTGTATACTGGTTAATTATATGATCCTTTTCAAATTCAAGTACCAAAAAACTTTAAGATTTAGTGTCAGCATCCCCAAAAAAAGAAAAAAATTGACTATGTCCATATTAAGAATTTAAAGCAAATTGTTTGTAAATTGCTTTTCTAACATCTTCAAAATGTTATTAGGTCACTATGCCCACTTTCAAAACTAAAATTAGTCACACAGATACCATGACAAGATAAAGCAGTTAAAAATCAAAATAATTAGGGAAGTCAGATCTAGAATAAAATCATGTCCTTTATATTTTTTAATATGGGTCCAAATAAAATGCTTAAATGCAGAGATAACTGAGTGCCACACAGTACCTGGTGTCGACTAATGCCTGACACAGTATAGTCTTCATTAAATATTTCTTGCATGAATAAATAAAATAATAAGTTACATTTAAACATTTTTCTTGTGCTACTAATGAAAATGCTTTTTTAATGGTGATTAATTTTAGACTATTGGAAAGTCATTCTTATAACCACACACCTGAAAAGAACATATTAGCACCATTACACAATTCTCAAATAAATCTAATTTCTTTATGGTTAAAAGGCCATGAGATTATTTATATTTTACATTACAGATGGATGATTTGAATCATTCTAAACACTGTTATTTGCGTAAAATATTGAAGTTTAGTTGTGGATTATGGTAGAAAATATAGCTTGAAAGTACAATACCTGGTATTTAGTGACCATGTCTTCCAGCCCTTCGATTGTGGAATCTTGCAGGACTGAATACGTCTTGAGGGTTGTAAAGATGTCTATTATCTTGCCAAGGCGTCGGTGAAAAGTTTCAAATTTTCCAAAAATATACATCTCACTAAAATCAAATTGTTTTGCATTTGGATTTTGTTTAAGCTTTTGTTTTGTCTTGTGAAAGCAGTGCTGGTATTCCTTAAAATCAAAAGAAAAATATACAAAAATATACAACAAAGGGAACAAGAAATTTTATTTTTTTAAGTGAAGGCAACAGAAAAATTAGGATGGAATTATAAGCCTTTTCATAGTTTCATGCCTTTGCATGTACTCACTCATCAGCCTGGAAATCATCTTTTCACCTCCTCTAATCTAGCAATTCCAGATTCTAATTGGGTTACTCATGATGCAACTCAAAGGTGTGGCCTTCCCATCTTGGTCCCACGGTTTTGGTAATAGCATCCTTCTGTGACTCTCTCTCCATTCATCTTTAAGACGCTTAAGGAAAACTACCTCATATTAGTTGTCTTTGTATCTCTAGTACTTACTGTGGTATCAGGACATAGTAGGCTACCAAGAAGGGTAAAAAAAAAAGTGAATAAATTTCCTGGGAAGGTATATTAACATTCCATTTTCTTAATAGTTAAGAATCACTGTTCTTTTTAGCAACCAAAGATGTAATAATTACAAAATGATTTAAGATGGTCTCAGCAAAAATAAGACAAAAATAATAGAACCTCTAAATACTAAACTAACCATTACCTGTTTCAGTTTAATCGCAGATAGTATTTTTTCTACAACAACATCCTGTGGCTGGGTCCAGATGGAAGCGGTTCCATTATTGGTAATATAGGCTTTACATGCAGATATAATCTGATTTGTCACCTGGGATTTTCCAATAAAATGATGTTAAGCACATAAAACAGCCATGGATTGTAAACTGAACTAGAAGGTCCCTAACTCTTCCACTTCTCAGAGTTCACCATCTTCTAACTTGAGGTTGGGTTTATTTCTTTTTCCATCACAGATGCAATCAACCAATAACCCTTTGATATTGTCAAAATCATTTGTGAAATCGCAGAGTTGGAAGTACCATGGAAAATCAACAATTTGGGCCACCTTGTTTATGCAGGATGAATGTCTTAACCAACCACGGAATGCTTCATTTCCTTCCCTAAAAACTGATGAGTTTCCACAAATCTCCTTAGGTAACCTGCTCTGAATATCTAACTCACAGTTTACTAGCACCATGTAAAATACTGCCAATCCTGATCTTTTCATGTGACCAAGATCAGCAATGGAAATGTCAAAAGGAGAAGGCCACAGAGAGAAGGAAAGCTAATGTACAAAACCACTAACATTTTATTCATCTCTCCAAACTTTACAAAAATCCTCAGAAATATATTAATTTTTTGCATAAAGCACAAGGAAAATTAAAATGACTATGCTGTATCCATGGAATGATATGATGCCCAGGATTTACAGTGCAAGGGGTGGGGGTATAGGTGAAACAAGATCAGCCATGCGTGGATATCTGCTGAATCTAGGTGATATGTACATGGCATTATAGTATACAATTCTCTCTCCTTTTGTACCTAATTCAACATTTCCATAATGAAAGGTTTTCCATAATTAAATGGTGGTTTCATTATTTTATGCTAAATCATGTTTTGCAAATAATATGTATAAAATCTAAATTAATAACACAAATTTACTTTTGGGCGTCATTTACTCAGGGAATACTCCCGCAACCCTAACATATAATTTTAAAGTATAAGGAAGTTGGGAGGGAATTTTGCAGTCATTCCTCCTGTCTACCTGAACTACCTATATGAGAGGAGGAAAAAGTTTCCCATTGAGCTCTTAAGGCTGGATGTCTTTACTCCCAGGAAGAAGTGTGCTTCCTACTGCGTTAGTATTCAGAACACAAATCTTCATGAGTCAAAAACTCTTCTATTTTAATACAACATTTAAGATTTTTGCTTTGATAATGAAAAAGTCATTTACTTCTTAGAGACTATTCAGAATGAGAATAGCAACAGTGCTTACCATAAACACTTACGAGTTAGGACATAAGGTTTAAGCATCGTTATGTTTTTTGGCAGAATCATTATAATTGCTTTATAGATTCCTAGAACATTGCAAGTGGCTTTTATTACCATGATTACTGTTCTAATAACACCAAGTAAACAACTGTGGCATCAAATAAATTTGGAACAGTGGCATATGAAATATGAAACAAGAGATAGTCAGTTAAATATAGCTTTTCTTAATTAAAATTTACCCAGTAGGAATACATGATGTGCTAAACCACATAGGGAAAGAAATCTTTTTTCATTTGTATTATATAAATAATAAAATATGTATCATAATAATTACTTTGGGAAATAATGCTTTATGATTTGCTAGAATCAACCTCTGACATAAATTGAATTCTATCTCTATTGATAGTCTAAGCCTTTTTAAAATTTTAAGATACATGCATATTGAACTGAGCCAAGATGGTAATTTTTAATTATCAAAAAATTGATCATTGGTAAAGAAATATAAATGAACATGAACTCTACATCATGCACTTACCTTTACAAACAGAGATGTGATCTTCTCAGAAGTGTTATAGTAATGAGAGATATTATAGATCATTTTAATTGCATTTATAAGTGTAGGAATAGCATCCATCATGGATAGCTAAAAGATACCATCAAAGTTTTCAGAAAAAAATCATCAAATTCAGCAAAATTCTAATAGACTAACCATTCCATCTAATTAAAATAAAGTTTAAGAGATTTCTATTAAAGATTTTAAAATACTATCTAATGCTTTACATGAAAATAATATATTTAATATGAATTTTATTATATTAGTCATATATGGTTAATCAAATTTTATTTCAATGGAAGAAACATTGACCTGCTGTTAATGACAAGCAACAGCGAGTTACCTGTTAACTATTATTAAGGATGAACTGTTAATAACAGTTAATGTTGTAATAAGTAAAAGCAGGCACTTCCTAAAGCTAAAAGATTAAAAGAAAAATCACCAGCTAATGATTTTTCCTACAGTTCTTTGAGATATATAGTTCAGAATGCCCTTTGCAATATTTAATGGAAAATGTAACATGCAATAAATGTTTTAAAATATAACATCTCATATACATCTTCAACAGATAGGAGATAGACTGTTTAGAGAAATAGATATAGAAATATAGGTATCTGTGTGTATGTGTATATACATATATATATATATATATATATAATTTTCTTGAAAATAAAGTTTCTAAGACCTTTCCAATGAACTGTAATATCGATGAACCAAAATTCAATATTCAGTTCAGCTAGTGCAAAAAGAGTTATCTATAGACTGAAAGAGTAGAAATCCTTAACTCACCGGATCACTGCTGTACAAAGGGTCACAACATTTTTCAAGTGTATACAAGTATTTCACATTGTCCTTCGCTTCATTAGTTGCATCAGTGATTCGAATATCCACCTCCCGCCAAGTCTAAGCACAATACGGAAAACCAATTTTAATGCAATTATTCATAGAGGAACTTCCAACATAACCGCTGCTAACAGTCACCACAAGTCCATTAGGCCAGACTTTCTGTGCATCTCACATAAAACTGAATCCAGAGAGGCAAGAGATATTGCTATGCTGGAAAGCAATTTAAAATTTTTGACTAAACTTTTTAAAGCATATCTTCGAGGGCTTCTCATATAAAATCTGTGCCATGACTATCCTAGAGCACCAAGAGGACAGCACCTCCCTTTAAACTCAACAAACAACCCCATCAAAAAGTGGGCAAAGGATATGAACAGACATTTCTCAAAAGAGGACATTCATACAGCCAACAGACATATGAAAAAATGCTCATCATCACTGGCCATCAGAGAAATGCAAATCAAAACCACAATGAGATACCATCTCACACCAGTTAGAATGGCGATCATTAAAAAGTCAGGAAACAGCAGGTGCTGGAGAGGATGTGGAGAAATAGGAACACTTTTACACTGTTGGTGGGATTGTAAACTAGTTCAACCATTATGGAAAACAGTATGGCGATTCCTCAAGGATCTAGAACTAGATGTACCATATGACCCAGCCATCCCATTACTGGGGATATACCCAAAGGATTATAAATTATGCTGCTATAAAGACACATGCACACGTATGTTTATTGCAGCACTATTCACAATAGCAAAGACTTGGAATCAACCCAAATGTCCATCAGTGACAGATTGGATTAAGAAAATGTGGCACATATACACCATGGAATACTATGCAGCCATAAAAAAGGATGAGTTTGCGTCCTTTGTAGGGACATGGATGCAGCTGGAAACCATCATTCTTAGCAAACTATCACAAGAACAGAAAACCAAACACCGCATGTTCTCACTCATAGGTGGGAACTGAACAACGAGATCACTTGGACTCAGGAAGGGGAACATCACACACCGGGGCCTATCATGGGGAGGGGGGAGGGGGGAGGGATTGCATTGGGAGTTATACCTGATGTAAATGACGAGTTGATGGGTGCAGCAGACTAACATGGCACAAGTATACATATGTAACAAACCTGCATGTTATGCACATGTACCCTACAACTTAAAGTATAATAATAATAAATAAATTAAAAAAAAAAAAGAGATAAACTCACACCTTTTCCCCTGCACCAGACCCATTTGATACCTCACTACCATATTTTCTATCTTTCCTCTATTCTAACCTGAACTCCCTTCCTATATCCCTATACATTTATCCATAAATGTAGTAATTGTTTATTATCTGCCAACCATATGCCAGTACTGTGCTATGAGCTAAGAACTTAGAAATGGAAAGATAATCTAAAAGTGAGAGAAGTAAAAGGAAATTATTTAGCACGTCAATACATTCCATTGACTTCATGGAAGTCCGACCGATAGTATTTCTGAACTGTATTGCAAGGCCTACCTCTGCTATTTCATTGAGGAATAAAATAAAGTAAATCTATAGCATGTTTATTGTAACAAATTATTATTGATTATTTAGATTATTTGCATGTATCAAAACATGCAAATAGCTAATAACACCCATGCAAATAGTTAACAAATAGTCTTTCCAGCACCAATGCCAGGTGAGTTAGGCAGCCTCTATGATGGTCCCCAATGACCACAAACTCCCTGTATTCAAGCTCTTGTATTCATCCCTTCTCCTTGATCATGGACTGAATCTAGTGACTTGCTTCTAATAAGGAGAATATGGCTAAAGTGATAGGATGTCACTTCCAGAATTAATTCACATAAAGACCGTGGCTTCTAGGTTGGGTGCTCTCTTGCCCTCCCTCACTTGCTCCCTTTAAGGGAAACCAGCTGCTATGTTCTAAGCTGTTCTACAGAGAGGCCCATGTGGGAAGGAACTGAAGGAAGCCTCTAGCCAACAGCCAGCAAGACGCTGAAGGCAGCAACAACCAGATGAGTGAACCCGGAGGCAGATCTTCCACGAGTTGAGCCCTAAGATGAACCCACATCACAGCTGCAGCCTCATGAGATACCCAGAGTCAGAGGCACCCAGCTAAGCTGCACCCAGATTCCTGGCCCATAGACTCCGAGATTAGAATATTGGCTGGTTTTTTTGTTGTTGTTTGTTTTTTTGAGACAGAGTCTCACTCTGTCACCCAGGCTGGAGTGCAGCGGCACGACCTCGGCTCACTGCAAACTTCCACCTCCCGGATTCAAGCGATTCTTCTGCCTCAGCCTCCCAAGTAGCTGGGACTACAGGCACACGCCACTGTGCCCAGCTAATTTTTGTACTTTTAGTAGAGATGGGGTTTCACCATATTGGCCAGGCTGGTCTCGAACTCCTGACCTTGTGAACTGCCTGCCTCAGCCTCCCAAAGTGCTGGGATTACAGGTGTGAGGCACCGCACCTGGACTATTGGCTGTTTTAAGCTGCTAAGTTTGGGGGTTGTTTGTTTTGCAATATAAAACTAATATACAAGGACTAAAAAATAAATATGGATTGGGTGAGTTGTCATTATTTTTATTTCTAGCTTGTCTGAAATCATAATATATAGATACATGTATATAAACATGCTATCATGTTCTGTCTTAATTACATGCAATGCCCTCTAATAACATATATACATACATGTATACCAGCTAACAAATGTCTTTAATTCAAAGACTATTGCCACAGCCTCCAAAGTTATATGAGGGAAATATTATGTAATTGTAAATGTTTTTCCTCAAGGTATAATAACATTCTTTGCTCCTAATCACTCTATAACTTGAAAATATGCATAGAGAACTCTTATTCCCTTTTTACGAGGCAAAATGAAATGGCTGACGACCTTCAGCAGTTTTGACTTGGCCGCCGCAAGCACCGCCAGCACAGCCTTCACATCTGGGCTTTTCAGTTGTTCCAAAAGGTAGTTAAACTTGGAGAGTCTTTTTTTCCAGTGCTCCAGCTCCGCTCGTGGCCCAACGTCATCC
Organism: Papio anubis; assembly: GCF_008728515.1. Lineage (NCBI taxonomy): Eukaryota > Metazoa > Chordata > Mammalia > Primates > Cercopithecidae > Papio > Papio anubis. Next base: position 13,266,827 of record NC_044980.1, read on the forward strand.
GCTTCCTTCCGCAGCTGATTGTTTTCAGCAAGAACCTGCAAATGTGCGGGTAAAACATGAGCCATTGCATGGGGCTGGAGATACTAAACTTACAGGCAAGCAAAAAAAATAAGGAAATCAGTTATCCTATCTGAATCATGATGTATGCGTATTCCATGCTTCCAATAACAATCTTTTACTAACTTAGCATGTATCCATTTTTAAAACTTCAGTGAAAATTTCTTTGACCTGTTTTAACTGAAAACCACTTATGCTTTCCTCATATGAAAATAGCTTATATTTTGGGGGGTTTTTTAAGATTTTTGATTCATACTTTTTTCTTTTATTAATGCTTATTTTACATATTTATGGGGTACATGTGAGTATTTGTTATATGTGTAGAATGTGTCATGGTCAGGTCAGAGTATTTGGGGTATCATCACCTTGCGTACTTAACATTTCTATGTGGGTAACATTTCAAGTCCTCTATTCTAGGTATTAGATTGGTGCAAAAGTAATTAGCCATTGAAAGTAATGGCAAAAACCACAATTACTTTTGCACCAACCTAACACTTTGAAATATACAGTATACTGTTGCTAACTACGGTCACCCAATCTGCAATGGAAAACTACCTATTTAATGAGCTGTAATGAGCTTCTGAAGGCCTTGACTTCAGGAATTTTTCTTGGCTATTCATTTACTCTATAACCTTGGAGGAACATGGCCTTGTTAAACTGCATGGTTCAGGCTAGTGGATTTGAATTGTGCTTACTTTTTAATGTAATGTCCACCTTCATTCCTTCATTGAGAACTTTTCTGAATTTTTTTTTTTATCGTTAAGTCTCAAGCTCCCTTTTGGAGGACATACTAAATGAGAAAACTCCTCATGCTTCTACAGGGGTTCTCTCCAAAGTAAACTAGACCTTGAGAAAAGAAAGTGGCAAAGTGCAGCCTTCGAGTGGTGTAAGTACATACAGCCATTTTCTTTCATTTCTTAGAATTCTTACTACCTCTTCTTAATTCATGACAGTAAATGAAAACCACATTGGACCTCTCACCTCCTCAGGGATTTACAGTAAAACTCTTAACAAATGGAACGTCGTATGTGAATCCACCTTCTTCCACTGTCTAGTGAAGTAACGTGGCACCTGAAATGGATGTTTGGTTTCTCAAAATTACCTGTTCTGTCTGTTTGATCCATACTTTCATACAATCCTCTATTTTTGCCAAGGTCTCAGGGTTATTTGCTAGAGTCAAGTAGTCCGTAGGTTCCTTTAGGTTTTTCAGGTCAAGTGTGTCACACTTTTGAAGATTCACCTAATTAGAATGAAAATTAAATAATAAGATGATGCTTTTGTAAAACACACACACCATGGGCCCTGTGTTTTCCACTTTGCTGCACTCTGACAGTGCTCTGGAAAGCCCATCGGGTAGCACATACCTCCTCTCCACTCCCACGTGCCTTTGTCCACGCTGCCGTGAGACTGACGGAACTTTCCAACACTTCCCTGTGGTCCTACACACCCTCACAATTCAACCCAAAGCCCACTGCCCTCTCCCACTCAGAAAGAATGCCTCCTCCCACCTGGGGACCCATCCTATTTTGTTAATACTTTTATTGCAGTATGAAGTGGACCCATATGAGAAAAAACACTGCTTTTTTCCACAGAATGTCAACAATTTTATTTGGTCCAACCTGCATTTTGGTCTGGCCTCCAACACAGTTAATCACAAATATAATTCGGGTGTTAGCTGGAGTCATCCTGTGTCTGTCTGGATAAAATTTGCTTAACTCCCCCATTCTACATCCTTTGGAAAGCATAATGCGCCTTCCCCAATCCCAGCAGGATCAGCATTCCCGGGAAAGGAGGGCAGAGTGTCACACTGTCATCATGACCATAGGATCCATTTCCCTACCTGCCCCTACATGCCTGATCTGGGCTCTGTCGTCTCTCTTATTCCCTTATCTTCTCTCTCTCTCTCTCTCTCTCTTTCTCTCTCTCTCTCAATCTCTCACGCTCTCGCTCTATCTTTATCTCTCTCTCACTCTCACACACACACACACGCATGCATGCATCCATCAACCTCTGCCCCAAGTAATCACAAACACAGACTTATTATAAACAGCACAAATCATACAGAAGCTAAATCTCACATTTGCCAAAATTATTCTTAAAGGCCCTTTTGATCATTGACTGAACCACAGGATCCAACTTGCTCTCTCCAAACATATCAGTTCCTCTTTCCTTCTTCTGCTTCTTCAGGATCTCTTCCCACCTCCATCTGCTGCCCACCACACACACACAGACACTTCGGTTCCAAATTCCTTCCATTCTAGGATGCACAGCAGTGCCACAAGCATTTCTGACTCTTGCCTTTGGAGTCACTCATCTGACTGACAGGGTAAAGCCCTACATCACTGCCAACGTTTTTATGGAACCCCTGAATGTGTTGATCATTACAAACTGTAGAAATTGAAATCTAATCACCACCACGTCTTGAAGGAGCAATAAAATTGCCTACCAAAATTTTTGAAGAACTGCAACATAGAGGAATTAAGACCATCCAAGAGAAGCATTACACACTTAGGTACTGTGCTTGTTGACCACCTGATCATTTTTAAAGGAACAGCTTATTCGTACTCACCTTCTCCTTCAAACTCTCCTGTGCACCCGATAGGACGTTCACAAAGCCTTCCAGGGAGCTCAAGAACTCCTGCCGAATGTTAGCTGCGTCCTGAAGGCCCTCGAGCTCGCCCCAGCCATGGCTCGTGGCTCTGAGAGCAGGAATGAAGATGTCGGACAGCAAACGTCTCACGCTGTTGAGCAGGCCTCCATCTGCCGCATCTAACATGTTAAAACTCACCTCCTGGAAAACAAGCAGGAGATCTTCTATTGTAAAAATGATCCTCAAATGCAACACAGCTACTAAGTCATTTCTTAAATGTTGTCACTTTACCAAATACCCAGTAAATTATTAGTTTGTGACGAGTGTGGTGGCTCACACCTGTAATCTCAGCACTTTAGGAGGTTGAGGTGGGGGGATCACTTGAGGTCAGGCATTCAAGACCAGCCTGGGCAATATGGTGAAACCCCATCTCTATTAAAAATACAAAAATTATCCAGCCTTGGTGGCGTGCACCTGTAATCCCAGCTACTCAGGAGGCTGAGGCAGGAGAATCGCTTGAACCCAGGAGGCGGAGGCTGCAGTGAGCCAAGATGGTGCCACTGCACTCCAACCCAGGTGACAGAGCAAGACCTTGTCTCAGAAAAAAAAAAAAAAAAAATTAGTTTGACAACCTTGTTAAGAAATAAGCTTTATACTATTCTAAATTGTAATCATCAAAATAAAAGCATGAAATAAATAGAATACCAGATGTTTATCAGTTTATTTGCTCCAAGAAGATAGTATACCCATCAGAGGGAAGGGGAAAACTTGTACAGATGCACTTCATTTTGCACAAAAAAAATAAAGTTATATATCCACTTTCAGAAATCTTAACTTAAATGTATAAAATTTGCCATTAAGTAAATTATGCATGGGGAATTCTTTAGAAAAAGAAAGCCTTCACTGTTATACACACACCCAGAAGGTTATATCAACTTGTGTTAATAAATTGAATATTAAGTCCTCTTACTCAAAAGATTTAAAGGGAATGTCCTCTTAATTTCTTGCTTTAAAATTTTAAAAAATACTTCTCTGAAAGTAGTTTTAGATACTGTAGTGAATATACTATGATTGTCTCCACCGGAGGAATATTTGTGTGCAAGTTGTGTGTTTTTTGGTAATTCAGAGTAAACAATGGCTCTTGCCCCTTACCCGGTGGATGTTGTCAGGGGTGATGGCTTTGGAAGGGTCAGTCCTGATGAAGAATACACATACCCCAGTAAGAGCCACATCTTTTCCCTCGGTCACGAACACCTTAGGTTTTTTAATCTTTCCAGAAACAAGATTTACCCCTCCTAGAGAGCCAAGTTGTCCTACAAAAGCAAAATAATTTTAGTTTCACAAATGCTTTTCACAGTCCATGTGGTTGCCTTTGGAATGAACTTTCTCGTTAAAATATTGCCACTGTTGACTTGTCCATGTGCCTTAGGTGGGTCCACCTCTTGAACAATCTCTAGCATGAGCCCTACAGAGATCTAAAAAAGTCTGTTTGATTCCAGATCACAGGTTCACTTCAAAATTGTTGTTTGGGGGCAGTGAAAAGAGGGAAGGAGGACAAAGTATCTACTGGCATGTACTGTGTTCCAGACCCTCTGCTAGGTACCCTGTGTACATTATTAAAACTCACAACCCAGCTGGGTGCAGTGGCTCACACCTATAATCCCAGCACTTTGGGAGGCCGAGGCAGGCGGATCGCCTGAGGTCAGGAGTTCAAGACCAGCCTGTCCAATGTGATGAAACCCTGTCTCTACTAAAAATACAAAAATTAGCTGGGTGTGGTCATTGGCACCAGTAATCCCAGCTTCTTGGGAGGCTGAGGCAAGAGAATCACTTGAACCCAGGAGGCAGAGGTTGCAGTGGGCAGAGATCACGCCACTGCACTTCAGCCTGGGCAACAGAGCGAAACTCAGTCTCAAAAACAAAAACAAAAACAAAAACAACTCTGAGGCAGCTGTGACATGTTCCAAGTCAAACAGCCAATAGGTGGCAGAGCCAAGGTCAAAAACCTGCTCTGACTACAAAACTCGGGACCCCACTTCCCCATGCTGTCCCTACTCTGTCATAGTCAGCATACTAGGTTATCTTTCAAATACTGCTGGAGTCAGGGTCTTGTAGAGGTAGGATTAACAGCGTGGGCTCTAGAGTCAGACTCTCAGAACTTCAATCTCAGGCTGCGCTCCCAGCCGTGTGAACTTGGCAAGTTACTTTATCTTTCTGTGCCTCCGTTTTCTCATCTTCTTATCTTAAAAATGAGAACAATATGGCCAGGCGCGGTGGCTCATGCTTGTAATCCCAGCACTTTGGGAGGCTGAGGCGGGGGGGATCACCTAAGGTCGGGAGTTCGAGACCAGCCTGATCAACATGGAGAAACCCCGTGTCTACTAAAAATACAAAATTAGCCAGTGTGGTGGTGCATGCCTGTAATCGCAGCTACTCAGGAGACTGCGGCAGAAGAATCACTTGAACCCGGGAGCTGGAGCTTATGGTGAGCCAAGATGATGCCATTGTACTCCAGCCTGAGCAACAAGAGTGAAACTCTATCTCAAAAAAAAGAATGATACTAGAACTTCTAGAACTTAGCATCTGAAATTGTTGTGAAAATCAACACACTGTATAAAGCCCTTAGAAAAGCATATAAGAATATTAGCCTCTGTAAGCCTTATTATTATTAGTATTTGAACAGTCATCTTTGATTATCCAAGCATGTGGCTCACTGAGTAGATATTTTAGTACATAGAATATACTCTGAGCTATTCCTTTATGTTCTAACCTGTCTAAGAAGTGTTTAGATCTCCAAATGGACTGGTAGCTCAATCAGGATCACTGGGGTGGGAGGATGGTGCTAATGGTGGACTTTGGGATGGGGAGTGGACCAGAAGTTGAATCCTAAAATCCTGGGATTGGAACCTCTTGGAGTAACCCTCCCTCAGGGATCATCCTCCCATGGTGCTAGGCTAGAGACCTTGACATGGGCTTGGACAGTGAGCCCTCATTAAAGGTAACTAGTAGATCAATCTCCCCCTCATTCAAAATTGCATCCCACTCCTGGCTAATACCACCTGGGTCTCATGAGTAATAAGATGTTAGGCAACAAGTTTCAACCAAGGCACCAAGGCATGACAGACATCAGAAAACAGAGTTTCAAAGGAAAAAGAAAATTCTGCAGAAATTTCAAAGTGGTTGTCCTAGAACTGATTAGACATCTTCTCCCTGGCCCCCATCAGAATGCAAAAAGGTCAAGAGCGTGTAGACTAAGGAAGGATTTTGTGAGGACAGTTATGCTAAGTATTAGTCCGTTTTCATGCTGCTGATGGAGACATACCTGAGACTGGACAATTTACAAAAGAAAGAGGTTTAATTGGACTTACAGTTCCACGTGGCTGGGGAAGCCTCGTGGTGATAGTGGAAGGCAAGGAGGAGCAAGTCACATCTTACATGAATGGCAGCAGGCAAAGAGAGGATAAGACCCAAGCGAAATGTGTTTCCCCTTATCAAACTATCACATCTCATGAGACATATTCACTATCACCAGAACAGCACAGGAAAGACCTGCCCCCATAATTCAATCACCTCCCACAAGCTTCCTAGCATGACACGTGGGAATTGTGGGAGTTACTATTCAAGACGAGATTTGGGTGGGGACACGAAGCCAAACCATATCATGCTATGCAAAGGGTGAGGTTATAAAGTGTTCCTACTTTTACCTCAGGTCAAGAATGAGATTGCAACTGTCCCAGCTTGCCCAGGACAGGGGGGTTTCCTGGGATGCAGGACTTTCAGTGTTACAATCAGCAGTCAGTGACTCCAGTCAAGAAACAAGGTGTTCAACCCAACCACCTAAAGAGCTTGATTTATGTCTCCTGGAGTTTAGGAACAAAATGACTGTGATATGACACCTGACCAAGAAATCTAAGCACAGTGCTCAATAAGGCATATAGAGAGAAACTGGACTGTACTGGGAGCTAACAGCACGACCATGGAGGGCAGGGACCTAGGAACCCAGGTAGGGGCACTGCTGAAAAGATCCAGACTGAAGCCACCTTAAATCCTACTCAAAAGGAGCACCTGAGGGAGGATGGGACAGAGTGAGCGAGACTTACACTACCAAATTTCAGAGGCTATCATCATCAGGACAGCCTGTCACCTCAGGAGAACCCACCACTGTGCCCACAAGAGCAAGGTAAGAGTGCAAGATCAGCAGCTCATGACAGTGCCAGTCCAGTAAAAACTTTCCTGACCCCCTTCCCTCTTACCTCTGCCCTGCCTCTGGCCTCACACAGTCAGGCCCTTTAGTTACGCTGATGTGGACAAGGGGTGGAAGATGAAGGTATGGAGAAGAGCACATGGTCCTCCCTCTTCTCCTACTGAGAACTTCAACCTTCAGAGAAATGGGGGACTCAAGGGTGAGGAGGGAAGAATATTTCACTTTCCATCAACTGGACAGTTTTTCTTTTTGAGTTGACATTGTGTTTGTAATTTGAAATGACTATAGACATTTTTGTAATCTAAGAATGTCCAGGAAAGTCATGAGATTGCCTGCATTCTAATCCAAGTTCAGAAGAAGAACTATCACCAGTGAGAAGATTCAAAGGTTAAACTTGCTTTTATGTTTACATCCTATGAACACTTCTTGATCCAAGCAAAATTTACACAGAAGGTCAGTTTCATCCAGTGTTCCGTTCATGGATAAACTTGATCTTTCATTTGAGCTTATGTTTTGCAATCTGGTGTAGAAACCAAAACTTCTATCTCTTGATTTTTCACTCAAAATGTAATAAGTTTTCTAAGCTTTCTAAAATATCAAACTGACAGCTTTGAGAAAATGCCAGTTCGAATTTGCATGCATAATTTCCTCAGTTTTTAAACAAAGAAGTATAGTCTTACTATATGCCAAGAGCAATAACTATTTTCCCTTTTATCAAATGGGTCATAAAAAGTATGTATATAATATTTTAATATATCAAATAATACATTTAATCAGATATTGACTTATGTTTCTAGGTAGGCATTTAAAATTACATTAATCCACTTAAAAATAGACTAGACTATGCCAGTTGAATCCATAGAAAGATTTGCAAATCTGGGCCAGGCACGGTGGCTTGCACCTATGATCCCAGCACTTTAGGAGGCTGAGGAGGGCAGATCACGAGGTCAAGAGATTGAGACCATCCTAGCCAACATGCTGAAACCCCATCTCTACTAAAAATACAAAAATTAGGTGGGCGTGGTGGCGCACACCTGTAGTCCCAGCTGCAGGCTGGGACTGTACTTTGGGAGGCTGAGGCAGGAGAACTGCTTGAACCCCAGGAGGTGGAGGTTGCAGGGAGCCAAGATCGCACCGCTGCACTCCAGCCTGGTGACAGAGTGAGACTCTGTCTCAAAACAAACAACAAAATAACAACAACAAAGAAAAAAAGATTTGCAAATTTTTCATAAATGAGAACAATGAAAACTGTCATCCAATATTACTTATTTAAAGCAGTCAGTAGAAAATAAACAAAATGTGATATCTAACTAAAAAGGGGTGTTACACATACTGGCAACAATTCCTATGCTAAAAAGAAATAATGCCTATAATCCCAGCACTTTGGGAGGCCAAGGCAGGTGGATCACGAGGTCAGGAGATCGAGACCATCCTGGCTAACACGGTGAAACTCCATCTCTACTAAAAAATACAAAAAAAATACAAAACATCCCTAGTAGCCTGTAGTCCCAGCTACTTGGGAGGCTGAGGTAGGAGAATGGGGTGAACTTTATAGGTGGAATTTTTAGTGAGCCGAGATCACGCCACTGCACTCCAGCCTAGGCAACAGATCGAGACTCCGTCTCAAAAAAAAAAAAAAAAAAAAGAATGCCTATATACCTGCAAAACAGGTGCTCATTATAATTTCCAGACCATAAAACACAGAATGAACTAGAATATAAGAAAAGGAAGTCAAACGTAATCTACTTTATTATCTTTATTGCAAGTACAGCCTGAGAAGGAAAACAAAACATCTCCAATAAAGTTAGAAGAACCAGGCTAAATACCAACTGTAATCTGTCTCCATCCTTGAGGTGAAACAGAACTTTTTCCACAGGGCCACACCCAACACACTAATGGTTTCCCACATGGACCCACACACACACCTCCCTCATGCCCGCAAGGTGAAACAGGTCCATTCTCACAGTGGCTTTCTTCTTCAAGCTACTCTCAGATAAATCTAATGACACATTTCTGAGTCATGTCACATCAAATTCAGATACCTGTTTCTGCTTCCTCCACATCTTGATAATAAAACATGAGGTGTCGGAGACCTCCAACAGCAAAAAGTTGATCAATTCTTTCAATCTGGGAAAAAGAAAAAGGTAAGATAATGACTTTCAATCCAAATTAGAAACTGCACTTAAATCAGAATTAATAATATAAAAAAGGAAAATGTACTGTTATCTTTCATATTCAAACAGGACAGCATCTAATGTATCCTATAAAAAAGGAAGCATTTATGTTAAAAGAATAAATGTCTCACCATAGTAAAGACTCTGCTCAAAAAAGTAATTTCATGAATCTTAGAAATATTTGCTACTTATGCACATTTGAAAAGCATTGTCCACCCATATTTGCAAATTTCCTAAAGTGTTGAGCTGTGGAAGGGAGGTTTAAATAGAGAAGAGTGCTTCAGTCAACTGCAGATAAGCAAAAACAAACCTTTCAAAACTTAGTCTAACACCCTAGAGATAATGAATATTAAATTGCAATAATCACCAAAACTGCCATGAGAACGTATCTGACTATGAACACACCTTCCAGTAGCAACCTGGCACTAAACTGGGACTAACAGTCCCATCCCTGAGGCTCACTTAAGTCTACAAGCCTAACAAAGGGTCTGCTACCAATAGAAACACTTCTTTTAAATAGTCAGTGGCACAGTTTGGAACTCATATGAAAATAAAAAGATAAAATCTACACACCCATTAAGCATTAGGATGGCTACCACCAAAAAACAGAAAATAGCAAGTGTTGGTGAGGACATGGAGAAACTGGAACGCTTGAGCACTATTGGTAGGAATGTAAATGGTGCAGCCATTGTGGAAAACAGGATGAAGGCACCTTAGAAAAACTAAAAATAGAATTGCCACATGATTCAGGAACTCCACTTCTGGGTATACATCCCAAAGAATTGAAAGCGGGGTCTCAAAGAGATATTCGTATATCCATGTTCATAGTAGCATTATTCACAATAGCTTCCACAAAAGGTGAAAGTGACAGATAAAGGGATAAACAAAATATGGTATACATATACAAGGGAATATAATCCAGCCTTAACAAGGAGGGAAATCCTGGCACACATTACAACATGGATGAACCTTGCAAATCTTACACTAAGTGAAATAAGATAATCACAAAAAGACTAATACTGCATGCCTCCATTTGCATGAGGTATCTATGGAATAGTCTAATTCCTAGAGACAAAAAGTAGAATGAGGGGATTGTCAGCGGCTGGAGAGAAGGAGGAATGTGGAATGGTAGTTTAATGGGTACAGAGTTTGTTTTTGTGATAAAAGGCGTTCTGAAGATCTGTTGCACAGTAATGTGAATGTACTTAACACTAATGAACTGTACACTTAAAATGGATAAGATGGTGAATTTTGTTATGTGTATTTACTACGTCTTAAAATAATGTTTTTAAAGGATAAAATCTAGCCTGAACAATTAAGTGTGAAAAATAAATCCCCTTCAATTTCTACCATGATTGAAGATGCCACAGGGAAGAGGAGGAAGGACTCCCCAAGATTCAATTCCAGGCCAAGAATGTGGTGAAGGGCATGGTTCCATCACAGCCAGTATTGAAGCTCCTATCCCTCTCGTCTGTGCTTGACAGCCTGAGCCAGATGCTTTCTTTAAACCTCCAGGTTCTGAGATTCCTGGGTTGTGAGCTTGACATAGCAGTTTATCCTGGGATCCCTACAGAGCTGAACTTTTGCCTGCTTCTTCCCCTTGCATATTCCCAAATCCAGATGTCTAAATTGGGAAGCAGGGTGGAGTTAAGCATTTCACCTCTGGAACAATCTCCCCAAGTGGCCCTCTCTGCTTTTATGCCTCCATATTCTGGGAATAATATTATCTACCTTCTGGTATTATGAAGATGGAAATGAAGTCATAGATGAAAGGGATTGAGAACAGAGACCAACACATGGTAAACATTCAGTAAGTGTCAGCTATGAGGAGAAAGAGGAGAAGCACATTTCCTCAGCTCCTGCTTGATCCATCCTGTAGTTTACCCATTTTCATGTTATCCATTCTTAATTGTTCCCCAACTCCTACTAACCCCACCAGAGCAGCCCAGCAAGAAGGAATGAAGCCAGCGGTGTGCCACAGATGGCTCGTACTAGCCCAGGATATCCAATGGATCACAACTCTTTCCACCTCAGCATTTCGTAACATGATGATAGTAGTTTGGAACCAGCCATTGTGGGAGTATTTACACCACAGAAATTTGCAGATGCTCAAACCAGTACCTCCCTGCCTACTTCCTCCATCCTTGCCCAAAGTCAGTTGTTAACATTTACAAGCCTACCACTGAAAAGAATTCCCAACAGTGTGACACCCTGTCAACAAAAAGGGCTTGCCTTATTTCTTTTTTTTTCCTAATGTCTAATTAGTTTCTTCAAAAAATCTTCAGGAATCATCATACGGCTGTTTATATGCTTTTTTCACTGCCCAGGAAATTATATCTTCCCATATTTTGGCCTTCCCCAACCAAGGTCAAACACAAAGCAAATCATACGCCCGGTTTTAAAGAAAAATTGTAGCAGAAGATGGGAACCAAGGTTAGGAACAAAAGAAAGCAGGTTCAGCTGCCAAACCAAAGTAAAAGCCAGAAAATCATGGCACAAATCCAGTGCCTAGAACAGAAGAAATGCACAAAAGATGAGTTGGCAACTTGAGAGGAGATTCTGTTCCCCGACTTTAGCTTCCAAAATGGCACAAGAGCCCAGCTTCACTGGACATAGAGAGATGCAGACAATGCCGTCAGAATCACGGAACTCAAATGACAATTAGAAGTGCCCCTATTGAACATGGAGAGCTGGAGAGCCTTAAGCTCATTCTGCAAGCACCAGTACAGTCAGAATGGAGCCCTGTCCACGTTAAGACAGGCACCTCCCTCTGGGCACAGCATGGGATCTTGTCACAGGACCACGTCAACAGACCATCTGTGCCCTCTATAATCAAGTCAGTGAGAAGTCAAATGCATCCCACCTGATCGCCTTCAAGAACAGCATCCTCCACTTCGGTTTTGTTCAGGTCCAAACAGGAAGCCACAATTGCAAATAAGTAGTTATGCCTCCCATCCAAAAGAGCCCGCTTGGCTTCCTTCTCTTCCTTCAGTCTTTGCTAAAAGAAAAGAATAAAAATGTTACATGGAAACTGCTGTTCTCAAGTGGATTCATTTTGTAATAATTTCATACAATTGTTGTTTTTCAAATCGTAGGTATCCAGATAACAGACAGCTTAATGGTACCAATTTTTATGTACTATCTTCTATTTTTAGAAATAATTTATTTCTCTTATGAAAATAAAGCATGCTCATTGTTTTGAAATTGCATAATACAGAGAAGCCAAAAGAGAGAAAAATCCTCTGCCATCCAGAAATTATTACTGTTAACATTTTGTTCTAAATCTTTACACACTTATTTCTATGCATATATAAGCATTCAACAGAATACCAAAAAAAAAGAGATCACCATTGTTATAAACATTTTCCTAAGCCATTAAAGTAATATTTTTCTACAGTATGTCCTATCTTTATTATTTACCTACAGCTATATATTTGGTCTTCAAATTAACTTCTGAATGCCATTGCTTGCTCTTTAACTATTAATTGTTAATTATGAGAATAAGGCATGCTTAATGTAACCAATGTTGGCAGTTTGAAGGATGTCTTTCCTTATGCTCTATGCTCATACAATCATATTCAAACATATGCCCACACCTATATTTACATCATACTATAAAATGTTTTCATGCATTTTTCCCTTAACAATACATCACTGACTTCTTTCCAGTTTAATACAGACTATTCCATCCTCTGTAATAGCTGCAAAAATATTCAGTATGAATGTACCATAATTTATTCAATTATTTTGACAATGGTAGACACTCGGCTTCCAATTCCTTCTTGGAATAATACATTACCTTTAATGCCAACCAGTAGCTCCCACTGGGAAGAGGAAAAGTGGACCCTCTGGATCCCTTCTTTTAATCAACAAACATTTGTTAAACCCCTAATACGTGCCAGCACTGAAGAGGACAACACTACCTGGTAACTTCAAAAAAGCTCATGGCCTGGCTGGCAGGATGTGAGCTGAAAATTTAAATATGACAGATGTCATGGCAGTTGCCACAGGGGCATCAGATTTATGGGTCTCCAAATGCAGGGGCATTTATGGGTCTTCAGAGAAGGAGCAAAAAGAAGGATCTCCCACTCTAGCCTGGAGTTGATAAGGGGTGGGGGTGGGGATGACAGGAAAGCTTTCAGGAGGAGGTGGCTCAAGCCTAGCATTGAAGGAGGGTTGGTCATACTTCTAGGACAGTTGCCTTTCTGCATACACAAAGGCCGAGAGGCACACGAAAGCACATTCTGAAAACCACAAGGCAGCCAGGATGGGTGAACTAAAAAGGACTAGGAAAACATAACAGGAAATGAAAAAAAAGTCAGATCACAAATATTTTCTGAACCACATTACAAAGTTTAACTGTTATGTGAAATCCATGGAGAATCACTGATGATTTTCAAATCAGAAGAGACAGGTGTTTAGCTGCCTGTGCAGCATTGAAAAATCCATCATTCTAACAGTAGTGTGGAAAGTGGGCTGCTGCAATGCACGCCTGGAGGCAGTCAGGTGGGTAATGGTGGCATTCCCAGACACTGGGTTCATCAAGAGGAACAGGTTGAAGCAACACAATCATAAGTTCAGCTTTTGGATGTGTAAGATTTTGAGGTGAGTCAACACATAGGTGGACGAGGCAGACAGGCCACTGGAAATGTTCAAGGGGAAATGGCACTGCAGATACAGATAACATGCAGGTTCTCAATTCAGCACAATGACTTTATGAGATAGACCATTGTTGTTGTGAGGGGCAGTCCTGTGAGATGTGAGGTTTTAGCAGTGCCTTTGGTCTCCAACTTCTAGGTCCCAGTAGCCCCCACCACTGACTCGTGAGAATAAAAAATGTCTCCAGACATTGCCAAATGGCGCCTGTGGGACAAAATAACCTCCCCTGTTGGGAACCACTGATATGATACAGACATATATATAGATATAGACACAGGCACATATAGACATAGACATAGAGAAGACGGTCAATATAAAAGCTACAATGTCAATCAGTGTGAAAACAATGTGGTACCTGTTGCAGTTGTGCAGTACAGAACCTGCAAAAGTACATCAACAGCTCTTTCAACCAGCAGATAGTATGTGCATTCAATAAATATTTGTCAAATGAATGAATAAATCAAAGTTTAAACCATGAGTGCAGACATGATTTTCTAACAAATGTATGGAAATGAAAACACAAAAAAGTGAAGAAAATTGGGGACCACCAGTATCCCAGGAGCAAGGAGAAAAAGAAGAGCAAATCAAGAAAGCTAAGGATGAGACCGGGGGCAGTGGCTCATGCCTGTAATCCCAGCACTTTGGGAGGCCAAGGTGGGCAGATCACCTGAGCTCAGGAGTTCAAGAACAGCCTGGCCAACATGGCGAAACCCTGTCTCTATTAAAATACAAAAACTAGCCAGGCAAGGTGGCACATGCCTGTAATCCCAGCTCCTCTGGAGGATGAGGGAGGAGAATCGCTTGAACCCGGGAAGCAGAGGCTGCAGTGAGCCGAGATTGTGCCTTTGCACCCCAGCCTGAGTGACAGAGCGAGACTCCACCTCAAAAAAACAAACAAACAAAAAACTAAGGATGAATATGCAAAGAGATAGGAAGGAAACCAAGAAACCGTACCATCAATAAATCATGGAGAGTGACCAATAGCAACAATGCTATACAGGATTGGTTGGGTTAATTAGGATATCTTTAGGCATTGTGTTTACAGGATGGTTGTGGCTTCTTACAGCTCTTTTGCAGTGTGACTGTGCCACTAATCTGTCAAGAAATAGATGTATTCTCCCTCCGCTTGAATTTGGCTAGCCCTCTGGCCAGTTTTCACCAAAAAAATCTGAGGGTAAATGAGATTGAATTTCCTAGGCTAGTTCTTAAGAGATCTTCACCTTCTGCCTTTGCACTTAGAATGTTGCCTCAGAACTCAGTCACGTAGGGAGACCACACGGAGGAGAACAAAACGTTCTGGTCAATGGCACCTTCTGACCTTCTAGCTGACTCCAGCACCAACTTTGAGCCATCTAAGTAAGCTGTCTTGGATGTTCCAACCTAAGTTTCCCCTACAGATGACAGCAAGCCAGCCAATGGCACCTGCAGAAGAACCACCCAGCAGAGCCCAGTCACTCACAGAATTAAGAGAGATAACAGATGATTGTTTCTGCTTTAGGTCCTTAAGTTTTGGTATGGTTTGTAATGCAAAAATAAATAATGGAATAATTTTGTTAGAATAATTTCATTGGTTGGACAGAAATAAATATAGACTTGAGAAAAGCATGATTGGAAAAAGAGAAATATTAAAATGCTGAATATAAACTACTCTTCCCAGAAACTTGACTATAAAGGAATAGGGCGTGGTAGTAATAGAGAGGAAAATTTAGAGTCAAGGAAGAATTTTTTAAGGTATAAAAGAATTATGGAAAAGTAAAGATGAAAAAGTTGGAGATTTCAGAGCAATTGAAAGGTTATTGCTAGACCTATAAAATTGACATACATTTCTCTGAACTTGAAGGACTACCTATCTGATAGACAACTTTGCTGGGTAGGTGGCAAGAGGAGGCAGGATTCAGGTTTAAAAAACAGATAATCTACCTGTTTTCTCACCATTTCTTTAAAAAGGAACTAACATAGGTCCTGACATAAAATATACACTCCATAAACATCAAATAAAAGTACATTTAAAACTTTTTTCAAATGTCACTAAAGCCAGGAAGATGTCCTATTGTTTTGAACTGTTTTCTACCTTCCTGGCAGGGAGAAATAAAAGACTTTTCTCTAAGTGATCGCTCTAAGTTTGTGCTAAATATCTTTAGCAGCTTGAGAACTCAGAGGTCAACCGGGGAGCCAGGAATTCAGCAACAACACAAAGAGCTGGCAAATGCTTGGTAGCCAAAAATAAAAATAAAAGAAGTAGAGAGCCAGAAGATTCAAGATGTAAAGGAACAGAGGGCTTCCAAAGAGCACAGAGATTTTAAAAAGATTCTTCCATGGCAAGGAACTGAGGGTTTCCAAAGAACACAGAGATTTAAATAAGATTCTCCCATGGCAACACATTACTCCATAACCCAATTGTTTCCGATTCCAGAGGAAAAAATATTCTAATGGAAAAAAAAGAGAAATCACTCCCTAAAATAGAACACTAATTATTCTATTTTGTTTAAATATCACAGGAGAAAGAAACTTCCAAAGCAGTTTTATTTATACAAAGCTAATTATTGACATATTTTTAAGTAAATGTTTTTGGAAGCTATTTAATATATTTAAAAGCATGTTAAGACTTGAATATATATTCTTATTTAAATTGATTGTTCTATTGCCTAAAGACAAGTAATATGAAGTCAATCCTAATGTCATCTAGATGAAAGGCCACAATGTTTGTCAATCTCAACTTTCATTGCATTACACTAAGGTATCCTGATAATACTGAGATTATTTTTTAACTGCCATAAAAAAGTCAATAATGTCAAACAAATATTTAGTAATTAGAACAGTGCACTGTCAATCCACAAACCTAACCCTGAAGCTTTCTGGCTGCTAGGGAACCACAGCAACAAGCAGTCAGGTGACTAGGTCTCGGGGGGTTGGTTTGTCCTGCTGGCCTTTGAAACACCTAGGACACTTGGAAAGTGAAGGCAGAGAGGGATTAAGAAGGCAGGAGGTAAACTATGTCAAGACTTTTCTGGAGTCCTGTTAAAATTTTTTTGCATTGCATGAACAAGCACCAATGGATAGGGGTTGGGAGCATGGCCAGAAACCTATTCAATATCCAAGGAAATCTAGAGCAGTATTAAAACATTGCGGCAATTTGTGATGAGCTGTTACTACTGCCTTGAAATGGGAGAGTGGCTAATGTACTACCTCACAAGAAAGGAGCTCTGCTTCCCAGGTGGCCAATCCCCCATAGACGAAGGAGCACTGCTGTCAGAATGAGGTGGTAGATTCTAGTCCCAGCTCTGACACTAATTGCAAGACCTCACATCTTTCATTTAACCTCTCCAGGCCACAATTTCCTCAACTACAAAATGAAAGTGTTGGACTAGGTGACAGTCAAGGTTCATTCCTTCTCCAATATGTGGGCTACTTCTCATGACTTCAAACGTTTATACAATCTACAGACTCAACATTTTAAAATACAAATCCTAATGAATACCCCAAAAAGCTCTATGACTGTCTCAAAACTAATCCATCCATCCAATGTTTAAAATATACTAACCTTTGCCTTTAACTCTGTAGAACCAAAGCCCAAGTCTGCATGTTTATATACATAAGTTGTGTATAAACCACATACATCATCAGTCTTCCATTTTGTCTCCAGGCTTATAATCCTCAGCTATCCTCATTTATAGAAATGAAGATAAAAGTAAAAGGAGATAAAAGTCCCAACTTGAAAGATGTTTGTGAGGGTTAAATTGCATGCAGTTTGGTGATCACACTAAATCAAACAGCACTTGAATTAAAATGCATGACCAAGGATTTCATCCTGGACATCAAAATTTAAGTGAAACAAAACATTTTCATAATGATTTCTTTTAAGTGTACAAATGTTTAAGCTTCCTCCACCCTTATGAAGCTCTGCCTTGTTGGCAGACTTGTTCCTGACACAGATCTACTCCACTGACCCCACTGGCAGCCAGCAGAAGTGGATGGAGGATGGGGCTATTGGGTCTGAGAGTTCCCTTGTGCCTAAGCAAGGAGATCTTTTCCCAGACCCTCCTGAAGTGTACATTTTGGACTGTTTGCCCTGGTTGCATTGCCAGCTTGGTTCTGTTAGTCATCATTTGCTCACTATGTTTTGGTTTAATTGTCACAAAATCCCTATGAAGCAGACATTATTATCTCCACACCAGGAAATCAAGACTGTGGACCATTAACCGCTTTCCCAAAAGCACACAATTAAGAAAGTGACAGGGCTGGAAATCAAGCCCGTGCTGTCTACAGGACCAGACCAAGACATAGGGTGCTCAAGGGCAACTAAAAATTTTGTATAACTTCAAACTGATATTCTACAAGCACTTTTTTAAAAATATGCACTTAACAGTTATCTAGTGTGCTCTAGCAGGAGACCCCATACAAGGGTTATAAGAGGAGCTGTGGATGGAGACCAGTTAACTACACCTATTTCCTGAGTTATATCAGTGATATTTTGGTGCCAGTGTGGACTGGTACCCAGGTGCTTCCAGCTGGGATGCATGTATTCAGTTCTCACTGCACTTCTGTGTCTCTCTGAAAATGATAACACCCTCACCCCATCTTCTACTCCTGAAAGTGCCTCGGAGGTTAGTTCCTCACTTGGGTAGTCAGTAGGTGAGGCTCCAGATTCTCCCTACTCACTGCTGCTTCCATCTGACAACATCACTATTATCTCCATCATACTGCATATACCAGGTCCTCATACAATACCTTTGCACGGAGAAGTGGGTAGGGAAAGGAATGGGTCCTGCAGTCAAAGAATATTTTGTTGTTAAAAGAAAAAAGTTTTTCTAGGTGACATGGTTAGCTTTGTTGCACGTCTGAATCTGAGAAAGAGAAAGAGATCTGACTTAAGGAAGTCCAGTTGCACATACTGAAATGAATATATTTCTATTTGTTTGATTTAAGTATTTTGTTCTTTATATATGTGTAAACATAGAGTAACATATCAAATATAATACAGTATCATATGGGTTAAAATCCCCTTCTGAGATAATTGCAAATAATGTACTCTATGAATTATAGCTGTTCTCCTATCCCCATCCAAGGTTTCCCTTTCTATGGTTTCCATTACCTGTGGTCAACCTTGTTCCAAAAATATTAAATGGATAATTCCAGAAATAAACAATTCATAAGTTTTAAATTGTGTGCCCTTTGGAGTAATGTGGTAAAATCTCATGTCGTCCAAATCCATACCACCTGGGATATGAATCATCCCTTCATCCAGCATCTCCACACTGTAGACATTACCTAACCATTAATCATCAACATCATCTTCTCCCAGCATCCAATCATTGACATCATCATAGCTCAATGATCCAGGATCACCCAAAGCACATGGTCCTCCTGCTATACCATTAGATGGTCAGTAGCAGCCAAACACTATATCATAATGCCTACAGCATTCACCTCACTTCATCTCATTATGCAGGCTTCATATCACCTCACATCAACCCACGAAGGGTAGATACAGTACAAGAAGATATTTTGAGAGAGAAAGACCACATTCACACAATTTTTACTACAGTATATAGTTATAATTGTTCTATTTTATTATTGTTGTTGTTAATCTTTTACTGTGCCTAATTTATAAGTTAAAGTTTGTCATAGGTGTATATATTTTTAAATTTACAGATATAAATGCACATATATATACACATATATATGAAAAAAAACATAGTATATATAGGGTTCAATCCTACTGATGGTTTCCAGCATTCACTGAGGGTTTTGGAATATATTTTCCGTGGATAAGACAGAACTACTATATCGTTAAAGTTCCTTATCTTAAATAACTAAAGTAAATACATCCATGACTGGTTTCCCTTTGGCTGTCAATGTCAATCTCAAGTCCACAGATAATTGATCACTTGATGAGAACACAGTGCTAACAAAACCAAGGACATGAATTTGATCATCTTAGGCCAGTTAACTTCACTTTATTTCAACTTCCCCAACTGTGGATAAATCAGGACAAATTCATGAGCAGAAAAAGAAAATTATTCAAAGTGCACGTGTGGCTGAAATACATGGTTATTGGTAAAATATGTATTTCTTTTCTTTTTTAAAAGACACCCAAATGGTTTACTTCTCCTATCTGCCACATACATAACCTGATCCTTCTTATCTCCTGAGCAGTAAAACAAAGTAAATAACAAGAGAATCTCATCATTCCTACAAGAGCACCAGCTTTACAGGAAAGGGATGCTTTCCATTTTGATTTTTTCAATAGCAGCAGTGTCAACAACAGGCCCTGGCACACTGAAGATCCTCAATTAAATCTCTAAATAATTTAAAAATTATTTTACAAATCACTCTCAAGTAATTAAGGGCTGGAACAAATTATTCTAGACCAATGTGATTCCACGATTGCAGAATCAAAATTAAGCCAATAGGATCCATGCTGTTGTGCCTGGAACGTAAATGACTACAAAGAATTCTACCCTGGGTAGGATAGTAGCTCCCCCTCAATTTAACAGCAAATACAGCTAACCTTGCTTTACCTGCCTCCCATTTTATTTTGTTGAATTAGAGAAACTGAGGGAAGCAGTTCTGTAACTTATTTACCCTTAGAGCCCTCTACAATCAACCTTATTTCCCTGTCTTCCCACAGAGAGAAGCCTCCCTCTTGTCTTCCAGTTTTTCTGTTTCAACCCACAGGGCCCTGTCTCCTTTCCCAGCCTCTCTCAGAGAGAAGAGGCTGCTCTGTGATGCTTCGCAGCCCAGCCTAACTTGCTCTTTAATTGGCTGGGAGAACCACAATTTAGAGACTCTCCACTCCTAACTGTACTTTTCAAGTCTCACCTTTTCTGACTCCCCTTTCGTTTCATGTTTCCCAGTGAAGGGCCACAGCCGCAGAGGAAGCACGGCACCTCCTTCCCGAATTAAGAGCACTTCAGTAAAGTGGTTTCAGGAAAGGAAAGAGACACCACGCTGGCTAATCCCACTCACAGCAGGTGCTTTAGTGAAGCCCTCCTTTATTTAACAAGAGCCACACTCTCCCTCTATTGCTAAGAGATAGCACTTAAGCGTGTGGTACCATCCATTTTCTTCTGTTCAGGGATAAACTTTGGCACCCTGTCTATTTTTGCTGGAGTTTCCAAGGCCTCTGACTCTCACCATTCACTCACTCCCTTACCTATCATTCCTTCCAGGCAAATAAAGAACTCTCTCTTCAGCATTTATGATGTGTGAATTTTTCACCCAGACCAACCCCAAATCTGCTGTAGGCGTATCCCCGTCTGCACAGCCTCACCTCTCCCTGACATTCCATCACCCAAATTCTAACTTAGAGTCTGTTTTCTGCACACCAAACTTCTGGACCTGAACTGAGATTTGGTGGACCTTCACATGGCCATGTATCCTCTTTCCCTAACCCCACAGTGATTTCACTCCAAAATCAGGAACGCCTCTCATGTAGAATTTCAAGAGGTCCCTCTGGCAGCAGGGAGCATATAACTCAAATGGCCCTTACCCATATTCTAAAAACATATATATAATATGTCACCATTCACATTATATATGGCACAGGAGTGGAATTCCCAAACTTCCTTTATTCATACAACAAACCACTGTGCTTAAAGCTGGCCACTCATTCGAGTCACCGGAGAGCTGTAAAATACTGATGCCTGGGCCTCCCACCCCTGAGAAATTCTGATTTATCTGGTCAGGTGCAGGGCCCAGGCACTGGTATTTCTCAAAAGCTCCCCTGGTGATTCTAATGTACAGCCCAGCCTGACATCACTGTTCTCAAGGAAGTCATTTTATAAATTGATCATGATGGATTAGTATGACCAAGTTCTCACTTAAGGTAGAAACTTAATAGAGAAAGTCCAAGGACATAAATTTTGGGATCTTCTAACTCTAACTTCTTCTTTTCTCCTTACTAGACTTGGGCAAACATTGAATGATAGAAAGAACAAGTTCAGCTCTAAATTCCATGGGGTCTAGATGGGTTTTTCCCTGCCACATCACAGAGCACAGCACTTAGTACAAAGTAGGCATTCAAGAGATACTCGTGGAATGGATAGGTTTTGCCAAACAGTTACATTCCCCCAGGGTCTAGCTATGGCACGATAATGATGGGGCATCTTTGGGCCTTAACTAGTTCAGGCTAAAGAGTGCTCACTGGGCCTTAACAAGCAGCACCAGGACTGGCACAATGGCTCACGTCTGTTATCCCAGCACTTTGGGAGGCTGAGGCGGGAGGATAGATTGAGGCCAGGAGTTTGAGACCAGTCTGCACAGCATAGGGAGACTCCATCTCTACAAAAATTACAATTAAAAAATGAGCCAGATGTGGGGATGCATGCCTATAGTCCTAGCTACTGAGGAGGCTGAGGTGGAAGGATTGGTTGAGCCCAGGGGTTCTAGGCTGCAGTGACCTATGATGCCGCCACTGCAGTCCAGCCAGGGTGACAGAGTGAGACTCTGTCTCCAAAAATGAAAAAAAAAAAAAAAAATTTAAAAACAGACAATACCTCTCTCTTCCCAGCTAAACCCTACATCCATTCACCTGCCAGTGCTCTAAGGAAATGGTTTTGATCTGCTCTATGTGAAATCTGTTGACTTGGCCCAACAGGCCTGGGCCTGATTAACAGGATGCTGAAAATGGTTTGGTTAATTTGCCGGAGAATGAGAAAACGGACACCTTTACAGATTTCAAAAGATAATCTGAGAGCAAAGGTTCTTTCTGTCTTGGCTTCTACTAAGCACCCCACTGGGAACAATGGCTGCCCTCCTGCAGAGCTTCTCAGCAGGGGAGGCAGGTGTGCTCTCTTCCCCCACAGCTTCTACCCACAAGAGAGTCACTGTTCAGAGAAAACTTGCAGCAGTCTGAAAGTTCATGAGCAACAGCATTCCCTAACGCAAATACATACAGCACAAAACAGGAACAATACACATTCCACTGCAGTGGGGAGAAGACTTTTCTCCATTTTGAAACCAGCTTTGCAATTAGGTAAATTTAACAGTCTAGAGGACTATCATCTATCTTTCAAGTTATTCTTTTTTCTGGAAGTCAACAAAGTCAACCAACAACATTATAGACTTCAGTTTTATTTCAGGGAAGTAAGGAAAAACAGAATTCACAAGTCTGGAATTCCTGTCCATCGTACACCTGTAACTTGGTACTAAGCATTCTTTATCTCTGAGAAAAGCAGAAAAAAAAGACAGACATCAGATCTGGACCATAATTTTTGCAAATGAGTGAATGAATATATAAAGAATAATTTCAAGTTTTTAAATTTAAAATAATGTGTGTTTATTGTACAAGAGAAAAGATATATGGCTTGATTTTGTTTATGGTACATTTGGTTGTTCTTGGCATGATATTTATGGATAAAGTCAATTATTACATTACAGTAACCGAATTATAACATAGCGTCATTGCAATAATAGTTCCAGACCTTAGTCTGGAACTTAGTTAAATATATACGGAATAGCAGTTAAGTACATACATACTTATAGTTAGGTAGCTCTGGAATGTTTCCCATTGGTCATTTTAGATCATGAAGTTATAATATAAGTTATCTTATCAGTTGATAAAGTTTCTTTGCTTGGCCAAACTTTAGTCAGGCTTCTGAATCTTCTCCTAGGCCCATCTGTACACGTCCTTGTAAAATCTAGTTTTAGCAAAGAACTCTGCTAAGTCAGTTAACAAGAATCCCTGGTAGAGGGTACTCAATATCTGACCACCTTCGATAGCTGATTGGGTTCCTCATCCTCCACCATCCCCCACATGCTGTCTCATCCTCCTGGCCTTTCTTCAGCAAGAATCCTGGTAGGTCCTCAGTTTCGCCAGAATCCCCCTCCCCATTGATGTTTCGTCTTAGCACTTTTCTAACCACTGACCCCTGCAACTCCTTGGCTATAAATTCTCACTTGGCCATGCCATATTCACAGCTGAGCCCAATCTCTCCCCTAACTCCCCATACAGGTCCTTATACTTAACTCAATGGTCCTGAATAAAGTCTTACTTACCATGCTTTAACAAGTGTCATCGAATAATTTTTTTCTTTAACACAGTGCACTAAGTAGAAACTGTGTAATTATTTACATAATATACTGCAATACTATTAAGATAATTCTGTTAATATCAGACTTCAGTGGAGTGAACCAAACTAGCATCCTAAATATATGATTGAAACCTCCAAAATACTTGACTTACTCTCAAAGCATAGTTCATGTCAAGGAAGAATCTAATTCATCAATTATGCCTGAGATTTTATCATCAATTGTGGTGTTTCAGACTTGGTACTGAAGTACAGGAAAAATGTTCAGACATGTGAAATGTTTAATTCATTCAACTTATTCCACAGGCATCTATTAAGGACCAAGCACATACTACGGACCAAGCTCATACTACGGACCAAGCTCTGTGTTAAAGGAAGATTATTTTAAAATGAAGAGAACTCACAATTCAGCAAAAGAAACAGACATGTGGGCAAATGTCATTTCACTACAGAGATGTAACAAGGACTCCATAAGACATCGAAGGAAAGTGCTGACAGGGTACAGGAAGGAAACTCTCGCCTCCTCCTCAAAGTGTCAGGGGACGCTTCTCAGAGGAGGCAACACTAGCACTTGGTCTTAAAGAATAAGCAGCGCATGGACTGGCTGGAGTCAGCTCTTCCAGAATGGTCTTCTAACTCCAGCAAGCAAGTTCAGGGGCTTGGCTGGAGGACGTTCACCTTGGGAAGGATGCCTCAGAATCTTGGGGCTTAGGCAAGTGAGGGGTGGCAGGTGGTGGCATACTTAGAAAATTCAGAGGTAGCATGCCTGCTCTTTTGTGGTAAAAACAACAGGCTGGGGGCATCGTGTGAGCTTCTGGGGATACACAAAAAGATACAGTGATCAAGCCCAGTAGGAAGCATGGGTTAATGGTTGAACACTGAGTCCCAGAGAAACCTCCATTTTCTTCTGACATTAATTGGCAGTGGAAGAGGTTTCCAAATCCCTCTCTGTGCATTTGCATAATAAAAAGCTGCTGAGCTGGGCCCTATGCTAGGGAAGCTCATTCTTCAATGTGACTTCCAAAGGCACAGCCTTGCATCTCACCGTCTGTGACCTCATTTGCAGGCATATAGAACAGGGGAGTGATTTCAAAGCCTAAACCTTGCTGCCTAGAATCTGTCTTAACTATTTCTAATCACCAACTAAAATGTACCGGTTTGAAAGAATACAAGAGCCCAAACCACCATGAATGTTTTTTACCCCAGGAAAGCATCTTCCCAAAGGATGCAGCATGAATTTCTATGTGCATAGTTTAAGTGGCAATATGCAGAAAAGCCTACGAATGCAAATCTTTTTTTTTTTATTTAAAAAATCAACACGTAGCCTATGCGTCATGTGAACATTAGTTAAAAAACGTGTTTCTCACAAATTCATCAGTGTATGACTATGAACATTTTTAAGTTGTTTTTTTTCCACCCCGGTGTGACAGAGGATAATCCAAAACACACGTGCAAAGGTACAGACAACAGCACCTTACCGTTAAAACTCGGGTGACACTCTGCTTCCAGAGCTGTCTCCTGCCAATCCTAAACATTGTAGCAGTGCAGGGACAGGCTGGAGTCAGTTGTTCTGGAATGGTCTTCTAACTCCCGGGAGACCTGCTCAACACCCAACAGGCTTCCAAATGGAAAGTCTTCCGGAGGACCAGCATTTTACTTTCACGTTTCTAATTTGCATGTATTATTCACTGCATTCACAGAATAAAAATTAAAACTCCACTTATACCACTCAAGTTTTTCTCCCAGAGTCTCTGCCCTGGGGCCTCTCCTCTCTCTCGAAGCCTGGTGTTGTTAGGGTAATACTGTTTATGCACTATACAGTTGAACCGTGCCTCTTAATCATGTTTATCAACCAATCAAAGCATTTTAACAGCTCGGTAGCAACACAACTCCTTCTGTTGTTCAATTAATTCTGTACACTGGCCAACAATAAGCATTGGGTGAACAAAGATATCTAAAGAGTTTCTTTGAACAATGAGAAACTTTAAACCACATCAAATTAGAAATCCGAGAAGCCACAGCTCTGAATATATTGTCCACCTCGACAAACTCAGTCTTACTTTGTCTAAACAACTTTGCAAGCACGATGCACGGCCAGCATTGTGACTAATTGTGACTAATTGCCAGATAGGCTAATTGTGACCCAAAGGAGCCATTTTCTCCCCCATAAAGAACAAGAAGTCTATTTCATATGCAAATAGCAAACCATGTCCATAAATTACTTGTGCTCACACAGTTGCACATACACTTCAGCCAAGATAATTTATCCTATGTGGCTCAACATCTTGATCATCCTAACTGTGAAGACGTAATGGGAAAACACTGCCAAATGCTTTGAGAGATCTCTCATGTATGGTTTCTCCCATCGAGATGAATAAAAGGCAGAATATTTAAGGTTGGTCTTGCTGAATCTAGAATTTAGTCCTTGGAATTCATGGTCCAGCAACTCAGATCCTAAAAGGTCATCCAAGAATAATCAGGAAATCGGGAACTCATCCTGGTGACATCCGGCTAGTCAACCTCTGTGGAGCCCGACTCAGAAGCCAGGGTGCTGACATGGTATCAGAACATGGAGATTCGCCTGGTCGATATCCAAGGCTAGGGCGCGGCCTCCATATGTCAGGTTAACAGACAACATTTAGACCTCAATATTATTTGGTAAGTAAATAACTAGAACACAGGAAGTTCAAGTTTGTTTGCAGGATTTTTTCTTTTTTTTTTTGAGACCTGCAGGTCTCACTCTGTCACACAGGCTGGAGTGCAGTGGCATGACCACTGCTCACCACAACCTCAACCTCCCAGGCTCAGGTGATCCTCCTACCTCAGCCTTCCTAGTAAGTGGGACTACAGGCAAGTGTCACAACACCTGGCTAGTTTTTGTATTTTTTGTAGAGACAGGTTTGGCCATGTTGCCCAGGCTGGTCTCAAACTCTTGGCCTCAAGCAATTGCCCACCTCGGCCTCCCAAAGTGCTGGGATTATAGGCATGAGCCACCAGGCCAGGCCCTGCAGGATATTTCTTGAAGTCAATCTCTGGTTGTTGGTAAGCGGCTGTTGTCCATTGCTAATAAAGAGCGTTGAAGATGGTATCTAGACTCTGAGTCCCTCCTCTGTGTGGCACAGAAGACAGCAGAAAATAGCAGTAGGATTGGATCCTCTTCACATGGCATCTCCTATCCAACCCAAGATTCCTCTGTCAACACATGACCTTAGGACAAACATGTTACAAGTCATTACATCACTGATTATCTTTCATTAGTTACATTTAAATTGGTGCTTTCCTAACAGTATTTCAGGCACCATCCTCATTGCAGCAGCAACCCATTTACAACGCATCGCTTGGGGAGAGTGACTTCCTGGGAAGATTTCCACAGAAGGCTGATGGCATGCATTTTGTGTTTGGCAGGCATAACCATGACTCTCTTGAGGCTTCACAGCAAACTGCGAAGCCTTCCAGTCTGCGTGGCTGAATTTCAACCCCTCGGGCAAGGTAGATGGCGTGTTAAGGGTCTTCTTGAGAGTCTCAGGCTCACTGGAAGTTGTTGAACAACACAAAGCAAAGCCAAGGCTGAATTTACAACAGGCCACCTACCCCCACCCAGTCCCTGGCAGAACGAAAGTCAATTTCTGGTATTTGGAGGGAAATGATCAAACATTGTTCAGCAGGAAAGTCAGGAAGGTTTGCCTGCAAATAGTTCCCACCAGGCAACAGCTTCAGCTGGCAGAGCTCTATATATAGGACTCACGCGAGGGAGGTCTGCAACCCCGTCTGTGTGGATAGTGCATCCTTCCAGGCTGAAAATATTAGTCATACACAAATCCTGTCAGACACAACAGGAAAACAAGAGTAGACAATGGACCTCATGTGGGCAGAAGGCTTCATCTAGAATTCCAAGTACCTGCGGGCGAAGTTTGAAGTTCCACTTTCATTCATTGAACAAAAGCTTGTGAGTGCCTTTTAAGGAGCCAGACACTGCGCTATACACTATGAACAGAACAGCTAATAAAAACAGACATTTACAAATATTAATTGTAGAATGCATAATTATCCTATGCAACACTCAGAATGAAAAAATAATGCTGCCTATTAAACGTCTCCATTTTAAGGTTCATTCTGATTTCACAGATGTTAAAGTACATCTTTATGTACTTTATAAATGTACACCTCATAATCAATAAAAAATGGTCATTCTTGCCTTTACTGGGGGCAGATATTAAGCAAATATATAAATAAATGTATAATTACAAGTTAAATGTTACAAATTTTGATAAGTGTCATTTTAAAAGAAAATAAGGCATAAGTTTTATTTGGACATATGTTCTGAATTGTTACCTTTATGCTTACATTCCAAAGTGTAAAATTTTCTAAACTCATCTTTAAATTATGGAGTCTTTTACTCTGCATCTTGAAGCCTCGTATGTACATCCTGTGCCATATGGCTTAATAGAAAAGTGCAACTCTAGGGTCAGACAGACCGAACTTAAATCCCAGCTATGCGACACCAGAGATTGTGTCTCCTAAATTAGATGTTAGAAATAAAATCACTTACCTAACAGACTAGTAATGATTTAAATATATTTAAAACTCCTAGATCCTCATAGGCACCTATTAAATGAAATATATAACCACATTTTTCATCTGCAAAAGAGTTATGACTATGGCCTGGCACGGTGGCTCAAGCCTGTAATCCCAGCACTTTGGGAGGCCGAGACGGGCGGATCACGAGGTCAGGAGATCAAGACCATCCTGGCTAACCCAGTGAAACCCCGTCTCTACTAACAAAAAAAAATACAAAAAACTAGCCGGGCGAGGGGGCGGGCGCCTGTAGTCCCAGCTACTCAGGAGGCTGAGGCAGGAGAATGGCGTAAACCCAGGAGGCAGAGCTTGCAGTGAGCTGAGATCCGGCCACTGCACTCCAGCCCGGGTGACAGAGCGAGACTCTGTCTCAAAAAAAAAATAAAATAAAATAAAAGAGTTATGACTACAAGTAATGGCAATATCAATGGACGGGACAAATTCCTAAATCTTAACCCACACATTTCAGTCGAGAGCTGGTTGAAAATTTTGCTCTCAATTTCTGAGTATGTCCCACAAAAGAGTGGATCCAAGTTTTATCCGTTACTAGCTACACGTTTTTCACAGATTTCCATCTCTAAGAATGTCTTACTGAGGCCCAACAGGATCAAACACATTCATCAGTTTAATAGCCTTGTAAACAATGATACAAACTACAGCATATAAAAATGGGAAATGAGTTCAGTGGGATGAGAGAGTACCATATTTCACCCATTAGGCATTGCACATTTGTCTTCGTGCTTTACCATATTGAAATGTGGTAAAATGTGGTCATTCCAAATGCAACATGATATTGCATCTTATATTCAATGTCCTCTTATAACTGCTGGCCAGACAAAAATCATGACATGAGTGTCCTTACCAGAGCTTGTGCACACCCAGCTGTCACCCAAGTGGCACCACAAGGTCACAACAATACCAGGAAGCTACAGCCAATAAACTATGGAAAGCCCATGTGAGGAAGAAATGTGTGTCCTGGTTGTTTTCTAAAAATCTTCGCTGACACCTTCTGGGAAGATCAAGAAAACACCAGCACTGCAACTTGCAGGAAGGATGTCAGTAGATTGGAAGAAAATCCCAGAAGAGTCAGACCCTACATGTGAAAAAGTTTTAGAAGTTTCTTAACTAATTCACTGCACTTATCTTTGTATGGATGCATGGGGATGATATGTGATTTTTTTAATATCTATGTTTAAAAGAGCTTCTTCAATTAAAATAAAATTGAAATTCTAAGAAAACAAAGAATCCTAATTTAATGGACAGGTGTTTTTCCTTCTTGGTGGTGAATGACATAGTAATGTGTTTCATCTGATGATGGATTAGGTCAGATGAATACAGCTTTGTTAGTTCTTTTTTGTTTTTTTGTTTTTTTGTTTTTTTGTTTTTTTTGAGATGGAGTCACCCAGGCTGGAGTGCAGATGGGGTTTCACCATGTTGGCCAGGCTGGTCTTGAACTCCTGACCTCAGGTGCTCCACCTGCCTTGGCCTTCCAAAGTGCTGGGATTACAGGTGTGAGCCACTGCACCCGGCCCAGTTTTGTGAGTTCTAATAATCAAAGGAAACTTTTTGGAGAAGGGAGAATTTAAAGCAAGCCCTACAGAAGAGTAAGATTCAAATTAGTAGACAGAAAAACTAGAGTGTAACATATGTGAAAAATTATCTTGGAGACTGGAATTCAACAGAGCCTGTATTGTGCTGCAATTTTAAGTAAAAATGATTGATTAATCTCTGAAAGGTATGTTGAGGCTGAACAGTGGGTGTCAATCTAAGGTAGTGGCCCTTGCAGGCAATTAAGGAGTCACTGAATTAATGAAAGTCTTGTTCAGGAAGCTTACGCTGGTATTATAGCTGCATGCAGGTAGGACTGAAGTGGAGAGAGACTGAAGGCAGTCTCCCAGGCATGAAGAAATAGAGAATTCAATAAAGGGAGGTGGAAACAGTGGTCAGCCAAACCACCTAAAAATGAATAAACTCGCATATTGGGGAAAAACCCCACCCCCGATATTTATCGTGGGTTCTTTTTTATTTCCCAGGTGTCTCAGCTGGTTTGAGAAATAAAGGAAAAGAGCACGAGAGAGAAATTTAAAGCTGGATGTCCAGGGGAGACATCACATGTCGGCAGATTCCACGATGCTCCCCAAGCCGTAAAACCAGCAAGTTTTTATTAGCAATTTTCAAAAGGGGAGGGAGGGCACAAATAGGGTGTGGGTCACAGAGATCACATACTTCACAAGGTAATAAAATGTCACAAAGCAAGTGGAGGCAGGGTGAAATCACAGGACCACAGGATGGGGCAAAATTAAAATTGCTAATGAAGTTTCCGGCACAGATTGTCATTGATAACATCTTATCAGGAGACAGGGTTTGAGAGCAGACAACCTGTCTGACCAAAATTTATTAGGCGGGAATTTCCTCATCCTAATAAGCCTGGGAGCGCTACAGGAGACCGGGGCTTATTTCATCCCTTTGGCTTCGACCATAAAAGACAAACGCCTCCAAGGGGGCCGTTCATAGACCTACCCTCAGGGCGCATTCTCTTTCTCAGGGTTGTTCCTTGCTGAGAAAAAGAAGTCAGCAATATTTCTCCTATTTGCTTTTGAAAGAAGAGAAATATGGCTCTGTTCTGTCCAGCTCACCAGCGACCAGTTCAATGTTACCTCCCTTGTTCCCTGAACATCCCTGTTATCCTGTTCTTTTTGCAAGATGCCCAGATTTCATATTGTTCAAACACACATGCTCTACAAACAATCTGTGCAGTTAACGCAATCATCACAGGGTCCTGAGGTGACATATATCCTCCTCAGCTTACAAAGATGACAGGATTAAGAGATTAAAGTAAAGACAGGCATAGGAAATCACAAGGGTATTGATTGGGGAAGTGGTAAGTGTCCATGAAATATTCACAATTTATGTTCAGAGACTGCAGTAAAGACAGGCGTAAGAAATTATGAAAGTATTAATTTGGGGAACTAATAAATGTGCATGAAATCTTCACAATTTATGTTCTTCTGCCACGGCTTCAGCCAGTCCCTCCATTTGGGGTCCCTGACTTCCCGCAACACTTACAAGCTAAATAAAAGGGGCAAGTCTCCTTGTCCCTGTCCAATATTTTGCTGTCCCTAAGCTACTCCTCTAGAGAAATCCTGGTTGAAGTAGGAATGAGAAAGAACAGGTAGAACAAACCAGAAAGAAAAACACACACACACACACACAAATAATGATGGAACTTGAGAACCGGTAACAGAGAAAAGGACACCGTTGTCAGAGAGGATTCCATGTTTCCCAGCTTGGGTAAAGAATCATCGTAACTTAAGCAGAAGTAGAGCAATCTAGAAAAAGTACATTTTGGAGACGAGATGACTAAGGAAATGTAAATAAAGTTCTAATTCTTTACTTTTCCTTTTGGTCTTTCCATCTTAAAAACATGACGGCCAGTGTGATTATATGCCAGACCAAAAACATCCAGTATCTTTTTCTTTATACTATCATAATTTAAAAATTCACAATAAAAAGAAAAAACTCTTAATAAAAAGGAAATAAGGGAACCAATAATAGAATATTGATGCCATAATCATTTGCGCTGTACTCACAAAAGAAGATAGTGATTCTAAGAGCTTCAAATGGAGTGATACGGTTTGTTGATTTTGCCACCATTTTTATGGATTGAAATTACACAGGATAATCTCTAAAAGATGTGCAAGTTTCCTGGGAGCCTCATCTGTCAAAATTCAAAAGACAGGATGGGCAAGAGAGAAGAAACTCCAGAGGAGGACACAGAAAGCTGATGCATTTAGAGTAAACACTAAGAGCATCTAAGTTCTGCCGTTTGGAGGAAGAGAGAGGCTTGGCGCTAAACACATTCCCCAGATGTCATTTTGCATAGTGCCTTTCATGTAGAAAGTGTAAGAATTAGGAATGTTTGGCATTAACGGAGGGATACATTAAAGGAAACACTATCTCAAGAGCATCTCTGTCTTCCCTGGTAACAGTTCCACATACTTGTAGAAATAATGCTGTCCTGGCCTCAGGACATTACGCTTCTGATCCTGAATCCTGCACATACTGGTTGGTTGTGTGGCCTCTGATTAACAACCAGCCAGCCACCCTGGCCCCATTTTCCCCTAAATGATATGAGACAGGTGGCCCCGTGATCTTGCAGATACCTTCTGGCTTCAAGAAAAATGCACAAACTCAGTGAAGGATCTCAGATCCCAAGTATACTGCATGCTGAAAGTAACTGCAACGTTATCTTAACATGATTTCTACGTGTACTATCTTATAACGTGGTACACAAAACATTAGAAAACTTATGAGACCACGTGATCATCTGAGACGAGGCCTATCACTTAAACACTGCAGTACTGTTATGCCTCTGATAATAGTGTTTTCTCCATAAGTTTTTTTCCTTTCCAGATGCCCATATTTTGAACAAATTATGCTCCCCAAACCATGATACTTTTTTGGTTTTTGTTTTGTTTTGTTTTGTTTCGAGACGGAGTTTGCTCTTGTTGTCTGGAGTGCAATGGTGTGATCTTGGCTCACTGCAACCTCCGCCTCCTGGGTTCAAGCAATTCTCCTGCCTCAGCCTCCCAAGTAGCTGGGATTACAGAGAGCGCCACCACACCCGGCTAATTTGGTATTTTCAGTAGAGACAGGGTTTCTCCATGTTGGTCAGGTTGGTCTCGAACTCCTGACCTCAGGTGATCCACCCACCTCAGCCTCCCAAAGTGCTGGGATTATAGGCATGAGCCACCATGCCCAGTCATATTCTTTGTATATAAAGCTGTAGTGCTTTCTGAAATTTTTCTCCCAAACCTAGACACACAAAGCTCATGGGTTGTGAATGAAGACATACAAATTCAATTTTAGGTGCAAATCACCAAGATTACTATAGTAAGTCTTTCTGGCATCCTGCTTTTGGTTCCGCTGCATAGCACAGTTATGTTTCATGTTGAGTCTCTTCAGATAGTATCGCCTAGCTTGGTGACTGCAGTTGTTACTTGTTTAGAACGAAAATTTCAGCATTATAGCATACAGAACCAAGAAAAAAAAAATTTCTTTATTAGAAGCTTGCTTGTAGTTATCATCTAAAGGACAATCAACAGCTTGGGAATAACCCCGTGCCTTAATTACTTGTACTTTCAGAAATTCAAAGTCCAAACAAATATACAACCACAATTAATCAGAGAGATAGGAAGAGAACCCTTATTAATGTGATACTTCTTCCTTTATGAAAGCATTAGGAACTGATGGTCTTTACCTTTTTGCTACCTTTTAGTTGATATTGTTCCACTTCACACATAGGGCACCAAAGCATGATTATTTTCCTGAATATAAAGTAACAATATTCATATACTCTTTTTTTTTTTTTTTTTTTTTTTTTTTTTTGAAGCAGGGTCTTGCTCTGTCACCCAGGCTGAAGTGCAGTGATGCAATCATAGCTCACTGCAGCCTCAACCTCTGGGGCTCCAGGAATCCTCCCATCTCAGCTCCCCAAATAGCTGGAACCACAGGCATGTACCACCATACTCAGCTAATTTCTTACTTATTTTTTGTAGAGATGGGGTCTCCCTATGTTGCCCAGGCTGGTCTCAAACTCCTGGGCTCGAGCAATCCTCCCGCCTCAGCCTCCCAAGGTGCTGCAATTACAGGCGTGAGCCACCATGCCTGGCCCATATTTTCTCTTTTTTTTTTTTTTTACTGTGATTGAGTTTATAAGGTATTTATTGAAAAGGAAAATATATTTCATTTCATAAGTCATTACTCATGCCAAGATCTGGTCCCTGGTTTTGAAGACATCAAGGAGCCGTTAATAATGGAGAGAAACTCCCCAGTCTGCATCCTCCTGCACTCGCTCTGTCCCATCAACAGACACACACCACCCTGCAGAAACCTGACAGCTGTGGAAAGGAAAGTTGAGGGCTCCAGTTTCCCTGAGGGATCATTTTGGGAGCCATCTTTGCTGTTATCACAGCTGTGTTAGTTTTCATTAAAAAGAGAAAGTAAAAAGTAGAGTTAGGTTTATCAGCAAACATAAAAATTCTCCTTTAACCCTGCATGTAGGTCCTCTTTGCTTTTCTCTTGTGCTAAGATATCATGAAAATGGTAACCTCAAAATCATGTTATCTTCCTATAGAAAACTTTAATGAGAAAAGTGAATCAAATGGCATTTAATATAAAATAAAATCCTGATAATAGGAATTGTTAGTTGACTCAAGAGACATCTTCTAAATGCAAGGAAGAATCACTCCAGCCCAGGGCCTCTAACATCGCCCCGTCAGAAGCACATTAATTAACCACCATCATAGAGAGATTTCCCAACTTGGGATAGCTTGACTTTTATCATAAATAAAAATCCATGAAAATAAGCAAGACATATCCATAAACACGGATGGTTAGCACTCACACCCACACTAAGGAGTTTGGAACTAAAATGAGATGCATTGATTTGAAAGGCAGAAAACTCTTGATTACAAGAATGTGATCAGAGAGAGCAAATCCACTTTTTTAAAGCACGCAGCAATTTCTGCAAAGGAAGTTTTGTCTCTGAAAAGCTTAAGAATAGGCTCAGGGAGACATCAAAAGAAGATGTTTCTAGCCAGAGAAAGAATGATTTGATCACCCCAGAAATAGAGCACTTGGTGGCAGATCAGAGTTCGAGGGGAAGCTCAGGGGCTGTACTTTTGATGACTCCCAATCTGCACCAATATCACCACAAATTCAGAGGGCAGGGATCGGTATGTCTTACTCATGAGTGTATTTCTGAGTTTTCCAACTGCTCATTAAATGAAGACCAGCCCATTTATAACCTCATCCAGGACCTAATTATGTCTTTAAATGTCAAACTACCTACAATTACAAATTGTATTAGTTACTCCACTACCAAGAAAACAAAAACTATATTGCACAGGAAGACAAAAATAACCCATTTATTTACCCATCGGTGTTTTCTTCAGGGTTTTTTTTTTTTTTTTTTTGAGACGGAGTCTCGCTCTGTCACCCAGGCTGGAGTGCAGTGGCCGGATCTCTGCTCACTGCAAGCTCCGCCTCCCGGGTTTACGCCATTCTCCTGCCTCAGCCTCCCGAGTAGCTGGGACTACAGGCGCTCGCCACCTCGCCCGGCTAGTTTTTTGTACTTTTTAGTAGAGACGGGGTTTCACCGTGTTAGCCAGGATGGTCTCGATCTCCTGACCTTGTGATCCGCCCGTCTCGGCCTCCCAAAGTGCTAGGATTACAGGCTTGAGCCACCGCGCCCGGCCTCTTCAGGGTTTTTTTAAGAGACAGGGCCTCACTCTGTTGCCCAGGTTGGAGTGCAGTGGTGCGATCATAGCTCACTGCAGCCTGGAATTCCTGGGATCAAGCGATCCTCCCACTCCAGTCTCCCAGATAGCTGGGACTATCTGTATGTTCAGTATTTGACCTTTCTTAAACACTGTAACATAACTTGTGATAAACGTCACTACTAGTTAATGTGTTGTCACAAGACAAATCTCTGACACCACTGTTTCCTTCAAGAGCAAAATGACTTAATAAAATATTATTTTAGACATAAACACAAACTTCATTTTTCATAACATAAAGAATAAGTTCATCATATTGCTAACAAGACTAAATTATAGAAACTCTGTACAGATCAAATGTCCCTTCAGAGTTTTTTTAAGGATGGATTTCAACACTTCTTACTAAAACCAACATCACAACTTCTTGACAGAGCAGAGGTGAAATGACCCCCAATTAAAGTGAATGTATATATATACATTTCTGTCATGAATACATATGGCAATAGCTTTAGAATGTAACACCTTGTTCCTGCTTCTAAAAGAATTGTCAGCTTCCTGATTTTCCATCTATCATTAACTCCTGTACTGAAAACAGTTAGCATTAGGCCTTATATTCAAATGTAGCCCCTGGGTAGGTTCAAACATTCAAATGAAATGGCACGATTAACTGCATAAATCAACTGTCATTGATTGAAGTAAATTCCAAGCTGGGGACATAAATGGACCTTGATATGAAAACATAAAGAACAAGATAAGGCAAGAATTTTGAAAATACAGCCCTTACCTGGTGATTCAATATTTGCAATGGAATTAATCTGAACAATTACTTTCTTTGGATTGCTTTAACTTTCAAATATTATATCATTTAAAATGTTGTATGGTTCCTGTTTTGTTTTATTTTTGGTTTTGTTTTGAGATGGAGTCTCGCTCTGTCACCCAGGCTAGAATGCGACGGAGCGATCTCGGCTTGATGCAACCTCTGCCTCCCAGGTTCAAGTGATTCTCCTACCTCAGCCTCCCAAGCAGCTAGGATTACAGGCACCTGCCACCACGCCCGGCTAAATTTTGTATTTTTGGTAAAGACAAAGTTTCGCCACATTGGTCACGCCAGTCTTGAACTCCTGACCTCATGTGATCCACCTGCCTTGGCCTCCCAAAGGGCTGAGATTACAGGTATGAGCCACCACGCCCAGCCGGTTCCTGTTTTAATAGGAACCAAAGACAGTAAAGAAAGACCCTAAAGGTCAAACCTGGTGGTAAAATTTCTTTTCTGCATAGTAAGAAAATTAAGTCCATATTTTAGGTGTGATTTATGAGGAAATGTTACATATTTTAAGAAAATACTTTAGTGTACTCATTCATCTCACCAAAGGCAATCAAAACATATTTATTAAGCTTCCCTGATATACCCTGCACGATGTTATTCAAGTATAAAACACCTCCTTCCCAGAAAGAGCTTATAATCCATTAAAGGAGATAAAACTAACTAAGTGAAATAATAAAGTACTAAATTATAAGACCTTATCAAGGTTGCAGGAATCCAGGCTGCTATATCAAGCTCATGAGTCGACACATGTAAAATATACCCCTTTATATGCAATAAGGTTTACGAGATAAGGAAAGAACTTTTCATAAAACTCAGTTTTGAAGTTGGTCTAAATCACTTTAGTGAAGGAGGAGCGATTGCATGCCTAAAAATTAGAAGGAAACATTTTAAAGCTTAAATAAAGTCTGCATGATTTTCCTTTTGTAATAGAAGAAAATAAAGGAAAATACGTTCCTGAGAGAGGTGTTCCAAAAGTGAGCAAGCGCAGGCCAGGGAAAGTCGTTTCTCTCTGCTTCTCCACTTTCTTCCTCCCCCTTTCCCAAAATAGAGGGTTAACATTTGAATCTGTTCCAACAGAAAATTCCAGAAGGAAGGCACCGTTTCCTTATTGCCCATAAAACTGCCCCAGCATTGATCTCACTGCTGTTTTTTGAGTGAAGCCGGTTCCGCCTTCCATATTGGAACATCTCTGCCTCTTTCTCTCTTAACCTTCCCGGCTGCTTTCTATCTCCCTTCTTTCTGACCCTGAAGCCTAAAGGAAAATCATCTCAGCCAAGTCTCACACGTTCTCTCTTACTCAACACCAATTTTCTCGCCATTCTGTGCTTCATTTTGAGACAACTTAGGACCACACAATCCACACGAAGTCAAAGGCAGACTGATATGGTTTGGCTCTGTGTCCCACCCAAATCTCGTGTAGAAGTGTAATCCCCCACGTGTTGAAGGTAGGGCCGGGTGGGAGGTGACTGGATCACGGGATGGTTTCTAATGGTTTAGCACCATCCCCCAAGTACGGTCTCATGATCGAGTTCTCACAAGAGCTGGTTGTTTAAAAGTGTGTGGCACTTCCCCCCTCACTTTCTCTCTCTCTCCTGCCACCATGGTGAGATGTGCTTGCTTCCTCTTCACCTTCCGCCATGATCGTAAGTTTCCTGAGGCCTCCCCAGCCATGCTTCCTGTTAAGCCTGTGGAAACATGAATCAATTAAACCTCTTTTCTTCATGAATTACCCAGTCTCAGGTATGTCTTTACAGCAGTGTGAAAACAGACTAATACACCGACCAAGAGAATTCAGCATCCTGAGTGGGTTTCACTGCCAAACAAAGAATGGAAGAAAACAGGATGTGCCCAGCTCATTACATAATAATAACAAACATAAAGAAACAAAAATTGGAGGGGTTAATTCACTGTGTGAAGTAGAGCAATAAGAGAAAATCTATTGCTTTTTTAATCCAGGAAATACACAAAGTTGAAAACAGCAGTCTCTTAGGAGAAAATGTGAGGCGAATATGACTAAAAGAACTAAGGCTGAAGGCAATTTTCCTCCAAACTGTTATTCTCATTTGGGAATTACTTTTTTCTCTTTAAGAAAAAAAATAAAATTAACAAAATGGAAAACATTTTAAATCACAAAAGTTTGTCTTACGGAAGGTTTTCAAAATAGTAAACAATGTATGTAGAGTTTATATTTCCCTAATTAGTTCTATTTAACTCTGGTAGAGATTAAACCTTTTTAAAATCAGTTCAAAACTCTTATTTCAATATTAAATTTTACTCTAATATACAGGGAAAAGCAAGATGTGAGGGGAGGGAAGGTCCTTGCCAAGAGCGTACAACAATGAAGGAAAAAAGAACTTCAAGAATCTCCTACCCTTCCCTGCAAACCACCACTGCCGTCCACGCTCACCAGTGGGGTGGTACACGCTCTTCCCTAAACGCATTTTCATAGGGTCTGACACACACTTCATTCCATCTGTGCTAGTCACTGCCCCATTCATGTATCAAGCCCTTCCTCTATAGCATTCTTCCTGAATCTCATGGCTCCCTTCTCTGAAATTCTACAGTTCATTCCTTGAATCTAATCATTTTCATACTAAACAATAATTACAATTCAGAAATATACTTTATGCTGGGATATTTTTTAAAACAAAGACTATGAATACTGTGACTAGCACAGTATCTGCCATATAGCAGGTGCCCATTAAATATATGTTGAATGGTAATTTTTAGACATCACCTATCCTATGTATAGTCATGAACCAAAACTATTTTCTCTCATGTCCTTTTTCATGCCATTGTTGTTCTCATTTTTGTTATTGTCTTTTTTCTTTGTTAACTTGTTGCTATAGTGAGTTTTGAGGATATGCAGTAAAAGAACTCATTAGTAAGTGTAAAAAGCAAATCCCAGCCCCTTCTTTGAGTGTCACTCTGCCCATGTGTGCCCCTAGTTAGACAGAAGAGAGACACTGCTTCTCCTGCACTTCTACGTTCCTCTGTTAGCAGAGACCAAAGCGTGAGGTTTACAGCATGACTCAACTGCCACTTTTTTTCCTGCATAGTAGATGCTCTTTTTTATTATCATTTTATTGAGTGATTATCAAATGGGATAGAATTGCATACTGAAATTGCATGACCTGAATTATTCATGAGAGTGAATTTCAGTATACTGAGCATCAACTTACCATGGCTCGGCTAAGATTCACAAATATTTTCCTTACAGGGAATTGTTGTTGCAATTTTATTTGTAGTGCAGGGATGTCAAATTGGCAAAGTTCTACTATTAGTAAAGGATCTACAGACCGTGAAAACAACACTGTACCTGCAATCAAGAGACAGGTTTATCTAGCTTTTTTCTTTTTAAGAAGAAATCCTCAGATTCCACTTACAAGATTTACAGCATTTCAATCTCATGCCCTATAAAATCTTATGTTCGGAGGTTAATAAAATGAGATTAATCCAGAGATGGTGCATGTTGAATTCTTTTCTCCCTCCAAGCGCAATACACTAACGAAGCACAGTCTATACTACAGAGAGACTCTGGAAACAGCTGACTACTAGTGGAGGTTAGCTGCCATCCAGTGGCTGAAAGTATAACTCACCCATTAACCATTGCTTGAAGAGCTAAAGAAATACAACACGGACCTCTGTCTCATGAGTACATCAAAGGTTATCAATTATTTACACTTACTGTCTCATATTTACAAAGAAGACAGAATGGTGGGAAAGCTACTGAATGCTTTAATGAAAGAGAAGCCGGTCTTCTCTTTTCCAATTCTAACCCATAAGAAACTTGTCTTTATGTTCCGATGATCTCCCTTTCAAAAATTTCCAATTTAGACATTTTCTCTATCTACATCATATGACCCAAGTTAAATAATACAATAATTATAAATAATAATATATATCTTGCTGTGTGGAAGATGGTACATTGAAGAGGCAAAAACTTTTATCTCAATCTTTAAAGAGGAAAATATGTAAATATATCCATATAGTAATCCCAATATTGATAGTTACATAGTGAATTCTTTGAGTTGATTTTGATCATTTTCTCTCATTTAAAATGTAACAGCATCTTTTCTTTAAGATCATTAACCGCTTTTAAGTAATTCCAATACCTGTATTTTAAAATATACTTTATTTTTTATTATGAAAATAATAAAAATTGATTGGAAAATAGAAAAAAAATCACCATAATATGAACACTGTTAACATATATTCTTCTACTCTATGAGCAATAAATATTCTAGCTCCCATTTTCTTAAAAATAAAATACACACATGCATATGTCTATATGTACATATACCTTTATTTTTAGTTTAAAATGTATCATGTATGTGTTCTCATATTATTGAATATTCTTCAAAATATGATCTCATGATTGCATATCATATTGATTACACAGTCCTTGATTAATGTAGCCAATTTTTTTTTTTTACTTTTAGATTGGTTCCAATTTTTCACTATTATAAATAACAGTATAATGGATATCCCTGCATACAAATCCTTGGTATAAATCTCTACTTATTAATTTCAATAAATTATTATAAAATTCATCTCTCCAAAATTATACCCTTTGGTTTCCATTAGAAATTTAATGTAATTTTGTTCACTTCACATATATGATAGATGAGAAATAGTAAGTTGCTGTTATCTTCTTGCAAGTTTAATTTGCAAGTCTTTGACAAGTGAAGCTGAACATGTTAAAAATATTTACTGGG
The DNA here is from genome assembly GCF_008728515.1 of Papio anubis. Taxonomy (NCBI): domain Eukaryota; kingdom Metazoa; phylum Chordata; class Mammalia; order Primates; family Cercopithecidae; genus Papio; species Papio anubis. The sequence goes on from NC_044980.1 coordinate 13,307,941, forward strand.
TATTTGTGTTTTGTTTTGTTTTGTTTTTATTTTTGTAAATTGCCTGTTCATGTCCCTTCCTATTTTTCTTCTGATAATTTTCTTTCCATTGATTTTATTTTTGAGACTGGATAAAGATACAGCACACATCCAGAAAAAGGAATAGGTGCTTCAATATTACTCTCATATGGAGTAGAATTAAAGACAAAGGCATTAAAGATTTGGACCAAGACAACCATTTTATTTTTGTAAAAAGTATAATTTGTAAAAAGTATAGTAGCTATGTGCCAAAAACCAGTACTAAAATAAAATAAGCAAAATCTGTTAGAATTACAGGTAACATTAACAGAAAAACTATAGTTAAAGGATGTTCTAATAGAATGTTTTAATAGGAATATATTAAACCTTATAATCTCCCCCAAATTATTATCTTACAGTGCCATAGTTAACAAAATTAATCATTTATAAGAACACACAAAACCTTAATGCATTTTAAAGAGCAGTCACACAAGTCACAAGCTCCTACAATGTTATGTCAGAAATTAATCATGAAGGAAGTTTATGTTTCTCAACAGCTTTCTTTTTCTTTTTTTTTTTGAGCTGAAGTCTCGCTCCATCACCCAGACTGGAGTGCAGTGATGCGATCTCAGCTCACTGCAACCTGCACCTCTCAGGTTCAAGCAATTCTCCTGCCTCAGCCTCCCGCATAGATGGAATTACAGGCATGTGCCACCACGCCCAGCTAACGTTTGTATCTTTAGTAGACACAGGGTTTCACCACGTTGGCCAGGCCAGTCTCAAACTCCTGAACTCCAATAGTTGGCCCGCCTCGACCTCCCAAAGTGCTGGGATTACAGGCATGAGCCTCTGTGCCTGGCTCTCAACAGCTTTTAAATTTAGAAGGAGTTCTTCTTTGAGTCTTGGCAGAACTCCAAACTGCAAATACAGGCCATTTTGAATAAAATGAATCGCACTGAAGACTCCAGAAGACTGATAGAGAGGGAAGAGGCAGACAAGTGTGGATTCTCTCTCAGTCTTGGAGAATGCCAGGTGGTGAAGGTCGGGAGAGATGCCCCTCATCAGACCAAGTTAGCCAAACCAGCCCCAAGTCAGAACCTGGCTTCACATCTTCATGCCATGAGTGCTGGTCCCTTTTCAGACCAGCCCAGCGCCCAGGACAGTGAGGTCCTTGAGAAAAGGCGTGGGGCCACCAAGGCAGAGAAAAGCTGGGATCTGGAGATGGTTTTACCCCCGTGGGTCTCCCTCGTCATTCTTTACCCCAAGTCCTCTCCCTGGAATTCTGTGTGAGTTCTATCACGATTCCTCGGCTGGGCGCGGTGGCTCACACCTGTAATCCCAGCACTTTGGGAGGCTGAGGCAGGTGTGAGTTCTATCACGATTCCTCGGCTGGGCGCGGTGGCTCACACCTGTAATCCCAGCACTTTGGGAGGCTGAGGCAGGCAGATCACCTGAGGTAAGGAATTTGAGACCAGCCTGACCAACATGGAGAAACCCCGTCTCTACTAAAAATACAAAATTAGCCAGGCGTGGTGGCGCATGCCTGTAATCCCAGTTACTCGGGAGGCTGAGGCAGGAGATTCGCTTGAACCGGGGAGGTGGAGTTGCAGTGAGCTGAGACTGCACCATTGCACTCCAGCCTGGGCAACAAGAGTGAAACTCTATCTCAAAAAAAAAAAAAGATTCCTCATGACTGAGTCCAGGAAAAACACCCCCAGAACTGGACTCACTCCCAGCTACAGTCAAAATGCAAAGGCAAGAATAGAAAAGGAGTGTTCTGTTTCCAGCAGGGTGAGGGGAGCGCTTTTGTCTTAAAAAAAAAAAAAAAAAAGATCCAAATCTTTAGGTTTTGATTTAGCACGCTGCAGAAGTTCTTTCAATCCCAAGAGATTTTTAAAAATTTGTTGAGTTTAGGTTACACGGGTGGAGCAAATGCAAGAAGCAAGGTGAGGAGAGATGAGGTGGACCCTGCTGTGTTACAGCGAATGTGAGAAGGTGCACGGATGAGTGAACCCCAACACTAGAGGGGTGAACACTAGGCACTGATGGGCTCACATCGTCTTGCTGGGGTATGATTGAAATCAGCATCCCATTTTCAGAATTCCTACTCTCCGGGTTGGCAAACTATGGTTCATGTGCAAAATCTGGCCCATTGTCTATTTTTGTAAGCAAAATGTGATTGGAACACAGCCGTATTTATTCATTTCTGTATTGCCCATGGCTGCGTTCATGCTACAATGGCAGACTTCAGCAGTTACAACTGAGAGCTGCAAAGTCTGTCATACTTATTTACCTGGTCCTGTACAGAAAAATTCACTGGCCTCTGGTCTAAACCAACATCACACACAACTTGGCTGTGCCTCTCTTCTTACATCAGCACAGGGGAACCCCTGGCCGAGGCACAGCCCGGCTCCGTGCTCACTTCCCTGGGAGTCCCTCAGTATCCCTCCTCCCACACCCACCCCCTCCCCGTGGCTACTCCACACACACCACGCCTCACTTACTCATCCACAACCGGCCTCACGCTCAGCACGTAGGTGCCCACGTGTGCCCACTTCCATGGGGTCATCTTTTTGATACCGAGTACTGTGAGATGGGATTGGGCTCAGTTCCACAAGCAGGAAGAAGAACTGGAAATAGGCTGCAATAGCTTCCTATCATTCCCCCTACCTTCTTTGGTATCCCGAAAGCCTCTGAAATCTCCACTCTTTCTCCAACCTCCAAGGAAAGAAAGAAATTGGAATGAGTTTCCCCAGGCCCAGTTCTGCTGTGGGCAGATTTCTTCGAGTCAAGAAAGGCAGGTGAGGAAGAAGCTTCTTCGCTGAATAAGTTTTTCCATACCTCCCTCCCTCAACCACTTTCCAGTTCTTTTTTGTATATATTTAATAATATAAAAATCATCTTTTTAAAATAAAAGAGAGCATTACTATACCCATTTTCCAGATGAGGAAGCTGAGAGTGAGAAAGGCAAAGTACGTTTCCAGTATGTGTAATTTTTAACAAAAGTGAGTGTTCCTACTCCCATCGTCCAAATGAGGAAACTCAGAGATAAAAAGGGAAAGCGAGCCAGGCACGGTGGCTCACGCCTGTAATCCCAGCACTTTGGGAGGCTGAGGTGGGCAGATCACCTGAGGTTAGGAGTTCAAGACCAGCCTGGCCAACATGGTGAAACCCCATCTCTACTAAAAATACAAAAATTAGCCAGGTGTGGTGGCGGGCACCTGTAGTCCCAGCTACTCAGGAGGCTGAGGCAGGAGAATGGCTTGAACCCTGGAGGCAGAGGTTGCAGTAAGCTGAGATCGCACCACTGCACTCCAGCCTGGGTGACACAGCAAGACTCCTGAAAAAAAAAAAAAAAAAAGGTAAGGTAATGTGACTCATTCAAAGCTCACGGACATAATGATCCCATCTTCACTACATAGCATTATGAGCCTCTGAGGGAGATGCGTCCCTCATTCCTCCTACTAATCCTTGATGCTCAACTCCCTCCCAACCTGACCCAAAGCTTCCTCCTTCAAGAAGGCTGCCTTGATTGATACTCTCTCCTGACCTGGGTACTCCTCTACACAGAACTCAATCATTGGAATTTTTATTATTTGTTTATATCATTTTAATTGTGTCTGTGCTTTGCTTTCAGTGCAAAGCAGGTGCCAGTGCATATATATACTTTTTGAGGTTTTCTTTATTATTAATAGCTTTACTGACGTATACTTGATATACCAAAAAACTGTACATATTTAACATATACAATTTCATGAGTTTGGATATATGCATATACCCATGAAACCATCTCCACAATGAAGGTAATAATATATCCATTACCTTCAAAAGTTTCCTCATGCTTCTTTGTGGCTTTTGGTTTTGTTCTTATGTTTTTTGTGTGTGGTAACAACCCTGAACATGATTGATAAGCTCCTTAATTATTGTATGTAAATTGAATTTTTTAATCAAATAATATTTTTATTTATATGACATAATGCAACTTTTTCGCAGGAAACCAATGTGACTCTAAGAAATGATGAAAATCATGTTTTGATACCTTAGAAAACAGTAAGTTTCTCAAAAAAGCATTCAATATGCTGCAATTTTAGCATTATAGGACACATCTGTGTTTTCTAAAGATTCTTTTTGGATTGCCAGGAACCAAAAAACAACACTCTCATAAAACCCAGATGTTAAAGAGAAACTGAAACAGACACTTGTTAAAAATGTTAAGACATTTTATTCAAGCTACTGCAGTAGAGAACACAGACCTCAGTACTGAGCTTAAGTCCAAATACAGCAAAAGCAGCTTGAGATTTTTAGCCAACGGACAGGCATCAGTAGATGGAAAATTACTAAGAAGAATTTGATGAGATATCAAGTGTGGTGGGAAAGAAGAACTTGATTAGATATAAAGGGGATGGAAGGGATTCTCCCTAAACTGGCTTAGCAAGATTCCTGCTAAAACTGGGCTTGGCAGGCCAAGGACAGAGCCAAGAACTCAGCTAGTCAAAAAGAGGGGCCTGACAAATTTTGGTCAGGGAAAGAGTCCTTGTCACAAGTAATGGGAATTTAAGACACACAAGCAAAGACAAACTGTCCTGGCAGCTGTTCGGCCAGCCTCACAGATAAGTGCCACGTCCATCACACCCCACAGCGGCAGTGCATCCACAGTGGCCACGCCCCAAGAGCAGGGAGCATCTCCCTGCCCAAGTGCTCCACCATTTTGAGGACGAGCTACCTTCTTCCTCTCCCGGTGTTTATACTGTTCCTATCACTGCTTGGTTCAGCCAGAGCTCCTGCTTGGTGTGAGCCAAAGTAACAATCATAAAAAGCCATATTTGCTCATTTCTTCTTGCCAGAATACTTTCCCAAAGCACCTGACTCTGAGATGACATACAACTCTCTAAAAACAAAAAGACAAACAAAGCAGAGCATATGGCCCCCCACGCCTCTTGCCTAAATCATCACGTTCCTTAAAAAGTAAATGACCTGGTCGGGTGCGGTGGCTCACGCCCGTAATCCCAGCACTTCGGGAGGATGAGGCAGGCAGACCACCTGAAGTCAGGAGTTGAAGACCAGCCTGGCCAACATGGCGAAACCCTGTCTCTACTAAAAATACAAAAATTAACTGAGTGTGGTGGCGTGCACCTGTAATCCCAGCTACTCGGGAGGCTGAGGCAGGAAGAATCGCTTGAACCCGGGAGGCGGAGCTTGCAATGAGCCAAGAGCACACCATTGCACCCCAGCCTGGGCAACAGAGCGAGACTCTGTCTCAAACTAAATAAATAAATAAATAAATGAATAACCTAGTCTTGTTTTTTCCTACATGTCAGATAATGTCTGACAGGATTAGTAATTATACATCCATAATCTATAGCCAGATATACTCTTATACCCAAACATTAGTAAAAATTGCTCCCCCCGCCCTCCTCCCCCACAGTGGCACCATCATAGCTCACTACATCCTGGAACTCCTGGGCTCAAGCGATCCTCCTGCCTCAGCCTCCTAAGTAGACGGGACAACAGGTATGTGCCACTATGCCCGGCTAATTTTTATGTTTTTTGTAGAGATGTGATCTCTATCCTCCTATCCTCAAGTAATCCTGCCACCTCAGCCTCCCAAAGCGCTGGGATTACAGACATGCACCCCTGCACCCGACCACAAACTTTAATTCTGCTTCAGTATAACTTTTAAACAAGTCTATTATAATTTTACATGTACCGATCCCTGGCCTACTATATAAGCAGTAGGCTAAAACACTGTCCACAGTAGTCTGATAGGACTATTCCGCAGCTATAGGCCTTGGCCTACAGTCCTCAGTAAAACTTTTTTAAATAAAACTAACCTTAATTCTTTAAAAACTTGATTTTTTTTTCTTTAGCTGACAATCATGGCACCCCAGATAGGACTCAGGGCAGACAGGCCAGGGTCACCTAGAACACTGCAAGGACTGAGCACCTTAGTACCAAAACGGGCCATTTGAGCCCCTCTGGCACCTCCATGGTTGCAAGTGACTGGGTGAGTCTCTCCTGAGGCTCAGACCTCCCACTTGGTTGATGGTCCTGGAATCAACTCCCAATGACTGGGCAAATGGCAGGAAAGGAGGTTACTGGAATGATACTGAAAAGGTACACAGGACCGACAGGAGGATCAGGCTTAGAAACCACATGGGAACCAAGAGGGGCTAGAGGCAGAGAGATCGCCCAAGGTCACGCAGGAGGACACGGACTCCAGCTGTGCTTGACTCTCAGCCCTGCCTCAGTGGCCACCAAAATTGGGCTGTAAGTAGCCTCGACCTTAGATCAATCCCTCCTGATCCCAAGTCCCAGATCAGAGGACCCAAGCGAAGTCCCTGAACCATGGCAGTGGCCATAGGATTGGAGATGAGACAGAACTGACAGAACCTGGTGGCTGAGCAGAAGGTGGGGATACAAAGATCTGAGGGCAATGCCAAGGTGTGTTCAAAGACATATGCAGTATCTGAAGTAGGATCAGGAATGAGAAGAGAAAATAGTGAAAATACTGTGAATTAAGCAGATAAATGCCTTTGGGCCCCAAGACCCTTTCTCATTTCTCACCACAAATCTCTCTGTTGTCCCCTTTGTACCAGATAGTAATACCTTCAATGTCCAAAACGTACCATGTGGCTCCCAATACTGTGTTCTGTGAAAAATCCCTCCACCTCATCCACTGGGGAAGCTCCTGTTCTTTGTTGCCAACTTCGTTAGTACTTACTCCTTCATGGTGCTTTCCCTAATGCCAGTCCCTCCCCTCCATTATCACAGCCTTCCATTCTTACACACAGCACCCAAGAAAGTCAACATGTGTTTCTATAACTCTCTCCCATTCTACTAGAATGAGCCCCTCAAGTGTTTATTATTGAGAGGGCATTAACAATATTTTAAAACCTATATGTTAATAAAAATTGATATGTAAGTCAACAGACAAATCTTTTTTTAATGTCTTCCCTTTTCTTCTCTAGATAAACTGGACGTGACTGACAAGCACCTGAATTATTGTATGTAAACTGAGTTCTTTGAAATAAAATAATATTTTTATTTGCATGTCATAATGCAAGTTTTTCACAGGAAACCAATGTGACTCTAAGGAATAATGAAAAATCATGTTCTCATACCTTAGAAAACAGTAAGTTTCTCATAAAACATTTAAACTATATATAGAACAACTAACAAAGTCTTATGTTTCACATATCATCCCAAAAGACATGCTTTGTTTAAGGCATTATTTGGCATAGAGAACTGCATCAGTGCATCAGTCTCTTCCAACCAATCTCCTCCATTAATTTGACAGTCATCCAGTGGCAGTCCTGGAGAATTTCTCTTTAGTATCAGTTATATTCTTCACGGGGCTGGATGTTCACCCAGTTCCTCCTGAATTAACAGCAAATATATTCAAAAAGGTCCTAGCCCTCCTAATACTGATATTTTTATATATTCAAAATCTTCACTAACAACTGTGGTGAGCTGAATATTATTATTTTATTTTTATTTTTTATTTCAATAGGTATTTGGAGAACAGGTGGTTCCATGGATATCAAGGATACCAAGGATCCATAGACACCAACAGGTGTAACCACAGATACCACTGGTTACATGGATAAGTTCTTTAGCGGTGATTTCTGAGATTTTGGTGCACCCATCACCTGAACAAAGTCTTTTATCCCTCACCCCTCTCCCATCCTTTCCAAGTCCTTAATGTCCATTGTATCATTCTTACGCCTTTGCATCCTGATAGCTTAGCTCCCATTTACAAGTGAGAACATATGATGTTTAGTTTTCCATTCCTGAGTTACTTCACTTAGAATAATGGTCTCTAATTCCATCCAGGTTACTGCAAATGCCATTATTTTGTTTCCTTTTATGGCTGAGTAGTATTCCATGGTGTGCGTGTGTGTGTGTGTGTGTGCGTGCGCGCGCGCACGCGCACACGTATACATATCTCACATTTTCTTTATCCACTCATCGTTTGATAGGCATTTGGGCTGGTTCCATATTTTTGCAATTGTGAATTGTACTATTATAAACATCCATGTGCGAGTATCTTTTTTCGTATAATAACTTCTTTTCCTCTGGGTAGACACCCAGTAGTGGGATTACTGGATCAAATGGTAGTTCTACTTTCAGTTCCCTACGGAATCTTCACACACTGTTTTCCATAGTGGTTGTACTGGTTTACATTCCCACGGGCAGTGTAAAAGTGTTCCCTTTTCACCACCTCCCCGCCAACATCTATTCTTTTTTGGTTTTTTGATTATGGCCATTCTTGTGGAAGTAAGGTGGTATCACATTGTGGCTTTGATTTGCATTTCCCTGATCATTAGTGATGTTGAGCATTTTTTCATATTTTTTGGCCGTTTGTCTATCTTCTTTTGAGAATTGTCTATGTCCTTAGCCCACTTTTTGATGGGATTGTTTGATTTTTTTTTCTTGATGTTTTGTTTGAGTTCCTTGTAGATTCTGGATGTTAGTCCTTTGTTGGATACATTGTTTGTGAAGATTTTCTACCACTGTCCGTTTACTCTGCTGATTATTTCTTTTGCTGTGCTGAAGCATTGCTTTTTTGTTTTTTGCTTTTTGCTTTTTGTTTTTTGAGACAGTCTTGCTCTATCACCCAGGCTGGAGTGCAGTGGTGTGATCTCAGCTCACTGCAACCTGCACCTCCTGGATTCAAGTGATTCTCGTGCCTCAGCCATCCAAGTTGTTGGGATTACAGGTGTGCACCACCACACCCAAATAATTTTTGTATTTTTAGTAGAGACAGAGTTTTGCCATGTTGGCTAGGCTGGTCTCGAACTCCTGACCTCAAGTGATTCACCTGCCTCAGTCTCCCAAAGTCTGGGAATTACAGCCACGAGCCACTGCACCTGGCCTAGAAGCTTTTTGGTTTAACTAAGTCCCATCTATTTATCTTTGTTTTTGTTGCGTTTACTTTTGGATTCTTGATCATGAAGTCTTTGCCTAAGTCAATGTCAAGAAGGGTTTTTCCAATGTTATCTTCTAGAGTTTTTATGGCTTCAAGTCTTAGATTTAAGTCTTTGATCCATCTTGAGTTGATTTTTGTGTAAGGTGAGAGACGAGGATCCAGTTTCATTCTTATACATGTGGCTTGCCAATTATCCCAGTACCATTTGTTGAATAGGGTGTTCTTCCCTGCTTTATGTTTTTGTTTGCTTTGTAAAAGATCAGCTGGCTGTAAGTATTTGGCTTTATTTCTGGGTTCTCTGTTCTGTTTCATTGGTCTATGTGCCTACTTTTATACTAGTACCATGCTGATTTGATGACCATAGCCTTATAGTATAGTTTGAAGTTGGATAATGTGATGCCTCCAGATTTACTCTTTTTGCTTGGTCTTGCTTTGGCTATTTGGCTCTTTTTTGGTTCTATATGAATTTTACTATTGCTTTTTCCAATTCTGTGAGGAATGATGGTGGTATTTTGATGGGAATTGTGTTGAATTTGTAGATTGCTTTTGGCCATATGGTCATTTTCACAATACTGATTCTACCCATCCATCAGCATGGGATGGGTTTCCATTTGTTTGTGTTGTCTGTGATTTCTTTCAGTAGTGTTCTGTAGTTTTCCTTGTAAAGATCTTTCACCTCCTTGGTTAGGTTTACTCCTGAGTATTGTATTTTTTTTTTTTTTTTTTTTTTTTTTTTTTTTTTTGCAGCTATTGTAAAAAGGGTTGAGTTCTTGATTTGATTCTCAGCTTGGTCGCTGTTGGTGTAGAGCAGTGCTACTGATTTGTGTACATTAATTTTGCATTCTGAAGTTCTGCTGAACTCATTTATCAGTGCTAGGAGCTTTTTGGATGAGTCTTTCGAGTTTTCCAAATATACTACCATATCATCAGAGAACAGTGACAGTCTGACTTCATTTATACTGATTTGGATGCCCTTTCTTTCTTTCTCTTGTCTGACTGCTCTGGCTAGGATTTCCAGTACTATGTTGAATAGAAGGGTGAAAGTGGGCATCCTTGTCTTGTTCTAGTTCTCAGGGGGAATGCTTTCAACTTTTCCCTGTTCAGTATAACGTTGGCTGTGGGTTTGTCATAGATGGCTTTTATTACCTTAAGGTATGTTCCTTCTATGTCATTTTTGCTGAGGGTTTTAATCATAAAGGGATGCTAAATTTTGTCCAATGCTTTTTCTGCATCTACTGAGATGATCATGTCATTTTTCTTTTTAATTCTGTTTATGTGGTATATCCCATTTATTGACTTGCATATGTTAAACCATCCCTGAATCCCTGGTATAAAACCTAATTGATCATGGTGGATTATCTTTTCGATATACTGTTGGATTCGGTTAGCTAGTACCTTGCTACAGATTTTTGCATCTATGTTCATTAGGGATATTGGTCTGTAGTTTTCCTTCTTTGTTATGTCCTTTCCTGGTTTTGGCATTAGGCTGATAGTGGCTTTACAGAATGATTTAGGGAGGATTCCCTCTTTCTCTAACTTTTGAAATAGTGTCAATAGGACTGATATCAATTCTTCTTTGAATGTCTGATAGAATTCAGCTGTGAATGAATCCATCTGGTCCTGGAATTTTTTTTGTTGGCAATTTTTTTATTGCCATTTCTATCTCAGTGCTTGTTATTGGTCTGTTCAGAATTTCTTTTTCTTCCTGGTTTAATCTAAAAGATTTGTATATTCTTAGGAGTTTATCCATCTGCTCTAGGTTTTCCAGTTTGTGTGCATAAAGGTATTCATAGTAGCCTTGAAGGATCTTTTGTATTTCTGTGGTATCAGTTGTAACATTTTCTGTTTCATTTCTGAGTTTATTTGGATCTTCTCTATTCTTTTCTTGATTAATCTCACTAATGGTTTATCAACTTTGTTGATCTTTTCAAAGAACCAGGTTTTTGTTTCATTTATCTTCTGTAACTTCTTTGTTTCAATTTCATTTAGTTCTGCTCTGATCTTGGTTATTTATTTTCTTCTGTTGAGTTTGGGTTTGGTTTGTTCTTGTTTATCTAGTTCCTTGAGGTGTGATCCTAGATTATCTATTTGTGCTCTCTCAGACTTTCTGCTGTGGGCATTCAGTGCTAGGAACTTTCCTCTTGGCACCACTTTTGCTGGATCCCAGAGGTTTTGTCACTATTATCTTTCACTTCAATGAATTTTTTAATTTCCATCTTGATTTCATTGTTGAACCAATGATCATTCAGGAGCAGGTTATTTAATTTCCATGTATTTGCATGGTTTTGAGGATTTCTTTTAGAGTTGATTTCCAATTTTATTCCACTGTGGTCTGAGAGAGTACTTGATATAATTTCAATTTTCTTGAATTTATTGAGACTGTTTGTGGCATATCATATGGTCTATCTTGGAGAATGTTCAATGTGCTGATGAATAGAACAGTTGTTGGGTAGAATGTTCTGATAATGTCCCTCTGTCATTTTTAACTGTTGTTGCTTTAAAGTCTATTTAAAGTTATTCCTGCTCGCTTTTGGTGTTCATTTGCATGGAATATCTTTTTCCACCCCTTTACCTTAAATGTATGTGAGTCCTTATGTGTTAATGCGTCTCTTGAAGACAAGAGATACTTGGTTGGTGGATTCTTATGCATTCTGCCATTCTGTATCTTTTAAGTGGAGCATTTATGCCATTTACATTAGTATTGAGAAGTGAGGTACTATTCTATTAATTGTGCTAGTTATTGCCTGAATACCTCGTTGGTTTTTTTCATTGTGTTATTGTTTCATAGGTCCTGTGAGATTTATGTTTTACAGAGGTTCTATTTTGGTGTATTTTGAGGATTTATTTCAAGATTTAGTGCTCCTTTTAGCAGTTCTTGTAGTGCTGGCTTGATAGTGGTGAATTCTCTCAGCATTTGTTTGTCTGAAAAAGACTGTATCTTTCCTTTTCATTTATGAAACTTAGTTTCACTGAATACAAAATTCTTGGCTGATAATTGTTTTGTTTAAGGAGGCTAATGACAGGACCCAATCCCTTCTAGGTTATAGGTTTCTGCTGAGAAATCTGCTGCTACTCTGATAGGTTTTCCTCTGTAGGTTACTTGATGCTTTTGCCTCACAGCTCTTAAGATTCTTTCCTTCATCTTGACTTTAGATAACCTGATGACTATCCTAGGTGATGATCTTTTTGCGATGAATTTCCTGGATGTTCTTTGAGCTTCTTTTATTTGGATGTCTAGCTCTCTAGCAAGACCAGGGAAGTTTACCTCAACTATTCCCTTAAATATGTTTTCCAAACTTTTAGATTTCTCTTCTTTCTTGGGAACACCAATTATTCTTAGGTTTGGCTGTTTAATATAATCCCAAACTTCTTGGAGGCTTTGTTCATTTTTTTTTTCTTTGTCTTTATCCAATTGGGTTAATTCAAAAGCCTTGTTTTCAAGCTCTGAAGTTCTTTCTTCTACTTGTTTTATTCTATTGCTGAGACTTTCCAGCGTATCTTGCATTTCTCTAAATGTGTCCTTCATTTCCAGAAGCTGTGATTGTTTCCTATTTAGGCTATTTCTCTGGAAATTTTTATCCTGTATCATTTTTTTATTTAAGTTGGTATTCACCTTTTTCTGGTACTTCCTTGAGTAGCTTCATATTGACCTTCTGAATTCTTTTTCTGGTAATCCAGTGATTTCTTCTTGGTTTGGATCTATTGCTGATAAGCTAAGGTGATCTTTTAGGGGTGTTAAAGAAACTTGTTTTGTCATATTACCAGAATTGCTTTTCTGGTTCCCTCTCATTTGGGTAGACTGTGTCAGAGAAAAGATCTGGGGCCCAAGGCCTGCTGTTCAGATTCTTTTGTCTCACTGCGTGCTCCCTTGATGTGGTGTTCTCCCCCTTCCCCTAGAGATAGGGCTTCCTGAGAGCCGAACTGCAATGACTGTTATTTCTCTTCTGGGTCTAGCCACCCAGTGGATCTACTAGGCTATGGTCTGGTACTGGGGAGTGTCTGCAAAGGGTCCTGCGATGTGATCCATCTTCAGGTCTCTCAGCTGTGGATACCAGCACCTGCTCCAGTGGAGGTAGCAGAGGAGTGAAGTGGATTCTGTGAGGGTCCTTGATGGTAGTTTTGCTTAATGTGCTGGTTTTGTGTTGGTTGGCTTTAGTCGGGAGGTGCTGCTTTTAAGACCGCATCAGCCGTGGTAGTATAGGGAGGATACAAGCTTACCCTAGGGTCTCCTGGATATGTATTAGGATTTCTCAGGTGGTGGGCAGGGCCATAGAGCTCCCAAGAGATTCTTTTGTCTCCAGCTACCAGGGCAGGTAGAAAAAGACCATCAGGTGGGGGCAGGGTTAGGCGTGTCTGAGCTCAGACTCTCCTTGGGCAGGGCTTGCTGTAGCTGCTATGGAGGATGGGGGTGTGGTTCCCAGGCCAATGGAGTTACATTCCCAGGGGGATTATGGCTGCCTTTCCTGTGTCATGCAGGTCGCCAAGGAAGTGAGGAAAAGCCAGCAGTGACAGGCCTCACCCAGCTCCCACGCAGCTCGAAAGCCAGTCTCACTCCTACCGTGGCCCCCCAACAGCAGCAAGTCTATTTCCAGGCATCCAGTGAGCAGGCTGAGAACTTGTCTCAGGCTACAAGCCTCCCTGCTGAGAAAGCGAGCGGGGCTGTCAGGTTCCATGACTCCCCACCTGGCCCAGTTTCTATGCTCATAGCTGCACTCCCCATTCGCCCCTTCCCTGGGATTCTGTCCAGGAAACTTCACATTTGATCAAAACTGTTACAAAGTTCAGCTGGAAGTTTCCGTCTCCCTGTGGTCTTTCCCCAGTTCCACTGGCAGCTCTCTCCAAGGACCCCTGTGAAACAAAGTCAGGAATGGCTTCCCTGGGGACCAAGAGCGCCCACAGGACTCTTACCGCTGCTTCCTCTACCTCTACATTTCACTTGCTCTCTCAATTCATCTCAGCTCTGGGTAAGGTCAAATCCTTCTCCCGTGAGCTGGACCTTCAGGTTCCCCAGGGAGGATGAGTGTTCGGGAGCAGGCTTTCCCCCTCTCACACTTTGGGCACTCGGAGTTTCTCAGCTGTCTCACGGAGCCTGCAGCAACGAGCCACTTCCTTCAAAGGGTCTGTGGCTTCTCTCAGCTTTCCTGGTATGTCCCTGCAGTAGTTCTTGGAGCAAAAGTTCATGAAGTGAGTCTCCACATGCTGCTCTGTCCATTCGAGTGGGAGCTGCAAGTTAATCCTGCCTCCTATCTGCTATTTTTTTAGACTCTGAACATTATTATTTTGTCCCCCAAAAAAATGCCCATGTTCCTGGGCAACATAGCAAGACCCCATCTCTAAAAATAAATAAATGTTTTTTAAAATGTCCATGTTCTAATCTTGGAAGCCTGTGACTATACTGTAACCTTACATGACAAGAGGGGCTTAGCAGATTGAATAGATTAAGGATTCAGTGAGGCGGAGAGGATCCTGGATTACCCAGGTGAGCCTCATGTAATCACAAGGATCTCCATAAGTGGAAGACAGGAGAGGCAAGTTCAGAGAAAAGTTGATGTGATAAAAGAAGGGCTGTTGCAGCAATGCCAGGGGGAAGCCAGGAGCCAAGGAATTCAGATGACCTTGAGAAGCTGAAAAAGGGACAGAAACGATTCTCTCCTAGAAGTTCCAGAAGGAATGCCTGCCAGCATTTTGATTTCAGCCCAGTAAAACTGACTTTGGACTTCTGCCCTCTAACCACGGTGTAAGAATAAATGTGGGCTGCTTTAGGTCACCAAGTTTGTTACAGTAAGAATATGAAACTAACATAACCACTAAGTCTTCGAGAGTGTTTGTTGCCACGTCATAATTCATAAGCTCGAACCCATGAGATGGGTGTGTTCGGGGATAGCCCTGCAACTGAGCTGCTCCTCTTCTGCTGTGGCTTCAACTACTTTCTCTGTGCTTCAGTTTCCTCATTTGTAAAATGGAGAGGAGGAGGATGTTAATTATAGGACCCAAATGAGTTAATCTTCTTTTAGAAAACCCTTGGCACACAGTAGTGAGATATGGATATATATAGTCATATAGAGATATACATTGTGCAAGTTGTCAAAATCAAAATGGAGTCATTTATGTTAAAAAATAAAAAATAAAAAAACTTGGCAAATAGAACCAAAGAAGGCCATAAACAGAAGGTTCTCGTGTGTGAATACCCGATGGCAAGAACCACCACAAAAGACTCTGAAAAATCTACAACCTTGCATAAAAGCCATTGCAACCTCAAAATACTTCTGCAAGGACATCTGTCCAGCAACTGCCTGTCTGCCTTCCGACTGATGCCACTCTTCTTATTAGTCCATGTGGCCAAGGATAATTATCTAAAAACAATTATGTAATCATCCTCACTTTTCCTTTTAAAACTTTTGCCCTCCTTTACCTTCCTGAATAGGCACTTAGTTTATTATGCATGTGTATTCCCACTGAGATCCCTATTCCTGAATCAGCACCATTTTCTTTTTTCTTTCCTTTATTTTAATTAGTTTTGTTTTTTGTTTTTTGTGTGGTTTTTTTTGTTTTGTTTTTTTGTTTTTTTTAGACAGGGCCTCACTCTGTCACCCAGGTTGGAGTGCAGTGGTGCGATCTTGAGTTACTGCAACTTCTGCCTCCCGGGCTCAAGCAATTCTCCCACCTCAAGTAGCTGGGACTACAGGTGAGCACCACCACCTGTAATTTTTTGTATTTGTTGTAGAGATGGGGTTTCACTATGTTGCCCAGGCTGGTCTCGAACTCCTGGACTCAAGCAATCTGCCTGCCTCGGCCTCCCAAAATGCTGGGATTACAGGCATAAGCCATCATGCCCAGCAACATCATTTTCTTTTAGAGAATCTCCCTCTCTATTATTTGGATTGACAACACATATTCATTAATACCTGTGATAGGATGGCATTTGATGGGTTTTCATGAACTTGTCCCATTTAATCAAGGTAAAGTTCAATAGGGATGGTGAAAAGGGAGATTTCCTGGCCCAAAACTACCTCCTATAAGTCCCATCCGTCCTTCTCTATGTCCTTCATGTCCAGGGAGGTTGAAACATTGAACTGGTGCCTGCATGATACCCTTTGCTACTCACCCTCTTTTCCTGGCTTTCTATATCCAAAGTCCTAGAGAGACTACAATTTCTATGAGTTGGCAGCCACAGCTTCACAGGCCTTAATGAGCATCTTTGCCCATTAAGGTTCCACTACTACCACCACTACTCCCCCATTGCCTCTGAGCCCACCTTGCCAGGAGGAGACACATGATGGCTCAGAAGCCATGGAAAGCTGGTATTGGTGGCCAGGAGGCTGGTAGGAACCAGGGCAGCCCTATAGCATGATGTTTCAGGGCTTCTCAAAAGCTGGGGAGTATTGATGAGGCACAGACTGGCCCTCTGGAGTCCACAGGGTGAGGGAGCAAATACAGTGGCAGGCATCCAGGAGGCAGAATTGTAGGGGCGTTGATGAACTTGGGCACTGTATTAGTCCATTTTCATGCTGCTGATAAAGACATAGCTGAGACTGGGCAATTTAAAAAAGAAACAGGTTTACTGGACTTACAGTTCCACGCGGCTGGGGAGGCCTCACAATTATGGCAGAAGGTGGAAGGAGTGTCTCACATGGCGGCGGCAAGGAGGAGAATAAGAGCCAAGCAAAACGGTTTTTTCCTTATGGAGACTTATTCACTACCACAAGAGCAGTACGGGGGAAACCGTCCCCATGATTCAATTATCTCCCACTGGGTCCCTCCCACAACATGTGGGAATTATGGAAGTAAAATTCAAGATGAGATTAGGGTGGGGACACAGAGCCAAACCATATCTGGCACCAACAAACAGATGCCATCCCATAGCTCTGTGCCAGGATCAATTTAGTCCTTACACTGTGGATGATTGAGAAATTTAAAGGATCCCAAGTGAGAAGACAGAATAGACAGGGCAAAAATGGGGTATTTAAGGGTTCTGAGACAGGGTTTACTTACCATATGGAATGAAAGTATTCAACTTTCCAACAATTAGTATGGCTGTACCAGTACATATCT
This sequence comes from Papio anubis, assembly GCF_008728515.1. NCBI lineage: Eukaryota > Metazoa > Chordata > Mammalia > Primates > Cercopithecidae > Papio > Papio anubis. Next base: position 13,324,919 of record NC_044980.1, read on the forward strand.
GATGAATTTCAGCCTTATATAAATTTCTGTTTTGCAGTCTTCAGTGTCTAGTGGATACTGAAGATTGGCTCACTCAACATGCATTCTAATACATTTATAGTATTTGTGTTATTTTGTATCATACTAACCTGTAGCTAAAAACTACATTTCCCAGACTCCTGTGCAGCTATCTTGCATTTAGGGTTCCATATATAATTTTGGCCCTCCAGTCAGCTAAACTTGCACAAGATTTTGAATCAGAACTAAATTCTGCCAGGCACAGTCGCTCACACCTGTAATCCCAGCACTTTGGGAGGCCAAGGCAGGAAGACTGCTTGAGCCTAGGAGTTCGAATCTGCAGTGATCATGCCACTGCACTCCACCCTGAGAAATAAAACAAGACTCTGCCTCTAAAAAAATTTTTTTAAAACAAGAACTAAGTTCTGAGGAGAGAGATACAGTGTGAGACACTGAAGTCCAAGTCCAAGATAATCACAAGCACACTTTGTCCTAGATTTAGTTAAAACTAACATAAGGGAATGCATTAGAATTATGAAAATAATTCTTTGTGCAAGAAATTAAGGGTAAGCCATATGGGCTTTTTCTTACTAGATACCATAGTTCCCCCTTATCCACAGTTTCACTTTCCTCAGTTGCCTGCAGCCAACAGTTGTCCAAAAATATTAAATGGAAAATTCCAGAAATAAACAATCCATAAGTTTTAAATTGCACACTATTCTGAGTAGCATGATGAAATCTCACTCACATTTGTACTGTGTCCCAGCCAGGAGGTGAATCATCCCTTTGTCCAGCGTACCTGTGCTGTATACACTACCCGCCCGTCCATCACTCTGTAGCTTTCCGGGTTAACATCTTAAACCATCTCAGAAAGGGAGAGCATAATACAGTAAAATGTCTTGAAAGAGAGAGGCCACACTTAACTTTTATTAAAGTATATTGTTATAATTATTCCATTTTATACTAAGTTATTGTTAATCTCTTATTGCGTCTAATCTGTAAAATGAACTTTATCATAGGTATGTATGTATAGAAAAAAAAAAGTGTATATATACAGGATTTGGTCCTATCTGTGGTTTCAGGCATCCACTGAGGGTCTTAGAATATATTCCCAGAGGATAATGCGGGATTACTGTATTCATGCAGTTACAAAGACTTCATACCACCTGATGCAAGTGACTTCATCACCTATGAAAAATAACATTTATATAAATAATAAAAATAAAAATAACATAAAATATATTGGTTCGATTATATAGAACTTCAAGGTATTTTCTGGAGAGTAAAAGTATTAAAATTCAAACGTATTTTGTCTCAATTCCCTAACCTTGAATGGTGTGTCACTAAACTATTTTTAGACTTCTCCACAAGGTGGGGCTACTTTCAAGCGATTCTGTTGCTAAGGAGGGACGCATAGGTGTTTTGGAAATGTTTCATTACAGTGTCACCCCTGTTAGCAGTCTTGGTAGGAAGGCTTATTAACTGCAACTCTCGGAATCACTGGGAAAGGAGCTGTAGTCAATATTTCCAGCATCCTTTTAGGAGCTGTAACTTCTCAGCCTCTGCTTGTCCATGCAATGATCACTCAGGTGGAGGCCTGCCCGCGACATTTCCCTGGTTCTCTGGGAACTCACTGGAAAAGCCACCGTGAAGGACGTCCCCGGCTCCTTTCTCAGCCCATTCAGGCCACTCTAACACATTACCATAGACTGAGTGGCTTATAAACAACAGAAATTCATTTCTCACTGCTCGGGAGGCTGGGAAGTCCAAGATCCTCTGCTCCCTCATTCTCAAACACCCCAAGCTGCTCCGAGTCTTGCAAACAGAACTTCCTAACTTTCCTCCCTCCCCTCAATTTTCCCCTCCTCCTCCCTCTTTCCTGGCTCTGACTGAATCCTCCCCCTTTCTTGCCTCACTGGTTCACTGCCAGACTAATAACTCCAATTTCTCCATTGAAGGCGGACGGAATTTTCCAAGATCTCATGCACCAGCATTCTGGGTCCCAGCCCAGGATGCGATCCAACCCCAAATGGGATCCAACTGTACCTGGGCACATCTGGACATGAGAGATGAGCAGGGGAAGTCCTCGGTGGGGGCTGGGAGGGTTCATAAGAGTTGAATTACAGGAGGGTTTTGAAGAATTTTCTTCCCTTTATCTTATTTTGGCCACTGGGAAAGAGTCTCAAACAGGGGCCCAGGGGAGAATCATGAGAGGGAGAGAAAGAGAGGCGACTCTCCCAGAAAACATTCCAGGCCCTAAACCTGGTTCAGGCCTGACTCCCATGGGAAGAGGTAGTGTATATAAGCTCCACGGCGGACTCTGTGAGAGCTGAGTGGAACAGCAGGTGCAACTCTGAAGCCCAAGGGGCGAAGCATCATCCCTATGGAGGGGAGAATATGGAGCACTTTCATGCACAGACACACGGTGGCTTCAAGCTTGTAATAGCACCTGCCTCCGGCCGAGAGAGAGAGACCTCGCACCAGAGCCCAGCGCCCTTCACCGCCACTGCAGTGGTTAATTTCATGTGTCCGCTCAGTCAGGCATGGTACCCGGATATTTGGTGAAGCACTACTCTAGATGCTGCTGTGAAGACATTTTTAGATGAGATTCACATTTAGATCAGTAGGCTTCTAGTATGGGAGATTACCCTCCAGAATGTGGCTGGACTTCTTCCAGTCAGCTGAAGGCCTTAATAGAATGAAGACAGAAGACCCCATGGTAGGGGGAACTCCAGCTGCAGACTGTCTTTGGACTCAGGCTGCAACATCTACTCTCCGTGGTCTCCAGGCTCTGCGCGTCTATGTGTATATATGGGTGTATATACAGTCACACACCACATAATGACATTTCAGTCAACGATGGACCACACATATGACAATGTCCCATAAGATTATAATGCCATCTGTTTACCGTGCCTTTTCTATGTTTAGATAAACAAATACTTAGCATTGCGTTACAGTTGCCCACAGTACTCAGTAACCTGCTGTTCAGGTTTGTAGCCCAAGAGCAATAAGCTACACTATACAGCCTAGGGATATGTAGGCTATAGCATCCAGGTTCGTAAATACACTCTATGATGTTCACATCATGATGAAATTGCCTAATGGCACATTTATCAGAATGTATCTCCATCATTAAGTGAATATGACTGTGTATGAGTATTTAGATATAAATACACATCCTAGTGATTCTGTTTCTCTAGAGAACCCTGGCTAATACAACGTCTGCCACCTGGTCCCACCACTCTACTCTCACCTAGCCAGCTTCCTCTGCCCTCCATTGCCTCCAAATTCCACTCAAAGTAAAAGCCAACATCTCCACAAAGGCCTTTAGAACCCCACCCCGTTTACACAGACACCCTAGTTCCTTCCCCCTGCTGGACTCATCTCCTGGTCTCTCCTTGTGACTCCCTCCCACTACCTACACTCCCACCTAGGGCTTTCTGGCCCACTGTTCCCTTTGCAGCAGTGGCCTCTCCTATATGTGTATATGCCCAAAGCCTACGCGTCCGGCAAGTCCCTTCTCAAACATCACCTTCCCCATGAGGCCTACTCACCCACCTTATTCAAAATTTCAGTCGCCCCACCACACACGCTTGAGGCTCCTTACCTTCTCCCTTCTTTCTTCCTATAACATGAACCATCTTCCAATACACAAACAAAATGTGTTGGTTTAATGCCATTGTCATCACCGTCAATTGGAACTTAAGCTTCCCCAGCACACGGATTTTTTAGTTTCATTCACAATGTACCCCAGACTCCTAAAGCTGAGCCTGAAACATAGTAGTGACTCAACAACTACGTGTGAAATCAATGACCCCCTCCTTGGTCCGACAACACTACCACCACCAGCCCCAGCGGCTCCCCTCTCGTCAAAATGCCTCTAAAGAATGCTTTCTATGACTTCCATTGCATTCTTCATTCTCTCTTGAATTCACACCAACCTGGCTGTTGTCCCCTCAGCCACATGGAAACAGCTCATCAAGGCACCAGGAACTTCACGTTGCTAAAGCGTATTGATCTTTGTCTTACTGATCAACTGCATTTGGCAAAGTTGATCCCCTCTTCTTGAAATGCCTTTTTCACTTCACCAGGATATTCCATCTCCTGACCCTGCACTGACCCGCTGGCTTCTCCTTCTAAGTCACCTCTCAGACTTCTAAGGTCATGTTGGCTCACAGCCCAGGCTTCAGCCCTTCTCCATTCACTCTGACTCCCAGGTGACCCCAATGAACCTCCAAATTCTTATCTCCAATCCTAACCATTCCTCCAACTCCAGACATGAATGTCCAACTCCCTGTTCTCTGTGGATGTCTCACATTCAGGCATCAAACTCAGCATCTCCCAAATCATGTACCATTTCCATCCCAAACCTGCTTCTCTCTCAGTCTTCCCCCTCCTTCCAGTGCTAAGGCAACCAGTCTTGTGGTCATCCTGTACTCTGCTTTCTCTCATCCCCCTTCACTTCTAACCTACCCTCAAACCCCACCATCTCTGCTGCAAAATACATCCCAAATCTGACCACCTCTTAGCTCATCCGCCACTACCACTCTGAGCCAAGCCACCATCATCTCTCACCTAAACTACTGCAGTAGCACCAAAATAGTTCTATCTTTCCCCTTCCACTTTCCCACACAGAGACCAGAATTGTCCTTTCTGAATGGAGATCAGTTCATGTTCTTCCTCCTAGCCCCCATGATCGCCCCCATACCTCTCCTACTCCATCTCCTACCACTTTTCCTCTTTGCTCACTCCCCTCCAGGCACTCGGCCTCCCTCAGCTGTTCCATTAAGATGCCAAGCAAGCTGAGGCCACAGGACCTTTGCATGTGATCCTTCCTCATCTTGGAACCCCATGTACCAGAGAGCGACATGATTCTCTCAAGTCCTTCAGGTCCCTGTTCAAATGCTCCCTTACCAGTGAGCCAACTTCTGATCCCCACGATATAAAGTAGCAAGCCCTGCCTCCCACCCACTCTCTGCAACCTTCTCCAGCTCCCTTGCTTCACTTACTTTCGCCCACAGCCTTTGACATAGTATGTACTATCCCCACTAGAATGGAAGCTAAAGAGGGAAGGGTCTTGGTCTGTTGTGTTCGCGGCTGTATTCCCAGCCCCAGAATAGCCCCTGTTCCATAGCAGGTGTTCAAAACATGTGTGTTGAGTGAAAATCCAGATGATTCAGATGTCAGTGGTCTAGGAAGCACATTTCTGGAGAAAATGCACTTGATCATGAGCTCTTTAAGGTCACGTATGTGTCTTGTTCACACTTGTGCCCCAGCACCCGGCACCATACCTGGCTTAGAGTGGAACATTATTAAAGAGACTAAGGAGTGGATGGAGCTGAATGCCAGTTATTCCTCATGCCTCATACTTCCTTGTGGAGGAACTTCAGGTAGACTCACACTCCTGGCCTCTCTCCCCATCCCTTGCCTGCGGGAAGAAGCAAGGTAAGTGGATTTTTTTATTTGGAACTACAAAAGAAGTGAAACGTGCTGGCCCTCTCCCCCATCTTCCAAGCAGTTGCTGTCCGTCTGCTCTCATCGCTGCTACCAGGACAGCCCCTAAGAGGGAAGCTCCATCCATCCAGCTGGTGGGGATGTCTGAATGGCTATAGACTTCTAATCAGCTTTATCAGTAATAACAGATCAATATCTTGATCTCTATCAGTCTGACATCATCTTGATCTCTGAATCCTTCTTGGTCAAGGAGGGGAAAGAAGCATTACAGAAAAGTAAAACTGGAGGCCACAGTTTAGATGTACCCAAGGCCATCCACCCATAACTATGTGGCCAACACTGAAGTCATCCTGATTTCCACGAGATGCTACAAATGCTGGCTCTAATCATAACTGAAACACAAGACGTAAGCTGTATGTCCTTGTCAGCATGATTTGGTGAAATGAAACCAATCAGCGATAGACAAATCTGCCCTAACAATTCTACTTGCCCTAAAAAGAATGTCCATGTACAACAACCAATCAAGAAAAAGGTCAAAATACTTCCCTTATTATGCTTCATAAACACCGTGCTGCCAAGCTGCAAGGCGAGCTTCTTATCACCTGCTTTCAAGTCTCCCAGACGCAGAGCTACACTTTCTCTTGTTGTATGACAATAAACTTTCAAATTTTTCCTAATTTCATCTGATTGTATTTTGGTTAAAGGGAATTATTTGTTAGACCCTCACTCCCAAGTTAGTTGTCCTTATTTTCTCTGTTTGCCTCATCCCACCCCATTGCTCAGCCTTTCGGTATGTGTATACACATGTAGACATACGCATTATTGCCTGAGTGAGTAGACATACGCACTACTGCCTGAGTGAGTAGACATACGCACTACTGCATTGCTTTCATCATCATTTTGGTTTCCTTCTGCCTTTTTGCAAGAGGCAGAGAGAAATCAGCAGGTCCCTCACTCCTGGAACAGGAAGACCACAGCAAGGACTCGTGGTGAGCTCTGCCTTCAGAGCATCTACTGCTCCCCTTCTGCTTTCTCTTCCTTCCACTTTCTGGTGAACTTAGAATCTCTCCACAACCTCAGTCTCCTAATTTCCCAAAAGGGGCATATCTGGTAGATGAGGCAGCCATTCTTTTTTTTTTTTTTTTTTGAGACGGAGTCTCGCTGTGTCGCCCAGGCTGGAGTGCAGTGAGGCAGCCATTCTTAAACCTGGCGGGCATTTGAACTAGCTGGGATGCTCGGGAAAATACTGATTGTCAAGCCTGCTGCAAACCCACTGCATCAGAACCACTGCACAAAAGGCCTAGGAATCTGGATTTTTCTGACTCCTAGTTGATGCCGAGGCAATCTCGAGACCAGTCCCCGCAGCAGAGTGGGCACAAGCGCCCAGCTGCCTCCATGCTGGATGAAAGTGAGGGCTGAGGACACCTTCCAAATGGAGTTCATTCCTCTTCCACTGAGCTTGTGGGTGAGGGTGACCCTCCAGACAACACCCCAACCTGCTGGCTCCCACCCAGACCTGGAGCCTGAAGTCTTTAAATGGCTGGGGCAGTGGTTCTTGACCTTTTAGTTCTCAGGAACCCCTTACACTCTTAAAAATAATCAAGGACTCCAAAGAACCTTTGTGTGGGGAGGTTACAGCTATTGATATTTACTGTACAAAAATTAAAACTGAGACATGTTTAAAACACAAGAATACACAAACACGTTCCATCAGCATCAGTGTGACGATGCCGCCCACATCACAGAGCCCCTGGGAGACAGCCGCACAGGCAAGGTAGGATGTGTGCGCATAGCTTTGACCTCTAGGACCGTCTGAAAGGATCTGGGGTCCTGGACCATGCTTTAAAAACCTCCAGGCTCTGGGAATGAGCAGAGCCCCCAGGCTTCCTGGAGGACACTGATGGAGGCATGACCAAACTTTGGATGACATCATTTCCTGTTTAACTGGAAGAAAAGAGAGTCCTCAAAAATGCCATCTACAAGGCAATCAGCTAAGGTTTTGTGGAAGCTAAAACACCAGAACCACTCCAAGCCTGCCTCTTGGCTCAATCACTCAGACAATTTTCAGACCCAAGCGCCAGCACCACAGAAAACACCCATTATGGTCAGCAGACTACTGGCCCCCAAAGACCTCCATGACTTAATCCCCAGAACCTGTGGCATGTTCGGTTGTGTTAGGTGGCAGGTGGAACTAGAGTTGCTAATCAGCTGATTTTCAAATGGAGATTACCCTGGGTTATCCAGGACAGCTCAATGTAATCATAAGGGGCCCTTAAATGTGGAAGAGACAGGCAGGAGAGGGGGACCAGAGAAAGACATGACAGGAAGCACGATGGAAACATGCAATGTTGCCCGCTTTGAAGGGGCCTGGAGCCAAGGTATGCAGCTGCCCCTAAACGCTCAAAAAAGCAAAGGTGCAAATCCTACCAAGAGCCTCCAGGAAAAAAGGCAGCTATGACTGCATCTGACTGCATTTGACTCGATTTCAGCCCAGAGAGATCCATGTCTGAATTCTAACCTGCAGAACTGTTAGATAACAAATGGGTGTTGCTTCAAGCCACTAAGCTTGTGGTTTGTTACAACAGCCAAAGGAAGTGAATACCACTGGCAAAACTGAACAGCACCTCGCCAGAAGAACCCTGGAGTCGGGAATTCCTTCCTGCAGGCAGAATTTGGTGTAAACAAGTAAGCCAAGCAAGGAACTCACACCACAACCCAGTTAACAACAGGATGCCCATAAGAGCCCCTGACCCCCATTCACCTCCCTAACCCTGTCCGCAAATGGCCCAGGCTCTGCGCCAATGACCAATCTCCAGAGGATTCACTGAAACGTCTGCTTCATTCAGGATTTTTTCAAATGGGCATTTTGGTTTCATCAGTCCTCTTTTTTCCCCCTCCGTGACTTTGCATCAGTTGCCATGAGGATGATTAAATAATTTAGCACTTAGTCCCCTGCTGTACTCCTTGGCCTGGATCATGACCACACCAAAGGAGTGACCACCAGCAAGAGACCTGGAGACATCCCCAGTAAGTGTAAAAGCTGGACACAGTCTTTGGGTCTCCTGCCAGAGGTGGAGGGGATGGGGGAAAATGCATCGTGGCTCCGAGAGGAAACACTGGGGAGTGAATATTGGAAGGACGGTGTGTGTGCATTTTGAGCTTCCCAGCAGCCCAGGGGTGGAAAGTAGTGTGTCAATCACTACAGCCTAGAATACAACATCGCCACTTCCCTGGTAACCTCCCCTCTACTGCTTCTAGGCCAATTCGAGTCATTTCAGAAATGGCTGAGCCCTTTCACCCTACAGGGTTGACTGGATCAGAGAAGAACCCCTGGCCAAACTGGACCAATCAGAGTTTCTATCCCTGAATTTGGAATTGGAGCTAAGTTAGATCCTGTCTCTTTGATGGTGGTAAACACCAGGGATTGGCTTCTCTCTCCAAAAAGACTATGGACACAAATAAAGTCAGTCTTCAGAAAGACAGGAACAAGAATGAAGCAGACATGTCGTGTGTGCAGAGATGAGAGCCCTGGGTTATCTGCATCCGTTTCTTGCACCTTCCTGAGACCTGGCATCATCAATACCCACGCTGTAATTGCCCGAGACAACCCTGGTCCAGGCCCCTTTCACTGCTTTAGTAGGTATACATTTTCTGCAAGCAAAAGAATCCTAACCCAGATACCACTATTGTAAGGGTGGCAAGTATTTGTTAGAAAACAAAGTAAGATCCATAACCAATATTTACTTCATTCCTCTATAGATTCCTGCGAGCAAAATCTGGGATGAACAGTCTGCATGCCTCTCGCCACCTGTCCCAGGGCTTCCCTGTTCCAAAAGACACTTGGGATCTGCTTGTCACCCATGATGCATAACTAGTAGTGCAGAGGAATTAATGCAGTTAAGTGAAACGCTCACCAGTGGGAAGCCAGAGCGAGGGAAAATTCTCCTTCCTTTCCCCTCCTCGACTACCCTGGTTTCATGTGGCCTTATGGCAGAAGCCCATCAGACTGCTACCTGGATGCAGCCAGCTAAATAACCTGCCCTCGTGTTGATTCTCCCTCCTCCCCTGCTTCTCCTCACTTTTCCCTCACTGGATTGCCTTCCTGGGATTGGACTCCTCATAAATTTCGTAACACAAATCCTTGCCTCAGGCTCTGCTTTTTAAGGAACTCATTCCAAGACACTCTTGGTTAAAATGAGGTCTATGGTACACTTAGACACTGAATATAGTAGAGATGAAAAAGTCCTGGCTAGTTTTCTGGTAACGGAAAATACAATATATACTAAATTAACTGAAGCTGTAAAATAACCGGTACCCCTCCAAGCAGATTACAGTGACAGCTACTTTAGTCACATAACACTGATCGACTGCTCACACCAGAGAATGAAAATAAGATATTAGCAAATAAACCAAGTTTAAGGCCTCACTACCTCTCAAATAAAATAGAATTGAATGTTGTATAAGAATCTAATCTTAGGCACAGTAGCTCACGCCTGTAATCCCAGCACTTTGGGAGGCTGAGGGAGGCAAATCACCTGAGGTCAGGAGTTCAAGACCAGCCTGAACAACATGGTAAAACCCTGTCTCTACTAAAAACACAAAAAATTAGCTGGGCATGCTGGTGCACGCCTGTAATCCCAGCTACCTGGGAGGCTGAGACAGGAGAATCACTTGAACCCGGGAGGTGGAGGTTTCTGTGAGCCAAGATGGCGCCACTGCACTCCAGCCTGGGCAACAGTCTCAAAAAAAAAAAAAAAAAAAAAAAGAATCTGATCTTGTTTAATCTCAAATAAGATTATTCAATAGGACTCTTCAAATAATGCCTACTTTTGCCTGTAGAGAAAAAAAAGAACATAGAGTCAAAAACTAGACGAACCTGTCACATGGAAACCCAAACCAAAATAGGATCAAATTCAAAGAAGCCACTTCATGGGAAGCCGCTAGGTGGCGAGCTTTCACCATCTTTGCCTGTTGACAGGTTCACTCCGGGTTGCCTCCGCTCTTATTTTGGTTGATAAGGATTTGCTATTTTGACAAACTGAAATTTACTATGCTATCATCTGAGAATTTAAGAAATCTGAAAATTCGAGAAGTAGAAAATCGTAGTATCATAGATAAAATAAAAATGGAATGAATGTCAATCACAGAGAATTCTTTAACTTACCCAGCACTACACAAGCTTTGATGCCACTGCCTCTTTGGTCTCCCATTCTGGAGAGGGAGGAATTTGTATCACAGGATGTTTGAGGAGGGTTGTGGCTCTGTTCTACTTTAATTGGAAGGAATGTGTGTGTCTGCTGTTTACAGGAGGTGTTCTTTCAACCAAAACACTTTTTTTTTTTTCTGGGCAACAGAGTCTGGCTCTGGTGCCCAGGCTGGAGTGAGGTGGCATGATCTCAGCTCACCACAACCTCTGCTTCCAGGGTTCAAGTGATTCTCCTGCCTCAGCCTCCACAGTATCTGGGATTACAGGTGTGCACCACCAAGCCTGGTTAATTTTTATATTTTTAGTAGAGATGGGGTTTCCCCATATTGGCCAGGCTGGTCTCAAACTCCCGACCTCAAGTGATCTGGTGATCTGCCTGCCTCGCTCGGCCTCCCAAAGTGCTGGGATTACAGGCATGAGCCACCTCACCCAGCCCAACTCTTTTTTTTTTTTTTTTTTGTGACGGAGTCTTACTCTGTCATCTGGGCTGGAGTGCAGTGGTGTGATCTTGGCTCACTGCAACCTCTGCCTCCTGGGTTCCAGTGATTCTCCTGCCTCAGCCTCCCAAGTAGCTGGGATTACAGGCGCCTGCCACTACACCCCGCTAATTTTTTGTATTTTTAGTAGAGACGGGGTTTCACCATGTTGGCCAGGCTGGTCTCGAACTCCTGACCTTGTGATTTGCCCGCCTCGGCCTCCCAAAGCGCTGGGATTACAGGCATGAGCCACCGCGCCTGGCCCCAAAAAATCTTTTAGAACAGCATTTCTGAAATGCAGCCCGGGCAGAGACGGAGGGTGTGTGGTAAGCAGGGTCACTGGAGGCCCAAGAAAAGCAGAAAGAGCCGGGTAGTGGGGAACGGGTTGCTTGCAGAATGGGAAGTGAAGTGTAGGCGTACTGTGATAACAACAGTGGGTGGTACTATTTCTTTTTAATGATCCATGTGAGGAAATATTTTACAAGAAAAAGTGCAGCTTCACAATAAGAAATCCATAAAATCATTTACTGGAGTGCTATACAATGAAATTCTATGCAGCCATCAAAAATGGTTTTGAAGAAGCATTTTAATTAAGTCGAAAGACATTTATGATATGTTGTAAAATGAAAAAAAAAATCAAGTTCCAAAAAAGTATGATCCAATTTTGTAAAAACTAAATATTTGTAATAAATAATTTTCGTGTGCATATGTGTAGAGGGAGACTATTAATGGTGATGAATACTTCTGAGACTCAGAGGTAGGTTTACAGATGTTTTTAATGTCCTTTTTCCTTGGTTTACTTGTCTTTTTTATTTTCAATCACTAGCATTACTCTATACCAGGCACTTCACAAATACTGACTCAATGTTCACAACAGGCCCGCAAAGTAGGTACTATTACCACCCCCGTTTTTATCGATTAAAACATTGAAGCACAGAGAGGTTAAGTGACCTACTCAAGGTCACACAGCTAATGAGTGGTGGAGCCAATTCAGACCCAGGAAGTCTGGCTCCAGCTTCTGTGCACTTAACTAACAAAACATGAGAAAAAGTAAATTAAAAGCATAAAGAAACAGCAAGGAAGGAAGGATGAAAGGAAAGAAGAGAGGGGGCAGGGATAGGGGTAGGGAAGAGACTCAAGAGAATAATACACAGCTGTTCTAAAAACTTTAAAAAATTGGGGCCGGGCGGCCAGGCGCGGTGGCTCATGTCTGTAATTCCAGCACTTTGGAGGTCGAGGCTGGTGGATCACGAGGTCAGGAGAGCGAGACCATCCTGGCTAACACAGTGAAACCCCGTCTCTAATAAAAATACAAAAAAAAAATTAGCCAGGCGTCGGGGTGGGCGCCTGTAGTCCCAGCTACTCGGGAGGCTGAGGCAGGAGAAGGGCGTGAACCCGGGAGGTGGAGCTTGCAGTGAGCCCAGATTGCGCCACTGCACTCCAGCCTGGGCGACAGAGCGAAATTCCACCTCAAAAAAAAAAAAAAAAAAATGGGGGCCGGGCGGGGTGGCTCACCCCTATAATCCCAACACTTCGGGAGGCCAAGGCAGGCGGATCGGCGGATTGCTTGAGGTCAAGAGTTTTAGACCAGCCTGGCCAACATGGTGAAACCCTGTCTCTACTAAAAATACAAAATTAGCTGCGCATGGTGGCACGTGCCTGTAATCCCAGCTACTCGGGAGGCTGAGACAGAAGAATCACTTGAACCCGGGAGGCACGGGTTGCAGTGAGCCAAGATTGCACCACTGCACTCCAGCCTGGGCAAAAAGAGTGAAACTCCGTCTCAAAAAAAAAAAAAAAAAGGAAAAGAAAAAATGTAACCAGAAAAAAAGATAACATTGAAATATTTAACCCTAAATAAGTTCACTGCACAGAGCCAGAAACATGCAAGCAACACCTTTTAAATAAGACGCAGTTTGGGGTTTTTTTCCAAAATCCCTCCTGCAGGCTGCTTCCCCTCTCAGGGCACAGGAGGTGTCGGGGGCTGCACTGACTTCTTGCCAGTTGCAAGTCTTGACTTTGCCTCTCTAGCGCATGCCCCAACCTGACCGGCATGAAAGCTCTAATATTTCTTTTTAACTAGGTAAAAGAAAACCACATTGTAAAAAGAGGGAAAGGGGAAATGCCTCAGCTGAGAGTATAGCAAACCTTAAACGTTAGTCTGCACTATTTAAAAAATGTCTCTCCTTCAAGACCAGAGAACTGAAAGGAAACAAATTAAGTCCATTGAGGTCTAAGGCAAAAAAAGAAAACAGTTCGGGTGGACTAAGACGGCTGCCCTGCTTAGTACTGGGTTGAGAAAGAAGACATGGGCTGAATCATTCCCGTCTGCTGGTCAGACAGACCCAGACCTAAGGAGCCAAGGATAGGGATTAGGGGAAAGAAAGGAAGGAAAAGTGGGAGGAGGAGGAGAAAGAGGAGGGGGGGAGGGGGAGGCACAGGGGAGAAGGGAGGAGGAAAAGGAGAAAGAGGAGGAGGAGGAGGAGGAAGGGGAGAGGGAGATTGTATACAAGGATGAAGAAGGAGTCAGGAGGAAAGAAGAGTAATGAAGAAAGGAGGGAGGAGGTGAAGACAGAACACAGGTGTGAGGGGGAGCCTTTCATTTTTCTAGGACTGAGGTTTACATGTTGAGAAAGGGAATACAAATATATCTTGAAAACCCATGTAGCCTAAAAACGAGAAGAGAATTATTTCTTTTTCTCTGTCCCTCAACACAGACTTCAGGCAAAAATCTCCATCTGCGAAAGAGATAAATGTGTCTACCCCTGAAAAACAGGGTCAGGATTAAATTCTGTGAGGAAGTTTGAGTGTCATCTCTAACAAGCATGAAGCAAATCCTCCAGTACACGAAACAGAATGAACAAACTTTTAAAATGTAATCTTCAGATAAATAAAGCTGGTACTAGACAAGAGATGAAGACAAAAACCCAAAGAGCTGCAAAGTAGCTTTGCAAACTCACAGGGAATGAATCAAGGTTCATTTTGCCCATAGGACTTACAGTTTCCATTGAACAAGTATATTTTAAATAGTCAAGGATTAGATTGTCTTAAAATAATATTATTCATGTCACTGCAAATGCCAAGTCTTGTTCTTCAAAATCTCACTCTTCTGCCTCAATTGACTGATTCTTCCATCTCCTCCACAAGCATCCTCATCCCACCAAGGCCTCAAACCCCAACAGAAAAACCCACCATCGCCCCAGATCACCCACAAAATCCCATAAATCACAGTTAAGAAATTCAGAAACAGATAGACCTAATAAGAAGAATGAAGGAAAGCCCAGGATCTCTCTTTTCAGAATTTTTGTATCACTTTCTTGTAAAGGTCATTTGTACCTAATTTTGCTTTGACCAAAATGGATAAAAATTTTAACCTGATTTCTTTGCACTTCCTAATTTACTAGTGATGTGCTGGGCCCTGTTTTATTTCATTTTGGTGCCAGTGGCCTAAAAACCTGACTTTAAAAGTCTAGTTTTCAGAAACTCCACTGCAAAAATACATTTTCATATCCAGGGGATTCCCTTGTAATGGAATTGTACTTACATAACATATTTAATGAACAACTACCGAGTGATTGGTATTCCACTCTCTTCTGCTGTCATTATTTCCCAATACTAAAAGGAGATCAAAAAGGTAAAAATTCATTATTGGCCATTTTTAAATCTTTATAATAAGATTTAAGTTATTAATTCACTGCGTGTATATTTCCATACAGTTACCAAGACATAATTAAAACTCCCAAGGTGAAGCTTAATCAGCCTCTCCCCTCTTAAACCAATCATCACTACAGAGACTGCTAGGCAGTGACCCAGTTACTTCTTCAGATGCCTTAATTAGTCCCAGAAACACCAAAGCTCCTTTTTGAGAAGTGGAAATCTATTTCTGTTATTCATTAACACCCTTAAAGCATATTCTGCAGCTATTAAACATAAGCCAATGAAAGGGCAATGGGAAGTCACAGACACAGGGCATGATTAACATCCTCAATGAAGAGGCAATGGGCATCCACTTTCTTCCTTAGCGATGCCCGTCCACGCGTGCTTAGCTTTCCAATGGAGAATGCAGAATTCTAACATAGATAAAATTAGGATCCAAAGTCATTATGAAGTTAATGAACAAATGTAATCATGATGCAGATGCTCAACACATTCAGAAAGGAGTTAAATACTCTGTGTTTTTATTACTGTCTCTAAATTTTCTCTTTAAGCAGGTGGAACATATTTTAAACATAAATGAAGTGGCTTGGAGGGATTCTCATTTTTAAGGTTCTAGGTCCATGCAAGCCTGGGAAAAGGGGACTGAATACCCAAAGGTTCTGAGATTTACCAGCTTAAAAAAAATCATATATTCTACCCCACCATACTATCAATTACAAATATAATGAAATATAGATTACATAGAATTTAGAGTCATGAAAAGCTCATATAGTTAATATGTAAGTGAAATTGCCCTATATGCTCAGCATTGAGTTAGACATAATCATAGGTGTTTCCTTAAGAGCTTAAGGGCATAAATAAAGTGAATCCTATATCCCATCTTCCAAAAAAGCTTCACATGCATGAGAACAACTATAAAAAGAGACTGGCTTCGTGGGTGGTTGTGGAATCAGCTTGCCTACTGTACAGTCATGGCCCACGCAATGATAAACCCAGAAATCGGTTGTAATGTGCTGGCTTCTTGAGATTAATCTGACCCAAACACACATTCCACACCCTCCCCAAGACTTCAGCAAATCCCAGCAGGCTAAGGGTGCAAGATCACCTCCAGCTGTGACCTTCCTCTGGGGGAACCAGGTGTATAATGCAGTCCATTACTCAAATTCCATGAAGTGACAAAGTGGCTTGTGATGACAGCAGACCTCCTCAGAGGTCGGAAGGAGGAAGGCAATTTCCAGGTGAGCCTCAGGCATGCCTGCTGTCAGGCTGTCCTCTGCTCACCTCTGACCCGGAGGATCTTCCCATGACTCCTGCCCCGCACGCATCCCAGCTTCCGCCTGCAGGCTTCCCACTGCGCATCCTCCCGCACGCCTCCATCTCTCCGCTTTTCAGTCACCCACCGGCCGGCCCTAAGATGGCGGCACTGCTATAAATCATTCCCCATGCTCACTCTGCCTCTGCCCCCAGGTCTTATCTCCTCTCTCTCATGACGTAACCAGAGATCCCCCAGTCCCCAACAAGCAAAGACAATTTCCTCCCCAAAAAGGAATTTTGCCATTGAGATCATGAATTATTTACACCGACCTAGAAGAGTACGATCATCATTCTGTAAAGGCCAACAGTAGATATATTCAAGAAATGTAGACCTTAGAAATTACTACTATAAGCAATTTAAAGTCTTACCATGCAAAATAACCTGTCCATGAAGAACAAAGATAAAAGAGTAGAATCCTATTTTAAAATGACTTATTACGCATTTCTGATATGAAAAGATACCTAAACCCTGACACAACTACTTACACTCAAAACCTGACATGACACAGAAAATAAGGTTATCTTATTCTTTAGTAGTATTGCTATAAAGGAGTCATACCACAGGTCGACTAGTTTCTTCTGCTCATAAGCTTAAACGGAAGGAGAACCCACAAATTGGCTGGAGATAAATGACTTCAATTTGAGAACTCTTCACCCACCTCTTCCCTTGGTTCTCAGCACAGATGCTCAGATTGCTGCTCACCTAATTTGTCTACTGCCATTACCGCATTTGCCTATAAAATTTCTTCTGCCTGCGTGGCTAGCTGTTCGCCTGCTTAGGTTCACTGAGAACAGCTGCTTGTGTTCATTACCACAATCCGTCTCCAGCAGGATCCATCCATCACACATGAGTTTCAGCAAACAAGAATCCACACAAGCCAGAAGACCCGTTCCAGGAGCTCAGAGTGACAAGCTTGTCACAGACAGGACCTGGAGTGGCTGATAGAGGCCAGTTTGAGACTACACCCCACATTGACCCTTCCCATGCATTTCATCCCATAATAACCACATGCGTTTTGGGGCTGAGTTGGTTTTCACTTCTCATTTCATTTGTGTAGGTTTTTCAGCAGTGCTTGGCAAGCTTGTCTTCCCAATGAGGAGGCTGAGAACTAGTGCCCTATTTTCAGTGTCTTAAGTCTCCCACATTGCCACACACAGTGCACCACATATACAGCAGTGGCCAGTTACAGACAACGCCCTGATGTCCAAACCCCCAAAGTCAGCCCTCAGGATAACTGTGACAAAAGCAAAGTTAATCTTTAGCTCTTTTCTTCCATCCTTGTATCCTCTTTCTCCCTCCTGTTTCCCTCCTTCCATTGCATGAGCTTCCATGTCACCAGAGTAGCAACTGACTTAGGCCTACATGGCCTGAATCTCGATTGAGTGGGGCCTGAGGCTTATGCAAACTGAGGGGTCCATATTAAGAAAGAGAATAGAAAATTATGAACGCAAAACCAAGTATTAAAGTGAATAGGTATTTAGAAAGAAAAAACAAAATACAACAAATTACAAATTTTTTTAAACGACAACACAAAATCCAGGTTTAAAAAAAGCAGCAAAATGTTTTAGTTAACTTCCTGAAGGACTTCCATATCAAATATACAGATGATATGGACAGATAATACATATAGATGATATAGATATATAGGTATGATTTGGGCCACAAACTTTTTGGCCCTCTCTTTATTCAACAACTTGGTAATATTTTCCAGAGCGAATACAAAAATAATTTAGTCCTTCCTTCAGCAGAGTTGACTGGAACTTGACTTTTATAATGGAGAGATGGAATGCAAAAAACACACAACTTCACAGAGAGGTGCATGGCTCTTTGCAGTACAGTTTACAGATTTGTACCCTACAAACACAGGAATTCTGATAAAGCCTATTATACACAATTCCTACCATAAAGGAAGAAATGTATGGTGTGTTTACAGCTGTATCATCGCATTATCAGAAATAACCTTGAAGGGAGAAAATTTCTGTTTTTGGTTGACAAGACTCCAATTTGCCACTTTGGGTACATCTGATGATTAAAGGTGTCTCTCATACACTGGCTTTCTGGCTTTCTGGCTCGTGCATTTCACAAGTAGTCTCTCCTCCACGGAGTACACGCTTCCATGCCCCACCTCCTAATACTATTGCACTGGGCATTACATTTCAACAAGAATTTTGGAGGGACACAACATTTAAACCACAGCATTTTCCCCCTGGCCCTCCAGAATTCATGTCTTTCCCACATACAGAATACATTCGTTCCATCCCAATAGTCCCAAAAGAACTCTGAACTGGTTCCAACTTCCACTTTAAAGTCTAAGTCCAAAGTCTCCTATCAATAGCATCTAAATCAGAAGTGGGGTGATATTCAAGGTATGATTCATGTGAACCTATGAAATCAAAGAAGTTATGTGCTTCCAAAATACAACTTTGGACAGACATAGGATAGACAAAAAGGAGTAATAGGAAAGAAGAAAGAAGTGACAGGATGTGACCAAGTCCAAAGTTCAACAGGGCAAACAACATTAAACCTTAAGGCTGACTCCATCTCCCACCTTCTGGTCACTCTGGGGCAGAGGCTGGACCCCCAAGGTTCTGGACAGCCTGGCCCCATGGCTTTGCTGGGCACAGCCCACAGGGCAGCTCTCACGGTTGGAGTCTTGTGCCTGCAGCTCTCTTAGGCTGGTGTTGCACACTGATGGCTCTATAATTCTCGGATCTCAGGGGCAGCCCCAATCCCACAGCTTCAAGAGGCATCCCCCTAATGTAGGCTTCCTGTGGTGGTCCCAACCCCACCGTTTTGCCAGGCATTGACCTACTGGGGACTCTCTGTGGTGGTCCCACCCCTGCAGCAGTTCTCTGCCCAGACTTCAATGTTCTCCAGGGTATCCTTTGAAATCTAGGTGGAGACAGCCATTCCCCTACAGCTCATGCACTCTGTGTGCCTGCAGAGTTAGCATGAGGATACCACCAAGGTTTATCACTTGTTTCTTTTAGTGGGGTGGCCCTAGTGGAGCCACATCCATGGTGTTCTCTCCTGAACATGTTTTCTCACTTTTTACAGGCTAAGAATTTTCCAACTTTTTAGGTCCGGCTTCGCTTTTGATTATAAATTCCATTTTTAATTTATTTCTCTCTTTTCATATTTTATTATAAGAGTCAAGAGAAGCCACACCACATCCTCAACATTTGGATTAGAGGTTTCTTCCATTAAATATTCGGCCTTCCACAAAATACTATGACACAAAAACAATTCAGCCAGGTTCTTTGCCACTTTATAATAAGGATGGCCTTTCCTCCAGTTTCCAATAACATATTCCTCATTTCCATCTGAGACCTCATCAAATGACCTTTACTGTTCATATTTCTACCAACATTCTGCAGTCAAATCTCTACCCCTGAGCTATACCCCCTCTACCAACATTCTGATCACAACCACTTAAGCAATCTCTAAAAAGATACAGGCTTTTTCTACAGCTCTCCTCTTCTACACCCTCACCAGAATTACCCTTAATTTCCATTCATGGCAATGCAGACTTTTTCTAGCCTGCTCCTCCAAACTCTTCCAGCCTCTGCTCATTTCCCTGTTCTAAAGCTGCTTCCACATTTTCAGGTATTTGTTACAGCAGCACCCCACTTCTGGTACCAATTTCTGTCTTTATTCATTTGGGCTGCTGTAACAAAACACCTTAGATTGGATAATTTATAAATAATAAAAATATATTTCTCACAATTCTTTTTTTTTTTTTTTTTTTTGAGACAGAGCCTCACTCTGTCACCCAGGTTGGAGTGCCATGGCGTGATCTCGGCTCACTGCAACCTCCACCTCCCAGGTTCAAACAATTCTCCTGCCTCAGCATCCCATGTAACTGGGACTACAGGTGCGTGCCACCATGCCCAGCTAATTTTTGTATTTTTAGTAGAGATGGGGTTTCATCATGTTGACCAGGCTGGTCTTGAACTCCTGACCTCAGATGAACTACCTGCCTTGGCCTCCCAAAGTGCTGGGATTACAGGCATGAGCCACCATGCCTGGCCTATTTCTCGCAATTCTAGAGGCTGGAAAGTCCAAGATCAAGATACTGGCAGGTTCAGTGTCTGGCGAGGGCTCACTCTCTATTCCATCCATGGTACTTCGCTGCTGCACCTCACATAGTAGAAGGGCTGATGGGACTAACAGACTTCCGTAAGCCCTTTATAAGGACATTACTCCCATTTATGAGAGCAGAACCCTCATGAGCTAATAATTTCTTAAAGGCCCCACCTCTTAATACTATTGCAGTGAGGATTAAGTTTCAACATGAATTTGGGAGGGACACAGACATTCAAACCATAGAACTTTACTTTTGCAGATTTTACAAAAACACATGCACATTGAACATATTGCTTGGCCCTTCCCATGTAAGTGAAGGGCCCTGAAAGCCAAGCTTAAATAGCTCCAGTGTAAACCCAACTCTAGGCTACCCATTCCAAGTTGGGAAAGTGAATAACTTTTATTAAGTACCTTATCTCACCTTGTATTTTACATTTACTGATTCATTTTATTCTAAACATTATCTTATGAGGAAAGTAACAGCTCCATTTTATAAATTAAAATGTCTAGCATATTTCTGAGAGGATAACAAAAATTGTCCAAAAAACTCTTGAAATGATTATTTCTAGTAAGGGAGCTAGTGGGCAGGGCTGGGATAAATACATGCTTTTAATTGCATACACATTCATATTGCTTGAGAATTTCTTTTCTTTTTTCCCCATGGCCATTGATTTCCTTTTTTTTTTTTTCCTTGAGACAGGGTCTCACTCTGTTACCCAGGCTGGAGTGCAGTGGCTCAATCTCAGCTCACTGCAACCTCTGCCTCCCAGGTTCAAGCAATTCTCGAATCCTGCCTCAGCCTCCTGCGTACCTGGGACTACAGGCACGCACCACCATGCCCAGCTAATTTTTGTACTTTTACTGACGGGGTTTAGTAATGTTGGCCAGACTGGTCTCAAGCTCCTGACCTCAAGTGATCTGCCCTCCTTGGCCTCTCAATGTGCTGGGATTATAGGCGTGAGCCATGGTGACCAGCCTGCCATTAATTACTTTTAAAATTTTTATTTTACTGTAGTAAGAACATTTAACATGAGACCTACCCTCTCAACAAATGTTGAAGTATACATTATTGCAAACTGTAGGTACAACATTGTACAACAGATCTCTAGGGCTTACTCATCCTGTTTAACTGAAACTGCATGTCCATTAATTAACAACTCCCCACTTTCTGCTCCCCCAGCCCCTGGTCACCACCATTCCACTCCTTGCGTCTATGAATTTGAGTATTTTAGATACCTCACCTAAGTGGAATTATGCATTATTTGTCTGGGACTGGCTTATTTTACTTAACTTCTTCAAGGTTGTTGCATATTACAGAATTTCCTTCATTTTAAAACTGAATAGTATTCCATTGTATGTACATAGCACATTTTCTTTATCCATTCATCTGTTGATGGACATTTAGGCTGTTTCCACATCTTAGCTATTGTAAATACTGCTGAAATAAATATGAGAATGCTGCTATCTCTTTGGGATCCTGATTTCAGTTCTTTTGGATAAATATCCAGAAATGAGGGGTCGCTGGATCATCTGGTAGTTGTACTGGTTAATTTCTTCAGAATCTCCATACTGTCTTCGGTAGCAACTGCAGCATTCTGCATTTCTACCAACAGCGTGCAAGCGCTCCGGGATTTCCCCGTCTTTCCAGTACTCGCCCTCTGTTGTTGCTGTTGTTTCATGATAGCCATTTTGACAGGTGTGTGGTAATACCTCATTGAGGTTTTGACTTTTAGATTAAAACACAATTTATCATGTATTTTAAAGGAAAAAAGAATTCACACTAACAGAGAAATTACTGATAATAGGTTCATGCATCATCATACTGTTATGGGTTGAACTGTGTCCCCTCAAAATATATTTGGAAACCCTAACCACTCCCAAAGTACTTCAAGGTGTGGCCTTCTTTGGAAATAGGGTCTTCGCAGATTTAACCAAGTTAAGATGAGGTCACTAGGGTGGGCTCTATCCAGTCTGACTGGTGTCCTTCTGAAAAGAGGAAAGTTGGACAGAGACAAGCACAGAAGGAAGGCAATGTGAGGACACAGGGAGAAAACAGCCCTGTGACTGGAGTGACGCAGCTAGGAGCCAAGGAACACCTGGGGCCGCCAGAAGCTGGGAGCAAGGCCCGGAAAAAGCCTTCGGAGTGAGCACGGCCCTTGCCAACACCTGGATTTCAGGCTCCTAGCCTCCAAACTGTGAGAAAGTAAGTTTCTGTTGCTCTGTGGCACCCAGTTTGTGAAAATTTAGTGCTGCGGCCCTAGAAAATGAATATGTTTCTCTCATGATAGTTATGATGAGCATTTTTTTAATGTTTGTTGGCTGCTTGTATGCCTTCTTCTGAGAAGTGCCTGTTCATGTCCTCTGCCCACATTTTAATGGAGTTACTTGTGAAATACCATCTCATCCCCATCAGAATGGCTTTTGTTAAAAAGCAAAAAAAACAGAAGAAAAGAAAAAAAAAAAAAGGATGCTGGCAAGGCTGCAGGGAAAAGGGAATGCTTATTAGAATGGGAATGTAAATTAGGCCAGCCACTGTGGAAAGTCGTGTGGAGATTTCTCAAAGAACTAAGAAGTGAGCTACTATTCAACCCAGCAATCCCATTACGGAGTATATACCCAAAGGAAAATATATCAATCAACCAAAAAGACACATCCGCTGGTATGTTCACTGCAGCACGGATTCACAATAGCAAAGACAATTAATCAACCCAGGTGCCCATCAGTGGTGAACTGGATAAAGAAAATATGGTACATACACTCCATGGAATACTACATAGCCATTAAAAAGAAAGCAAGCATGTCCTTTGCAGCAACATGGATACAGCTGGGGGCCATTATCCTAAGCAAACTAACAGAGAAACAGAAAACCAAATATTGCATGTTCTCACTTAAAAGTAAGAGTTAAACACTGGGTACGCATGAACGTAAAGATGGGAACAACAGACACGGAAGACTACTCAGGGGGAGACAGAAGGAGAGTACAAGCACTGAAAAACTATTTATTGGGTAATATGCTCAGTACCTGGGTGAAGGATTCATTCATACTCCAAGCCTCAGCATCACACAATATACCTCTGTAATAAATCTGCACCTACCCCCTAATTCTAAAATAAAAGTTGGAAAAAAAGAAAAGTAATACAATTATCTTCCCTTGAGATACTTAGGTTTTTTTGTTTGTTTGTTTGAGACGGAGTCGGAGTCTCGCTCTGTCGCTCAGGCTGGAGTGCAGTGGTGCAATCTCGGCTCACTGCCAACTCTTCCTCCCGGGTTCATGCCATACTCCTGCCTCAGCCTCCCAAGTAGCTGAGACTACAGGCGCCCGCCACAACACCCGGCTAATTTTTTGTATTTTTAGTAGAGACGGGGTTTCACCGTGTTAGCCAGGATGGTCTCGATCTCCTGACCTCATGATCCGCCCACCTCGGCCTCCCAAAGTGCTGGGATTACAGGCATAAGCCACTGTGCCCAGCCTAGTTTCTCTTTTTTTTTTTTTTTTTTTTTAAGGATACTTTATAACTGAAAGGGATGACTTTAGTTTGGTAAAATTTGAAGCAAAAGAGAAGCTGAGGCGCCAATCACACCCTATACAGACAGCTAAGCACATTGCGTAAAGCAGATGCTGCCCACCACCCGCCCCATTAGACAGTTCATGCACCATCAAAGCCAGAATCAAGCAACAAGCCCAATGGCGATCCAACTCTCTGCTGGTGTGAATTTTTTTTTTAAGACAGAGTCTTGCTCTGTCGCCAGGTTGGAGTGCAGTGGCGCAATTTAGGCTCACTGCAAGCTCCGCCTCCCGGGTTCAAGAGATTCTCCTGCCTCAGCCTTCCGAGTAGCTGGGATTACAGGCGCCCATCACCACGCCCAGCTAATTTTTGTATTTTTAGTAGACATGGGGATCCACCATGTTGTCAGGATGGTCTCAATCTCCTGACCTCGTGATCCGCCCACCTCGGCCTCCCGAAGTGTTGGGATTATAGGCGTGAGCCACCGTGCCAGGCCAGGAATTTTAATATCTTTAGCTATTTGTACAATACTGAAAAAAACCATTTAGAAAAAACAATTCAGATGCACATTTCTAGTGAAGTGCATATGTGTATCTTTTCATGGTTGCACATCTGAAGAGATCATTATGTTTGGGGAGTTTTTTGGCTATCTGATGTTTTTATGTTTTTTTCTAAGGTTAAAAATTAAACCCATAAATGTACTTTTAAAGATGACAATATCAAAAAGTTGGAAAAATTTTGAGGCTGAGTTTACATAATTCTAAAACCAGATCAACTTGACTAAATTTAGTAACTTCAGTGAGAAAAAAAAAAATGAAGTTTATTTATTTGGTTTGTCTGGCAAAACAATATGTGCTTAAATAGTATTTTATAAACAATGTTTTATCACCGAGATATTACCATTATAAATATAGATCCATATTATCAAAATACACAGATACACACATACACAGTAGCTGAAAAAATCTACAAGTATTTTTGTTTAGCAGACCAGAGTTCCCACTAATGCCAGAAATTTGCAATGTCTAATAGAAGAATTTGAGTTTACTTTTTTAAAAGGATTTTCCTTACTTTGATTAATTTTAGGATCTACTTCTTGATATAATCTTTCAACTGTACTTATTTTTTATTAATAAATATATATTTATATTTGTTCAGAAAAGCCACTTTTGCAGAAATCAAAGAACAACTGTAAGTTGTGCTAATAAGAACAAAATCATTTTAAAGAAAGTACAACTATGATAGTAATTGAAAACTGAGCAATAGATGCCTTTTTTGATAAACAAAAGAATGTACAACTTAAAGTTCCGGTTGATACAGCACCTGGAACTTTTGAAGCAAAAAGGTTTTGTTTTTAATGACTAGCATTTTTATAGCATTTCTGACTGTCACCTAATAATAGAAATACATCATTCTTGTCATTTTTCATTTTGTCTTAATAGCAGTAAATTAATCTAACTGATCTATTTCTATAAATTATATTCTTGCTATTAATTATAAATCTGAAGAAGAAAATATCAGAGCTACATATAAAATTCTTAAAAACGTTTTCACTTGATAATAAATATTCCCTTACCAAAAAAGTTTGGGCCTGGGAGAATTTCATTTCTTGTTTTTTGATTGTGAAGAAAATGCATGTGCATTTTTCATCCTGTATTGATTTAAATAATAGAGATTCACTTATAATGTGAGCAGTGCTTTGACTTCTTTGGTAGGTAAGACCTAATGGCAAATTAAAAGCCACTTAAGAGATTACCATTAGCCCTGGTCAGAAAGAAGACAAATTAGTCGTTCCTCCCTCTCACCTCTCTCTCATACTCCATTCATGACTTCCGAGGCAGACGGTAGTTCCAAAGATGGCCACCAAAACATCCCATCCAACATGCTCGTCCTTCAGTGTGAGCTTGACCTTCTTCCCATAGAGAAGTGGGGTCTCCACTTCTCAATGGGGAGTGGAGGAGAGACTGTCACTGCTTTGACAAATAGATTACAGCAGAAGTGACTTCCTCTCCAGAATACTCTCTCTTTGAAGCGTTCAGCCACCATGAAAGCAGCCCGCTGGCCTGAGGTCGCCCTGCTGGGAGCAGGCCCAAAGTGACCCGTGTGAAGACACCACGTGGAGCTGTCTGAGATTACACAAAGAGAGAGAGGTGCTGGATCAGCCCCAGCTATTCCAGCCTCCCAAGCCCCGCAGGAGAGACCCCCACGCCAGAACCACCCAACTCATCCCTTCCCCAGTTTCCTGACCTACAGAGCCCCGCAGGAGAGACCCCCACGCCAGAACCACCCAACTCATCCCTTCCCCGGTTTCCTGACCTACAGAGCTCCCGCAGGAGAGACCCCCACGCCAGAACCACCAACTCATCCCTTCCCCGTTTCCTGACCTACAGAGCCCTCGCGAGGAGAGACCCTCATGCCAGAACCACCCAATTCATCCCTTCCCCGGTTTCCTGACCTACAGAAATCAGAAGAGAGAATACAATGATCATTGCTATGTCAAGCCAATAACTTTAGGAGTAATCTGTGCAGCAATGACATCGAGAACAAGCTCCAACTTTCTGGAACTTCCTCTTTCACTAGAAAAGAAATGCTTCGAATATAGCTGCTTCGTGTCTGTTTAACTATCTTTTATTGTGAAACAGGGCCACCAAATCTAGGTCAAGAGTCCTCCTGGCCCAGCTGTTCCTTATCTGAAAGAGAAAAAGAGAAGAGAACCCTGGGAAATGTCAGGCCACGTGGAGAGCAAAGGGAGAGCTCAGTGACAGCCACCTTTCTCTGACGAGCTGTGGGCTAGCTAATTAAAGGCTTTTGCTGCCTAAACGAGAAAGGGGAAAGAAGGTAAAAGGCATGAGTACCAAACAACAGAATTGTTTTGAAATCCAAGCAATGTGGAGTCAGAAAGGCCTAGGAGTTAAAGAACAAGGAGTCCTTTTCTATTCCCTTTTTCCTATTAATAATGCATCTTGCGTTGCAAAAGTTATCAATACCCAATGTCAGCAGCACACTGTGGTGCGAAGGTCTGGGTTTCATCACTGCACTCAAGCTGTTTGACTTTAGACAAAGTCACTTAACTTCTTTGAGCCTCTGCATTTCATCATTGAAATGAAACAACCACACTTACTCAGTGAGGTGAAAGGAAACTGCACAGGTATGTGGCATGCCTAGCACACGGCAGGCCTTCAGAAATGATGACTACCTTTCCATCTTTCTTTTCCAGTATTGGTTCTGCTGCTTGTTAGCTGTGTGACTTTAGGAAACTGACTTAATCTCTCTGAGCTTTGGTTTAAACTGTGAAATGATTGGTTGATCTAAATAGCCTCTCAATCTCCTTTATTACTTTGTTAGATTTCTGCAGTCACCTCCTAACTTGTCTCTCCCTCTCTCGTCCCATCCTGTCCCAAACCATCCTGCACATGCTTCCAGAGTCACCGTGGTACTCAGTAATGCAGCTGAGATTTCAAGGATGAGTCCCAAAACTCAGCACACAAGCCTCTTCATGGCGGGACTTGAAAGTCCCTCTGCAGCCTCAGCCTCAACATCCTTCTATGACTCTCCCCCGCTCCAGCTGCACCAAACCACTCAGTAGCCCACCAGTGGCAAGCCCTCTATTCCTGTGCCAGCCTCTTCCCCTTCGCCACATTGTTACCTTCCATTTCATCATCTAGTCTCAACTCAAGCATCACCTTCCAGAAAGGCCCTCTTCTGACTCTCCCAGGCAGGAGTCTGTTCTCCAGCTTTCTGTGACAAAAACAGTCCAGTGAATGCTTCCAACTAGAACTTAACATAATCATTGAAATGGCCTCTCTGTTTCTTCCAGCTCAGTTCTAACCTCCCTGAGGGCAGGGATTTGTCCATCTTTCATCTCATTATCCTCAACATTACAGGAGCACAATAATAAAGGTTTGTTGGACACAGAATGCTGAGCAAACAACATGCTTGAACGCTGTTGTGCCTGTGTCCAGAAATTCACACCACTTCAGCTCCTTGAGGGGTTAACAGACTTTGGACATCCTAACTTGCGTCAGCTGATGAGGAAAATCTTCAAAATGCAGCACCTGTGTTCCTTTTAAGTCATCCTTGCACAATCGATAAGTTTTGGTAAAAGACTTTTTGGAAGACCAAACATGTGGTGTTTTATTTTTCTTCCTTATATGCTGGAGTTTGCATTTTAAATTCACATCCAGAATCAGCGTTGTGTGTTAAAGGACAAAACTCCATGAACAAAAGCACACAGGTAATTTTCTAGCATGGAAAAGGCTGAGCATGAGTCTGGAGGGGAAATGGAAAAACAGACAGGGCAGGAGGGGGCGTCCCACACCCAAGAGCTGGACAGGGCTGGCAGGACAAAGGAGGCAGCCGGAAGGCAAAACCAGCAGGGACAAGGGACTCAGCCTCTCGGGGATCACCCCCAGGGAAGCTTATTCCATTCCTCAAGTCCTGATTCCTGCAGCCCCCTGTTCCAAACCCACTCCCCTTGCAGCCCCACACCTTTTGTCTTGCTTCTTTCCCTCCCCACACCTCTCCACACCCAACCCTGGCATTGTGTTCCCATCACCCACTATTCAAAAAAACAAAGTGGGCAAGAGTCCGGGCCTTCGCTCTGAATGACTTGAGTTTCAGTTCATCCCTGACATATACTTGCTCCGTGCCCTTGAGCCAACCTTGAGCTTTAACCTCTTTGAGCCTCAATTTTCCCGCCTGTAAAATCCAGTTTACATACCAGCACGAGGCTATAATAGGTATTAACTGAGATGATCTGGACAAACTGCTTAGCACAGTAGGGTAGTCAGCCCAGGCCACCATAACAAAATCCCATAGATTTGGTGCTTAAACACCAGAAATTTGCTTTCTCACAGTTCTGGAGGCCACAAGTCCAAGATCCAGGTTTGGTTTCTTCTGACGCCTCTCTCCTTGGCTTGCAGATGGCTACCTTCTCGCTGGGTCCTCACGTGGTCACCCCGCGGTCTCTGTGTGTCTGGGTTCTAATCTCTTCTTACAGGAACACCGATCATATTGGATTAGAGCCCACACATATGACCGCATTTGACCTTAACTACCTCTTTAACGGCCCTATCTCCAAATACATTCTAAGGTACTGGGGATTTAGGAATTCAATGTACAAACTTGGAAAGGGCATAATTCAGCCCATAACACATAGTAAGCACTTAAGCTGTGGTACTTACCAAAACCTGCCTTGTCGGTTACAATGCTGATGTCCTTTTACTAAACTCTAAGTGCTGTGGGCTCACAGGAGGGCTTGGTCTTTTTTATTCTCTCTTATTGATGATCACCCAGGCCTTATTTGGTCCTCGGCTCCGGCTGCAGCATCATCTCCTCCTGCCTTCTGCTGCTGTCTCCACAATGGGCTCCACTCCGAGCCTCCAATGGCCATGGGTCTTCTCAGAGATCATTTCTTCTGGCTGGACAGATCTGTTCCTCCTCTAGCCTCTCCTGGTCTCTTTCTGGCTGTGGACCAGGCCTTCCATGGCCTCTCCATAGCCCCACAAGGCTGTCAGCTCCACCCAGGCGAGGACTCTTGTCTGTTTCTTCCCTGACATATCCTCAGCCCCAACACAGTTCCTGGTACTTAGTCGATCTTCCTTTGGGGAACACTGCCAGAGCCAGCAATGACGCCGTTCTCCGAGCTAGGCTTTGCCTGGTTTCTGTGTAATGAACAATCAGATGGACATTTCCGGACACCACTGCACCACTGGCTCTTTCACTGTGTAGCCGACAGGCGAAACAGTGCTCAGAAATGATCCACAGAGCTTTCAGCCTTCCAAGAGTATGACTTTTTTTTTTTTTTCCAATGTCCAAGCAGTCCAGAAAAGTCACACCCACTCCCTGGGGTGGAGGCAGAGCTGAGGCCACATCCCCACAGCCAAGCCCTGCTGGCCCAATGTGGAAGCTCTTCAAAAAAGAAAGATGTTCTCACATTCTGACTCTTCGTGTTACCTCCTCAGAGGAGAAATGATGACCCATGGGAGTCTGATCATAATTCTATTATCCCATAATTCTATTACCCCATCTGGGATACGTACAATGGCAGGCTTTCTCTATTAAATAGATATTAAAATAGCATAAGCTTTGGATAGATTCCTCACAAGAATCTGACAATTATCACATGTGCACTCTCCTTTCTCAATACACTGACTCCATCTCCTGGAGGGTAGGCCGCTGATCTTGCTGTAGGATACCCAAAAACAGTGGCCAGTAGTCACAATTTGTTCATCTCATTTGGTCCTCACAAAAAAGAGGGGAAGCATCATTAATTGTGTAATGAATGTTAGGAGAGCTCCAGGGTCCTAAAGGGGAATTTGAAAAAAAAGGTCTGTCAGAGAGCATGCAGTATGTAGGCCAGGTGCGGTGGCTCATGCCTGTAATCTCAGAATTTTGGGAGGCTGAGGTGAACAGTTCACCTGAGGTCAGAAGTTCAAGACCAGCCTGGCCAACAGGGCAAAAACCCGTCTCCACTAAAAATACAAAAGTTAGCCAGGTGTGGTGGCACATGCCTATAATCCCAAGTACTCGGGAGGCTGAGACAGGAAAATCACTTGAACCCAGAAGTCAGAGGTTGCAGTGAGCTGAGATCGCGCCATTGTACTCCAGCCTGAGCGATAAAGTGAGAATCCGTCAAGAAAGAAGAGAAAGAAAGAAAGAAGAGAAAGAAGAAGGAAGGAAGGAAGGGAAGGAAGGGAAGGAAAGGAAGGAAAGAAAGAAAAGAAAGAAAGAAAAGAGAAAGAGAGAGAGAGAGAAAGAAAGAAAGAAAGAAGAGAAAGGCATGCAGTATGTATTTTAGAAGGAAGGAAAGAAGGAAAAAGAGGATGACGGAGGGAGAGGGAAAGAAGATGGAAGGGAGAGAGGAGGGAAAGAAGAAGACATGAGGGAGGGAGGAAGGGAGGGAGGAAGGGAGGGAGGGAGAGAGGGAAGAAGAGATGAATGAAGGAAGAAAGAAGGAAGGTGGCCAGGTGCAGTGGCTCAGGCCTGGTAATTCCAGCACTTTGGGAGGCCGAGGCAGGTGGGTCACTTGAGCCCAGGAGTTCGAGACCAGCCTGGGCAACATGGTAAAACCCCATCTCTACTAAAAATACAAAAAATTAGTAGGGCTTGGTGGCAGGCACCTGTAATCCCAGCTACTCAGGAGGCTGTGGTATGAGAATCACAGGAGAATCGAGAATTGCTTCAATCCTCGGAGGCAGAGGTTGCAGATTACACTATTGAACTCCAGCCTGGGCAACAGAGCAAGACTGTGTCTCAAAAACAAAAACAAAAACAAAGGAGGGATGGTGAAGGCGGAGAACGAAGGAAAAATGGAGGAAGAAAAGAAGAAAGGAAAGGTCATATTCCCCAGAGCCTTTCCACAGTACTTTAAACACAGTAGATACTTAATAAGTATTTACTGAATTCAACTGAACTGCCCAGGTATCGGTAATGCCATTTTCTCAACTCCAGCTTCACTTTCCAAGCATTTTCTCTGGAGAGAGAGAAATAGAAAAAGAAAGCATTCATTCCACCAGTTCTATGCCCTTCACCCCACTCATGTGGCCTGGCCCGTGGCTAGGCCTGCCCCTGCAAGGACAGGACAAACTGATCCATGCCCTGTCTCGAAGCTGGTTTCCTGGCAGGACTGTAACTCAACAGTCTGGGAAATACAAATATCCCTAGCAGGTAACTTACTCTTGAGTTGAAGCCGTTGGTTTTTATTCGTAAACAAAGTAATGAGTGAGCAGTTGCTAACTCTTTTTTTTTTTTTTTTTTTTTTTGTCTGTTAAAAGGAAGGCCATAAGAAGTAAAGCCAAATGCAAACAGAACAGAGGTATAAATAAACAGCCGCTCTGGTGAGTGCCAGGAAAGAGCTTAGCGTGACTAAAGGAGAAAATGTAACAGGTAAACTTCCTCCTAGCATTTCTTATGCAGCAGGAACCAATTCCTCGAAATAGCCATACTCACTGTATCCTTTTCCCAATACTGAGACGTGCCTCAGCCACACCATTACCAGGCACCTGGGGGAAACACAAGGGACGCTGTCTTCCTGTGAGAATTGAACGTCCTGTGAAAGTCACATTTCAGGGATGCAACAATTTCTACACCTTCTATTTGCTTGAGGGTCTATTTGCTTCTATCTTTTCTAAATAATATAACCACAAAAATCCATATTTACAGAATGGATAATAAATTATTAGGGCTACCAAAATCCTTTCCAAATCAATCTTGGACTAGGGGCACTAACGTGCCAATGACGAGGGTTAAGAAAATCAAGCAGTACAGGAAACAGAGGGCTGGGCCATAGGCTTGTTTCATGGTTGCTGGTCTTCACTTTGATCTGCACCTGCTCATTTACCACCTTCCACCATACTTCCAACTTAAGTAAAATGGGGATTGCTTACTTAGCTGGGGAGAGCAAGAGTTGTAAAACAGTGTTTACAAACATGTGACCCGAGTGAATAGAAAACAGAAAATATTTACCAAAGGATGCTAAGTGTGTCTTAGAAGAAGAATGTTGTGCAAACATTTTTGAGGTCCCTATTCTTTCTGATTTTTTTCTAACTATAAATTATGTATGTATAAAATCTGTATATTCATTATAGAAATGTTAAAAATAAAGAAAATTAAAATCCTCTTTAATGCCACTAGCCAGAGATAATCAGTATCAATATTTTGGTGTATGTCCTTTTATTCTGCTTTCCATAGATATTTATATACCGTTTTTATTTTCATAAAATTGGAACCTATTGCTTCAATAATTTACTTTTTTCACTCATTAATTGTAAACATTTTCCCATGTTATTAAACATTTTCCAGTAACACTTGGAGGGAGGGGAGAGGTCTTTATAAATTTAATAGGTAAAAAGAGGTACATCAATTTAATTTCCTAGTTTACTATGGGAAGTTAAATAAGAGATATTTGATAATTTTCAAAGTTCTTTAAGTTCAACTTGAACAGACCAAGAGAAAATTAGAGGCAAAGAGCATAGCGCTGAAACCTGAAAGCAAACATAATTAATAAACTATAAGAACCCAGATGAAAGTTAATAGCCATGCTTTATATCCTTCAAGGGGAAAACTTGGTAAATTTATGTAAGATTGCATTATATATGGATTTAAAATTAACACATATAAAAAAGTCATTGGTTTATTGGTATTAGAAATAACAATGTCATCTGTCATTTTAGGGTCACCATTTTCTTTGACAGAAAATGAGAACAGTCACTTGAAATACTAAAAAGAGCTAATGAGTATGTCTTCAAGAAACACAAAATATAGTGAAAATTCCAAGTATTTATGACATAAATTATATGAAAATAAGAATATTAATATATATCTACCATAAAAGGATGCACACAAGAATAAAAGCCAATTTTGAGCAAGGTAAATATTTACAGAGAGGAGGAAAATGCTGAAGTATTAGTTGCATAATCTAGATACATTGCTCTTAATTCAATAAGTATAAATTTATATCTTTAAAATCATGACAAAGTGCATATTTTATCTATTAGCATAATAGTTATATGACTATAGTGTACCTGATGAAAATATATATGAAAGGAATCGTCCTTGAAGATCAATGCAAAAACAAGTACTGTACTTGGATTATTCTTCATTCCACAATATTCACTTGAAAAAAAAAGAGCCAGACTAATGAAATGAAAGCTGATTTAACTGTACAGCATGAGTTTCCAGCTGCACCTGCTCCGATGCCCACCGAGGCAAATGTAGGAGACAGAAAGAACCCACCCAGCGGGGCTTTCTCTGCACACCATACCCCTCCCTCTCTCCAGGGGAACTAAACATTCGCTTTTGTCCAAACACAAAGGCTAATGAGAGCTGGTAACAGCCATCAAACGACAGACACAAAAGCGACCTTTGTCACACCTAGATATCTCTGATGCTCGCTATGGGACAATAGGTGGCTCAGGTCCACGTCGCAGACAACCAAAGGCCTTTTTAGCATCAAGAGGAAGAGGAGGAAGTCCCTGAACTTAGTGCGTTCTGCATTTTGGGGTGCCCTGGTGGGCGTGATTGACAACTACCATCTGGAGAAAAAAACGTGTAAAACTCCAGAAACAGCAGTCCCAGCCCCAAAAGGTCAAGAAAGTGCTTTCGGCCCCCAAACTCTGAAAACCCCGAACCAGAAGCCGAGCCCCTCCCTGGTCTCTGCAGCCAACCTCGGGAACCAGGGAGCCCCGAGCCGCTCGGCCGCGCATGCGCCGCGGCGGCACTGGCTGGGCGTGGAGGCCGCGTGGCCAGAGCGCGCACAGTACCAGCTTGTCCATGGCGTTGCGCTGCGGTGCTCCGCGGAGACTCGTAGCGTGCTGGCCGCGGTCCCCAGGTGCAGGGAGGACCCCGCCGCCGCCACCGTCGCAGCCGCCGCCCCCTGCCCTCGGCTGCTCCCCGGAGTCCGCTCAGTCAGCCCAGTCAGCCGGGCTCGCCGGCTGTTTGCTGCTCCTGCCGTTGCCATGGCGACGGGCAATGCTTCGCTTGGGCCTGGCCCCCGCCCCTCGCGCGGCGCGGCGGCGCTTCCCGGGCTCCGGCTCTCGAGCCATTTGCACCATCGCGAGCTCGGAGCCGGCTCCAGTTCAGGGGAAGCCCAGAGCTTCCGGCCTGCAACGGGGCCCCAGATGCCGTTTCTTGACTATTTTCCATTAGGTTTCTATTAGCTCTCCCCTGATTGTTTAGCATTTGTTTGAATGCGGAATTTTGAGTGTTTCTGGCTTTAGGAGGAAAAAATAATTCAAAATGAAATTTGGAAGATTTTGACATTAATTCGCACAGTCTTGATTATTAGTGTTAGATTGTAAGTTTTAGATTCTTCTCATTGCTTCCGTGTCTGGTACCTTAACAGCTGTTTCTCCAGCTAAGACCTCAATAGAAACGTTTAACTTTGAGTTTTAATCTATAGATGATAAAGGTAACTTTCTAAATACTGTACACCCATCAGAATAATACTTCATTGGCATGTATGAATTCCAAGGAACTTTGCCTTAAAGCACCTTCCAAAGAAATTTGAATAGAAATATTTCATAATCTGCAAAATCTGTCTCATCTGGGCCACCACTGTCCAATAGAAATATAATGCCCGACGCATGTGAAAGTTTATGTTTTCAGGATCCACATTTTAAAAAGTAAAAGAAGCAGGTGAAATTAATTTTAATAGTACGTTTCAGTGTCTTCATTCATTAATGAATAAAGTCATTACTATGTTTCAGCCAAAATATTATTTCATTATGCTACCAATATAAAAATTACCCATTAGACATTTTACATTCTTTTATCGTACTAGTCCTCGAAATCTGATGTGTATTTTACACGTACAGCACATCTCAGTTTGGACTAGCCACATTTCAAGTGCTCAATGGCCAGTGTGACTGGTGGCTACTATATTGGTCAGAGCAGATCCACTAGGCCAGTGCTTTCCAACCTTTTTGGCACCAGGGATTGGTTTCGTGTAAGACAATTTTTCCACAGATGGGACAGGGAGTGGTTTCTGGATGATTCAAGCATATCACATTTATTGTGCACTTTATTTCTATTACTATTACATTGTAATATATAATGAAATAATTATACAACTCACCATAATGTAGAATCAGTGGGAACCCTGATCTTGTTTTCCTGCAACTAGATGGTCTCATCTAGGGGTGATGGGAGACAGTGACAGATCATCAGGCGTTAGATTCTCATGAGAGTGTGCAACCTAGATCTCTCCCTTGGGTGGTTCACAATAGCTGGTGTTCCTGTAAGACTCTAATGCCCTGGCTGATCTGACAGGAGGCGGAGCTCAGGCGGTAATGTGAGCCATGGGGAGTGCCTGTAAATACAGATGAAGCTTCTTTGGCTTATCTGCCTCTCACCTCCTGCAATGGGGTCTGATTCCTTAACAGACCATGGACCAGGGTTGGGAACCCCTGCGCTAGACTATGAACTCTAGGAAGACCAATCCCAGATCTCCATGAGGTGGGGAGGATTGCATCTGCTCATCAGGCCTACTAAATACCAGATTAACTTTTTTTTTTGAGACAGAGTTTCGCTCTTGTTGCCCAGGCTGGAGTGCGATGGCACGATCTCAGCTCACCGCAACCTCCACCTCCGGAGTTCAAGTGATTCTCCTGCCTCAGCCTCCCAAGTAGCTGAGATTACAGGCACCCGCCACCATGCCTAGCTAATTTTTAGTGGAGATGGGGTTTCATCATGTTGGCTAGGCTGGTCTCGAACTATTGACCCCAGGTGATCTGCCTGCCTCCACCTCCCAAAATGCTGGTGTTACAGGCGTGAGCCACCATGCCCAGCGTTTTTTGTTTTGTTTTGTTTTTTTCAGTTGAGACAGAGTCTCGCTTTGTCGCCCAGGCTGGAGTGCAGTGACACGATCTTGGCTCACTGCAATCTCCACCTCCCAAGTTCAAGTGATTCTCCTGCTTCAGTCTC
Organism: Papio anubis; assembly: GCF_008728515.1. Lineage (NCBI taxonomy): Eukaryota > Metazoa > Chordata > Mammalia > Primates > Cercopithecidae > Papio > Papio anubis. The sequence continues at coordinate 13,361,042 of NC_044980.1, forward strand.
CTGAGTAGCTGGGATTACAGACGCATGCCACAAAGCCAGGCTAATTTTTACATTTTTAGTAGAGATGGGGTTTCGCCATGTTGGCCAGACTGGTCTCGAACTCCTGACCTCAGGTGATCCACCTGCCTCTGCCTCCCAAAATGCTGGGATTACAGGCATGAGCCACTGCGATAGACCCTGATTAACTCTTGAACAAGTGATCCCGTTCTTAGCAGAGGGGGCAAAAATCCTTAAGTGACAAAAACGCTCTTCAGAAACTGAGAGAAGTAGAAAGACACTCCAGCCATCTGCTTTTGTAGGCAGTTTGTGTAACTTTGCCCCGTGACAGGTCTCGTGTTAGCCTGAAGAGGAAGCCAGCCTGGGACTCAAGGTTGCTGGGCTCCTTGCTGCTGTCAGGGAATGCACAGTGTCATTGTCCTGCCTCCCTCACTAGAATATCATCAGAGTTCAGTGTAACCCTCATTATCACCTTAGAAGGTTTTAGAACCAGGCCCTCAAGAAAACAGTGTTTGTTTTAACAGAGGTAAAAACTGCTTGGTCAAAGTAGTCAAGGTATGCAGCTTCAGGGGAAAAGTCTATCCATAGAGGGCAGGTGTAAGAAGGGGACATGTGAGCTAATACTTGTCTAGGTAATTTTGTGTATTAGCTCATTTTATCTTAAAACATCCTCTAAATTTGGCCATTATCATCAGTGCCCCCACCTGTTACAGATGAGACACAGAGAGAGATGAAGTGACCTCCCCGAGGCTACATAAGCAGAAGAGTAGAAGGAGCTGGGAGTCCTGACAATTTGGTTCCACCTGGTACCTCTGGACTCTATGGAGACGACAGACAGTAGTGAAGGTGAGGAGGCGGGTTGACGGAGGGCCATCTTCAGAGAAGCTTCTGTGTCGGGTGCTTCTGTGCCGACACGGGTCTTTCTGATTTCAGAAAGAAACCGGGGGTAAAACTGGGCTAATACAATCTTACAGTTCCCTGATTTGTGTCTTTTTAGGCAAAATGTGACCTACACATTTTTGTCTTTGATGTTCCCTTTCTGCTAAAAGTCCTTCGCTCCCAGAAAGATGTGTGCTGTTTAGGATCCCCAAGCTAGAGTGGACTTTCTTGGGTCTGGCCTGGGTTTCTGAGCTTCCCCAGCCATCCTGGTCTACCATTAATACTTATCAACTCCCTCCCCTGGGCACTACCCCCATAAGACCCCCTTGTGGCTTTCCTGCTAATATTATAGATTAATTTCTGCAATGAGAAATTGTTGGTCAGAACCAGATAGCTGGCTCAGGTGGCTCTCACACCCTTCCTACAGTCATACTCATAAACTTGACCTTCTGGAGATGGAGTCAGCTCAGTGATGGGAACCTTGAGTGAGATGACTGGCTGGTGGGGAAGATGCTGGAGGTGAAGGAGCTTGCAGGCTCCTTTGATCTTGCCTGTCCAGACCATGGCTGGAAATGATCCTACTATTGAAGGAATTAGATTAAACTGCTTCAGAAAATAATTCCATTTCTTTCTTTTCCTAAAAACGAATTTATTTATTTATTATTTTTTTTTTAAGATGGAATCTTGCTCTGTGGCCCAGGCTGGAGTGCAGTGGTGCAATCTTGGCTCACTGCAACCTCTGCCTTCTGGGTTCAAGCAATTCTCTTGTCTCAGCCTCCCAAGTAGCTGGGACTACAGGCATGTGCCACCACACCCAGCTAATTTTTGTATTTTTAGTAGAGATGGGGTTTCACCGTGTTGGCCAGGCTGGTCTTGAACTCCTGACCTCAAGTGATCCACCCGCCTTGGCCTCCCAAAGTGCTGGGATTACAGGCCTGAGCCACCATGCCCAGCCTCCTAAGAAAATTTTAAAGTAAGCCTCAATCTAAAACCTCTACTCAACTGGTCTTTTAACAAGAGAGTTATCCTCGGTGCCTTCATTGCCTAGCACACAGTAGGTGCTCAGAAACAACTCTTGAATTTTAGAAGACTAAATAATTGGACACATGATGATTTCTTTCTTGTCCACCCACATAGACATGAAGACTAATCACAGAGAAGCATAACATTTCAGATCTAAGAATAACCAATTGAGATTATGTTTTATTTTATAGAAAAGACTATCACTTTATGAGGTTAGGTGCAGTGACTCATGCCTGTAATCCCAGCACTTTGGGAGGCTGAGGTAGGCGGACCATGAGGTCAGGAGTTGGAAACCAGCCAGGCCAACATGAGGAAACCGTACCTCTGCTAAAAACACAAAAATTAGTCAGGTATGATGGCACACGCCTATAATCCCAGCTACTCAGGAGACTGAGGCAGGAGAATTGCTTGAACCCAGGAGGTGGAGGTCGCAGTGAGCCGAGATCATGCCATTGCACTCCAGCCTGGGCAATAGAGCAGGACTAAGCCTCAGAAAAAAAAACAAAAAGAACGAAAAGAAAAGAAAAGATGATCATTTTATTAAAAAGAAAACAAAGACTAACTGGAGGCCACATAGCTATTTATTGACTGAAACAGGACTAGAAACCAAGTTTTCTTTTTGTGCTGTGTTTTAATATATTTTAAGGCTTTAAAATCATACATTTCATTCTCTAGGTCTGCTTTTCAGGTTTACAGAACTTTACAGTGCTCTCTTAGCTCCTTGGCCCTCCATGCAATTCATCACTTTTCCCATTATTACAATCATATAATAGTAACCTCTTTCTATTTTGCAAAAGAGAGACAGAGATTACTAAATAAAATTTTGTTGACTGTTTTACTTTCATAATTTTGGGGGAGAACTTTTGTTGCCTGTCATAAACTGTGGGCTAGCAAGTGTCAACATACAATGAAGGAATTAATCAGTTCAAAAATCAATATTAATTCACGTGATAAACTTGGCAGCGGCAGAAGTCACTGTTTGTTGGCTCATCCATCCAAGTTTCAGTGTCTTTGCCTGCCTCTAGCAGAGCAGAGCAACAGGAAACTGTCAATATTTCCCAGTCACCCTCGCAGCTGTGGGTGCTGTGACATGATTCTGGCTTAAATGACAGTCTACTAGGGCCCCTGGGAATCCTTTTGCTTTCCTGATGAAAGAGGCAGACCCAGCTGTCTCTTTCACACCTTCTTCCAGCTGGAACTTGGCCCTAATGCCTGGAACTGTTGCAGTCAGCTGTATTATAACCATGAGGGCAAAAACATTCAAATTACAGAAATGATAGCCTTGACATCTCTAAATCTCTAAACCAGCAATAACAGGTGCCTGTCCCAAACCCACTTGTTACGTGGGGAAACTGAACCCCTGTCTATTTAAAGCGTTGTCAATTGTGTTTTCTCTTGCCCAAAACTAAAAGCATTCCTAATCAATACAGCAACTATCAACTATTCTCAGGTATTTTCGTGGGTCAATTTTATTTTACAAATATAAGACTTTTAAGTTGTATAAACAGAGGTTCATTTCACCACCATCCCAACCTTACAGGAGGATGGGTGGCATGAGTTAAACAAGCAGTGAATAAAATCTCAAATTGGTTTAGCTCAAGTCCACCCAAGGACAGATGCTGGGTGAGTGGCATCTCTTCCCCTCCATGACTGCCCCCAGCTCCCTGGGTGTCCAGAATCCCACTGTCTGCTTTGGAGGTAGGGGATACGATGGCTTACAAGTGTCCTTGGATGCTGAATCAGGAACGTCTACCCCATGTCAATAAGATGAGCTTGCAAAGTCTCCAGGCACAGGAAGGCATCAGTGTTGTATGAGCAGATGCCCAGGCATTGGCCCTCCTTGGGATGCTTTGCCTGATGGTGATGAGCAGGGCTGCAGGCAGGCTCCCTTCCTCATTCACAGATGCTCCTTTAAGGATCTGTGGCTGATGATGAACGGCACTCACTCTTTGCAGGTACCCTTTTCCTGCTGGTCATTGTGGTCCACAAGCTCACGGGTAGTATCCTCAGGTCCCTTTAGCCACTTGGCCACTCAGTCTGCTCCTCCCGGTCTCTCCCAGCCCTGTTTTCCTGCTGATAACAGCTAAGAACTCCATGACATGTGCCATGGCATCCAGGCTGCTACTGCCATGCTGCCTTCCACAGACGAGTGGTTCCAAAAGGCACTATAGTGGATATTTGTCCTCTTTGAATGACGGCCATCCACATCTCCTTCCTGTACTTGGAGAATTTCCTCCCAAGCAGAGCCCTCCATCCCTCATAGAAACTAAAAGTACCAAGTGCTTTCCTAGGCACACTTACGCCTAGGGCATCATCATGTGACCCAGACATGACTAATCAAATGCACCCACCTTGGACTTGAATCAGGACCCCAAAACACGGGACAGTAGAGAGTATTTTCTGACCAAGGTGGCAGTAGCAACAGTGGCATTGAGTCTGCAAGGACAGCTGGGGCAGCAGTAGCCTCTAAGTCGGGTGTCCAGGAGCCAGTATGGGTTGTAGCAATGTCCTCAGCACACTGGTTTCATGGCAGGATGTCTGACTACGCTCTTGGGTGTAAATGACATATCCACCTGGCTGTTTTCCAAGCCTCGCCATTCAGTGTTATCAACTATTCTGAGCTGCCTGTTATCCTTTTAATAAGTTCTTTTTATTTTTTTTTTCCTTCAATCAGTGATAGTCAATCTCTATTGTTTGCAATTAGGAATCCTGATGCATTTGCTTTTGGCAATTTCATTGTAAAATCTTTGCCCATGCCTCTGTACTGAATGGTATTGCCTAGATTTTCTTCTAGGGTTTTTATGGTTAGGGGTTTTACATTTAAGTCTTTAATCCATCTTGAGTTAATTTTTGTATAAGGTGTAAGGAAGAGGTCCAGTTTCAGTTTTCTGCATATGGCTAGCCAGCTTTCCCAGCACCATTCATTACATAGGAAATTCTTTCCCCATTGCTTGTCGAAAACCAGATGGCTGTAGATATGTGGTCTTATTTCTGAGATCTCTATTCTGTTCCATTGGTATATGTGTCTATTCTGGTACCAGTACCATGCTGTTTTGCTTACTGTAGACTTGTAGTATAGTTTGAAGTCAGGTAGCATGATGCCTCCAGCTCTGTTCTTTATGCTTAGGATTGTCTTGGTTATACAGGCTCTTTTTTGGTTCCATATGAATTTTAAAGTAGTTTTATCTAATTCTGTAAAGAGTGTCAATGGTAGTTTGATGGAAATAGCATTGAATCTATAAATTACTTTGGGCAGCATGGCCATTTTTATTATATTGATTCTTCCTGTCTAAAAGGATGGAATTTTTTCATTTGTTTGTGTCCTCTCTTATTTCCTTGAGCAGTGGTTTGTAGTTCTCCTTATAGAGGTCCTTCACATCCCTTGTTAGCTGTATTCCTAGGTATTTTATTTTCTTTGTATCAATCGTGAATGGGAGTTCATTCACGATTTGGCTCTCTGCTTGTCTATTATTGGTGTATAGGAATGCTTCTGATTTTTGCACATTGATTTTGTATCCTGAGACTTTGCTGAAGTTGCTTATCAGCTTAAGGAGCTTTTGAGATCATGTCCTTTGCAGGGACATGGATGAAGCTAGAAACCATCATTCTCAGCAAACTAACACAGGAACAGAGAACCAAACACTGGGTGTTCTCTCTCATAACTGTGAGCTGAACAATGAGAACACATGGACACAGGGAGGGGAACAACACACACCCAGGCCTGTCGGGGGGTGGGGAGGGAGAGCATCAGGATAAATGGCTAATGTATGTGGGGCTTAATACCTAGGTGACAGGTTGATAGGTGCAGCAAACCGCCATGGCACATGCCTACCTATGTAACAAAACCTGCACACTCGGCACCTATATCCCAGAACTTAAAATAAAATAAAATTTAATTTAAAAAAAAGAAGAATCCTGATGGATACAGCCACACATTTGATACCACAAGACTGTTAAGCAGTGTGTTTGTGTAATGTACTTTATAAACATTTGGGAATGCTAATTAACAAAATGAATTATGAAAATAGAGAAGGAGAGATGTAAGGTAGCATAGTATACATAACCTTCTCAGAATTGGGGAGCAAATTTTAAAAGTTAAGCTCTTCAAAGGAAGTCTCTTTGAAGTGAGGAGGAAGATGGTTTCTTAGTTCCTAGCCTTGTTTGCCAGTCACAAAGGTGTATGATTATTTAGGGTTTGACCAGAGAAACAGATTCATTAAGATATATATGTATGCATACATGTATGTGGGCATGCACACACACACACATATATGCAAACCCATATACATATATATGCAAACTGTATATATTTTATACGTGAGGAGATCTATTTCAAGGAATTGGCTTACACGATTGTGTGGGTTGGCAAGTTGGAAATCTGTAGAGCAGGCTGGAAACTTGTGCAGGAGCTGAAGCTGCAGCCCACAGGCAATATTGCTGCTTCTTCAGGGAGATTCAATTTTTATCTTAAAGCCTTTAGACAATGACTACTTGCTGACAGCATTCTGCTACAAAACAAACATGAGAGAGATAGATTTTAAAGTGCTGTGATTTGTCAAATATTATTAATAAAAATGCTTTTATAATTAAAACTTAGACTCCAGCAAAAATAAAATCTTATGACACAGAAAGCTAAGCACAGAAGATGAATCCTTTTTTTATCCATCTGAGAAAATATAAAACTGCCACAGAAGGATTAAGCTAAAAGGGATCCTACCAAAAAGAAAACCCAAAGGCTTTTCCACTGGCCCTTCTATTTGTAGAATCATGGCTTACCAAAATATTTCTATCTAAAATGGAGAAAATACTACCAATGAAAAGTGTCTGGACCTCAATATCTAATAGTAAAATTTTAACAAGCAGTTTTGGGTTTACAATTACAGTAAATGCTAACCATGTAATACCTATAATAAAATTGCATTTACTTCTGCCAAGGTGCAATGTTCTAATAAAAATAATAAAGCTGGGTGGGTGGGGCGGCTCACACCTGTAATCCCAGCACTTTGTGAAGCCAAAATGGGAAGATTGCCTGAGCCCAGGAGTTTGAGACCAGCCTGGGCAACATAGTGAGACCTCGTCTCTACAAAAAACATTTTTTTAATTAGCCAGGTGTAGTGTTTCATGCCTGTGGTCCTAGCTACCTGGGAGGCTGAGGTGGGAGGATCACTTGAGCCCAAGAGGTCGAGGCTGCAGTGAGCCATGATCACATCCTTCCCCTCCAGCCTGGGCAACAGAGCAAGACCCTGTCTAAAAAACAAAAATAAAAACAATAATAATAGTAAAGCTTCATAAAGTGGATTTGCTGTTTTATCAAAACAATATTTTCCACCCATATCAGAATGTAACCAATTCATTCTTAAATGGTTGGGAAAAGGTTAATGGTGAAAAATAATCTGTCCAAGAAATAGCTGCTTTCTGGCACTTGGATGACCTTACTAATACTTTTTAATATTGAAGTGTTAAAGCAATTTCTCAGTCAATTGAAAAAAACACGTGTCAAAGTTTTATTCTGAATCCTCCACAGAGAAGCATCATCCAATTCAAAGATGTCCCTTTTGTTAGACATCTTAGAAAAAAAGAAAATAGTAAAAATGAAGCAACTAAAGAAAAATTTTCCAAACTTGGAAATAAGAAAGAAGGAAGCTTGTGTGACTTTTGAGTCTTAGAGTGGAGCATTATTAATTTTCCCATTCAAAGATGATTCAATTATTTAGGGGAATGTACTTTTGAATGAGTATTTATCATGGGCGAGGTCACAGACTCTGTGAAGTTATAGGGTAACTCGTAGATTTCTGTTCAGTAAACATGAAAATGATGTCTGTCTGGGCACAAAGATAATCATGGATGTGGTACTTTGTGCCTATAGTGACTTAGGAGGCTGAGGTGGGAAGATCATCTGACCTCAGGAGTTCAAGGCCCGCCTAGGCAACATGGTGAGATCTCGTTTCAAAATACACATACACACACACACACACACATATATATATATATAAAATAATCACAAGAGTTACTATTTTATTGTCATGGGGGACATTAACCAGTTTGATAGCCAACTTTGCATTCTTCACTGATAATAAATACTTCAGAATGTCCTCTAATTCTTAAGCCAGATGAATCTCTCGTTAAAGAGTTGAAAAAACGTTGACATATGCTGTTTTATATTTATATGAGAATCATGCTTTAAAATTTTTTAATGATACTTTGATAGGATATGGTATCAGCTATGCCTGGTGACATCAGACTTCTCAAAAGGCAGATGGTCAGTTGGATGGGTAGGTAGATAACTTTCCAGATGCATTACTTAACCTTCTTCAAGTGTGTCAGACTACTGCTCAGAAATGCTAATTTCTTCCCAAAAGGAGTTATAAATTGTGGCAAAAAAATTTCTATAGCAGACCTTGTTTGGGACAGTTTTCTTTCTCAGTTGCCATTTTGAATTTGGAAAACATTATGTATACCATCTACCACCAATGGACAAAAATAACCATAGAATTACACTCTATCACAAGATTACACTGGGGGAGGAATATCAGAAAGAAAATATGCCAGAGAATTCCTAAAATTGGGCACTTGAACAATGTTTCCTGCCAATGAAGAGGAGGCTTTGTCACATGCCTCTACATGCTTCCCAATCTATAGTCTCCTTTCTGAGAACACAAGCCAGAAAGGGAAAGTGAATTTCAAAACGCCTCATCTTTGTCAAGCTGCTTTGATGAAAAGTAACAGAAACCCGTTCAAATTGTCTGAAGGAAAGAGAATGAGGTACAGGGAAGATGCAGGAAGAATCAGAAGAAAGAGTGGGAGGAATAGCTTAAAGGCCGGCCAGAAGCATCCAGCCAGCACCTCTCAGTGGCCCCGGCGTGACCTGCTCCTAATCCCTGCTTCTCTCTGCATAACTCTCCCTGCAGACCTTGGCTTCCCCATGCACACAGCAGAAGGTTGCTACCCCATGACATCCAAGTTTTAAAATCCTTCGTTCAAACACCCACAAGAGACGGACAGGCAAGCGTGTCTTAACCCCAATTCTTGGAGGGAATCTTGGGGCTACTGTTCACCTTGCTCCAATCAGCCCTGACCACTGAAGCCGGCAGGACCAAGGGACCCATCCCTGTGAGATGGAAGAAGCTATCGGAGAAGGAAGGGCATGGAATAAGGTGCTGTCTTGGTCTGCTCAAGCTGCTATAACGAACTACCATAGACTGGGTGGCTTCAACAACAGACATTTATTTTCTCATAGATTTTAGGCTGGAAGTCCAAGATCAGGATGCCAGCATGGAAACTTGCTGTTGAGGGCTCACTTCCTGCCTTGCAGACGGCCACCTCCTCACTGTATCTTCACTTGGTCTTTCCTCAGTGCATGTGCATGTAGAGGGATCGAGCTCTCTCTCTTTCTTCCTCTTCTTATCATGCCACCAGTCCTATCAGATTAAGACCCTAGGCTTATGACCTCACTTAACCTGAATTACTTCCTAGAAGCCCTATCTTTAAACACAGTCACGTTGGGGGTATGACTTCAACAGAGAAATTTGGGGGCACCTATTTCATTTCCTAGCAAGTGTCTCCTACAAGCTGAAAGGGACAACTTCAAGAATGCAGAAACTTTCTTCCCACTCTTTCAGCCTCCATCTCATGCCATAATTTTTCATTAATTTCTGTATTCATTCATTCATCAATCAAACAATGCCAGATACTACACTAGGGAAAAAAGATGAATGAGACACCCTCCTTGCCCTTATGGATCTCCCTGGCCAGAGAGAGAGTAAGATCTATAAATACAAAGAAACAATGCAACACTATATGCATTTAGAGGAGGTATGTACAAAGCATTTAGAGGAGGTATGTACAACACTATATGCACAAGAGGAGGTATGGGTCCACAGAAGAAGAGGCCACTAAATATAACCGGAACTCAAGGAACTCCTGACCAAGGGGATCTTTGAGTGGCCGTAACACTGAAGAAGACCTACTTCCCCCTGTACAATGGTTTAGTCACTTCAGTACTTTTTTGTTTATCATGAGATTTTCTCCTGGGCAAATTGTGAAACCTCTTTTTCCAGAGTTGCTAAAATAGGGATGCTTTCTGTCTGGAATCTATATTGCTTAAAGCCTTTTACTGTCAACAAAGAACATTTGTAAAGCCCACCAGATTCTTTAAACAAGTAAAGAAATTTTTAGTTCGAGAAACATGACCATTCTCTTTAATGGCCAAACATACTAGAGCTTCAGATTTCTCTCAAACCAGTTCTTTATTGGATCCATCAAACAATTAAAGTGCCATCACGACATTTTTTTAATCCATACTACTCTTAGATTAAGATCATCAAGGTCAGTCTGCATAGAAACTTTTTTTTTTTTTGAGATGGAGTCTCACTCTGTTGCCCACGGTAGTGTGTGGCACTATTTTGGTTCACTGCAACCTCTGCCTCCCAGGTTCAAGTGATTCTCCTGCCTCAGCCTCCCAAGTAGCTGAGATTATAGGCATCCACCACCATGCCTGGCTAACTTTTGTGATTTTAGTGAAGATGGGGGTTCACCACGTTGGTCAGGCTGGTCTCGAACTCCTGATCTCAAGTGATCTGCCCACTTCGGCCTCCCAAAGTGCTGGGATCACAGGCGTGAGCCACCGCGCCCAGCCAGAAACATTTTTTTAAAGTAATTGAAAATAGATGAGATTTAAGATATATGAAGACTTAAATAAAATTAATATTTATTTAATGTGATTTTTAAAATTTAAATGAATCTTAACTTATATCACTTGTCATTACTATTAGTGAGATAATCATTGTTCATTCTCTCAGGTTTTTCTCACCAGGATAAGAATGGTGTAACAAGACCTTTGGGAAACCCTTTTCTACTCAGGTGACCCTACAAACTCCCTGTTTTTAGGTAAACTTGGGAATAGACTACCTTAAAACTCTAGATGCACAAAGTCTCATAATTTAGACTCCTCAAAACTGGATGTTTTTGATAACAAAAACAAGAATTGGTCTCCAATGTGTCTTTTTGCTGTTTGTAAAGAAGGAGTTTGCTAAGTCAACGGATGGTGTATTCAAAATTTATATTTGAAGGAAAATTTTAGCCTGTTGGATCTTCCTATAAGTAATTACATTTTTAAAATATTTGTAGGCACTCCGGAGAACCATGTATTCATAAATCATTAATAAGTTAATTGGAAAGCATTCTTACACATTCATCAAATCTGATTCCCTGAGGACTCCTGCTAGGCAATGCTTTGCTATCCTACGCCTAATTGCTGTGTATATTTAAAAGTAATAAACACTGAACTTAAAAAAACAATCTGAAGTTCATTCATTTGTCTGAATTAGTGAGAGATGCAGATATATGTGTCTGTGTGCATGCAGCATGTGTGTGTGTGTGTGTGTGTGTAAATATTTGAAAATCCCTCTCAGTTTTCCTCATCTGAATTGCCCTCCCCTCCCCCTAGCAGTTTGACAGGAGTGAAAGTGGAATGCCACCCATAGTTGACCAGGCCAGGTAAGCCCTAGCTTGCCTTTAGGACAGTTTTGAGAAGGATAAATTCAAGCAGGCAAGACCTTGTCTGTTCTGCCAGGAGGCTGAATCATGCAGATTGCATTCTCAGGTTAAGCAACTAGAAGGAGGAATGGGCCTGGCAAACTCAACATAACACATTCAACTCCACCCCAGTTTCACTGAACCTGGGAGGTGGAGCTTGCAGTGAGCTGAGATTGGGCCCCTGCACTCCAGTCTTAGCGACAGAGCAAGACTCCGTCTCAAAAAATACAAACAAACAAAGAAAACACAGTGATGATATTACTCTTTTCAAAACTAGTCTTCATTAAATGGATTTTTAAAGAGTTTTGGGTTCTAAGAAACTGGATTCTGTGTCCAGAATCCAGTTTTTTTTTTTCTTTTTTGAGACAGAGTCTCACTCTGTCACCCAGGCTGGAGTGCAATGGCATGGTCTTGGTTCACTGCAACCTCTGCCTCTCAAGTTTAAGCAATTCTCCTGCCTCAGCCTCCTGAGTAGCTGGGATTACAGGCACCCACCACCATGCCCCACTGATTTTTGCATTTTTAGTAGAGATGGGGTTTCACTAGGTTGGCCAGGCTGGTCTCAAACTCCTGACTTCAAGTGATCTGCCCACCTTGGCCTCCCAAAGTGCTGGAATTACAGGCATGAGCCATCACACCTAGCCACCAATAACCATTTTATTAATATCTTTATTAATGTCAAATGACACGTGTCCCTTAAAATGTGGCAATATCTGTTTTCCATACTCCATGGGCAGAAAGTACTAGGATGTACAAGAAGGTACTGTATTCTCAGTGTACCGTAGCATTATTTCAGTTTGCTTAGAGCTGTACCACAATAGGGGATGCCGTGAAGAGGGTTAATATTCAAGCTACTTTGGGTGTGCATATTTTAACAAGACGTGATTTAAAACTCTGGGAAGCACAGATGGTTGATCAAGTGCAAGAATTGTGATAGATGGAAGATCATATATGAATGCTAAGCCCAATTACAAACAACAAATGCCACTTGGATTAGCACCCACAATGTTGTCACTTTGGTCATTCTGCAGCAAGAAGTTAATGGCAGGTGACATCACAATTCAACAATACATCAATCAGTTTTGTGAGACTCATCCTCTCCACGTTCTTTCCTCCTTTTGGCAGAGTTTAGGAGTATAGAGTGTGGAAAGTTCATTAGCATCTCCCCACTCATTCTAGGGGTACTTTCCAAGACCCTTCCCCATTGAAGTCAAGTATTTTGTCATTAGCCAGCTAGGAAAGCCATAGCCAGCCCTTGCAGTTGTTGGGTTGCCCAGTTACCGTAATCTCTCCTTTCTGGACATCCCACCTCCTTTTTACATTTAGCCTGCTACACTCCCTGCCTGTGGAGCCCCCTGCAGGTCCTGTCTTTTTCCAGACCTTGAAGTAACTAGAAGGAGAATATATTAGTCTGTTTTGATGCTGCCGATAACGAGACAATATTGTAAAATTATGGAGACCGTGATTTTGTCCCCATGCTATGTACATTGAAGTCCGTCCAGAAACCTGTATAGGAGGAGGGAAGGTAAAGAGAGAGGAGAGGACACATGAAAAGATGCTCAACATCATTAGTCATTAGTGAAATGCAAATCAGAACCACAAGGAGACAACACTTCACACCCACTAGGACAGCTGAAATAAAAGACAGACAACAAGTGTGGGTAAGGATGTAGAGAAATTAGAACTTTCATTCATTGCTGGTGGAAATGTAAAATTTGTGCAGCAACTTTGGCAAGCAGTCTAGCAGTTCCCCAAAATGCTAAACATAGAGTTACCACGTGACCCAGCTATTCTACTCTTTAAGTATAGACCCAACAGAAATTAAAATAATATGTTCAAACAAAAACTTGAATGCAGTGTTTATAGCAGCATTATTCATAAGGCAAAATGTGGAAATATAACTAAATTGCTGAATAATATTCCAGTGTATGAAAATACCATGTTATCAACCCAACTGATGAATGGACAAACAAAATATGATTTGTTTACATGATGGAATATTACTTGGCAACAAAAAGGAACGAAGTACTGATACATACTACAGCATGGATGAACCTTAAAAATACAAGGCTGAGTGGAAGAAGCCATTCACAAAAGACCACATATTATATGATTCAGTTTATATGAATTGTCCAGGGTAGACAAATCCACAGAAACAAGAAGTACATTAACGGTTGCCCAGGGCTAAGGGAGGGGGGCAGATAGAGAACGACTCCTAATGAAAAGAGATTCCTTTCTATGGTATTAAAAACATTGCAATATTGGCCTGGCACGGTGGTTCATGCCTGTAATCACAGCACTTTGGGAGGCTGAGGCAGGAGGATCACTTGAGCCCATGAGTTTGAGACCAGTCTGGGCAGCATGGCAAAACCCTGTCTCTACAAAAAATACAAAAATTAGCCAGATGTGGTGGCACATCTCAGCTACTTGGGAGGCTGAGGCAGGAGTATCGCGTGAGCCCAGGAGGCAGAAGTTGCAGTGAACTGAGATCACGCCACTACACTCCAGCCTGGGCAATGGGAGTGAAACCCTGCCTCAAAAAAAAAAAATTGAAAAATTAGATTGTGGTGACAGCTGCATAACTGCATGAATATACTCAAAAATCCTTGGACTGTGCACTTTACATGGGTATATTGTATCATATTTGAAATATAAGTATCAGTAAAGTTGTAAAAGAGAGAGAGACACGGAAACGCATTCCATGTGACTTAAGGTTAAGTTAAACACGTTCTTGAAAGTCAACTAATTGGGACATAACACCCCCCAACAGACGTAAGTCTAATAAGAGCAGCCTTTTCTAGGAGCAACACGTTTCCCAGTTTCTCCCACTGTGGGAATTAAACCTTTGAATTTGATAGATAAGAGGGAACCGCCCCATTCAGAAAATTATCCATAACAATGTTACGGATTTGGTCAGAATGACTGAATTCGCACCATGGGATGAAAACTAAATGTCGTTTACAATATGGTTGACTTAAACGTAATTATACTCCCCAAAGGATAATGACACAGAGGAGAAGGAGGAAGCGGACTTAAAGTTAGTAATTTCTGCCTTCTCCACGAGGAACCCTGTGGAGGTAAGATGATGTTTCTGTTCTGGTCCAGCCAGATTTTTCCTTGCCCTAATTCATCCTGGTTCCACTTGGTGCTGCTCTACACCCCACAGAGCTCTGGTCTCAGTCTGATCGGTCCTGAGATGTCCCTTTCTTGTTGCAGAACCCCTGTTATTTGCAGAAATTTCTCTTCCTCTGCATGAACCTTACTTATCCTCTGCGACTTGATCAGCAGCATGCCTAAAACAATATGGACCCCAAAAGGATCTGACGTTTATTTCTTACTGCCCTTGAAATGGCTTCAGTTTCTCTGTAGACACTACCTCCTACTCTACCCTTCTACTGGAACCTCAGGTGGCCACAGAGGGCCCTTCGGTCTGTGTAGGTCCTGTATTCTATCCCCATGTTGGAGCCTGCGATATTTCTCTATTTGGGGCAGGGAGAATGATTTAGCTCAACTTGCCTCCAAATCAGTGACTGGGATCTCCCTTAGACGTCCCTGAAAAGAACACTGGCACAGCACTTGACCCTGAATGGTGATTATATGGGGTGCCTTCTGGTACCTGGCATAGAGAGGACAATTAGAGTGCTGTGTCAGGCTCTTTTTTATCCTTCCCCCTATCCTCTTTTTCTCCCTGATGGCACTTTGGACCCCTGGTTCTTCAGAGTCACCAGGTTTGACCTGGACTCCGCAGGAGATGAGGTCCTAAGTAGGAAATTCACATCCTGACAGCTCAGATTTCTCTTTTGTCTCAAGTCTTTGGGGTGGGAGCAGAGAGCTGAACACAGTCTTATTAGTCAGAAGGAAGGGGAAGGAGTCTAGTAGGCCAAGGAACTAACAGGGCAATCATACCTATCGCCCCCAAAGCGTAGATAGAGTAAACAGTTGGGGTCAAGACAACATATTCTGCTTCGTAACTGCCTAAATGCTGATGGCAAGAAATTTTAACTGAGCCGAGTGATTCCACCACAAATTCATGCTTTCCATCTCACAGCTGGGTTCTGAATGCTTCTTGACAATCATTTTCCTAATCACTCCATGATTTCCTTTCCATTCCTCTCTGCAGCTGTTGTAAACCTTCCAACTTGTCTCAGTTCCCCACCTCCACCCCTGCCCTGCTCTCCCCTCACCGTGGATGTCACCTTCAGTGAGAAGAAGACACTGTGGGCTGCCACTCCAGCAGCAGCCATTCCTTCAGCCCCAAATCCCTTCCTTCTGCTCTGATTTGGGTCACTTTCTCCTCTGGTCTCTCTTAGTTAAAGATCCTGAACATCACCACGAATCAGCCCTCCACCCCTTATAGGATAAACAGGTTTATGCAAAGATGGAGATTCAAATCCTGGCACCACCACCACCAGCTTGGGAGCCCTGGGCAAGTGATAACCTCTTAGTTTCACCATCGATAAAATGGGAGTAATAAGAGTACCTACCTCACAGGGTAACTGTAAGGATTTCATTAATTTTTCTGGGTAAAGAATTTAAGACATTGTCTGGCACAATATAAGCCCTATGTAAGTGTTCACGAGTATTATTGTGCTGTGTATTTGTCAATGTGCATTACATTATGTGTGTGTGTGTATATACATATACATATATATATATATATATATATTTTGAGACGGAGTTGTGTTGTTTTGTTTTGTTTTGTTTGAGATGGAGTGTTGCTCTGTCTCCCAGGCTAGGGTGTGATGGCGCAATCTTGGCTCACTACACCCTCTGCCTCCCAGGTTCAAGCAATTCTCTGCCTCAGCCTCCTGAGTAGCTGAGATTACAGGCATCCACCACCATGCCCGGCTAATTTTTGTATTTTTAGTAAAGATGGGGTTTCACCACATTGGTCAGGCTGGTCTTGAACTCTTTACCTTGTGATCCACCTGCCTTGGCCTCCTAAAGTGCTGGGATTACAGGCGTGAGCCACCATACCTGGCCACATTATGTATAATGTGTGTTAGTATAAATAATGGTTATTGTGAGTTGTGACTCTTCAAAAGGGGAATGCCATGTCACTGCTGCCAAATCCCTGTTATCCAGGAGCACCTACTGACACTTCCCCGAGGCAGTGTTCTACCGTACACCTGCCCAAAATCAATGCCTTCTTCCTTGCCTGCTCTTCCACCAAACTCCTACCTAGTGGACTGTCATTCAACCTCTTACTCCTGCCCCCAGACTCTCTCCTTACCCCTGTAATCTGGGCACCACTTTCATAACTCTATGAAGGACATGTTCCTTATATGACTCCTGAAGAACAAACCCATGAGACTGGGTCCTTTTCCTACCTGACCACCACAGACTTGGCCACATTCGTTACCACCTCCTTTCAACTCTTTTTAACCTTGACCCCCGGGACATCACTCTCCTCTCGTTCTTCATCACCCTAAGCATATTGTCATCTTCATCAGCCTCATTATTCCCCTCAACCCTAGAATGCAGCTTCTGCTCAGTGCCTGCTCACCACCCCCCATCCCTCCACCATCACTCTCTGGGTCTGGTGACCTTACAGGCCAGTGTCTTCAGGACAGTCCTAGTCTACACCTGTTGTCCGCCTTTCCCTCCCCAAAGTGTCTCAGGTTGTACAACAAATTACAAAACCACTCTCTCTACGAGAGAGGTCTTCCACCTTTGCAGCTTCAGCAGCACCTCTAGGCAGCAGTGATGGTGGCCAAGCGGCTGGGACAGTCCACTTCCGTGCCCCTTCCATTCACCAGTGCAGGCGATTGACATTTTCTTCATCTCATGTAAGGAGCTATGTAAATGCAGCCCCTTTGCCCTACTTCCAGCCAGATGGCTGCCCTCAAACCCCTCCTTTATAGATAAACTGGAACTGCCACTGAATACAAAGGACTCCCAATCTATCCGTCCATTCCTTACTTCTACCCTAAGCCTCAGACTAGCATATTCAGCTTCCCCATGGACAGTGCCACTCAACATTCCCCAGACACCTGAAACCCAACAAGTGCAAAACTGAAGTTGATGTCATCCCCCTCCACTTGATTCTCCCCTACTTCCTGTGTCTACTTACAGCTTATACCAGCTATATTATACCCTCCTCATACCCCCACCAAAGGCAGACGGCCACGCCTGCAGCACAGGATGATTTGTGCCATAGGAGCCCATTTGTCTATTCGCACTCAGCTAGAGCACATCAACACATTTTTAGACCCCCAAGCAAGAAACCTCTCCCAAATCTTCTCAGCTCTTCTCTCAATGCCACATCTTGGGACCAAGTCCTGCAGTTGACCTGCGTCCCTTGAATTTGCTTTTATTTGCATTGCCACCACTATTGTCTCTTCTTCCATATCTGTCATTAATTCTTAACCCAATATGACTTCTGCCCTTTACTCTACTGAAAAGGTCTTTGCCAACAGCCTTCTGGCTGCTAAACTCCGTGGGTTCTTTTCCACCCTTTTCTACTCCACCTCTTGCAGTTTTAATTCCCTTGACCACACTCATAATCCTGAAATAGTTTCTTCAACTTCCAAGCCTCCACATTCCTCTGAGACAGGAGGAAGAGCCGTGTGGAGGGTAAGATATTTGTTGTGAGCACGTTGAGTGTGAGTAGTGTATCAGACATCCAAGAGGATGCGTCCTATAGGTGGTTGGCATATGGATCTAAATATGTGCTGTCCAATATGGTAGCTACCAGTTACATGTTGCTATTTAAATGTAAATCAATTAAAATGAAATAAAATGTAAAATGCAGTCCGCTCTACCAAGTTTCACAACTCAAAAGTGTAGATGGCCTCCTTAGCTCCCCTGCTCCCTTAGGCCCCCACATGCAGTGAGTCACCAAGTCAGGCTCCCTTAAATGTCTTTATGATTAGATTCATGCCACTTAATGTGGCCAGTGGGGCCCTTCCTGAGCTGGCCTCAGCACCTTCCTCCCTCTCCTCCCTAGCCACACCCCACTTGATCTCTATTCCCAGTGACAGGCTTTCTTTTGCTGTTCCTCCCCTCACCCAACCTCTTGTCCTGGTTAAA
The DNA here is from genome assembly GCF_008728515.1 of Papio anubis. Taxonomy (NCBI): domain Eukaryota; kingdom Metazoa; phylum Chordata; class Mammalia; order Primates; family Cercopithecidae; genus Papio; species Papio anubis. The sequence goes on from NC_044980.1 coordinate 13,379,507, forward strand.
TTCTACTCGTATTTTAAGGCTCATCTTCTCTAGTGAGTTTTCACTGTAACCTCAAAATTAGATTTTGTGCCCCTTTTCGTGCCCTTATAGTGCCCAAATTGTCCTATCACTGGAGAGTTCACACCATACTGAAATATGCTCTTTTATTTTCTCTGTCCCCAGGACCAGCTGTATCTACAGTACCTAGAACCATGCTTGGCATAGAGTGGGCACCCCAATACATATTTGATAGATGTATTAAGGAATTAATGAATGGATGGATGAATGAATGAATGAAAAGTAAATGAATGAATGAAAAAAACTGAACAGTAGGTGTTATCATGGAAAACTGTTAACATCATTACTAATTATGGATCCTCGAAAAAATAACAAAAGATAAAATGGATTACAAATTTACTTCGGTGGCACCCAAGTGATACTAATTACAGTTATTTACGTTACATTAAATCTTACTTTTTATGCCAAATTACCATGCAGTAGAAGTAAGGATTATGTATATCATAAAATGTGTCAGATCAACTTGGTGGAGTTTTATTTTATTATAATGGTGAATTATGCACATATGCTTAGACTACATCAATCATTGATGATGTCTGTTGTCTGTTCTCACCCTTGGACAAGTTTATTTTCTCTATTCCTCATTCTATAGCGTGTCCAACATTGAGAGCATTGTGAAAATATGCAACTGGCAGAGAAATCGGTGATCACTTCTGACCACGTAGAATACAAAGCAATTATGAGTCGATTGTAATTCTGATGCTGTTGATTTGTTATTCATCATTGTAATGCACCTGACAGCAGCACAGGCTTTCACAGGCACCATTTTATTTAATCATCTCTTCAGCTCTGAAAGTAATTACAGTTCTCAGAGAGAGTTTTAGTGATTTGTTCTAGATTTGTTCTAATAAATGGCAATGGCAGGTAAAGAGCCCATATTAAGACAGGTTGGGCAGAAATAGTACTCGAAGTCAATTACATTTGAAATTACACTTACTAATGCCTGTAAAATGTGTTGTCATACATATCTCATTAAACCAATAATGATTTGGGCATTTTACCCCCTTTTTGCAGATAAGGCAACTGTATTAGCCCGTTATCACGCTGCCAATAAAGACATACCCAAGACTGGGCAATTTACAAAAGAAAGAGGTTTATTGGACTTACAATTCAACGTTGCTGGGGAGGCCTCACAATCATGGTGGAAGGTGAAAGTTACGTCTCACATGGCGGCAGACAAGAAAAGAGAACTTACGCAGGGAAATTCCCGTTTTTAAGACCATCAGATCTCGTGAGACTTATTCACTATCATGAGAACACACAGGAGAGACCTGCCCCCATGATTCAAGTACCTCTCACCCGGGTCCCTCCCACACACATGGGAATTCGAGATGAGATTTGGGTGGGGACACAGCCAGACCATATCAGCAACTAAGGCTCAGAGCGGTTGGGTAATTTGCTCAAGGTCTCAAGGATGATAAATGATGACTTTTGAACATGCGTTCTTTGACTCAAGAACCCATGTGTTTTTTGTTTTCTTCCATTTCACTTAGTTTATGCTTAATGGCCCATGTTTTATCAGGAAGGTGTGAATAAAGACATCTCCTAGCCAGGAGGTGCTAGGACTGAAGGTTTGAGGGAAAGAAGTGGAAAAGTTTTCAAACAGCTGCTTTGAGTGTCTGCTAATGGCAGGTTATGGAAGCCCAATGTTGAGGGTCTAGTAAGGGTAGGTTCTGGAAGCCTGACATTGGTGTCTTGGAGCTCTCTCCCTGGGACTCCTGTGCCTGTGGTGCTGTAGAGTCAACTGTTGGCACGCAGTCAGCAATCCCAGCTGAGCCTTGCCTTGCAGCCATCCCCACTGAGGTGCTAGACTTACAAGGGAAGCTATCCTGGACCCTCCAGACCAGCCCATCTGCCATCTGAATACAACCACAGCACCTCAGCCAGCACTACATGGAACAGAACAATGAAGCAGCTGAGCCCTGCCCAAACTCCTCACCCACAAAAGCACGAAGCAGAATAAAAATGGCCGTTGTTTTAAGCTGGTAAGTTTTGGGGTAATTTGACACATGGCAATAGATAACCGTAATATACTACAAGTTCATTTCGTAGCTTCTTTCTCTTCATAGTGCCAAACAAATCATAGCCAATGGCCAGGCTAACAACCAGTCACGAGAAAACAAACTCTCCCCTCTTGCACACGGCAATTCCCACACAGAAACGATGACAGTGATTTTGCATTTCTTACAAATAGCCTATCCATGGACCGATTCGAAATGTTGCCCATAAAACCATTTTTCCTTTGCATGTTACAAACACTGATAAAAAGGAAGCCTGTCCTCTCCGTGCAGCCTGAGTCGATAGGACAGACATTCTTTTGATCATTTTACCATTTTCATGTTTGACACACAACAGCTTTTTCACTGTTCAACCCAAATTTGAAAAGGAAACAAGATAACATCTGTTTCCTTCACCGTCCTTCCACACATTTCATAGCACCCAGATATACAGGTGCTTTGCTCACAGGGATCACGTTATTCCAGTTCACCTTCTGATGATTCTAAGATGAAGATGGCATTTGCTATAGATCCCTCTCACAGGGTTGGCTGGGAATGCAGACTAGCTAAGTAGAGAGTGGGAAGCAATTACTCTAACCTCAGTGGACAAAACAGTTACCCAGCCTGCACAATTAGCAGAGCACAAACGCTGCAGCTGTTTGCAAAGGCACCCGCAGTATTTCTGACATGGCAAATCACGCTGGTGATGTCACACTCTTTTCTTAAACAAAAGTGAAATGTGAGAAGGTGAAAATACATGACTGCTGGAAGATGTTTCTCCTTGTTTGGGGACTGCATTTGCAAATGACTCTCGTCCAGGATCCTGGGTTTTCCCCAGGTCTTTGAAGGTCTACATTCCTTTAGAATCCTTCACTAAACCTACCAGTTGGCTCCCTAAGTTCCCGGTTATCTCACCGCTCTGTCATGCAAGTCACTGAGCAGGGAAAGTGACTCATAGGCTCTAAAGAAAACCTAATTCATTGAATTAAACATTGGAAAGAATCTAAGTGAGTCACTGTATCCTTCGCTCGGTCTTTAGGCAGCACCACACCTCGATCATTCCAGCCAGAAGGGAGGTAATCATATTTTTAAAAAGCTGCTTAGAGAAGGATTGTTTACAACAATAATAAATCTCATTTCTATATATACCTATATTCCAAAAACAACAGCAAAGGCACTGCAAAATTGAACCCCAAAATACAAACTGAAGAGCAGAAATATGCAAAGCCTTGAGCCTAGCTCACACTGCTTCTGTGCCAATTAGGAAAAGGTGCCCCCCCCACGCCACCAGGTTGAAGGAATTAGGAAAAAGCACCAGCTTGGGGCAGCAGCCGCTGAGAGCCAGTGTTTGGGGGCCTGGTAAGTAAGCAAATGGCTGGATCTCCGCTCACCCCTCTGCCCTGCCCTCCAGCCCTTCCCCCAACCACCTCCACCACTGCTTTTGTGCAGAGAACAAATTCCAGGACCAGGTGCAGTGGCGCGAGAAGAAGGAAATGGAATTTTGTATGACTCCCCCTCCCTATCTTCCTGGTAAAATCTTTTTTTCCCCACTTTTGACCCTGTTGTTTCTTATTGCTAACATTTGGAAACACTGATTTTTTTTTATTTGTCACCCTGTACTAACAGTTGCGGGCTGACAGTGCATGCGTTTTTATCCCACCAGGTACCCAGCAGGTGCTCGAGAACCATTACAAAAAGAACGAATAACTCTCAGAAGGAATGAACCCAGCCTCCAGCTCTAACGCCTAATGCTGTCCTTGCTTTAAACTGAAAGGAAGAGTGTGACCTCACCTCTCTTGGGGAAAAACAACAGACCTGTAGACAAGTTGCTCTGCAGAGCAAAATTCCAGGCAGAAAAGGGGCATCCTTGAGCACACGGGCTTCTGCAGCCGTGAGATCTGGGCCCCGTGCTGGTGCTATCACCCTTGCACTTGCCTCTTGTTTAGGTGCCTTTCCAGAGCGTTCTCCCTCGCCTAGTGGCACATTAGAGGGACCATCAAGAAGAGGAGCATCATTTCTTACCCCTTGGAGCCCTCTCCCAGACAAGGAAGGGGCTGCCCTTCCAGGCCCGGGGGCACAGCCCCATTTCCTCCTGGGGAGAAGATCAGATCCACAGCACAACCACCAAAACCACTTCCCCAGGGCAGACCTTCCCAGCCTAGCCCCAGCCTGGCCCTAGCCTGGCATTCTCGGCATCCCAACAAGCCAGAGACAGCTGCCCTGTGAACCCCTTCACTGATAGGAGAGACCAAGCAGGAGGTCAGAAATGGAAAGTCCGGGGGCCAGTTCACTCGGTCCACATGGTGTCTTTTGCTGTTGTTGTTGCTGTTCTTGTTAGCTGTTAACATTTAATGGTATGATCCCATTTATATGAAATATCCATAGAAACAGGCAGATTGGCGGCTACCACGGGCTGGGGCTTAGAGAGAATAGGAAGTGGCCTATGTAATGGGAATGGGACTTCCTTTTGCAGTGAAGAAAATGTTTGGAACTAGATAGTGGTGGTAGTTGTACAAACTTGTTGGTGTACCAGATGCCAGTGAATCATTCACTTTAAAATGATTACTTTTAGGCCAGGCGCGGTGGCTCATGCCTGTAATCACAGCACTTTGGGAGGCCGAGGCAGGCAGATCACTTGAGGTCAGGAGTTCGAGACCATCCTGGCCAACATAGTGAAGCCCCATCTCTACCAAATACACAAAAATTAGCTGGGCATGGTGGCAGACACCTGTAATCCCAGCTACTCAGGAGGCCAAGGCAGGAGAATTCCTTGAACCTGGGAGGCAGAGGTTCCAGTGAGCTGAGATCAGCCACTGCATTCCAGCCTGGGCAACAGAGTGAGACTCCATCTCAAAAAAAAAAAAAAAAAGATTAATTTCATCCTATGTTAATTTCACCTCCTTTTTTTTAAGTAAATGAACAATAACAAAAAAAGGGTCGGACATTTCTCCTATTAGATTTCTAGCTTCTCTTGAGAAACTGGAAGATCTGGCCACGTCCACCTAATCCCCGCGATATGGCAGCTGTCTGTGAGGAAGGGGCATTTGCTGTCTGGGTTGCGCCTCACCCACATCCTCATCTGAGCTTGTGACCCTTGCTCCTACACACAAGGAAGCTACTTACTTTCCCCGGAGAGTAAACAGAGTCCCCACTGAGCTGCCATCTTCAGATGAGTGGGAGGCGAGAGCATGACTCAGGGTCTGAGTACACAGCCGGGGTGGAACAAATATGAAGAGGCCACGAGGCAGGGGTCAGGGGAGTCAGAGGCAGGATGAGGACCCGGGTGTTCCTAGTTGCGCTGCATCTCCTTCTCCACCAGCCCGCTCCGACCTCTAACCTACCTCGTTTTCCTTCCCAGCTTTTACTACTGACTTACTGTGTGTGTAAGTTTCCTGGGGCTTTTATTACAAATTCCCACAAACTGGGCAGCAGAGACAACAGAACTGTATTGTCTCACAGCTCTGCAGACTGGAAATCCAAGATCAAGGTATCGGCAGGGCTGTGCTCCCCCCAAGGGCTCCGGGGCAGAATGCTTCCTGGCCCCTCCAGGTTTTTGGTGATCCAAGTGTTCCTTGACTTGAGGCAGTATCACCCCAATCTCTGCCTCCCCCTTCTCCCATCTGTCTCTGTCTCAAACCTCCCTCTCTAGTCTCTCACAAGGACATCAGTCATTGGATACAGAGCCCACCCTAAAACCAGGATGTTCTTATTTGAGATCTTCAACTTAATTGTATCTGCAAAGACCCTATCTCCAAATAAGATCACACTCACGGGTACCAGGGGTTAGAACTTGGACATATTTTGGGTAGACACCATTCAACCTACTACACTCTGTATCCATTTGCTTACTGTGTGACTCATGTTATATGTCATGAGAATAGAGACTCTGCCCGTTTGTTTCCATGTTGGGAACCCATGGCCTAGAACAATGCCACACACATGAGGAAGCGTGTGTGAGATGGTGTCTGGCTCAAGCCAAGTCAGCAATCATAGGAAGGGACAACAAAACCAATCCAGCACATGAAAGGCAGGGATGACTATCAGATGAACCCAAGGATGAGGGTCACCAGACACACAAGGAGGAACTGGGGTAAGAGGAGAAGTGGTCCCACGTGAGTAAGAAGTTTGACATTGAAACCACAGCATCTGATCTGATGGAGGTTCCTGGCGTGATTGCTCAAGGCCGTGCAACTGGTCTGCAGTGGTGTTGGATTCTGCACCAAGTAGGGGCTGGACAAGGAAACTTCAGGAAGGGTTAAGCCTACCTTCTACTCCTGCTGGGGCTGCCAGTGTGTTTGTCACAGTCCCAGCCTGGGTTTTTAACTCGCTGGAGGAGTGATACCCAAGGCAAGGGCCAAGTGACTGCTTCAGAGTCACCTGGGGGATGTGAGTTAAAAATGCGTCTTCTTGGGCCTCAGCCCAGACCTGCTGAATCAGAATCCCAGGGATTCTGAGAACACTGAAGTTTGAAAACCAATAAAATGCAGTATTTAAATGATGACCACAATTGCAGGGAACATCCCACATTCTTTGCTATTGGGTCTGTTCACTGCCTTCAGCTCAGGTAGCTAATTGGTGAGCCTGCCCAGTTTCTTGCCTATTTTTCCAACTGTCACCAGAGTTCAAATACATCAGGGATGGCACTATTTCTGTCCTCTAAAGCCTTGAGGGGTTTCTCCATTGTCTGGAGAATAGATACAGTTGGTTGTGCACACAACAGCTGTTCCTCCTTTATTTGGTACTAACAGAACCCCAGTTTCATTCAGACCTTGAGGAGAAATATGATCATGGAAGGGGCCCTACCCCTACACAGGAAACTGTGATGAGTTCCAGTCAGTCACGCTAATGCCCTTGCCATTTGCCAGCGATGGGTTCCAAGGTAAGCAGGTGACCCAGTTCTGTCCAATGGGACATGAGAGGCACCTGCTGGGGGCTTCTGGGAAAGAATCTTGACCCTGATAAAAAAGAGACACAAGAAAGGGAAAATCCCCCACTTTCCCCCTCTTGCAGGAGATGCTTGTAGTTCCCGACATCAAATCCCTTAGCCCACCTTAATTTCAGCTGAGTGGTGATAGACATTCTGAGTCACAGTGATTTTTATTCCTTCCGTTACACCACACTGGTGAGGGAGAGATTCCCACCAGAGGGTAATGGGGATAGCTAAGCACTCGATCCCCGACACCCAACACTGGACAGATGCGCTCGCCAGCAGTTTATCAATCACACACACTCACAGCCTGTGGAAGACACCACCGCACACTCCACACTAAGCAGGGCCCAGGGAACAGAGGGCACTTGGGAACAGAATGAACAAGCAGGGGCTGTGGGAAGCCATTTTTGTAGCATCAAGAGGATGAGGCGCCCCCTGAGTCCCATGGGAGAATGCGCTTGGCTTATTTGAATAATTCCCTGGTCTGGCAGGGAACTGAATCCTGTACTCAGGATAAGAATAAGGAGGAACTGTGGCTGGTCGCAGTGATAAGGAGGATTGTTTGGCTAGGGGACCTTATCTGTAGGAGCAGAGTGGAGGGGAGTTTGTCCTCCTACTGTCAGGTCTTGAGGCAGCAGATAGTACTGAACCTTCACTTCAGACCACCATAATTCAGGCATCTTCATGGGCTCAGACTCACCTTGAGCCGGCAGTGCACCACCCCAAGCCCACACTGAGCACCTTGATTTTTTGCCTTTGAAGCTTTTCTCCTGCACTGCCCCACTGCCATGCCAAACACCTGCATTCAAAACCCTCCAAGCCACTAGGGCACAGGGGCACTGGAAGAAGGCTCCGGGAGCATCATCTTCAGGTGAACAATTCTGACCACGTTCTGTGTGATTCCCAGAGACCATGGCACCTACCTCCACAGCGAGCCCTTACACTGCCTTTGCCTCCCTTCCTGCCTCATGCTCCCCAGTTGCTCACTTACTCCCACTTCTGGACCAGCTCCCAAATTATATATCAGGCTCTGCTTTCAGGGGAACCCAAAATAAGACACTCTTCCTGTATTTGGGCACAATTTTATGAGGAAACAATGTCTTGTGGCTTTGAGAGGATGAAGCTATGGATGAAAGTCAATGTGCTGGGGATGGTGGAATGGGGAATGGAAGCGTGGGAAGAACTAGGAGGCCTTGGTGACATCCCTAAGAGGCTGGATTCCCTGCACCTGCCGGCTGCTTCCTCTGTGTTTGTTGGGACAGCAGGGAGAGAGATGATAGACCCCATGCCATCATCGAGGGCACCTTCCCTGGAGCACCCTAAGTGATCCCAGTGGTGTTCCACGGCCTCCATGCCAGTGGGAGGCAAAAGAAACGCTTTTGTGTTAGGCCAGTGAGCGATGCCAGGAGTCTCAGCTGGACGTGTCTGCTGTCGTGATCATTCCAGTCTCGCTGGAAACCTGCAGGAGAGGAGAACACTGAAGTCCTCATGTGCCATCCTATGCCAAGGCCGATCTCAAATTACCATATGTGGTGAATGCAAGTATTTGTCACATCTCAGGCCATTCTCCTTCCATCTTCTAGTCTTCAGCTGCCACCTGAATTTCACTAGCATCATTCCAGCCACAGGATTGTGGGGGAAATTCTTTGTCATAGTTGCACAAGCACAGTTATAGCCATTAGCGTTGGAGTTTCTCATGACAACAGCCTCTAAAAATGAGCCATGTCCAAGCATCTCAGCAGCGTGTCAGCAACTGTCATGCAACTGACCTGAGGCTTCGCATGAAATATGTAAAATGTGGAGTAAGACATGGGTTCTGAAAGCCCAGTTCCCCAGTCCTCTCTGTGCTCAGCAAGAATGTGAGTGATTAAAGATCTATTTTTACTCTTTGGAAGACACTAATTAGCATTCAGTTTGATTTACCTCAGTTAGGCAAAATCATTGTTTAATGAGGCACCTTCACAAGTTAGACGGCTCATGTTACCCTCTGATACGATTTGTCTCTGTGTCCCCACCCAAATCTCACTTTGAATTGTAATCCCCATAATCCCCAGGTATCAAGGGCAGAACCCCGGTGGAGGTAATTGGATCATGAGGCAGTTTCCTCCATGCTGTTCTCGTGATAATGAGTGAGTCTGGTGAGATCTGATGGTTTTATAAGCATCTGGCATTTCCCCTGCTTGCACTTCTTTCTGCCACCTTGTGAAGAAAGTGCCTGCTTCCCCTTCATCTTCCACCATGATTGTAAGTTTCCTGAAGCCTCCCCAGCCATGCTGAACTGTGAGTCAATTAAACCTCTTTATTTACAAATTACCCAGTCTTGGGTATGTCTTTATTAGCAGCGTGAGAATGGACTAATACACCCGCCCAGAGGAATGAACAAACATGCCCCACAAAGCCTGTCAGGGGAGTCGGGAGAAGGATCTCCTGAATGTTTGTAGTGATTTCCTCGCATGAACTATTTGTGCGTGTTGTCAGGTTTTGCCTTGCTCTCTTTTGTGCCCCAACAACAGCTACAAAAGTTCTAGACACTTCTTGACAAGTGCTGGATTGTCCCGATTTGCTGTCCTATAGAATTCACTGAGCAACTCCCCTGAGCTGAACCCAGGGTACAATGACCAATAAGACTCACCTTCGGCATCCAAGCTGTCTGGCCTTGAGTAAGACATAGCTCCTCTGTGTCTCAGTCCCCTCCTGTGATAAATGAGGATATAACACCCAGCTTCAAGGCGTCTGACTCATGCCGTCATGCAGGGCCCACACTACAAAGCTGCAAAGTGCCATATGCTTGGTTCAATGCTCTTCTGTTGCCGTCTTGAAATTCTTAATAATTTGAACAAGGGGTCCAACATGTTCCTTTTTTCACTGGGCCTTACAAATTGCATAATCTAGACAGAGTTTTATAAGGATTAGGTAGGGGAATGTACTTAAACAAGCTTCACACAGAAGAAGGACTTTAAAACTGCATAACTGGCTGGGCGCAGTGGCTCATGCCTATAATCCCGGCAATTTGGGAGGCCAAAGCAAGCAGATCTCTTGAGCCCAGGAGTTTGAGACAAGCCTGGGCAACATGGCCAAACCCCATCTCTACAAAAAATTTAAAACTTAGCCGGGTGTGGTGGTACACACGTGTAGTTCCAGCTACTTGGGAGCCTGAGGTGGGAGGATTGCTTGAACCTGGGAGGTTGAGACTACAGTGAGCCATGATTACACCATTGTACTCCAGCCTTGGCAACAGAGCAAGACCCTGTTTCAAAAAATAAATACATAAAATAAAAATAAATAAATAAAGACAATGGTATCATTACCCTGATTAGGTAGTTAAATCCAAAACAAATGTATTTTCTTACCCATCTAAGCTAAATACCATAACTTAAATTCTGTCTCCCAGCCATCTAATCTAAACACTATAATTTAAATTCTGCTTAACTTTCTTTAGTGAATGTTACGCGTCCATCTCAGACGTCAGCTTTGTTTCTTGATTTCCAAATCGTTGACATGATTTGTTTTATTTTCTCCCTATCACTTTTGTCAAAAGTTGATCCTCTCCACAACAGCTCCTGTTGACTTGAGAACTGTATGCGTAATGTCCTTTGGTCAATACTAATAAATATTCGATCTGTTGTTTCATTCACCTTTCTTCCATGAATTGACCAATTTTATCAAAAGGCTGATAGAAATAAACCATACACAAGGGAAAAATAATGGGTTACACATAGAAATTTTTTTCTTATCTCCCCAAACTGATAACTTTTGATATATGTCCACAATCCCTTATCCACAATTATGTCATTTATAAAGCTCTAAAAATTTGGAAATAAACTTGCAGCAAACATATTTTGTGACAAAACCAAACCTAAAATTGATATGGAGCCGTTTGTAGTCTTTTATAATCAGGCTGTGCTTATTACATCACATCCCTCGTATATACTGAATTATCTTTCTAAAATTAAAAACAATTCTGGGCTGGGCATATTGGCTTACACCTGTAATCCCAGCACCTTGGGAGGCCAAGGCAGGAGGATCACTTGAGGCCAGAAGTTCAATACCAGTCTGAGCAACATAGTGAGACTCCATCTCCACCAAACAATTTTAAAAATTAGCCAGGCATGGTGGCACGTGTCTGTTGTCCCAGCCATTCCAGCGGCTGAGGCAGGAGGATCACTTAAGCCCGGGAGGTGGAGGTTGCAGTGAGCCACTGTCGTGCTAGTGCATTCCAGCCTGGGCAACAAAGTGAAACCTAAAAGAGAGAAAGAGAGAGAAAGGAAGGAAGGAAGGAAGGAAGGAAGGAAGGAAGGAAGGAAGGAAGGAAGGAAGGAGGGAAGGAAGGAAGGGGAAGGGAAGGGAAGGGAAGGGAAGGGAAGGGAAGGGAAGGGAAGGGAAGGGAAGGGAAGGGAGGGAGGGAGGGAAGGAAGGAAGGAAGGAAGGAAGGAAGGAAGGAAGGAAGGAAGGAAGGAAAGAAGGAAGGAAAGGAAAGAAGAGAGAGAAAGAAAGAACAGAGAGAGAAAGAAAGAACAGAGAAAGAAGGAAAGAAAGAAAGAAAAAAGAAAGAAAGAAGAGAGAAAGAAAGAGAAAGAAAGAAAGAAAGAGAGAGAGACAGGGAGGGAGGGAGGGAAGGGAGGGAAGGAAGGAAGAAAGAAAGGAAGGAAGGAATTCTGAATTCTGAATTTTGGAACACATCCAATGCCAAGTTTTGGATAAGGGACTATAATCCTATGTCAGGCCCATGCTACCCCTTTCAGAGCTCACTCCCCAACTAGCGAAGAAAAGCATTAAAGACAAGCCCTGGGCCAGGCGCAGTGTCTCACATCTGTAATCCCAGCACTTTGGGAGGCCAAGGGGGGGCAGATCACCTGAAGTCAGGAGTTCGAGACCATCCTGGCCAACATGGTAAAACCCCATCTCTGCTAAAAAGTAGAGAAAAAATTAGCCGGGCATGGTGATGGGCACCTGTAATTCCAGCTACTTGGGAGGCTGTGGTAGGAAAATCACTTGGACCTGGGAGGCAGAGGTTGCAGTGAGTCAAGACTGGGCCATTGCACTCCAGCTTGGGCAACAAGAACAAAACTCTATCTCAAAAAAAAAAAAGGAAAAAAAAAGGCCCTGGAATTCAAACAGACATGTGTGCACCATATTCACAGCAGCATTACTCATAACAGCCAAAAGGTAGAAACAATCCACGTCATCAATACATGAATACACGAATATACACAAAATGTTGTATATACACATACAATGGAATATTATTCAGCCTTAAAAAGTAATGAAATTCTAACACATACTACCCATGGATAACCTTGAAGACATTGTGCTTAGTGAAATAAGCCATTCACAAAATAACAAATACTGTATGAATCACTCTATGAGGTCCCTAGAGAGGTCAAATTCATAGAGATAGAAAGTAGCACGGGGGTTGCTAGGGTGAATGGGGAAATGAGGAATTCATGCTTAATGGACACAGAGTCTCAGTTTGGAAAGATGAACATGTTCTGGAGATAAATGGAGGTAAAGGTTGCACAGCAATGTGAATACACTTCATGCCACTTAACTGTTCATTTTACAGTGCCTCAAATGGTAACTTTTATGTTATGTATAACTTACCATATTTTTCTTTTTCTTTCTTTCTTTCCTTTTTTTTTTTTTTTTTGGAGGCAGAATCTCTCTCTGTTGCCCCGCCTGGAGTGCAGTAGCACAATCTAGGCCTCACTGCCACATCCACCTACCAGGTTCAAGGGATTCTCCTGCCTCAGCCTCCTGAGTAGCTGGGATTACAGGTGTACACCACTACACCTGGCTAATTTTTGTGTATTTTTAGGAGAGATGGGGTTTCACCATGTTGGCCACAATGGTCTCGATCTCCTGACCTCGTGATCCGCCCACATTGGCTTCCCAAAGTGCTGGGATTACAGGCGTGAGCCACTGCACCCGGCCCCACATTTTTCTTAATGGCAGGCCCTAGAATATCAGTCCTCGGAGTGCTGAATTCCGCTCTCCACCTGTTCTACTTCTCTGTTCCTGGCCACCCTGAACTGAGCATCACTCTCCATCACCAACAGCAACTTCCCCCACTGAAGTCCTCCACCAGAAACATCAGTTCACCCCTCTACTGGCTTAGTATTCACCTGGCTTCACTTCCTAGAGTCTCAGACTGATAAACTGGCAACAAATCCACTTCTAGCAAGGCACTAAAGCATACCTGGGTGTCCTATCCCTTCAGGCATCCCAAGCCCAGGACCGCCTGCACCACAGGCCAGTTTCCAGCTTCTGGCCACCTCCCTTACACTGTTAAGAAGTGTTAACATGACGGAACAAGAAGCTAGATCTTCAACTAGTTGCTCCACATGCCCAGTGGATTAGCTTCTTATGGCTGCTATATCAAATTACCACAGATTTCATGGCTTAGCACAACATAAATATATTCTCCTCGAGTCCAAAATCAATTTATCTGGAGTAAAATTAAGGTGTTGGCAGGTCTGTGTTCTTTCTGGAGGCTCTAGACAAGAATCTCTTTCTTTTGCCATCTGGCTCTTAGGGGACACTTGTATTCCTTAACTTGTGGCCCTCTCCTCCATCTTCAAAGCATATCATTTCCACTTCTGTTTCCATCATCACATGACCTCCTCTCTCCCACTCTGACTCCTCCTGCATACATCTGTCTTGCAAGGACCCTTGTGATTACATCAAGCCCACCACATAATCCAGGACAATCTCCCCATCTCAAGACTCTTAATCACATCTGCAACGTCCCTTTGCCATGAAAAGGAACACAGTGACAGGTTCCACAGATTTCACAGGTTCCACGGACGTGTTGGGGGAGCAGGGGATTTATTCAGCCTGCTACACCTTAATTGTCAGGCTAGAGCCTCACATGCAAAATATGAGTTCTGAAGGGCTAGTATAAAGTGACAAAGTACTTCTTGCTGTTAGTTGCAGGAGAGATAAAAGGTGAGCACCGATCCACCTCTGAGAGAGAGCCAAAATTCAAGTTGGAAAATGGTCCAGATACATCACCAAAGCAAGGAGGGCCTTAAGTGGGTATCAGAACCTGAGTGCCGAGACAAGAGACAGATCTCGGTTTCTGAAAACATGGCAAACAAAATAACCTAAATATCCTCTCACTGTCCATCATTAGAAATGCTGAATAAAATATGACAAATATCTTTTTCATTCATAGCCAAGCTCCTAAGCAAGGAAGGGATAGCCCCAGGGCCAAAACCAATAAGGGAACAGAAAGCCGGCCTGGTAAGTATGACCTGATGCTGGGGTTGCTCTGTGGGAACTGGAGAGGTGGCAAGTTTTTGTAACCAGGGAATTTATGTTTTAATTGCCACACATGAACAGTAGAGAAGGTTTTGGGTCCGTCCCAGGTGAAGAATTGGAACTGAGGTCCATAGGGCAGTATAGGAAAAAGAAATGCCCATTAGCCCATGGAAATGATAAGGAAATGTCTTGTTTCTGCCTGAACCTGAAAAAGAGTGTTAAGGATTTCCCTACAATTTTTAAATTATGGTCTTGTCCTCATGATGACTTGAGATTCCAATTTTGCACTGTTTGTGTGACCTCAGAAACTGAAAAACCAAGAAATCAATTAAGGTTAAAAATGGTATTTTGTTTCTCTAAAAGTATTCTTGTTGCTCTACTATTCTTCCTCCTCAGATCAATATCATCTTTTGCTTTGGGGAGAAAAAGTGGATGTAGCATAAAATAATAAAATGTAAAAGTGTTACAATATATAAATGTCCTAAGACACAGTAGACACAATTGTCTGTGAATAAAACACTTTTAATTGGAAAGAACAGATTTCTTATAGAAAAATAATTTTGCTTTGAATTCCAAAAGAACTTTCCTTGGAAACATGTTTACAAACATTAGCCACAGAGCTTAAGGAAGAGATTAAAAACCCTACTGGCTGGGAGGAAGGCACTTGGACAGAGAGAGGTAGCAGGGAATAAGGGAAATATAACCAAAGGCCCACAAAGGGAATTAAAACCTTGGGAGATAAGTGGCATGGGTGGTAGACACACTCACCATGACCACCATCCCACAGATTGATCTGAGGCAGTGTTTGCAATAAGAACTGTTGATATATAAGTATTATAGCATACCATTCTTTGTGTAAAGGACAAAATATCCAGGAATAGTTTTGTTTTGAGGTATAATTATGCTATTTCAGGAGACTCAGCTGGAGTCACCAGCTTTATTCCAATTTCTTAGTTCTCTCTTATGTCTGCCCTTTACTTACCTTCCTACCTCAACCCAGGCACCCTACGTATAAGAACCTCACCACTCTTCTTCACACTAAGCTCAGGCACAATTGCTATCACCTCCCATTTTCATTGGTTACACCTTTAAAAAGGTTGTAGTCTACTAAAACATAAAGTAATTAGAAAAATTTAACAGACATTAATTCCATGACAAAAACTACAGAATATGGCTAAGATACATTAAAGAATATCTAAATAGATTAAGAGGTATACCATGTTCATGAATTGAAAGATTCAATATTGTTAAGATGTTCATTCACCTCAAATTGATTTACAGATTCAACACAATCCCAGTGAAAATCTAAACAGCCTTTTTTGGAAATTAGAGATTGATGTAAAACTTATTGTAAGTTTTACATGGAAATCCAAATGACTTAGAACAGGTAAGAAACTGTATTAGTTTGAGACCTTCCAAAAACAGATGTCAACAGATTTGATGCACAAGAGATGTACTGAAAGAACTGCCTGTGAAAGATAAAAGGAAGTCAGGTGCAGTAGCTCATGCCTGTAATCCCAACACTTTGGGAGGCCAAGGTGGGTGGATCACCTGAAGTCAGAAGTTCGAGACCAGCCTGGCCAACATGGTGAAACCCTGTCTCTACTAAATACAAAAAGTTAGCTGGGTATGGTGGTGGACACCTGTAATCCCAGAAACTTGGGAGGCTGAGGCAGGAGAATCGCTTGAACCTGGGAGGCAGAGGTTGCAGTGAGCCGAGATAACACCATTGCACTCCAGACTGGGCAACAAGAGTGAAACTCCATCTCAAAAAATAATAATTAATTAATTAATTAATTAATTAAAGGAGAGGTAGCAGGAGCAGCCAGAGAGAGAATTTAGACCACAATACAAGTCTGACAACCGTGAAAGGAGAATGTGAAGGAAGGACTGACTAGAAAGAGCCTGATACAAAAGTAATGTTCTGCCAGGGTGTTTTCAAGTCAAATTGCCCTTTAAAGGAATCCTGCCTTGGGCAAGATGGCCCACTTAAAATAACCCCACCATAATCAGTCATTGGCCGGGAGCAGACTGGAGAAGAGTGGCCTGGCGTGAATGCCCTGGTGGATGTATGGTTAGCTTCTGGAGGCTGTCAATCAGCCATGCTCTCCATGGAAGATTCCCTTGAAGGAGAGAGCCTGAGCAGATCATCTTCATGGCTGCCAAAACAATTTTTATAAAGAAGGAAAAAGTTGAAGGACTCAGACTACCTAGTTTCATGACTTACTATAAAGCCACACTAATCAAAGAGAGTGTGGTATTCACATAAAAGCAGAAGAATAAATAAAATAGGAGAGAGCCCACTTACAGGGTCAAATGGTTTTTGACAAGGGTTCCAAGGTAATTCAATGAAGAAAGAACAGTCTTTTCAACAAACACTACTGGAACAAGTAAACACAGTATCCATACGAGAAAAAAATGTATACCCTCCATCTCGTACCACACCTAAAGTGGGAGTACACCTGGAAAGTTACAAAACTTAATTCATGCATCTAAAACTAAAAGCTAAGGCTTTTAGTTTTCCATAATATTTGGAGAAAATGTTATGACTTTGGTGCAGGCAAGGATTCTTTAGGCAAGTAATAGAAAGCGCTAACTATAAAAAAAAAATTGATAAACTGTACTTTATTAAAATTTAAAATTTCCACTTTTTGAAAAATACCACTACAAAAATGAAAAGTCAAACCACTGGGTGAAGATATTCATAACATATACAGCTGACAAATATTTTGCCTTGAAAAAAATGCAAACAACTCTTACAACTATCAATAAATAATAAGAAAACAAGGCAACTAGAAAATGGGCAAAAGATTAAAACAGACACATCACGAGTGTATATATACAAATTGTCAATAAACACATTAAAATATGTTCAATATCACTGATCATCAG
The DNA here is from genome assembly GCF_008728515.1 of Papio anubis. NCBI lineage: Eukaryota > Metazoa > Chordata > Mammalia > Primates > Cercopithecidae > Papio > Papio anubis. Next base: position 13,396,643 of record NC_044980.1, read on the forward strand.
AAAAATGTAAATTAAATCCACAGTGAAGTGCTACTACACAGTAGAATGACTAAAACTAAAAAGACTGGTTGATAGTTCCAAGTGCTAGCATGGGTGTAGAGCAGCTGAAACTCTTATACATTGCTGGAGGAAGTGTAAAACGTCATGGTCACTTTGAAAAATGGTTTGTTATGAAGTTAAACATATTTATTATACTTATCATGTACGATCGAACTCCTAGGTATTTGCTTAAGATAAAGGAAAACATATGTTCCCAAAATGACTTGTACATAAACATTCGTAGCAGCTTTACTCATAATAATCAAAACCTGGAAACAACTGTCCCTCAAAAGATGAATGGATAAACACATAGTGGTATATTTGTGCAATAGAATACAATAAAAATAAGCCAATATGCCCAACCACATGTACCGATCTCAAAAACATTATATTAAACAAAACGACCCAGACTCAAAAGAATATATACTGTATGGTTTCGTTTATGAATTTCTACAACAGGAAAAACTAATGTAGAGATCAGTGGTTTGGTTGGGTGAGAGGGAGGAATGATTAGCTGCATAGAGAATAAGGGACCGTTCTGGGTGAGGAAATCGACTGATTATCTGATTAAAATGGTGATTACTAGAGTGGATACATTTGTTAAAATTCATCAAACTAGACACTTCTTGTGCATTTTTATTATATATAAATTACTTCTCAATAAAGTTGATTATATTTTTATTTTTAACAAAAGAGTGAAGGCCAAGCACGGTGTCTCATGCCTGTAGTCCCGGCTGCTTGGGAGGCTGAGGTGGGAGGATCACTTGAGCTTGGGAGGTCGAGGCTGCAGTGAACCATGATCACTCCATTGCTCTCAGCCTGGGTAACAGAGTGAGACCATGTCTCAAAAAAAAGTGTGGAACTCTCTATCCAAGGTGCACAGGGAGTCCGAAGTGCTGGAATCATCTGCATCAGAGGGAAGGAGCTGCCCGGAGTGGCCCTCTGGGAGTTCCATTTGGGAGAGGCAGCAGCCGTCTACTGGCTGATGTGGAAGAAGCCACAGAGCTTGTAGCTTCTCATTTGTATTACAGTAGCATCCATGTTTACCATTGCAGTTTCCTTTTTTTTTCTGAGACGGAGTTTCGCTCTTGATGCCCAGGATAGAGTGCTGTGTTGCGATCACCACTCACTGCAACCTCCGCCTTCCAGTTTCAAGTGATTCTCCTGCCTCAGCCTCCCAAGTAGCTGGGATTACAGGTGCCTACCACCACGCCTGGCTAATTTTTTTGTATTTTTAGTAGAGACGGGGTTTCATCATGTTGGCCAGGCTGATCTCGAACTCCTGACCTTGTGATCCGCCCGCCTTGGCCTCCCAAAGTGCTGGGATTAAAGGCATAAGCCGCACCCGGCCAACCATTGTATTTCCTAATATTACATCTTTATTTGATATTTTGTACTCTGATTGTAATTTTTTTTTTAGTTTACTAAATATTAGTTTTACCAACTTTCTAAAAAGGAACGCATTCATTCAACAAATATTAGTTGAGTATCTATTATATGCCAGTCTCCATTCTAAGAACTAGGAATACAGCAATAGGGAAAGAAAGAAAGTAATAATTATTAAAATGCTCTCTATAATGCATTAGATGATATTAAATACTAAGGAGAAAAACAAATCAGGGAAGAATAATAAGGAACTAGGGAGGAGGAGGCAGGGGAGGAGTCTCAAATTCATACAGGGTGCTGAGAAGTGACACATGACGAAAGACCTGCAGGAGATGAGAAGCTGATCCAAGCAGATAACAGAGGGAAGAGCATTCTAGGCCAAGGGAATAGCAAGGGCAAAGGCCCTGAGGTGGGGGTACGCCTGGAGAGTTCAAGGACAGCAAAGGGGTCTATGTAGCTATAGGCCAGTGAACAAGGCAGAGTTGTGGAAGATGAGGTCAGATACGAAGAGGAGGGCTAGAGGGTCATGACGAAGATTTGACATTTATTCTGAGGTGAGCTAGAGAGCTATTAAAGGGTTTGGAGCAGAGGAGGAAAATGATCTGAGCAGCCCATTAACAAGAGAACAGGTTGATGTGTTAGGACTGGACTGGAGAAGACAGGTGGAAGCAGGGAGCTCAGTCAGAGAGAATTTGGTGCCTTGGGTCAGGATGGGAGCAGTAGATGTGGGGAGAAGTGACTGGATTCTGAATATATATGATGATAGAACCAGTGATATTTGCTGGTGGGTCACACGCTGGGTAGAAGAGAAAAATGTGGCCTCAAGAATGACTTGGCCCGGTGCAATGGTTCATGCCTGTAATCGTGGCACTTTGGGAGGCCAAGGCAGGGGGATCACCTGAGGTCAGGAGTTCAAGATCAGCCTGGTCAACATGGTGAAACCCCATTTCTACTAAAAATACAAAAATTAGCTGGGCATGGTGGCACACGCCTATAATCCCAGCTACTAAGGAGGCTGAGGCAGGAGAATCGCTTGAACTCAGGAGGTGGAGGTTGCAGTGAGCCGAGATCACGCCACTCCACTCCAGCCTGGGTAACAGAGCAAGACAGAGCAAGATTCTGTTTCAAAAAAAAAAGAAAAAGAAAAAGAAAAGAAATACTCCAGGATTTTTTTATTTCAGTAACTAGAAGGATGGAGTTACAGTAACTAGAGACTAAGATGAGGAAGACTACAAAAAGAGCAGATAAGACAGTGTGGTGATTCCTCAAGGATCTAGAACTAGAAATACCATATGACCCAGCCATCCCATTTCTGGGTATACACCCAAAAGATTATAAATCATGCTGCTACAAAGACACACGCACATGTATGTTTATTGCGGCACTATTCACAATAGCAAAAACTTGGAACCAACCCAAATGTCCATCAATGACAGACTGGATTAAGAAAATGTGGCACATATACATCATGGAATACTATGCAGCCATAAAAAAGGATGAGTTCATGTCCTTTGTAGGAAAATGGATGAAGCTGGAAACCATCATTCTCAGCAAACTATCACAAAAACAGAAAACGAAACACTGCATGTTCTCACTCATAGGTGGGAACTGAACAATGAAAACACTTGGACACAGGAAGGGGAACATCACACACTGGGGCCTGCTATGGGGTCGGGGGAGGGGGGAGGGATAGCATTAGGAGATATACCTAATGTAAAAGACAAGTTAATGAGTACAGCACACCAACATGGCACATGTATACACCGGTAACAAACCTGCATGTTCTGCACATGTACCCTAGAACTTAAAGTATAATAAAAAATTTTAAAAAGAGCAGATAGGGAAGATTAGAACCTCAGTTTTGAACAGGTTACATTTGAGACGACTATTTGATTTCCAAATGGAGAGAGTGAGTAGGCAGTAGGACATTGCTATCACAGGAGAGGACAGCCCCGTGCATGTTATTGCCCCTGAAGACCTGCCAGTGGGACAATATCATCAACAGTGACCTTGGTGATCCTGACCCTGTGTGGGCCTAGGCTAATGTGTATATTTGTGACTTCATTTTTAACAAAAAAGTTTAAAAAGTTAAAAAAAAAAAAAAATTGGTCAGGCGCGGTGGCTCACACCTGTAATCCCAGCCCTTTGGGATTTGGGAGGCAGAGGCAGGCAGATCACCTGAGGTCAAGAATTCAAGACCAGCCTGGCCAACATGGTGAAACTCTGTCTCTACTAAAAATACAAAAATTAGCTGGATGTCGTGGTGGGCGCCTGTAATCCCAGCTACTCAGGAGGCTGATGCTGGAGAATCACTTGAAACCGGACGCCAGAGTTTGCAGTGAGCCGAGATTGCGCCACTGCACTCCAGCCTGAGCAAAAGAGCGAAACTCCATCTCAAAAAAAAAACCAAAAAGTAAAAAAATTAAAATTGTAAAACTGGAAAAGCTCTTCTAGAATAAGGATATAAAGAAAAAATATTTTTGGACAGCTGTACAATCTGCTTAAAGCTAAGTAGTTATTACAAATAAGTCTAAAAGTGTATAAATTTAAAAAGTAACAGTAAGCTAACGTTAATTTATTATTGAAGAAAGAAAACCTTTTATAACTTTGGTGTAGCCTAAGTGTACAATGTTTAAAAGTCTACAGTCATGTATAGTAATGTCCTAGGCCTTCACATTCATTCCTCACTCACTCACTGACTCAGCCAGCACAATTTCCAGTTCTGCAAGCTCCATTCGTGTTCTGTATATGCGGACCATTTTTCATCTTCTATACTGTATTTTTACTGTACCTTTTCTGTGTTTAGATACACAAATACTTACTATTGTGTTACAATTGCCTATGGTATTCAGTACAGTAACATGCTGTGCAGGTTTGTAGCCTAAGGAGCAATAGGCTATACCACATAGCCTAGGTGTATAGTAGGCTATTTCATCTAGGTTTGTGTAAGTACACTCTGCGATGTTTGCATAACAATGAAATTGCCTAACGACACATTTCCCATAATGTATCCCCATGGTTAAGCAACCCATCACTGTATATATATTCTATTGGTTCTGTTTCTACTGAGGACCCTGACTAACGCATCAAGCAAGTGCAATGAAGTGAGAGAGAAGGGACAGAGGTGTTTACAACCAACTGAAAGTGCAATTTCAGCAGGATAAGGAGGGACATGAAGACCCAAGAGAGATCGGGTAAATTACTACGGGTAAGCTCAGTGGATTGTGATCCCCTTGGGCTTGAAGGATTGCTGGAGGGGGGCATTATAGGGAGTTACAAAGTCAATTGTAAACACTTTCCAATTAACATTACACCGCATTAATACTGAAACGGCTGTTTCCATTTTTCTCCAGATTTGCAAAGGTAACATTGCTGCTACAAACACCCAGCAGACAGCACCACTCTCCCCTCTTGGAACCCAGGCAGAAGGCAGCCTCAGAAGGTTGGGGTGGGAGGTGGGAGGGGAATGGGCTGCCTTCAGCAATAGTGACAGTGCGGATGTGGAGTAAGAAGGGCCCGGGAGAGCCACTCACACCCCAGCAAGCATGGTGGAGATCCAGAAACTTCCCCGTAGCCCTGCAAGGGCCAAGCAGTAACCGAGAATTCCATCAGGGTGCCTGCCAGGGGTCACCTGGACTGGATCGGGGGATGCATAGGCCAGGGGTGATAGCCCAGGGATGGGAGCCAGAAGGATGTTGTGGCTGGGTATCCAGGCAGCAGGGCAGAGGCACAGGCTCCCTGGGAGTGCCCCGTGTGCAGAGAAAGAAGAGACCAAGCATGAGGACACACAGCTCCTCCCAGGCCAGCTCAGAGCACAGGCTGCTTGAGGACAATGCCTCAATGTTCCAGAAGCTTCTCCCTGCCCCAGGGACTTCTCTGGGTGGAGAAGGATTTCTCAGGGACTTCTAATAAGAGGAGAAATCATGAAGGTGGGAAACTTTCATGAGAACTTCAAACTTTAAAATGAGTGAGAAATTTACTCAAAAGAGGCTTTTGTCTTTAAACAGAAAATACAAAATTACCTTGAGTGGCAAGATTGCTTTTCTGGGTGAAAACAGAGAATGACTGTTACGGAGATTTTTTTCCACTGAGAGGAAAGGCTCATATAACAAGTTCCAGAAATCTGGTTACCCTTCTGCATTTCTGAGTGGTGACGCTAAGTTCTCATTGCTCTACATGCAAATGAAGCCACGCTATATAAAACAGCTCTTCATGTTGACAGAACTATAAAATAATATTGGAATAGGAAGAGGCCTCAGGTCATCTAATTTAGTGGTTCTCAACCAAGAGCGAGTTTGCCCCCCAGGGAACATTTGACCCCACCTGGAGATGTTTTTCATTGCCACAACTTGGGAGGTGCTGCTGGTATCTAGTGAATGGAGGCCAGGGATGCAGCTAAACATCCCCCAATGCATAGGACAGTCCCCCCGAACAAAGAATTCTGTGGTCCCCAGTGTCAATAGTGCCAGGGTTGAGAGATCTTAGTCAAATCCAAAATTCTACCTAGGCACGCCGTTCTTCAGAGAACTGCCTCCTGGCTCAGCCAGCTTTGACTTCAGAATTTCCAAGGTAATATGGAATACTATACAACCATAAAAAAATAATGAAACCTTGTCTTTTGCAGAAACATGTATGCAGCTGGAGGCCATTACATTAAGTGAATTAATACAGAAACAGAAAATAAAATACCACATGTTCTCACTTATAAGTGGGAACTAAACAGTGGGTACATATGGACATAAAGATGAAAACAATAGACACAGGACTACAAAAGTGGGGAAGAGAGAAGGGGGAGAAGGATTGAAAAACTACCTATTGGGTACTATGTTCACTATTTGGCTGATGGGGTCAATAGAAGCCCAAACCCTAGCATTACACAATATACCCAGGTAACAAACCTGCACATGTATCCTCTGAATCTAAAATAATTAAAGGGAAAAAATAATTTCCAAGGTAATTTGCCCACTGACTAAGTCACGGAGGCAAGATTTTTGATTTTTTCCGAGCTCTGCCTGAGCCCAGAGTCTGTGCTTATTTTTTTTTATTTTTATTTTATTTTATTTTATTTTTATTTTTTTATTTTTTTATTTTGAGACGGAGTCTCGCTCCGTTGCCCAGGCTGGAGTGCAGTGGCATGATCTCGGCTCACAAAAAGCTCCACCTCCCAGGTTCACGCCATTCTCCTGCCTCAGCCTCCTGAGTAGCTGGGACTACAGGCGCCTGCCACCACGCCTGGCTAATTTTTGTATTTTTAGTAGAGACGGGGTTTCACGGTGTTAGCCAAGATGGTCTCGATCTCCTGAGCTTGTGATCCGCCCGCCTCAGCCTCCCAAAGTACTGGGATTACAGGCGTGAGCCACCGCGCCCGGTGGAATCTGTGCTTCCTAAACCACTCTGTCATACGCCAACGTCAGTCAAAACAGGGACATTGCACTTGTGGTATTCTGAATGCCCAGATGGTGGGATGTGAAGAGTTGCCCTGCAAGATCCCCTTTCCAAAACTCTCTCTCCCACTAACTTGCCACAGTACCTACACCCCATCACTATGAAACCACCCCAGTGGATGATGGCTTCCTCGCTTGAGGAGCATCCTATGAAAATGCAGGCACGCCATACAGATTTGAAAAAAATTACCATACAGTCTAAGACTGATACTGCCTGTTGACCTTGGGTAAGGTACTTGACCTCCTTGTGCCTCACTGTTCTCATCTGTAAAATAGGAATAATAATTATGCCTGCCTAGTGAGGGCATGAAGATTCAATGAACGATTATACGTAAAACACCAAGAATACTGCCTGACACACAGCTGGTACAACTTGTGGTTGTTGTTAACGGTGTTTTCTAGCAATCATAGGGGAAATCTGTATGGCCCTTTAAAAAACCCGGCTGAAACCCAAGCTTTAAAAAAAAATAGTGACTACGAAAGTGCAGCTTCTGCAGTTTCTTTTCAAGTTAGACAAACTATTCAAAACTGAACAAGCATTAATAAGAAGTTGAAGAGTGGAAGGCGGTGAGTGACGGACTGCTAACTCGGTTGCCAAGGAAATTCCAGGTTAGACAAAAAGATTGTTGTGGAGGTTGACATGGACTCAGAGAGTAGCCCATGGAACTTCTTGTGCTTCTTTTCCCTTAGCCACAAGAGGAAACCAAGCAGACAGGTGAACTGGGAGTTTGAGAGCTAACCCATGGGTTTGGGAGAAAGCCTCATGTTTCAGCAGAAGGCCTGCTTCTCTCTAACAGTGCTTGGCAAGTCTAATGAGGACAGCCAAGAGGATAAGGTAGACACTGCCCTGATCAGCAGCAAACACATCCTCGGGTCAAGAAGAAGCGGATTGGCCGGGCGCGGTGGCTCAAGCCTGTAATCCCAGCACTTTGGGAGGCCGAGGCGGGTGGATCACGAGGTCAGGAGATCGAGACCATCTTGGCTAACATGGTGAAACCCCGTCTCTACTAAAAATACAAAAAAAAAAAAAACTAGCCGGGCGTGGTGGCAGGCGCCTGTAGTCCCAGCTACTCGGAGGCTGAGGCAGGAGAATGGCGTGAACCTGGGAGGCGGAGCTTGCAGTGAGCCGAGATCGCGCCACTGCACTCCAGCCTGGGTGACACAGCGCGAGACTCTGTCTCAAAAAAAAAAAAAAAAAAAAAAAAAAAGAAGCAGCGGAAAGTGACACATCTGGTGGAGGTTGTCCGTGGGCCTTTGGACCCCTAAGTGTAAAGTGGGAGAAAAATGAATATTTCCCCTAAGAAGAAGAAAGAAAAAGAGTGTAGGATGAGCTGTGAGAAAGGGTTGTGTGAGTACCTAGATGCTGACATTTCTAGAAAATTACTTCCCTATCGTCTAACAGATTTGTTCTGGATTTTTTTATCATGGTAAAATACACATAACATAAAATTTACCATTTTAAAGCATGCAACTCAATGGCATTATTGCATTCAAAGTGTGCAACCATCATCACTCTCTAATTCCAGAAGGTGTTCATCGCCCAGCAAAGAAGTCCCATTAGCAGTCACTCTCCATCCCCCAGTTCCCTAACTACCATTAATCTATTTTCCGTCTCTACGGATTCGCCTATTCTGCATATTTCATATAAATGGGATCACACAACACGTGGCCTGTGTCTGACTTCTTTAACTCAGCGTGTTTTCCAGGTTCCTCCATGTTGTAACCTGCATTAGAACTTTAGCCTTTTTATGGCCAGATAATATTCCGTTGTATGGATATATCATATTTTCTTTTTCCATTCAGCTGTTGATGGATATTTGGGTTATTTCCACCTTTTGGCTATTGTAAATAGTGCTAGCATAAATATTTTGTACAAGTTTTTGTTTGAACACCTCATTTTGACTCTTTTGTATGTATACCTGGGCTGGAATTGCTGAAACATATGGTGACTCCATTTAACTTATTGAGGAACCACAATCTATTTTCCACAGCAGCTGCAACATTGGAATTGTTATGGATTTTTGCCAACTGAATTAGGAAGACTTAGTAATACTTAGAGCTATAGGGAAACATTGCCGTTGGTCCCTTTGCAAAGCGATCTGGCAGTGTGAGGAACAGTGCAGCTTCATAGAAAAAGGATGGAACTCAAATCCAATATACCTGGGGTCCGATATCTAGTTCTGCCGACTACTAGTTGGCAAAACAATTAACCTTCCGTAACCTCAGTTTCTTCTTCTGTAAATGGGGTTCTTCTTCTGCTTCATAGTATTATGGTAAAGATTGAAGAGTTTTGCCAAAATACCTGGCACCTGATAGGCACCCTATAAGTTCTAGCTATTGTTATTATAATGTATACTGTTTCAGAAAGTATCAAGAAACTGAAAAGTCCCGTTATTTAACTGGAAAATTCTGCCCTTGACAACCTATGTGAAGAAAATCAAGTCTACCATTTCTACTAAGGAAAAAAAATCCTTCAAAATATATGCCATATTATAGATAAGTCAATAGTACCATTCTTAAGCAAGAAGGAAATGAAGAAAACCAATTCTTTAGCACCTGCTGTGCCCTGGGTTCTGGGTTAACTTCTTGACATATTCACTCATTAAACATGCATTTATTGAGCCTGTATTATTTACTATTTACTGAACTAGGCCCTGGTGATACAGCACTGAACAACAGAGATACAGTTGTGAAAGAAAAATAAATTTAGGGGCCCCCAAATCACTAAGCTAAAGAGAAAATTCAAGCTGGGAACTGCTTAGGGCCAACCTGCCTCCTATTCTATTCAGTCACCCCTCTGCTCACTGAGATCAATGCATATCTGATTGCCTTCTTGGGGGCTAATCAAAAACTCCACAGAATGCAACCATTTGTGTATTATCTACCTATGACCTGGAAGCCCTCTCCCCTGCTTTGAGTCTTCCTGCCTTTCCTTCAAGTTGTCCTGCCTTTCCAGACCAAACCGGTGTTCATCTTGCACATGTTGATCCATCAATGTCTCATATCTCCCTAGGATGGATAAAACCGAACTGTACTCTGATCACCTTGAGCACATGTTGTCACGATCTCCTGAGGCTGTGCCATGGGCGCACATCCTCAAACTTGGCAAAAAAAGTTCTAAATTAACTGAGACCTGTCTCAGATTTTTGGATTTCACACAGTCCCTGCCCTCAGGAAGCTTATATTCTAGCAGGAAAGAAAGCCGTAAAACAATTAATAGTAATAGCTAACATTTACTGTGCACATGCTTTGTGCCAAGCCTATTCTAAGTCAGGTGTTGGCAAACTATGAGCCATGAGCCAGATCTGGCCCACCACCTATTTTTATAAATAAACTTGTATTGGAGTACCACCATACCCACTCATTTATGTATTATTGTCCATGTTTGCTTTTGCACTATGGCAGCAGAGCTGAGTAATAGAGAGAGAGACCACAAGGCCACATAACCTAAAGTATTTACCATTTGGTCCTTTACAGGAAAAGTATACTAAACCTCTGCTCTAAGCACAACAGGAGTTGTCCTTAGACATAGGTACAGTACTCTTATTATGTTCATTTTGCACATGAAAAGACAGGCACAGACAGACAAAGTCACTTGTTCAAAGTCACACATGTAGAAAATGAAACATATCTGTAGTTTAGTCTGGCTATAAAGCGCATGCTTTACAATCTATACTATTCTGCCTACCCAAACGAATACAGGGGTCATTTCATGTCAACTGTAAAAAGTGTTATGCAAAAGAAGAGTATGTGGCACCTCACTGAGTTGTGCAACCGAGGCTAAGATTTAGGATTTAAAGGGTCAGAAATAGTTGGGGTGGAAATGGGACACGTTCCAGGTGTAGGGAACAGTGAATGAAGGACTTGAGACAGGAAAGGGCTGGCCCGTTCCAGGAACAGTGTAGCTGGAGACAGATGGGCCTATGGGAGAGGCAGGAGGTAGATGATGTGAGGTCGGGTGGGCCCGGTTGAAGATTTTGAACCTTACTCTAAGACCAGTAATGAGCCATTGAAGGATCTTATTCAAGAACATGCTAATATTAGATTTGCCTTTTTTCAAAGACGGCTCTGGACAGCGTGGAGATAAGCTTGGGATATGGGAACTAAGAGCAGGAGAGACTCGTTAGAAACGATTGCCAAAATCCTGATGAGAGACAGTGGTGGTTTGACCAGGCCTACGACAGGAGAGAGAAGAGACAGATTCAGAAGGTGAATGGAGCAGAATCAGTAAGACGTGGCCCCTAACTGGCTATGGTGGTGAGAGGGAAAGGGGTCACGGTTAGGCATCCAGGTTTCCAGCTTGGATACCTAGTATGTATTGCTTCTGGCATATTGGTCTGGGTTTTGAAGAGTAACAATGGAATCTGCTGTAGCTAGTTTGGGAAAAAAGAGGGCTATAAAGGGATATGGATAGTCTTTGTTAGAAAGAGTCTTTGTTAGAAAGTTTCACCAGGGAACAACACCCCGGTGAAAGCAGCAACCAGACTCCAGAACAGGGCTGCCTCTGCTCACACCTGTGTCAACAAGATGGCGGTGCCCCGTCCTACCCTTTCCAGCTCCACTGAGAAGCAAAGGCCCTGGTGCATCTGATTGGTTGGATTGGTGGGTTCTGGGTCACATGACCACATCCTAGCAGTAAGGAAGGCTGGGAAATGTAGTTCGTTTTTTGTGGGGGTTTTGGTTTGCATGTTGGGGAAAAATCAAATGTGAAGAAGATGTTCTAGAGATTCTGGGCTGCTTCAGGGCTAGGTGCGGTGCCTCACGCCTGTAATCCCAACACTTTGGGAGGCCAAGGCAGGCCAATCACTTGAGGCCAGGAGTTGGAGACCAGCCAGGCCAACATGACAAAACACTGCCTCTACTAAAAATACAAAAATTAGCTGGGCGTGGCCGTGCACCCCTGTAATCCCAGCTACTCAGGAGGCTGAGGCATGAGAATCTCTTGAACCAGGGAGGGGGAGGTTGCAGTGAGCCAAGATAGCGCCACTGTACTCCAGCCTGGGCGACAGACTGGGCTGCTTCAAAAGGCACATACCTGCTATAGCAGATAGCAGGGCATTAGGGTGAGGGTTAGGTGTTAGAGTTAGCTGAGATCACAGCTGAAATCACTTAGAAGGAAAACACCAAAGGTAGAGCCAGTTTGAGAAGGGAAATAAATAGGAGTTTATTTCTGGACCCACTGAATGAGCAGCGCCCTTGATATCCAGGAGGCAGCTGGAGAGATCTCATTTAATCCTCAAAGCAAACTATGAAATCTACGTTAAAATCCACTTGCTCTAATGTCACATAAGAAGAATGTGGAAAAAATAGGACATGAATCCACGATATTTTGGCTCCGGTAGTCACAGTTTTTTCCTGTCTCATAAACACTGCCTTCCAACTTCATTATCGTCCTTTTAACCTCTGCCTGTCTTTGGTTAATATAATTAATACTTTTAATTCTATTTGTATTCTATTTTTATTACTCCCAACTTGACAAACACCGTGGAACTCTCACCATTTGTCTCTGTCAAACACACAGTCACCAGAGCTCTCTGAAAGTCATGCTGAGATCACAGGTTTTGCGCTCCATCCTTTCTGCTTCACTGGACTGGGGCAATGTGCCCCGTGAGAAGATGCATTCTGAATTGTGGTTTTCAAAACAAAGCTGAAGTGGGCAATGTTTCTCTTGGCACTACCCTTTAAATCACCACCAAAATTTACTCAGCCTTCCAGAGGAATTGGCCTAACAGCCTCATTCATGCTCAAGGAAGAGTCTATCATATTCCCACAAGCTTTTCTGTAGAAATGTCATGTTGATTCTACGGTTTATATAAAAATGCACAGGACTTAATTTAAACCAAAACAATTTTGGGAGAAAAAGAACAAAATTGGAGGACTTATATTACCTGGATTGCAAGACTTACTATAAAGCTACAGTCATCTACACAGTGTAGTATTGGCAAAGGATAATCATAAGATGAATGGAAAAGAAGAGACCCAGAAATAGATGCACACATATATGATCAATTAATATTCAACAAAAATGCCAACGTGATTCAGTCTTTTCAACAAATGTTGCTTAACCAACTGATATCCATAAAGAAAAAAAAAGAACCTCCACATTTACCTCACGCCACACACAAAAGCTAACTCCACAAAGGATCTTAAACCACAATGTAGGAGCTAAAACTATAAAACATCAAGGAAAAAACAGGAGAAATTCTTTGTGACCTTAGAAATAGACAAAAAATTCTTAGGATACAGAAAGCACCAACAATGAAAGAAAATATTAATGAAATGGACTTCGCCAAATTGAAAGTTCTTGTTCTTTGAAAGATACTGTTAAGACCATAAAAAGGCAAACAATACACCAGGAACTAATTATTTTAAAAATCTAGTGATTTTTCTTCTTATGGTTGAGTTGTAAACTATAGTAGATACATATACAACTGACAATGGACTTATATTAAGAATGTATAGCTGTGTTTACAACTCAATCATAAGACAAACCACTTGATTTTTTTTTGTAATTTGCAAAAGACTTCAACCAGCTTCACTAGAGAGGATACACAAATGGCCCACAAGCACATGAAGAGATTCTCAACATCACTAGTCATCAGGAAAATGCAAATTAAAAGCACAATGAGCTAGCATCACACACCCACTAAAATGGCTAAAATTAAAGAGACAGGCAGTACCATGCTGGCAAAAAAGTAGAGCAACTGGGGTTGTAAAATTGTGCTTTGGAAAATAGTTTGGCGGTTTCTTTAAAAGTGAAACATACACTTAACATATGACCCAGAAATTCTGCTTCTAGATATCTACCCAAGAAAAATGAAAACATATGTACTCAAAAGATTTGTATATAAATGCTCAAGCAGCTTTCTTTAGAAAAAAAAATGTGCTATATCCATGTACTAAAATATATCCCCAGCAATGTAAAGGAATGATATACTGGCACATGCAGTAACATAGATAAGCTGTGAAAATGTTATTATTAGTGTTTCAGTATTTTTTTCATGATGCCCCTAAACCAAACAAAATACATAAAAGTTCAGTTTACTAACTTGTTAGGCCCAAACGACCTCAAAATAGTGGTTCCTGTGGCATCCAACACATCTGTGTTTCCCTCGAAAATTTAAAATATCCATGATACACCATGAATTTGCTGTAGCATCCCAGAGTACCCCGGCAGAGTCTGAGAACCACGGGACTAAACTAATCTAGTGACTGAGAGAAGAACAATGGTTGCCTGAAGTTGGGGGAAAGGAACGTTAGGGAACTTTCCAGGATGATGGAATTTCTCTAAAGTTTGATTGCGGTGCTGGTTACATTCTTGCATACATTTGTCAAAACTCATCAAAGTGTATTCCTAAAATGGATACATTTTATTAGATGTTAGATTTGGATACCTCAACAAGGTTGACTTAAAGGCCAGCATTTCGAGAGGCTGAGGCGGGAGGATAGTTTCAGCCCAAAACTTGGAGACCAGCCTGGGCAACATAGGGAGAACCCTGTCTCTATCAAAATAAAAATAAAAAAATAGCCAGGCATAATGGTGCATACCTGTAGTCCCAGCTGCTCAGGAGGCTGAGCTGGGAGGATCACTTGAGCCCGATAAATGACTACCATTTATCGTGCCACTGCCCTCCAGTCTTAGCAAAAGAGTGAGACCCTGGCCGGGCGCGGTGTCCCAAGCCTGTTATCTCAGCACTTTAGGAGCCCGAGGCAGGTGGATGATCTGAGGTCGGGAGTTCAAGACCAGCCTGACCAACTTGCAGAAACCCCATCTCTACTAAAAATACAAAATTAGTCAGGCATGGTGGCACATGCCTGTAATCCCTCAATCTACTCAAGAGGCTGTGGCAGGAGAATCACTTGAACCCGGGTGGCAGGGGTTGCGGTGAGCCAAGATCGTGCCATTGCACTCTAGCCTTGGCAACAAGAGTGAAACTCTATCTCAACAACAACAACAACAAAAAAATGAGACCCTGTCTCGAAAAGTAAAGGTAAATTTAAAAACATATAATACCCAAATATATCTATTCTGGGTATGAAAACATATCTCCTCCTGCATGTTCACATATCCCCTCACATACACAGTCATGCCCACTCCTTTTTCTGCTTGTCCAGAGAATTGCTGCATTATACTTAGTTATTTTGTGATTGGCCCCACTAGCTGACTCTTAGACTTGATCGTTACCTCCTTTCTTTCCCTGTCTCTTCTCCACTCCTGACAATTGAAGATGCTTTCATCATTTATTTCCCCTGTCCCCAACATTCAGATATGAGGGAATGCTGTGAACCCAAGTTGAACAGCAAGAAAGAAGCCACAAGAACTTAAAAGGCACTTGTAGGCATGAACCACCATTAGAAATGAAGAATGTGGTGTCTGGGTATACAATGGCTTGCACAGAGTACATGCTTGCTAAGTGTCTGTTCACCTGGGTTTACTGAATTTGCTGAGACTTGAAGGTTTCTCAGATACACTTTCATTACTATTGAGTAATAATTTGAAACTACCTCCTGTATAGCCTATATGACTACCATTTATTGAGCATCTGCTTTTCTGATAAACACTACAATTGACACTTTTAGTTTTCTGTCATGAAATCACCCCAACTCTGTGAGATGGATATTATTATCTTCATTTACAGGTCAGGAAACTGAGGCTCACAGCTGTTAAGCACATGGATCTGTTGCACAGGTACTAAGTGGAGGTGCTGTGATTTCTGTTCCAGTCTGTCCACTCAAACAGCTCACTGTCGTTACTATGCCTCTCTGGCTAACCACGTGCCTCTGATCTGAGTATTATAAAAGAGAAGAACCTTATTATGGGAATCTGAACCTCATGATATGTCAGACTAAAATACAAGGAAGGATGTAGTTTGTGTTTTTTTTAAAAAAAAAAAAAAAAGAATACATGTGAGAAAAAGCTGCTGGGAAGATTCTCATAGTTTTTCATCGTAAACTTTAGGAAAATGAAATACAAGAATCATTTCTCACTACAGTACCAATAGTCATCAAAATTTATGTTGGGCGATTTTCCCCCCTTATTTTCCTCAAGGTTTATACTTTACCCTCTAACAAATGTTTGCAACAAATTTTCTCCAGCTAAAACTTGTTTCATCTTTGGGACATTTCCTACAAGTAATAGTTTTGTCTTATCTTGGGATCCAGAGCTGGAAGGGGCTCAGACACCTGCGACTTTACCTTCCTTCCTTGCAGCAGGTAATTCTTTGCCTGGATGAACTGACTTCATGCTGCTTTTAAAGCCCCCAGAAGGCACTAGCACTCTAGGCTCAGAGATGCTTTCTCAGAGCCAGGAAGCTCTTCTTGAGTCTGACATCAATCTCACATTTTGCAGTTTTAGCTTGCCTCCACTTTTTTGTCCCTCTGTAGTTGATCCAAGTCTCTTTCATCCGGGATTAAATCGCAGGTACTCTGCCTAGGTGCCCCTTGATGCCTCGTCGATGCCTTTGTTCAGGTGCCTTTCATCTCTGGAGATGCCCACTGGCTACCCAGGGCTACCTGACGACTCCCACAACAACCTTGGTATTCAGGATCACGGCCTGAGCCTCCTCTGAGGGGAGTCCTTTTATAACTAGAGTGACCATCTGTCCTGTCTGCTGGTCCAGTGCTGGTGGATGCCTATTGTCCACACAATTATTAAGAGTGCCCCCTTTCTTTTACCCTCAATGGTGCCTTGGTTTGCTTAATACATAATACGATCCCCTTATTTGTAGGTTATGAAGCATCAGGGTGATTTCCCTGAACCTTCCAGCTGTAGGTGCCCCACATGAATGATCAGAGACTAGAGAGAGTGATTCAGCACAGAGTGCTCAACAGCTGCACTGGGCAATGTGGTCATCAATAACCATATGCGGCTACTGAGCTGCATATGTATAGCTCGTCCTAATTGAGATGAGCTGAATGTGTAAAATGCACTCCAGATTTCAAATACTTAGTACAAAAAAGTATGTAAAAGGGCGTGTTAATAATTTGTATATTGATTAGCTGGGCATGGTGGTGCACACCTGTGGTCCCAGCTGCTTGGGAGGCTGAGACAGGAAGATCGTTTGAGCCCAGGAGGTCAGGGCTGTAGTGAGCTATGATCGAGCCACTGCACTCCAGCCTTGGCAACAGAGCAAGACCCTGTCTCGAAATAATAATAATAATAATAATAATTTTCATTTTAAAATAATATTTTTGGTGTGTCTGGGTAAATATTATATATTTACTTTGTTTTATTTTATTTTGTTTTTTTATTGAGATGAGGTGCCCAGGCTGGAGTGCAGTGGCACTATCTCAGCTCACTGCAACCTCTCCCACCTGGGTTCAAGCGATCCTCTGGTCTCAACATCCCAAGTTGCTGGGATTACAATTGTGTGCCACCACTCCTGGCTAATTTTTGTATTTTTGGTAGAGATGGGGTTTCGCCATGTTAGCCAGGCTGATCGCAAACTCCTGACCTCAATGATCCACCCGCCTCAGCCTCCCAAAGTGCTGGGATTACAGACGTGAGCCACCGTGCCCGTCTTATTTATTTATTTTTGAGACAGGATCTCACTCTGCCACCCAGGCTGGAGTGCAGTGGTGTAGTCTCGGCTTACGGCAGCCACAACCTGCCAAGCTCAAATGATCTTCCCACCTAAGCCTCCCAAGTAGCTGAGACTGTTGGCAAGTGCCACCACACTTGGCTAATTTTTAAATGTTTTTGTAGATACAAGGTCTTGCTATATTGTCCAGGCTGATCTTGAACTCCTGGGCTCAAGGGATCCTCCTGCCTCAGCCTCCCAAACTGTTGAGATTACAGGCAAGAGGCACCTCATGTGCCTAATATATTTATTAAAATGTATATGTAATTAAAATTAAAAATCTATTATTAAAATTATTTTACTTCTTTAAATATGGCTACTAGAAGAAGTGAAGCTACACATGTGGCCTGCATTCTGATTCTATTGGATGGTGCTGCTCCAGATCCAATAATTCATTCCCAGGAGTGGTCCCACTGCTAACTTTTCCTTTCCTTCCACAAACCAACATTGGGCTGCCAAAGGGCAGATAGTAACACTTTTAAGTATTGCTCCTCCTGGGCCAGGCGCGATGGTTCACACCTGTAATCCTAGCACTTTGAGAGGCCGAGGTGGGCGGATCACGAGGTCAGGAGTTCGAGACCAGCCTGACCAACATGGTGAAACCTCATCTCTACTAAAAATACAAAAATTAGCCAGGCGTGGTAGCACATGCCTGTAATCCCAGCTACTCATGAGGCTGAGGCAGGAGAATCGCTTGAACCCAGGAGGCGGAGGTTGCAGTGAACCAAGATCATGCCACTGCACTCCAGCCTGGGTGACAGAATGAGACTCCGTCTCAAAAATAAATAAATAAATAAAATAAAAGTGAAAATAAATAGAGGCAGAAATGGAGAAAAGAGGAGGAAAAAGGTGGGAAAAAGAAAGAAAGAGGCAGAAACAGAAGAGAGGTACAGAGGAAGAGAGTGTGCCGGTCCTGGGAACACATGAGGAGTGAGTGACTTGGGCCATAGCTTGTTACCTGCTGAGCTTTCCAGACAAGCTATCACCACAAGTCATTGAAATCTCACCTACTTTTCAATCCCCATCAACTGCTTTAATGTGTAAGAATATGTAGCCACAGTCTCCAACAATCATACTGTCTCATCAAGAGCCAGGGCTCTCTTATAACAGTTGCAATCTGGAATGCACACTAAACGATTGGGTCTTCAGGAGAGTTTTGGGTTTATGATCAAAGCCAGATGTCACCTAACTCCACCTAGCCTGTGAGGACAGGCTGCCTAATGTCCCACTCCAAAGGAAATTCCTCTCCATTCCTTGGTGGTAATAGTGTTACACCTTCCTTGGCATCATAGCATTTCTACCTTCCCCATTTTCTAAGAATCTGAGAAGGGCATAGAGGTTTGAGCGAGAGGTCCCCCCATGCCTCTGAAAAGGGATGCCACATGTCCTCCAAGAATTCGATCTTAGCATCTGAGACAAATGGTAAATTAAAATGTAACCCCAAAGCAGGAACCCTCCCCATCAAATACTTGGATCTGATTTTTCAGGCTGGACGGGCTTGGATTTGCCATGTAATCTACAATGGGGCAGGTTGTTGGTACAGCTCACTCCCTTGAACCCCACAAGGCCAATATGTGGCCTCACAGCCACATATTTCAGAGAGGGTGAGATCGTCCCTGCCACACAAATTAGCACATTCTCTTTTATGCCCTTAAAAACCCAGCATTCCCGTCTCAAGACACACTATGCCTCTCCAAAGATCAAGCTCTTTGATCCAGCCCCTTCTTATGTCTTATAAACCCTCAGAGTTTTCTTCATTAATTCTCACTCTGCTGGCTCTGCAGAGAGAGGGCACAGACCCTGGCACATGTGTTACCCAGAATGGGAGCTCAAGCAGTGGGTTTGGGTTCAGCTCCGCCCCTTGTCCTCTCTCTGCCTTCCCCAGCAGTGCTGGGGACAGATTTCTCCTAAAGTACCTGAAGGCAAACATAATTTGCCAGCACAGAAGTCGGTTTTCTTTGGAGGACCTCCCAGCCTAATCCACATGAAAGTGATCACCTCCTTCTATCATGATGGCTTTGGTAAGTGACGCACTTACCGTGCCCTGGCTCTGCTCCAGCACACTGGCTTCTTTCTTGGTTGACTTTCCACTTACAGAGGGTCTCCCACATTAACAAACAGTGCTTCTTCAGTGTTCCCAAATTTCCAATACATACTCATCTTTGAGATTCAAGATTGAAAAATAGGAATTCTTACGAATCTTCAGGCATTCTTAAATGCATAAGCTATTAAATAGTTTTTCTTTTTTTTTTATTTTTTGAGAAAGAGTCTCACTCTCTCACTCAGGTTGGAGTACACTGGCACAATTATGGCTCACTGTGGCCTCTACCTCCTGAGCTCAAGCAATCCTCCTGCCTCAGCCTCCCAAACTGCTGGGATTATAGATATGAGCCACCACACCCAGTCTATTACATAATTTTCTTTCTTTTCTTTTCTTTTTTTTTTTTTTTTTTTGAGACAGAGTCTTGTTCTGTCGCCCAGGCTGGAGTGCAGTGGCGCCATCTCGGCTCACTGCAAGCTCTGCCTCCCAGGTTCACACCATTCTCCTGCCTCAGTCTCCCGAGTAGCTGGGACTACAGGCGCCCACCACCACACCAGGCTAATTTTCTGTATTTTTTAGAAGAGATGGGGTTTCACCGTGTTAACCAGGATGCTCTCGATCTCCTGACCTCATGATCTGCCCATCTCGGCCTCCCAAAGTGCTGGGATTACAGGCGTGAGCCACCGCGTCCCGCCTTATTACATAATTTTCATAACATTTTGTTGATGTGTTTTAAAATCACAATGAGTGACTACAATAAAAAAAGAGTTCAACATAAGCTTTTTTTTTTTTTTTCCAGACTGGCTCTTGCTCCGTTACCCAAGCTGGAGTGCAGTGGTGCAGTCTCGGCTCACTGCAACCTCCACTTCCTGGGTCCAAGCAATTGTCATGCCTCAGTCTCCCAAGTAGCTGGGATCACAGGCAGTGCCACCATGCCTGGCTAATTTTTGTATTTTTAGTAGAGACGGGTTTTCACCATGTTGGCCAGGGTGGTCTTGAACTCCTGACCTCAAGTGATCCATCTGCCTCAGCCTCCCAAAGTGCTGGGATTACAGGCATGAGCCACCATGCCCAACCAGCTCATTTCTTTTTTTAATGATGAAAATATATTGTCAGTTTCACAAAGAATTGTAACTACAGCAATATTCAATCACTGAAAGATACCAGCAAACATTATTGGATGGTATTTGAATAATATTACATTCATATCTACTAGCAAGGTTTACAACACCACTCTCAGGTGTCAAAATTGCAGTGTGAGGGTGAATTTTGTTTCAAAGTTAATTTTTCTTGTAACCCACTCATAGCATTTACATAAAGTACACTATACATATGAACTTATTCGTATTTATTTTAGTTGCAAAAATGACTTGCTGTTATCAGGAGACAGGACCATGAACACACACACAACAGCTACAAGCAACACTGACTAATTAAATTGTGACCACTTTAGAAAGGTATGCATCATATTATATAATTTTAAACACAAGGTAAAACTAAATATTTATGTAAGTGGAAGAACACAAATTTAGGAAAGTGATGACTTTGGATTAGGGACGGGCCCAGCAAACTGTGCAGGGGAACAAATGGAAACTTCACTATTATCCACAATCATCTGTCTCTTATTTTTTAAAAAATACAAAGCAAAATCAACAATGTCGGCATTTATTAATTCTGGAGGTATTATGTGTACACTGATTTAGGTTTCTAATCTGTACTTTTCTGCATATTTTTAATTCTTAAGCAGTTTTTAAGAAAGAAGAGAATAATGCAGTCTGAACTCTTGGACTGTTGTCTGACTGGCATCTCAGGAAAAGTAATCACAGACCTCTGGTCTGCAGAATCCTTAGTAACCCCCGAAAATGGTCATGCACACACACTCATGCACACACACAACACGGGCATAAGCAGGGCACAAGGGATCTTTCGGTCACTTGTTGAGCCCGGGTAAGTACACAAGGAACTTAAGATCTCAGAGCTCCACCAGGCCTTCCTGAAGGAAAACAACTTCATAAAGTGCTCACAATGCGGGGACTGACCGCTGCTCTGAACCCCCATCTCAGAGGAGGGCAAGGCATGTCTCGGGCATCAGAGACGGCAAACGGACAAGGGAAAATCTCAGAACTCAATGGGCAGGGTCCCCTGGACATTCTTAGAGCCAGACTAGCAAAAGTTCCTCTTAGAATTAACTTCACGAAAGCCTTGAATCTCATTCTATGAATTAAACATTATGCTAGAAACTTGAGATATATTAAATGAAAATAAAAGGTACTATCCTTGGCCCCACGGTGCTAACTTTCTAGCACGGTATGTACACACAGACAACAGATCCTGACATGTGTCACTGGTAACTATTAACTTAGGTAGAAATGTAGGTAACTTGTTACAAGAACAAGAGACAATGAGAAAGGCTTCTTGGAGAAAGTGATTTGTGAGCGGCACTTTCACAGGATATGATTTCTCCTGATAAGAGAAGGGAAGAAGCCAGGTGCAGTAGCTTGAGCATGTAATCTTAGCAGTTTGGGAGACCAAGGCAGAAGGATTGCTTGAGGCTAGAAGTTCAAAACCAGCCTAGGCAGCATAACAAGACCCTGTGCCTACAAAATATCTTTAAAAAAATTAGCCAAGCACAGCGGCATATACCTGTAATCCCAGCTACTTGGGAGGCTGAAGGGGGAGGATCACTTGAACCCAAGAGTTCAAGGCAACAGTGAACTATGATTGCACCACTACACTCCAACTGGGATAAGAGAGCAAGATCTTGTCTCTTAAAAAAAAAATTAAGGGAAGAAAGAACATTCTAGACAGAAAGACAAACCCACAACAAATCTCAGAGGCATAGAGTATATCACTGGAGAATAGGGTAGCAAAAAAATGCTGAAAACAGGGGCAGGGTCAACATATGAGTGTGCTTACTGCTGTATCCGTCAGGATGGGCTAGAGTGTGCTACAATGGCAACAA
This sequence comes from Papio anubis, assembly GCF_008728515.1. NCBI lineage: Eukaryota > Metazoa > Chordata > Mammalia > Primates > Cercopithecidae > Papio > Papio anubis. Next base: position 13,419,095 of record NC_044980.1, read on the forward strand.
AGTTCTTAGAGCTCTGTGACTTAGCCCTGTAGAGGTTTATTTCTCGCTCACAAAAAGCCTAAGACAGCAGGCTGTCTCCTCCTCCCTCCAGAGCCTCTAGGTAGGATCTTTTCTTGCCTCGTCCAGTTTCTGGTGGCCCCAGATGTTCCTGGGCTCTCAGCATCATGCCAATCTCTGCCTCCGTCTTCACACAGCCTTCTCTCCTCTGTGTCTATCGGTGTCCAGATTTTTCTCTTCATATAAGGACATTGGTCACAGTAGATTAGAGCCCACCCTAACGTCCTCATTTTGACTTGATGATATCTGCAAAGACTATTTCCAAATAAGGCCACACTCACAGGTGTGAGGAGTTAGGATTTCAACATAACTTTTAAGGAGACACACACACGTAGCCTATAAAGTCACCACGACAGGACAGGAGAGAGCTCGGGGAAAACACAGGATGTTTTAAGGGCCAGGCGCAGAAATGGCTTCCATCACTTTTGCCTCTCTCCTATTGGCCAGAACCTGGTCAGTTGGTCTCAGTCTAATGCGAGAGAAGGGGAGTGTAGAGGGGCATGTGAATGTCTAATGAGTATCCACAGTGTTCTCTGGGACTTCCATGTTTAGGAGGCTTCAGCCTTTGTCCCTCAGGCAACAGGATGCCAAAAGTGTGGGGAGGGAGAGAGGAGGAGCAGGTAAAATGAGCAGCAGTCAGTCGTGGCTGACGGGTTAGACAGGAGCAGTCCAGGAGATCGGATGGGTGAAGACGCTGTTGAAGTGACACAGAGGGAGGGTGATGAAGACCTGAAACTGGGCTGGATTAGTAAGAAGAGAGACGGTGAAATCACTTTGAGGAAATTTTCAGAGAACCAGACAGAGAGAAAAGAGAAAGAATCATTTTTCTGTCTTACAATCCATTTACATCAGAATATTAAAGAGTTTGAGCTGAAGGAATGCATTCAGCTTTGAAGAAACTCTTCCAAATAGTTCACAAAGTTTCCAAATGTCCAAAACGAGATCATTTTGCTGAAATTGTCTATTATAGTAGATACCACTGAAGTAAGTTCAGAGTTGCGCATAATGAAAGCTGGAGAGGAGATGAAGGAGCAAAGTCAAACCAGAAATCTCTCTTTGAGGACTTTCCTTGTTTTGCACGGGGATCACAGAGAAAAGCATGCATTTTGGAAAAATATGCTGGAGGTTGCATGTTTCCGCTTTGATGCCACTTCTGCAAGATCATGCCAAAAGGAACAAGCCCCAGGGATGGCAACGTCTACACCAGATGCAAGCTAGAAGGTGTGGCTTCCCACGGACACGTTTGAGTTCTGTGTTCTCAGGGATAACTTCCCCCAGCATACCCATGCCCTGCAAGATAAACAGCTCTCCAGGAGCGGGGAGTCCTGCCTTTCATGCACCCTGGCCACGTCCCTTCCTGGGGAACATGTACATTAAGAATGTCTAATCTTTTGGCTTCCCTGGGCCACATTGGATGAAAAAGAACTTGGCTGCGGTCACACATAAAATACACTAACACAGCTGGACGCAGTGGCTCATGCCTGTAGTCCCAACACTTTGAGAGGCCCAGCTGGGTGGATCATCTGAGGTCAGGAGTTTGAGACAAGCCTGGCCCACATGGTGAAACCCCATCTCTACTACAAACACAAAAATTAGCCGGGCATGGCCACATGTGCCTGCAGTCCCAGCTACTTGGGAGGCTGAGGCAGGAGAATCGCTTGAACCTGGGAGGCGGAGGTTACAGTGAGCTGAGATCATGCCACTGCACTTCAGCCTGAGTAAGAAAGTAAGACTTTGGAAAAAACAAACAAACAAACAAAACACTAACAATAGCTGATGAGCTATTTAAAAAAAAAAACACACAAAAAGTCTCATAATGTTTTAAGAAAGCTTACAAATTTGTGTTGGGCCACATTCAAAGCCATCCTGGGCCTCATGCAGACTGCAGGCCACGGGCTGGACAAGCTTCATGTACATGTATTTGCTTCCCATTCTACTGTCTGTTCAAAAGGAATCAACCTGTACTTTATTCCTATAAGGAGTTTTGAAACACAAGGCTGAAAGGGATCGATTTGTTCAAGAGGAGCCCCTGGCCCCCTGAAGGGTGGCAAGGCTGAGGATCCCTTCCAGGAAGAAAGCTTTCCAGGCAATAGGCAGGACACGGCTGTGCTGCAGAGGCCTGAGGGCTCTGTGCGACGGAGAGCTCAGCTCCGCATGTAGTGGGTTCATGCTGGGATGCACATTCTTTGTCGCTCAGTCGAGCTGTAACCCAGAAAGTTAGCATTTGCTTCAGTGTGACACGGACCATATTACAACCATTCCCTCTCTTTTCCCACTGCTGCCTGGAGGAACTGCAGCAGGCTGACCTCTGCTTAGGGAGACAAGCGCTCACATCCTCCACTCAGCTCATGAAACACCGTGTTCTAAATTCACAAGGCATCCCCCAGTCACAGCAGCCGGCCAAGTTTGGGAACTTGAACAATGTACTCTTTGTACACTGGAAATGCTGTTTAGAAGCTGGGTGGCTCACACCTGTAATCCCAACAATTTGGGAGGCCAAGGTGGAAGGATTGCTTGAGGCCAAGAGTTCAAGACCAGCCTGGGCAACATAGTTAGACTCCATATCTACAAAACAATCTTGTAAAAAAATTAGCTAAGTGTGGTGGTGCACGCCTGTACTCCCAGCTGGTCAGGAGGCTGAGATGGGAGGATCACTTTAGCCCAGGAGGTCAAGGCTGCTGTGAGCTGTGATTGCAGCCTGGGTGACAGAATGACACCCTATCTCTAAAAAAATTAAATGATGTTTCAGCTAAAATGGCTTGCTCTTTTTCCTTCTCTTTTTCTTCCCCACTTCTCCCATTTAAATCTTCCTTTTCACTCTCCTTTAGCTCAAGTGGATCCCACTGTCCAGAGCATAGTGTAAGGTCAGGGACAATTTTAAAGAATATTTGGTGGGCACGGTGGCTCATGCCTGTAATCCCAACATTTTGGGAGGCCAAGGTGGGGGATCATCTGAGCTCAAGAGTTCAAGACCAGCCTGGTCAACATGGTGAAACCTCATCTCTACTAAAAATACAAAAATTAGCCAGGCATGGTAGTGGGCGCTTGTAATCCCAGATACTCAGGAGGCTGAGGCAAGAGAATCACTTGAACCCGGGAGGCGAAGGTTGCAGTGAGCTGAGACTATGCCACTGCACTCCATCCTGGGCAACAGAGTGAGACTCCGTCTCAACAACAACAAAAAAAGAAAGTTGATTGGGGTATTTTGAGGGAGCAACACCTATAAGGTGTAAAGAAAGCAAGGGGAGTGATCGCACCATTGCACTCCAGCCTCGAGGAAAAGAGCAAAAACTCTGCTCTTCATTTATTTATTTAAATACTTAACATACATTTTAAAATTATTTAAATGATATTTAAATAAAAATTATTTAAATGATATTTAAATAAATATTATTTGTTTAAACATAAATAATACTTATAAGTGGGAGCTAAACAATGTGTACTCATGGACACAGAGTGTGGAATCATATACACTGGAGACCCAGGAGGGCATCAGGCAGGTGAGGGATGAGAAATTACTTAGTTGGTGCAATGTACATTATTTGAGTGATGGTTACACTAAAAACCCAGACATCACCACTACCCAATATATCCATGTAACAAAACTGCACTTGTACCCCTACATTTATACATTTTTTTAAAGATGGAGTCTTGCTCTGTCGCTCAGGCTCGAGTGCAGTGGCGCAATCTCAGCTCACTGCCACCTCCACCTCCCTGGTTCAAGCGATTCTCCTGCTGTCAGCCTCCCGAGTAGCTGGGATTACAGATGCATTCCACCACGCCCGGCTAATTTTTTGTGTTTTTAGTAGAGACAGGATTTCATCGTGTTAGCCAGGATGGTCTCGATCTCCCGACCTCGTGACCCGCCCACCTCGGCCTCCCAAAGTTCTGGGATTGCAGGCGTGAGCCACAGCACCGGCAATTTATACCTTTTTTTTTTTGTTTTAAAGAATATAGTATTATCAGATCAAAGGCAAATGAGGAGGAAAGTAGGATGACAATCATTCCCCTCTAGAAAGCAAATTCCACTCTTCCCTCTTAGATCCTGGACTTTTCAAGGGTAAGGACTTTGATCTCCATTCTCTCAGACACCACAATGTACCTTGTGAGTATTTTTTACGTGGCTTGTGACTAACTGAATGCTTTCTGTACACCTCAGGTGATTTGCACACAGTTAACTGAAGACCAACAAAGGAAAGCTGATGTATCATGGAGCTCCACCCCTGTGTGATCTGCTGGAGAGCGCGGTTGTATAGATGTTTTTCTGTCTAGCAGGGATTGTTGGAACAGATTGGAAATGCCCCGCTAGGGTCTGCTAGCCTTCCCTAGCTGCAGAAGTTGTTAACATATTTTAATCACCCCCATACACATGCAAGGTGAATGATCTTTATGATCTCCTTTGACTTGAAACTCAGCTGCTTAAAACTTCTCAGGGGCTCCTGATTTAATTCCTGAGAATGTCCAAAATCCTGAAATCCTCAAAGTTTTACATCAGCAGTTCTCAAACATTCTAACCTCAGAACTTGTTTAGATTCATGAAAGATATTTAAGACCTCAAAAGGTTTTTGTGTATGTGAGTTATATCTGTCAACATCTACCATATTAGAAATTTAAACTGAGAACATTTTCTTTCTAATTGTGAATTTGTTTTTAAATAACAATAATAAAACAATGTTTTTGACAGGGTCTCACTCTGTCACCCAGGCTGGAGTGCACCATAGCTCACTGCAACCTTGACCTCCTGGGCTCAAGTGATCCTCCTGCCTCAACCACCTGAAGTGCTGGGATTACAGTCATGAGCCACCACGCCCGGCCATCAAACAATTTTTTGTTTTTTTGGAGTTTTTTTGAGACAGGATCTTGCTCTGTCACCCAGGCTGTAGTGCAGGGGCACAATCACGGCTCACCGTAGCGTCGACCTCCAAAGTTCAAGCCCAGGGGATCCTCCCACCTAAGCCCCACCCCACACCCTCAAGTAGCTTGGACTACAGATGCACACCACCACACCTGGCTAATTTTTGTATTTTTTGTAGAAACAGGGTTTCACCACATTGCCCAGGCTGGTCTCAAACTCCTGGGCTGAAGTAATCCGCCCACCTCGGCCTCCCAAAATGCCGGGATTACAGACATGAGCCACTGCACCTGGCCATATAACAGCTTTTAATTTAATAGTGTTTATTGTTTAAACAACAATAAAACTTTAGTTAATATAATTAACATAAATAAATATAATTAACATATATAATATATAATGAATATAATTAACATATATAATATAAACAATATTTTGTTAACATAATCAACTTAAATAAATATAATTAACATAAATATTATTGATGCAAATAACCCATTTATGAAACCTATTTTTCAAAGCACACAATTTTTAGTGAAATAAGTGGTATTATTTTACATTTTTGCAAATCTCTTCATGTCTGACTTAACAGAGAACAACCAGATTCTCACGTCTACACTCAAACTGCTGTGATAAGTTATGTGAGTACATCTACAGAAAACCTGGCTTCTCACAGATACGCAGTTAGAAAAGAGAAGAACACTTAACGGGCATTTCAGATAATGGTGAATATTCTTTTTTGATATTACACCAAATCTCAGCACATAGTCATTTCTTAAAGGTTAGTTGCAACGTGGAATCTGAAACCATATCAGTAACCTTTTCAGACTCAATTATATTAAAATCCACGAAATTATCTTGTCCTTTGTCCCTTGAATAGGTCTGTCACGCATACATGATTTTCTATCCTCATGTCATTTGGAAAATATTGGATCACTGAGTTAAGCTGATCTTCCACATGTTGTCACAGTACACTTTTACATTATCAAAAAAATAAAATCACATTCATTAAATCACCCCCATCTCATCAGAAAAGTCTTCAAGTATTAGAGAACCATGCAAGTTAAGCACAACAGATATAGGTTTTCCAAAATTCTAATTTTCATTTGGAAACTCAAATTGTATTATTGGCTAAAAATAATAATTATTGTATTCCTTGAAGAGACAGGCTCCCTTGGTTCATTTTTTGAAAAAATACCTGGCAGGTATCCAAGTCTGAAGAGTCATAGTTCGATTGTCTGCCATCACTCTTTCAAGGAAAGCTGGCGTTCCGTGAAGAAAGGGCTAGTGGGGCTTGCAACTCAATCGCAACTCACCTGCTTTTCCCTGAGAAAACTGCTGGAGTTTGGTATGCAGTTGAGCACTCGATGCATCCAAATTTTTTAAAGTATACTCAAGACAAGAGATTTAATAAATGAGTAATTGTTTTACAACTTCGTCAACATCCTTAAATGAAACTGGATTTTTTTTCTGCAAATGCAGGTGGTGAAGAATAAAATGACACCTGGTACAGCCTTGATGTGGGCTAAAGCCCCATCATTTTTACTTACATCTGTTTTGCATTTTAACAGTGAAATGTCAAAATGATATAAAAAGCAAGTACCATCTTAGTGGTGTTATGAAAAACTGATTCAACTTCTCATGCTACCTGAAAGAGTCTCAGGCAAAACTAGGGTTTCCTGGTCTATGCTTTGAAAACTGCAGCCCTCCACATTCTGACTTCTGCCTGCCTGTTGGCCCCCTCCTCATTCAGTGATTTAACTTGGGCTCCCCTAGAAGCAGACCAGGAGATGAGGATTCAAGAGCAAGTAGTTGATTTGCTAAGTGACCCCAGGAAGTACTGGGAGGGGAGTGTGACAGTGGCGTGAAGAAGAGAAGGAAACTAATGCATGATGTGTTTTTTCATGAGCAGGTTACCCCTGCAGACAACTGGAGCTCAGTCCTGCAGGAGATGAAGCAAGATGGCCACAAGATTATGTGACTCAAGGGGTGAGGGAGCTGGGGCATTTATCCTCCCACACTCGTTGTCACTGGCTATGGGCTGCTTGTGGAGACCTCCCCTATCCCTCATTCACTGTGACTTGGGGTCTTCCCACATGCTATTCCTTCTACTTGGAACCATCTTGTGCCCAACTCTTTGCCTGGCCAATGCCCACTCATTCTTTAGGTATCAGGACAAGTGTCACCTTTAGAGAGACTGTCCTTCATCCCAACCATTCTAAAACAGATTCCCCTGGCACAGTCATTAAAAGCACACAGTTTTTCTTCTCAGAGAGCCCTCCTACAGATTGTAATTCTTATATTTTTGTTATTATTTATTTACTGCTTTTCTTCCCACTCACCCAGCATCTCTGTAGCATAAGGATGCGGACTGTGTCCATGATTTGTTTTCCACTCTTGCATCTCCAGCACCTGGAACATGCCTGGCACACAGTGGACACTCAACAAACACTTATTGAGAGGATGGATGGGTGATAAGTACGAAGGTACATACAAGGCACATAGCTAGACTTTCCAGTGGTGATTCAAAGCAAGTAATTGAGGTAATCATTCTAGAAAGTTCAAGCACTCTGATGACTATCCTCCTCAATAGCTGAGTATTGGTTCAAAGTGCCTGAAGGAATCACAGCCTTGGCCTGTATGGGGTGGCAGCTGGATGGCAGAGTGTCATGGCTTAACTGCGGCCCCCTATTGCCTCCCTCTGCCCCTGGCACACTGCAGGTCCTATTTCCCCTATAAGGACACCGATCCCATAAACACATGGGCATGTGAACATATGATCCTAGAATGAGAAGAAAAGGAAATACCAGAGAAAGATGTTCAATGTGTCCTTCCAAATTCTGACACACACCATCATAGACCATGAAACTGTGCCTCACATGGGAAGCAACAGCAAAATCCAAATGAAGAATGAATGAATGAATCAATCAATCAATGAATGAATGAGTGATGCATGAGAACAAGCACAGGACGGTGGAAGGAACTTTCCTCTCTAGATTTCATGCATATTGGATTTTATTTTTCCACAGCAAGCCACTGTCTAACAGTTTTGTTTGTTTGTTTCTGGTACTGCTTATTTGCAATGCCAGACAAATAGAAAAACCCAAAAGAAAAACTTAACAGAAACCTTACAAATCGTCTCATAACACATGATTAGGGTTTTTTGTCTATTATAATTTTCAAATACATTGCTGGTAGAGTAGAAATTTTTATAATAAAATCTAATTCCCTGATGTGACACTTTACAAGAACCGAGCTCCGTGATGGACAGTAGCGTTGGCAAAGCCTTCTCTAAGGTTGTTAAATCTACTGCTGGGAAAATGCTAATTCCCCAAAACCTTTTTCAAGCTCAGGCCTATAGGAGACTCCATGCCAAATTTATATGCCCAGGTGCATGGTTTCATATGTGCTTTGAATAATGGTATCTGTGCTCAGAAAATCAAACAGAATTAGGAAAAGCAATTGCCTGCGGGGATTTTCATTTTGTATTAGTGACATGAGATCATTCATGTGTCGTGCCGTTTTAACAATTCAGCATTGTAGAATCAGAAATCTTTCCTCAAATCCACTGTAGAATGTAAAGTGTTCATTTTCTTCCTACTACATGAAGCGAAGGAAACAGTTGTTCTGAAATGCAGGCAGTATCAAGGTAAATGTGGTGGCCATTTACTCAGTGAAAAATACATGGATTCTTTTTTTCTTCCAGAAGAGAGACAATATTTGATTTTAATTACGGTGCAGTATTGGAGATGTTGGTTCCAGGTCAAGGAAGCCAAGTAGCTAAAACAAAATACACTGAAGCATCACAGGTCAAAGAGAAGTAAACCCACATGTAAAAATGGGAATGGAAATACAATAAATGACCGCACATAACCTATGCTATTCACTCATGGCAGAACTGACGTTGCTTCTCTCATAAACCTCAAAGCCTGCTTTCAGGTTTCATCAAATATCTGGGGCTCCAATATCCCAGGAATGGTTTCCTCAGGCAGGCCATAGATTGCAAAGCATCCCATCCCCAAGGGGAGAAACCAGAAAGGTGTGGCTGCTAGCCAAAAGGAAGCCCCAGACCACTCTGTGTGCCATTATCTTTCATGGTCCTTGGGTTTAAGTTTGCACCTGGCTGCCCAGGACCTGCTGAGAGACGAATGGGTAAGCTCACGTTTGGAAATCACAGGGCTAGATGTCACGAGGCTCTCTAAAGGGAGGCTACAGAATGTTAATAGGTGGGAGAGGCCCCTTAAAAGAGCTTTTACAGCATCCCTGAGACTTGCTGCCCTTGTAGAGTAACACCCTGGCATCTGCTTAATGTACACTTAAGTCTTTACAAGCTCAGGCTCCCAATCACAATTGACAGCATCCTTCCACTTCTACTAAAAGCCTGACATTTGGTACCTCAGTCCTCCTTCCTTCTCATTGTACCCCCCTGTGGCTTCCTTCCTCATGAGTCCCTTGATGCCAGTATCCCTGCAGCCTGACTCACCTCACTCCTATATCCTCTCAGAAGCCAGCTTGCCCATCGATGGGGCGGCAGCTGGACCTGCCGTGGCCACTAGGAACTCAGAGACCCAAGGGGAGGGAACTCCATTTTATAAACCTATAACCTCAGCCCAGAAATATTTCCAAGCCCCAAAGGGCTTATTTGCCCCTCTTCCCACCTCCACAATCAGCAGACTTTCAGCTCTTTTAAGTATTAGGAAAAGAACCAAAATAGTCTCCAAAGGCTGACACCTCCTGGTGGAAGCCTTGGCACAGAGGCTCACAGAACAACTCATAGCCTCACCAATAGCTCAGATATGGGTGCCTGCCACACACCAAGCTCTGTGGTGAGCTTTTAATACATACTGACTGATACAAGCCTCACAGCAACATCATGGGTCAAATGAACTGTTCTAATGCATGCCCATTTTAAAGATGAGGAAATAGAGGATGAGAGAGGTTGAGAACTTGCATAAATAGCACGACCAGAAAGTGGCAGAGCTTGGATTCCAAGCAGGATGGTTGGCCTCTGGAACCCGGGTGCCAAAGTCAACACAGGGTCAAAGGATGATGAGATGGGAGAATAAAGCCTTCAGATTTCTGGTTTATACTCAACCATTATTTCTTTTTAAGAAAAGCTCCAATTCCTATTTCAATCACTTATGTAAATGAGTAAGCATGTATTAAGCGCTTAGGGTTTGGGACTTAAAGCCTTCACAAAATTAATCAAACATTTATAAGTAAGTATGCTGTATTCAGTCAGGTGCGGTGGCTCACACCTGTAATCCCAGCAGTTTGGGAGGCCAAGGTGGGCAGATCACGAGGTCAGGAGATCGAGACCATCCTGGCTAACATGGGAGAAACCCCGTCTCTACTGAAAATATGAAAAAAAAATTAGCTGGGCATGGTGGCGGGCACCTGTAGTCCCAGCTATTCAGAAGGCTGAGGCAGGAGAATGGTGTGAACCCTGGAAGCAGAGCTTGCAGTGAGTCAAGATAGTGCCACTGCACTCCAGCCTAGGTGACAGAACAAGCCTCTGTCTCTAAATAAATAAACAAATAAATAAATAAATAAACGTAAATATACTGTATTCTAGGACCATAAATGAGACGTTGGATTCAGAAAGTGTGAACTGTGGAAACTTCCCACTTCTCAAGAACGGACAATTACTGATGGTGCCTTGAATCGGCACCACAAGGATCCCTGCCACCATCCCTCACTCTTGAGTGTGTAATACACTTGCTTGTTGAGGTGACCACCAGGGCCTCATCACCATTCTTAAAGCAATGTAATTAGTCATGAGTAATGAGGGTCTAAGTTGGAGTGTTGCCTAGTAAGAAAGAAATGTTTTTGAAAAAAAATTGCAAAAGAACATATTGCGTTAACTGGATATTAGGGATAAAGGAGATAATCCAATTTCAAGTCAACAAATATTGGCCAGGTGCAGGGGCTCACGCCTGCAATGCCAACACTTTGGGAAGCCAAGGTGTGGGATCGCTTGAGCCCGGGACTTACAGACCAGCCTAGGCAACATGCGAGACCCTATCTCTACAGAAAGTGAAAAAAAAAAAAATTAGCCGGGTGTGGTCCCAGATAGTCAGGAAGCTGAGGTGGAAAGATCTCTTGAGCCCAGGAGTTCAAGGCTGCAGTGAGCCATGATTGTGTCACTGCATTCTGGCCTTGACGACAGAGTGACACCTTGTCTCAAAAAACAAGACAAAAACACACACACACACACAAATATTTATTGAGCATTTTCTTCATGCAATGACTTATACAAAGATCATCTAGAGATGTCCCTGACCTCAAGGTGCTTACATAAGAATTTAGAAAGTAAGGAGACAAGATAAGCAAACAAATAATACTACAAATTAGATTCATCACGTTGTGACAGTTGCACGGGGGAACACTAGGAGGGAGGGTCTCATACAGTTTGGGGCTAACAAATGATATTTTAGGAACCTTTATGGGCATGGAAGGGATGATGGACATGCAAACCTCTCACTGCCCTCCCCTTGGCCCAGACTGAAGTTGGAAGTTCAAGTCCACACCCACCGTCACTGGAGGCTGGTGGAACCATTTTGGAACTCGACCGGAATTCTCTGCTGTTCCTGGCTCCATCCAACCACTTCTGTCTGGGAGCCCTGGAGTCACAAGGAAAGGGCATGGAGTGCTACCAGAGTGTGTTCGGGTCCTTACAGAAACCCAGGGAAACTCAGCTTCTTGTTAGAGAAGCCAGCATCCCCAGGAATGTGAGATGAAGAGGGGTGCTGTGCGTGACATCCATGGGAATGTAAACAGAACACTGATCTAGAAGAGAGGGCAAGTAGGAGTTAGAAAACATCAGTTCCTAAATGACTTACCCACTTCCCACGCAGATTGCTTCGTGAAAAGTAGTAGGTTCGTGTTAGTAGCAGGTTTAAGAGATTAGGCATACCTAGCCAGGCAGGGTGGCTCACACCTGTAATCCCAGTACTTTGGGAGGCCAAGGTAGGCAGATCACGAGGTCAGGAGTTCGAGACCAGCCTGGCCAACATGGTGAAACCCCATCTCTACTGAAAGTACAAAAATTAGCCAGGCGTGGTGGTGGATACCTGTAATCCCAGCTACTCAAGAGACTGAGGCAGGAGAATCGCTTGAACCCGGGAGGTGGAGGTTGCAGTGAGCTCAGATCGTGCCATTGCACTCCTGCCTGGGCAACAAGAGCAAAACTCCATCACAAAAAAAAAAAAAAAAAAAGAGAGAGAGAGAGAGAGAGAAAGAGAGAGAGAGATTAGGCATATCCTTTGTGTTCCTGGCTGATGCTCTCATACAAGTTCTGTTCTAATACATTCACTGAAGTTTCCATGTTACATTCAGACAGATGACATTCATCTCCTGCAACAGGCAAGAGAATGTCCAAATTCTTCATTTTATTTGATTATGATTTTTTTAAAGAGACCATTGACAGGGGCTTTGGAATCTTCTTAATGTACAAAGGTAACAGCAAATACAGGAATTGATGGTCTCTATGTCCCACCTTTCGTTTCTAATTTTCTTCCTGGAAAAAAAAAAAAAAAAGCTTCCAGGAATTAGTGTCTAGTGTGTGATAATTATGTGCCTGTTTTGTATAAGGTGGAATCTGCAGGTCACAGGTTTTATGTTGTGATGAATACTATTTAAATGGCTTGATGTGGTCAATTAATGTACAATGCAATTTTTGTGTATCAATCAGTTTTCCAAATCATGATGTTATAATATCATCAACTTAGAATTCTCATGTAAGAGTCAGTAAAATATGTTTGGGTCTACAGTTCCTCAGAGTGCACGTGAAAATATTATTAAACCTGAGTTATTGAGCTTATGGGCTACATTTTCATCTAAATTAATACAATTCAGCCTGAAGGCATAAGAACGCATTAAACCAGAGCTCTGAGGAGAAATGGCTAATTCCAGGACTGGAGCAAGAAAGTACAGCATGAGCCTGCAACAGCCTGTTTTGCCAAAAAGTAAGGAAAGTAAGGATATGATCAAAAGGACATAGGATCCTGTATAAACGGGCTCCTACCTGGCCAAATAGGAGACACTTTCGGCATCAAAATATAACAAAAATAATGCATCCTGGCCAGGCGCAGTGGCTCACACCTGTAATCCTAGCACTTTGGGAGGCCGAGGCGGGTGGATCACCTGCGGTCAGGAGTTCGAGACCAGCCTGGCCAACATGCCAAAACCGCGTCTCTACTAAAAATACAAAAATTAGCCGGGCGAGGTGGCAAGTGCCTGTAGTCCCAGCTATTCAGGAGGCTGAGGCAGGAAAATGGCTGGAACCTGGAGGGCAGAGGCTACAGTGAGCCGAGATTGTGCCACTGCACTCCAGCCTGGGCAACAGAGCAAGACTCCGTCTTAAAAAAAAAAAAAAAAAATTGCATCCTATCCTGGCACCCATTGAATCAAATAAGAATGGGAAAGTCCATACTGATTGAAAAAATAAATGAGAGGAAAAAAAGAACATGCTCTCTCAGAGTAAAATGCGAACTAATAAATGTAGAAAAAATAGAAGTAGAAAATCACTCTTTTATGACCATCCTGGTAATAATTGATTCAAGTAGGAATTATCAATGGCTGTGAAAAGTAGAGTAAGTGTGTGACAAACAATAGGATATTTCTATATTCTCAAAGCATTTCCTGGCAGATTGCTTATAAATTACAAAGAACATAATGATTTCTAGGGAAGAAACCTGACAGACATCACCCCAATCAATGGATCAAAGTTAACATCACCAACGATATAGGACAGACGGACATGACTACCATGCCTTCAGATGTGATTTGACGGGACGAGCACAATGTCACTCATATGGTGTTTTGTCCAAAATGCATAACCTGAATGGGATCATGAGGAAACATCAGAAAAAATCAAACTGAGGCCTTAGCACCCCCTCCAGTCATGTTGTTCTATGGGTCTACAATATTTCTTTTGATGAAGGTAACAGCACCACCTCAGGATTTCCTACTGGTATGACCATGCTGTAATCCCAGCACTGTGGGAGGCTGAGGTGGGTGGATCACCTGAGGTCAGGAGTTCAAGACCAGCCTGGCCAACATGCTGAAACCCCGTCTCTACTAAAAATACAAAAATTAGCCAGCCATGGTGGTGCACGCCTATAATGCCAGCTACTCAGGAGGCTGAGGCAGGAGAATTGCTTGAACCTGGGAGACAGAGGTTGCAGTGAGCTGAGATCATGACACTGCACTCCAGCCTGGGTGACAGAGTGAGACTCCATCTCAAAAAACAAAAACAAAACAAAAAAAAAAAAACACTGAGGGACAGTGAAGGGCAGCTAGCAAATAACTGGCCTATAATTTTTTTAAAGTGATAACATGAAGAATAAAAAAGCTGACAAACTGTTCCAGATTAAAGGTAAGTAAAAAATCATTATCACTAAAGGCAATTTGAGCTTTTGATTTGACTCAGGATTGTGGGGAAAGGAGGCGGGGCGGGGAAAAGAAGTGGAGGACATGAATTGCCACAAAATCATTGAAACAATTGGTGAGATCTAAACACAGACTCTAGTAGATAATTACATTGTATGAATGTCAAATTTGCTGGGTCCCATATTTGTACTGTGGCTACATAACAGACCCTCCTTGTTCTTAGGAGTATACTCTGGAGCATTTATAAAGGGACACGATATCTGCAGCTATCTCTCAAATGGTTCAGAAAAAGCAAATGTGGCAAAATGTTAACAACGGTCAATCTTAGCAAAATACATACTAATGTTCTTTGGACTATTTTGGCAATTCTTCCAAACATTTGAAATTATTAAATGACCCCTTAGCACCCCCTCCAGTCATGTTGTTCTAAGTGTCTACAGTATTTATTTTGATGATGGTACCAGCACCATCTCAGGATTTCCTACTGGTATGACCACTGCCTTACAGATTTTACACTAATATATCTTTTGGCATTTTCACCACAATGCAGTGAGCCAATACCTATTGTCCCAATTTTACTGATAAGAAAAATGGAGGCTTAGAAAGGCCAAATAATAATATGTTAGATTAGATGGCTGCTCAGTCAATGTTCACCCCCATCCTCAATCTCCATGAGAGAAATATACTTCCCCTATTCCGTATTTGTTGGGTGAGGGCCATGGGACTAAATTTGGGGGAAGGAATGTTAGTGGACCAGGCAAGAGAAGTTTGAAATGTGATTGTCTTTTTGGTTGTGCTTACCCCTTGGTGCTTCTGCCGTGATTACGAGAAAAACATGTCTTGTGGAGTAGGCCTGAACCTACCAACAGCTTAAGGCCAAGCCAGCTGAGCCCAGCCTGCATCAACCAACACAAGCCAAGCCATGAATGCATGTTATTAGCTGCTACTGAGTTTGGGGTCCATTTGTTATATAACTTTACAGTGGCAGGCCAGGCGCAGTGGCTCATGCCTGTAATCCCAGCACTTTGGGAGGCCAAGGTGGGTGGATCACCTGATATCAGGAGTCCGAGACCAGCTTGGCCAACATGATGAAACCCCATCTCTACTAAAAATACAAAAAAATTAGCTAGGTGTGGTGGCAGGCACCTGTAATCCCAGCTACAGGTGCTGAGGCAGGGGAATCGCTGGAATCCAGGAGGTGGAGGTTACAGTGAGCCAAGATCGCACCATTGAACTCCAGCCTGGGCAACAAGAGAAAAACTCTTGTCTCAAACAACAAAACAAAACAAAACAAAAACTTTACAGTGGCAATAGACAACTGATACAACTAACATGTCTGAAATCACAAAGATAGTAAGAATTGGAGCCAGTCAGGAGCGGTGGCTCACACCTGTAATCACAGCACTTTGGGAAGCCAAGGCAGGAGCATCACTTGCATTCAGGAGTTCAAGACCAGCCTGGGCAACATAGCAAGACCCCATCTCTATAAATAAAAAATAAAAAATTAGCCGGGTGTGATGGCACACACTTGTAACACCAGCTACTCGGGAGGCTTAGATGGGAGGAGCACTTGAACCCAGAAGGTCAAGGCTGCAGGGAGCTGTGATCACGCCACTACACTTCAGCTGGGTGACAGGGCAAGACCTTGTCTCAAAAAAAAAAAAGAAATAGGAGCCAGGAAGCCGTGTTGTTGTGGTGCCTTATGCCACTCCTCCATCAAAGAGTACTTCCAAACATGTATAGCCTTCTTATTCACAATGATGACTCATGACTCTGTAAACTCCTAACATATCTCCTGAATCATAGAATAAAAGCAATTACAGCATCAAATACAAATCTGTCTTATTTTATTTTACAGTAAGTTGATAATCATGGCATATTTAATTAACCTTTCTGTTTACTGTCCTGGTCATATGGTACTACTATTTTTCAACACTAATAATTATCAAAATAGTCAATAGACACAGATTTTAAGTGGCATGGAGTGGAGGTATGGCTTGAATAACCACCGACTAGTCTCTAATGTCAGATGAAAAAATCAATTCTGTAAAAATTGGGATGAATTTCCTAGCAAGGGTTTTTACTCCTCTGTGCCCTAAGACAGAAGAGAATAAATTCTGCTGGATATTTTGAGTCTCTGGTTTTCGTCTTCCACAGAACCCAAAATGAAAAAATACACCTGTTCTCAAATCTTACATCCAAAGCAAGTTTTCCAATTTAAATCTAAAGGTAAGTCTGTTTGTTCATGTTTCCCAGTGACTAAAGATATTCTTATGTTTTTGCTAACACATTGAAACGTTTTTTCTTATACTAACAAAGGAATTCTTTTCAGCCAAGGAGTCTTTTTTAAAGTAACATTTAGCTGAAGAGTAAATCCTATAATAAAAATGCATCTAGGCGGCCGGGTGTGGTGGCTCACGCCTATAATCCCAGCACTTTGGGAGGCCAAGGCAGGTGGATCACCTGAGGTCAGGAGTTCAAGACCAGCCTGGCCAACATGATGAAACCGCATCTCTACTAAAATACAAAAAATTAGCGGGGCATGTTGGCAAGTACCTGTAATCCCAGCTACCTGGGAGACTGAGGCAGGAGAATCACTTGAACCCGGGAGGCAGAGGTTGCAGTGAGCCAAGATCATGCCACTGCACTCCAACCAGGGCAACAAGAGCAAAACTCCGTCTCAAAAAATACATATATAAATACATCTAAACATCTAGAATTGTAGCACAATGGTTACGGCTTGGCTTGTAACTATTAATGCCATTATGCAACAGCTCCTGGATCATTAATAGATCTACTTTGAGCAAATTTCTGGTAAAAGAAATGGCCACTGTTAATTCTTTTGTGACAGTGCTCTCAACTTTCATTCAGGTCAGATGCAGCCAGCAAAAAAGAAGGA
Source organism: Papio anubis (assembly GCF_008728515.1). Classification (NCBI taxonomy): domain Eukaryota; kingdom Metazoa; phylum Chordata; class Mammalia; order Primates; family Cercopithecidae; genus Papio; species Papio anubis. Next base: position 13,436,296 of record NC_044980.1, read on the forward strand.
GAAGAAGATGTTAAAAATTGAAAGATTATAAAGTTAATGCTCAATCAACAATATGTTGTTGCATGTATGCGTTGTGTGGGAAATTTTATACTATGAGAACTTGGTTTTTTGACTCATTTAAAACCTCCTATAAATATACATAAAAGTGAACTCCCTAAAACATATCCTTATTTTCTAAAGCCTGAATTTTTTTCCCTTGCCATAAAAGCAAGGCAGATTATTTGCAGAAACTGACATTAAAAATAGCTCTACGGTGGCTCAAGCCTGTAATTCCAGCACTTTGGGAGGCCGAGACGGGCAGATCACGAGGTCAGGATCGAGACCATCCTGGCTAACCCCGTGAAACCCCGTCTCTACTAAAAAAATACAAAAAACCAGCCAGGCGAGGTGGCGGGCGCCTGTAGTCCCAGCTACTCGGGACGTTGAGGCAGGAGAATGGCGGGAACCCGGAAGGCGGAGCTTGCAGTGAGCTGAGATCCGGCCACTGCACTCCAGCCTGGGCGACAGAGCGAGACTTCGTCTCAAAAAAAAAAAAAAAGCTCTGGTGATATTGTCTACATAGCAGAAGATTCTCTTTTTGTTTCATACTCTCATTAATGAGACAAGGCAAAAAGTGTGTGAATTAAAGAGTGAGAAAACAAACACTCTAAAAGAATAGAATGCGAAAGCTTCCCCACTGGCTCATGAAAATGTCAATAAAGCAGACATTTGAGCTAATTTCATAATAATGAAGCTTTGGTAACAGTGATTAAACAAATGTAGTTCCTTTTTAGGGAGTAGATGGTATAGTCTCCTCTTATGCTCTCATGAGAAATAGATGTTCTTCTGCCATCTTTACTGGATAAAAGAGATCCCTGTTCAAAAGCCTGAAACAAAGCAATGAATCAGGAGCTGGGAATTTCCAAAGAGGAAAGTTGTCCCATTGCTTCTCATTCTTAATTTGTCTTTGCAGCGTATGCAAGAAGCTATTCTTAGATAAGGTAAAAAAGGAAAAGGAATAATGGCAGCAATTTTGACTTCATGACGAGGCTCTGGTCCCATTAAATGGCCTCCAGTTTTTTCTAGTATGACACAGGTCATTTATATTTTTATAAAAAGAGAAGTCAGCGCTTGACTTTACAACTATTGAAGTGGAATAATAGTTAGCAAATGTTGAAACTTTAAATGAGATGTAAACCGTATCGGAAGTGGCGAGGCAGCAAATGTGCATCTGTGGCCTGCCTCATGAAGCAAGAAGAGGGCCTCATTAAAAACTCAGAACACACATAAATTATCCCACAATGGTGTAAAACGCATTAGAAAAAATTCATCAACAAACCGGTGGAACTAATGTTATGCAGATTAATTTCAAAGTCCTTCAACATCAAAAACGTCATAAAAACATATTTAAGAAGAAGAATCCATTACGCCATCTGGAATTCAGATTTCTGGTTGCAAACCAATTGGTATCATGAATTAATCTTTTCAATAGAAGTAATCTGGTATGATCAATAAATCACAAAATATGAGATAGTCATTACGTATGTAATATAGAAAACAGACCCCCATCCATAATGTTCTGGTTATGGTAAACCTAAGTTATCTGAAACGGAATATACATGAAATATAAATTTGTAGACATTTTATCACTGCAATAAGTAATGCATATTGCATTTGTTAAATACTATTGATATGTGAAGTTTAAGCCTATATTCTTAACATTTTTAAGGTTCTTTCCCCTTTTTGAGTTGGGATTGAAGAGCCGTGAGACACTGCACTCCACTTGTTTGAAGAGGCAAGATGGCCTTATCCACACTTCTAAGAACAGACGTTCTTTTCTGAGTACTTACTCTATGCCAGGCAGTAGGTTTAGATGGCAGAGCCAGGATTTGAACTGAGCAGTCTTACTCCGTAGCTCATTCATTTAACCAGAATGCTTTGATGCTTCCCAAACACGTATCTAGAAAGTGTGATTTCAAAACTTTTCTCCCCCAAACCCCGTAACTCTCATCGGCTCTAGCTGGCGGTGACTTTGAAGTCTTATCCCTATCTGTGCCCTAAGAGACCTCTAGATGCCTGGGGTAAGAAAGGAAGCAGAATGTTGGAGGATGGCTGTGCTGCCCTTCGTCTCTTCCCTCCTCATGGTTCTAGGGTGGGCACTGCGTCTGGAACTCCAGAGAGTAACCATTGCCACGATCCCAGTTAGACTCAAACCGGCTTCTTATCTGCGCCAACTGAAGAGGGGACCTCATCTCCTTCCACTTTTCCTGGCCAGCAGGGATAGAGGCACGTATTTCCAGGAGAGAGCAAGGTCTTCCAGTGACCCTCACTGGGGGTTCATCCAACCATAGAGAGCTTGCACAGCTTATCTTTCCTGCCCTCACTTTCCCAGAGTAGCAATCTCCTCATGACTTCACTCAAGTGGCATTATCTTCTTTCTGAAAGAAGTTTGGACAGAAAGAAATAAAGCATCTCTCTGATTTATTGAAGCTGGTTTGCCAACATTGTTTATGCCACTGGTTATTTCGTTGCCAGTTTGAACATCACCTATACTCAAAGTTCAAGAGCATGGTTTCAAAAACTAGCTGACGTAGATAGGAAACTGAATGTCAGATTGAAGTGGCTACATTGCTCTACACAGTGCTAAAAGAGCTTCCGTGTTACTGCTTTGCAGAAGGCATCTTCATATCAAATACCAATGTACTCTCTTTAACCAGAGTAGGTGACAGCCTAAGTGATTATTACTAACGCCTGAAGTTCCTTAACCGGATAATGTCTTTCATACATCAATTAGAGACAGGTTTGAAAGGCAATTCCCCTTAGTCAGTGCTACCACCTTGATTTAGCCCTACACTAAGTATACATTATTAGTCACTCATCGTATCATATACTACTAAGAAAGAAGGGGAGAGGAAAGAGAAATACAGTGTCTGCAGTGGAGAAAGAGAATATTCTATAGACAACTAATTTCTTGAGTAATTTCTTAAAATTACTCTAGTATTGTTTTGTTGTTTTTTTGTTTGTTTGTTTGTTTGAGCAGTCTTGCTCTGTCACCCAGGATGGAGTGCACTGGCGCAATCTCAGCTCACTGCAACCTCCACCTCCTGGGTTCAAGTGATTCTCCTGCCTCAGCCTCCTAAGTAGCTGGGATGACAGGTGTGCACCACAATACCCAGCTAATTTTTGTCTTTTTAGTAGAAACGGGGTTTCACCATGTTGGTCAGGCTGGTTTTGAACTCCTGACCTCAAGTGATCTGCCCACCTTTGGCCTCCCAAAGTGCTGGGATTACAGGCGTGAGCCACTGCACCCAGAAAAAATTACTTTATTACTGAATATAAGCTCAATAAACATTAAAACTGAATGGAAAATTGAAGATGGGAAGAGAAGAAGGGAAAATGGAAACTAACTATGTTTACTTCTTGATTTTACAAAAGGCAGCTAAATGGTACTTTGACAACAAATTAGGAATAGAAGGAAACTTTCTCAACCTGATAAAGAGTGTCTGTGAAAATCCCACAGCTAGCATCACATTTAATGGAAAAAAAACCTGAAAACTTTCCCTCTAAGACTAGAAATGAGACAAAGATCTTTGCCCTCACCATTTCTATTCAACATTGTACTGGAGGTTCTAGCCAGAGAAAGAAAAGGAAAGAAAAAGAAACAAAAGGCATCCAGATTGGAAAGCAAGAAGTAAAATGTTCTCTATTTGCAGAGGACATGATCTTATATATATATAATTCAAAAAGATCCTCTACAAAACTATTAGAACTAAGAAGTTTAGAATTGTCTCAGGATACAAGATCAATATACAAAAATCAATTGTATTTTTATACAATAGTAAGGAATAATCCAAAAATAAATCAAGAAGACTATGTACAACAGCACACACAAAAAAAGAATACTCAAGAAGATGTTCAACAAAAGAAGTGCAAAACTTAACTATACATCTAAATAATGAAAAGACATCCTATGTTCATAGACCAAAACTTTTCAGTTAAGATGACAGTACTCCCCAAATTGATCCACAGATTCAATGCAATTCTTATCAAAATCCCAACTGTATCTTTTGCACAAATTGACAAAATAACCCTAAAATTCATATGGAAATGCAAGAGACCCAGAATAGCTAAACAATGATGAAAAAGAAAAGGTTGGAGGACATAAACTTCCTAATTTGAAAGCTTACAACAGAGCTACAGTAATAAAGACATTGTTGTACTGGCATAAGGATAGGCATATAGATCCATAGAATAGAACTGAACCAAAAATAAATCCTTACATTTGTGGTCAGTTTATTTTTGACAAAGATTAGAAGATAATTCAATATGGAAAGAATAGTCTATTCAACAGTTGCCTCTGGGACAACTGAATATTCACATGCGAGAAAGTGAAGTTGAATCCCTATCTCACACCACACACACTAATTAATTAAAAATAAATCAGAACTAAATGTGAAAGCTAAAATTCTAAAACTTCCAAAGGAAGCATAGAAATAAATCTTTGTGACCTTGGATTAGGCAATGACTTCTTAGATACAAACCAAAAGCTCAAGCAATAAAAGACAAAATGGATAAATTGGACTACTTCAAAATTTTAAACTTTCGTGACACTATCAAGAAAGTGAAAAGATGATGGACAGAATGGGAGGAAATATTTTCAAACTATATATTTGAGAAGGAATTTCTATCCAGAATATATAAAGAATTCTTAGAAACTAACAATTAAAAGACAAATAAAACAATTTAAATGGGCAAAGGATTTAAACAAACATTTCTTCCCCAAAAAATATACAAAGGGTCAACAAACACATGAAGGGATTCTTAAAGTCATTAGTTACAAGAGAAATGCAAATCAAAACCACATCCTGTAAGAAGACTAACATTTAAAAGACAATAACTAGGCCAGGCGCAGTGGCTCACGCATGTGATCCCAGCACTTTGGGAGGCCGAGGTGGGTGGATCACTTGAGGTCAGGAGTTTGAGACCAGCCTGGCCAACAGGGTGAAACCCCATCTCTACTAAAAATACAAAAATTAGCCAGGCATGGTGGTACATGCCTGTAATTCCAGCTACTTGGGAGGCTGAGGCAGGAGAATTGCTTGAACCCAAGAGGCGGCGGTTGCAGTGAGCCAAGATCGCACCATTGCACTCCAACCTGGGTAAAGAAGTGAGACTCTATCTAAAAAAAAAAAAAAAGAAAGAAAAAAGACAATAACTAGTGTTTGTGAATATGTAGAAAAATTGAAACCCTCATTCTTTGCTGCTGGGCATGTAAAATGGTGCAGCTGTTTTGGAAAATAGTTTGGCAATCCCTAGAATTGCTAAACACAGAGTTACCATATGACTCAGCAATTCCATTCCTAGGAATCCAAAGGAACTGAAAACACGTTCACACAAAAACTTGCACACAAATGTTAACAGCAGGATTATTCATAATAACCCCCAAAAGTGGAAAAAACCTAAATGCTTATCTACTGATGAATAGATTAAAAATACTAGGGTTTTTAAAAAATAGAGTATTATTTGGTAATAAAAAAAGAATGAAGTAGTGATACATGCTACAATATAAGTGAACCTTGAAAAACATTTTGCTAAGTGAAACAAGCCTGTTACAAATGATCACAAATTATATGATTCCATTTATGTGAATCAACACGTAGACAAAAAGTAGATAAGGGGTTGCCTGGGGCTGAGGGAGGAAGGAAGTCATGAACATGGGGAATCACTGTTAATACGTAGGGGGTTTCTCTTCAGAAATGTTGATGTGGTTAAATGTTCTAAAATTAGGTTATGGTGATGGTCACATGGCTGTGAATATGATAAAACATGGTACCTTATAAATGGATGGGTTTTATGGTATATAAAATATATCTCAATGGATCTTTTTTTAAAAAACATACTTTAGCATAGGCTCTATCAGGAAAAATACATCCACTTGTCATACAACTTGATTTTCAATTTTTTTTTTTTTTTTTTTTTTTGAGATAGGATCTGATTCTGTCACCCAGACTGGAGTACAGTGGTACAATCTTGGCTCACTGCAGCCTCCACCTCCCAGGCTCAGGTGATCCTCCCACCTCAGCCTCCTGAGTAGCTGAGTCTACAGGTGTGCATCACCACATCCGTCTAATTTTTGTATTTTTTGTAGAGATGGGGTTTCACCATGTTGCTCAGGCTGGTCTCGAACTCCTGAGCTCAAGTGATCCACCCCTCTCAGCCTTCCAAAATGCTGGAATTACAGGTGTGAGTCACTGCACCTGGCCTTGGATTTTCAAATTTCAATTAAGTTATTGTGGTAACCATTGTGAGTTGGCTACCCAACAACCATTCTCCTCTTGTCTCTGGGAGCCAAATCCCAATTTTGTCCAGGTGTGAGGCAATAATGTGCCTGCGTGCTGAGTATTGATTACCCTAACTCCAAACCCATCACGATATCCTCATCTACCTTTGACAGTGACTCATTCAGGAGTGGCAGGTGTTCCAGTCCTGGCCAATGACACAAAAGAGGAGTCTTCTGCTAAAACTCTTAGCGAGTTAAAAAGTCCTGGATAAAAAAGGAAGATCCCAGGTCAGATGTAGTGGTGCATACCTGTAATCCTCGTACTTTGGGAGGCTGAGGAGGGAGGACTGCTTGAGGCTAGGAGTTTGAGGCTGCAGTGAGTTCTGATCACAGCAGTGCATTCCAGGCTGGATGACATAGACAGGAAGGAAGGAAGGAAGGAAGGAGAGGGAAGGAAGGAAGGAAGGAAGGAAGGAAGGAAGGAAGGAAGGAAAGAAAGAAAAGCTAGCTCTCTCTATTCCCTGATTTTAGACTTTATTTTGGGGGAAGTAATGCTTGGGGGTACATGAGTCATGTGGTAATCTTGAGGACAAGGAAGCTGCCTTGAGCTGCATCCCTGAAACAACCTGGTACCAGACCTCTTAGAAAACAAGATTTTTAAATAAACCTCACTGTTTAAGCCACATTCTGTCAAAGAGGCTGTTTACTGCAGCTGAAAGCATGCTCGTTAATCTACTTTCTCTTAAATGGGCTTATTTGTGAATACTCACAAAATTACACGCTCACTCATATATCAAAGTTTGTCTTTAGAAGATAAAGTTGATCTAGACTTTTTCAGAAGACAGGCCTAGCACTGAGTCACGTAACGGTGCAAGAGGAAAGCACCGTGCTCGATAGGAGAAACAGCCTTCTATATGTAAAGTGGACCAGAGGTTGATCAGCCTTTGTTAGGAAGGCTGATGAGGATTCCCTGTTCAGGAGGCAGGACAAGCCTTTGATGGGGCCTGCACTAGAGAGTTTGAAATTCTATGTTGTTTTTCTTTTCTTTTTCTTTTTCTTTTTTCTTTTTTTTTTTTTTTTTTTTGAGACAAGAGTCTCCCTCTGTCACCCAGGCAAGACTGTAGTGGCACGATCTTGGCTCACTGCAACCTCTGCCTCCCAAGTTCAAGTGATTCTCCTGCCTCAGTTTTCCAGGTAGCTGGGCCTACAAGCGTGCACCACCACACCCGGCTAATTTTTAATTTGTAATGGAGACAGCGTTTCACCATGTTAGTCAGGCTGATCTCAAACTCCTGACCTCAAGTGATCTGCCCACCTCAGCCTCCCAAAGTGCTAGGATTACAGGTGTGAGTCACCACAACCGGCCTTGTCTAATTCTTCATGAAAATTTGAACAATATCCTGGCATCCACCATTTAAGAGAATTTGGTAAGTTATCTGCAGAGTGAATAAGAAAGAAATCATACTAGAAAAGCAAACGTAATAATTCTGAAAGAAAACTACCATTTTTCATCTTTAAATTGTTTATCTTAATAGTCCAAGAAATGTGTGAAAATACCTACAATTGTTAATGCTATAATGAAACTTCTTTATAAACCTGTAGGCGTCAGATTTACACTTGTCTCATAATTGTTATGCAATTCTTTATAAATGTAATTGTTTTAAGTGCCGTGATTTGACCTAAATAAATGCAAAATGTTGATATGGAATAACAAGGTAACCTCAAATTGTTTTTAGTGATAGAATTAATGCCACAGAGGCAGGTTTAACTGCTGCGCTTGTTGTTATTTTATGTTCAAATTTTATAATTAAAGACAGTTGGCAATCCACTTCCAGAACAACAATGTGAGCATCATGAATGCACTCATCAGGGCAACCATCAAAATGGATGAAAATTATTTTTTATAAAACAGGCTAGGCCAGGCGCGGTAGCTCATGCCTATAATCCCAGCACTTTGGGAGGCTGAGGCGGGCGGATCACAAGGTCAGGAGATCGAGCCCATCCTTGCTAACATGGTGAAACCCCGTCTCTACCTAAAATACAAAAATTAGCTGGGTGTGGTTGTGCGCGCCTGCAGTCCCGGCTACTCAGGAGGCTGAGGCAGGAGAATCACTTGAACCCGGGAGGCGGAGGTTGACGTGAGCTGAGATCACGCTATTGCGCTCCAGCCTGGTGACAGAGTGAGACTCTGTCTCAAAAAAATTAATAATAATAAAACAGGCTGGGCATGGTGGCTCATGTCTATAATATCAGCAATCTGGGAGGCCAAGCCAGGAGTATCACTTGGGGTCAGGAGTTTGTGACCAGTCTGGGCAGCATAACAAGACCCCAACTCTACAAAACAAAAACAAAAAGGCAGGTGCGGTGGCATGTGTCTGTAGTCCCAGCCGAAGTGGGAGGATCACCTGAGCCCAGGAGTTTGAGGCTGAACTGCCATGAGCCATGATTACGCCACTGCACTCCAGCCTGGGCAATACAGTGAGATTCTGTTTCTTTCTTTTTGTTGTTGTTGTTGTTGTTGTTGTTTTGAGAGAGCGTCTCGTTTTGTCACCCAGGCCGGAATGCAGTGGCATGATCTTGGCTTACTACAAACTCCGCCTCCTGGTTTCAAGCAATTCTCCTGCCTCAGCCTCCGGAGTATCTGGGATTACAGGCGTGCGCCACCATGCCCAGTTAATTTTTGTATTTTTAGTAGAGACAGGGTTTCGCCATGTTGGCCAGGTTGGTCTCGAACTCCTGACCTCAGGTGATCCCCCTGCCTCGGCCTCCCAAAGTGCCGGTATTACAGGCATGAGCCACCATGCCTGGCCTGCCAGACCCTATTTCTAAAGAAATTTGTTTTATTTAAAACAAAAACTAAAACCTAGCCATTTAAAGTTTTAGGAAATTCTCCAAAGGAAATGAAGAACCAGGTATTCAATGTCCTAAATCTGGGTAAGAACAGCAAGATCAGTGGCACTGAAGTCACTCTCCACTCCCTCTGTCCTGCTCAGCATGATGGAAGCTCCCTTCCAGGTGGGTGTGGCCAAGAAGATGGGGCTCACTCTCAGCTCTCAATCAGTTGCTACAATGTCTCCCTGGGAGGCTTAAGCCAATAGCATTTCTCATTCCTGCCTCCAGGTCTTGTTGCAAATCCTGAATTCCAAGCGTGGCTGAGAGTTCCTGAGCTCCTTTTCTCCACCGAGCCCCACTTCATAGGCAGGGCAGAGGCTCTACCTTGAGTGCAACAGGCTGAGAACATAAGAGTCCCACTTTCCTTCACCCCAATTTGCTCATGGGTCAGAGGTCCACCCCAAAAAAGGCAAACTGAGAAGATCAGAGGCTCACAGCCCCAACCAGGCCCAGCAGCCCATCCCTAAAGCAGAGGGTCACTCGGAAGCACACCACTGCCCCTGCAGTCTGCTCTGGAGTCATTGTTCAGAGATTTCGCCAAAGAGGAGAGGCAGGCTATAAAACAGCTCTGAAGCTTTCCCCAAAGACACTGACTTTTTAAAAACCAGCTGGTGGGGAAGTTGAAGCCTAAGGATACTCTCAAAAACAAATGGAGGACTTGGTGGTAAGCAATTAAGAGGAGACTGGTAGCTTCATGAGAGAGAAAAGCTACACCAGAGCCAGCTAGTTTCCCAGAGAAAATCTGGAAAAGAGACAGTTAATAACAGCACTCCGGGGGGGAAGAACAAACTCCAAAGACTGGCCTCAAAAACCATCCCTGAAAAGAGATCCACATTTAATTGGATCCAACTGTGGAGCAATTTATGCCCCAAAGCATTGTAAAAACTGAGAGCAATCAGCCAGCTATTAGTGGAATCTAACGAATGGATGTGATACCAACAGAGACGGACAACTGAGAAATAGGAGAAACGACAGTCAAAGAGATCCCTGATAAAACTACTGTCCAACCCAGGGTGACTTCGTACATGACCAAGGCTCTGCTCCCTGACATCAAAGACTTCTCACAGCAGTGAAAGTAGACTTTACTAAAAAGGTTTGGCCAAGACACTAAACAAGTAAACAAGCAAACAGCAACAATAAGCCTTGAAGTTGGAAGAAGTCAATATCCAGAATTGCTACAAGACATTGTAAGATACAATGAATTTCTCTGAGGTCCTCTTCAGAAATTTAGCCTGCTAACTTCCTTGTCTTTTGTTCTCAAACTCAACTTTCCTGTTCCTCCTTGCCCCTAGTTACTGTAAACAGCCTACCCTCTTCCCATCAGCTCCAATCAATAACTCACATCTGTTTCCTTCATTACCTGAACCCATTGTTCCCCCAAAACTACACATCTCACACACTCCACCTCTGTACCTCGTATCCCCTCCTGTTCTATATTTAGAAAAATACGTACCAGTAACCAATCGGGTCAGTTTAGATTGTACGGTCCGACCCCAGCCCATGGGGGAGGGACACAGAGGTAGGGATTGCCTTAAGGATATAAAACCCCCCTAGTCTCCTTTGTTCCCTGTGCTCTTGCCATCTTGATTGACACAAGTGGCACCCTTCTGCAGAATACATTGCCTTGCTAAGAGAATTAAACTAAGGAAAGTACACTTTTTTAAGGGTTTGCCCTTAAGAAGAGAACATACTGCTTATGCACTTCTTTCTTGTCACCAAGCTGATAATATAATTACATAAATTTCTTACAATGACACCATTGACTGATGAGCAATGGAAGGGGAATTCTTCAATAAAAGTAAATAAAAGTCTGAGGTAGTATGGAGCCTATGGGAGCTCATTCACACAGGATTCAGAACTTCTCCCTCTTGGTCCACACTGCATGTCTGGAAACAAGCTGCCCTTTTCAGGGAAGAGAAATTAACTCCATACACTTTTGATCAGTTCAAAGGCAGATTGGGCCGGGCGTGGTGGCTCACGCCTGTAATCCCAGCACTTTGGGAGGCCAAGGCGGGTGGATTCACCTGAGGCTGGGAGTTTGAGACCAGCCTGATCAACACAGAGAAACCCCGTCTCTACTAAAAATACAAAATTAGCTGGGCGTGGTGGTGCATGCCTGTAGTCCCAGTTACTCGGGAGGCTGAGGCAAGAGAATAGCTTGAACCCAGGAGGCGGAAGTTGCAGTGAGCCAAGATTGCACCGAGCTGAGATTGCACCATTGTACTCAAGCCTAGGCAACAATAGCAAAACTCCATCTCAAAAAAACAAACAAACAAACAAACAAAGCAGATTGTGCCCTGAAATTCTTATTGTTTTAGAGAAAAGGAGGCAAGAGATTCCCTTTTAGAATGTTGAACGGCCTTGATGGGCACCCTAACCTCAGCAGAGCTTTGACAGTTGGATGGAAATTATCACATTTCTTCCAGATTAGACATAACCAAAATCCTTTCTCAGAGTCATTGGTAAGGAATTTGCTTAATAACTGAACCTGTGGTCTCTGGGCTGCCTGCCAACGGCAGGACTAAATAAAGACGAGGATGCAGACACAGGCAGGCATGAGAGAAGATACTGTGTCCCTGACTTTATTGTTCTGGCTTTTTTTTCTTCATCTCTTCCTATTCTCCTTTCTTGTCTATTTATAGCAAACAAAATTACCCCTTAAATCTGAGTGCAACACACATGAATGCATGGCTTAAGCAGATATTATGCAAATGATTACAGAATAATAAAATTAGATGTCCAAAGCAAAGTATTTCCATTACCATCAACCCATGGCAAGGTTCCCTATTCTATTTTTAAGCAGCTTCAAATCTACTTGTGATCTTTTATCACAATTTCATTTTTATAACAACTTTCCTGGTTTATAGAATGTTTGCCATCTATATGTTTCCTATACAGAAGAAAACAAAATATCCCACTATATCTATTTCTATAGCAAGATTTTGTAGGAAATGTTGCCTATCAAGGAATATCCTTTCAATTTTCACTTACATGGAAAATCAAACTGCTCTTCAGACCTACTAAAACTCTCTTTACAATTTCCAGTCTATTTCAAGCTTCGTTTGAAAAAGTGACTTTTTTTAGAGACCAGAGAAAACCTAATTCTGCTTTTCTTTTTTCTTCTTTTTTTGGGGAGGAGGGTACAGAGTCTCACTCTGTGGCCCCAGCTGGAGTGCAATGGCCCAATCTAAGCTCACTGCAGCCTCTGTCTCCCAAGTTCAAGAGATTCTCCTGCCTCAATCTCCCAAGTAGCTGGAACTACAGAGATGTCCTGCCACGTCTGGCTAATTTTTGTATTTTTAGTAGAGATGGGGTTTCACCATGTGGACCAGGCTGGTCTTAAACTTCTGACCTCAGGTGATCCACCTGCCTCAGTCTCCCAAAGTGCTGGGATTACAGGCGTGAGCCTCTGCGCCCAGCCAAAACCAAAAAAACCTGACTCTGACTTTCAAATAAAAGTACCACGAATAATAAAATTTGGGCATATTCAGGAAGCATTTGAAAGTTTTGATTGGAGAAACTATTGATCGATCTTCACATTACCACTCAATTTTCTCTAGTTCTCTAGTTTCATTAGTTTCTTGTTTATTTCCACTGAAATTCCCACTGTTTCTTATTTTTCTGTGGTAGATTAAATCTACAAATGGAGATAAACATTTTTATTTATCTAGTTAGTGCTTACTGTACTTTCTGTATCTGGGGAACCATGTATCTCACCAATTCTAGTAAATTCTCCAACTGTCATTTATTTATTTATATGTTTCATTTACTTCCTTCTCTCCATTCACTCCTTCAGGAAATAAGTGAAACTGACTCAGTTTATCCACCATATCTCTTTTTGTTTTGCTTTGCATAAAAACACAATTCTTTATTAGAGTGAGTATATTTACTAACCTATTTTAACATAGTTCATGAATTAACATAGTTTAGAAATGATCAATTGCAAATTAAGGACTTTGCTGATCATACTTACTTCTTAGGCTTTATCATTTCCTAATCTTTTTTTTTTTTTTTTTTGAGACGGAGTCTCTCTCTGTCGCCCGGGCTGGAGTGCAGTGGCCGGATCTCAGCTCACTGCAAGCTCCACCTCCCGGGTTCACGCCATTCTCCTGCCTCAGCCTCCTGTGTAGCTGGGACTACAGGCGCCCGCCACCTCGCCCGGCTAGTTTTTTGTATTTTTTAGTAGAGACGGGGTTTCACCATGTTAGCCAGGATGGTCTTGATCTCCTGACCTCGTGATCCGCCCGTCTCGGCCTCCCAAAGTGCTGGGATTACAGGCTTGAGCCACCGCGCCCGGCCCATTTCCTAATTTTTAAGTAAACTTTACTGTGCTACAACGTACACAACAAAATTCACAAATTTTAAGAGGAAGTGGATAAATTCTGTCAAATGTATTTATCCATATAACCAATGCCTCATTTAAAACATAGAATATCTCCTTAGAAAGTTTCCTGTGCTCATTTTCAGTCAATCAACACCCCACCGCCACACCCTAGTCAACCCCGATCTGATTTCCAAGAACTTCATCGTATAAATAGAAATGTACAGGCTCTCCTCTTTCGCCTCCAGTTTCTCTTACTCAAGATAACGTGGGAAAAGATTCATCCATGTTGTTGCACGAATCAGTAGTTTGTTCCTTTTTATGGCTATAAATTGGTATTCCATTGTATGAATACACCACAATTTGTTTATCCACATACATTCTATGTATTATTCCATACATATAAGCAATCTAAATTGTTACATTTTAAAATTGCATATATTCAATATAAGATGATATAGAAAAAATCTTGGTAACTTCTAGTGGCTTTTCTTACTCAAGTCTTCAGCACTTGAGTAAGAGATCCTTACTGCCAAGATCAACCTTCCGTTCACCTGAAAGTCTTCTATTCCGTTTTGCTCTCATCCCCTGCAGGAAGCAATCCCTCTTGCTTCCCAGTTTTTACTTCACATGATACACCACTTTCTATTTTTGTTATGGTTACTTACATACATATCTAATATCAACTACTAGACTCTAAGCTGCTTGAAGTCAGGATCCAAGTGATGTTTAGCTTTGCCTGGTCCACAGCACTTAGCAAATGGCTGGCTTGTGGGAAGGGCTCAAAGCACGGCAGCTGAGTAGGTAAATAAACAGGTGAATTCCTGTATTCCAAAGTAGCTTCAGGGACTCCCCACTTTGTAGTTTGTCATGCAAACTCTTCCACAAGGAGCTCCAACCTAGCTTTCCAACTGCAGTCTCGTGATTTTTCCTACATAATACCTCTCCTTCAGTTAAATTCTTCTTTGCTAACTTCCATCATTTTATCTGTTATATTATTCCAGTCTAGTAGAAAACACACACGTACACACACACACACCCGCACACACAACCCTATCTTTATTTTCCCCACCTCCTGAATGATAGTTAGAGTTTCAAGGTATCTGTTTCCAGGGACCCCCACCACCGCCCCCACCACCATCCGCCACCTTGGTCAGCAGGGACCATAAAATAAGCAGTTGTAGATGGTGCCCAGTAGGGGGAGGCGTGCCCATAAATCTTCCACTAAATCCCAGGCCTTTCTGAAGCCCAGGAGATTTTAAAGAAGCTACATGTTTACAAAAACATCTTCTAGGTTAAAGAAATAAACAAGAGTTCAGCTAACTCCTTCCTCTGATTACAAACTGAGTAATCTCTGCTCACCAAAGCACGGTAATTTAAGCACAAATAACAAAGACAAAACCATATGACCATTTTTAAATCTCTAAGGACCTCACTCTATTTGCATCCTCATTTCTTTTAATCCATGAAAATCTATTCACAGATTGAACGTTAAATCTGTGTTGTTGAATCAGGAATTAGTAATGGAAAGCTGGACGTCTTGCCCTCCAGATGCAGAGATTAGTTCAAAAGAAAAACATCTGTACTGCCTACTTCTCTTCCATCTCCACCCACTTCTCAGCACCATTTAGGTTTTAAAAATGTTTTGTTATGGTCTACCAAATGGCAGTCATTTTTTTATGTACTAAGTTTAAGATACCATGGGATTTGATTTGACTCAATGTTAATCATTGAGTCACGCTGATCACAAACCAAAAGTGAACAGTCATCATGAAACAAACTGTGTCACACCACAGGGAACAGAATGGTAACCCCGCCCGTTCTCACACAGGGGCAGATAGATTTCACAGAGAATTAGTAGAGCTCAGGGCTTCGTAAGCTTAAAAATTCATGACGCTGGAAGAGTTCATTTCATAAATGAGAAAAGTAAAATCTAGAGAGATCAACGTGGCTTTCTCAAGAGACTCAAGTTAGTGATGAAGCAGAGACTAGAGTCCAGTGTTTGGATCTGTTACGTCTCGGATGATCTTCTCCAAACACTATTCATTGCACTTCCTTGGCAGTGTCAGCAAGAGATGATATCTTAAAAGGATAGTTTTTGTGCCCAGTTCCTTTAGGGATATACTAAGAAGGCAATGCAAACACCAGGTCAACTTGAAGAAAGCCTCTCTAAGCAGCCAGCCAGACTTGAAGTTTCGTACAACCGCCACATTGGCACCATTTAAACAAGTTCTTGTAAAAAGAATCTTCGAGGAAGAAAGCAAAATCCATCCATGATGAATAGTGCATGTGTTAGCACCCATCCTATACATCTCTTCCACAATTATTTATTGGGTGGAGTATGCAACAAGAGTGTGTTATTATATTAGTCAGTTAGTTGTCCCTTGAATCTAAAGATAACACCTACAGTTCCCATTGCGTTGGAGAGAGGACGGAAATGCTAAAAGCTGTGTTAAAATGACAGTGTTTAATAACAATGACACTCGAGCTTTGTAATGTTTTTCATGGTGGATCTCAAAGCATTTGGCAAATGGCCATGACATTTCAACACAGTATTATTCTGAAGAAGTATCATTGTGATTTCCTTTTGATAAGTCAGAGGAAGAAAGATAATCGCCCGTGAAAATCTATCTAGCAAGTGGGATTTTTAGCCCTAACGTTTTTATTTTTAATTACGCCTAATTTTGTACATTAGCTAAAAACTTTTTGGGAATACATTTAATTCTAATTAAATAAATAAAGTGATCTGATTTAGGATCTAAACTCAAAAGTCCTGTGCTCATTCCGAGGCAGCGGTTACTCTTCTGGCTTCCTGACATAAAATTCATACAAACAACCCTCATAAAACATCATCTGAAATTCCAGGAGTGGAATGTGCGAGGCAACTTAACACGGAATAGAGCAACTTCAAAAGAAAAAAATACAGAAGCTAAGATCTCTTCCCGGAACTACCACTATTAAAAATTAATCCAGGAATTCAGGTTCGGGATGAGGTAGGAGGATGGGTGGGAGGGAATTAGAAAGAAAGGAGAAGCAGACAAAGACTGTTTAAATATTTATGATTCTTATTTGAAATCAGAGAAAGATTCCCTACTTGCAAGACTTGAAGTGTCATTATAATTAAGTACTTCAGATATTTTATATTGTATTTGATGGGTTTTGACTTCAAAGGAACTTAGGGGCAAAGTCTCAGCCAACACAGAGCATTCACTGCAGCCCCTCCCGAAGCGTTCCAAGTCATCACAGAGGCTTCAGCCTAGTCCGTCTCAAAAAAGCACAATATCCTAGGAATGCAACCATTTCTCAACTCCGAAGTGGTCAACGAGATGTAAGTGGAACTTGTTGGATAGGGCCTCTGGAAAAGTTCCTAAAAGAGGACTGACTCAGCTATGAGGTGAGCTCTTTCATGGTTCCACCCACATCTCCTTCTTCCTGCCTGAAATGTGGACATGACGGCTGGTGTTCCAGCAGCCATTTTGTATCTTGAGATAGACCTTGAGAAAAAAAGCCACACTCTGAGGGGGGTAGAAGAAAGAAAAAAAGAACCTACATACCTGATGACCAAGTTGATGTCATGCCCACCCAGAATTGCCTAATTTGGGATTTTTTTTTTTTACCTAATAGGAAGTCTCTTACTTGAGTTTTTCATTATTTACTCACTGATACATCCAACTCAGTAGATTTTAGGACTCTCTCTAAAACTGTCTTTGATTCTTGAGGAAGCATAGCCAGTACTGTTTTCCTTGACTTTCTAAGATAGGTCCACCAAATCCTCCACGTTAAGTAACTCTAGAGGACCTTTCTTATATCGTGGGCCATGAGACACTCTCATTTAGATGACAGTGCGAATAGGGTCCTCTGGATCCTCTGGTCCCAGCTCACCCACTTTCATAGAATTTCTGCTTACCTTCGACTTTCTTGGAGTTACATCCTCAGGGAAACAAGTAAAAATGTTATTTTAGATTCAAATATTGGTTAAACAATCTTTAATACAATCTACTATATTACAAGTTTATTAAGGGCTAATTTAAACTAGATTTCTCAAATTTCCAACCCATGGATCACTTTGGCAGATAAATTAATGTCATGAACATCTATAATGCTTCTTTCCACAGCACAAAAAAAAAAGAAGGGAAGAAAGAAAGAAGCTATAAAGAAAAGAAGGGAAAAGTTATCACAAAAGAATAGAATAGAATAGAATAGAATAGAATAGAATAGAATAGAATAGAACAGAACAGAATAGAATATGTGCTATTGATCATAAAACAAGAATTTTAAAATTTTTATTTATTTAGTTATTTATTTTTGAGATGGAGTCTCGCTCTGTCACCCAGGCTGGAGTGCAGTGGCACGATCTTGGCTCACTGCAAGCTCCGCCTCCCAGGTCCACGCCATTCTCCTGCCTCAGCCTCCCAAGTAGATGGGACTACAGGTGCCCGCCACCGCACCCGGCTAATTTTTTGTATTTTTAGTAGAGACGAGGTTTCACCATGTTAGTCAGGATGGTCTCGATCTTCTGACCTTGTGATCCGCCCACCTCAGCCTCCCAAAGTGCTGGGATTACAGGCATGAGCCACTGTGCCCGGCCAACAACATTTTTAACATTGGTAATGATACATAACATTTGTTGTGACACAGATTTCTCTAGGCAGTCCTCATTCCAAGCCCTTTTTTCAAGTCCTCTACATGTATTAACTCAGTAGTGGTCTGTGGCCTGTTAGGAACCAGGCTGCACAGCCAGAGGTGAGTGGTGGTGAGCGAGCATTACCCCCTGAGTTCTGCCTCCTGTCAGATCAGCAGTGGTATTCGATTCTCATGGGAGCATGAACCCTATTGCGAATTGTGCATACAAGGAATCTAGGTTGTGTGCTCCTTATGAGAATCAATGCCTGATGGTCTAAGGTGGAACAGTTTCATCCCAAAACCATTCCCTCCACCTTACCCTGCACCTCGGAAAAATTATGTTGCATGAAACCGGTCCCTGGTGCCCAGAAGGTTGGGGACTGCTATATTAACTCATTCAATCCTCATAACAAGCCTCTGAAGTAGGTTATTATTATTTTTATTTTTATTATTATGCTATTGGACAAACGAAGATACAGAGGTACAGAAAGCTTAAGTGACTTGCCAAAGTCTCACAGTTGGTTAGCAGTGGAACCAGGATGTAAATTCAGGTCTATCTGACCCCCTCCTCACCGCCAAACATATACCATTAACTACCACAACATACTGTCCCAATAGTTTATAACAAGCAACATCATACTATAAACACTATGATTAGGAGATCTAGACTACAGACTCCAAAAGGGAAGGACTATTTGTATTTTGTTCACTGCTCTACTCTCAGTGCCCAGAACACTATTTGGCATGTAATTGGCACTCAAGTAATTATTCAATGAATGAAGAAATGAATGAGTGAATGGATATAGAAAACTTTACAGTACTCCCAGGTACAAGGGATCTGTGTTTTAAGAATTGCTTTTTGGGATTGCCATGAGCAGCAGACCCATCCAAGGAGAAATACATTCGTAATAAAGATTTGTAGGATGTGCGATCTTCAGATACTAGCATCATTAACATTCAAACATCTGCCAGAAATCATTATGATACCTTCCAGCAAAAGTTTATAAAGTGCTTTCATTTGCACTATCTCATTTAATCCTCATAACCACCCTATGAGGATTTATTTTCACTTTGCTATTGAGAAAACAGTCTTTAGCCACTGCCAGAATCCAGGCTTACATCCTCTCACCCATTCCCGCACTGTGGGCATTCACCCTAGAGAGTCTTGCCAGTCATGGGGTTAGATGCCCCCTGACCACTCACATTTCACTGCCCCATCCCCTTCATGGCCATGGGCCTGCATTCACAGCTATCCTTAGCCTACAACCTAACTTCTGATCTTGGTGTTCTAGGTAACTACTGTGGAGTACAAACTTAACAGTGTAAACAATTTGTTGTTATGATCTCCCATGGTTCTGGAGGTTGGCTGGGCTCAGCTGAGTGGTTCTTGCACAAAGCCTCCCATGTGGTTGCAGCCTGATATTACGTCAGCTGAGTCTGTATTCATCTGAAGGCTCAACTGGGCTGGATGTCCTATAAGGCCCATTCACATGGCCAGCAGTGGATGATGGCTCAGAAAGGCTGTTGACCTACATGAGCCTCTCCCTGTGGCTTGAGCTTCTCATACAGGGTGTTTCACTCCAGTGGAGCGTCCTAGGAGTGGGTGTTTCAAAGCTCAGGAAGCAGAAGCTGCCAGGCCAGTGAAGGCTTGGCTCGGAACTATTACAATGATATTTCCACTGTATCCTATTTATCAAAGCAACCATTGGCCTACCCAGATTCCAGGGTGTGGAGAAATAAATTCCCCCTCCTGATGGGTGAGTGGGAAGGTCATCTTCCTGAAGAGGATGTGGGATGGAAGATGTTGTTGCAGCCATCTTTGGAAAATATGACCTGCCTCACTCAGCTTCATAATTAACCTGCAACTTATAAGCTACACGCTTGCGGATAAATTTCCATTTCCACACTATTATTCTATGTTTAACTGGGCACAGAACAATGTTCAGTTTATGTTTTTAACTGTTGCCAAGGTTACATTTGGGGCCGAACTCTTATTAACTCATATCCTTTAATACCTCCCAAGGCTATTCTAATTCAAACAGGTATTTTAGCTCAGTGATAAGAGAGTTCATGGAGTCCAGGGCATGGGTGAAGCTGCCACCATTTTATATACATTCACAAGAGTTATTTGTACTTCCGGCCAGTTCCAGCATCTCAAAGAGGACCAGGCAAAAATATAAAAACAGGTCTGTTCAAATTCATCACAACAATGAAAACTTTTTTAAAGTCCACAGCTACCTCTCTTTAGCACCCACATGCCAATCAAATTAGACTTCTCACCCTGGCCTTATTCTGTTTTCTGAGTTATATATTTATTTATTTATTTATTTATTTGAGACAGAGTCTCACTCTGCAGCCAGGCTGGAGTCCAATGGCGTGAGCTCGGTTCACTGCAACCTCCACCTCCAGCGTTCAAGCGATTCTCCTGCCTCAGCCTCCCGAGTAGCTGGGGCTACAGGCATGCACCACCATGCCCAGCTAATTTTTGTAGTTTTAGTAGAGACGGGGTTTCACCATGTTGGCCAGGATGGTCTCGATCTCTTGACCTTGTGATCTGCCCGCCTCAGCCTCCCAAAGTGCTGGGATTACAGGTGTGAGCCACGACATCCAGCCTATTCTGTTTTCTTGATGCCTACATCCTGCCATCCTAATTGGATTTCACTCCCACATCCTCTTCCATTGAAATATTCCTTCTTTCATGGCAAACTCAAATTCCTCTGGATCACCTTTCCTAATGAATGTCCCTGCTAAATGAATGTGACTTCACTCTTCTTTGAGCCTCTGTAACTCTTGCCTGACACCTCTCCCAACTCTCACCTTTTCTACTTGGAGTAACAGTCCTATTTGGGCTTATCTCTCTACTTCCTTCCCTGTACCTTTGCATCCACTGCCTGCATAACTCAGCCCAACACCTCCACACAACAGGTGCTCCATGAATATGCGTCAAAGTGGATCGAACCTCCAGGAATGCCATTCTCATCATATTGTCATTTCCTTTGATAGCCTGGGCTGATAAAGATCTCACTCACCCTTGGGGAACTGTCTTCATTGACATTCATCCACTCCTTAACTCAACCAAAATGGACTGGATAAAGTCCGAGTGTTAAGCCAAAAGAATGTTCGAACATAACCCTGGATTCAAGTTAAATCATCTCACTTCTACCAGCAAAATTATCTTACCAAAGGAAACAGGCATCACACGCCACATGTTTCCTCCAATTCTGGCTCCTTAAAGACCAAAAGAGATGTTCCCTGGATGTGGACCCACAGCTGTCCACAAAGACCAGAATGTAGCTTCAGCGGGAGGAGCCAGGCTTTCCCATCTTCTCCCCAGCTTGTCCTCAGCAGCCAGACCTTGGGCTGCCTCTTAAATGCTGCTTCTTTTGCTCCCATTCACAAATGTGGGGACTTTCTTGGTGACCCTTCCTGATTCTGCTTTTGTAACTGTAATAGATTCATTGCCTGATGTGCAAGGCAAATCAATACACTGAGACACCGGGCTACAGCAGAGAAAGAGGTTTAATCATAGGGCTGCCAAAGGAGGAGATGAGAAGAGACCTCAAACCTGTCTCCCTCAAGGAGTTTGGGGCTAGGATTTCTAAGGGTTTTGGGTTTTGGAGTGGGCTGAAGTGTGAGGACCACTGATTGGTTCAAGAGTTGGGGGGGTGGGTGAAGTCATGGGACCAGGAGGTGGAGAAACTATTCCATTCCTTTGTGGGGGTCCTCAAACTGGGTGATGTGAGCTGTTTTTGCTGGAATTCAGGATATGGAAAACATCTTAGGCAATTCTTAAACAAACGCCTTATAAGTCTAACTTCAGAAATCCTATCTAGAAGAACAGCAGGGACACAGATGATCAGGATCCAGTGCTCCACGGCTCTCAGTGACAAGGAAGCGGGCCACAGTGGGGCCTGACTCATGCTTAATTACAACTCTGTTTCTGTCCAGAATTCTTGCTAAGCCTGTGAGGACAGCTTCACTTTTGCTGTGTCCACACTGGGCTGGGCAACTCCCCCATGCTCCTCATGGGGCTCCTAACCCATTCCACCCTCTGGGAGAGGACCCCAAGAGGAGTTCCAGCCCCTTCATGGACTTGTCAGTCAGGGTTATCCAGAAAAACAGAACCAATACTACAAGCATCAACAAATAAGAGGGGATTGACTGCGGGAATTGGCTCACATAATTATGGAGGTCGAGAAGTCCCACAGTCTGCCATCCACAAGTTGGAGAACCAGGAGAGCCAGGGGTGGGATTCAGGCTGAGTCTGAAGGCCTGAGAACCAGGAATCCAAAGTCTGAAAACCAGAGAATATGGAGGTCCCAGCTCCAGAAGGACAGGAAATACAAAAAAAAGTAGATTAATTATCCTGTCTGTGACTTTTTGTTCCTTCAGGGCCCTCAGCAAATTGAATAATGCCGTCTGCATTGGTGAGGATGATCTGCCTTACTCTGTCTACTGATTCAAATGCTGATCTCTTCCAGAAACACCTCAGGGGCACACCCATATTCTGTCAGCTTTGTGGGTATCCCTTTAGCTGGTCAAATTGACACGTAAAATTATCCGTCATAATGGAAGACAAACAGAAGTGTCCCATGCAAGGTGGGCTAGTATTTAAATGTATAAAGGCCAGTTACTTAGAAGCTTTGTGCCTTCATTTCCTTAAGTGCAAATGGGGATAATAATGGCCCTTCTTCTATTGTTCCTTGAGAGCACCCCCTGAAATAATTCACTAAGGCATCACAACAGTTCCTGATGCACAGAACGCAGACCATAAATGCTATGCCTTCCGTTGCTAAAAGTATTATTGTCAGCTGGGCATGGTGGCTCATGCCTGTAATCCCAGCACTTTGAGAAGCCAAGGTGGGTGGATCACTTGAGGTCAGGAGTTTGACCCCAGCCTGGCCAACGTGATGAAACCCTGTCTCTACTAAAAATACAGAAATTGGCCAAGCGTGGTGGCGGGCACCTGTAATTCCAGCTACTCAGGAGGCTGAGGCAGGAGAATCGCTTGAACCTGGGAGGCGGAGGTTGCAGTGAGCTGAGATCATGCCATTGCACTCCAGCCCGGGTGACAAGAGCGAAACTCCATCGCAAAAATAAATAAATAAACAAAAGTATTGTTGTCTGAGGTTATGTTTCTCAAAGGCAGACCCTGACACAAGGAAAGGTGTGATGTTAGGCAAAGTCCTAGGAGGGACAGCTTCACCCTAATCCCACAGGGTATCTCAGGAGTGTGGGGCTACCTGGGGGAAAGAATCCCCTAGTACTCCCTGCTCTTCACTGACAGGCAAATATATTACCAGAGTCCAAAGGCAGTCCTCCAGGAAGAGTGGCAGGTGTCGGAGGAGGGACAAGCAGGAGAATAGGGGGAACCTGGGAGGGTCTGGAGAACCCTGTGGTGTGCATCACAGTTGTACCTGCCAAACCTTTCTGAAGATTTCATTCTCTGACTGTCCTTTTCACTCTACAGTCTTCATTCTCTGTTCTGCATCCTAGCCCCTTATACCATCTACAGCCTGTTCATCCATTCGGCAATTATTTATTGAGTCCTACTATATGTCCAGTACCATGCTAGGGCCTGGGAATATATCACTGAACAAAAGGCAAAAATGCATATACCCTCATGGAAATATTCAGTGGTGGCAAATTTTACCAGTTTCTAAAGGAGATCTGGCTTTTAGAAATAGCCAAAAGTCAGAGAAGATGCAATTAATTCCATGATAGCAATTTTCACCCAAAGTAAGTTGCCATTATGAATTGATAAGACTGATTTTCTCCTAGACCTATTAAAGGAGAAAATTATTGCCTATTTTTCCCAGGCAATAATTTTCAGAAGAATTCTTAAAAATTATACATTTTTGGGCCAGGCAAGGTGGCTCATGCCTGTAATCCCAGCACTTTGGGAGGCCGAGACAGGTGGATCACAAGGTCAGGAGATCGAGACCATCCTGGCTAACACAGTGAAACCCAATCTCTACTGAAAATACAAAAAGTTAGCTGGGTGTGGTGGTGGGCACCTGTAGTCCCAGCTACTCAGGAGGCTGAGGCAGGAGAATGGCGTGAACCTGGGAGGCAGAGTTTGCAGTGAGCCAAGATCGCGCCACTGCACTCCAGCCTGGGGGACAGAGCAAGACTCCATCTCAAAAAAAAAAAAATTGCACATTTTTTCATTACATGGGTAAATAATCACACTACCAAAACTTGCAAAATGGAAGAAAGTAAATTAATTACCTATAATTCCACTGACTTTCCACAGCTACTGTTAGCATTTGGGGGTATTTTCGTCCTGTCTAATCTTTGTGTCTACTTTATATTTTTTCTAAATTAGAAAGCATTTATGTATACTCATGTATTTCTTTCTCGCTCTATATTTTACCTTAGTCCCACAGTTTTTGCAAAGAATATTCTAATGACCATAGAATATGGCATTCTTTACTTACTCATTCTCTATTATTAGCCCTTTGAGTTGCTGGCAACCTTTTCACTATTAATTGTTGAATTGACTAATTCAGAAAACAATTCCAAAACGGGAGTTTCAATTATGTATGAGGCAGTGAAACCATAATTGAAATGAGTACAACTGACTCCCAGGGAACCCTTTTGAAGGATGACTCTGATCTGGATATATCAGGTTTATCAGATTGGTTCCAAAATACCCTTAGTCTGCAGTTCCGTGTTTTCCATGTTTAAGGAGTTATTTCTAAGTTTACCAGGCAGGCTTTAAAAGAGGGATTCCCCGGCGGAGGGATAACATTAGGAGATATACCTAATGTAAATGACGAGTTAATGGGTGCAGCACACCAACATGGCTAATGTATACATATGTAACAAACCTGCACATTGTGCACATGTACCCTAGAACTTAAAGTATAATAAAAAAAAAAAAAAAAAGAAAAGTGAGAACAAATCAAACCCAAAAGTAGTTCAAGGAAAGAAATAATAATAAAGATCAAAGCAGAAATAAATAAAATTGAGACTAAAAATGCAAAATATTAAAAAAAAAAAGAGGGATTCCTGGAATTTGATTTTTATCTTCACCCAACAGCAGCATCCAAGCAATCTCCTCAATCTCCCCTAGAGTGCTCCACAGCAACCCTTCATAGAGGAGGAGGGAGAGGCCAGTGGTATCCTGCGATTTGCCAATGTCGTTCCTGCGGTGGCTTCAGCTGACCCCTGAAGGGCCCTTGAGGCACTTTTCCCGGAAGGCCCCGTAGGTCTAGTTGTCACTGGTTTTTCCGAAGGCTCTCCAAGGCCTCCGACATCTGTTAGACACGACCCGAGACAAAGACAGCTGGGAAAACCCACAAGGAAGGAAATCCCACTGAGAAAGGAGCTGCCTCCGAGTTCCTTTGAAAGCCATAGTTAACTATTGTTCCGTCACAAAAGCTCAAGTTGAAAGCTGCTGCTGATTCCGGGGTCAGTCTCTTAGCCCCTGGCGGAGTTAGCGGGAGGGAAGGGACACAGAAGTGACTGTGTCCCCAGAATGGCTGCCAGTGGCTGACGGAGCAGCTGAAGGGCTGCTGCCAAGAGCCAGGGCTCCCTCCAGAGAGGGCCTGGTCCCAGCAGACCACGCGACAGGCAAAGACAATGGGCCATTAGCTCTCTGTGGCTCCTCCCTGCCCGGCATTGGCATTTACTGCACGTCCCACACTCATGGGTCTGAAACTCCCTGGAAACTGTAGTAAATTGTAGTGAAAACTTTCCAGCAGCCACCTGCACACACTCCCGGACTGGATGAATAAGCAGAGAGTCCGACTTCTTTATCTTCCCTCTTGTAAGGCCTAGAAAAAAAAGGAACACATTTTAAAAGTCTGTGAACTGTTCAAAATTGAGCACACGCTTTCTGGCTGGACACCTTCTCATTTTCTTTGGCAGATATTTGACATCAACGTGCAGAGCACTTTGGATGAAGAGAGCAAGCATTTAGTGGAAAAAAAATGGGTATCACAGGTATGTTAGAAAAGAAAAAGAATCTCCAAGCTGCCATCTACAGCTTTCCCTGAGCAGCTTCTACAACACATCAAAAGCCTTCACATGACAAGTGACATGGTCCCTGGAGCGGGCCACCAGGACAGAGGGTCACGCCTGCAAGTTGGCATCAAGGACGGTCCAGTTAGCACTCTGCAGGACTAAAACTGGGAATGACCTCTCGCTTGGTGGGTTCAGCCTAATGTTTTGTGTGTTTACTCTGGGTTGAGAGAGAGGACAATCCCTTAAAAAGCACCCCCTAAAAAGAGACAAGGGAAATAATGTTGAAACAAACACTAATGCACAAAGCTTTTCTACACCACCACGGGTAGAATTCTGAGACTAATATATCTTAACACCTCCTTTAAGGAAATAGGCCAAAGAAACCCTCAAAGGACCTTGTGATAAGACAGTCTAATCTGTAAGCTGAAGACCACCCTACGGGGAAGGAGGTACACTAAAGCTGGCTTCCTTGTGGCCACAGCAATGGGCTGGTGTGTGCTATGAAGGGTTTGGATCAGAACTGGGCATTCAGAATATAGCAAACTGCAAAACCACCATGACAGTTAGCATGGAAGAGTCTCAGCAGGTGCCTTGACATGCAGCTGATATCTAGAAGGCACGGTCTGGTGAAATCACAGCAAACAGCTGCTGTTCCAGAGCCTCCTAGTGCTCTTCTTTCCTCCCACCACAACCCTCCCAGCGCTCGAAGCCAAGATGGGCAGTTTCAGGGGCCAGCCCGGCACCAGCCCACCTGTGGGAGCACCAGACGGTTCACAGAGACTGCCACACCTGAGCCCTGTCCCTGTGCATCTCCCCATCCAGGGAGGGCCCAGAGAACAGCACCGGTTGGGACGTGCCCAGTGCCCGAGGTTGCCAAGGCAGTGTTCTGCCGAGGCATCCTCAAGAGGTCACTTGTGGGAAACGCAGCCCCAGCAGTTTACCATGCAGCCGTTATTGTATATCAAGATGGAGCCAAGATCCCAAGGACCTTCAAATCCATCAAGAAGGCTGGGCGCGGTGGCTCACCCCTGTAATCCTAGCACTTTGGGAGGTCAATGAGGGCGGATCACTTGAGGCCAGGGGTTCAGGACCAGACTGGCCAACATGGCAAAACCCTGTCTCTACCAAAAATACAAAAAAACCTAGCTGGGCGTGGTGGTACACAGCTGTAGTCCCAGCTCCTTGGGAGGCTGAGGCAGGAGGATTGCTTGAACCTGGGAAGCAGAGGTTGCAATGAACTGAGATTGCACCACTAAACGCCAGCCTGGACAAAAGAGTGAGACTCCTCAAAAAAAAAAAAAAAAAAAAAAAAAATTCCATCAAGAACTGGATCTTCCAATGAGGGGCTTTGTTGGAAAATTTCCCCTCCTCTATTAGGCTTTTTTCAACAGGCATGAAGTCTCAACTGTGCTGGGGTTCTTTGACTAAAGAAGGTATGGGAGAGACAATGCTCATACAGAAGTGCCAAGCTCAGGGTTACATGTTTTATGCCCGATCTTAAAAGTGAAAATTTTTCCCATGTCTGCAACAAGATTACCAAGTGACAGTGACCATAAAAGCTAAATAGGCCTCTATCACAATTCGTCAATTGTAGTTTTTTTTCCTGAAAGTTCTGCATTTCTACCATATTTCTTCTTTTGACAATAATCAGACATATTGTCATATTGCCACCAAAAGTATTTACTTCAGATTGGAAATTCTCAGACTATATCTTCAATGAGAGAACTGTGAAGAAGGTGAAACCCTGCCCCAGTCCACTAAGACACTAAGCTCCCTCTCTGTCCTGAGAAATATTACCTATGTGCTTTTTTATTTTTATTTTTTAGAGACAGGGTCTTGCTCGGTTGCCTAGGCCAGAATGTGCAGTGGTGTGATGACCATAACTCACTGTAACCTACAACTCCTGACCTTAAGGGGCTTCCCAAGTAGCTAGGACTACAGGCGTGCACCACCACACCCAGTTATTATTATTATTATTGTTGTTGTTGTTGTTAAAGAGATGGGCTCTCATTATGTTGCCCAGGCTTGTCTTGAACTCCTGACCTCACCATCCCATCTCAGCCTCCCAAAGCACTGGGGTTACAGATGTGAGCCACCATGTACATCCTTTATTACTTTTGACAAAGACCTGAATTCAAATCAGATTATTACTCTTTAATATGCCAACATCTGTTATATCATTAAATTATAGTGTTCTGGGTAAAATCTTTACCTACAGATCTCTGGAGGGGGAAAGGCTGTCAGTTCACCAAAGTCCATTAGAGTCTTTAAATAAAATAGATGTAAGCTGACCCTAGACCAGTCATAGACACATGGCAAAATGTAACACTGAGCAGAACCTCTTGCCTTGATCTGAAAGTAGCTGGCTGTGAGATAGAACAGGTTTCTATTACCTCACAAGGGTATAGCTTAGCGCAGGTTCAATTTACCTAATTTAAGTGTCTTATGATTGTTGCAATACAACTAATTTCTTCATTTCTATCTTCATGTATTGCGATTCCAGAGAGAGTGACCTTTTACATAGGAGTGAATGGTCCCATCCATCTGTTCATCTTTTAGTAACATGAAAGACCTTCAGATATTTGTCAGTTCCAAGGCAGACTTGGAATAGCCTATCAGAATCATCCTGAGTTTGGCTGAGATGACCGGGCCTTTACACTCTCAAATGAATCTGTATATGGGCTACCCCAGGAGTGGGCGTGACCTTGGGCAGAATGAGGCCATTCCTGAGGAGGGTGACAGCTGAAGGTTATAGCGCTCCCGGCAGCTGGAGCAACACATCTTTCATTGAAGGGAGGCTTGGGGATGGTGCAACACAGAGTCCACCACAAATATACAGTCCTGTGGAGAGATATGCACAAGTGCAGAGGATGGTATAATACACTGTAATGGGAATAGGGTAGAGTTACAGGACTCTATCAGCACATCTACAAAACTTATTGTACACAATTTGGGGGTTGAGGGAAGCTTTGGGACAAAGTGTCCTGGAACTCAGTTGTGAAGGGCATCGGGGGCTACAGAGGAAAACACATGCATAAAGGGCCAGAGTGTAAATAGCTTGGTGTGACGGAAAGCACGGGGGGCCAGGCCCAGTGGCTCACACCTGTAATCCCAGTACTTTGGGAGGCCAAGGCAAGCGGCTCTCCTGATGTCAGCAGTTCGAGACCAGCCTGACCAACCTGGTGAAACCATCTCTACTAAAAATACAAAAATTGGCCAGGCACAGTGGCTCATACCTGTAATCCCAGCACTTTGGGAGGCTGAGGTGGGTGATTGCCTGAGATCAGGAGTTCGAGACCAGTCTGGCCAACATGGTGAAACCCTATCTCTACTAAAAATACAAAAATTAGCCAGGCATTGTGGCAGGCACCTGTATTCCCAGCTACTCAGGAGGCTGAGGCAGGAGAATTGCTTGAACCTGGGAGGGAGAGGTTGCAGTGAGCCGAGATTTCACGACTGCACTCCAGTCTGGACAATGAGAGCGAGACTCCGTCTCAAAAAAAAAAAAAAAAAAAAAAATTAACTGGGCTTTGTGGCATGCTTTGTAATCCCAGCTACTTGGGAGACTGAGGCAGGAGAATCACTTGAACCCAGGAGGTGAAGGTTGCAGTGAGCCGAGATCGCACCACTGAACTCCAGCCTGGGCGACGGAGTGAAACTCCATTTCCAAAAAAAAGGAAAATGTGGACCCAATGTTGTCGGCTGTATTGAAGATCAAGACTATCAGTAAGGAGTTACTGAGGGACTCTAATCGAGATGAGAAAAAAAAGCACTTAGGAAAGATTGCAATCATAGCAGTATGGTGAAGAAATTGGAGGGCAAACTCGAGAGGAAGAGTAACACTTTTGAGTGTTTCAGTAACTCAGGTGAAAGTGACGCTAATATGTGGGGATGGAAAGATGTAAACAGATCAAATAAATATATTCAAGTGGTAAAATCAAGAGAATGAGATGATGGACTGGATAT
Organism: Papio anubis; assembly: GCF_008728515.1. Lineage (NCBI taxonomy): Eukaryota > Metazoa > Chordata > Mammalia > Primates > Cercopithecidae > Papio > Papio anubis. The sequence continues at coordinate 13,466,328 of NC_044980.1, forward strand.
AGGAGGTGTAGCTGAGGGAGGGGATGGGATGGTGGCCAGAAGTCTGGGTGGATGACCATGGCATTCATTGAAATGGAGGTTTTGGGGGAAAAAGAGTGGGGAAGGATGACCAAAAAAAAAAACAACTCAGTTTTGGATACGTTGATTCAAGTTTTGTTTCAGTTGTCCACTAAGCCGCTGCCACGTGTGTCTGAGGCTCAGGGGTGATTCCTGCCTTAAAAATGCAGGCTGAAGGTCACTAGCATCTATATGGGAAAAGAAGTCCTAGGCATGGATGGAATCTCCTACAAATTTCTGTTAACAGTGAGAAGAGATGGTGTCTAGGATTGCTAGAACTATAAGAAACACTGCGATTTAAGGAACGGTGGTAGAGAGAGGAGACAAGCGTCTCTGAAGACTAGGGAATGTTAGGAAGAAAACCAAGGTTTAGGGTCACAAGCCAAGAGAAGGGAGTAATAATTAAGGAAGGTTGGTAAACCATACTGAAGTTTGTGGGAGCTCCACAAATCTTTCCGTTTTCCCTAATTGCACTCTGAGCTGATGATGAGATAAACACAGGAGTAGGCCATTGGAGAACGGGCCACCACCTTCATTACTGATGAAATTGATCACGAAGGCTATGGCGGAGGTATGCGGCAGTAATGAACTCTCCAGTTGTGAAACTTGGACTCCTTCCTTGCTGAGGCACAGGCAGTGCTGGAACCCTGTGAGGCCTCCTCACTCGGGGGCCTGGAGGAAGAGAAGGGCAGAATGCCAGCTCTCCACAACAGCTGCTCCCAAGAGGAAAAGAGAGAGAGGCAAGACTGTACCTGCCCCATTCTTCCTCCCAAAGCCACCATTCAGGTAATTCAACCCGCATGGAAGGAGACACTGGGATTAGAGAACAAGTGGCTCTCTCTCACCTCTCCCATTCACACAAGAAAATCAAGGACAGGAGAGCGTCTGTTAGTTGGTGCTGCTGGTAGTAAACTCCCTGGAGTGGTAGTGGGAGAAGCCAGAGTGCAGCAGGCTAGAGAGAGAATGGGAGGTGAGGCATGGAGACAACCAGGCCATAGAGCGCTCGCAAGGAGTGCTGCTGTGACAGCAGCAGCTGCAAAGTGTAATTTCATTTCATTAGCATATGTTAGGATAATCCAGGCTTGAGGAGCTGAAATAAGGTCCTGATGAACTTCCTAGGGAAAGACACATGAAATAAAGCCATGAAAATGTGTTTCATGGGACCTGGCGCCAGTAGACTCAGAAGGAAACTACCTGCAGTCAGTTCACGGAATGTTGAAGGAGAGTTGAGAGACAGCAGTGGGGCCTACGCATGTGAGTTTCTACTCAAGATGATTCATTACATCACACTCAAAAAAAAAAAAAAAAAAAAAAAATGGAGAAGGAGGCCGGGTGCGGTGGCTCACGCCGGTAATCCCAGCACTTGGGAGGCCGAGGTGGGTGGATCACCTGAGATTGGGAGTTCTAGACCAGCCTGACCAACACAGAGAAAACCCATCTCCTGAAAATACAAAATTAGCCAGGCATGGTGGTGCACGGCTGTAATCCCAGCTATTCGAGAGGCTGAAGCAGGAGAATCGCTTGAACCCGGGAGGTGGAGGTTGCGGTGAGCCGAGATCGTGCCATTGCACTCCAGCCTGGGCAACAGAGTGAAATTCCATCTCAAAAAAAAAAAAAAAAGGAGAAGGAGGACACAGAGCCCTTCAGAAAGAATTTAAGCCAACCAAACAAACAAGCGAATCAAACCCCCAACTAAATTAAAGAAAGACCATGTACCAATCAAAACGCTGTGCTGACAAACAGACCCCCACATTTCAGTGGCTTAACAAAAGTAACAGTCTATTTTATTCATGTCCTATCTATTGCAGGATGGGTAGCTGTGTTCCATCTTGCAGCTCCAAGCTAGTTCATGTGGGCTGCAAGGCTGATGTGGATGGAGAAGGAGAACAGAGGCTCACACATGGGTGTACATATCCCAAGGAACAGAATATAGTCACATGGGCCCACCTGACTGCAAGGAAATATGGGAATTGTAGTCTGTGGGCCTTTGAAGAGGAGAAACATGGGCACTGGTGAGCACCAGCAGAACCCATCACAGTAGGCATTAAAGAGGTTTAGAGCCATGGGAACCACATGATGGCCGCGCATCCCTGCAAGCCACATTCCTTGAAACCACGTAAATCACCATGTAAGTAAATCACTTTACTTATATAGAAGCTACGTTTCATGTAAGTAGGGTGATTGCTCATAGACCTTGAAGAAGTTTTTGTTTTTTTCCTTTTTGAGATGGAGTCTCGCTCTTGTCGCCCAGGCTGGAGTGCAGTGGCACAATCTCAGCTCACAGCAACCTCTGCCTCCCAGGTTCAAGCAATTCTCCTGCCTCAGCCTCCCAGTTAGCTGGGATTTCAGGTGCCCACCACCATACCTTGCTAATTTTTGTATTTTAGTAGAGATGGGGTTTCACCATGTTGGCCAGGCTGGCCTCGAACTCCTGACCTCAGGTGATCCACCTGCCTCAGCCTCCCAAAGTGCTGGGATTACAGGTGTGAACCACTGCAACCAACAAAGGGGTTTTCTTCAATAGGCACAAATGTTTAGAGATAAATACTACTAAAATGGAGATTATGATCCACTGCAGAAAATCATTAACATAGTCCCTAGCACAGGGCTCCATAAGTATCTGTTTACCAATTGAACTGATGCCTGATAAGTCTTGACCTTTCACAGAGAGAGAAAACAACACATGCAAAAATGGCAAAAGGATTTTTCCCTCCAAAGGCTGTAATACTCCGGTTTTGCTCCCTGGGTCAGGTTCTCCCATAGCCTGTATTTTTGGCTGCTGGTTTGGAGGCAAAAACCAGGGGCAAAGAAAAGAGATGCTTAGACAAGCAGACTGGTACAGCTGGATTAAGCCCAGCCACTACAAAGTCTTGGTTTGGTAGATTTGACTTTGCTCTTTCCTTTCTTTTCGGAGGGGAACATTAGGAAAGGCATGTGGCTTGCAGAGATGCACTCCCCACTGGTGCGGTTCCCATGGCTCTAAACTTCGGTGCCTGCTAATGTGGGAAACCTATTTAAGACATTCTGTTGCATAATTGGAGGAAAATAATTGGAGGAAAAGTGTAAGCCATCTTGAGGGAAGCAATCACTTGACTAACATTCCTACTTTAAAATAAATGACAAAAACCAGATTTTGCAATTTCAACAGACATTTATTGAACATTTCCTAACTCTGCAAAGTATTATGCCAGATACAGTAAAGGGCATAAAAAATAAATGGGCTAGTCCCCAGTTCTCAAATAGCTAGTGGGAAAGTCAGTCACTTAAGCATCTTATTAGATTATAAGGGAAAATGATTCTGAATAGAGTAATGAGAAAAGTTGCATGGAGTTGGGGAGGGAGGGGTACTCATCTCAGACCATCGAGAACAAAGGCCCCATGGTGGGCACAGCGTTGGTAGAAGACTGTGGGACTGGGGTGCTCCTTGGCTGTCCCCACAGGCCCTATATATGTAAGTGGAAGAGGTCCCCACCAGCCTGGGTCACGGCATTCAAGGGATGTTTCTGCCCAGATCCTACACCAGGTGTGGCTTAAATCCTTGCAACTGTAGGGTGCCTGGGGACATCCTCAAACATTCTGCTTGAAGCAGGCTTCAAATAAAGGTCCCCAGGAGATTCTGAGGTACAGGGCATCAGCCAGGAGGATCTTTCATGTCCACACCGAGGAGTATGAAGATTATTTTATTTTATTTTCTTTATTTTATTTTTATTTTTTGAGATGGAGCCTCACTCTGTTGCCCAGGCTGGGCGTGATCTCGGCTCACTGCAACCTCTGCCTCCTGGGTTCAAGCGATTCTCTTGCCTCAGCCTCCCAAGTAGCTGGGATTACAGGCACCCGCCGCCATGCCCGGCTAATTTTTATATTCTTAGTAGAGACGGGTTTCACCATGATGGTCAGGCTGGTCTTGAACTCCTGACCTCAAGTGATCCTCCCACCTCAGCCTCCCAAAGTGCTGGGATTAAGGCGTGAGCCATCACACCTAGCCATGATCATTTTAAAGGGCAAGAAATGAATTAAAGGTTTTTGAGAAAGAGTGGCACAATCCAACCTGTCCTTTGGGAAGTTCCTTGGGCTTGTGGTCAAAGGAGGGATAGTTAGGGTGCACCTGCAACATGGGGAAGGCCCAGAGGAACAGCCCTTCCCTAAGAGACAGATACCCTCTATCCCACCCCCATGAGATTTTCCCCAGATTTCCCTAGTCTCAGGCACCTGTGGAGACAAATGACGTCACATGGTCATGAATCTCACCTTTCACTGGCTGGTTAACTCACCACAACAATGCAGCATCCCAAATTCTTGTAAAGCGGTGCTCTGCCCAAAACACTCATATACTATTTGCACATGTTGTCTAATTGAAATCTCAGAATAACCGTATGAGGTAGGAAATGCTGTTATCCTCATTTCACAGATGAGGAAGCTGAGGGGAAAGTTCTTGTATTTACACAGATACAATAGCTAAGTTGGAATTTGAACGTGATTCAGATTTCAGAGCCATACTCTTAATTACCATGCTGCACAGCCTCTCAAGATTTTGATAAACATGGAGAGCCCTAGATGCTTGAAAGACAAGGTAAGCCCATGGCATAAAGAAAGATCAGTGGGAGGAACTGTGCTGTGGTCTGTCTTTCCCTTCACGATTCAGTCCACTCGGTGTGTCTGTCTATCCATCTGTCTGTATATCATCTAACCACCTACCCATACATCCACCCATCCATCCACCCATCCACCCATCCATCCCTCCATCCAACCATCCATCCATCCATCCATCCATCCATCCATCCATCCATCCAACCATCCATCTCAACTTTCAGAAAAGAACTCAAGGCAAAAGATAAACAGAGAACTAAAAACTTTAAAAAGAGGGATAAAAGAATAAAAGGCACATAACGAAGGGAAATAGATTATTGTAAAACTGATGCAAAAAAGCACATACTTAATTCTGAGCATCTTGACTTCCAAGGTATAAAAAGAAACATGGTGAGTTACATAGTTTGCATTCGCTCATAAAAGCATGGCCATCTGTCAGGAGAGACAAACTTTTCTACTACCAAAGCTTAAAACAGCTAACACATGGGTCTTTATTTAATAAAGGGAAATTAAATAACATAAGGCCAGCATCCTCAAATGCAGATGCGTCCCAATAAAGGCAGAGCACCTAATGTTAAATCTTCATTATTCCTGTAGGACTCAAGAGTAATATAATCTGGACATGCTCTGTCTAGGGGAGTTTCTAGAGTCCCTGATTGAGGAGGCCCAGCAACGTGTGACTTCTGCTTCCCTGTGGTTCAATAGTCTCACCTTCACCTTACCATTGACTTCTCCTTCATTCTGCCTATCTTAGGAAAGAGAACCATCAGGGGGTGCCAATTAGATTATGTCAGAGAGAGTAGAAGAGACAGAAATGCAAGACAACCAGGGGCCAAAGAAGATATTACCAACGTGGGGACTGGGATGGAGGGAAGTGAGTGAATGAAAGAACATGGCTTTGGAGTAGTATCAAATGCCAGTCCTACCACCAGGGAAAAATCACGACATATTTCAAGCAATAGACACTAGTTCCTTGTCTTGCTTCTCCAAGGTTGTGAAGAACTGGGAAGAGCTGAGCAGGGAAGAGTTATGCTAAAGGACACAGCTGGAGCTTCCCTCTGCAGGTGGGAGGTACCTTCCTGAGTTTCTTCTCAGAAAAGAGCCTTTGTACCAAGGAGCAGGATGGAAGGGAGGTGGAGGTAATATCTCCCACACAGGAAGATGCAACTGTTGGCTATTGTGTGAAGGATATTGTAACATGAGATAGGTCATGTGTTCACAGCCAAAGAGAAGTGTTATCCAGGTGCATTTCACCTGCCAACAGTCAGCAGTTGTTAGAGGCTTTTCCTGAACCCTGAAAGTTGACTTGATCCCCTCTCTTTGGGGACTCCTTTTTGGGAGAAGTTGCAGGTTTCCAGCTATCATCCCTGTTTTTCCTCTTGTTATTCCTGGGTTTGAGAACTGGTATTCCAGCCATTGGATGACATGTGGATGCCTGTTTTCTCCTTCTGTGGGGAGAGTCAATTGCTGGCATTCACTTCCTATGGCATCTCCGCCAGCCATTCTTTCTTTGCATTGCTACCGTCATCCCGCTTTACAACTAGACTAGTGCTCCACAGCCTTGCTCACATCATGGCACACAAAGGAAATAACATGATTTATTCAACCCACTGGGCTTATCCAGGCTGGAGGCAAATGACTGTGGCCACTCCATACCCCCCGACCCCTGCCCCAGACTGCACTGGTAGGTGCAAGGATCCAATTAAGTTGACCTGCTTGCAGTCCAACCTAGGCACACCAGTTGGAAGCTCTGATCTGGAACACAGAAATAGCTGCTTCATTTTTTCCCCCATCATTGGTCTCTTGCTTCAATCCACATTGCGCACATTGGCCAGGCTAATTTTCCCCAATTCAGCATTTTTATTATGTTGCTTTACTGCTCACCTCACAGGCAGTGGCTCCCTACCACCTATTGGAGTTTTAAAGTTATTGACCTGGCAGTCAATACGTCCCCCAATGTTGCCCCCATTTGTCTTTCCCAGGATTATCAGGTGCAGACCTGAACTCGCTGCCTCCTCCACATGTACACTTCTGCCTGTAGCATGGTGCTCTCCTCTCAGGCCTATTCTCCATTTTTGCCTACAGTACTTCAAGATCGAGATCATACCATGTCTCCTCTATGATGCTGTCCAATAACTTAGAAGGGTTTTTGTTTTCACCTCTTTTCCAACCTTGTAGGCCACTATTCTCCAAGTCCCTTCCAGTCTCTCAACATTCAATGAAAAGCCAGGCTTAAATAGTCCAATAAATTCAGGAAATGCTGCAACATATATTCCCTTCTTGGGGATGCAAAACACGTATCTGCTTAAAAGGAATTTATTTCATTCATTTTAGCCCTGAGTTGTTCAAACTTATTTCAGCACAGAACTCTTTAACAATAACAGTTATTAACTTCCCGTGGAATTGGTTCTACAAAGCAGACTTTGGAAACATACAGTTGGAACCTTGCATGTCATATCCAAATAGGCTCTAGTCTCAAATTTAGTTAGCTCTTTCAAATTTCCAGGTAGTAAAAGCTAATTAAATCTGATCATGGAACTAGACAATCTGACCTTCCTATAAACAGTCTCTTTTCCCGCCACACTCAATACTGAAAGAGAAAAGGGACAATGGTGGTACCCCTCACCCTGCATGACCTTATCGGCTCTGTGTTTGGAACCCTGGCAGAAAGAAGTTTGCTGGGATGAATTTGAGTAGTCAATTCAAGTAATAATAGCAATAATAATATTAGTCAATATCATGCACTAGAAAGTGCAGCACATTGTAAATCCTTAGTTTGCATGAGTTTTTTCAAACCCCAACACAGCACTGTCAGGTAATCACTATTTTTATCTCTGTGTTACAGATAAGGAAACTGAGGCACAGAGGGATGAAGTAACTTTCCCAAGGATGCATATCTAGAGAGTAGCAGAGCCAGCACTCAGGTACTCAATCAACAGAGTCTTGCTCAGAACCACAATGTTATGTTACCTCTTCAAGAAAACGAAAGTCCTTTGCCATAGGTTGTTTGTTTGTTTGTTTGTTTTTGAGACAGAGTCTCACTCTGTCACCCAAGCTGGAGTACAGTGGCATGATCTTGGCTCATTCCGGCCTCAACCTCCCAGGCTCATCCACCTACCTCAGCCTTCTGAGTTGCTAGGACTACAGGAGCACACCACTATACCCGGCTAATTCTTTTAGGTTTTGTAGAGATGGGATCGCGCTGTGTTGCCCAGGCTGGTCTCAAACTCCCGGGCTCAATGAATCCTCTGGCTTTGGCCCCCCAAAGTGCTGGGCTTGCAGGCATAAGCCACCTCACGTGGCCCAAAAGCATATATCTGAAGGGTGTGTAAGGTCAAATGACACAGCGATAGATTGATCTAATGCATTTTTTTTTTTTCTAATTTTGAGACAGCATCCCGCTTTGTTGTCCAGGCCGGAATGTAGTGGCATGATCTTGGCTCACTGCAACCTCCACCCTCTGGGTTCAAGTGATTCTCCTGCCTCAGCCTTCTGGTACTACAGGCATGAGCCACCACACCTGGCTAATTTTTGTATTTTTAGTAGAGACGAGGTTTCACCATGTTGTCCAGGCTGGTCTCAAACTCCCGACCTCAGGTGATCTGCCCACCTCGACCTCCCAAAGTGCTGGGATTATAGGCATGAGCCACCGTGTCCAGCCCAATGCCTTCTTTATGAAACTCTGCCTAAATATTTACTGATGTCTATGCTCAGAAGTCCACTTTTTCTTTATTCTACACAGATAGCTTATCTCCAACTTTATTTAAAAGATCACATTGTACTTATTCTTTGTACTGTGAGTCTTGGTCTTTGGCCAAAAGCAATACAATTCTGACCTAGGAAGTCTTCCTTCATTACCCCAGTATAAGAAGGGTTTCCCCCTCTCTGAGTTTCCTTGACATTTATTGTGTCTTCTACTCATTTGAATGTATATTCTGTTTTGTAATCATAATTGTCTTGCCAAGTGACTAGGTCTTATCGTTCCAACTATGTCTTGTCACTTAGAGCTCCATGCACAGTGTCATGCTCAGAGAGGTGCTGAGTGTCTGTTGACTGGCTTATTACCCCCAAATGCTGGAGCCACTTCATGATTGCACTGGATGTCCTCCTTTAGCCCACTGTATCTGCTCTCTGCCTTCCTCCACCTCGCTGTGTCCTCAGGAGGATGACCGCTGTGGGCCCATCCACAGGCTCCCTTCCTCTCTGACTCCTGGTGGTGCCACTAGTGGGAGACACCAGCAGGAGAAGTGACAGTGGGAGGAGAGATAGGTCAGTATTCATTCTCCTGGTTTTCTCTCTTGCAAGCTCTGGGTTGTCAGGATGAAACCACTGCATCAAGAGACATCCCTAGCTGTTTATTAGCCTCACAGTCCACAATCTCCAGGAACGTCCATGCTTCCTCAGGTTTTGTTACAATCCTCTCCTGCCATTCTGCAACTTCTTTGGCACTGGGCTGAAGAGTGAATGTAATCGCCAGCTGCACAGCCTGCATAAGACTGCAGAGCTCAGTGGATACAACCGGCACATACCTCTCCTTTCGGAAAGCGTGTAAAAGATCCCTTCACCCTTTCTGGCTGTTGGAGAGATAGCACCCTACAATGCAGCTGAACAAGGACAGCATCTACCAAGGGAGATTTTTCAGCTGACCCCGTGAGACCTGGCAGTTGAGGATGGTGAGGCTCATGGTTGTTTTGTTGTTGGTATATTATTTTGGCTACTGGGAGGAATCCCGTGTGACAGCCTGTGCTACTGTGGCAGCCTGTTTCTGGCCAGTTTGACCTTTTTATCACTTATTGTAGGGCCTGAGAATGTTCTGAGATTCCCTGACATTCTACTGCTTTGTTTTGAATTAGCCAGAGCTGTAATCTATCATTCTGGACCTTTATATATATACTTTTATACAGTTTTTGTGAAATATAATTTATATGCCAAACAATTCACTCATTTAAAGTGTACAGTTCACAGGGTTGTGCAGCTGTCACCACAATCTATTCCCTTTTTTTTTTTTTTTTTTTGAGACGGAGTCTTGTTCTGCTGCCCAGGCTGGAGTACAGTGGCATGATCTCGGCTCACTGCAACCTCCGCCTCCCAGGTTCAAGTGATTCTCCTGCCTCAGCCTCCCAAGTAGCTGGAATTACAGGTGCCCGCCACCATGCCTGGCTAATTTTTGTATTTTTAGTAGAGACAGGGTTTCACCATGTCGGCCAGGCTAGTCTCAAACTCCTGACCTCAAGTGATCCACCCGCCTTGGCCTCCCAAAGTGCTGGGATTACAGGCGTGAGCCACCACAATCTAATCTTAGAACATTTTTATTTCCCATAAAAGAAGCTTTGATTTAGTGTCACTCTCCTTTCCTCCCTTTGCCAGCTCTGGCAACCACCAATCTACTTTCTACTTCTGTGGATTTCCTTATTTTAGATACTTCATATAAACAAAATCATACATGACGTGACCTTTTGTATCTGGCTTCTTTCACTTAGCACAATGTTTTCATAGTTCATTCATGTTGTAGATGTATCAATTATTTATCCTTTTTATGGTTGAATAATATTCCATTACATGAACATACAACATTTTCTTTGTACAATCATCAGCAGAATGACATTTGGGTTATTTCCATTTTTTGGCTATTATGAATAATGCTACTAAGAACATTTGTGGCTGGGCACGGTGGCTCACACCTATAATCCCAGCACTTTGGGGGGTCAAGGTCGGCAGATTGCTTTGAGCCCAGCAGTTTGAGACCAGCCTGGGTAATGTAGTATAACTCCGTCTCTTAAAAAAAAAAAAAAGTATACAAAAAATTAGCTGTGTGTGGTGGTGCGTGCCTGTAGTCTCAGCTACTCAGGAGAAGGAGGTGGGAGGAGCGATTGAGCCCAGGAGTTTAAGGCTGCAGTGAGCCACGATTGTGCCACTTCACTCCAGCCTGGGTGACAGAGTGACACCCCACCTCAAAAAACCAAAAACCAAAAAAACAAAGAACATTTGTGTACAAAGGTTTTCGTGTGGACATATGTATGTTTTCATTTCTCTTGAATAAATATCTAAGAGCAGATAACTAGGTCATATGCTAACTCTATGTTTAACTTTTAGAGAACTTCCAAACTGTTTTCTAAAGTGGTTGTACTGTTTTACATTCCTGACAGCAATTAATGAGGGTTTCAGTCTCTCCACAGCCTTGTCACTTGCTATTGGCCGTCCTTATTTTAGCCATTCTAGTGGGGGTGAAGTGGTATCTCATGCTGGCTTAGTTTGCATTGCCCAGGTGGCTAGTAATGCTGAGTATCCTTTCATGTACTTATTGGCCATTTGTACACAAGCTTTATGTCGACATTTCCCTAGTCAAGACTTTCGGAGCCTGCTGGATTTCAGAATTCCAATACTTTCTGAAGTTCATAGACACTCTTCAATATATCTGCTGCAAAAATACTATGATTCAACCTAAATGGGATAAACTGTATATGGCCTCAGGTGATGTTAAGTCAGTTTTTGACACCCAAAGTGTTACAAAAAAATGTTGGTTTTCAGAACTTTTGGATTTTAGGAATCTAAGGAAGGGATTGAGCACCTGTACATGCTCCTGGATTCCAGTTAAGACTGTGCTATGGGCAGCCATCCAGATGTGCCACTGCTGCCCCTCCATGAGCCCCATAAGCATGGCTCTCTCTAGTGTGACCCCTCAGGGACCCTCCCCAGGGTCCAACAGGGAGCAGAGTACAAGGACAGGGGCCCAGGCACCTTTCCTCCCTGATCTGACTTTGCATGGTGCCTCACTCAAGACCTGAGTGGCATTTTCTGAGCTTAGTCCCACAGTTGCCTCAGGCTAGCTGAGGTCACCTTGCTTGTCCAGAGCTAGAAGTGCAGCTAGTGGTGTTTTCAGGAGAGGGAGGAAGTGGGGGTGCAGGGAGGGTTGTGATGCATAGAGTCAGGGTGGGTATTAATCCCTGAAATTACTCCCGGATATCCCCATTGCACTTTCCAGAATCTTTAACTCTAGTTATAGAAACACAGAAAAGTGAAGAATTCGATTCATGCTGAAATTTGGCAAGTCAACAGTGTGCAAGGCAATCAGGGATAGGAGGAGGGCTATTCAAATGCTTGATCATGGTCACATAGTTGCTTTTTGTCCATGACTCCCCCTTCCTGGCTTGCCCTCAGCTGGCCCATGGGCCATCCTTGAGAAGCAAAGGTGATGGTTCACTAGCTGTCTCCACCCTGCCAACCGTGAGCTACATGAACTCTGTCCCAGGATGTGGGGAGGAGCTCTCTGCCCTCTCCCCAACTCTGCTCCGAAGCCACAGCCATTTGCTCAGTAAGAGTCTGTGGCCTGGAATCATTCCCTGGAACTGATCTCCTTTCCAGTGAGGTGCTTATAGCTATAGAACCCCAGATGATCTCAGAAAAAGGGAGGTGATTAGAAGGAGGTAAGTAAAGGGGATGGGTACTGATATAGTTTGGCTGTGTTCCCACCCAAATTTCATCTTGAATTGCATTTCCCATAATTCCCACGTGTGATGGGAGGGAACTGGTGGGAGGTAATTGAATCATGGGGGTGGTTTCCCCCACGCTATTCTCTTGATAGTAAGTTCTCACGAGATCTGATGGTTTTATAAGGGGCTTCCCCCTTCTCTTGGCTCTCATTCTTCTCTCTCCTGCTGTCTTGTGAAGAAGGACGTGCTTGCTTCCCCTTCTGCTATGATCGTAAGTTTCCTGAGGCCTCCCAGCTCTGTGGAACTGTGAGTCAATTTAACCTCTTTCCTTTATAAATTACCCAGTCTAGGATGTTTCTTCATAGCAGTGTGAGACTGGACTAATACCCAGGTTAGAACAAGGGCAGTGCCCCGTCTCCCTGCTCCCCATGCCCAATCCCTCCACCCCCATACTTCCCCTGCTGCCCAGTTGCTCCACTCCTTTCAGTGTTGAGTTCAGTCTTGAGGTGCTTTCTTACCCCTTGATGAAGGAAGGTAGGGATGGAGGAGGAGGCACATAAGAGTTATGTGATATAACTAATGACTGCAAGTGTGATTTTCCTTGGGGACCTGGCTTTCCTGAAGGTAGGGGCCAGACAGGCAAGATTTACTTCTCTAGTTCCAGTTCACTTGTTCAGGATTACATAGCTAGTCAGTGTCAGAGCTGGGACTGAAAACCACTTCTTATTGGCGCTTCTTTCCCCTCCACGACAATGTCTACCCTTGTGTCTCTAGAAGAAGGTAGTTAACTGCACTGGTTTTGAAAACAAATCCAATCCACTCACCAGGTTTCCTTGTTGCTTTGTGCAGCCATGATTTTGCTGAGGCACAAAATACGTAAACAGAAAGTAAAAATAGGCTGAAGAGGAGGTGCTCTTTAAGAAGTGATTTTCGAGCTGTGCCTGCATTCTTTTATCTTGGTCCCTGAGAACTGGCAGGCAGATGAGAGGAGGAGGAAGGTCTGTGGGCTGGTCCCCTCACCTTGTGAGGGAAGAAGTCCTCTGGGGTGTGGTTGCAGACCCAGTTGGGTTGGCTGTGGGGTGATCAGCAATGATGGGACCAATCCCACTGCCTTGGTGTTACGTCCGCAGGGGGTATCCCTGCTCTTCCAGCCCTGGGCAGGGGTCCCATCACTTGGTGTGGTGGTTCTTGAGCATCTTACTCAGACTTCTCCCCTGGGAGATGACAGTAGCTGGTTTCTAGAGAAAGCCCCACGGCCATCTTTTACAAAACTTTTTACAAACTTCTGCTTTATCTCCGAACATTCTAATGAGTCCTTGTATCTACTTTCAACCTAAAATCACTTAGGTTGAAATACAACAATACAACAATGCACATCTACAACCACATTATTATGAAAAGGCAGACTCCTTACAGAGCACCTGCTGAGATTCCTGTACCTCACCAACCAGATCCGCTGTTCATCCCCCACATCCAACCTCCCCCAGCTGCAGTGGCATCCCCTATATTCTCCAAATAGCAGTGCATGCTCCTGCTCAGGCCTTTGCATTTGCTGTTTCACCTCCCTTAAGTCATCTTCCCCTAGATGTACACTCTCTCTCTCTCTCTTTTTTTTTTTTTTTTTGAGACAGCGTCTTGCTCTGTTGCACAGGCTGGATTACAGTAGTGTGATCTCGGCCCACTGCAACCTCCGATTCCCAGGTTCAAGCAATTCTCCTGCCTCAGCCTCCCATGTAGCTGGGATTACAAACATGTGCCACTGCACCTGGCTAGTTTCTGTATTTTTAGTAGAGACGGGGTTTCACCATGTTAACCAGGCTGGTCTCGAACTCCTGACCTCAGGTGATCCACCTGCCTTGGCCTCCCAAAGTGCTGGGATTACAGGCGTAAGCCACCATGCCTCGCCCAGATGTACACCCTCATTGTCTCATCTCTTTCCGATCTTTGCTCAAGAGTCGCATCAAATGTTGCACTGCTTCGTCCCTCAGACTTCACCTCTTTTCCTGTCTTATTCTTCTCCATTGCACTTATTGTCATTTGGCCATGATGCATTTTACTCATTTGCTAATTGTCTGTCATACCTATCCCACCCTATGAAAAAGTAAGTTCCGCGAGGGCAAGAATGTTGGCTGGTTTTGTTCACTAGCGCTTAAAACAGCATCTTCCATATAGTAGGCGCTCAGTACATGTTTACTGCATGAATAAATCAAGGCTTCTAGAACAGTCTAAAACTGGACATGGAGCCTTTAGATGACTTCCTGTATGCAATGGGAGGCCTTCAGTAAGTAATCAGTGAGCCTCGAATATAAAAACCCTCATTACTGTTGCAAATGCACTAGGGAAGACCTTGCTCAGGTTCTATAAGGCCAGCTCTAGGCACAATCAAACTCAGTGCTTTTTGCTTTTTTTTTTTTTGCGATGGGGTCTCGCTCTGTCACCCTGGCTGGATTGCAATGGTTCAATCAGAGCTCACTGCAGCCTCGAACTCCTGCCTCAAGCTATCCTCTTGCCCTCTCAAAGTGTTGCGATTATAGGCATGAGCCACTGTGCTCCGCCAGTACTTTTTTTTATTGGTGCCTTCCATCACTCTTTTCTTTCTTTTATCCCTCATTACTTTGGACCAATGCTTGGCTAATCCACTAATCTTCTCTATGAGGTATTAAGTGATAAAGGCTTAAGGTGTTAGCATTCCCAGGAGTATATATCCTTTAAAGCGAAATCTGGAAGACCAAAAGTTGGCCAGAATCAGAATGAATGAATCTCACCAGGTAGAATTTCAGATTCTGCAGATTTCAGGCTAGAGGCTCAATTTGGAATTCTTTGAATTACTGGCCAAGAACAGCAAGTCAGCTGTTTTTAAGCAACAAGCCTGGAAAATTGATCAGTTGGAAGTCAAGGCAGCAAATACAGACATTGTCACTTCTCCTATATATCTCATTTATATGCTAGTAATAATAAAACCTTCCTTGCAACTTCCAAATTCCAGCTAACTTCAAAGCCAAATGTACTTTTATCTTTTTTTTTCCCCCTGAATTGCTGGGTTTTCCTGCTACCAGATCAAGATCTTCATCAATTCCAACCCAACATCCCCGGAAGCAAAAGCATGTGTCCACACACATACACGCGTGCGCGCGCACACACACACACACACACCCTCTAATGCTCCCGAATTCCATCCCCTGGTCCTTTCCTAGGCACATTCCTCCTAATTCCCTCTTCTACCTCTCACCCAGTCCTCTGCTTGATTTGTATATTCAGAGCCATTCCAATGACTGGAAAAACCACTGGTGTGAAGAGCCCAAAAGACTCTTTACCAATCTACCCTGATGACCAGCTGACAATTCTCGAGGCCCCATGCCTGTGAATAGGGCTTCAGAGGTTCAGGAGAAGCGATGAAATTTGAGCTGAATTTTGAAGGTTGTGCGGGATCAACAGCAGCTGTCACAAAACCCTGTTTAGATCTCCCCTCCACATGCTCAGATAGCAGAAGGGAAAAACCTGTGTGAAGCCTCTTTCTCTTACTGTAATCTGGGTGAGCCTGCAAGCAAGTCCCACACTCAGACACAAATCTTCTATATGGTGTTCTTGGAACTGACTCTCCCTGAGATAGAATTGGTCAATATCTGAGTCCCAACCCTAGAGAGCTCATTTTGCCCAAATCCACACCATTCCCCAGACATGGCGATTCCCAATACCCTTGGCAGTCATTACCACTCAGCCACATTCCCTTCCAGGCCAACTCCCATCCCCAGAACTTGCCTCCACCCAAGAATCCTCCAACACGAGTCAGCCTTTTCCAGTTGTCACTTCTCAGGCACCAACACTAAGATATTGCCAATCTTTCTGTAGCTGCATTTCATCCAGTCTGTATCTCTGTCCTAAGCAGTTTTGACTTTTTCAAATTCTTGACCTTTCTCCACCATTTTGGCAGCAGAGAGGAGCTCTGTATTCACTATCCACACAGCTGGGTTATTATGGGAGGGATGCAAAGAGTGAAAAATAAGTTGGCACTTGGCTTCTGAATTTTAAGAGACACTTTAGAATCCATGGCAGAAGGAATAATTGGGGGGAAAACGTTGAATATTAGGAGCTGAGTTTCCTCTGGAACACAAAGTTTACGTCAAAAAAACCCAACAGATTTGGAAGAAAGCATGACAAAACTGGAGTGAGATTTTCTTTCTAGAGACGACATAAATATTCTTCAATTTGGGGGAAAGGAGATGGATAGTGTCAAACCCTGATGAGCCTCTGAGAAAAGAGCTTGTACCCAGATAGGCTTGAGGGATTGGAGAGCAGAGATCTTAGTCTTGTTTGCTTTTCTTTTCCTTTTTTTTTGAGGAGTCTTGCTCTGTCACCAGGCTGGAGTGCAGTGGCTCAATCTAGGCTCACTGCAACCTCTGCCTCCCGAGTTCAAGTGATTCTCTTGCCTCAGCCTCCCGAGTAGCTGGGATCACAGGCACGCACCACTACGCCCAGCTAATTTTTGTATTTTTAGTAGAGACACCATGTTGGCCAGGAGGTCTCCATCTCCTGACCTCGTGATCCACCCGCCTCGGCCTCCCAAAGTGCTGGGATTACAGGCATGAGCCACCATGCCCGGTCCTAGTCTTGTTTTCTGAGACTGGTTGAGGAGGGAGCCTTGCTGGTGGTTGTGGGGAGGTCTGAGCACTCCAGTGAGCAGCTGATTACTTCCCTGGGTGGCTGGGAATAGCTCGGGAGTGGCACTGACTGCCAGCCAACCTCCAGAGTTCCCATGGTTGGGAAAGAAGTAACAGCAGAAGGCAAGGCCGGAGCAATTCCTGCAATCCAGGCAGGATGCCAGGGTGGAGGGACACATCTATACACCAATGTCAGCATAAATCCACGATGATCAAGGACCAGGTACCTCTCTGTTGCCACCTGGAGCGAAAGCCTCTGGGAGCTTGGCTACAATCTTGGGGAGAAGATAGGGGGAGGGAGGAACATCTGATTGACAAAGAAAACCCCAAGAGACTGAGTTTTCCCTAAACTAAAACTAAGCTTTCTGCCATAGGGCCAATGGGAGTTGGAGACAGAAATTAACTGAGGGGAAAATCAAAGGAATGTTGTCAGTAGGTGTGAGCTGATGGCCTGTGAAATTTGGACCCACTGCATTATTTTTTTGGATACACTGCCCATGCAATTCTTTAATAACTTTTAAAATAAACTTTTATTTTAGGATAGACTGACATTTACAGAAATACAGAGTTCCCATATACCCCACATCAAGTTTCTTTTATTATTAGCATCTTTTATTCATATGGTACATTTCTCACAATTTAAGAAGCAATGTTGGTTTATTACTACTGACTAAAGTCCATATGTTTGTCAGATTTTCTTCGTTTTTACCTAATGTTCTTCTGTGGTTCCAGGATTCCATCAAGAACACTATATTGCATTTAGTCATTCTGTCTCCTCAGGCTCCTCTTGGTTGTGACAGTTTTCCAGACTTTCCTTGTTTTTGATGACCTGGGCAGTCTGGGGGAGTACTGGCCTGGTTGTTTCTAGAATGTCCCTCAGCTGGGATTCATCTACTGCTGTTCACATGGTTGGATTGGAGTTATGGGTTTTTGAGAGGAAGACCACAGAGGTAAAATGCTGGTCTCATCACATCATATCAAGGGTACATAGCATCAACACGCCTTCCTGCTTCTGCTGTTCACCTTGATCACCTGGCTGAGGTAGTGTTTGTCACATTTCTCCGCTGTAAACTTACTCTTTTCCCCCTCCTTTCCATTTTGTATTCTTTGGAAGGAAGTTACTATGTGCAGTCCACGGTTTAGGAGAGAGGAGTTCTAGTCCATTTCATGGAGGGCACAGTATCTACATAAATTATTTAGAATTGTTCCCAATGTATTTAGTTAATCCAATTGATTTACTTTTTAAAATAGTATATTATATATTACTTAATCCCACTTATTTGCTTAATCATTTATTTTCATCACTATGGACTCATGGATAGTTTACTTTATACTTTTGGTTATAATCACATTCTGCTTTATTTTCTTGCTCAAATTGTTTCAGCTTTGGCCACTGGGAGCCCTTTCAATTAGCTTCTGTGTCCCTTTGAGGTACCCCCACCACTGCTGATGTTGATTAAACATTTTTCTTTTCACGGGGGGAGCAAATTCCTTACCTTTTGGCACAAGGTGCTCCAGGCACACCTTGAGTATTTCCTGTTCCAGTCCTAGAATCAGCCATTTCCTCAAGGAGCTCTGGTTCCTTTTATTGGAGAATGGTATTAGAAGCAAGATCAGAGTGCTAGGTGTATTCCTTGCTATAGTGTTGTGTCTAGGCCCACTCAGCTGACAAAGCAAGGAGACACAAGTATGTGTACTACCCTCTATCTACAAATCTCTGTACAGACCCATTATATATATATATGAATACATAATATAGATATAGACCCCAAACATGAGTCCATACCGATGTCTCCAACTCTAATTCTGTACCACAAGGATCACTCTAGCCTCTTCCTGGCTGTAACCTCCCACTCCAACGGTGAAGATTTGATGGCCACCATCCACCATTTATATTTGTCTATTTCCAGTATACTCGTGTGGTGGTTTCACCACCCAGTTGCTTTTCATATCTCTTGCTTCCGTCTCTTGCTTCCGTCTCCCCCCGACAGTGGATCCTTTCACTCTCCTTGGAGCCGGGGCATAGGCGTTTTGAACTAGAATATTCGTCCAGCGCTGATTTGACACGGATCTTCTGCAAAGGACCATATTTTTTGGCCTCCCCAGACCTCGTCATCTTCCCCATTCATTCTGGCGGAGTAAGGACTGAGGGGCCGTGAACCCGAGGTTCAGCAGCCTAAAGTCCCCTGGGAGATGGGGATACACCGAGAGGAATCCCATCTTACAGGAGAGCTGTGTACCCGTAGGAGTATCGTGGACTCCAGGACTGGAGTAGATAACCTGTTTTCAGGCCCTCTCTGTTCACTCAACAACTATTAAGAAGCCCCCTCCCCGAGCCAGGGCCGGCGCTGCGCCCACGAGGGAGGCACCGGCCCCGGACCGCGTCACCCCGCCCTGCGGGCTAGACGACGAAACGCTTCGGCGCTCAGGGGACAGCGCTCCGGTGCAGGAACCAGGGCCCCAGTGGGGGGCGCAATGCCGGGCCTGAGAAGGTCCGCTCGGGCTGGTCAGAGCTTTCCTGATCCTTTCAAGGCTTGCAGCTGCCTGGGTGAGGGAGACCGAACCAAACCGAACGTTCCCGCAGCCTTCCTGCCGGCCCTGCGGGCGCCCAGCAGCCCGATACGGCACCGCCCCTCCCGCCCCGCCCCTCCCCCCAGGCTCCGCCCACCGCCGAGCCCACGCTCGGCCCCTGACGAGGTTCGCCGGAAATTCCCGAAGCCCCTCTTTTTTTTTCCTTCCTCTCCGTTCCCTGCTCTCCCTTTTCCTTTCACCCGGGTTCCCTCGGCCGTGATTTCCCCCTCCCCCTCCTTCCTTCCCCATTGAAATCAAGATGGAGGCTCGCGGCAGTCGCCGGCGCCCGTGATCCCGGAGCTTTCGCCGGCCACGGGTCCCCGCCCTCGCGACTGCGCGTCCGGGCGGCGCGCACTGCTGCCAGCGCTCCGGCCGGCGCCCCGGCCGTGGCTCGCGCCCCTCGGCCAGCTCTCGGCTCCCGGGCGGGAGTCCTCTGCTCATGGGCGCGCTCCAGGCCGAGCCGCCGCCGCCGCCACCCCCGCCGCCCCGGGGCTCTGCGTCCGCGCGCCGGGCGCGGGCAGCTGGGTGCTCGGCGCCGCCAGGCCGGCGCAGAGACGGGCGGCGCACGCGGCGCTAGGGCGCAGGCCCGAGGTGGGCGCGGCCGCCAGGCGCCGCCACGTATGAGCGGCAGCAGCGGCGGCGCCGCCGCCCACGCCGCGTCCTCCGGTCCCGCCGCGGCGGCCAGCGCGGCTGGCTCGGGCTGCGGGGGCGGTGCCGGCGAGGGGGCCGAGGAGGCGGCCAAGGACCTGGCCGACATCGCGGCCTTCTTCCGATCCGGTGAGTGCAACAGCGGCTGGCCAGCCCAGCGGCGCTGCCCCAAGCGTTCGGCCGATCAGCCAAGGAGCTGCCAAGCTCCGGCCACCACGCGCCGGTGCCCACCCGTCCGTTGGGGCCCGCACGCTCTCGCCTGGGGCCAGTGCTTCCACGCGCCGGGGCTGCCCGCCCGACATCCGCGTGTCCCGCTGCCTGCGCAGCCCGGCGCGCGGCAGCTTGGCCCGAACGCCACCACTTCGCCTTCCCTACACCCGCCCCTCGTTCCAGGGCAGAATCCCCTGGTCTCCTGCTCCCGGGAGCCGCGGCTTCGCGGGCTGGGGCGCCGGCTCTTTGTCTCTTTCGCTGGAGGACGGAGGAGGCGGCGGCGGAGATGGCGTGGGCGGAGGCTCTTACCCCGGAGACCGAGCGGACTGAGCCGGGGCCGGTCCGGGACGGGAAATTGGTCTCTGATCTGTGCCTGTTTGTGCCTGATTTGTACCTGGACCCTCCTCGATCCCAGTAGCAGCCGGGTTTCTTTGCTTGGCCCGCTAGCCTGTCATCTCCCCAGCCTCGGTCTACACTTCTGTGAAACGGGGCAGTCACGGCATTCACTGCCCAGGGAATGGGGACAGTGGCCGAGCTGAAGCTCGGAGGGCCGGGAGGCGCGGTGAGCCATTGTCTCCGGGGACAACCCGGGAGGGTCAGCTGGGAACGTGGCCCCGGGGGGGCAGTGCGGGACTAGGGCTCGCGGGGCACTGCGTGGGTGGCGTGGAGGTGGAGGCAGTGCTAGGTGGCCCCGAGTCCACCCCGGCGTGGAGGAGGTGGCCGCCGTGGAGGCGCGGGTGGCGACCGGTTCGTGGGAGGGGCACCGGGTTTGCTGCGCAGGGGGCGTGACAGGGCGTCCCCGGTACCCCAGCGGCGGCGCCTCCTCCCGCCCCGGCCCAGATCCCGCGCGAGCCGGGCCCGCGTCCCCGTGTCCCGCGTCCCCGCGCCCAGTCCCGTCTGCTCGCGCGTCGGCTGAACAGCAGCAGCAGGAGGCGGCGGCGGCGGCGGCGGCGGCCTCGGGGCCCGCAGCCCAGAGCGCAATCCTTAGCGGGCCGGGTGCGGGGCAGGGAGGATGCAGACTCTGCGTTGGAGAGCGGAGGAGGGCGGGCCAGGTCGGGGCCTGGAGAGGCGGGCGGGGGTGCTGGTGGCGGCCCCGGGGAGGACGGCAGGGCTGGGGACACCGACGGGCCGGGGGAGCAGCCCTGCCCTGGGGGACGCGCGGGAGGTCGGCGGCTCACGCTTTTCCGTGGCCTCTTTGAAAATCACCTCCCCAGATTCTGTGAGATCAGTTCCACAATCCGGGTCACAAGGAGCAATTGCAGCGGGAGGGCGATGGTGAGAGTGAGAAGTTAGCAGTGCTGGTAGATACCTGGTTTAGTACTGTCTTCCCTTGGTTGTCTTGATCTTTGCTAGGCGGGGTTATTTTTGATTCATTTTAGCAGATTGGTTGTGGCTAGGAGTGACACAGCCGACTGTCCAGTGTTAGCTTGGGGTTAATCTACTCCCCAGTGCTCACTCTCCTTGTGAGGTCCCTGCAGAAAGTAAAGGTTAGGAAAACATGAGCTCCTTCTAAAGAGCAGCCCCGTCTTACCTCTTAATAGCAGAACTGGGACGTATTCCATTCATGCCCTGAAGCTAAAGTCTAGCCTGTCTTCTTTTTCTCTCTACCACCTGTCACAGAATAATAGATTCTGTGCAGAATTCAGCTCCTCTACAGCTGTTAGAAAGGCTCTTCTGCGTTGGAGATGGATTTTTTGGTGCTTGTGAGACCAGGCCTTTTTACATCTCTATTATGCATAGTAGAAAAATCTCTTCTGCTACTAAGAGCCCTCCCTAAAAGACACCGAAGACTTGCTGCTTGTCGGCGTGACTCTCTCCAGGAGTTGTCGTCTGCTCTTGGCTTTGCTTAGGCCTGTGCTGACCCCGCCGCTGGGGCTCCTGTTCATGTTCCGTTTGGGTCAGAACCAGGTAATGTTGCTCACTGGCTTGTACCTTTCTTCCCCTCTCTGAAATGACAAACTTAACTTTTAGTTGTTTCACTTAGAACCAGGAGCCAGGGCAGAACTTAAGTAGGTATCATCAGATGCAGCGTCCCATTCCGGGGATAGCCTGGAACGTCTTTTTAAAAGTGAAATCTCCTTCGGGCAGCTCTGAGTCCCTGACCTAGATCTTGGCTCTAGCATCTAGGCCAACGATGTCTAGCAGGGGGCAGAGAGGGGCCATTCTGTTGGATGAGTGGGTGTGGGAGTGGGGTTTGAACGGTCAGGGCTGACCAGGTGAGGAAGCTGAGGAGAATGCAGTCAAATCCATCAGAAATCTGGGTTTCTTTTTCTAAGACGCAGAAATATGGGAAAATAGGTTCTCATTGACTGGGGAGGACAGATCAGGGTGTGCTTTTGAGCCTGGTACTGAAAGTGCCAACCTGACTTAGACAAAGGCTTTCCATTGGTGGCCTTCCCTTTCTCAGCCCTGAAACTCTGTTTGCGTGGCTGCCTGATTTTCTTTTTTTAAATTCCTTCTTGTTGCCCGCATTCGACTTTGTCTTTGTAGCCACAGATTGAAAACTAATACCAGTGGTTGGGTGAAGAAAGAGAAGACTTTAATAGAACTTTTAAACAATTAAGGGAAGTTCAGAAATAGAGTGAATAGTCCTGTGATTTCTCCATTACTGGAAATGCTCACATAGAGGTGCTGTCACCTGGCAGGGTTTGGAGCTGGGCTCAGGGGACAGGACTGCTGCCCTGGAGAGGGGTCCAGGAGATGACCTTGGGGCTGTTCCCCTTTGCCTGTGGACTCTGGCTTTCTCTGAGCCCTCAGTGCCTAATCCTTGTTCTCCGCTTTTCTTTGGGTAATTCAGGGCTCCAGAGCCCTGGTGCGCTTCTCCTCTGCTGAGCATCCACCCAGGTTCACCTCACCCAAGGTCTCATTTCTTATGCTGTCATTCCGTTCTCTGCTCGGGACCTTGGCACTCCCTATTCATTTTGACCATCCTGATCACCTATTTATAGACCTGGCATGAAGCAGGCAGGCCAATTAGTGTTCAAGTGGATTGAGTTGTAATAATGTGAGTCAGGTCCTGGTGCTTGTGTGTTAAAGAGCAGTGAGAGATTTTCTGCAGGTGTTAGTGAATTTTGAACTTCACTTTTCTCCTTTGCACAGAGCTCAGCACAGTAAAACCAATTTCAATGCAAAAGCAAAAAAAAAAAAAAAAAAAAAAAAGAGAGGAAAAAAAGGACACTGCAAAAATGAGCTAGTCTTGTTTTAATTTTATTTTACAGATGAGAAATCAGCCTTAGGGAGGTTTCATGACTTGTCCCCCAGACTGGAACTTGGGTGGAGACAGAGTCAGGGCCCTGGTCCCTGGTGCTGTTTCCTGGTCGCCTCCCATAGCCAGGACATTGCTTACATTAGTTCTCAACCCCACTGGGACCAATCATTTTTATTGCCAATCTATTTTGGGGCTCTGTTCTCGTGGCAATAAATCAGTCTTTCAGCGCTCCCTATTTAACCTTGCGAAAGACTGTGTGTGTGGTGGGGGTGCTTACATAAATGCATTATTTTTAACTTGCCTGGCACTCTTTAGGTTGGCGTTAAATGAATATCTGGAGAATAAAGGTTTGTGGTTATTCAGAAGCATCACGTCCTGTCGTGCTTGGTTTCTTTCATTATTAAATCTTATTCTGGACTCCTCCTGCTGCCCCTCTCCTTCCAGGGAACATGTGAAGAAAATCAAGTCTGTTAGTGAGGGAGAAGCACACATACCTTTATATGTTTTGATACGATGGTTTCCTCAAGGAGTATGGAGGGAAGCTTTTCTTCCTATTTATGCCTTTAACACCGCTGAGGTAGTTGGCCCGGGGCGGGCTGTGCTACTTCTGTGGGTATTCAGAAGCCTGGCAGCTTTGGTGGTTGTGAGCACCGATAATGATTGTATTACAAAGTGGGTCCTTGTTACCCTCAATATTTTGAAAACGGAAACTGAAGGAAATGTAATTGATAGTGAACGTTAGTTTCTCCTTTTTAGGTGGCACAGTTTTAGAGGAAAGCAAGGAGATTTCTAAAATTCCTATAAGTGACTTTCGAGAAATCAAAGAAGTGCAGTAAAGTCATCATTGAAAGAAGCTTTTCATTGAGACCTTGTAAACGGACGTATTGATGTGGGGTATTGTATTTTTTCCCTTCGCAATTTAACTATTTAAGATTCAAATGAAAATTTAAAGAAGCCATTTCCACCATTTAAATGATTAACCAAGATTTAAATGAAGTCGGTGGTGGTGTTCAAAATGAAGCATGTGGTTTAAATATGTTTCCTAAATGTATGCTGAAAATAGGTAATTTCAGTGGTCTTTTTTGACCTTTTAAATGTTATCATAAATTCAAGATTTGTTCTGAACTGCAAGTGAAAGATGTGTTTGAAGCTGTCATAATCTAAGTCAGCTGTATTCAGTATTTACTTTAAGTTCATTTACTTGACTATCGAGAAAATAAAATTGTATCTCATATCCTTGGCAGAATTTCAGAGAAAAGTCTAATTCTTAATCAATAGCCACACTTTACTGCCTGGTAAACTCACTGCTGTTGATAGGGATGAGCTGTGTTTTACTAGAAAAAGCAGTGATAACACCCCACCCCCCATTCCTCCTCAATTCTATAATGAATTGGCTTTTATTTCCTTAAGTGCATTGTCTTGACAAAATTTTAAAAAGCTGACAGGAAATAGTATCAACTCCCTGGACAGTGAAGACTTGGATTTGCGGGAGAATCCCAGTGTATTCTGGTGGAAAGTGAGTGCTCTGACCTCGTCCTCCCGTTTCTTCCAAGTACTCAGCTGAGTAGACTTGGCCAAACTGACAAGGGTGATGGTGTGGTTGGCCTGGTGGATGGAGATGCTGTGTTTTGAATCTTCTCAGCCTCATTTTAATTAATGGGCTGCAGGGACCAGGCTGGGTCTCCGGCTGGAGCAAGGGGTAAGCGGGTTAGATGTGCAGCCACAGGGTTCTCCTCATCCTTTTCTAGTTCTGCTTACATGCTGTTCAGTGGGCCACTGGGAGAGGGAATGAACAGGGAGACTTCCCAGTGACCCTTGCACTTAGGAATTCTGGCTGCTGTTACTCAGCGGGAGCTGTTCTGGGAATTCCTATTGCTGTGCCTCTGAACTGAGGGGAAGGGAGCACAGAGGAGTGGACAGAGGCCTGCGGGGCCCTGCATGTGCTGCTGGCTTCCTGCTGGACCCCTGGTCTCCTCCCCCTGTGCCCACAGAACAGGACTTTGCTCTCACTGCCAAGGTGCCCAGCTCCCTGCCAGTTTGTAAATCTCAAAGGGAGATACCTGGCTAGACTCTCCAGTGGGGACTCCCAGCTTTTTGATGTTACTGAGCCTTTTGTGCAGACAGTCTTACTTATGGGGAATCTTGCTCTCGCGTTTAATGGTTAACAAGTGCATAAACACTCATTTTCACTTCTCATTCATTCATGGAAACAATTTGCTTACTGAATAGTTGTGGTGTTACCTGAATTTCCTCTTTTCTGTCCCCTCTCCACATAAGGAAGCCCCTTGAAACCCAAATTACTAACCACCTGCCCCCTGGGAAAGGTTGTATGTGGGGGGAGAGAGAGCAAGCCAGAGTGAGGCTACGAGCCGGGGGGCGGAGGGCATTGACCTCTGAGGTTCCTCCCTGTGCCATTTGATGGCAGAGGGGCTGTGGAAATGTAAAACCTCATTTTGGTGATGAACATACTTGAGTTTTAGATTACTGACTCTTTTAATTAGCCACATGTCTACTCTTGTCTGGTGGGGGAGGATTGCAAAGTAGTCTAGAGCTGGTGTTTTGGAGGCATCTTCCTATTTGGGCTTTGTCATAAATGAGTGCATTTTAGCAGTTACACTGACAGAGAAAGCTTTCATGAAAACTTAGTCAACCCAAAGACTGGATTCCAGGTCTGGGGTACTTTGGCTTTGCGGCGTCCACATGAGTTGATGAGGCTTGTTTTCTCACAGTCTGTAGCCCTGCTGTGGACAGGGATGGATTGCAGGAGGTTTCTCTTGGGGAGGGGTTTCAGTGAGCGGCAGCAGATTTGTCCTGGCCACTCTGTGGACCCCCTTTCCTGAAAGGAGGGGGAGTTAGTGCTGCTCCATTACTGCCTCGCTGCGGGGAAGGCCAAGGGTCCCATTGCTGTCTGTCTGTTGTTGTTAGCATTGAAACTGTGTAGGTGTGGATAGATCACAAACTATAGTACAGCCATTCCATTAATGTTGAGTGAAAGAAGACAGTCTCAAAATGCTGCATGCTGTGTGAGTTTGTTTATATGACGTTGGCAAAAAGATAGAACCGTAGTAACAGAAAGCGGATGGTCATTGATTGCCAGGAGTTGGGGGCATGGAGGAGTATGGCTACAAGGAGGCAAGAGGCAGGTGAAGGATGGGGAACTGATTTGTATTCTGGTCGTGGCGGCTGCATATGTTAAAATTCACAGACCTTTACACACACACACACACACACACAGTTTAACTGCATGTTATTTTAAAATGTGACATTAAAAAAAGACTAATAATAAACTGGGAGAAAATCTATTAAATCAAAGGATTATGTATATGTGGTTAATAAAGGGCTCCCTCAAATCACGTAAGACAAGACAATTTAGAAAGAAAATAGGCAAACAATTCAAAGAAGTATGAATGGCCAAAAAATACATATTCAGCCTCACTGGTATTCGAGGAAATGCAGATAGAACCAATGATACCAACAAAAGCCAAAGCTGATATAAGTAATTATTCTCTAAGTAAACTTGAACAAAATTGAGTTAATTTGGAAAGATTTTATATTGATTTGAAAGATAGTTAATACTTGCGTTCATACTTTGCTATGTAGGACCTACCTTCTTATAATTGCCAGGGGTAGTCTAGGGTGTTGTTAAAGATAGATAGGGGGAAATAAAGATTCGTTCCTGGGATTCTGTAATACGTGTTAACTTGGGAATCCATCTGGTGTATAAGTCAAATTTGCTGACTTAAAAGACAGTAATCTTTAGCTAGGGACAGTTACCATTTTTGCTGCTTCAAAATTTCCCACTCCTGTGATTTGTGCTGCTGTCCAGATCGAAGATGACAAGTGGCCCATGCAGGATGATCTTCAGCACCTCACAGTTCCTGGTGCGAAAGAAGAAGCTTCATCTGGAGGGCTTCGTTCCTACATGAGTATCTATAGGAGATCATTTGCCCTCTGTTCTTAGGCATTCTTGTATATAATTGACAGCGACCTATTTCACAGTATTGACAATTAATAAATGAATTTGTGAAGTGTTAGCCCCACCTACTTTTAAGACTCATAACCATAAAATAAAACTATGCGTGAACTTGAGAAAAACACAATTCAAATTTAAACGTGTAATCCTAAAATGTTTTTAGGTGGGGTTTGTCGGTGCCTGGTTTTTCATACTCTGTGTGTGTGTGTGTGTGTGTGTATGTATGTATGTATATTTCTTGGAAAGTCATAAAATGCCCCACTTTGGAATTCTGTGGAATAGGTGATTTCAGTGCAAGAATGAATGAATGTATCGGAGACTAATACTTGAAATCTGTTTTCAAAGAACTCATGTTTCCTAGTATATATGAAAGGACATGTATAAATGACATGAATGCTCAGGCAAAATGTTTAGATTGTAATTTGAAAATGATGCATATGAGAAGTCATTAAGATGTTGGTCAAAACAGTGTGTGTATGAATTGATCTCCATTGTTTATTCATTTTGCTCTACTTCCTCTTACATTGACCCATTCACTTTTTCTTTTTCTTTTTCTTTTCTTTTTTTTTTTTTTGAGACGGAGTCTTGCTCTGTCGCCCAGGCTGGAGTGCAGTGGTTGGATCTCAGCTCACTGCAAGCTCCGCCTCCTGGGTTCACGCCATTCTCCTGCCTCAGCCTCCCCAGTAGCTGGGACTATAGGCGCCCGCCACCTCGCCTGGCGATTTTTTTTTATTTTTTAGTAGAGACGGGGTTTCACCGTGTTAGCCAGGATGGTCTCGATCTCCTGACCTCATGATCCGCCCGTCTCGGCCTCCCAAAGTGCTGGGATTACAGGCTTGAGCCACCGCGCCCGGCCGACCCATCCACTTTTTCAAGTTCACAATGATTCTTTATTGCTACTGCCATTGAAGGACGCCACTGATACCTGTGAGAGGGCACTCTTTGGCATTTGCATTCTGGAAGTTTTGCATTTTCTTATTTGTGTTTACTTTTTTTTTTTTTTTTTGAGACGGAGCCTCGCTCTGTCACCCAGGATGGAGTGCAGTGGCACGATCTTGGCTCACTGCAAGCTCCACCTCCCGGGTTCATGCCATTCTCCTGCCTCAGCCTCCCAAGTAGCCGTGACTGCGGGCGCCTGCCACCACGCCTGGCTGATTTTTTGTATTTTTAGTAGAGATGGGGTTTCACCATGTTAGCCAGGATGGTCTCGATTTCCTGACCTTGTGATCCGCCCGTCTCGGCCTCCCAAAGTGCTGGGATTACAGGCTTGAGCCACCGCACCCAGCCAATTCCTCTATTTTTTATTCTACCACACAGATATTGAAAAACAATGCTTTGACTGGAGTGTTACAAATATTTCCACCTAACTAGCTTTACACAGTAAAATCTCTAAAGTGTAAATTGCCCAATATTTTGACATCTAAATAACTGGAAAAAATCCCTCATTAGTCTAATAGTAAACAAATAGATTTCTCATTTGTAGGTAGCTTTTTAAAAAATTTAAATTCATGATGATGAGAAATTCTTCCCAGCATTCGCTGCCCTTTTCAGTACCAGAGTGATGAAAGCAGGCATGCAAGGGAGCATCCCTAGCTCAAAAAAAAAACCACACACACACACAAAAACAAACCCAGATTGCACAGGGGCACAATGTATTTCACAGTTTTTTTTGTGTGTTTTTTTTTGAGATGGAGTCTCCCTCTGTCGCCCAGGCTGGAGTGCAATGGTGCAATCTTGGCTCACTGCAACCTCTACCTCCTGGGTTCAAGCAGTTCTCTGCCTCAGCCTCCCGAGTAGCTGGGATTACAGGTGCCCGCCACCATGGCCAGCTAATTTTTTTTGTATTTTTAGTAGAGATGGGATTTCACCATCTTGGCCAGGCTGGTCTTGAATTCCTGACCTTGTGATCCACCCGTCTCGAGGTTCCCAAAGTGCTGGAATTACAGGCGTGAGCCACTGCACCCGGCTGTATTTCACACTTTTTAAGAGTCACTTCACCTCCATCTACATTTTGTTGCACTTATCCTAATATGCCTTGGGTCCAGGAACCTGGAGAACGGGCACTAATTTGATGGTTTCAGGCTGTACCTTTTACTCACGTGCCAATTCAGATCAGCGCATCCTGATGGGTTGCCCATAGGAGAGCCGCTCTTCATGACAGGGACTTCACTGTAGAGTCATTTAGTGCCAGAATTTTGTTAGTTGGTCGGTATACATATTATTTTTCCAATATTTAATTGCAGAATTTGCAGGATTCATTGTTAGGCCTTTCTCTCATACCTCATGGCATTGTTTATTAGGTCCAGCTTCAGCTCTGCTGGAGGCTGAATTCTCATAAGGTTCAGGCTGTTTATGAGATGGAACTGTCCACTGAACCAAAGAGCTGGAAACCTTTGAAAGCCTTGCAAGGTTGAGGTGAGATCACATAGATTTGCGGTGATAACCTGCAGAGTGGACATGGAGCCTTTGGAAAGTAGGATGGCAGCCTCGCAACAGCCTGCCACTGGCCATGCTTGCCACACCCTTGCTATCCTCTAAATCTTTAACAGCAGCTGCCAGGGAGCAGCATGAGAGGCCGGGACCCCTGTCACCGGGGATGAGATAGCACCTTTGGAATTGTGCTCCATAGGAAAGTAAAATAAGCGCATCTGCAAAGTAGTAACCTGCTTGCGATATCATAGGATGAGATTTAAGATACTGTTTATTTCCTTTTCTCCCAAAGCTGTAAGTGCCATCCTCTCCTCTAAGAAAACCTGGTAAAATCTTCCTCTTCACTGTTATCTCTGTACTGCCACCACTGGGTTTACCATCTGAGGGCCTGTACTTTGCCAGGCACTGTGCAGAGTGTTTTATATACTTCTCCTTGTATAGATGCAGCTCCCCCTCCCTCAGCAGGTGCATGTCATTCCTGGGTTGTGGATGAGGATGTCTGCTTCTGGTAGGGCAAGTGACCTGCCTGCCCCATTTGACTCTGTTTGTGAGGGCTCGAGTTGGAATTTAAGCCCAGGGCTGGCAGATTACAAAGCCCCCTCCATGCCACTTCCCTCTCTCATGGAGGGAGAGAGTAGATGTGACCCCTACTCTATACAGCATCCCACAGCCTCCTGGATTTTCATTTTAAAATCCTGAAAGTTGAATTTGTGTATACTCGTGTGTTGAAGATCAAAGCTATAATTTACAAGTCTCACACCAAATAAAAGTTGAGTGAAAGATTCCAGGCTATAGCAAGTATTTTTCTCATGTTGGTTTGGGCCCTGTAATTTAGTTTCTGTGCCTTTCCTCTTCTCACCTAATTAAAACCGATGTTACCTTTTACATAAATAACCCTAGCAGTCCCAGCTTTCCAATGCAGGCATGTTGGCTCTGTTGAGTTTTACAGGCTCCCCCGGCTCACGGTCTGGGGAGAAATTCTGATTGAAATCTTGGCCCTCTGTTTTCTTGGCTGTCTGGACTTGGACTCAAGCGCTGGATAGGAAATCTCTGTGGCCGTTAACGTGGGGGTGGGGAGGACGGGAAGGGCGGGGAGCGGCTGGCCGGGGAGAGAGGTTTCTCAGCCCTTGCTGTGTGTGACACATTAGAACACTACGAGGGCTTCCTTTCTAACTTAGGAGAGGAACAGGGCCAGGAGTGAGAGGGGCAGGAGGGCGCCACTGAGCTGCTTTTTTAGGGTCGGTTTTATAAAATGGGTGTGGTCACTCTTGGTTTTGCTATATATAGCTGTTTCGTTGTAGCCACTCATTTTTTTGCTGTTATTCATCAAAATGTGCATGTAGATGATATTTAGTCAGGGGAAGCAGGGTCATTTCCTTCCCACTGCCTTAGGCACGTGTCCTAGGCCGTTGTGTGTGTGGGTTGCATTCTCGTCAGCCACACCTCATGTGGTCCCCTCACAGTCAATGGCATGATTTTATGGGATGCCTGCTCAGGTTTATGCCCACGTAAAACTTCTGAGCTGTTGTTTTCCAGCATCATTTCCACACTGGGAATATGCTCTGTTTTTCTGTGCGACTCTACGTTTACCTTGGAGTTTTAATATTTCAGTCAGGATGATTGAAATGTTGGTCTCTTGAACGCAGACATTGTATAATCAGAAGGTAGATTGCACTCTAAACATTTACAAGTCACTTCCTCCTAGTTTGCCCTAGGAGTTTCTCAGACTTTCAAGCTTTTACATTTTTATGTAATTCTTACCTTTAGAAGATTTCTAGAATTAAAAGGATTGGCCTTTAAGACCCTGGATTGCTTTTGACCTACTATTGTAGTATATCTTTTATTTTAAACTAGTAAAGGTGATACAAAGCTCAGGTCCGAATTAACTTAGTTGAATTGTGATTTTGCTGTTTATTTTTATTTTTATTTTTATTGTTTTGAGACAGAGTCTCCCTCTGTCGCCCAGGTTGGAGTGCAGTGGCGCAATCTTGGCTCACTGCAAGCTCCGCCTCCCGGGTTCACACCATTCTCCTGCCTCAGCCTCCTGAGTAGCTGGGACTACAGGCGCCTGCCACCACACCTGGCTAATTTTTTTGTATTTTTAGTAGAGACGGGGTTTCACCGTATTAGCCAGGTTGGTCTCGATCTCCTGACCTCGTGATCCACCTGCCTCGGCCTCCCAAAGTGCTGGGATTACAGGCATGAGCCACCACGCCTGGCCTTTGCTGTGTAGTTTTTGGTAATTTAGTTGGTCCATGTATTAATTGTGGATTGCATCCAGAGTTATTTCGGAGGGGGTAAACTTTGAGAAGCCAGAGCTCATCATGCTCAAACAAGCAAGAACAGCCTCAGATCGCAGTTGTAAGTATTTCACCACTTCTGCTTTGTCTTCCTCTGTCTCTCTTTCTGGATATAGATAATTTACATATTACCTTGTTTCTGAACTATTTGAGAGTAGGTTACAAATACGATGATGTCCCTTACCTCTAAATGGTTCAGTGTGTATTTTCTAAGAGTGAGAACATGCTCTTACATAGTGATCATAATCAGGAAATTAGTTTCGATACAATATCATGATCTAAATCACTAACACCTTTTTACCAATTGTCTCAGGATTGTCCTTTTTGGCAGTTAAAAAAAATTATGGTCCAGGATCTCATTCAGGACCATGTTACGTTTAGTTTGTTGTGTCTCTTCCGTTTCCTTGAATTCGGAGCATCTCCTCAGCCTGTCTGTCTTGTTACCCTGATAGTTTTGACAATTACAGGGTGGTTATTTTAAAGACTGCCCCCCAGTTTGGGTTGCCCGATTCTCATGAGTAGATTCAGGCTGTGCATTTTTGGCAGAAGGGCTGCATCCTTTTTGGAGCATGGTGTCTGGGAACATGTGATACCCACTGTCCCACTGTGCTGATGTGCACTTTGATCACTTGGTTCAGGTGATGACTGGCAGGTCTCTCCACCTTATTTGTCCCTTTGTCATTGGTTAGCATTTTGTGGGGAGATAATTTGAGGCTGTTCTCTCCTTCCTTTCATTTGCTAGTTGTAGCATCCATTGATGATCTTCGCCTGAATCAGTTGTTAATATGATGGTTGCGAAATGTTGACTTTTTTTTCTAACTTTGTAATTCTTTTTGTATTTAGTTGACTTTGTACTGTAAGGTAGAGCTTTCCTTCTCTTCCACTTATTTATTTATATAAGTGTGGCCTCAGGAATTCCTGTTTTATGCGATGAGCTATAATCCTTTGCTGTCACTTAGTTGGATGCTCTAATTAGCTAAGATTTGGCTAATGGGAGCCCCTTCATCCTGGCTCTTTTACCTTTTGTGACCTGTCTCCATCATTTTTTGGAGCAGTTTCTTACTTTCTGGCACAATAAACTGTTCCAGGTGCACCTTGCGCTTTCCTTGCCCCAGTGCTGGGATCAGCCATTTCTCCAAGGAGCCCTTGGAGAAATGGTTCATTTTAGTAGGGAATGGTATTTAGAAACACGATCTAGGCACTAAGCGTGTTCATTGCTGCAGAGTTGTCATTGCTTTTAGGGCCTCTCAGTAGACAGAGCTAAGAAGTGTATGCGTGTTTGTGTGTGTATGTACGCATACACATAGACGTTAATTACACATGTGCACACGTCCTCTCGGTAATAAAAACCATGTGTTTATACTCAGTGTCTCCAATTCCAGTACAGTACCGCAGGGTGCATTTTAGTCTTTCCTCTTCCATATTTGTAATTCCCTTCTCTGACAGTGAAAATCCTGGCTCCTTTTATCCTCTGTACCTTTACTTACTCACTCAATCCTCAGTATGCAGAACCTAATTTCAGAATGCTAACCCATACCGCGGTGATAAGTGAACCTCCACCCCCAAGTTTAAACTGTTCAAATCAGCAGTTAGTGGTCAGCTTCTGTTCAGCTCAGTGCCTTGTCAGTTAGTCATCCAAACAAAACAGATGAAGTAATGCTCTGCAGTTCCCCAGGGGCATGTTTGAGAAAAGAGCTGCCAGACTCCATCAACAGCTTACTTTCTGGTGATGTCGAAGCACAAAATTGAAAAATCAGGAGTCGCCAGAAAAGAAAGGGAGATTAATTTCGTACAGTTTATAAAAAGGACACCTGTTGTGGGAAAAACAGTTGGTCATCTTCATCTCAGCATACAAATTGCCAAAGAGAAGAAATAAAAAGGAAAGTGGTGAGCCAGTGAGAATGGGTGTGTAGAGGAGGATGGGTCAGGCAGACCTTTCTCAGGGATCCACTGCATTCTACAAGTAGGAGAAGAAGCTGAGTTCATGTGTTGGAGTAAGCTGTGAGTCATGACTTGAAAGACTGTTGCTTACTGCCCTTCATTGACTAAATATTTCTTCTCAGAAACCACCTGCAGTAAATTCAAGGCAGCTATGTTTCAGCCTCAGTGCGGGATTTCTGGGAACTGGGTTTATGTGCACTGAGTCCCAGAAATCATGGAATGGTGGGTGAGATCTTAGATTTCATTTGCTGCTTTGTGTTTTCCTTCTCTCTCTCTCTCTCTCCCTCCCCCCCCCCATCCCCCCCCCCCCCCCCGTCTTGCTCTCTCTCCCTGTCTCCCTCTCTGTCCCTGACTCTCCCTCTCTCTCCCCCCTGTGTCTCCCTTTCTCTCTTTCCTTTGAGACAGGGTCTTGTTCTTGCCCAGGCTGGAGTGCAGTGGTATGGTCTCAGCTCACTGCAGTCTCCACCTTCTGGGCTCAAGTTCCTGTCTCAGCCTCCTGAGTAGCTGGACTTGGAGCATGTGCCACCACACCCAGCTAATTTTTGTATCTTTTTTTGTACAGATGGGGTTCTGCCATGTTGCCCAGGCTGGTCTTGAACTCCTGGACTCAAGCGATCCACCTGCCTCAGTCTCCCAAGGGCTGAGATTATACACCTGAGCCACTGCACCCGGCCTGGTCTTCGTTTTTCTACATTAAATGATGACATGGATATTAGGTCCCTGACTTGGGGAGACAGTCTCAGTTTCATATATTAAGTTCTGTACTGCCCATAAACATCCTCATGCTTGTTAGATTGTGTTCTGGAAAATTTGGCCTCTGTATTTCTAGCAACACTTCCTATGATTACACATTTTAGCAAGAAAAAAAATCATAATTTGCTTATTAGTATTTTAATGGAGAAAGGCTTTTGATATTAGAAAATCTGGGAGTAGGCCAGGCACTGTGGCTCACACCTGTAATCCCAGCACTTTAGGAGCCCAAGGCAGGCAGATCACAAGGTCAGGAGATCGAGACCATCCTGGCCAACCTGGTGAAACCTGTCTCTACTAAAAATACAAAAATTAGCTGGGCGTGGTGATGTGCGCCTGTAGTCCCAGCTACTCGGGAGGCTGAGGCAGAAGAATCGCTTGAACCCAGGAGGCGGAGGGTGCAGTGAGCTGAGATCACGCCACTGCACTACAGTCTGGGTGACAGAGTGAGACTCCGTCTCAAAAAAAAAAAAAATCTGGGAGTAAAAAGTCGTGACTAGGGGTAGTGAGAGTGACTGCTAATAGGTCAGACATTCTGGGGGAAGTTTTTGAGCTAATGGAGATGTTTTGGAATTAGAGAGTGATGAGGCTGGAAACGGTGATTTCTTCCTGTAATCCCAGCACTTTGGGAAGCTAAGGTGGGAGGATCTCTTGAGCCTAGCAGTTTGAGACCAGTCTGGGCAACATAGTGAGATTATCTACCAAAAATTTAAAAATTCGCTGGGCTTGGTGGCGTGTGCCTGTAGTCTCAGCTGTTCAAGAGGCTGAGGTGGGAGGATTGCTAGAGCCCAGGAGTTTGAGGCTGTAGTGAGCCATGATTGTGCTACTGCACTCTAGCCTGGGCAGCAGAGTGATGACACCCTGTCTCTTAAATAAATAAGTAAATAAATAAATAAAAATAAAGAACAAAAAGCCACTTAATTTTCCTACCCCTTACAAAGTAGGCAGTGATAACATTATACCTCAGGAAATGGAACTCAGAGAGGTTTTTTAACTTGCCCCAGATCAGGTGGCTATAGGGACAAGGTTACCACGTGCACAGTGGGTTCTGCCAGAGGCGGAATCCGCCTGTGCTGGTGTCTCCTCCTCTGACGTGCATCTCACATGGAGGAATTTGACTCAATTTTTTTCTACTGCCATTCCCCCTTCTTTTGGTGTTAGAAAAAATAAAATCACCCCTATTTGAAGGAGGGGATTGTGGATAAGATTTGACCCGGTTTCAGTTGTGATTTGATGGCATATTTGGAAATTTTGTGGAAAACCCTAGGTTAACTTTTCAGGAAGTCGCAGTCAAAAAAAAAAAAAAAAAAAAAAAAAAGAGAGACTTTGTTTCCCTATAGATTGTTTCAGTCCTGGTGGTGTCTTTTGAGATAGTGAAGAGCATAACTGAAAAAGTGGAAACTGATGATACTTTAGTTTTTATTGTTTTTTAAACATTCTGGGAAAGTCAAAGGGAGAGGCAACTCTTCTGCTATGCTCTGCTGAAAATAATATTAACATTAAAAGTCAGTGTCAATGTTTTTCTGCTAGTGTGAGCTTTATGTTCTTTTTCTTTTTTTTTTTTTGAGACGGAGTCTTGCTCTGTCGCCAGGCTGGAGTGCAGTGGCATGATCTTGGCTCACTGCAACCTCTGCCTCCTGGATTCAAGCGATGCTGCTGCCTCAGGGTCCCAAGTAGCTGGGATTACAGGCATGTGCCACCACGCCCAGCTCTTTTATTTTTGTATTTTTAGTAGAGACAGAGTTTTACCACGTTGGCCATGATGGTCTTGATCTCTTGACCTCGTGATCTGCCCGCCTCGGCCTCCCAAAGTGCTGAGATTACAGGCATGAGCCACTGCGTCTGGCCAAGCTTTATATTCTTGAATTTGGGAGTCACCTCTGCTCACCAGCGTACAGACCGAGACATAGAGTATGTTGTTAGACTCTAAAACAGAAACGGCATTAATTTGCATAAAATCGCATATGCTCTGTTGCAATAATTTTCATTGTGCCTGTTTTAGAATTGAGTTGACACTTCATACAGAGTATTCCAGCTCAATTAAAAAAGAGACATCGCAGAAAGAAGAATTTGTGTGGCTTTGAAATTTATTTTGGGCACAGTCCCTGAAAGAAACGAGCTTCTAAGGACTTTTGTTCTTTGTAGTGTTTTGAAACCCTCTCCCCATTATATACATTAGAACGCGTAGAGCAGGTTGGGGTTGGTCTGTTGTATAGAATGCCTGCAAAGGGACCAGAAGTCTGTCGGAACAAGAGTCTCTTAGTGCAATGCCTCCCGCAGGGTGGTGACCTTTTCATGATGTTTGGACTGTCATCTTTGTTCCCAGTTTCAAATGCCTAGCTCAGAATTACTTAGTGCTTGAAGTAGTTTTCATCTTCAAAGGACTTTATGGACATTATTTAATAGACATGACACTGTGTAATGAATGAGCTGTTTATCCCTTGAGCAACGTCAACATGCCAGGTGCCATACATCTGGAGAAGACAAAAATAATACTCTGTCCAGTGGGAGTTTATAGTCTAAAGAGGCGAGATGATTAGGCAGATTCTCTCTTTTGGCCTCTTTTAAAAATGTGCTGGGGAATAATGTAGAAATTAAAATCATAAAAGATGATCAACTAGCTCAAGTCTACCTAATTGAAATTGCCCTCAAGGTGAAAATGAAATTTGAGATGCTCTTAAAAAGACATCATGTATTAACTCCCATTTATCACACATTTACTGGTACACAGCCTATTTTACTTGTGTTACAGGTGAGGAATTTAGTGAAGACTAGTGCCGAATTCTCAGATCTCCTTCCCTACTCGTCCCTTTCTCCCACTGAAGCTCCTCTTTTTGTTTGCATGGTCTAGAATGGCACTTTGTAACCAAGGCCACATGTGAGGCCCAAACACACACTGATTATTTTTGTTGAGATGGAGTCTCACTCTGTTGCCCAGGCTGAAGTGCAGTGGTGTGATCTTGGCTCACTGTACCTTCTGCCTTCTGGGTTCAAGTGATTCTCCTGCCTTAGTCTCCTTGCAACTGGGATTACAGGCATGTGCCACCACACCCGGCTAATTTTTGTAGAGATGGGGTTTCACCATGTTGGCCAGGCTGGTCTTGAACTCCTGACCTCCAGTGATCTGCCTGCCTTGGCCTCCCAAAGTGCTGGGATTGCAGGTGTGAGCCACCGCACCTGGCTCAAACACACATTTCTTAGTTGTAGATCAGCCTGTCCTTTGTAGCTGTGCGGACCTCCTGGGAAACTTGGACTTCTTGCCCCTGTTGGCCTGTTCAGCCCCCGTCGCACACCCAGCTCTGTGTTCTGTGCTCTATGTACCTGTACCTCTTTCTGGCTTCCTTTCCTAACTTAGCTCAAGCATCCTTTCCTTTGGAAAACTGCACTTGACCATCCTGTCCTAGCCTCTTGAGGCCCGTTGATGTTGGCACGGCACCTTGTGAGAACTGGATTCTGGACTGGTTCCTTTGGGTTGTAATTGTTCCTTCGCTTGTGAGTTTGAGTTGCTGGGATCTCTGACCCCAGCGCCGGCCCAGAGCAGGCCCCAGGTAGAAGTGCAGTAGATGCTTGTTGTGATTTATGCCTGTGGTTCCTTAACTCAGATTGTATCAGAATTTCCTGGAAAGTTTTCTTTAAAAATATAGAATCCCTAGAGATTCTGATTTAATGGTTCTAGATTAAGCCCCTAGAATATGTACTTTGAAAAAACTCTACTTGTGATTTGTTTTGAGACGGTCTCTCACTCTGTCACCCAGGCTGGAGTTCAGTGGCATGATCATGGCTCACTGCAGCCTTCACATTCTGGGCTCAGGTGATCCACCCACCTCAGCCTCCTGAGTAGCTGGGACTGCAGGTGCATACCACTATGCCTGGCTAGTTTTTTGTAGAGATGGGGTCTTGCCATGTAGGCCAGGCAGGTCTCAAACTCCTGGACTGAAGCCATCTGCCTGTCTTGGCCTCCCGAAGTGCTGGGATTATAGGTGTGAGCCACCATGCCTGGTCTCTACTGGTAATTTAGATGCAGAGCTAGGTTTAGGAACCATTGAGTTATGCCAAGGCACAGTATTAGTTGTGGGTTATGGAATCATGGCCAATTTGGAGTAAGGTGTAAGTGCCATTTGCAGAAATCATTCCATTCACATTTCTGGAGAGAGTGGAGAAAATGAATGCAGTCCCTTTATGATGAGGATGTGCTCCGTGAAGGAGAAGATCCTGGCTCGTGGAGGAGCTTCCTGCTCTGAACATACTGAAGGCACAATTGGCCCTTCAAACTCTCATTTGAAGTCACTGTGTTGCCATAGAGATGTTGTGTAGTGTTGAAGGAGATTAGAGAAATCATGTCGTAAATTATCAGAACAGATGGCTTGTAATTTAACACTCTCCTAGCCCATATTCTTTGTACTGACACTTGAGAACATTGAAGATATCAGTTTTTACTTTGTTCTTTTACCTATAAAAATGGCAGAGTTCATATTGAGTAAGATCTACAATGGGTATTGTATATGCCACATACACAGTGTGATATGTGAAAGCATTTTAGGAGTGGCTTCCTTAACTTTGCTAGTATAATTTGTTACTTTCCCCCTCAGTTCCCTGGATAGATAGAATAAAAAGCCTGTCTTATTATTTTGATAGCACTGGTCAGGGATAATTTTTATCTCCTGGCTTGATAATAATCATATAATATTCCTTTGCAAGTGCAGTTCTGCTTGCATATATTGTATGATCCTGTAGATTTAGG
This sequence comes from Papio anubis, assembly GCF_008728515.1. Lineage (NCBI taxonomy): Eukaryota > Metazoa > Chordata > Mammalia > Primates > Cercopithecidae > Papio > Papio anubis. The sequence continues at coordinate 13,505,832 of NC_044980.1, forward strand.
CAGCATAGTCACTTCCAAGGTGTTTTTATATGTCATCAACCACTAAAGGGTATTTTCTTTTTTTTCTTTTCTTTTGAGATGGTGTCTCGCTCTGTTGCCCAGGCTGGAATACAGTGGCATGAGTCAATGCTAGAAAATTTTTTATAAAAGTGCTAGGTAATTATATCAGAAAGCATCTGAAAAACAGTCTTATCAGAAGGGCTTAGAGCCATTACAGGAGTGAGGGACATAGTGTGGAAATAAGCTATAATTTCCTTGATGAGCATGTTGATACTACAAGACAAGGTTGGCTCAACCTCCTGGTAACTGTCCTGCAGCAGAATGGGCTAGCTCCAGCTTAAATACATTGGAATCAGATTGCCTGGGTATTGAATTGTATGGCTTCAGGAGAGGCTGTTTGGTTCTGTGAAACCACATGTCATGGTAGTGAGGTGAGACTGATGGTAGTAATTATTCAGGAATCCGATTTTCCTTGAGGGCAGAAAGGCTCTGTTGTACCAAGCTCAGGATATTGTTTTCCTGAAATTGCTTCAGGCAGATTTAAACAATGGCCTCTTAAACTACTGGATTTAAAGAGTAAGTAGTTTTCCATGATCTTATTTCTCATTAGTAGGGAAATGTAAACTTTTACCTTTGATCAAAATTTTGTTTCTGTCAGCTGACCCATTGGTGTCATTATGATTGTTTTTTTCCTTGTAATGTTGCCTTGTCAGTTACTCTTGCCAGAGGAATTTCATCGTTGGAGTATCTGCATGCCTAAGTCCAATTCAGCTCTTTACATGGAGGCCCCATGCCCTGAAGTGTTGCTGTCATTTTGCCTGTTTAGTTACTTTACAAACACTAATGGCATGTAAGGCCCCTGAGAACCCTGGTTCTGGAACAGGCACAGGCCACGGAACAGATGGCCCTTGCCAGGTGGTCCTTGGGTGCACAGTGGCTGTGGAGCTGCTGTCTCTCGACAAAGGAAGGAAGGGCACTCTCAGGGAAATCAAATGGATCAAAGCTGTTCCTCTACACGTGTTACCACTTTAGGCTTCCCAGTAGCTCTACTTTTATTTTTATTTTATTTCAACTTTTATTTTAGATACAGGGGATACACGAGCAGATTTGTTACGTGAGAATATTGCTTGATGCTAAGGTTTGGAATATGGATCCCATCACCCAGGTAGTGAGCATAATACCTGATGTGTAGTTTTTAAACCCATGCCCACACCCTCTGGTAGTCCACAGTGTCTAGTGTTCCCATATTATGTCCATGCATCCTTACCGCTATCTCCCACTTATAAGTGAGAACATGCAGTATTTGATTTTCTGTTCCTGTGTTAATTAAGATTATGGCCTCCAGTTCCATCCATATTCCTGCAAAAGACATGATTTCATTCTTTTTTATTGATGCATAGTATTCCACGGTGTATATGTACCACATTTTCTTTATCTAGTCTACCATTGGTGGGCACGTGGGTTGGTTTCATGTCTTTGCTGTTGTGAATAGTGCAGCTGTATTTTTATTTTATTCTTCTTGTTGACCCTCTGTCTTTCCTTCTGAGGCACCGTGTCTCTGTGGACCCTTCAAAGGGACTTTCCTTTGTTTAGGAGAGTGACTCACCCTGAGGTCATTCTCACCCTTTTCTTGGGAAGGGATGCAGCCCTTCGCAGACAGAGCTGCATCTGCCCAGAAGTACGCTTTTTCACAAAGGGCCCTGGACCCCAGGTGCCCTCCTGCACAGTAAACTCTACTGGTGGTGTCATTCTTAGCCTTGTGGGTTTGGGTTTCCCAGCCTCCAGAGGTAGGAACGCCAACCAGCCTGGGAGGGTAGGTGGGTGCTAGGCCACATGGACTGCTGACGTGGGCTGCACCCAGACCTGCTGAGGGAATGAATGCCTTTCTTCTGTAAATGGACTCCTTATCATTCTGTTTTAACTCCTCTTTTTCTCATTTCTTCCTTTCTCCTGCATTTCTCTTGTCTCTCATTCTTCTTTGACCACTTAAGAGTGACGGTGCCACTTATGGCCATTGCCCATTGCTGAACTGTGCTGGAGGCAGTCAGAGGTGAGTCTGATTTCTGGGGCAAGAGTTTAGGGGGATGCTCCCGGTGGAGAGTCCATTGGATTCTGCATTAGCTCCTCACTACAGACTTCAGCTGGGGGTAAGCCGTACCTTGGAGGCACCTCATTTTTCTGCCCCAAGGCCCTGGGTCTGAGCCTATCTTCTTCTGCATGTCCTCTTCCTGTCTCTCAGGTGTCCTGTCACTTGGTGGGGTCTCTTGACACTTAATTTCTCTTTCTGCTTGATCCCAATCCCCTTTAAGCACAATTTTGTCTAATTTAAAATTCGCATTTTATGATGATCTTAATAAATTTGGCTTAGCAAATAAGTGTGATGCTTCTTAATTTGGGGGCAATTTAATCCCTTTTTCTAAACTGTGGTATATTATTCCTTAAAAATCGATTTGGCTCAGCTACCCTGGCGTCACATGATTTCTTCTTGACATTTTCTTTCCTGAGCCGCAGTTCATGTTGAGGTTAACGCCTACTCATCCCTCTGCCCTGAGTGCTCAGCACATAGTCAGTGCTTAGTAAATGTTCGCCAAAAGCAAGAACAAGCGCTTGCTACACCCCCAAGTCCAGTGGCCAGTTTCCCTGTCTTGTCTCAGGAGGCTGGTGTGATGTGGTAACTATTGAGCCAGCAAACCTGGGCTAGAGGCTGGGCCATTTTATGGCATAATGTCCTCTCCAGTAGAAATTCGGGAGAGGGGAAAAAGGAGAAAGGGAGACAGTAGATTCTTATGAATGTGGTGTGCGTGTCTGTGGAATACGGGCATAGGCGGCAGTAGAGAAGGGAGGTCTCAGTAAAAGCAGCTGCCCCTGTTTGTTGGGCTGTGTTCACTTGGCTGCTGTCGATCTAACTGCTGTTCACTGTTAATAATTAGTCCTCAAGCACCCATTCTTGGGCGTATGTCTTCTGTGTAATTCCTCAGTCTCTAGATTGACCAGGCTCCCGGTGGATCCTAAGTAATATTTTCTGACCGATCACTGGGTTTGATCAGTCAGTGGAGGGTGAAGAAACATCCATTACCCGCTTTCCTTTGAGATTTAAGATGTAGTTGCCTCTGGTGTTTCTATTCTGTGTTAATGAGTTGATTTCTGTTTCCTAATGAGTAGGCTGTGGAACAGTAACGCTGGGGGGAAGATGGCATTGGTAAGATTCGCTAAGCTCTTGGGTATATTTTTACAGGAGTCTGTTCATGAGCCAGTTAAGAATGTTTCAGGTCTTGCCTTGTCTCCCCATTTCCATAATTCACTTCCATTTTTAGGACTTCTCCCCAGCGTCAAAACTTTATTTACACGAATCTGAAAGCAGGCTGCAGGGCTGTTTGAAATCACACACGTCAATATGAGGCCAACCCAGTTTTTCATAAATAGGTCAGATTGTTTCTATAAAGTAGGATTCCAAAAACAGTCTTGTTAAAGCAGAAGTATTTTAGGAAAAGATACCCATTGTTTAAACCTTTAACCTGTCACCTAGGGCTTGGGCTAATACTAGCACTAGAAAATGCTAATTTCTGGGTCCTGCCTTGGAAGAACTGAGACTTGCCCCAGACGTTATGAAGAGAAAGCTTGCGGGCCACATGGACTAAGGCCCAGGGATAGGCGTGAGTCAGAGGCTGGGCAAGGGCCTCTAAGGAGCTCTTGGTGCCCTTGAAGAGGAGCTTGGTTCTGGGTGGGTGCACCGTGAAGAGCTGTTACTGGCAGCATTCACCTCCTGCCCCCCACCACCAGTGGAGCAGGTACCCTCGCCTTACCTAAGTACTGAACATTCATTTCTTACTTAGTAGAGATTGACTTAAATCTGTAAGGTGTTTTTTTTTTTTTTAAATTGGTGATTGTGCTTTTTAATCCATATGTCAGAATCATCTGATAATTGTGTGATACTGAGGAGGTATTTAAGCCATAGCAAATCAGGAACGGAAGAAGCTGAGATGGGGTTTACAAGGTAGTTCTTCAGATGTGTCTGAAATTAGTACCCTTAAGAATGTTACTAATTTCTGGCATGATCCTTGGAAAAGTTTCTAGAACAATTGGAAAGGAAACCAGAATAGCTGTGAAAAATGGCGGTGTTTGCAGGTGTAAACACTCACAGCCTCGCACTCAAGTGTGTCATCCTGAAATCAGTGAAATGCTGTCACTGATTTCATGAACCTTATCATCCGTGAGAACTGGATATGCCGTGTGTTTAATTCATGACCGAGCTTTATGTGCTGTTCGCACAGCCTAATGCAAGACATTCACTTGAAGAAAAGTTTATCCTGAAATCCCCGAAATAGGGAGGTCCCACATAGGTGAACTAAGTAGGCTCTCTACAAGTACATTACTCATCATGTTTTTCAAATAGGAGATTTCCAAGTGAATCTGGCTATTGGCCAGTAGATTGAGACTTACATAGCCTGATAGAAATCGGTTCATTTCTCCTTGTACTGTAGTTGATTTTCAGGAGGATTGATGTCCAGTTTATTGTTTCTCTGCAGCAGAATGACTTGCATGGCTCTGGGTGCCGTTTTCTAGTGCTGTGTTTGTGGTGCATGTCTTCTTCCTGTTTCTTCTGATTCTGAGTTCTGTCCTTTTTAGCTAGCATTCAGTTGGTCTGGCTTTTTTTGAGACGGAGTCTCGGCTGTCGCCTCAGGCTGGAGGCAGTGGCCGGATCTCAGCTTCACTGCAAGCTCCGGGCTTCCCCTGGCCATTTCTGCCTGGCCTGAGGTGAAGTTGGCTCCTGCCTGCTGCCTCCCGCCCTGCTGAGCCCAGCCTAGTAGAGACGGGGTTTCACCGTGTTAGCCAGGATGGTCTCGATCTCCTGACCTCGTGATCCGCCCGTCTCGGCCTCCCAAAGTGCTGGGATTACAGGCTTGAGCCACCGCGCCCGGCCTGGTCTGGCTTTATTTGGCTTCTTGGACTTGGGAGTGCCATGGGTTATGAGTTATGCTATCATTTGTGGTTTAAACATTTCAGTTTATGTTACTATATGTCCATCTGGGTGGCCATCTTCTCATTTTAATTACCCGTCCATGTTTCAGCTTGCTGTTTGGAAAAACCTGTGTTGAAGTGCAAATGTGTCTTTGGAAGTGTCTCCAAGAAACCCAAGGTCTGTGTGACGTTCCGCTCCTGGCGGCAGACCATAGTCTCTGTCCACGGGGTGGGAAGAGAACTGTGCGACAGGGAGGCCTTGCCCACTGTCCTACCTGCAATCTGGACTTTGCACGTGGAGTCAGTACTTAGGGGATTAGTTTTTTGACTACTGCTGTTTGATTTTTGCTTTTTAATTGGGTTATTTGAGGTGAATGCGTGGTTTAAGTTTCTTGTTCTTTGTGTTGGACAGAATTAAAGGGAAATTTGAGACATCCTGGTCTACTTTTGTTCAACTCCATTATATTCTTTCTTAATGGGTAGTAAGACTGCCTTTTTTTTTTTTTTTTTTTTTTTTTTTTTTTACTTTTCTCTTTTTTAGGTGGAAGGTTTCCCATTTTTATTTTTACATCATGCTCTTCCTCATACAGTTTTCTTCAATAGTACACGAGTCATATTTTTAAGGAAGTGTCTCTGTATTTCCTTTGCTTTTGTAGGACTATGTCATTTGTGATGATCATTTCTGATTATGCCTACCGCTCTTCCCTTTGACCCAGGTATTATTTATAGTGACTGAAAGATGAAAAATTTCAAAGATGGAAAATTTGGGTTACTGCTCTGTCTTTACCATCGAGTCCCAGGAAATAACTTGCCCTGTTTCATAAATTCTTAGACGTTGGTTTCTCTTGCGGGTGATTGTCAAGTCTTTGGTGTTCTTTGCTCTATTCATCTGCACCACTTGAGTTGTTATTCATCAAACACATGTCTGTGACATGAAGTGTAACTTGTTCACCCTTACTTTGTGCAGTGGTGGTAATAAAATTGTTTTAAACCTCTTAATTATGGTTTCTCATGTTAGATTTACTGTGAGTTCTTAAAAAAAAGGATCACCCACTGATAGATTCAAATCTACCTTTGGAAAATTAAAGTGATAAGCACTTAATGGCATTTTGGGATTCTTGATAATATCTGTAAGTTGATTGTACTTGAAACATATAGTTGTGTTGTGACCATCTGTAGAGTGATGTGGTAGTTAGGCAGAGCATTTTAGAAAGGCTTTATTACTAAAAACAAGTGGTAGCTAGTTTTCATAGGCATAAGAGACAGTCTTTTAGAAAAGTGGGGTTCCAGGTGATTTAATGGAAAGCCAATGAAGTTGGGGAGAGGGAGATGGAAAAGGTGAAAGAAGATCTGAAGTCAGGCTGCTTTTGGCAGGCACCGAAGGAATTGCCTTATGGAAGCTCATCTGTAATCCTAGGATGCATTTTCTGTATTTTATCCAAACCAGCGATTTCTGTTATAACATGTTTAGAAAGCCTTTTTTCTTTTTTGTTAAGTTTCCTACTAGACATATAAAAGAGATAAAAAAAGTTCTTTGTGAGAGCTTTATAATATAGATAATATCTGGCTTTTTTCTTTCGTATTAAAAAATTCAATGGAGAGATTGTAGTAGTTCGTATATACTGTAGTTAGAAAAGTTTGGTTTTGTTTAAAATTTTTGTACATTTGCTTTTGGTAATCCTTAGCTAGTTGCTTGAACCCTTAACCCTTCAGTGTAACTTTTATTTAAAACAATCTTTGATTCTTATTCGTGCATCGAACATTTGCTGAGAATCTGCTATGTGCTAAACAGTCACTAAAAGTAAAGCTTCTCTTTTTTTTTTGGCGACAGCCTTGCTTTGTCGCCCACCCTGGAGTACAGTGGTGCAATCTTGGCTCACTGCAACGTCCACCTCCTGGGTTCAGGTGATTCTCCTGTGTCAGCCTCCCGAATAGCTGGGATTACAGGCATGCTCCACTATGCCTGGCTAATTTTTGTACTTTAGTTGAGATGGAGTTTCACCATGTTGACCAGGGTGATCTGGAACTCCTGACCTCAGTGATCCTCCCACCTTGGCTTCCCAAAGTGCTGAGATTATAGGAGTGAACCTCTCTGCCTGGCTCGAGATGTAATATATTCTCTTGAAAGCTAGTATTACATATAGGGAAATATATTTATCACTTTATTTAACTGTTTACATTGAAAATACTAAAAAATGTAAGTACTTATTTGTTTTTAACTTAATATACAATTTCAGTGTTAGTTGAAATGAAGATGGAATATTAAGTGTATAAGTAATGAAAAAGTACCGAAAACTTGACTTTGTTTTAGCATTCCGAATCTTAAATTATATTCCTTGCCCTAAAGTCAAATATCACGAAGATATTTTGGGTGAACAGTTGGAAATTGTTACAGTCCTAGAGTATTAAAGATACCAAGAACATTCAGAAGATCCAACCAAGCCTGACTTGCCCAAGAAAATAAGTAAATCATTTAGTTTGCCACTTCAGTTTGCATGACCACAAAGAACTGTACACGCAGTGAATTATTACATTGTTGTAGAAGAAACAAAATATTTTATAGCAGTTTGCCAAAAATATCATGCCATTATGAGAAAAACCTGTTGACTAAGTCGGTCTTTGCTCACAGTAAATAATCACTGCTTTTGACCAAAACTGCAGGAATGTAAATCTACGGTTTTCAGTGTTTGAAAGACTTTAAAATTGCACCATGTAAGGTAATGCTGGCTAACTAAACTTTATAACATTTGAATGTAGACCATAAGCTGATGAACCGGAGGTCAAAATTAGATAGCTGTAAATTATTTGGGCTAATGAAGGACAAAGGTAGAGTATAGCCAAAAACTATTCTTATGTAGTCTTATCACCGGTGGAGGTACAGATTTATATCACCCACAGAGGTGTGGGTAGGTTGCTTCAGAAATAAATTTTTAGTAAACCATTAAGTAATAGAGTATCTGAAACTGGACTGTGTTTAAGGACTACTTAGTTGCTGTTGCTGGGTATTATTAAGTCTTAAGCTTCTTCCCTGGTTATAAAATTAAAAAGTAAGAAAGCGACGGGGGGATGAGGGGAATGGGGATTGTCGGTGGTTAGTAGGTCTGTGGACCTAGAGTAGCCTTTCAGCCAGTTTGGGTTGTGAAATACTGCTGAGTGCTTACATGGCCAAGTTCTGTAGTTGCAGAAGATTATGTATACACGCTATATTTTCCATTTTGCAAAAGTGAGCAAAGATATCCTTGTATGCAAGGTGTCATAATTCCGTTCCTCTAACTTACGTTTTGAAAGAATTATACCGGCAGAAAAGTTGAGTAGTGCATTCAGCATCTGAATACCCTTTCCTTTGCTTCAGTGTTAGCTTTTTGCCAATCTGTTCTCTCTCTCTTACATTCATTAGGACACTAATAAGCACAGCAGCATTACCAAGCTGTGAGTTACTTTTGCTTGAAGTCAGTGTCAGTTAGGTTTTGGAAAGATTGTGCATATTTTTGTTTTAATTTGTCTTGAGGGCTGATTTTGGGCTTAAAAATACTTCTGTAACTGAATAGCCGTTATTGCCCGTGAAATAACGGGCGAACAGTTGGAAATTGTTACAGTCCTAGAGTATTAAAGAGTACTTGCCCGTGAGAAGCAGGAAGTGCAGCAGACTTAGGGGTAGAAAAATGCATGAACAAATCTAGCATCTTGGTTGAAATTGACTAAAGTTCCAAAATAACTAAACAGTATCACAGAGTAGTGACAGGCAGACTCATCCCAGAAGCAGTGGCTCCTGTCTTCTGAGTGACAGTCACTCTCAAGTGGCAGTCAGAGTGTTGACTAGGCACACAGAATAAAGCCCCTTCTGTTGATGAACTGGCTTAATGGAGTGGGACAGGTTAACAACAGTTGATTAAACCAAAACACAACTCTAACCAGTCAGAAACACATTTGGTCACAATAACGGGGGATGATATCAAACCGGAGTGTTGTGGCTACGCAGTGAAGTGCAGAATTACAGGGGGAGCCTTCATAGCATCACGGAGGTGGAAGGCTGTTTCAAGACCATTGGATTCAGTTAAGCAAATGAGTTGTAGAATGGGGGTAAGCTGAGGGATAAGTAATCCCATCCTTTACGAAACGTATTTTTTGGAGGTGGAACTGGATACAGCAAATTACAGTATACAGAATGACATAGGTGCTATCTTGAGGCAAGTGTCATACCCTTGAGCCTGCTGAGAGATCACGGAGGACTCTGGAAGAGCTGGCCTTTGAGCGGGGTGAAAGATCAGCGGTGGGGCGAAGAGTCACTCAAGCCCGCAACTTAGGGTATTGGGAGGAATGGGGCGGCCCCCCCACCAGCCCCTCTGATGGCTTCTAAACCTTTGCAAGCAGCAAAATATTTTTTAAAAATGCTTCTTTGGGGGGAAGTTGATGACTTTACATAAGTAATTATGAGAACTGTTACGGTTGGGATGGTGAGACCTCTTCCTCTCCTTCTCCTCAGCCCCTAGGAGATGCAGGAGTATAAATCACTGAACAGCCATCTCACATACTCACATTGTTATGTTCTTTTTTCGTTTGTTTTTTTTTTTCCGGTGGGGGTGGGCATTCTGTATTTTGAGACAGAGACAGGCTGGAATGCAGTGGTGAGATCTAGGCTGATTGCAACCTCCACCTCCCAGGTTCAAGCGATTCTCCTGCCTCAGCCTCCCGAGTAGCTGGGACTACAGGCATGCACCACCATGCCCGGCTAATTTTTTGTATTTTCAGTAGAGACAGGCTTTCACCATGTTGGTCAGGCTGGTCTCCAACTCCTGACCTCAGGTGATCTGCCCGCCTCAGCCTCCCAAAGTACTGGGCTTACAGGTGTGAGTCACCGCGCCTGGCCAGGTATGTTCTTAAGTGTTCTGTGAGCGCCTGTTAAAAATCACCTTGTCTTCATTTATAGATGCAGTAAGCCCCACTTTGTTTGTTTGCTTGTTTGTGTTTTTGTTTTTGTTTTCCCCTAGGAGGCTACAGGCAATCAGGAATAATTAGATAAGGATTGTGGGCACCCTTCATTTCAGTAAGAACGGAATTGAAGAGCTCTATGCTTAGGACAGATTAAGAGACCGACTTCACCCACTTAGGCTGATAATGTCATTTCGGTTTTCACCCCGTTTGCTTATTGCTAATTAAAAGCAATAACACGGATAGAAGAGCACAGAGGTTTGCTTTGTTTTCCACATGTAAATTAGAAGCGTCTGCCTCTGTGACTGTTGTTCTCCTGTAGCGGTCAGTATAAATGTAGCGCCACATGCTGTCTGTATGTCTTGGCTGTTCTCTTGAAATACCCAGTAATGCTGTCCAAATGGCCAGCAGCGAGCACCAGCGGCTGCAAGTCTGCCTCCGCAAGGCTATGGTAGGAAAGTAAGACAGAGAAATATGTCTGCTGACGTGTCAGGTCACTAAAGTATAGATTCTTCGTTTACTGTTTAGAAAGATCCACCTGGCAGAGCTGCTGATTTGTGGAGAAATGAGCGCTAGTTGCCTTCCACCCGTGTGGCTGTAACCCTCTGTGGCTGTGGTTGTTAACAGTCCCCACGTTGGGCAGGGGCATGCAGAGTTTGCCCTACACTTCCAGAGCCTGACTTAGTTAAGGCACTTTTGGTTGCTGGAGCAAAAGAGGAAATTTATTTTCAGAGTAAAGAATCCTCTGCGCTAACCCGAGGGAAGGTGGTATAACCCCACCTCACCCCAAGAGGAACTGCTGCGAGTGGGAATAGGCAAGCCCCAGCAAAGCTGCTCCAAGTTTGTTCCTGTTTCCTGTTTCTCCCTAGGGGTCGGCTTTATGCCCGCCCGCCTCTCTATCTACCCAGTCAACTTTCTCTCACCTTCCTAGTTCAAGACAGGATTGATGAGCAGCCCTGAAAAGTTTCACATTTCCGATGGTCATGTTAGGGGTCAGGCCATCTGGTCAGCTGTCGTCAGGGACATACACAACACACACAAGGCTGTGGGCCTGAACCCTTGCCCCAGAGAAGATTCTGCTACCGAGTTTATGGCCCCAGTTAAGAAGATGTTCTTTGATCGCTTTTTGTGACATTCCCTCTGTAGGTAGAGGTCAGAATGCCAAATAAATAATGCTATCTAGAGTCAGGGATTTTAGTCCACAGTCAAGACCTATGAATTTTGGTAGGAAATAAATGAATTATATCTTTATTTTCATGGATCGCCAATAAAGTACAGCATTTCTTTCAATTGTGAATGTAGTTCTTGTAGTATCTGTGACTTTTCACCTGTGGATACTACAGATATTTTTAATTGACATTAATTATTACAGATCTCTCAAAATATTGTTCATGCTCATCACTTCAAAACTATAGTAGTTACTAGAATGACTGCTAGATCTTTTCATTTAATGTGTGGTAAAGATGCACATATTACTTTAAAATCTTTTGATCATTACTATTTTTTTTAAAGATATAATTGGTTTTCTGTTTAAGTCTATGCATTTAAAAACAGTGTTCTGAGAAGAGCTCCATAAGTTTCACCAGATTGCCACTAGTTAGAAATATACTACTCCCCCCAAATTGCTGGTTGGAATTGAGATTACAGTTTTCTCTTTATGGCTGTCAGGATTTAAATTTTTCTTTTTTACTTTAAGTTTTGGGACACATGTGCGGAATGTGCAGGTTTGTTACATAGGTATACATGTGCAGGATTCAAATGCTTTCTAAAAGGCGTGTTCTAATTCCTTTCCAGTTTTTTCCACTCCTTACTTAGAACTTCTTTGTCCCTTTCAACAATTCCTACTTCCTTTTATGTTTTAATATCTAGTACTAGATTCCATTTTTTATTTGCTGTTTGCTGCATAAATTATACATTCTTTAGAGCTACAGATTCTGAATTATAGTATTGAAAGTTAGAGATATGTCTGGATACAAAATTAGATCTCAGAACATAACCCCAGATGGGGAAGCACCATATATTTTGCAAGCTTGTGTTTCTCTAGGTTAGAAATGATGAGACTCAGAAGAAAGCTTACTTATATCTACCTGGGTTTATATTTTCATATTGAAAATTACACAAGTATTTGGGAAACTCCCCTGTATAATAATGTAGCCTATGTCTAGCATAGAATACTATACATGCATTTAGTAAGAGCGCCGCAAAATCTATGAGAGTCATGAAAATAGACGGGATACCTAGACCGCTAATGTGCTGGGTTGGGGAGATACACCTTATGAAAGAAAAGTTCACAAAGTGTCTTGTTATAGTAAAAGTATTTCCTTTGCATCAATACTGATTTGTGAAGAATATCTGGAGGTTAATGCATTTGAGAATACCAAATATCAACCATAATTATTATTTAAGAATACATTCTATGCTAATTCCTTAGAAAAGCCAGGTAGGGTGGCGTATGTCTGTAATTCCAGCACTTTGGGAAGCTGAGGTGGGAAGATCACTTGAGCCGAGGAGGAGTTCAAGGCCATCCTGGGCAACAAAGTGAGACTCACCCTGTCTCTGTTAAAACCAAATTCAGTTCATTCTTTTTTTTTTTCCTTTTTTTTCTTTTTAAAGACAGAGTCTGGCTGGGCACGGTGGCTCACGCCTGTAATCCCAGCACTTTGGGAGGCTGATGTGGGCGGATCACAAGGTCAGGAGATCGAGATCATCCTGGCTAACACGGTGAAACCACATCTCTACTAAAAATACAAAAAATTAGCGGGAGTGGTGGCAGGCGCCTGTAGTCCCAGCTACTCGGGAGGCTGAGGCAGGAGAATGGCGTGAACCCGGGAAGCGGAGCTTACAGTGAGCCGAGATCGCGCCACTGCACCCCAGCCTGGGTGACACAGCGAGACTCCATCTCAAAAAAAAAAAAAAAAAAAGACAGGGTCTTGCTCTGTGTTGCCTAGGCTGGAGGCACAATCACTGCTCACTGCAGCCTCGACTTGCTGGGCTCAGCCAGCCCTCCTACCTCAGCCTCCTGAGTACCTGGGATTACAGCTGTGTGCCACCACACCTGACTAATTTTTTGTATTTTTTTGTTTCGATGGAGTTTCACCAAGTTGCCCTGGCCAGTCTTGAACTCCCACCCACTTGGTCTCCCAAAGTGCTGGGATTAGAGGCGAGAGCCACCATGCCCAGCCTCAGTTCATTCTTTTAAAGATGATTTTAAAATTTAGAAACATGATGTTTCAAAAGTTACTTTTCAAAAGTAACATTTTTTGCTTACTATTAAGTAAATGGAAAGAGCCAAAACATTTCATTTTTCTTGTGTAAATCACAGTCACTTGAAAATGTGGTTTTGTCTTTTCTTTATGGCCATTAAATATTTTGTGCACATATTACAGGATTGATAATATTATAATAGATTCATTTTAGAAAACACTTGACCAGTAAATTTAGTTTTTATAAGACTATTCTTAGGTAAGCACAAACAACCTGTTTTCAAACACTGTGTGTCCAGCTTTACATACTGTAATTGGGTTCCATGGACCCTGCCCTGAGGTTTGAGCGCCCAGGGCACCTATGGGTTGACAGTGGTGAGCATACAGTTGCGCCCCAGGAGGGCAGGTGCTTTATTCTGGAACATACTTGAGTGTTGAAAACAGATTGTTATTTATGTTACATACATGAAAAAACTCTTATAAGCCACCACTTTTAAGTTTTGCTTTTAGTGGCTTGTATTTCACAGGTTTAAAGGGCACTTTAAAATTTTTTTGGTAATCACTGGGATATGGGCAGATGTTATGAATATCTTCTTATGGGAATTTTCAGACATAGAGGTCCTTTTATTGGCACACACTTCTGGCACTTGTGTGAATTTCATGATAATTCTTGGTCTCTCTGACTGCTGTGAAACACACCATACTAGGTTTGTACTATCCTTGCTGGAGCTCCTGTTTTGGAACCTGGGTATCTCCAGCGATAGCCCAGGATTCTTGTACTTTACGACCAGCTAGGAAATTAGAGAAAAAACAAACAAACAAACAAACAAAAAGCTAACAGGGTAGAGAGAGAATATTGCCGGACTGACTGGCTTCCATCCCTTGCTGGGTCCCGGAGCCCAGGGCCCCTTGGAGAGGAGGAACCACTCCTCCTGTCTCCTGCCCAGAGGTCTCCCACTTCTCATCAGTCTCTGGGCTTGGGTGCCTAGGAGTTTCCCTTCTGCCTGTCTTGAGGGCTGAGTATATGGACTGCAGGAAGGAGGGGCCGCTTTGCATCTTCATGCAAATGCAAGACTTTGGAATTTCCACAGGCCCATTATTGCAGATTAAACAGAAAAGCAAAATCAGTCCTCACCATACCATGGCTTGGCTCTGTTTCTAATGCATTGCAAGTATTTTATCAACATTGTCTACATTTTTGTTTGATTGTTTTATATTTATTCACCATTTAATTTAATATCACAGATACTGTTTGTCATGCGTTTGGCTTTTTTGTTTGTTTTTAACAAATACTCTAGTACTCATGGTTTTCCTTGTTCAGGGAGTAATTCATTTTGCCACTTCTGTTAACCATTCTTCCCTAAAAATACTCCGTTAGGACAGAGATTCCGTTTGGCCTTTATTACTTTGGAATTGCCAAACAGAAGCAGCAGAAACAGAGTTGTACGTGTGGTCCTACACCACAAGGAGTTTTAAGAGAGGTCATTTGTAGGTGATGGTTGTCGACACAGGAAGGCTGTCAATTAAAAAAGAGGAGAAAATGAGTAATATTGAGATTTACTGGCCTAGAGATGTTGGCACAGATTCAGTGTGAGAGATGTAGCTCTGGCCACATGTTAAGAACCCTCTTCTGGTATGGATAGAAAGCCCTGTCCCTGCCTGGTATTAGAAAGGTGACAGGTGTTGCTGTCAAATATTGATGCTTTGATATCTTCACGTTTCTTATTGATAGGCTGACCACGTAATTTATTGTCTAAACAGAGATGGTTTTGAGAGTGAAAGAGGGTGTTACCAGGAATTATTCTAGAACAGTAGGGGTAAACTGAGACTGTGTCTGTCAGGCTAGGATGTGTGATGACTCGACCTACTGACTGACCACAGTTTCATAATTTCAGTACATAGAGGGTGAAAGTCATGTGAAGATATTTGACTCCCAGTGGTCATTTTTTGTGGCTCACGCCTAAGTTGGATAAAATGATGTTTGATTCAGTCCAGGATACATAAAGGCATGGACAGTTGGCCAAGAAGAGTGGTCACAGGGGTGCTGCTGAGTCAGCAGCTCCTGTCAGTGGTGGTCTGTTTGAAAACAGACCTACAGCGCATTTGAAGAAGGCCCTCCCTGTAGCCTGGAGTGGCTGAATCGCTCGTTTTGTGTGTGAGCTAAGTGTGACTTGAGCCATGAATCAGGATTTGTCAGCCCCCAGGACCTGGCTTGCGTCCTACCCTTCTTTAAAAGCGCTCAGAAGGGGGTCTTTGTACTCCCCCCACCCCCGCAGAAGCCCGGACCGGAGGGTGGTGAGAAAGCCTTTGTCACCGCCTTCCCGTGTGGAGTGAGGGAACAGTTCTGGTCACAGTCCCCTCCTGCTGCGGGCCAGCACGTTGTTGACTCGTCGTGCCACCCACCCTGCTTTGGCCCCACCCCCGACTGGTGTCTCAGAATGGAGAGAGAAATCCTGTTTAGCAGTTAGGTGCCCTGTGAATTCTTTACCATATGCTAGACTCAAACATATGGTGAGGTTAGAGGAATTGTTTTGTATTTGTTCTTAATTACTCTGTAATACTACGTTACAATTTTAAAACTATTTTGAACTAAAAACATATTCTTTTTACTTTTTCTGCCCTCAGAATTCTTCAGTAATATAAAGATTTAAATAAAAACAAATCAACAAAACTTTTTTTTTCTTAAAATCTGGATTTTTTTTTTTTTTTTTTTTTGGTACAGGGTCTTACTCTGTTGCCCAATTTGGAACAGTGGCACAATCACGGCTCACTGCAGCCGTGAACTCCCAGGCTGAAGTGATCCTCCTGCCTCAGCCAGGCATGCATCACCAAGCCAGGCATGCATCACCAAGCCCAGCTCAGGTTTGATTTTTTTTTTTTTTTTGTAGAGGTGCAGTTTCATTGTTTTGCCCAGGCTGATCTCGAACTCCTGGGCTCAAGCCATCCTCCCCCTGTGCTGCAATTATAGGCATGAGCCACCACACCCAGCCTCAATCTGGAATTTTACACATATTTTAAGTTCATTTGATTTTTGAACATGTATTGGCTAAATTAATGATTAACTGTCTGGGCACAGTGGCCCAGGTGTGTAATCCCAGCACTCTGGGAGGCCGAGGTGGGTGGATCACCTGAGGTCAGGAATTCGAGACCAGCCTGGCCAACATGGCGAAACCTCATCTCTACTAAAAAATACCAAAAAATTAGCTGGGCATGGTGGCACGCACCTATAATCCCAGCTACTTGGGAGACTGAGGCTGGAGAATCGCTTGAATGCGGGAGGCAGAGGTTGCAGTGAGCTGAGATCACGCCATTGCACTCCAGGCTGGGTGACAGAGCGGCACTCCTGTCTCCAAAAAAAAAAAAAAAAAAAGATTAACTGTAATATAGATGTGGTAATGCCTATGCATTATAGTCCCTCATTTCCTGGCACAACCTCTTAAAGTAACCTAGATCAAAAGCTGGTTACATGCTGATATTTTCAATCTGTGTGGCCTGAATTTCCAAACCGATCATTAGATGCTGCCTGGAGCTTCCTATTCTCATTGGATTAAAAAGGATTATTTTGAAGGGAATGGGACAAAAGAAGATAACTGACTTTACAACTTTTTAAAAAAACTATGCTGAGTATTGTGTGAAATGAAAGCTGTTAGTATTTTTAAATAAGGATTGCTTGCCTTCTAAAGAGTATAACCTAAATTGTTCCTTTGTAAGAATCTCATTTTTAACTTAAAAAAAATAAGAAAGGCAGACCATGTTGTTAGAAGTGTCTGATCTTTGAATATGAACATACAGGCCAGACACAATGGCTCATACCTGTCATCCCAGCGAGTTGAGAGGCTGAGGTGGGAAGATCGCTTGAGGCCAGGAATTTGAGACCAGTCTGGGCAACATAGCAAGATCCTATTTCTAAAAAAAAAAAAAAAAAAAGTAAACTGGGCGTAGTGGCATGCAGTTGCATCCTAGCTACTCAGGAGGCTGAGGCGGGAGGATCTCTTGAGCCCAGGAGTTTGAAGCTGCAGTGAGCTCTGATTTCATCACTACTTCCGCCTGGGTGACAGAGTGAATGGCCCCATGTCCCCCCAGTGCCCCCCCCCACACACACACAAAAGAAAAATATAGGTAGGTAGGTAGGCAGTTTTAATTTTCTTTTGAAATTTATGATTTGAGTTGGCTTATTTTCTGTATGTACTAAAATACTTAATTTTGTCTAGGGAAATCCTTCAGAAAAAAAGTGTAAAGAACATGCAAGAAAATTGTGTTCATAAACTTTCACATTTAGAATTTTCCTTGTTTCCAGTATATGGATTATAAAAAATAACAATGGAATACTACAATATATATCTTTTTGTTTCATTCTTCTATTAGCTGTATTTCTTAGGCTCTTATCTTTTCGTAGGACATACAGCTAACATTGCAGACTTAAGAAAAAAACGACATCTTATTTAAGGGATATAGAACGAATATTGGTAATTTCTACAGATACCATATTATTCTTGGATGCCTTTAAGTGTATTAGAGAACCGTGAAAAGGAAATGTCCTTTCAGATACTGGCCTGCTTGAAATTGTTAGTGCTTCTCCAAAGTTTTTGGTATTTGTGGAGACTAAAATTGTGGTGGGCTGCTTCACCCCTGCCCAGACAAATCTGTAGAGCTACTTACGTGTCACCATCATCTGTTGTTTGCTGCCTCGGGGGTCCCTGGCACTGTCTGTTAGAACTTCACAGCCATTCTGTGGCCTACCCAGTCTCAGAATCTGTGATGGCCCTTGTGCCAGCTTGCAGATGGCTGTGGGCAGGTCTGTGAGTGGATGTGGAGTGTTTCTGGGGGGCGCAGTCTGTGAGATGGCACGTGGGACCACTCACACAGGACCTGTGTCTATGGTTGCCCCCAGGGGGCTGCACTGCAGAAATCCCTTGAGGGCCATTTCAGCCTCCTGAAAATGCTGGCTGCCCAGCTGCTTGCCTTACAGACCAATGTCAGGGGGCTGTAAAGGTGGATTAGAGGATTGAGGCCAAGTTCAGAGTCTTGAGTGGATGGCCGGAGAAAGAAGAGTAAGTCCGAAAACCGCATGGTGGCCACGCCCCTCCCGGCTTGGGCTCTTTCACATCCCAACTTGCCCTCACTGTTCCTTTTCTGGTAGTTTCCACACTCTGGACTGATGTGGGTCCCAAATTCTAGGTCTGACCTCATAGAACTTTCCAGAATATTCGTTCCTCTGTTTTTAATCTCCTTCTCCCCACCCCCCGTCCTCCCTGACTTGTATTTAAGAAATTAATATTTTGAATATGAACATGACTTCCCACGTATCATTGAATTTCATGTTATTACTTTCAGTTCTTCCTGTTCAAATCTTTGGATGGCATTGTTTTTTCTTTTCATCCAACACAGTGATGATGTCTCTGAGCTGTGTGGCCTGAAGATTTGATAAACGAGACTTCTCTGTGTTATTCCTCAGGAGCTGGTCCCTCTGGGAAGTGGGAAGGACTCCAGCTCTGTTGTCAGGCTCAGGGAGAGAGAGTGCACGTCCTCCTATTTGGTAGAACTGCCTGTTACTTCTGTTGGTTCCCTCTTAACTGAGAGAGCATCTTGGTTCCCTGGATCTTAGTGTTAGTCTTTGGCTCACTCTTAAGAGATGCTTCCACCTTGGGACAAATTTATATCTGATAGAAATTGTTGTCAGAGTGTAGGTGGAATAGCAAAGTTTTAGAAATGATTGCCTTATCAAATACAATGCAAGTTTCTTCTTGTCCATAGACATAGCTAAAACTCTTGTGATAATACACACATGATTCAATGACAGTATCAATTCTATGCCTTAATTTTGTTGAGGATTAAAGTGTTAAAAATTAGTGGGAAATTTACATGTAGGAGCTTGGTCTGCAAGAAAATGCCATTAATTATTACACTTGCTGTACTTTTTCTCTGATTAAATCTCATGATTTGCTTTTCTTTCTAAGACATTATCTATTGGAACATTCACGAGCATTTAAGAATTCACTTAATTTCTCCTGACAGGTGAAGGGCTCCCTAGATACGAATTTGGAGTTCTGATGATTTTTAAAAATCCTTCCCTGATTTTCCAGAGATTTCCTAAGGAAAATTAGACCAAATACAGTGGAGACCCCCCCAACTTTGCGGTGCACTTTGTTCTAGAGCAAGGGTGGCAGCTGCAGGCATTTGCATGCCCCTGCCTCCAGCCCTGGCCATAGCGCATCATCCTTTGTGCTTCCTTTCCTCTGAGCTGGGCCAGGGCCCCATCCTTTTCCGCAGGCCTCCGGGCAGCACCAGGTAGACAACAGCGCATCTCTAGGATGGGGCCAGCTGCTGCATGGTCTGGGTAGGTGGGATCTTCGTTAGGGTTCAGAAGGACGCCTGTTCCTCCTGGCCTCCTGGGGCTAACTCCTCATCACAGCTAGGTTTGTTCCAGGTGGCCTGGACTTTTACAGAGGCTACAGCCTTAGTGAGGCTTTCCCTTGTTTCCCTCTGTTGAAAGCCTGTGAACTGCAGTTCTGTGGGGCATGTGTTGTGCCCTTGGGAGTCATTTTTTGTGACTTCTCTCCATCAGCAAGATTGTGATGTAAGTTTCTCTCCCCTTCCTTTAATAATAGGTGTGCAGTAAACATATGTATGTTTACATAATGAAAAAATATGTCCTTGGAGACTTATTGTTTTAAATGATGCTTAAAAGGGATCAATTTGTTAAAGTACTCTTTCAGAATAATTATTGCGTCCCCTAAAAATGTAAACAAATAGTTTAAAGTATTACTTTCTTTGACTAAAATTGAAAACAATAAACTCCCTTCCCCCCCTAAGAAAAGCCCTAAAGAAACTCTAAGTAATTAAAAAGAGAAAAAACAAAAAAGAATTTAACATTGCTGTTTAACCATCAGAGTCTCGTTTTTTTCCCCTCCATAATGGGATTGGTGTCAGACTTGGATCAAAAACTGGAACAAAACTTTCTGTGCTGTTTCTGCCTGTCCCGTTTGCTGAGGAGGGAAGGCACCGGCCGCAGTTACTACTTGCCGGCTGCTCCTCGCTGCCCCTTTGGGATCTCTAGAGGTTGTCTGTGGGTGTTCTGGGATCCCGAGGGATGCTGCCAACTGTTAACCTTTGGCAGACAGTGACTGTTTTACTTCGATTTTATTTTCGTGGTAACCATTTTTTTTTTTAAATTAATAAATTACCCAAGAGGACATGGCTTCTAAGGGAATGATGGATCCCAGACTTTAAAAAAATACGGTTCTTGTTTTGGCTGTCTGACGTGTGGTTCCGGGGTTTCTCTAGGAGGACGGCTGGTGGACCTTGACCTCAGAGCTCCTAGGCCAGATGAGCAGCCATGCCGGAGAATGCTGTGTGTTCGGATGGTTGGGTGCCATGTCTGTTGAAAATCCAGCCGGCTAGTGACGAAACGCCTTCCAGAATTCATCCTGTGGGGATTTAGAAATGTTTTTTTAAAAGAGCTTTGCTGCTCAGCTTAGCAACAGCAGTTCAGTTTTGAGAGCCGAAGGGAGCACTGTGTGCTGTTTGTGTATCCTCTCAGCAAATCATAGCGGGAAGCTGCTGAGATGATGTGTCCCAGGGCTGCAAGGCCACCTTGTCCCATGGCCTCTGCACAGCCATGGGATCACAGCTTCCCTTCTGCAAGGTGCCCGGCACTCTACTAAAGGCACTTGGCAATGTCATTGAGACTTTGAACATATGTTTTTAGAAAATAATACTTAGCAAACTATAAAGCTCCAGTGGACTGGAACAGTATTTGCGTTTGCTTTGTGTTAGCCTCTAGTGCAATTCAGGACTTCATTGCTGTGGACGAGTCTAATTTCCCTTGCTAACTGTTTATGTCCTCATATGAACACCACATATTCTTAGAGGAAAGAGCGTATCTCAGCATCTTTTAAATGCTTCTGATATAACATCTTATTGTAAAATACTTGTTCTAGTATGTTTGTTTCCAGTATATAGCCTTTGTAGTTAGTTCTTGGTGTTTCAGAAAAAAATGAAGTTAGGTTAGTGGGTGTGAGGGCGGACGCCTCTTGGGTCCAGTGGGGGTGCTGGTTGGCGCCCTACAGCCACTGCTGTGCTTCCCTCCTGGCATCTGTACTCTGATGCACGCAGGCAGTCCTACTGCTTATTAATCACGTTTAGTGTTCTCACTCCTAACCCACAATTGGGCTCCTCCTTGGAGCAGCATACTTGGTGCCAGGCTTGGGTGGACGTCACCAATACCTCCTTATTCGGGTCCATCTCAGTCATCTGTGACTCATGGACCATTTTAGGATTTCCCTAAAACTTATGTGGACTGCCACATCTCAAAGGAATTTTAGTTATTTTCAGTGATTTTCAATCCTGAACATCTGGGCCTTTCTACTTCCCCCATAAAATTTGCCCCCTGCCCCACCCCGTTCTCTCTCTCCTTTCCTTCTTGTTTCTTATAAAGACTGATAGTGGGTGTTCTCACCCTTGAAGCCAGAACAGTGAAAGTTCTGGAGGATTGCAGAAGCACTTGGTCCTATTTTTTTTCACCCAAATTGAATCCTGAAAACTCCTGATGCGGACTGAACAGTGAATCCTTAACAACATGAATGGCACAGTTCTTCCTGGGCCTAACTGGGCTGGGCACCCTTCGCATAGCTGTGGTGAAAAACGTGCCCAGCATAGTTGTTACACATGGCAGCCGCAGCACGTCTGCTGGCTCTGAGCGGGCTCCCAGGCCCAGATTGGCCACACACGCACTGGAGCTGGCTAGGTCCCTTGCCACCTGCCCCTGCCTGCACTTAGGCAGAGATGGCTCCTGGCTGAAGAGCAGGGAGAAACTGGGGTGGCTCTTCTCAGGCCAGATGCCTGGGAAAGGGTGGGGAGGGGCTGAAGGATGAGTGAAAATGACTAGGAGGAAACAGGGAAAAAAGGCCAAGTTGCCAGGAAGGTGGGGGGTGAGTGACATTCAGACTTGGCTTGCTCCTCTTACAAATGGATTGATTTCTCTCATTTGTAAAGTGAAATGGACAAATGTGGGTCCTTGGTGACTCATTGGAGCTTCTCAAACCTTACCCAAGGGACAGTCTAGTTATGGGTGGTGGACATGGGGTGGGGTGAGGAGTGTGGAGGTTTTCATCTTCCAATGGGAGAAGACTGTTTTGCAATTGAGAGTACCTCTGCCAGTGAAGAACTGTGGAAAAGGCTGATTCCGAGTTGTGCCCTAGTAAATGTTTTCAGAATATTTTTCTAGGCAGCTGGGGACCAGAGTGTTTTGAATAGCTTGTTAAACAGACTTTTAAGAGGTATACCCAATTAGCACTACTGAGTAGTATTTAGATGTTGACTAGATTCATGGGACTATGCTGGAAAATAAATTGCAAACTCAAGTGTGACATTTTAAACTAGCTTTTGGTCCTTAAAACCACTTTGCCTGAGCTGGAGACAGGCAGTTTCTCCCTTCTTTTTCTGGCCTGGTCACCAGGCTTTTGAGCTCTAGGCTGGCCTTCCCAACACTCAAACATATTCCTTTTATAGAAATGAAAGTACCTGGCCTCTATGATGCATAACTGTGAGTCATCCAGTGGATATTGAAGAACTCCAAAAACATGTTTCAAGATAGTTTTTCCACTTTGTTCCAGAGCACAGTCTAAATTTGGACTCATTGGAAATGGAAGTGAAAGGCCCCAATGGAACCCTTCTGGTTGCTGCCTTCTTTGAGTTGCTGTGGGGGGTGGGCAGGGACAGACAGCCTTACCCTGCACAGAGGCACTGGGTTTCTTGCATTCATTTCTGAATGAGTCGGCCTCTCATTTGCACATTAGTGACCAATTTCTTTCTTTCCTCCTTCCTTCCTTCCTTCCTTCCTTCCTTCCTTCCTTCCTTCCTTCCTTCCTTCCTTCCCCTTTCTCTTTCTCTCTCTCTCTTTCTCTCTCTCTCTCTCTTTCTCTCTTTCTTCTTTCTGTTTCTTTTGAGGTGGAATCTTACTTTGTCACCCAGGCTGGGGTGCAGTGGTACGATCTTGTCTCACTGCAACCTCCGCCCCCCTGGTTCAAGCGATTCTCTTGCCTCAGCCTCCCGAGTAGCTGGGATTATAGGTGCATGCCACCATGCCTGGCTGATTTTTGTATTTTTAGTAGAGACGAGGTTTCATCATGTTGGTCAGGCTTGTCTCGAACTCCTGACTTCAGGTGATCCATCCGTCTCAGCCTCCCAAAGTGCTGGGATTAAAGGCGTGAGCCACCACGCCCGGCTAGTGATCAATTTCTAATGATTGAGACTCTTGAGCACAATGTCACATTATTTTGTCATGCTAGTGTGAACCAATATCCTGTTCCCATGGTGGATAATATTAATGTTTAGTAATATTTGTGCAAATTAGATAGGGCATGAGGGCTTGGTTGGTAATACCAAGATATGTAAACGTGGGGAAGTCTTGTGATGAAAAAGTTACTTGTCCAGAGCAGCCTAAAGTGATGAACCAGAACCTGATGCTAGGACTTTAGGGAATGTCGGTTTTGGTCTCTCTTATGTGCCTAGTAATAGTGTTGACTGCAATAAGTTGATGAGTACTAAAATGTATTGTATTTTCCCCCACTCCACTGTTTCAGAATGCAGTGTATAGCGTTAGCAAGGACTACAGATCTAACGCCCAGCCAACAGTTAACGGGAGATAAAGATTTTTACAAAAAAGCGGAAGTTGCTAGATGGTTTTTGTTGTTTTGTTTTGTGTTTTTGATGGTTGGGACTCTAAGGTACAGAGAAAATTGTCAGTCTTTCTGTATCACTGAGAAATTGTAAACATCTGTGTTGTGGGCTTTGTTTATTTTTATTCCCTGCAGTCCTTAACATGATATCTGCCCCATAATTGACTCTCAGTCAGAGAGTACCTTTGACTCTGTTTTTGAAAATCGCTGTACCAAGGAGTATGTCTTAACAGTCCCAGGCCATCCTATTTAAGTAAGTTCTGTTTCTTCCGTTTGTAAATTTTTGAACTTAAGAGCAAAAGCGAATATTTCTAACAAGATTTGACCTGTGGATTTTTAAGTAGATACCACATAAAAGTCAAATTAAGTAAAAGGTGATATGAATGTTTATTTTATGTGGAGTACTTTAAGTGATTATTGTTATTTAGGTTTTGTGTTCTGTGGCGTTTCCTCATTATTAAAGTAATGTATTTGTTTACAAAACTGACAAAATGAGACATATGGGAGGGGAGGAAGGAATTATTAACATAATAGGAGAAAGGGCTTTCTTACAGGGATAAATGTGTTTTGTCACTGAAGTTTTTATTTGTTCTGTCACTGAGCCAGTCTTTATTGAGTTAGAAGCAGACTGCTCTATTAAATTTGCCGATGGGAAACCTGGATGTCTTTGCTTTTCTCCTTGCCCGCCGAGGAGTTAGATTAGAACGTCTTCAAGATGGGCTGTAACTTTTGAATAGTGAACACAGATTTTATAATATCCACTGGTGTTTTATTCATCACATCTGCCAGTTTACCTAAAATTAAAATTTTGAAAACCATTTTTTGTGGAAAGGACAAATCGCGTACTTGTTGGAGTTCTGGGCTGAATAGTTTGTGATGTGGTTTTCAAGTGATCTTAGAATAATTATGATGCCAGCTAACTGTCCTTGAGTGCCAATGCTGCCGTGTACTGTTCTCATTGCCTGTATTACTTATTTAGTAAATGTAATATTTTCTCCATTTTACAGATGAGAAAACTGAGGTACAGAGAGATTGGTTAAGTAGCCCAAAGTACAGAGTTAGTTAAGGGACGGGGTGGGTTGAACCTAGTTCTTGCCTAGTTCTTGCCTATTCTCTTAACCACTTAGCTATAACTGTTGTTAACTAAGTAATATAGTGGACATGAGTATAATTTAACACAATTTGTCTTTTATATGACTTACGAAATTAGCCCCGTGGGTTTACTTTCAATGCCTTATACATACTAAAGTTATGAAAAATGTTTCTACTTTTGAATGATTTTTCTTTCCTTATTTTCATTGTTTTCCCCTGCACCATTGCTGATGACCTTACAAATAAGGATTGTGAAAGACAGGAGGAAGATAAGCATGCCAGTCATAAGTTTTGGTTCTATTCAGTTTTCCTCTTTGACCCATTGGTGCTTTTCAGCTTTCCCACTATAATTCCTCATTAATTTCCAGGTTTGTCCCGTGCATCAAATTCTATGGTTTATAGTGTAGTTTCCTACCTTTTAACCTGGGAACTTTTGGGTGGGGAGAATATGGTGATGTAGTTCAAGTCAAAATACTAGAATATGAATACTTTCAGAAGCCCATACACTTGT
Organism: Papio anubis; assembly: GCF_008728515.1. NCBI lineage: Eukaryota > Metazoa > Chordata > Mammalia > Primates > Cercopithecidae > Papio > Papio anubis. Next base: position 13,531,205 of record NC_044980.1, read on the forward strand.
GTGCACATTAACTATGTTTTTAGCAGTTGAGCTTTGGTCCATTGTAGTGATAATGTTTTTCCATGAGTAATTCTTGAATGCTGGTCTTGGGTTTTTACCACAGATGTTACAGGTTTGGCCATGGCTCTGTCTAGAAAAACTCATACAAATTGCCAGTTTGGTGTGTGCATTAAGGAATCACATTGCTTTTTAATTGTATTTATTTCTGTTTTTAATATTTGAACTTTAAAATATTGTAGTGGTATTGTAAAAATGTATCTATATGTTATCCTACACTAAGCCTAAGCTTTAATGAGGATTTTGGTACATGACTCTCCTGAACTTGGAGCATTTGTCCACTTTTGAATACATGTAAAACTTTGATGCTTCTGTCCCCATGGTTTGATGAAGTACCTAATACCTTGAATGTGATATTTCTTATCAAATTTTGAATGAAATTACTAGCTTAAATGTAAGTGAAATGTTTGTGAAATTTTCATCACCTTTGAAACACCCATTATTTCTATAGAATTGGATTGTGGGGGGTGGCAAAAAGGGTTAATCCCCCCAAATACAAATATAGCAGTTCCTGTTTATCATAAAGTAAATGTGTGGCTTGGGAGAATGTGTTGGATAATTCTCTTCTTAGTTTGTACATATATGACCAAGGCACTGGATAAATTCACATCTGAGTATAGTTTATTTTCATGCCCTTAGGAACGTATTTAGTACTGTTTCTGCCAGTCTAAGCCTTAAAAGGGACTGTAGCTCATTTGGTATTGCTGAGAGCTGAGGAGCTGCTGTTCTGAACATCTTCGTTTTATTTTAACTTTTTTTTTTCAAGATGGGATGGGGTTTTGCCATGTTGCCCAGGCTGGAGTGTGGTGGCCTGATCATAACTTATTGCAGCCTTGACATCCTGAGCTCAACGTGTCTCAGTTTCCCCAGTAGCTGGAACTATAAGTACATCCCACCATGCCCAGCTAATTTTTTTTTTTTTTTTAGACGGAGTCTCGCTCTGTTGCCCAGGCTGGAGTGCAGTGGCCGGATCTCAGCTCACTGCAAGCTCTGCCTCCCGGGTTCACGCCATTCTCCTGCCTCAGCCTCCCGACTAGCTGGGACTACAGGCGCCCGCCACCACGCCCGGCTAATTTTTTGTATTTTTTAGTAGAGACGGGGTTTCACCATGTTAGCCAGGATGGTCTCGATCTCCTGACCTCGGCCTCCCAAAGTGCTGGGATTACAGGCTTGAGCCACCGTGCCCGGCCCATGCCCAGCAAATTTTTAATTTTTTGTAGAGATGGGGTCTTGCTGTGTTGTCCAGGCTGGTCTCAAACTCCTAGGCTCAAACACTCCTCCCGCCTGGACTTCCCAAAGTGTTGGGATTACAGGTGTGAGCTACCTTGCCTGGCATATCTTCAGAAGATCATTCATATCTAGCGCAGACAGTTGACCTTTTTATAGTCAACAGAGCTGGTTTGTACAGGTGATTGTAAGGGGGTCTATGGAGATGGAAAGTTACAGGTTCTGTCTAGTACAGGCTACTAGTTTTTGAATAGAGGGAGAGAAATCTATTCCAAAGGAATTGCTTCCTCAATCCCCACTGGCCGCTGCTCGTGTGGTGCCAGGCAACAGGGTGGACTACAGGGGCAGGCAGTCCAGCTGCACAGCCATTCAGTGAGCAGGAGTCTTTGTGCAGACAAGGCCGAAGCGATGGCAGAGCTAACAGCAAACTCAGACAATCTGAAAAAGAGAAAAAATCCAGAAAAATCAACCACATATGCAAATACTGAAAACTATTTTTGGTGAACCCCTTTGTGCATAAGAGATCATTTACAAAATATGTGTGTGCGAGATAAGTCTATTCCTGTAAAGAAATCTGAGTCAGTCTGAGGAGAGTGCAGTTGGCACTGTGGAAGCGTCATGCTTGTGGCCGTTCCTGCCTGTTTAAATGATTCAGGCCCATGAGATGTCTATATAAAGAATGCTTTAAGTTGTCTTCTCTGACTGCCCCTTATTCACTTAAAGACAGACTCCTATGACCGGGGCAACGACTTGTGGAGCTTCTAGTCCTTTGCAAATACCAAGCTGTCCTGTCTTAGAAGAGCTGACTAAATTTAAAAAAATTCCACCTCAAGAAGAACTGAATGACTGTTCTGATCTCCTCAGAAGTATCTCAGGACAAATTTACATACACACCCCTTCGTCTGACACCTGTGGCTTTTACAAAGAAAGCCAGATGAGGGATAGTCATTTAGTCAGTTCATACCCACACAAGCACTTCTAGGATTTCCCTCCTGTGTTAGGTAATGAGGCCCTCCCCTGAGATTGATATGTGTATATAATTAATAACTAGCCCAGCATGTTCTCCAAGGGGGCAGTGGCAGGAGGAATACCACAGCCTCTGCTGTGACCACCCCCCCCCCCCAGTGTCTCTTTATTCTCTGTGCAGTCCTCAGTGGGAGGGACATGGGACATGTGGCTCACAGTACATTGACCCCCTGTTCATTGCATGGCTGGGTCTGGTTCCCACCTAGTGGGTCAAGGCTGGTATATTAAAGTTCTGATGTTACGTCTCAAAAAGACCAGTTTGACCTAGTTGGAGCATGTATATATAAATTTGTATGTGTGTATAGCATTCTATACTCACAAACGTGTAAGTGATTTTTCTAGGAATTAATGAGAAGTAAAGGCCAGGCACAGGGGCTGCACCTGTAATCCCAGTGCTTTGGGAGGCTGAGGCAGGAGGATTGCTTGGGGTCAGGAGTTTAAGACCAGCCTGGATAGCATAGCTAGGCTCTCTCTCTACAAAAAAATGAAAACATTTAGCTGGCCACGATGGCACGTGCCTTTAGTCCCAGCTGTGTCACTCCATACACTCCAGCCTGGGTGACAGAGCAAGATCCTGTTTCTTTCCAAAAAAAAAAAAAAAAAAAAAAAAAGGTAGTAGTAGTAGGCCGGGTGCGGTGGCTCAAGCCTGTAATCCCAGCACTTTGGGAGGCCGAGAAGGGTGGATCACGAGGTCAGGAGATCGAGACCTTCCTGGCTAATATGGTGAAACCCCGTCTCTACTAAAAAATACAAAAAACTAGCCGGGCGAGGTGGCGGGCGCCTGTAGTCCCAGTTACTCAGGAGGCTGAGGCAGGAGAATGGCGTGAACCCGAGAGGCGGAGCTTGCAGTGAGCTGAGATCCGGCCACTGCACTCCAGTCTGGGCGACAGTGAGACTCTGTCTCACAAAAAAAAAAAAAAAAAAGTAGTAGTACATCTTTTACTCCTGTTTTTAGAATGGGCACAGCAAACTGTCCACTTATTTTCATCATTAACATATGGAATGTAATTTATGATATTTTCTTAGAGAAGATTAAAATCATAGGTAAAGTGAATAGGGAAGTTAATTCCGATACTAAAGTTGACAGTAATCAGAACTTAGAGAAGTAAGCCACAGCCAGTCAGGAAAATTGCAGAATGGAAAAGATGATTATTAGTAAAGAGTTCTTGTGGTTCTTAATTGTCTTCATGAACCTAGTGGCTCTGCTCCTTCACCAGAAAACTCTGATTTTGTTGATTAATCTTTTTGTATTCAGTAACAACTCTAAATGACTGATTTGTTGTTTAATGTTTTCTATTTTTCTTTTTTATACCAAGCAAATTAGGAGATGCTGGCATATTAAAGATGTGAAGAAAAATAAAAGGAATTCAGAAAGAATGATATATCTAATATCCAGGAGACAATGTAGTTGCATCAATTGTGTTGTAAAGAAGAATATATCTACCATTAGTAATGGCAATGACAGTAATGATGACAATAATAAAGATTGCATTGAGCTATATATACATTATCTCATTCCAGTATAAAAGAAGTGACCCCAGCAACTTCTTGGATGCCAAGGAGGTTTCCAAATTATTTGTTTTACAAACTCTTACTTTATTCCTCTCCGCCTCCGCCTCCTCCGCCGCCGCCGCCCCCCCATTCCTCCTCCTCCTCCTCCTCCTCCTTTTTTTCCCCAAGGACAGAGTCTTGCTCTGTCACCCATGGTGGAGTGCAGAGGCGTAATCTTGCCCCACTGCAACTTCTACCTCCTGTGCTTCAGTGATCCTCGCACCTTAGCCTCCTGAGTAGCTGGGACTATAGGTGTATGTCCACCTGTAGTGGATGCACGCCCAGCTAATTCTTTAAATTTTTTGTAGAGACAAGGTCTCACTATATTGCCCAGGTTGGTCTCCAGTCCCTGGGCTCAAGTGATCCTCCCACTTCGGCTTCTCAGCGTATTTTTAAGAATGAGAGGGATGCTATTAATACTATCAGTATGCTGGGATAACAGGTGCCTATAAGGCAGTTGATAAAAAGAATATAATGGGACCCTGCTTATTCACTAAACAAATGTCCTTGAACATTTACAGGTCAAGAACACAAGAGAGGAAGGTCTGCCTAACAAGTGAAGTACATCAACTCACTGACTTACTCTGGGTTGCTATTAAATTGTATTAAAATTCTATGTAGACATTACCTAGCCTCACAGTTGAATTTGGACTACCCTTAAAATAAAAAAATTCTTAAATCTTTAGTGTGGTATCTATTAATTTTTATGATGATTTACAAATTAGAAATGATTACTTTGCAAGTCATAGTTTATTTTGAAGATAAAAAGAGTGATTATAGTTAAGGAAAAATGCCATATATGGCATTGTTCTTTTCTTAACAGCTTATGAAATTTGGAAAACTGGATATTTTAGAAAGCTTTCTCCTGTTGGCTGCAATGAAGTGGAGATCCTGCAGGGAAGAAACTCAGATATGTTGATAATTACTCTAATTATGAGAGTTCAGATTTGGAAAATTGTCTGAAAATCTGTGTTGCCATGCAGTTTCTGATAGTAATAATTTTGAATTAATATTTATTGTGTGATGCATATTTTTGATAAAAGTGTTTTAATGCAGTTATTTAAAATATGTAGTAGAGTAATACTGAAGCAATATATCATGACACAAAAGGATATTCACTATAAGTAAGTACATCAGGCAATTAAAAAACAGCATTATTATTTGTTTTCATTTTTTGTTTTAGGAAAAATGTACCTGTGGGCACACATATACAGATAAAATTCTGCAAGGATATTTTACTAAATTTAAATGCTTATTTGAGGATTAATGGAATTTAATTTTATCCCCTTGTAACTAATAAATTGACCATATTTTCCGTTCAGTTTTACTTTAAAAATAAAAACATAAACATTAACCTGTTTCCTTTTATAGAAGTGCTGGTGTGTATTCTGAAGCTGACTATTTTTTTTTATGTTCAAGATAGTGTTTTCAAGTAATGGAATCATTCCGTCATCTCACTCTTAGGGTCAAAAATAAGGGGTCACTATGTGTCCTCTAGAAAATGTTTTGTAACCAGTTAGGCAGCCATGTGGTTGGCAAATGTTACAACAGTTCAGATCCATTTTTGTTTTATAGGTCTCTGCAAAGCCAGCTGTTAGAGAGTATCTCATTGGACACTTCCTTTGATTATTTCCACATACATTTATGTGACTAATTTATGTGGAACTGGAGAAGAAGACCTCACATACATTCTTACAGCCTCCAAAAATATTACACGTGATGGCAATGATGATGAGGATGCTGACCTTACTGTAGATAACAGTGACCGTTTGCTGTGTGTTCGTGCGCCTGGTACAGACTCTGCCCCCAAGTCCTTATCTGGTCCTTTCACTAGACTTAGTAGTCTGTCTTTATCTTCCGGTAGGTTCTCCGTATTCTCAGCAAGGCAGCTCGTTCCATCAGCAGTTCTCCTGGCCTGTCCAAACCCTCCATGCAATGAGTCTTCTTCAGGTTCAGGGACATAGACATAGCTTCTGTCCACTCAAATGTTGAACATCCCTGCATTGTCAAAACCGGCAAGTATGGTACCCATTACTCGGTACCTGTCTACCTATAGAAGTTCCTTAAAAAAAAGAGCTGTCTGTTTACTACTTCATGGCATGTAGTTTTATACATTGACCTGCTTCATATTATTTTGTCTTACAACTTGATGTCTAGATATGTAAGCAGGTGGGAGTAGATTTTTTCTTTTGTATTTTTGCTCTCTTTTTCTCTGTAAAGTTTTTAAATAGAAATAAAATACATAAGGCTCATATTATGTGATCTCTTGTTGGCAGTATAAAAGGTTTCATAATCATTGTTTTCTTTCTTTCTTGTTATACAGGTGCTCCATTAGGTGAAGAGGTGGAGAAGGGTGAAGGATTTAAGGACTTGATTTGTTTTTAAGTTAAATATTAGGTTGCTAGATATCTCAGGATATCTAGCTAGTAACTTAGCTTTTGAAATTCAGTGAAATCCGTTTTTTAAGGGAGGGATGTTATTCCAGGAATTCTGCTGAAATAAACAGTATACAGAGGCATATCTCTGAATATTTAGTCATTGCCAGTGGCAAAGTTGGCAATGCTAAATAATTTGTGGTATATTTAATAGAGGAATAGTGTATAGCCTTTGTAGATAATGATTTAGGTCTGTATTTATTTTTACAGAAAGGTAACCACATGCACACATATATGCATCCATCTTTTTATTTTGAAATAATTTCAGTCTTAAAAATAGTTACAAAAATTACACAAAAACTTCTATATACCTTTTACTCAGATATCTTACATGTTAATATTTTGTCATTTGTCATACCACTTATACCCTTCTTTCTGTATTTGTACATGTATCACCTAGATAAACTTTTTTTTCTGAAACATTTATAATTAAGGCAGACATAATACTTCTTTTACCTTTAAATATTTTAATGTATTTTTTTTTTAATCAAGGACATTCTCTTCTGACAGTAAAATGATCATAATTGGGAATACCACATTCATTCAATGCTGTTATCTCTTTTGCAGACTTTATTCCGATCTTGCCAGTTGCCCATTAATGTTCTTTATTTCGTGCAGTATCCATTCCAGGAGCACATATTGCATTTAGTTGCAGCCCTCTTTAGTGTTTTTTAGTCTGGAAAAGCTATTCAGTCTGTCAGTCAGGACCTTCACAGTTTTGAAGAATACAATCTAGTTAATTCTAGCTAGTTTGTTGAAGACCCTTAATTTGGATTTGTGTGGTATTTCCTTGTGATGTGAGTGGGAATACTGCAGAAGGGTGGTACTGTGCTCTCTGTGCATTCTGTCAGGCAAGCTCTTGATATGCCTGTCCTGTGGCTGATGACATTAACTTTGGTCACGTAGTTAAGATGGTGACCCCAATTCCATTGTCAAATTGATAACTCTTTTCTTTGTAATGAAGTATCTTGAGATTTTCTGTGAAAGTATGTAAGTATCTTATTCCTCATCACACTTTTACCCATTAATTTTGTACTCATTCATGATTTTTGCCTGAACCAGTTGTTAGTGTGGTGTTCGTCAAATGGTAATTTTTAAATTCTTCCACTTATTCCACTTTTGTAGTTTGAGTCCTACTGTAAGGAAGAACTTTCCCTTCGCATTGACTTAATTGTTCAGAACAGGCTCATAGGTCCTTATTTGATTCTGCTGATTGTGATCTTTCATTATCATGATTGATTGGATTGCTCCGATTGTTCCCAGCTGGCCAGCGGGGACAGTTCAGGCTGTGCCTGGTCATGTCTTTTCCCGAGCCTTTGCTTATTTTTTTTTGTCTGTTCTGTTTCATTGTGGGGGTGGGGAGGGGCGCAGTTGTGGATTGTTTTACTAGATTTTATCCAGATTTTTCTCCATATCTGTACTTGTATAAATTTTAAAAACTGAGCATTATTTAGATGTTTATGATGGTTGCCTTTGGGTTGTGGAATTACTGATTATTCTAATTTGTTTTTCTGGAAAAAAAATTAGCCATCTAGCACATATATTACTTATATCAAGGAAGAAAGGCTTTTTAAAAACCTTGCAAAGATTTGTTGTGAGGCTAGGCACGCTGGTTGACGCCTGTAATCCCAGCACTTTGGGAGGCTGAGGCAGGGTGGATCACCTGAGATCAGGAGTTTGAGACCGTCCTGGCCAACATGGTGAGACCCCGTCTCTACTAAAAATACAAAAATTAGCTGGGCGTAGTGGCGTGTGCCTGTAATCCCAGCTATTCGGGAGGCTGAGACAGGAGAATCGCTTGAATCTGGGAGGTAGAGGTTGCAGTGAGCTGAGATCACACCACTGCACTCCAGCCTGGTCAACAGAGCCAGACTCTGTCTCAAAAAAGAAAAAAAAATTTGTTGTGAGTGGTGGAAATCACGTGCCTCTAAACCTGACTGAGATTATCTTGTGTTTTGCGCCTGTCATTTGAGAGCATTCATGTTTTCCAGCACACATCATATGTGAAATGGAGCACTGCCACTAAATGCTGATCTAATGACTTGAAATCATTATTCTACCTTTAGAAGTTGGAAAGTCATTATAACCTGTGCTCTCCCCTTTTCTTAAGGCAGATGAGGCACCTGTTGCCTGCAAAGTTAGGTGACTTGCCCAAAGTCGCAGAGTTAATTGAGCATATAGATGTTCTGGCTCGGAGTCCAATGTTCTTAGAAAATTCTTAATAATGTTTTGTGTGTTTGTTAACTGCCTTCTAATGACCAGATACTGAATGAAGTTGTTTTTTGTTTGTTTTTTTGTTTGTTTGTTTTTGAGATGGAATCTCGCTCTGTCGCACAGGCTGGAGTGCAGTGGCACAATCTCAGCTTACTGCAAGCTCCGCCTCCCGAGTTCATTCACACCATTCTCCTGCCTCAGCCTCCCGAGTAGCTGGGACTACAGGTGCCTGCCACCACGCCCGGCTGATTTTTGTATTTTTAGTGGAGACGGGGTTTCACCTTGTTAGTCAGGATGGTCTCGATCTCCTGACCTTGTGATCCGTCTGCCTCGGCCTCCCAAAGTGCTGGGATTACAGGCATGAGCCACCGCCCCCAGCCCTGAATGAGGTTTTAAAGAGCCTTTAGCTTAAATGTACATATACCATTCAATGAGTCATATTCCAAAGCTTTATATCCGAAAGTTATCAAAGGCCATTTGGCCATGCTTGATGGTTCACAACTTCAATGGTGAGTCTAAATTGATTTCTTGGTAGACCATAGCTGTGAAGTGCTGTGATTAGTCTACCGCCTGGTGTTCAATGTGTAATTACACTGTTATTCTATACTTGTAAAAAACATAGTTGGATTGAAAGAATGGGGGCCTGATAATTTTGTGCCGACTGTTTCAACTTGTGAACTTTCTCCGGAATGAAGACATGCCTGCCAGAAGAAAAAAATCTACTTGGGCACGACTAAGTGCTATCTGTAGATTGCCAAGGAAATTTTCTCTGCCCCTCTGACTTGCTGTGAGTCCCCTGGCCTGTCCCCTCTGAGCACCAAATACTGATTTATTGTGCCTGCTGTGGTGGTAATTACATAAAGTTTGTATTGAGGTGCTTCCTGTCTGTCTTGTCCCCAGCTCCTTCCTCAGCCCCAGTCGCAGAGCCTTTCTCACAGCAGGAGTGCAGGAAGAATGAGAATGCCCATCACCCTGTTCAGCCTATCTTGTGGACATGGGTCTTCTCTTGATCTTTATCTTTTTTCTTCTTATTTTTAAATATTTTAAGACTGATTTTTATTTTTATTTTTTATTTTTTATTTTTTGAGACAGAGTCTCGCTCTGTCGCCCAGGCTGGAGTGCAGCGGCCGGATCTCAGCTCACTGCAAGCTCCGCCTCCTGGGTTCACGCCATTCTCCTGCCTCAGCCTCCCGAGTAGCTGGGACTACAGGCGCCCGCCACCTCGCCCGGCTAGTTTTTTGTATTTTTTAGTAGAGACAGGGTTTCACCATGTTATCCAGGATGGTCTTGATCTCCTGACCTCGTGATCCGCCCTTCTCGGCCTCCCAAAGTGCTGGGATTACAGGCTTGAGCCACCGCGCCTGGCCTCAAGACTGATTTTTAAAGCAGTCATATCATTAGTCAGGGCTTTTGGTTGCAAGCAGTCAAAACTGTCTCTAGCCAATGATAATCATTTCATATCGCAATAGTAGTATTTATTTGCCAAGAACTACGAAGGGTCTGAGCTTCTTTACTCTATTTGCAAGCTAGGTTAACCTGCCTTAGTTTGCTGGCAAAAAACATGAGACTCCTGGGTCAGAGACAGAGGACTTTATTACTCACAGTGGTAATAGTAGTCATGATCAGCATTTTTTTTTTTTGCACCAGTTCTTCAAGCCCTGACTCTCACAGGGCGACTTGCGGAAGGCCAGTTGTGCACACACAGTGGGTTGCATTACAGGAAAGGAACCCTGAATATAAGGTACCCCAATCTCTTATACTGGACTGCAAGCATGCCTGCTTTTTGTTCTTAAGGGAGATGCTGTCTCTGTCTTCCAGGTCTGTAAGCATACTTGCTCTTTTCTCTGGAGGAAGACACTATCTCTAAGTCTATTCACTATAAAAATATCCTTGTAATGATAGTCCAGAACAAAGATACTCATTGCCTCTGCTTAAATCATGTACAGAATTGCAAGAGACCCATGGAGAATTATCTACCAACAATATGCATCATAGAAATTTAGAAAACAGAAGAAGATAAGTCTCTACAGTCCTACCACTCTTACTGTTAAGGTTTTTGAAATATATAGAGTTTTAGCCATAAATATAATTGATTTCATATAGCATGTATTTTATAAAAATTGGTTTCTACTGTACATTCTGTCTTGTGATGTGATGTTTTTCACCTGCCACTGTACCATGCCCGTTTCCCTCTCTCTGCTGCCTGTGTTCTTCTTGATGTGGTGAAGCGCCTTTGCCCAATCTTCTGTTCCCTTGCGCCCTGCTCTCTGCCTAGCATTTAATTGTGCTAAGTATAGAATCAGAGTTTTAGAGATTGAAGAGCAGAGATTTCAGATCATCTGGTCCAACCTTTTCATTTAACATGTGTGTTAACTTTCTCATTTAATATAATTACATTTCACTGAGACCTTCTGGAACCAACAAGAAAACCTTAATATGGAACTGCAGTGGTGGGAATTTGGGGCATTGGAAGAAGTTGGGTTGGCAACATTGCTTGGGTGATTCCCTTGCTAACATTGTACTGTAAGTGTGAGGGCCTTTGCATTAGATTGACTGGGCTCTGTAAACCTGAGCCTCATTCTTAGAACCTCTTGAGCCCCTTGATATTGCCCAGCCAAGTCCATAGTGACTGTAGGGGCTGAACTTCGAGGGCCACTTTTGCTTATAGCCATCACCTGAGAGCCCCTTCTGAATCAGACTGGCCACATGGGGCCAAATGGCCTTGGGAAGTACTTGCCCCAAAGAGAGTTTTAAAAATTATTCTGTCAATCTGACTCAATTCCTTATAGATAGTAGCTAGATAGTTTGTTTCCAGGCATATATTTTCTTGGAGTTTATTAAAAACAATGGAAAAATCTTACCTTAAAAGTACCTCTTGGGGCTGGGCACGGTAGCTCACGCCTGTAATCCCAGCACTTTGGAAGGCTGAGGTGGGCAGATCACCTGAGGTCAGGAGTGTAAGACCAATCTTGCCAACATGGTAAAACCCCGTCTCTACAAAAATACAAAAATTAGCCGGGCATGATGGCAGGTGCCTGTAATCCCAGCTACTCGGGAGACTGAAGCGGGAGAATTGCTTGAACCCACTGCATCCCAGCCTGGGCGACAGAGTGGGACTCAAGAAAAAAAAAAGAAAAAAAAAAAAAAAAAGCACCTCCCTAACACTGCAGCTCAAAGTGTTAAGTAGTCATATTTCTAGATTGCATTGAAAGCAGTTGTGAAGTATTTATAGTAATGGAATTTGCCTTGCTTAAAAAAATTCAGGACCATGAGATTTTGGATTATTAATGCAGAACTGCTAAATAATTTTTTGAATGATAGCTTTCTTTCAAAAGCCACAAAGCTGTGTTATCTTGCTTTCAAGAAAATATTCTTTGTTGAATGACTTAAGCTTATTAGTTCTTGGAAAATTTTAAGGATGTACTGCCTTAAAACAGTAAAACAAGTTCCAGTTTTTTGTACTGAGAAGAAACTGTTGTTACTAAGGATCAGCTCTGCTCCTGGTGTCCGTGGGCTTTTGGAGAGGATGGCAGAGAAGCTTGTTGGGCCTGTGGCATTCTGCATCCTCATGACCATCTCCTTTTTCTGTTCCCTGCCCCTCTCCCCTTTCTTTTCCCCTCCCCTTTTATCCTAAAGCAGAGGATTTATAGAATGGTGGTGTTTACTACCAAAGCTTTGCTGGTCTTGAAGCAAGCCTAATTTCCAGGTGGCGTCTTGAGAGTTATCTTGTCCTGGGTCCAACCATTGTCAGACCTTGGTTTCTTCAGTTGGACATAAGGCTGTACCTGTTCCAAGACAGGGAGTTGGGGAGGAGGGGTCAGGGCCAGGTCTGTTAGAATGAGCGGAGACAGACTTAGAAGAGAGAACGTAGACAGCATTCTCTCTGTGGAGTGTTCAAGGCCAACGGTTGTGATTAGGAGGCATGGCTGAAGTAGCATCACCAGCTCTCTACTGACTATACCAGGGTTATGTGATTTTAGTGTCCTGGCCACTGGACAGCGGTTCAGACTTGGGCTTCTGCCCTGCAAGAGAGTGGGAGAACCAACCAGGACAACAGTGTCCTCTGGGTGCCAGGCATTATGTACTAGGATCTTGGCCTACTGTGCCATTCAGCCAGGTGGCCATGCTCTGGCCCTCCCCTCCCTGCCATCCATTATGTGCCTCCATCCTTCTCAGGGCCCTTCCCTTCCCCATGAATCCCCACCCTGAGGTCGTGCTTCAGTGCTGCCTGCTTAAGAGAGAAGGCTTCCTACCTGCACCCGTGATGTAAGTCCCCCCAGATGCTTTCCACCATCCTGTCCCTTGTCTGTAATTGCACTTGTCACTTGAACGGAATCCTAATTGTGCTGATTACATGTTTAATTTTGGTCTCCCCTGTAAGACAGGCATGCTTTTTGAAGACAGGGACCGAATGTCATTCACATCTGTGCTCCCAGGGTCTAATACATAATGTGCATTGTAAGTATTCAGTACGTACTTGTTGAGTAAATGGATTGGGTTTGGCATTTTCCCCCATTGGACCTAGATGGACCTGGAAATTGGTGGACTGAGCCTGCAAGTAGAGGTTAAAGGACCTCACAACTGTAGAGTGGCTGGTGAAGGCAGATACAAGTGCAGTGAGGGAAGGAGTCATTGCTGTTGTTCTGTTCGTAGTGCAGACTAAAGCTACTTACGGAAATATACGACTCCTACTCTTAGTTTCTGCTTTGGTGTGGTTACTGCTGTTGTCTAGCATAAGCATATAAACAAATCACTGGCTTAGCGAGTTAATTTTTCTTCTCTTTTGTTAAACAGCTGAGTTTTTGCTGTTTTCAAAGATAGCCAAAAATTCCATGTTCATGTTTAAATGATTTAGAAAAATCATTTTTCTTTCAAAAATAACAGTATATAAAAATAAAACATTCTTGGTTGGGCGTGGTGGCTCACGCCTGTAACCCAGCACTTTGGGAGGCCAAGGCAGGCGGATCACCTGAGGTCGGGAGTTTGAGACTAACATGGAGGAGAAACTCCGTCTGTACTAAAAATAGAAACATTAGCCGGGCGTGGTGCCATGCTCCTGTAATCCCAGCTACTCGGGAGGCTGAGGCAGGAGAATTGCTTGAACCCGGGAGGCGGAGGTTGCAGTGAGCCGAGATCATATCACTGCACTCCAGCCTGGGCGACAAGAGCAAAACTCTGTCTCAAAATAAATAAATAAATAAATAAATAAAATAAACAAACATCTATTTTTTTAGAGTAATTTAAGAAGATTCTGCTTCTTGTTTCACCTTATAACAAAAGTACAATACGAGTTAAAATCACACCTTGGTTATAGCAGCTTTTTAAAAAAAATTAAAACACACTTTTAAATAGGCATTCCAGCACTAAGTTGATTACAGATAAATACGCAGCATTTTTAGTGAAATACTTTGTTAAGGTTATATCATCCGGTTTTAAGAGCATTTGGCAGCGTTGATTGCTAACTTTGAGGATTACGTGTAGTTATTCTGATAACAGAAACTTTTCCTGGTGGGTAGGAGGCAAGCCATGGTCTAAGATGATCCTTTATCTGGATAAAAGGAGAGATTTTAAAAATTACTTCGCTTAGATTTACTTGGAAATATTAATGAATTTGTTCTGTTCATTTGTTAACTCTGAATTAATTGCTCATTTTTTAAACACTAAGTTGTCTGTGAGTCACAGGCCTACATTTATATAAAAGCAAAAATACAGAAATGATTAAAAATCTGGGCCCCAGGAAATAGGTGGGCCTGAATGGCAGTCACATTTACTTGGCTTTGACGGTTTAAAAAAAAAAAAGGTGAAAATAAAAGTTCTGTTATCAGCTTGTGAAAGTAGCATATAGCACACAGATAACCCAGCATTGCTAGGCAGTTCTAAGGACCCGTACCAGGCTTGTCCAACCCATGGCCCAACACAAATTCATAAACTTTCTTAAAACATGAATTTTTTCATGATTTTTTGTTTGTTTTAGCTCATCAGCTATCATTAGTGTTGGTGTATTTTATGTGTGGCCCAAGACAATTCCTCTTCTTCCAGTGTGGCCCAGGGAAGCCAAAAGATTGGGCACTTCTGACCTACTCTGAGCAAGTTGAAGTGATTTTCAATACTGTAGCTCATGTTGTGATTACCAGTATCTCCATTCGATACGGTTTGGCTGTGTCCAAACCCAAATCTCATCTTGAATTGTAGCTCTCATAATTCCCACATGTTGTGAGAGGGACCTGGTGGGAGATCACTGAACCTTTGGGGTGGTTTACCCCATACTGTTCTCGTGGTGGTGAATAAGTCTCATGAGATCTGATGATTTTATAAGTGGTTTCCCCTTTTGCTTGGTTCTCATTGTCTCTTGTCTGCCGCCAAGACGTCTGTGACTGACCCCTTCCTGTACTCTGTACAAGAGGCCTCGCTCCCCTGGCAGTGAGATGTGCCTTTCACCTTCTGCCCTAATTGTGAGGCCTCCCCAGCCACGTGGAACTGTGAGTGCATTAAACCTCTTTCTTTATAAATTACGCAGTCTCGTGTATGTCTTCATCAGTCACGTGAAAAAGAACTAATACACCATTCCGGTCATTTATAATTTTTATTTATGCTTTTACTTATAATTTTTAAGATCCACTCAGTCAGCCTACAGTCATGAGAAATGATAAGCTGTTATCGTTTGAGCCATGATAAGTTTTATGGTGGCTCGTTTTGTAGTAATTAGATACCTGATACATCAGGTATATTGATAACTTTTTAAAAAATGGAGTAACCAAGTTTGATTATTCTGTTTATGTATATTTGGCACTGAATAATTTAGTTATTTCCTGAACTCTAATCTGTTCCTAAAAAATAATGACTTACTGCATTAAGGATTTTTCCAAGGAATGTCCCATAGGCTATAACAGGCAATTTGAAAAGAGAGATTCCAGAAGGCCTTGAGTCCTGGCAGCGTTCCTATAGTATGTGTTGAAATAAGTCTGTAGCATCCCAAGGTGATTACTTTTTGGTGTCTTAAAAGTAAAGCAGCTTCATTCCTTGTGTTCAGAAACATTTCCCCCCAAGGACTACAAAAGCCTTACAAAACATCATCGTCATTCTTACAGTATTTTTAGAACCAAGTAGGAAGGTAATTTTTTTTTACAGACCATGTTTTCTGGTCAGCTATTTCTGGTTTTGTACTTAATAATGAAATAAGCATATTAAGACAAAGATCTTATGTTCACCTGTAAGTTTTATGGAAATGACCTTTTTATATTCTTAGAATAAAAAGTAACAAATTCTAAGAAACAGTCTTTAAAAAAATGTATGTACTAGTCCCAGCTACTCGGGAGGCTGAGGCAGGAGAATGGCGTAAACCCGGGAGGCGGAGCTTGCAGTGAGCTGCGATCCGGCCACTGCACTCCAGCCTGGGCGACAGAGCGAGACTCCGTCTCAAAAAAAAAAAAAAAAAAAAAAAGTATGTAGTAACTGTCCAGTGTGGCGTTCAGTGCCCTCAAGCATGGGAATCGAGCCCTTGACGGGTGTCTGTGACTGACCCTTTCCTGTACTCTGTACAAGGGAGCCTCGCTCCCCTGGCAATCACCTGCCCCTTGCTGGGTACTGAAGCTGTACAAAGCCTAGTCCTTTTCTCAGCAGACCCAGGAAGGGGTGGGGGTGGGCTGATGGCTTATTAGAGAAACACAGCAGGAATAGCATGTAAAATTCGAGGGGGATAGTGAGCTGTTGTTGATTGTACCCTCAAACCTGGTAGATTTTTCCTTTTTATTTTTCTGTTATCGTTACGTTGCACCTCAGAAGATGCCTGGTACTTTTAAGTAAAGCAGCAAATGTAGGAAGAAGTGAACTGCTCTTTTCAGGATCCTGATGGATGTCTCAGATGTTTGTAGACCTTGATAATCAAGTACTTGAGCCTGTCAATAGCCTAGACTTTTTAAAAGCTGCTGATGCTTGTTATTTCTTGGGAAATGCTTGTTTTGAGTTGTGTGTCTTGTTTTAAGCCAAACAAGTGCCATCTGTGGTTGTGCCGCTAGTACATTTCTCCTTGACCTCACAATAAAGTGCTGATTTTGAAAGCACCAGCCTGTGTTTGTGCTGCACAGGTAATCTGGGAGAGGAGAGGAGGGTGCACGGGGAAGGAGTTCTGCCCTGCCAGCCTCCTGGATGCGAGAGAGAAAGGGGAGTTCTTTTCCTCGGTAGATGGTCACGGAGGAGGAAGAGTGTGAACTTGCTCCTTTTGTTCTGCAGGTTGTCTTGGTCTGTCTTTATGATCGTGGGCAGCTTAGGGACAAGCAAGGTCCTGGCACCCCTGGTTGAGTGAATGGACCACATACTAACATTGTACGGTCAGTGTTGGTCTCCAGGTCGTACGGGAATGTGTACTCACGTATGGTGGAAAAATAGCTAATTAAGTAGAGATTTCAAGAAACAAAGGATTTGAGGAAGATACTGCCCCAAATAAGGCTATTGTGTATTATCCTATGAAGTCCTGCACCCTGTCTCATTAAAAATGCTATTCAGATTTTGGGGAACAGAGACGAAGTAACAGATACAGTGTAACATGGAGAGTTAACCTAAGGATATAGGAACTTAGAGCAGTGACCCTGACCTGGGCAAGTGCCTTCCCCTCTTTGCCTCCATTTCCTCACTGTAAAATGCAGGTAACAATAGTACTCCTTCACAGGGCTGTTCTGATGATTCAGTGATTTAATATTTGTAAAGAGCCTAGAACAGGGCCTGCCACCATGTATACACTTTAGTAATAATATTAATCAGGGGTATTTACAGGCGTGTAGAAGTCTGGGATGCGCGGTGTCACCCCTTCTTCAGGGTTCCTCTTCCAAGCTCTTTTTCCTGCTCTCTGTTTCCACCGTGGCTGCCGTAGAGACAGAGGCCAGTATTTGTGGTGCAAAGGGAAGTGCCCACGGATTCAGGAGGGCACAGGATTTTATTGTCTTAAATCATTAACTATTGCCAGAAAAATCCACAGAACATCGTTGTGTAACTGCAGCTGCAGGAAGTGTCTGCTTTCTGGCCTCAGCGCCAGGGAGGTGGAGTTACTGAGCACATCCACCGCATGCTTCTTGGGCTGTTTCTTTTGTGGATTGCAAATTCTTTGGAAAATAGAACATGTGATCCAGAGAAAAGAATAAAATAAGAATAAAGAATAAGATAATTGTCCCCATAATGGAGCAGTTGACACTTTCATTCAGAAGTACCTGAAACAGGGAACAG
The DNA here is from genome assembly GCF_008728515.1 of Papio anubis. Taxonomy (NCBI): domain Eukaryota; kingdom Metazoa; phylum Chordata; class Mammalia; order Primates; family Cercopithecidae; genus Papio; species Papio anubis. The sequence goes on from NC_044980.1 coordinate 13,548,931, forward strand.
TAGCTCCTCAGCATTTGACGTCACAGTACAAGTCAATATGCTGTTCATGAGGTTAGATTCAAAATGAAGGTCTACTTTGTATCTGAAGTTCCTTGGCCAGGGACAGAATAAAAGCCCCTGGCAAAAATAGGAATTATCCAGCTGTAGTTACAACTAAATTTAATTCATAAAAGCTACATATCATACTTCATAATAACATTCATTTTTATTATCTGACTACTGTGTTATTAACACTAAATATAAGAATTATTGGTGTTCCAGAAGATACCAGTTAGTTTCATACTAATGAAAACATACATGCTTACAAATACTTTTATACAGATGTTTTTCAATTTATTTAGAGACAGAGTCTCACGCTGTCACCCAGGCTGGAGTGCAGTGGTGTGCTCTTGTCTCACTACAACTTCTGCCTCCTGTGTTTAAGCAATTCTCATGCCTCAGCCTCCCGAATAGCTGGAATTGCAGGCGCGTGCCACCACACCCAGCTAATTTTTGTATTTTAGTAGAGAAGGGGTTTCGCCATGTTGGCCAGGCTGGTCTCAAACTGCTGACCTCAAGTGATCTGCCTGCCTCAGTCTCCCAAATTGTTGGGATTATAGGTGTGGGTCACTGTGCCCAGCCAAATGTTTTTCATTTTAAAATGTACTTTTTATTTATTTTTATTTCTGAGATGGTTTCTCACTCTGTTGCCCAACCAGTGCGCAGTGACGCGATCTCAGCTCACTGCAGCCTCTTCCTGCCTGGCACAAGTGATCCTTCTACCTCAGCCTCCTGAGTATCTGGGACCACAGCATCGCACCACCACACATGGCTAATTTTTTGTATTTGTGGTAGAGACGGGTCTCACTATGTTGCCCGGGCTGGTCTTGAGCTCCTGGTCTCATGCAGTCCACTTGCCTAGGCCTCCCAAAATATTGGGATTATAGGCATGAGCCACTGCACCTGGTCTAAAATGTACTTTTTTAGAAAAAGAAACTTCTTTTTAAAAAACTAAGCATACTGCTTAATTCCTCTAGATTCTTGCTCTTGTCTTGAGGACTTTGCATCCTCTGAACTCAACTCGTGGTCAGATTCTCCAGATGTTTCTTATCCTCGAAAGTTTAACTCAGCCTCCTTCTCCCCGTGAGCCTGTAAGGTCCCAGCAGCCCCTTTCTCAGGTCCCGCTGCCCTTCTGTTCTGGCGTGTGCCTAACCTGACAGTTGCTGCTTTGCTCCTGAAATTTGTCATTCCATTTCGATGGTGCCTGTGTGTAACCTGTGCATGACTGCAGTACATATTCATTATCTGGGTGAGACAGAGAGTACAGATCGGTGTATAGTATCTTACAGCCACTTCATTATATGCTATTTCCGTGTGCTGCCAAAAAAGAGAATAAAACTTCCTAGGATATAAGTACCTACTGCTGTTTTGGTGCATGTCCAGTTAGGCATTTCTCTTTTTGTTTGGGTACCTGTAACTCCATACAAGCATATATAATGTTACATATTTTTAAAAGGGATCATTTTGCAATGCAATTTTATCACTAATTTTTTCTCTGTCAAGGGATGTATAAAAATGGATCACAAATCTAAATTTAGTACTATAAAACTTAGGAGAAAATCTTTGTGATCTTGGATTAAACAAAGATTTGTTAGATCAGATACAGAAAGTATGAACAACATAAGAAAAAACCTACAGTTTAAACTTTTTTATATTCAGTTTTGCTTTTCAAAACATACCTTTAAGGAAATGGTCTAGGTATTGTGGCTCATACCTGTAATCCCAGCAATTTGAGAGGCTGAGATGGGAGGTTGGCTTGAGGCCAGGAGGACCAGCCTGGGCAACATAGCAAGACTCTGTCTCTACACACACATACAGCCAGGCATCATGGTGGCATGCACCTGTAGTCCTAGCTGCTTGGCAGGCTCAGGTGGGAGGATTGCTTTAGCCCAGGAGTTCAAGGTTACAGTGAGCTGTGGTCATGCCACTGTACTCCACTCCACCCTGGGCAATAGAGCAAGACCTTGTCTCAGAGAGAGAGAGAGAATGAAAATACAAGCCACAGACCAAGACAAAATATTTGTAAATCATATATCCAATAAAGGATTTTTAATCCAGAATATATACAGAACTTTAATAACACAGTAACACAACCAAATTAAAAATTGAGCATGAGATTTAAATAGACACTCAACAAAGAAGGGCAAATAAGCACATCAGAATATGTTCGATATCATTAGTCACTAGGAAAGTACAAATTTAAATCACAGTGAAATACCACTACTCACTTGGAATGGCTATAATAAAAACTGACATTGCCAAGTATTGATGAGGGTGTAGAGAAACTGGAACCCTCATATATTGGGAGTATAAAGTTGTACAGTCACTTTGGAAAACAGTTTGCAATTTCTTAAAAGTTTGAAAATAGGTTTCTCATTTGAACCAGCGGTTTCACTCCTAGGTATCTCCTTTCAAGCGAAATGAAAGCGTGTCCACACAAAGACTTTTCTACGAATGTTTAGCAGTATTACTCCTAATAGCCAAAAATGAAATAATCTAAATGTCTAAATGTCCACCAACTGGAATGAATAAACAAGATGTGGTATATCATCACCATCATATCCAGATGGTTAAATATTCCTCAGCAATAAGGAACAAATTTGTGACACATGCCACAACCTGAGTGAACCTCACTGACTGCATGCTAAGTGAAAGAAGCCAGACACAAAATACTACATATTGCATGATGCCATTTCTATGAAATTTCTAGAAAAGGCAAAATGAGGCAAAAAAGCATTTCAGTGGTTGCCTTGGGGTATGGGCCAGTGAGAGGACTGACTGCAAAGGGAACATTTCAGAGTGATGAAAGTGTTAAACCAAACTAAAGCCTGAAGATGTCTCTGTGCTTTGAGTCCTCATGTAAGCAACTGTAATCTAACTTAGTATGTAAACTAACAGAAAGTCTAACTGAAGAGTATACTTTTGTGACAAATGGCTGAGTCTCAGCCAATCAAAGCAGCTGGGCTTCAGTTAGTCACAAGTGGCCAGTTCATCAGACCTTGTTCAAATAAGGCAAAGGCTGAGCTTTAACCATTTGAGCTGTTTCTGTACCTCACTTCTATTTTCTGTTCATAAGTGTTGCCTACCTGAAGTGGAACTCTCTGAACCCTCTGCTGGTTCTAAGGGTTGCCTCATTCTCAAATCATCCTTTGCTCAGTTAAACTCTGTTATAAAGTTTGTTTGTAAAACTGGATTGTAAAACTGGATCGTGATGTTGTAAAACTGGATTGTGATGCTGGTTGCGCAATTATAAATTTACTACAGTCCATGTAAAATGGGTGAATATTTTAAAAATAGTGCACCAAAATTTATTCAACGGGTCACAGTTTACAAAACCCTTTGCCATTTTCTGTTTCATCTAGTCCTAAGAGGTAGATTACATTCCTGTTTTCCGGAAGAGGAAACTGAGGGCTAGTGCTGGTAACTTACAGGTCTTGGAGCCAGTAGGTCCCATTCTCATGTTCTGACCATAGAACCCTGTCTGCTAAAATGAGTAAATTTTATGGTATGTAAATTATACCTCAAAATACCTCATGACGTTGTAAAGACCATATTGTGCACATCCTTTATGTCTGGAACTATATTTGCCATCATTTCTTAAAATTCATATTGGAACATTTTAGACATACATAGAAGTAGAAAGAATGGGTGATGCCACCCATGAGCTCTTCTGCGGTCACCATCTGTGGCCTGTCACGTGTCATGTCTCTACTCCCTCAATTACTTTGAGGCAAGTCCCAGTTACTAATATATTCTTTCTCCTGTAAATAGTTTAGGGTAATGTCATTCTGTTTTAAATGATCGCTTGCTCTTCCATGCTCGGATCATCCTGGGTTAAAGCAGTGGTTGATACTGGGTCACTCGGGCTGACTCTTCTGTATGGCCTGGGGGTGCTGCTGCAGACACCCTGTTAGCTGGCTCTCCCGAGCAGCCATTGTTAGTTGAGCTCCGTGGTCTAAAGGAACCTGTGTTGTTTGAGATTGTGCAGCATGCTTTTTATTTATTTTTTTTTAATTAAATGCTTTAAAATGTACTCCAAGAAAAAAAAAATTAACAAAATTCACAGTATTGGCCCTCAAGGCAGTATTTTTAAATTGTCAGGAGATTTTTATCAGACTCAGATCTTCTGGTGAGAGGAATTTAGGAGGCTTCTGCACAGAGGGACAGAGGAGGTGGCAGAGCATTGCAGCCCCCCAGAGGGGGTCCCCAGGGTGTTGGCTGCTCCCTTTCTCCCTGTGCGCCAAGCTCCCTGTGTGCCGAGCTCCCTGTGTGTGGGCCTAGCATCCAGCTTGCAGCGTGGACCAAGCGGGGTCCTGGTGCCATGGGAGCCCTGGTTGCTGGAGAAGCCTGGCTGGTGAGTAGAGGGTCACAACTAGGGCAGCGTGTGCGGGGTATGGGGCCCCAGGTGCAGTCGGGGGGGTCAGATGGAGGAGTGGTCGGGCTCTTTGGTCGAGTTTTGAAGGAATACAGGTAGATGGTAGATGAATGGGAAAGTTCTGTGTAGAAGGTTGGAAGTGTGAAATGGCATGAAATTAAACCACTGGTTACGTTTGAGGACAATTTCCTTGTTGACAGATGTAGAAACTGAGTCTAGGGAAGCTTTGGCTTGTCTGAGGCCACCGAGGTAATTGTTCAGTGACCCCAGCCAAGAATAGGGGTGTCCTGCTTTCCCCAGGCTCCACATCCTCTGCTGTGACCCCCATGGGGACCTATTTGCAGCCAGCCATTTTGTGGCCTGTGTTTAGCTTCTTGCTGTCCAGGTGCCCTTTTAACTTATGGGAGCAACTGTCGGAGCGCATTTAGAGGTCTCTCTTTTCCAGATCTGTGGAGACAATTGAGAGGAGGTTATTTTGCAGCATTTGTTTCTTCTAAATCTCCTTTCAAACCACTTTTGAAAGTGTTACTTTGTTGTTGTTGTTGTTGTTTTATGATTGTTTTGGGGAAAAACCATGAAAGAAAAAGGAAATAAATTTTTATTTCAACACGAATCATAGATATCACCCTTATTTTTTCATCAGTTATTGTAGTGGTATGTTTTTAAAGTGCAGCTTGCTCTGTTCAGCCTTATTGTCCGTTAGTTCTACGTACATTAAAATTAAAATTTGAATTCAGCAGAAATGAAGTGGATGTCAGAGGATGACACATACACAAAAAGTCCATCCGTCCTTATCTTATCCTACCCTCCACTCCCTTCCTCCTTTCACCCTTCTCCTCTCTGCCCTCTTTCTTCCTTCCCTTCTTCCCATCTTCCCCACTCCTGCCCTTGTAAGTTTGCCATGAGCCGCTAGATTACTTAGGTCTACTTCCTTGACATTTTTGGGAATTGCTGAGGTTTACTGGAGACCACTTGAAGCCGTGCCAACTGCAAATAATAATCATAATAAAAGTCACATTAACATTATTTTCAGACCTTTTGACTTTACCTTCTTCTGACTTTCCAATTAGAACAGTAAGTTATAGTTAGACCAATGATCCATGTATTTAACAACTGCCAAAATCATTTCCTCAAAAAGAGGAAAATCAGAGTTGGGTTTCTAGTATCTCAGAAAGAATCATCATCTCAAAGATTTGATGTAAAAAGTTTAGCTATTAACATATAATAATTTGGGCTGGCAGAATGCTTAATATGAATGAGTAATTTAGACCTGTTTATAAGCAAACCTGGTATAAAGCCCATATTTTGAAATGGCTTGCCATCCATATAAATGGCCCAACATAAGCAGTCATTATTGTAAATGTGCCCCTGCTGTGAATTAACCTGTAATAAAACATACTTATACAATAATTTAAAATATGAAACAATAAAATATTTTGCCATGTGTGCTTGAAGGTATGTATTAGAACAAGAATCTACCAGTTGAAGTGCATACATAGAGCTTTCCTGAGCACACTGTTGGTTTTTTTCTTTGTAAATTTAAGATCTGTTCTTTAGAAATTAATAAGAACAATCTTTTTGTCACATATGTTTTCTCTTGGCTAGATCTGCATACAGAGAGCAACAGTTTGTTCTTAAGAAACAGAATGTGGAAATCTTTTTAGTATTCTGATCAAGTAGTACTGTGAAGAAAAGAATTATCAATGAAATGAAAACTATAAAGAGAAATACAGTAGATTAAAGTAAATTAGTGGGGACAGATGCCATGGCTCACATCTGTAATCCCATCAACTTTGAGAGGCCAAAGTAGAAGGATCACTTGAGCCCCGGAGTTCAAGACCAGCCTAGGCAAGATAGTGAGACCCCATCTCTACAAAAACAAAACAAAACAAAACAAATTAGCCAGGCGTGGTGGCGTGTATCTGTGGTCCCAGCTACTTGGGAGGCTGAGGTTGGAGGATCACTTGAGCTTGGGAGTTTGAGGCTACAGTTAACTATGATTCTGTCACTGCACTGCAGCCTGGGCGACAGAGTGAGACATTGTCTCAAAAAAAAAAAAAAAGGCAAATTAATACTTTAATGGTTAAAATGTGTTATTTATAGTTATTTATAGTTTGTAGAGTACTCAGAAAGGATAGAATTATAAATAGGTGGCCTGGACCAGCTTCTATCCCTATAAGGACCAACAGGCGGGTTTTTGAGGACCAGAAAGATTTCCAGCTCACCCAAGTACGTTGATTTGGTGCCTGGGCTGGTGGCTTCCTCAGAAATCACACCCCTCTGCAGCTCCCCAGGGCTCCTCTGGAACCTTCGGGGAACTCCAGCCAACTTCTCTGAACCTTGTTTCCACCCCAGCCCTCCCTCCAGACTCATATACCTGCTCGAACATGCGGATGCTGCTTTCATTGAACCTCAGATGTCTCAGGCATGTAGGGTGTTTTCAATTTCAGACACCTAAAATGAGGTATCTGAAATCTAAATGTTAACCTGTGCCAAAAAAAATAGCAGGAGTGCCTGAGGAGGGACTGCGGTGGGTGGGTAAGAACTTTTTTTTTTTTTTTTTGTATTTTTAATAGAGACGGGGTTTCAACGTGTTAGCCAGGATGGTCTCCATCTCCTGACCTCGTGATCCACCTGCCTCGGTGTCCCAAAGTGCTGGGATTACAGGCGTGAGCCACCGCGCCTGGCCTAGGGTAGGTAAGAATTGTTGGCATTATTGAAGAAAAAGGAAAGAGCTGTGTCCCCTACATCCCCAAAACGGAGAACAAAGCAAATTACCCTATCCTGACCAGTGTACATCAGGTCTACTGATTGATTATAGCCAGGACGTTAGGGTTTGGCACTTCATTGCTTAATTTTGTAATTTACACATTGCATTTGAATTTGCTTTGCATCAACTTTTGAGAAAGTGGTTCTCATGGCTTATATTTGTATGGTACTCATACTTGTTCATTTATTTTCTAGCAATCAGGAGACCAAATAGGGTAGACTGTACTTTCTTCATGTTTGCCTGATGAAAACACTGTACCGTTAGTTAAGACTCATAGCCGGATCTGATTTGTAATTTCTTGTTTCTGACCAAGAAGAGTTAGTTCAGTTGCTGTTGAACAACACAGACAAAGTACATGAGGGGAATTCAGAGCAGGTGCAAGGTTCTTCCTGCTCCTAGAGGTTTGTGTACTCTTTACAAACAACCTTGCAAACACTGAGGATAGGAGGGAAATAAGTCTGCTTTGCACTTAGAGCGCAAAAGGATTTCTTTGGATGGAATGAAGGAGAAGGAAAGTACAATTTTTTTCCTCCTTCTCCTCCCTCTTTTCTTTTCACTCTTCTTCTCCTCTTCTCTCTTAAAAAATTATTTATTTCTAAATTATCAGGTTAATATATGTAAACTAATATATTTATATATAAATGACATATTAATATATAAATATATAAAATTATTTATAAGATATGCATTATGTATATATTAACCTGATAATTAACTCTAGCTACTAGCAGAGGTGAGCAGGCTACTTTCACATGCCTGACTCGCTAGTTAGATACTAAGCTGATGCACATCGCTAGTTAGATACTAAGCTGATGCACAAGTTAGCTGTGCTTGTTTCTAACCCATGTATGCCAAGTACACCTTTACTATCAACATATAATTTAATTAAATATTGTCTGAGTATTTTCAGATATGAGTGGGAAAATTATTTCTGTAAAGGCTAAATTGAATGATTTGTTAAAGGTGATCTGTTTAAAATAAGCTGTCATATTAAACATGGGAGAGAATTGTAAAGTCGGGGAAAATTTTGTAAACATCTGTGAGCATTCTGACCTTAGTTTCTTTCAGAGTGTGTCTGTATTCTAACTCCACTTTAATAGGGATGAATGCCAGAATTGGAGTATTAGGGTTTGTTCAAGTAAGACAATGAAGAGCTTCTGTCCAGGGATTCATACTTTATTCATAAAAAGACCGTGGTACTGGCCCAGGGCAGGAGACTGACGGCGAGGGACAGGGCTGTTCAAGTGGCACTCAGCAATGTGCCTGTATTGAGCGGGAGGATTAAAGAAAATCATATTTAATGTGCACTTTCTAACGACTCTCTGCTTTAACTGACTTAGTTAAAAATTACCTTACCAAACTACGAGTGATCCCCTTGAGAAAGAGAGCTTCATGCAGTCAGGCAAGCCGCAGTCAGGGCTCTCACTGCTTGGGGTTAGCTGTCATGTACTCCTGCTGGAAATCGATCCGATTCCTTATTCTTTAAATTACACCGAGGTGGAAACCTAGAGAAGGGCTGGGTGGACTGGCCATCTTGAAGGCTGAAATTGGTGGCATCAGTTGCTCTCTGCTACCCTGACAGATCTGTAAGCCATGGTGTTCATGGTTAGAGACAAAACCCTTCAGGCCCCATGGAAGGGGATGCCATGGGTCACCTAGGGAGGGCCGCTGGAGAATTCCTCTCTTCACAGGCAGAGAACTGAGGCTGTTTGTCCAAGACTCACAGATGTTGGACCACACACTGAAAAACTCAAGACTCCAGTGTTGAGAACTCAGTAGGTGTTTCCTTACCTCCTGTTTTCTGAAAGGACGCAGGGTCTTCTCAGTTTGGAAATACAGGTTAGTCTGACCAACACACAGTTTTTTGCAAAGGTTAGGGGGAAAAAAATCTGTTATTTAAAATCTACCAGATGTTATTAGCATCTACCGTAGCTCACCAGAAAGTTTGAAAGAGCATAGCAGAATGGGTGCAGACCTATTAGAGTACAAATCAGAAATCAATTTCATTGTCACTTCAGTTCACCTAATTATTTTTTAATGGATGAATGAAACCGAGTGTTATATTTCACTTTGATGATACAGGACCTCATTGATCTGTCTGTGACATCAGTCAATGTATGTGTGTAGACAAGTGTGTGTTCTATTTATTTCTGACAAAGGTGAAAGAAACACCTTAGGTCATGAAACACATCCTACCTTAAATCATTTGAACTCATTGATTTCAAATCAGTAGTTAAGATGTTATTTTTTCCTTTTACAGTTTAAAAACTTTGTGTTAAATGAAGTGCCTTTAAAAACTTGACTTGGAGGAAGAAAGTAAAATGATGAGAAATTTATTTTGTATGAAAAGTAAATCTTTTCTATTTTGGTTTTTACCATGTGTAATTTATAAAGGAAGCTAGAATGTCTGGTTCAATAATAAGAATGGGGAAATGAATTTAGACCAAAAAAAGCAGCCTAGATTTTCTGTGCTTCTGTAGTGATAAAGATGATTTGGAGCTTATCTTCTTCACAACTGTTTTAGGTGAAAGAAAAACCCATAATAGACCTACCTAAAAGCACGCATCGTGTTTTTATATGATGCTAATTAAGGGATGGTTGAATTGTGGCAGTTGCTTCTACTACATTTCTTTCACAAACGTTCTTTTGTAGTGACTTTGTTACTCGTGTCTGCCAATGCACACTGTTAGTGTTTATTGGTGTATAATGACAAATCTTGATTGTGATCTGGAAACCTGTCACAGGTTATTATGATTTTTATATCTTATTAGTGAATATGCTAGTGATAAAAACTTGATTTTTTTCCTTCAGCTTTCTTTATTCAGACCGACCTTCTTTTATATATGGCCTTGAGAACTTCTGCAAACTGGTTTTTCATCCATGAAATGGCTTTAGACGAAATGATTCCTTAAGTCTCTTTACCTCCAAGATTTAACGATTCCACACAGTTTGAGATCTTTTAGCTCCAAGATCCAGTGATTCCACGAAGTGTGAGATCTTACTTGTATGTACAAATCTATTTGCAATTTCTCCAATGGCCTGGGTTAAGTTCTACTACTCCAAAGTGCCTAGAAATCGAGAAACCATAAAACTAGTTTTTGTTCTTCTAAATAGAAAACTGAATTTTGACAATAGAAGCTAGTTTTGAGAGTTGGTCACTTATTTATGTTGATTATTTAAAATTTTTTCTTTAGAGATTAAGAGCTCGTGTTCTGGAATCAAATTTGAATTCCGTCCCCTCCACTTAATCAAGCCATTTGATCTTAGCTCTGCTACTTACCTTGTCTATGCTTCAGTTTTCTTACCTGTAAATTAGGAGTAATCATGGTATCTATTTCTTAGCGTTCTTGTGAGGATTCAGTGAGATAATCCGTGCAAAGCTTGGCTCACAGCAAGAGCTTAACAAGGGTTGACTCTTCAGATTGTGATGGGGACTTACTCTTTTCATGGTAGTAGCAAGCCTGCACAGCCATCTTTCCTTCCATAAGTTTAAGAGTTCTTTGCGTCTGCCCATATCACTAGTTTTATGATCTGGAAATGCTGCAGATTCTATTTTCCCTTAGGTAGTTTATGAATGGGTTTGGCTGTATTAGACTTGAATTTGTCTCAGGGCCAGCCATAAAATTCACACTTGTCCAACCATTGTTGTTAGTTTTGCCTGCCCATTTATTTATGCACTTATTTGAAAAAAGACATGGTATTTCAAACAACAAGGTGGTTTTTCTCTTCTTGTTTGTATTTGCTTCACCTTCTTGGGTTGTTGGAGTTGATGTTGCATATCCAACCATTCCAAAAGAGCTAAATGGTCATTGAGTTGATTGTGTCTTAGAAATAACTTGTGGTCTCTTCTCATAATACTGACATCAAGGTGTCGTATTTCAGTGCATACCATAAACATCTGTACTGTGGATTGGAGTCATACCTCTCGGTTCTTAAAGACTCTGTGTATTGTATTATTGCCAGTGTCCTTCCATTTGGCGTGTGTCAGGACGGGAGCAGTATTATAAAAGCGTGTTTATCGTTTAACATAATTCATGAATCCGGGGAAACTGCCTCCAAGGGTCCTGAACAGTTGTTTTTCCTGTTTTCCATGACTGGCCTATTTGCCTTGCTCATCAAATCCTTGTAATAGCCTCATATGGTAGATAGCCAGACCAAGGTCTCCTCGTTAGGAACGGGAGCTAACGTCGGAATCCAGCAGCCTGGCCAGAGCCAGGCTCTTAACTGCTCTGCCACCTCTTAGAAATCTCCTGCAGGGTGAGGAGGCGTGCTGGGAACAGCCCAGCTTAAGACAGCAGGACCAAGTGGCCTGGTATATGGGCAGAGGCCCAGATCATGCATTCCTCCTCCAGCACGGTGCCCCATGCGTCACCGAGTTCTCCGATTACAGGTCTTTTACATACTTCATTCCTCCCATTGTTTACTAAAGGATGTTTGTTACTAAGCATACCTGGAGCCAGGAATTAACAGAACAACAGAACCTACAGTGTCCTGAGAGCCACTGTACAGCATGTGGTTGTTCTACCCAGGCCATTCAGGTCGATTCTCTGAGGTGTCCTAACTCTGTCCTGTTAAACCATTACCAGGAGACTTCACAGAAAGGAAGTGCCATCCCTACAGCTACAGCTTCTTTCTGGGCCCCTTTCTTGCCCTCATTCCTGGCACTAGTCCCCAGGAGAGTGAGAGCTGTTGCATTGAAATGACCATAAAGCTTTTCTTCTCCCTCCTGCTGTCCCTCACGAGCACAGGTATGAAGTATACAGAAGGTTGGGAATTAGGATTCTGGGGCTTTCCCATGCCAGCCACCACAGCTGCAGCCTGCTCAGTCACAGGCACTCAGTTATTAAAATTAGATTTCTGATTTATAGGAAGATTGTCTTGAACAATAATGACAAGGTTATACATGACTAGATTAATGAGAAAATGGTTAGGGTAAGTCCCGGGCAGCTGTGTGAAGGTGAGTATCATTCTAGAAGTATGTGTGGCACTTGCTGCAGCCCTGTGTGGCTGTCCTGGCACTCGGTCCCCGGTGTCAGGGCCTCTGGTGTGTGATTGTCGCAGCACGTGTGGGGCTGTGTGTGGGGGCATTCCCAGCCTGACACGTGGCTTGCATAAGGTTATAGGAAAGTGTCTCTGTCTTTTATTCCATATTGCCAGTAGTAATCAGTCCAAAGTTTGAGATAATAGTAAAAGAATAACATATGTGGTTGAAATCAAACATTTACAAACATTCAGTAACCTTTTGAAAGAAGACTCTGCTTTTCTGATTAAATAAATAAAAGTGTTATTAATGGTTTTTAATATAACTAGAGTTCATGTGTGTGTTGTGGGGAGGGTCTCGTTTACCTTCCCAAAACAGGTTGGATTTTAAAATGCAACTTTTCCAAAGTAAGTAAGATTCAGCACAGGGGCATGTTTTTATCTCTACACTTTGTCATCTGTGTCAGCAAGCAGTTAAGTGGCACAGACCGGCCTGGATCCCCCCTTGGCAGGTTGTTAGGATGAATTAGTGAAGTTGTCAGTTTAAAGAGCTTAGGGTGGTTCCCGGACAGAGGGAGTGTCTTATGATTGCTAAAGTAATTTTCTTAATTTTATTATGAAATAATAATAATCGACATAGAAGGCTGATACTAAGACCACAGAAGAAATAGCTGCAATGTTTATGTCATTTAATTTGAAAAAATTCTTAACTTTTCCAACAATTAGCATCCAAGGACTTGAACTGAGTCTTAAGAGTCAGCTCTACGGTAAAATTGATATTGAAATACAAACAAAACAAAAAAACCCCAAAACCCAACGACATAATAAGAGTAGTTTGTAGCTGAAAAGAAAATCTCAGGCAAGTCTTAACGGGCAGGCGGGCCCTGGGCGAGGCTGTGCTCAGGGGCTGGAGCACGGGCCCCTGCCCATAGTGCTGCGGTTCCTGTGGCTCCTGTGGCTTCTGTGGCTCCTCACAAGAAGCCAGGGGCAGGCGGGTGAAGGTCACACAGCCTGTGCCGCCGGGGCTACACCGGCTGCTGTGGGGGCTCCACGGCCACTGCCCTCCTCCGTTCGATGGGACACTGATTCCTGGTTGAAACATGCCAGATACAGTTTCCAAAGGCTGTGGACTTCCCAATTGCAGTAAACTCCTGTGAAGAGGACTGGGATGTGGAAGTGAAGGCTGTGGACTTCCCGATTGCAGTAAACTCCTGTGAAGAGGACTGGGATGTGGAAGTGGGATCCTTGTGCTGCTGACAGCACCAGCAGCAACCCTTCTCCGGCTTTGGGAATTTGAAGCCTCTTACTAGGGAAGCTGTGGCTCTGCGCCTTCTTGTTTAGTTTACAAGATTTAGGACAAGTGCCTCGGTTTCTGATGCTGTCAGAGACTTGGTCAGGGTGAAATCTGGTAGCTCAGTTTATAGAACTATGACGAGGCCAGCGTGGCAGTGTGACATGGGTGAATGCTTGTGAGATGGAAAAGTACTACTAGACTTTAGCAGAGCCAGTGGCATAAGAACTAAGTTTAAGGCCAAGTGCTTTGTGTGTGTATGTGAAGTGGAGAGGGATGAGGATGATTTGCTTTCTTTTTCTATGTATTTTTTTGTTGTTGTTGTTTACTCTGCAAAAGCCTGACCAGATAATTGTTTTCCTTACCCCCGCCCACAGTGGAGTAGGAAAGCTCCATTTAGATCCTTGCCCTGTACTTTTGCGTCTGCAAACCTTGCTTTCCTTGTTGAAAATACTCAGCCAGACAGTGTTTGTGTCCTATTTCAGGGCTGAAAAAAGATCTGTTGCTTTCTAAAGCATGCCTGTCTTACCAACCTGTGTGGGAATACTGCCCGCGTGTTTGGATGGCTCTGTCAGAGCCTGAGGCTGTTTCTGACCGGAGTCGTAGGGGACCCTCCAGGTTTGTGGATTCCCAGTTTTAGTACAGTGTCTTCACACCAGTCCCATTATCAATAGGACAGTACTGCGGGTGGCGACGTGGGCCGGGTCTTCTGCTGCGATGAGGGAATCACCTGTGTTAGCGTCACCTGGAATACCTGTGAAAATGCAGAATCCTCAGTACCACCTGAGGCATCAGAATCTTTGGGATAGGGTTCAGGGTTCGCTCTTATTCCAGGATGTTTACATGAGGACTAACGTTAAAGAACCATTTCTGGAGGAAGTAAAATAGATCAGTATTTTTCAGGCAGCAGGTGGTGTCCAGCAGTGTTTTTTTTTTTTTAAGCTAAAAGATGCCCTAAAATAGTACAGAAATATCAGAGTTCATTGCACATATCATGAGTGATTTTGTGAGTCTCTAAAGTCAGTACGTGTAACACAAGTGTTCATGTACAGGCGTACTTTTTTTTTTTTTTTTGCACTTTTTTCTATTGTACAGATTCTGTGGGTTCCTCCTCCTCCTTCTCCTCCACCTCCTCTTCCTCCTCCTCTTCCTCCTTCTCCTCCTCCTCCTCCTCCTTCTTCTTCTTCTTCTTTTTTCTTCTTTCTTCTTCTTCTTCTTTTTTTTAAACAAATTGAAGGTTTCTGGCAACCCTGTGTTGAGCAAGTCTATCCATGACGTTTTTCCAACAGCATGTCCTTACTTTGTATCTCTGTATCAAATTTTGGTAATTCTCACAGTATTTCAAACATTTTCATTGTTATATATTATGGTGATCTCTGGTCAGTGATCGTTGATGTTTTCTAGTGTAGTTATTTTGGAGCACTATGGACCACACCCGTATATGGTGGCAAACTTAATCAGTAAATGTGTGTGTTCTGACTGCTCCATTGACCAGCTGTTACCCTGCCTCTCTCCCTCTCCTCAGGGCCTCCCTATTTTTGAGACACAGCAATATTGAAATTAGGCCAATTAATAAATCCAACCATGGCCTCTAAGTGTTCAAGTGAAAGTAACATTTGCATATCTCTCACGTTAAATCAAAAGCTAGAAATGATTAAACCTAGTGAAGAAGGCATGTTGAAAGCTGAGACAGGCCAAAAGCTAGGCCTCTTGTGCCAAACAGCCAAGTTATGAATGTGAAGGAAATTAAAAGTGCTACTCCAGTGAACACACAAATGATAAGAAATCAAAGCAGCCTGTTGCTGACGTGGATAAAGTTTTAGTGGTCTGGATAGAAGATCCAGCCAGCCACAGCATTCCCTTTAGGCAAAGCCTAATCCAGAGTAAGGCCTCAGCAAATTCTAATAGAGGCGAGGAAGCTGCAGAAGAAAAGTTGGAAGCTAGCAGAGGTTAGTTCCTGAGATTGAAGGAAGGCAGCCATCTCCATAACAAAGTGCAGGATGAAGCAGCAACTGCTGATGTGGAAGCTGCAGCCAAGTTCTCCAGAAGATCTTGCAAAGATCAGATTTTCAGTGTGGACGAAACAGCCTTCTGTTGGAAGAAGATGCCATCTAGGACTTTCACAGCTAGAGAGGAGAAATCAACGTCTGGTTTTAAAACTTCAGAGGACAGGCGACTTTCTTGTTAGGGGCTAATGCAGCTGGGGACTTGAAGTTGAAGCCAGTGCTCATCGGCCATTCTGAAATTGCTAGAGCCCTTAAGAATTATGCTGAGTCGACTCTGCCTATGCTCCGTACATGGAACAACAAAGACTAAATGATAGCCCGTCTTTTGACAGCATGGTTTACTGTTTTAAGTCCTCTCTTGAGACCTATTGCTCGGGAAAAAAGATTTTTTTTCCCCCCCGAAATACTGATGCTCATTGACGATACACCTAGTCACCCAAGAGCTCTTGTGGAGATGTATAAGAATAATGTTGGTTTCGAGCCTGCCAGCACAACATCCATTCTGCAGCCCATGGATCAAAAAGTAATTTTGACTTCCGAGTCTTATCATTTACAAAATACATTTTGTAAGCCTGTAACTGCCATAGATAGTGATTCCTCTGATAGATCTGGACACAGTACACTGGAAGCCTTCTGGAAAGGTCACCATTCTGGATGTCATGAGGAACATTTGTGATTCATGGGAGGAGGTCAAAATAGCATAAACAGGCATTCTGAAGAAGTTGATTCCAGTCTCATGGATAACTTCGAAGGGTTCAGCGCTTCAGTGGAGGAAGTAACTACAAATATGGTGGAAATGGCAAGAGAACCAGAGCTAGAAGTGGAGCCTGAAAATGAGACTGAATTACTGCAGTCTCATGATTACACTCCTCAGGGATGAAGAGTTGCTTCTTATGAATGAGCGAAGAAAGTGATTTCTTGAGATGGAATCTAAACTTGGTGAAGATGCTGTGAACTTTGTTGAAATGACAACAAAGGATTTCCAACCATGCCACAAACTTAGTTGACAAAGCAGCGGCAGGGTTTGAGAAGCTTGACTCTAATTTCAAAAGAAGTTCTGCTGTAGATAAAATGCTATCAAACAGCATCACATGCTACAGAGAAGTCTTTCATCACAGGAAGAGTCGATAGACGCAGCTGCATCACTGTCTTATTTTAAGAAATTGCCGCAGCCACCCCAGCCTTCAGCAGCCACCACCCTGAGCAGTCAGCGGCCATCCACATCGTGGCAAGACCCGCCACCAGCAAAAAGATTACGACTCTCTGAAGGCTCAGATGATAACACTTTTTTTTTTTTAAGCAATAAAGTATTTTTAAATTAAGGTATGTTCATTTTTAAAGACATAAATACTACCGCACATTTAATAAGCTACAGTGTAGGGTAAACATACTGTGTAACATATAGTGTAAACATAATTTTTATATGCACTAGGAAACCAAGGAAGTTGTGTGACTCGCTTTATTGCAGTTGTCTGGAACCAAACCCACAAGCAATATCTCTGACATATCTCAGTATTGAGTTGCATTGTAAAAGGTATTTCTTAATGTGGGTTAAAAGGTATTTCTTAATGTGGGTTAAGGTCAAAAAAGTTTCAAACCCAGTGGGATAGATGATGTCTTAGTTCCTTTTTCTCGCAACCTCGTTTTGTGTTGTTTTGAATCCTTAGCTCAGACCCCCAGCCAGTCAATCATCTGCTCTGAGACAAACACCAAGAATAAAAGATTCTGGGAAGCTTTTAACTTGTCCTAAGCAGTGTCTTGGAAACAGTAAAATGCAGCTCCTTCCAGACCTCCTTTCTCAGCATCTTTGGGGCGGGGCGCTGGAACCTGCATTTTGAGTAACTGTTCCATAGGATTCTGGTGCAGGTGTTTATGGGACCACCTTTTAAGAAATACATGTGAAGTTTTAAACCTTGTGACAGTTCTCTGAGGGGCACCTCCTTTCCCTCCCACTTTCCCCCATTTCCAAATAAGAATCCTGAAGCCCCAGTTAGATTGGGTGACTTCCATAACATCGCAGAGATGTTAAGGGGAGGGCTTGGTAGGGCAGCACGAGGCCGCCATTCCTCTTGCCCGTCCTATTCGGAGAGAATCAGATGGCATGCAATGTGGATGATGTAAGTTCCTGATTGAGGGCGTCTCCCGGATCGAAAATAAATAGGATTGTTGAAAATGATAGTGTTGGAATCCTGGGCATGAAGCCTTTTGTCTCTGGGATAGCCTTTGAGACCTCCTCCTTCCGTGAGTGCAGCTGACAAAGAGGCAAACAAGAGGACAGGTAGCCGTGTCTGCTGCATATGACTTGTAGTCCCAGCTCTGCCGCAGCTTTGGAATCTTGGGCAGTGGCAGAGGGTTATGTGACAGCGTCTATCCCCAAGAGTTCTTCCAGATTTTAAATTCTGTGATTCTATCTTTTGGAAAAACAGCATTTCCAGTCTCTTACCTTGACAGAGATACTGATTGGGACAACAAAATGTATGCAGATCTTTTGAGTTCCTCCAGAAAAACAATGTAAACAGAATCATTGGTTGGCACCCTGCAGTTCAGCTCAGATTTTGTGTGGGACACAGCAAGTCTCAGCGTGCACTTTGAGAGCTCCTCCCGGAGCAGGCCCTCCTTCCCCATAGGAGGCTGGTGTAAATTGCATCACAGCCATTTCCTCTGTGTCCTATTCATCAAGGGAAGCACTGGGAACAGGGAGGTGGAGCAACTAGCCTAGGTGACCCCGTTTGGCTTCAAGTTAATCTTATTACGTAAATAAACGGAGAAGGATTTACTTTCAGAACCCCTTCTGATGGTGTGTAGGTGGGAAGCCATATCCATTGAGATTTGCGAGAACAAGAGGAAATGGCCAAGTTTCCGGGAAGCAGGGCTGCTGTGTGCAGCTGTGCGTTCTGTGGCCCTACACAGGCACTTTGTTTTTAATTTGGAGGTCATCATCTCCCTTTGGCACATGTGCTTCCTCTGTTTGTAAATGTGTAATATTTTATGCTCAAATTCCTATCTAATTTTAGTCTTAATCTAAGTCGGATTATAGAGGTACATATTTTCTTACTGTTATTTTACTGGTATTCAGTGTTTGATATCCCCAAAGTCTTGACTTGGATTCACAAGTGATTACATTTTTGTTACACTTGTCTTCATATCCAGGAGGTACATAGTTAGAGACAGAACCCACATTTGGCCTGCAAATAGTATTAATAGAAGTAAATGTTTTTCAGGCAGAGATTGCAGCCATATTTTTTGATATGTGCCACTAAATCATGTTTTATTATGAGAATTTTATGTTTAATTTAATGTTAAGGTGTTTATCCATTTTTCATTTCTTGATTTTTTAATGGAAGAACACGTTGTTATTATTATTATTATTTTGTTTGTTTTCAGAAAGTATGTGAAGCCAGAACCTTACCTCCTCTGTAGGTTAACCTTATACATACTGTTTAAGTAGAAATTCCTGCATTTGTCTTTCAAAACTAATTTTTAATAATTTTAATTAAATTCTAAAATAGTTTACAATATAAGTTATAAGCTGTTTTCAAATTTAGGTTACTCTTGGAGTAAGGAAGAGCTCTTAGCTAACAAGATATAGTTAAGTCTGAGTTTCTGGGTGAGCATAGAATTAAGTGAAGAAAGAATATACTAAAAGATTCACTGCAGGTGACATAGTCTGTAATATTAGCACCATCTTAAACACTTACTTTGTATATATTTTAAAGCATGGAGACTAGCTTGGGAAGGCTGGATGGTTGTTTGCTTTCATGAATGAGTTATAAGGGATAGTCCTAAGTTGCTTGCAGGCATCCAAAACAAATATTAGTAAATACAGCTTTAAAGAAAAGGCAAAGTGGAAGGACTCAGTGGCTAAAATATAGTTCAGCTGCCAGAAATGATTGTCTTTAGTTGTTTTTGGAGGACTTAACCCTAATGGATCTAGGCATGGAAGTTGAGTTATAGACATGGTCGAGAATAATGGAGAACTGAGAAACAGGACATACCACCAATTTTTAAATGAAAGAGAAAAAAGTAGGATACCAGAATGCGTAGGTTAAGATATGTGACATTATGTTGAATACACCATAGATGGTTTTAGTATCATGTGTAAAAATTAAAGGCTGTTTGGTCTTTGAATGCTTCACCTCCCTGAGCCTTCGTTCCTTGCTCCTGAGAATGCATGGGTTTGCGCCACCTCGTGTCTGATGTAGAACTCCTGAGCAGTTTCCGTGATTTACAAAGCCTGATGGAGATGATGTGTTGCTTGTGACAGGACCCTACAGCCCAAAAGCATAGCCTTCCCTCAAGTTTATCTGAATCGTAGAGAATCAGTTTAGAGTTATTGGCAGTAACACCCTGATCAGAAATACTAATTGGCTCTTGTGTGGATTGGGGTGAGATGAGTGCTGTAGACAGGAGGGGGGTTTGGTGTACTTCTGAGAAAAAAATGAAAAGCAGATGGAATTAAATCTGTGGAACCCAAAACTAATCTAGGTGCTTGTATTATTTTTGCCTAACAAATTACCACAAACATAGCAGCTTAAAACACTCATTTCTTACCCCACAGTTTCTGTAGGTCAGGTGTCTGGATAGTTGGATTCTCTGTTCTGGGTCTCACAAGGCCATCGGGACTGCATTCTCACCTGCAGTGTGGGGTCCTGTTCAGGTCCCTTCAGGGTGTTGGCAGAAGCCACTTCACTGTGGTTGTAAGACTGAGGTCCCAGGGTTCTTGCTGGCTGTTGGCAGGGGTCACTCTTTCCTAGAGGCCACTCTAAGGTCCTTGCCGCACGGCCTGCTGCAGCCTATGGCAGTTTGCTCTTCTGAGGCCAGCATGTCATCTGTCTGACACTGCACCTGCTTTTAAAGGCCTCCCCTGATGAGTCAGGCCCACCAGGGAAGTCTGCCTTTTGATGGACACAGAGTCAACTCATTAGTAATCTAATCATGGGCATGCTATCCCATCATATTCACTGCTCCCACCCCCCACCCCCAAAAGGATGGTAAAGGGGCATAACACTGGGGGCGGGCAAATGTCCTAGGGCTATCTAAGAATTCTGCCTGCCACTGTGTTAGATACTTGCAGGTTGAACTAATGAATGAAAGCAAGGGAGGAAGGAAAGAAAGGGAAATAAATTAAAAGTCAGCTTTGAGTTCTGCCATGGCAGGGCTGATGCTTCCTGTTCCTTTCCTTCTTCCTGTGCATTTGACAGGAAGTGGGGATGGGAGGTTGGAGAGACCGTAAATGATTTCAGGGAGGCACCTGGTAATTGCTGGGGCTCACCCAGGAGAGGCAAGGAGGTGGGCTGAGCATACGCAGTGCAGATGAGATGGGCTCCTCCTGGTGGGTGGGTTTTCATGGGACCAGCATGGAAGATTCCAGTCCTTCCAGTCAGGTTATTTGATGATGATGATGATGATGATGATGATGTTCCCAACTGCCTGTCTGATTGGTGTCACCAGGTTAGAAGAAGGGAACTTCTAGTCCTTTCTTCTGTAGAACCCCACAGCCTTGCCAGCCCTGCTAGTGCAGCTGTGTTTCTAGAAGACCTTGTGGAGGTTGAAAACCAGGGTGTTGCTAGTTTCATGCAGCATTCTGGTTGTGGACAAGACTTAACCCGAGAGTGGAGTGGAGCGTGGACAACAAAAAGAATAATTTTACTTACGGAGCCTCAAGTTTTAGTAAACCAGGAATCTGAACATTATTTTTGAAACTAAGGGTAGCTAGATAGAAGGGTTTATAAAAGCAGTTTTCTTTTGCACAATATTGTTTTATTCCAAATTATGCATTTGTAAGAGGCTGTAAGACATGGAATTTCTAGTAATCACAATGTTATAGTTTAACATTGTCCCCGAAGCTTGGTGAAGCATTACGTCTTCACTTACGTGACTAACCTGTCTAGTCAATTGCCTTGGTAACCCAGCACCCTGAAAGGCTCCACCCTGAAGTGGAGGTGCTGGGTGGAGTGTTTCCACATCTTCCCAGCGTTCGGAGATGTGGAAGGCACACGTGGCCGACAGCCGGGAAGTCGGAGGAAGGGGAGGAAAGTGGTTTCTGCAGCTCTCCTCCCTGTCTTTTGCATTGCCCTGTGCTTAAAGTAGGAGTCCAGGAGTGAGGAACACAATCCGAAGACAAGCATCCTCAAAACAAGGAAAAACATCATAGGAAAGCGTTTCATAAACCCGCAACTGCTGGGATGTGGAGAGTTGAGGCACATGAGACAGCTTTGGGGAAAACATGCAGAAACAGGAAACACGGTGTTATCTTAACAACTCTGTTGTCAGCCAGGTTTGTCTTGTTCTGCGCCCACAGTCCTTGAGGTATTTCAAGCATTTGGTCATTCTACCCTTGATAGCCTTCGGGAAGTGCACGGATGCCAGCCACTTCCGCTGTATCACAAATGCTAAGAGACCCCACTCCGAGGCTACCACTTGGAAGGTTAGAATGAGGATATTTTCTATCAGTCATAGAAGGAGGAGAAAGTGGAGAAACTCCACGTTTGTGATAAAGGACAGGGACCTCCTTTTGTGCTGTGGGAAATTGAATCCTTGGGTAGCTTGTTGGTTACAATGTAACTCTAGACTTCTGATGGACTGCCTCATTTGTGGTTGTCATACTGAAGATCTGTTTTACTAAGTGGCATATTCCAGTTTTTTATTTAATGCGGTCAGCTGGAGAGTACTTTCTTAGTTATCTATCGTGTTCTCAGAACTTTGTTCCTCTAAGATTTGTAGGACATGGCAAATAAAAGATACCACCCTTTGAGGAATTTGGTTAGGAAGGAAGACCTGAGTTTAGGAGATACATGTAGAGCCCCAGAGTGTTTTTCACTAAATACAAGTAGGCAAATTATGTTGTATTAGATATGATGCAGTTGCATTGGGAGGGTTTAAGTGATCTGATAAGGACTCTCTTAGGTTTATTATTAATTTAGATATAAAATTTAGGGAAACAACTTTAGTATTGTTCTTTAGTCTTAATGGAAAGGTATGGTATAAGAGTTTTTCAGTGTAATGAAAAAGTCTCTTATGAGTAAAATTAGAATCTAGTTTTTTGCTAGTAGCATACTTGTTATATATTTGATATTCACAATGAGGACAGCTCGTCATTAGTGCTTAGCCAAGTATTCCATTAATAGATGCCTATCAGCATTTGTATCTGAACTTTTGGGGGGATTCAGAGGGAGGGTGTGGGGGCCTGTGTAGAGAGGAGGCCAGGGAGCTGGGCTGTTCAGGGTTTCTCATGGCCAATTTCCTAGTGGAGGAAACTGCACCTCCACTTCCAGTGAAGGAAAAAAGAAAAACAGGTTTGTTTTTATTACTGCCTGGTTGGGCTTGGGGGAAATGATATTTGTGTATTTTAATGCAGTATTCCACACCTGGAGCTCTAACTCTGATGTGTTTTATGGGGCACAGAATGGACAGAAATCCATTCCTGATACCTGTGACAGAGAAAACCAACCAAAGCTGGGGACTGTTCCCTGCCAGGTGTTCCCAGCATTCTAAACTGCATGGGTGAGCTTAAGCTATTTTGGAAACGGACAAAATGAACTTCTGCAGCCACAGACATGTGAGCCTTTGGTTGACAAAAGTATGTCATGCATTTCAGAGTGCATATTAGGAATCAGGGCAAATGGCTTGGGAATGTCACACAGAAAGTGCACAGCATAACTGCAGCAGCACATGACTGAATTTCCTCGGTGCAAAAGTGTTGAGGACTGAAAAAAGTCACTCAGTAGCCCATCTTGTGTTTTGGATGCAATTCTTTGAACTTTTAGAGTAGCAGACTCCACCAGGGAGGCCACATGTGGATTTAAGCAGATAATTTGTGTAGGCACAAATCATATCATTTTGACTAAGTTTTTTGGAATGAAATTGATATCTGCTTTATCACCACTTGTACCTGTTAGACTATTTTGGCTTTATACAACCTTACTAGGTAGAAAAAAAGGCTTTCTCTTATTAAGGTTGTTTGAATAGGCTGAGGCAGGAGAATCACATGAATCCAAGTGGCGGAGATTGCAGTGAGCTGAGTTCATGCCACTGCACTCCAGCCTGGGTGACAGAGTGAGACTCCATCTCAAAAAAAAGAAAAGAAAAAAAAGAAAAAAGAATATACCAAATTATAATTCATAGAGTCAAGCCATCCTGATCTCAGGCCAGGATAACCAAAATGAGGCAGAGAATTTTAGGTATGTGTTCATAAAATGAAAGAGACTTAAAATTTAGGAGTATTTATTGAAGCTCAGACTTTCCTTCTTACCTCAAACATCCCTCATAGTATTTATATTTATAATATTGATTATGATATATAGATTTATTTAAAATTAAAAGTAGGTTTAAGATAAAATGAAAACACACCAGGGTATGTTTGATCTAGAACAGGAGTTGGGAAACTTTTTGTAAATAGCCGGATAAATAGTTTAGTCTCTGTCTCAGCTGCTGAGCTCTGCCATTGTAGTGGCAAAGCGGCCACCTAGCAGCATGGACACAGTACACATAAAATGGCGTGGCTGCCTTCCAGCGAAACTTCACTTACAAATGCTGACAGAGTGGAGTTGGCCCGCAGGCCCTCCTTTGCCACCTGCAGTACTGTTGTAAGGCCTGGAGGAGAGGGGATCTTTTTTCTCTACTGCTAGTCAATGAAGTGAAACTGTTAAACATGAGCAGTCTCTAGAATCTGTCCCAGGAGTTTAATTGAGAGTTGGGGTTATGTAATTTGACCATGTTGGAATAGCCCAGGTAATAATGCCTTTTTTGATAGGTTACCCTGTACCATTAGGAAGACACCGTTCAAGGCCGGGTCCAGCTGGTTCTTCTCTTTGGTGACAGCAGTGGTGACTCTGTTGGGCCCAGCTCCCCTGTTTATGATATATTGTGTAACACTCATTGTAGTGGCCTGAGGTGTGATTAACACATGCTGAAAACACTAAAATAGTGCTGTAACTCACAAAGAAGAAATGAAAGGAAATATCATTTATAAATATTTATTTAAATGTAGGAATGGTTAGGTATGACTGCTAAAACAGTGATACTGAAATGCAGGTCTGCTATGAGAGTGTCATCTCTAAACCACTCAGCTGCTGCCTTCTTTGAGTTCATCTTGCTGTGAAAAGAGAATTAAAGAGGCACAAACTCCTTCTCTAAGCACCAAGAGGTCCTAATGAAGGACTTGTGACCAGTCTGCAGATCACACTTTGAAGTCCAGAAGATGTAACGTTTGCCAGCGCTTGCACGTGGAATCCCCCTGCGCAGGAGGTCCTTAGAGGGGTCCTGTTAGTGACTCAGATATTGAGCCACTTTGCCACTGGTGACATGATTTTCTGAAGAGGTGGACAGTTTTTGGTACACTTCCAATCTGAAGTAGAGATTTCCTCCACTTATGTGGTAGTTCCTCTCCTGAAAAATGTTGTGTATAAAACCTGTGCCCCAAAATGCGTGAAATGGAGTTGGGTCTCTGCTCAGGATTTTTGCTGACTGGAGAATGTCTGGAAATTGGAAAGTCAGGCAAGATGTTGTGTGTGTGTGTGTGTGCGTGTGTGTTGGATGATGAGAGGAGGCTGTCACACACAATGGCTGCCCCCCATCATTGTGACAACTGTAGATGTCCCCACAGATTTCCAAATGTAAAATGAAACAGAGGAGCATGCAGGTGAGGATCTGGGAAGAGTGGTTACACGTCTGGATCATCCTTTCCTGTGATCTCATTGTGCGGATGAACTGCAGAGGGATGATAAAGGCAGCTGAACTCTCTCCTGTGCTTCCTCAGAACTTCTGACTTGTTTTCCATGAGTCTTGTCTCATATATGTGTATATTCATCTCTTCCTTTTTGCCCCCCTCCCCTAATACGGCCCCATTTTATTTGATCATTTCTCTTTTGTATCATTCTAGAGGGTAGATTTTCTCCTCTTGCTGTTTCAACATTTTGGTGAGTCTTAATCATTTTGTAAGATGTGTTGAAAATAATTTATACCAATCGTAATTAAAGCACTGGAAATGTGTAGTGTACTGTTTCTAATATCACTGACTTGCTTATTGATTGTTTTTTGAGCTGGAAAGTGATGGAGTTATGGCCCCTGCACATTCTTACTCCTGCGACTGGGGCTACTGTTAGTGCCTTTCACATGGGGTTGTTGGAGGATTTAATTTGCAAGTTAGTGCCTGCAGATTACTTGCCAATGCCTAGTTCTTGTGTTTAGTTCTTTAAATGGTAGACATTACAAAGAAAGGAAAAAGAATTCTTGTCTTTGTTTGCTCTTTTAACAATCCAAAGGTTTAGGAATTTACTTTGCTTTAACAACTCTCTCGGTCCTCTCGTGACCCTGTTATACTCAGTGTTGCTGAAAAAGTCCGTTTTAAAATAATGGCACCTACCGCATCCATGTTTCCGTCTTTAGACCAGACTCTCTGATGGTTGGTGGATTTTAGTATTAAAGCTTTTAAATTTAAATTTAAATTTTAGATTTTAGTATTAAAGTATTAAAGTGGAAGGGGTGTGACTACTGTTGTGTCTGAAACAAGAGTTAAGGTTATATTTTATGAAGCAGTTTTGGCTTTTTCAACAGATGTTGGCCACTCACTTTTATGGATTTCACATTGAGTAGTAATGAGTCATAATCACTACTTAATTTTCCCAAATCAGAGGGAATATGTATTTTATTCTTGGACCCTCCAGACTGTCAACGAAGAGAGAAAACCTTTCTTCGGAATCAAGTTGAAAACCTGTTGTTAACATCTCTTTCTGGGCCTTCTTTGCTCTCCTTAGCAAGTTCATTGCTGGGGCCTGCCACTTCCCATCTTCTCTGCCTTGGAGGCATAGAGTCATTTCCCAGCCTCATTCTCACCTTTGTGAGTTTATTTAATAATGTGATTAGAACATATACAGTATGCAAGAATAAAATGTGTCATGATGACACAGTTACTTAAAACTTTGATTATTCAAAGTTACAGAAAGTTATGTATTTTATTGTAGACTCTTAGTAGGTGAACCTTTCTGATCTTGAGGATTTCTTGTATTTCCTTGGAGAGTTTTATGTAGGCATAAGCCAGTGACTGATTTTTTTTTTTTTTCCTGATTGTTTTCTCATACTATCATAGGCCATTTGCGGGGAATAAAACAAATACTCGTTGGGAATCTGTATGTAGAAGATCTTTCAGGCAAAAATTCTGGTCTTAAAGGTGTTAAAGTCTACTGGAGAACATAAGGACTTAGTTATAACAGCAGCCACAGCCTCCACCAGCCCCTGTGATAAAGGCATACGTATGTTATCTCACTTAATCCTTTTGACAGCCCTGGAGGGTAGGTCTTGTTATCTTCATTTTATAATGCTGGAGACTGAAGATGATGAGAGACCTGTGGTTGCCTAAGGTCATATAGCTGGTAGGGGCAGAGTTTGTGTTTTTGCCACAGTTCTTGATAGCATATTTCTGCCATATGGGGCTTCTCCCGGATCCTTGAGTGAGGCCGGCCCTCCTGCCATAGCCTCCATTCCTTCTGCCTGCAATGAATACACCTTCCATACCACTCCCCCCAACCCCTCCCGTTAAGTTCTAACCATCATTTAAATTTCATCTTTGGTGGTCTTAGGCATTACTGTTACAGACAGGCATTTTCTGGCCCCTGCACCGGCTTACAGCACCCCCACTCCTTGACCTCTGTAATGCTCAGCTTTATACTTGGTTATGTTTGTGGTGTTCGTTGCTCTTTTTGTCTGGTGTCCTGGACTCTAAGCTCCGCGAGGGCAGGAAGTGTCTGGCATCATTGCTGCACATGACGCCTGGTGGACGTACACATTTATTAAATGAATAAATGAATGGATGTTCATACTTTTGTCCACCATGTTTTATGCTAAATACATACAGAGTAGATATTGAGAGAGGCTCTAAGAGAGAGGTGTGTATCCTTTGAGCTATGGATGACAAACTTAAAAAATTGCCCATTAAGTTAGAAAAGAATTGAGTATAGATTTTTAATATATGTGTTTACTTAATATACACACATATTGTCAAAATACATGATATTGGCATTTTAAAGAGGATAAAAATATTTAAAATATGGAGTTTCTAATATGTTTTCCTGTATGTTGGAGGATCAACTGGTATCCAGGACCCACTACACTTGGAGCTGGGGGTGCCGGGGCAGGCCCTGTGGGAATACATGTAACTAAACAAGCTCCATGGACACCGTGGAACCAGACTGCAGTTGATCAAAACACGGTCGAGGGTGGGATGTGCTGGGCTCATGCAAAGATGTGTGAGTGATTGCGTGTCAAGATGAAGGATCACTGGGGGAGAGGTGGGGAGGAGGTTCACTGGAAGTCTGGGACTCAGCTATGATTGAGGTGAGATACCTAGTTTAGGGGATAAGACCATATCATCTTGAAATGATGGGCTGCTGAAGGGTCTTAAAGAATCATGGGTACGGTGGCTCACGCTTTTAATCCCAGCACTTTGGGAAGCCAGGGCAGGTGGATCACTTGAGCCCAGGAGTTTGAGACCAGCCTAGGCAACATGGCGAGACCCTGTCTCTAAAAAAAAAAAAAAAAAAAAAAAAAAAAAAAAATTAGCCTGGCATGGTGGGTGGTGTGTGTCTGTAGTCCCAGCTACTTGGGAGGCCGAAGTGGGAGGATTGCTTGAGCCTGGGAGGCAGAGGTTGCAGTGAGCCAGTGTGGCGCCACTGCACTCCAGCCTGGGTGACAGAATGAGACAATGAGACCCTCTCTCAAAAGAAAAAAAAGGAATCATGTAACTACCCCCACCCCCCGCCTTCTCCTTTAGCAAATATTTTTCCTTCCTTTCTTCCTTCTCTTTTTATTATTAATACATACCAAAACATGTATTTCTTATTGTGTCACAGTGGCACACTGAATCTAAAGTGATCCTCCTACCTTAGCCTCCTACAGGCGTGGGACTCCAGGCAGGCACCACCACGCCTGGCTAATTAAAAATATTTTTTTGTAGCTAATGAGATCTCCCTGTGTTGCCCAGGCTATTTTTTGTTTTGGTTTGGTTTTGTGTTTTTTGTCTGTGTGTTTTGTTTTTTGTTTGTTGGAGTCTGACTTTGCCACCCAGGTTAGAGTGGAGTAGCACAATTAGAGCTGACTGCAGACTTGAAATCCTGGGTTCAAGTGATTCTTTCACTTCAGCCTCCTGAGTAGCTGGGATTGCAGGTGCATATCAACCACACCCAGCTACTTAAAATTTTTTTGTGTGTGGAGACAGGGTCTCACCGTTGCCCAGGCTAGTCTCAAACTCCTGGCTTCCAGTGATCCTCTCACTCCGGTCTCCCAAGGTGCTGAGATAGGCGTGAGCCACCATGTCTGGCTTTGGTTAAGCTTTTTTATCCTATACCAGAGACATCTAAAAGATTTACTCCTTGTCGTTATTATTGCCAGTGGGGTTCCCGTACAAAGACGATGTTGACTACTTTAGGCCCATAGGGAAATACTGGTAGTTTCAGAGGTAGAATGAATGGCAGAGGATAAAAAAGTACAATGCAGTGGTGATAGTTGGACAAGCTGGGCAGTGGATAGGGGTGCCAGGCAGTGGAGATCTTAGAAGCTTGTGGCAAGACCAGTGAGTTGAGGAAATGCTGCTGCTTTTGCTCATCCGTGGGTAGGGTGGTAGCTGCCCTGGCATTTTTAACATTCCCTGTTGTTGAGAGATGGGCTAATAATGCTAGTCAGAGGTCTGATGCTTGCCAGAGGCAGATAGCCCCACGAGCAGGTTCTGCAGTCTCAGTAGGTACCTGTCTGAGGGAAGGTTTACACCGCAGTTGAGTTGGGGGAAATGTTTTGTGATCTGTACTTACAGAAGCAATGTTAAAAAATTCATATTTGGTGTAGTAAAGGAGTAACATAGTAAAAATTGTTTCTGTTCCTACATTACATATACAAGTAAAGGGAAGCCTTGTAGTGCTTTAAGGATTGCAGATTGTGATGCAAAATGTATTAGCCTATTTCACAGAAGCAGATATGTCAGTCAATTAAGAGAAATGCCTAATTGCCACGTCAGATCATTTCACAGAGGTGTGGAACATTTAAAAAGTACTTTATTTGCAAAAAGTATCTGAAATGACTTATTTTAAAATTTTCATCTAATCTACAAAACTAGATTACTTTCAAGGAATGTCTTTAGTCCAGAATGTTGATAAGAAAAAATTGTTTTAAGTTAAAATGTATTTTTTAATGTTATTTTATTTAAAAAGTATATAACAGGGGTTCTACTTTGCCCTAAATTATAGTCTAGTAATTTGGAAATTTTGATCTAAATATTAGCAGAAGCTTTAAGAACATTTGTTCTCTTAATACCCTGACTATAGGGCCAGGCACGGTGGCTCACGCCTGTAATCCCAGCACTTTGGGAGGCCGAGGTGGGCGGATCATGAGGTCAGGAGATCGAGACCATCCTGGGTAACGCGGTGAAACCCCATCTCTACTAAAAATACAAAAAAATTAGCTGGGCGTGGTGGCGGGCGCCTGTAGTCCCAGCTACTCAGGAGGCTGAGGCAAGAGAATGGTGTGAACCTGGGAGGTGGAGCTTGCAGTGAGCCGAGATTGCGCCACTGCACTCCAGGCTGGGCGACAGAGCAAAACTCTCTCTCAAAAAAAAAAAAAAAAAAAAAAAAATCTACAGAAAACAAACCAAAGTAAAAACTTGTTACCCTATACATCCTGGCATAACTTACTCAAAATATAAGCGAAACCTAGGAAGTATGTTTTGCTATTTATAAAATATTTCTTTATAGATTTTTTTAATACTTCAGAAGTATATTCTAAGCATTGTAATAGTCAACTTCATTAAAACAAACTAATATAAATTCCAGAAATAAAATTGATGAGCTCCAAACAAAACTTTAGGCTCTGGGTTGAGTACAGTAAGTAAATAGCATGAAGTCAGAAGACCTGGGTTTGATGATTGCTTCCCCACTGTATTTTCTCTAGTAAGTCTTCTAGTTTCACGTTTGACACTGTAGCCTCTGGTTTCTAAAGTGTAGATGATAAATATGTCTGTTATACAGGATAGGTTTAGGCATGAAGTGAGTTAATATGGTTTGGGAAAATAGTTTGAAAACGGCAAAGGTCTGTATTAAATGTTTGTTGTTACAGTTACAACTACTAGCTTTTAATGGCGGGATTTTGGTTGTTGTGCTAAGTCTGCAGGTGGTTGAATTGGACACAGAATGGAACTACACTAGACAGATGAGATCTAGTGTGCCCTTGCACGCATTTGAATTTATAAGCATGCATTTGGGAAACAGTTCATGGGAAAGTTGTCACAAGTTTTTGGATAGGAGATACAGGTTTTTGAGGTTTCACTGACAAAACTGTACATTTTACTTCTTATTTAAAAGCAATTTTTTTTTTTTTTTTTTTTTTTTTTAGAGTTAGGGTCTCACTGTGTTGACCAGGCTGGTCTCGAACTCCTGGCCTTAAGCGATCTCCTCCCATCTTGGCCTCCCAAAGTGCCTGGATTACAGGTGTGAGCCACCATGACCCAGCCCTATAAAACTGTACATTTTTGATGAAACATAAAACTTATAATTGTAGATTCAATCAACTCACATAGTTTGTTAGATAGATCACCTACTTAACAAATAATTTGTTTGCGGTAGAAACCAAGCTTGTGTTACTGCACTCTTGATTTCTGAGAGTGAAAGTCCAAATGACCTGGAATTGTGGTTTGGCCTGTGAGGATGCAGTGAAATAAAGCCTCCCCACCCCACCCTTAGAACATCAGAGGTCCCCAGAAAGGAAAAATAGGGTGATTAAAGGTTTTTTCTTCAAATGTGTTAAAAATTTTAGTGTTTTCATTTTTTCTATACAATGATAAAAACATTTTTTGAAAAACTTGTCCTGATTATTAAATCTTAAATGTTCCTTCTTCAGGGCTTAGCCTTACAGTAAACTACTTGCCAAACTGAAGGTGATGAATACTTAAATAACTATCTTTCTTCTCAGTACACCAAATGTAACTGTTGGGTTCAGAAATGATTTACTTAGGATATATGCACTTATTTTTCTAGAGGAGTACTTGACCAAGGTATTAAACATTGTTACCATTTTAGTTACTATTGTATATACCAAAACTTTGTGTGGTTTTAGGAGAGAAGAAGTAATCATACCTACTCAGAATGGTTTTTCCCTCATTCAATATATATGTTTTAAATAACCAATTACTCTTTTGTGTGGACTGTCTTAGTATAATAACATTTCCAGATAACCTGTTTTGTGTAGCAGCTTTATTGAGGTATAATTCACATAGCATACAATTTCCCCATTTAAGGTATACAGTTCTGTGGCTTTTAGTATATTCATCTACAGAGTTGTGCAGCCATCACTGCAGCCAGTTTAGAACATTTTCAACACCAGAAAGAAACCTCACAGCCCTTAGCCTTCACCCCTCCAGCCTCCCCATTCCTTCCAGTCCCAAGCAACTACCAGGTGACTTTCTGTCTCAGTGGCTTTGCCTATGACACCACCAGTTTTTACAACCTGAGAGCGGTATCCACAGGGAAGCGTCTTGCCTGTCCTGTGGCACTCTGTGATAACCTGCTGCACCTTTGTAAGCCGCTGAGAGAGGAATGGGGCCTGCCTGCTTGTCAGCATCAGAGGGTTATTCTCCCCTTTAGAGGAAGCAAGACTTATTTTGCTTCGGTAGTACAGGCTGCGTATCCCTTATCCAAAATGCTTGGGACCAGAGGGGTTATGAATTTCAGATTTTTCTTTTAGATTTTGAAATATGTGCAAATACTCCCTGTTGAGTATCCCAGATCCAAAAATCAGAAATCCGAAATGCTCCAATGAGCATTTTCTCTAAGTGTCCTGTCGACACTCAAAATATTTCAGACTTGGGAGCATTTTAGATTTTGGGCTTTTGGATTTGGGACATTCAACATGTAACTTGGTGTTAATGCGATTGTCAGGACAGTGATGAAGAAGTACAGGAGACAGTGGTACTGTGGGGCTGTTGCGAGTGTCGTGTGACGGGGCCCATAAGAAATGGCTTGCATGTTACCTTGAACACCAGAGAATCTGGATTAGTGAAGGCAGGATGACTTGGCATGTGTGCCTGCTTGCTTTGGTGGCACGCTGGAGATGTTTGTGTACACGCGGCGTGCGCACACCTGCTGCTGACAGCAGTTGTTGGGTGGAAATCAACAGTTGTAGCCTTGACACAGATGGAAGTGAACGTGAATACAGTTGAGTATGAGGCATAAAACCCTCTACATTGACCAGCATGGTGTTTAAAATGCCTTGACTTAATGCCCAGGCTCAGCCACTTTCTCTACCTCTAAGTATATCCTTTGACTGATTGATTCTTAGTTGGCCAATAATATTGATCAAGATTTGATAGCTAGGTTTTGAAAAGAGAAACAGGTTACAAGCTGAGCCCAAAACTGCTTGGTTTTAATTTGGAGGTTGCTACTATTTGAGGTAGAATTCATGACTCATCAAATTTTCTTCTTTCCTCTAACATTTAGCATTATTATTCTTTGTTGGACAGATTTACCTTAAGAGTGTTATTCTGAGCAGCTGTGTAGTCACTGCCCATATCCTGCCTTTTATCCACCAGAACATGTAGGAATTTTCCTTTTGTGTGTGTGTGAATTTAAGTGATTATAATATTTAGATGAAGTTAGAAATAAAGAGTGAACTTTACACATGAGAAAGTAAAGTTTATGTCGGTTCTCTTGAAACAGTGTATGTGTAGTTGATTTTAGTAGGAATAAAAGTTAGAAAAATGCACAGATTTTGTTTTTGGAGGGATATGGTTCCTAGAGGTGAACTGACTGCTGCATGCTGGGAGGGACTTCCTGCCGCTAAGTGAAGAGAAGCATTCCGGTGTTCTCTTTGATGCTGATTTGAATGTGGTCATTAATTTGCTCGTTATTTTAAAACATTTATACTGTCAATGATAGGGTTTTTTCCCTACTGCATGGTATGGTGTTAAGTAAACTCGAAGCCAAATATCTGCTGTCTCCTGTTTGTGCCAGAGCATTCTCAGCCTCCAGGGCTCCACCAGCCCACGTGGGCTCTCCTGGGTCCCTGTGGGCCCCGTGCACCGCCTGCCATGGATTCCTGCAGCTTGTGCACGGGACACCTGAGGAGACAAGGGATATGAATCTTTCTCCTTTATGTTCCATGTGCATTTAATAGCAGACGATATTAAAGCGAATTCAGTGTTAACGTAAGTTTTCATATTTCATCTTTTTTCTTTGAATAATTCATAAAGTGCTACTTTAAATTAGAATCTTACAATGTAGGATCCTATTGGGTGGCTCTTTTTAAATAGAAAAGTTTGGAAAGGCCCTGGCGGGGGGTGCAAATAAAACGTTTTCCACTTGGTCTAAAAGAGTGTTGTGCAGAGTTAAGACAAACCTGATTTTACATCCCACATCTTTGCCACCTGGCTGGCTGCCTTGTCAACTGTGTAGGTTAATTAATCCTTGCAAATCTCCATTTTCTCGTGGAAAATAAGTATAAAAACAGGTACTTCCTCGTACTAAGGGAGTTGCCAGCTTGTGGTATCACTGCGGTGAATGGTGACGCTGATGAGGCTTGTCCTGTTGGACTTATTTTTCCATACACGATGGTAAGAGGTTGCGTATAACCTAAGATTGTTGGCTCTAGGCTTGAGATATGCCCAGGGTGTTTTATATATGCAGTCAATCAACAGAGTTCAAAATACTGAAACATTCAAATATTAAAATACCAGGAATAATTTCAGAAGATGTAAGTGGTGTTCTGACCTGTTATGCTAAAATACTTCTTTTTGATAGAAAGTCTAAAAATTACTTTCTAATTTTCTATCCTGGTTAGCAGTAAGGACTCAACCTCCCAGCCCCTCCCCATTCTCAGTGCTTATGTAAGTGTTCTTGAAAATGTAGTTATTCTTTTTCTATACTTAGTTGAAATGTATAGAATGAGAATTAAATGCAGTGAATCAAATCTGCAGTGCCAGCTTTCTTGTTTCCTTGGTCTCTTTACTAACAGAAATACGCAAGCGCAGCAACATGGGAGAACTAGCGTTCATCTCCCCACCCTCACAAACCCCTAGAGGTGTCATTCACGTAATGACTTGCATTCACTGGGCACTCCATTTGGAACTGATTCCCTATTTGATCCTCGCTGACCTCATCAGATGCTGCTGCTCCACCTTACAGGTAGGGATTCTGAGGCATGGAGTGTTAACAGCCTGCCCAAGGTCACCTAGTTGCAGAACTGAATTCTGATCAGTTGAGCCAACTCTAAAAACCCATATTCTTTCCAGTATTGTCTGTGTTCTTGTTGCATGGAGGGATAATACAGGAATATGAATGACTTTAAGAGATTTAGAACAGAAGCGCAAAGTTCAGTTCAGCAATGAAGAATCGATAGGGAACTGTGTAGGATGTGAAAGGAGAACATTTGTTTTTGATCAGTAGGAAAGGCTTAGTGAAGTCTGAGATGCCTTTAAAGACAGACGGATGCTTTCACGGGAGGGAACCGCCATGGGAGGAGAAGGAGTATTTTCTTGATTTAAAAGTATTCGTACATAATTGAGAAGTTGTTTCAGGGTACCCTGTTTTTCTCACGTAGAACATCCCCTCGGTTTCCCTGTCTCTTCAGCGATTCTTTCCTAGATTAGCTTTTGCCTGACTTTCCTTCCTTTGCAACCTCAGTTTTTGATTGTGTGTCTAGTCTGTGACTAATAAGTTTTCAAATAGTAATAAAAAGAGTTAATGGGACTCATACAGGTTTGTGGAATGAGGCTTGAGAAACTAAGTGAAGCCTGAAGTTTATTTCCTTTTATGAACACAGTGTGCTTACATTGGTTTATTTTAACATAAACTATTTCTAAAAATGGAGTCAGTTATTATCTACTAAATGCAATTTGGTAGGGAGATTTCTTTCAAATCATGAGCTTCACAGTGGGGATAAAGGAAGAAAAGGGGGTTCTCAGTGGTGAAAAGATTGGGAAGGACTGATGTACTTATGTCTGTGAAAATCACTGTAAAATTTGAGCTAAGCTGTTACCCGGAAGCTATTTTCCTATTCTTTTACATAACAGCAGATTTTCATTCTTCTCCTCTTTCCCTTGTGGTGAACAGTTGCATTTAAGCATTATCAGCATTAAAAACATATTTGGGATGAAATCTAAGCCAAGCATCTGTTAACCAGTCAGCCACTTTCCAAAACCCTTTCAGCTGCAGGGCGTGGGTATCATTCCATGGGGTGCGAGTCTGCCATCAGAAGACTTGCTGCCTTCTCCAGAGATCTGGCATCCTTTTGTAGGTTTTCAGACAATACTTCTGTTTCACTGAAGGTGAAAAAGTTCTAAACAAGACCTCAGTTGTCAATATTTGATAACATTTTGCAAGTCGGCTAATTGGTTTGTATTTAAAAGGATGTGAAATTTGGGTGTTTCCGCCCTCACCCCTTTTTTTAACTATTGAGATGGTATTCATTAAAACTGTTGGCAAAACGTGTTCTGGAATTAATATGGTAAAAGGTAGAAGTTTACATTGTTTTCTTTTGAATCGTGAAATAAGTTTTTAAGAGAAGTTGATGGGTCCCTAGAGTGAGTCATTAAAATACTGGTGAGGTTTTTTAGGGAAATAGCATTGTATGTCAATATGTTGAAAGAAACAAAAATGCCACTTGGATTCTTTTTTTTATTTATCAGTATTAGAATTAAGGCTTTTAAAATTCTACTGACTTTGTTTTTGGTAAAGACTTGCTAAAACAATTTGAGAGTTTTCTTCGAAGAAGCATGTTTTGCAAACACCTTTTTTTCCCTATGAGCTACAAGTATAGACATTTTGGGGGGCCTGCCTCATATATATTCAAATTTATAGTTATTGTGTCCTGGGGGTATCATAAATCTGCCTGATGATTTCATAATAGAAAATTGAATGATACTGATTTGGGGAAATGAGGTAGAAATTATGGGTTAGGCAGAAGCTTCTGTAATCTTTTAGTAACTGTTTGGTATGATCATACAATTTGTACGTAGTAAAGTGAGCTAGTGAATTAAGCTTTTCGTTATCAGATGCTATGGGAGCAGTCTGAGAAGGGAGTAATAGAGTCAGCTGTTGGTTCCTGCTTAAGACTAAAACATGTGCTTTAAAAATGTTCTTAAAACCTTTTATTTAATTGAAACTTGATTCCTTCTGTAGGCTAAATTTTATATTGTTGTGGATATAGAGGCATTGTCAGCTCTAAAACTCTGATTTTAGGATGCTTCGTATTTTATGTTATTTAAAATAGCACAATTTTCAAGAAGGCAAAACAGTAGCAATTCAAACATGGATTTGTTCACTTTGGGTTCTTGTTTCTTCTGTCTTCCCCCAGACACTCTATAATTGGATTTGCTTCTAGGTTTACATGTTAGGATATACCAGTTAGATTAGCAGTACAGCCTGTCGGTGCCAAAGATGTGGGACAAATTATATTCCATTGCAAGCTTGGAACATTTTTTTTTTTTGGTAGCAGTTCAGTACACTTGAATGCTATGATTTTTGAAATTAAAAGTAAATTATATTATTCCAACGACACTGTAAATATTAATTACACTGATCATAGTCACTAATGGTGTTTGCCATGTGCCAGGCACTGGTCAAAACTCTTGCCTGTATCAACTCTCATCCTTCCTACAGTGCTAGTAGGTGTGCATATTATTTTACAGATGCAGAGACTGAGATACGGAAAAGTTAAGTAACTTATTCAAGGCCGCATACCCGCCAGGTGGCAGAGACGGGCCTGGAATCCAAGCAGGGAGGCCTTGCTTCTGTGCTCTCAGCCTCTGGGCTACTGCTGCTCTACTTTGTGTTTTCCGTTGACTAACAGAAAGCTCTTTTCTGCATTTCTTTACTGTGGCCTCAGATATGAATGTAGGTATTATATGTATATAATAAAGATATGCTAAATCATCTTAACCTACACATCTGAGTGCAGAATAAAGATCATGTATGTAAAACACAAAAGATACCAATCTTATACAAATCAGGGGTCTTGTCAGTTTTTATGATTGAAATATTGTTAAAATTGATAGACTTTTTTCTTTCGGGATCTTCACAAGAAGAAAACAGTGTTTCCTGCCAGGCATAAAGGAGTTTCTGGTTTTGTATCCATACCGTTTCACAAATGACTATCAGGAGGAAAAGATGGTCACATGCTGCCCGCTGCCGCCTTTTGAGGCAAGATCTCACTGTGTCGCCCAGGCTGGAGTACAGTGGCAGGATCATGGGTCATCATAGCCTCCACCTGCTGTGCTCAAGCAGTCCTCCCACCTCAGCCTCCCAAGTAGCTGGGACTACAGGCGTGCCACCATGCCCGCCTAATTTTTTTAAAACGTTTTTTACAGAGATGAGGTCTCACTGTGTTGTTTAGGCTATTTGGGCCTTTTGATCTATTATTTGATTGCTCAAAGTCAGCCAGCCCTTATATTCCCACTCTACTCTGCATTGTTGGAGGATAAACCAGAATGGGAAACACAGGCCCTGCCTTCTCTAAATCCCTCTCTACTCCGGAAGGTAAATTGCAGGTGAGCTTTGGGACGCCTTGCTCTGGCAGAGGGAGCAGACACACGCCATGGTTGGCGGCCCAGCCAGGGAGTCCCTTCTCTCACAGCCACATCTGCAAAGACAGCAGGGCTTGCTTGGAGACTTTATCAGGCCCCACAGCGTGAAGAGCTCAGGAGGAGCTCAGTCTTGTGTTGAAGCCAGCGAAGAATTCCAGGCACTCCCACTCCTGCCATGGCTCTTTCCTGCTGCTTCTATGTCCCCTCTCCAGCTCCTGGGATTTTGGGTGTGTCCATGTCCTGGTCCCTGCCTCTGCTGCTACTCCCCCCTCCCTCTCCATTCGTGTGTATCCTGCCTTTTTTCTCAATGTTTTGCTCACAACTTAGACGTGAAATGCTTTTTAAAAAGTTAAATTGGATTAAAGATTATATTCCTTATTGCAAGTGAAATTCCACCCCTCCCCCCGGTTCAGTTGTTTCTAGCTTAGAGTCCTTGGCTGATCCTTATTATCTACGGTACTTGGTTAAGTTTCCATGTATCTGTTATAATGGTAAGTTTTATTATGAGAGTCTCTTCAAATAATTAGAAAACGATTATTGGAAAGGTATACGTCAAATAGAGGTCATAATGACAAAACATAGTATCTTATAATGAATGTAATATTCTGGATTTTTAAAAAATTATTCCATAGGAGGATATAAGCCAAACTAGTTTTCCCCCAGCATTTGTTTTCCTCATACATTGATAAGGCAAACATATGGGATGGAAATAATTAGGTGTATTAAAAGACCATATTGACTTTCTGTGTTGGCATTTTTTCTTTAATTGTGTACATTTTTCATGAGTTTCTGTCTAGTATGATCCATTTTTGGTATAGGCATGCCAGTAGCCTAAAGCTTTTAATTCATCAAAGAGAGGGTATTTCTAGAAAAATAGCAAAGGCCTCATAGGAGCCTACCACTTGCTGTTCAGCAAACTAGCTAGTACAATAACAGGGCCATATGCAGAGCCATGCCTGGCAGAAGGGCTTCGCTTAGGGAGGAGTGACTCAGGTCCTGCAGCCAGGACCTGCTTGGCTGTACAGCTCAGCCACTGCTGACCGAGGGGAGGCAATTTAGCATTTTACGCTTCAGGTGCATTGCTGAAAATAAGGAAAATAAAACATCCTGGAACATTCTGAGGTCTTTGGGCAGTACACTTTAACATAGGGATTGATCTTTTAGGTTCAGGAAGGTAGCTCTTAATCACTTAAAATTATAATCTGTTTTTCACAAAAATATTTACCAGGTTGTGTTATATTTTGCATTTGAAGTTGCCAGTTTGGGGAATGCACTTCTAAGTTGTAATTTCGTGTTTCGTGCATAGGATTTCTGATTGATGGTTCGGCACTGTCTACTGTAAATGGGGCAAACGCCATGGAGGAGGCTATCTTTGAAGCTACAGAGAATGTAGAAATTAGATGCTTGCTTTTGAGACTATTAAAGATACTGGGTTTTCATAGTAGTATGTAGAATACTTAGAAGTACCTTATGGCCAATTTTTCCAAATTGGTTATTTACATTCTAGAACATGATTTTTCTGTAGAATTGTTATCTGTATGGCTAGGCTCTCAGGCCAGCCCTAGAAATTGTCTTTTCCTATAATTTTGCTGAACTGCAGTACTAAGAATGTCAGAGAAAATAAGCATTAATTATTAAAATAAATTTGAAATTCTGCTGAGCTTATGGGACCATGTTTGACTCCTCACCGCAGCCCACAGTGGCAAGAAGCGGCACCTGGGAACTCCACGTTCCACTCCTTGCCATCAGCCTGGGTTGCAGCAGCTCCTTGGTGTATTCAGGTGGAATCAGTGAGGACTGGGTCAGGCTCATACAGGGAGGTTGCAGTTACTGGAGCAGGGAGCACAGGGTAAATGAGGTTTCGGGTCTGTGAGAGGCATAGGCAGAGGGCGTGCGCTGCAAGGGCAGCTGAGGGAGGTATAGCCCCAGGAAGAGTCTGAGATAGGCCCAGGTGGATGCAGCTCCAAGTTAAGTACTTGAACATCAGGAGCTGTGCATCCACAATTCTCTACAGCAAACACTAAAATATTACTGACAGACTTGGGAAAAGCCAGCCAGTCTTTTGAGGCAATGAAAAGATAGCTTTTGCTGTGATCAGCTTCTCTAATATTGTTCCTGTGTAAGGGTTTCACTGTTCTCAACTTTGAACATCCACTCGCCGTTCTGTGGTATGCCCATTTATCCCTAGTATTTAAATTAGGTTATTGTGAAAGCTCCTTTGCACCTGTTGAAAATGCTGGCACAGTTTCTCCCTTGGTAAACCCTAGAAATCTGAGCTCTCTTTCACTAAAGTTTCTTATTTCAACTGGGACGTTCTTGTTGAATGTGTGTGATAGGATCAGTGTACAGTTTTCAAATGGTTCAGTCTTTTTCTTCAACCACAAAGTTTCTTATTCAGGGGAGTGCTTGCAGTTCTCTTCATTCCCCTCCTCCACTTTTGGATTAAGAAAAGAAAGGCTTATATTATTTTTGAGGCAGCTGCTAACAAAAACCTTGTTTTCTTGAGAGCTGTGCTTGTCATTGCTTAAAGATAGTGTATGTCAGACCAAGCTGGTGACAGTTCCGCGCTACTGAATTGGAGATGCCTCGGCGTGGAGAGTCTTGTCTGCAGATCAGTGGCCTTTGCAATAGACACACTCTTCCTGACCGTTTCTGCTGCCCCGAGTGGACTGATTGTGAGGCTGTCTCCTCCTGTGCACACAGAGGTCCCTGAGAAGAACATGGGGCAAATGGAGGGCAGGTGTAGATATTCTGGCCAGTGCCACAGATCCAGGATAGCTGGTGACCCCTGGTGTGCTGCCATCATTTCCGGCCAGGAATTTGACCTTCCCAAAGCACAGTTTGCCAGGTGATGTCCATTCCAGGTAAATGATACAGGCAATGGAATTAGATGCCTATTTTGGGTGTTGAATATTTTTGATGTCTATTCCATTTAGGACAAGATTGAATCCTCCTAGGTTAGAGTGTACATTCAGCATTGCTTATTATTCTGGAAGTAACTCCCAGTTAATGGTATAAGGGGAAAAACAGTCATTATCCACTCCCTTGATTTACTTAAATCCCTGATAAATTTTACTTCCCCTCTCACCTTAAACCATTTCTTCTATCTGATAAACAGTTACAGTTTCGTTGTGTGCTTTGAAACAATTTAAATCAGAAGGTGAAAGTTCAAAATAAACAATGCCTTTTAAAGATAGAAAATAAAACATAATTATAGGATCAACAGTATTAAAGTTCTGCTACTTCATTTCTCTTAAATTTACTAGCCGTCAAACTAGGGGGAACTCCGGGGTTTAACATCATTCAGGGCTGGAGGTACATGTATTTGTGGAACTTTGTTAATATTTTAAAATACGAAGTCTGTGAATAAAGTCACATAACCTCTTTACTGAAACTTGGAAAGCGCAGCCAGGAATGGGCTTCGCTTTCCCTGTCTCTGCTCTTGGTGACTTCTCAGGCAGATCCTGTGGCTGTCACTTCTCTTTTGGATATTGGAACAGTCAGTGCTGTAGGCATGAAGAGCCCAAGCCAGTCTCAACCAGAATGTCACTCTTTCACCCACTGGAAGACTTCTTCTTCCCAGCTCAGGCCTGGCCCTTTTCTGTGGGCCAGTCTCCGGGAAGAGGCTGTATTTCTTCCGCTTCCCTCTCCAGTCACCCTTCGCCTCCTGTTCCCTGTGGCTCCTCCATCTTGGGGCTAGGGATAAGGAAGAAGGAAAAGGGTAACACTCTTTTGACTCAGCCATTCCCTGCCATTCTCTTGTGCTCTGCTTCTGTCTCTGCACCCGTCTCTGATTATTCAGAGACACCCCCCACACCACCTCCTGGAATGTTCCTCGGCATGGCGGTGCCCACTCCTGGCCACCTTCACCAATCCCCTTCAGAGTGCACCCCGAAGGTGCTCCCCTCTCTGCCCCGCTCGATGAGTCCCTTTGCCTTGCAGGCAGTCCTCCTGGCCTCGCTCCTTGGTGTTCCTATGTCCACATCAGCAGTGTGCGTCCTCCCAAACTACAGGTAGCAGGCTACTGCTGTCTGTCCCACCCCGCCACCCTTCCCCACAGCTCAACCTGCTGAGCAAGGACTGGCACCTGCATTGTGCAGGCCTGGTGGCCTCTCAGTGAGCTTTCTCCACATGCGTCGGTGTTAGCCTGTGTGGTCCCTTCCCTCTACTGCCCTCGGCTGGAGCCTGGGCCAAGTCAAGACATGGAAATGTCCTGTCACTATCACAGCTGGATATTGGATACTGTAATCCATTGTTGTGATGTGTGGATGTAAACTTCAGAATTAGGGGAAGATTAGCCTGAACTATGAAACAGGTTAATATCCATTTCAGTTATTTTCAAATGTAGAAATATACTTTCAAATGAGGGTTTCAGCTTTAAATGAAGTCTTACTAATTCATATATCCTATTATGGTAAGATATAAAAGTATTTTAAGGAATATGTTCTTTTAGATTAACTCAAGACTTGAAGTGATGTTGAAGAAACTCTGGATCATTTGAACCGTGTTTGGGAAAATTTACTGAATTTTATGGTAGATTTCTTATAGGACACATACATATTTGACTGGTATATGTCATATAAGATTTTGCATTATACTGCACTTAAAATAGGGGTTAATTTTGTTTTAGGACGTTATAGTATGTGCTAAGAAGAGCACGCTATTTTGACAGTAAAGTCGATGAGTTGGAATACATGGGCTTAGATATATAAATTAAATATAGAGAGGGAAGCAGAAGAAATACAGACCACTAGGCGGGGCACGGTGGCTCACACCTGTAATCCTAGCACTTTGAGAGGCCGAGGCAGGCAGATCACGAGGTCAGGAGTTCAAGACCAGCCTAGCCAATATGGTGAAACCCCATCTCTACTAAAAATACAGAAATTAGCCATGCATGGTGGCATGTGCCTGTAGTCCCAGCTACTTGGGAGGCTGAGGCAGAAGAATGGCTTGAACCCGGGAGGTGGAGGTTGCAGTGAGCTGAGATTGCGCCACTGCACGCCACCCTGGGCAACAGAGCGAGACTCTGCCAAAAAAAAAAAAAAAAAGAAAAAGAAAGAAAGAAATATAGACCACTGCCCCTTCCTTGCCGCTCGGTTATTGGCTACCATTTTGCCTTGTTTTTAGCTTATGAGTGTGGGAAGTTTCAATGGGTCTTGTACTTCATGGTATATTAGGAAATCATAGAGTTAGGAGTTGGTAATGCACCAAGTTAAACTCATCAAAATTAGATTTTGAAGGAATCATGCTTTAATGTTATTACCTTTCCACTTAAAACATTGCAAATGGAATGTCAAACCGTAGGCATTAGGTAACTGAAATCTTATAGCAAACCCTTTTGTTCAGACAGTTGCTCTTGCGAAGTGTGTTGAATGCATTTTAGTAACATCCACTGCCAATTTGAAGTGACATTGAGTAGATTAGGAAAGTAAAATAAAGTGATTTGATCCCTTCATTACTTGAATGGTTAATTTTATGTT
Source organism: Papio anubis (assembly GCF_008728515.1). Lineage (NCBI taxonomy): Eukaryota > Metazoa > Chordata > Mammalia > Primates > Cercopithecidae > Papio > Papio anubis. Next base: position 13,592,424 of record NC_044980.1, read on the forward strand.
GACTGTGTGGATTAAATACATCCGGGGCCCCAGGCAGTGTCCCTGCACCTGCTGCCGTAGGTGAGGGGGACAAGGCGTGCCTGGAACAGAAGGTAGCTCGGGGCCTGGGAGTCAGTTTCCTGAGGGGAGCCCCTTGCAAGCGCCGTCCACAAAGGAGCCCCCAACTGCTCCCCACCTCTCTTGTTCATCCTCCCTCATTGTCAGGAACTGCTACACTGGGCTCTGCTTTGGAACAGGTCATCAGAGCTGACATCGGTGGACACTATTGGTGTGCCACAGTGGTGCTCAATGCTTTACAGACTTCTCCTGTAATCCTCAGAGCAAGCCCGCAAGTAAGAGATTCTGATCCCCATTTGATGGGCAATGGCTCCAAAGCTCTAAGGAGTGTATTAACTTGGACATGGCACTTCTGGGGTTTGATTCCAAGCCTGGCGGACTTCCTGAGGGTGGTGATCTCTCCCACCAGACTGAGAGCCCTCAAAATAGATTTGCTGGGCTTCTGTCCAGGTGAGGTGCTATGCTCAACACGGGGGGCCAGGGGAGCTAGATGTACATAGTTCCTGCCCGAGGTGCCCATAGGTCGAGAATAGATGGGACGTCTTGGCAGTGCTAACCTTGGCTGGAGACGGGCTGACTTGTCGGTGTTTCAGAAGTAGATGTATGGCTTTTCCTCTGAAGGAAAACCGTGGAAATGTACAAGAGAAATAGAAATGGAGTCTTGTTGGTAAACAGACTTGGAGAGGTTGAGAATGCGTTCTGATTTAGTTGATTTCTGAGTTCCAGAGCCATCCTGAAATTCCGTAGTGCGGGAGGTTGTCGCTAGGAAGCTGATGGCAGCCAGTCAGTGGTTAGGCTTGCCCATTTGCTACTACCCACCACTCCAGGAAATGCCAGTTTACAGAGTGAGTGGGGTGGGGTCGGGAGGGAGGCACCATCGTTGCTTCAGCTTGAAAGAGAGCTGAACTTTCTGGACTTTCGAGGAGGGAATTGCCAGTGGAGAATGGGTTCGTGTGGTTCAGGCTTCATTTGTTCCTTTATGTAAGTTTAATTTGCATGTGTTGAGGTTAAGCAGCTGGTCCGACCCCTTGGCATAAATACCTTGTCGGATGGTGAGATTGAGAGCAGCTATAAAGGGCAGGCATGTTTACTTGCAGGACACATTTTGTGAGCAGGTTTCTTGGTGATAACGTCATTCTGAGCTGATGCTTGCCTTGCTGGTTTAATAGAATTATGTAAAAATGAGCAGAACAGCATTCTGGACCCAGTGACAGCCCTGCATGAGAATTGGTTTAAAAACCTGCATCCTCAAGCTGCCTGACACTCAGAGCAGCTTCATTTTATGGTGGGAGAGAACATGGAGACAAGGTATAAATCACCCACCCTCAGAATGGAAAGCTGGAGTGATCTGGAATGAGAGTGCATGTTCCGCTGATTTTCATACCAAGTTCATAAAAAGACCAGTTTTCCCCCTTTCCACTTTTAGCAATTATCCTGTTAAACAGTATGCTTGAAAAGGCACAGGGAAATGACAAATAGGAATTTGTTAGAGAAGTCCAGGCTGCTTTATTGTCTCATCTTTTGGAGCAAGTTTTTTTTTTTGACACAAGGGAGGAATAAGGGCAGTTTACACCAAAAGAAACTGCAGCCTCTGTAGCGCAGCTCTGTGAGGTGTTTAAACCAGCGAGCAGTTGCTCCTCCCGCAGTTCATCTTTGCACAAAGGAGATGATGTAATCCCTTTAGCTGCTGGCCACGTGGCCAGCATGCCGTCACTGTCTTCACGGATACCTCTGAGCCACCTCTGCGCTGCCAGCACTTGATCGGCTCAGAGTGACTGTGCGTTTGTAATTTAATTGCATTTTCCTGGCATGCCTGCTCCCCCTGGCCAGGGCTGTCCCTCATCTGGGTAGGCCTGTTAATGAGGGCAATGTGTGGCTGGCTTTACAGCTGAATTGCAGTGGTAGCTTTTATGCAGAAAAATGACCAGAGTAGCCTCTTGTACAGCGCTATGGAGCCTCTGTGTATGCCCACAAATTAGCACTGGGGGAGGAGATGCTCTGTTGCCATTAGCAACCACTTGCCTATTTATTAGAGGAGTGAAATGCCCAAAGCTTGGGCTTTTCCCTCCCTTCCCCTGTTTTCTCATGAGTTCTGAGGGCACCCGAGCCTGTACACTCGAGAGGGATGGAGAGGCTGTACTGTGTTCAGCTGTGGGTACATAGAAGCACATCCTTTTCAAGGAAAACTGAATCCTCCTATGGTGCTGTTTTGTGGTTGTGCCTTTCTCTGTGGTCACCATTGCATCCTGTTTGATTTAGGGCAGTTTGATTTAATAGCTGCCATGGATAGTGCCCAGATTTGTTCAGCTGAGTTAAACACTTTACATGCATTTTCTCACTGAATTCTCCAGCAGCCTTTTGAAATACATGACTTAACAGGAGGATGCTGCGGCCAGGAGAGGTGAAATGGTTTGCTTAGGCCCTTCCGTGTCAGAAAAGGGAACACACAGAAGACAGAGGAGGGGTGAGGGGAACCCTTTGAATTTGATCCCCATTATTTTTTTCTTTAAAGAAAACATGAGATTTGGGGTGAGGGGTGTGAGCCCTCAGCCACTGAGGCTTGATGAGGCCAGGACAGCTTTCTGCTCTTGGGCCTGGCTTTCCTGAGGATGGCATTATGGTGATCAGGTGCTACTACGTGTCAGATCTAAGAAATTACAAGGTTTCCTTGGTTTCATAGTTGATTTTAAAAGTGAAACTGTCTTGATTGTATTAGTAGAACCTCTTAGGAACACAATAGAATGGCCCAGGCTTCCAGCCCCATGCCTCTAGGGACCTCTCCCTTAAGCTGTGTCCCTACTGATTTTGATCAGCACACACGGGCAGCATGTAACCTGACAGAGCCTGACTCCTGTATAATTAAAAATCATAGCACCCAAATCCCAGGTTCTTAAATTACCATGGTCTTCGTAGAATTTGGAGATGGAATGAATTGGAGGTGGCAAGGATCACTTGTTGGTGCTGCCACCTTTGCGGTGGGCCTGTGCATCTGTTCCTCCCTCTCCACAGCCACCCGCAGCTTTGGGGCACCAGAGGCTGGGCAGCCTCTTTGTAAAGGCCCCTCTTTCTCCCTCTGGACGGCGTAGGCTCCTCACTGACTGGGTGTAGGGAGAGAAGAGGTAGGGCGTCTTCATTTATTGAGCCTTCACCCTTGCTCACCTCAAAGCTACCCTGGGAGGTCGGAACAGCTGGGGCTTTGAATTCACCTGCAGAGGGAAGGTGTGAGGATGGGGTTGGCTTAATTAATAGATGCAGCAGGTGTCAACAGAAGCCATGGGATCAGGAACAGATTATTTGAGAAAGACTGCATCTGTTTTCTTTCTACAACCTGAGAGGAGGCTGAGGTAGAGGTGACTGGATGTGACTACATTTGACCAACTTTTGAAATGACAGTGGAGCCTTACCAGATGGTTTTGAAAGAGGCAACTTAAAAAAAAAAAAAAGCCCTTCCCAAGCTGTGGTACCTTCTTAACCAGATGCTGTAAAATATGACATTGAAACAATAATCAGTTTGGCTTTGTTTATACTTGTTTACAGAAGAAGGTTACTTTCTTACTGTAAACTCACTCGTGGCAATTTTGTGCCTTGTTCAAGATTTTTGCTTCATTAAAAATTAAGCATCTTTTATGTAAGACTCTTTGCAGACACTTCGGTATGTCAAGGCCTTTGCTTTACATGCCATGTCTGTTAATAGCTGCAGCTGCTTTTCCTTCCTGATAATTCTACATCGATTCCTCTCTCACTGTCTCTCCAGCTGTATCCTCACCGAGCACCTGGCCACCATACTAGACTTCCTGCCTGCAGACTTGCCACCTTCTTGGTGATTTTCAGGGTGGCTGCTCAACCGTATTTGCTGTTAGGTGCCCACTGAGAGGCAGGCCTCGTAACTGGCCTGCCACGGGATGTCAGAGTGGCAGGAATGCCCCAGAGGTTGAACTCACATTCTATAACAGGTCTCACCTGTATCCCCGAGGGACTTCATCTGTGTCCTTTTTCAATGGTACCTGTGCTTTCTGTTGCTGCTTCTCTTAAAAAGAACAAAAGATGGCAGGAGAGCCCAGGAAACGATTAAAACCATCCCTGAGACATCTCCTTTCAAACTGCCCTTTCTAGATCTGAATTACTCCCTTTAAATGGGGTTACTTGTATATAAACCAGGAATACATGTGTTTATTTTTAAACCAGAGGGCATCATCCCTCTGGAGCAGCCTGGCCCCGGGCTTTCTGCAGCTCACTGCCAGGGGAGCAGAGGGACAAGGTTGAGCAGCCTTCTTGCCTTGGCCAGCCTCCCTAGGTGCCATTCATTGGGGGAGAGGTTGAGGGGAGTGGAAGGAGGCAAACCATGGGGGAGCTGTCCCCAGGGCAAACCCAGCAAGGCGGGCTTGTATACTTGGGGCTCCTGGACTTGCAGTACCGCCATGCACACTGCTATCATTTCGCCTCACTGGGGCAGCCTGGCCCCAAAATTACAATTAGCCATTCATTTAACCAGGGAAATAGCTTCTGTATCAGCACAATTTTTAGCCACTGATGCAAGTGACTCTGGTCATATCACTGTTACCCCAGCAGTAGTCAAGACAAACTTTGCTCAAGAAAAGGAAATGCTGATTTCAAGGAGGACAGGAGCTCTGCGCTTGCCATGTGCACCATGGTCTTCTGGGTATGGGAAGAAAATAGAAAAATCTTTTAAGAAATACTTACTTATGGCTTATTTTTAAATGCCTATTTAGGGGTATGTGTTACTACATACATACTATACTAGTACAGTATAGTACCTGTGTAATTTAGGATTGAGGGTACGTAGTGAAATTCTTTAGTGACAGGATTTTATTTATTTATTTATTTTTGAGACATCTCTCACCCTGTCACCCAGGTTGGAGTGCAGTGGCATGATCTCGGTGCACTGCACCCTCTGCCTCCTGGGCTCAAGTGATCTTCCTGCCTCAGCCTCTTGAGTAGCTAGGACCACAGGCGTGTACACCCATGGCCGGCTGATTTTTTTTGTGTGGAGACAGGGTTTCGCCATGTTGCCCAGGCTGGTCTTGAACTCCTGAGCTCAGGTGATCTGCCGGCCTCAGCCTCTCAAAGTGCTGGGATTGGTTACGGGCATGAACCACCGCACCTGGCCAGTGATGGGATTCTTGATCAAAAGTGTTTGAAGAGTGTGCCCTTAAAGTGGTGGTTCTCAAAATGTGGTCCCAGGAACCCCTTGGGCTCCCTAATACCTTTGTAGGGAATCTCTGAGTTAAAACTATTTTCACAACAGGCAAATAAAGTCTTAGCTTGCTATTTCTCACTCTCATTCTCTCCAAAGTGTAGGCTGAAGTCTTCCAGAGGCTGCCTGACATGTGACACCACAACAGATCAAAGACAGAAACATGTGAGAGTTTAGATGAGTTCTCTTAAACCACACATTAAAGGGAGTCTCAAAACTGTGAAACAGTGCTGGCCTTCTTTCTGATTTTTTTTTTTTTTTTTTTTTGGAAAAAGTATTTTATGTTAATATGTAATGAATTTATTATTACTTTGAAGAAATTATTTTAAAAATTTATCTCAGATTTAATTTCTAATATGGTAAATACCCATATGAGATATCTAGATATTAGGTTGACAGAATAGTAAAGTAAGAAATAAATAGAACCCGTGTAAAGCAAAAGTTTATAGAAGGAAAAGGTTACTTTCTTACTGTAAACTCACTTGTAGCAATTTTGTGCCTTGTTCAAGATTTTTGTCTCATTAAAAATTAAGCATCTTTTATGTAAGACTCTTTGCAGACACTTCAGTATGTCAAGGCCTTTGCTTTACATGCCATGTCTGTTGATAGATTCAGTTGCTTTTCCTTCAGTAGTTCCCCGCCCCCCCAAGATGGAGTCTTGCTCTGTCACTCAGGCTGGAGTGCAGTGGCGTGATCTCAGCTCACTGTAACCTCCGCCACCCAGGTTCAAGCAATTCTCCTGCCTCAGCCTCCCAAGCAGCTGGGATTACAGGCGCCCGGCTAATTTTTGTATTTGTAGTAGAGACGGGGTTTCATCATGTTGCCCAGGCTGGTCTCGAACTCCGGGATCCTCAGTAGTGTTTAAGAGGTATAAAGAAGTCTTGGGCCTCAAACCCTCAGGAACTGCTTGCTCCCTGGAGGACCGTGATCGCCTTGTCTGAGTAGTGCATTCTAGTAGTGTGCCGTATGAGGTGTCTGGAAAGGAAGGATGCAGGAAGTGGGGAGTCCTGTGGATGGCCAGGCCATCTTTCTACCGTTGGTCTTGGCTCTGTCCTCCCGCGAGAAAGGCAGGAAGGTTTTTGGTCTCCACCCTCCTCCTCCTGTTTCTTCTCCAACCACACCAGTAGCATAAGTGGGTTATTGTATATTAAACAGGCTTTGGTGGGCTCCTCTCAGACCCTAATACCAATCTGTAGCATTATTTCTATGGGAAAATATAGTTTTAAAATTGAGAAACAGCAGTCTTCTGAGCAAAGTTTTGGAACCCAGACCACTTGGAGGTTGGAGACTGAGTTTATGGGCAGGTCTCCCCAGCAGTTCCTTTTTGGCACTTACTTGTAGGGAATCTTAAATGGGAGGCACTATTAGAGGAATTCAGTTAAGACACAAATAGAAAGGGAAACAATGGGGTATCCTGTTCTTTCAGTCTCACACTTTTAAAGCAAAATATGAAAATCTAGTTTGCTGTTTTATTAGTTCAGAGAGTTTAGACTCCAAAATTGATTTCAGATTAATCTCTTGCCCACTAATATGCCTGTTTTTGTATTCTTCTTCAACTCATTTGGTAAAAGGTAGCAGCAAATGGTTGGATCCTTAAATACATAGACTGGTCTGACGGACAATACAAGCTTTAAAGAGGATGTGGAGTACAATCATTTGGGAAAACAGTTGGATATTAACTCATAAACTTGGGCAAGTGTGTAAACAGTAAGCCAGCTGTTTAACCCTGACATATCTCTAGGCCTAGAGATACATTGGCAGTGAGTTCTGGGGTAGCGGACGGGGCTGTGCATGGCAGCATTATTTATAATAGCAGAAATGAGAGACAAAACAATCGTTCACTTACAAGATTGCCAAAATAAGTTCATGTTGTAGTCATCGAATGGAACACTATGCAACAGTCAAATTGTATTAAATAAAACTCAGCACGCACATCAATGTAGATGAGTCATGCAGACTGGAGGCAAGTCATGGGAGAACGCAAGTACAGTTCCAGCATCCCTTCTCTGAAACGCTGGGCACCAGAAGTGTTTTGGATTTTGGATATTTTTGGATTTTGGAATATTTGCATATACAAAATGAGACATCTCGAGGATGAAACTCAAGACCAAACAGAATTCATTTATGTTTTGTATATACCTTATACATATAGCCTAAAGGTAATTTAATGCAATATTTTAAATAATTTTGTACATAAAGTTTTGATGTGCTTTGATTGAGACCTGTCACGTTACGTCAGGTGTGGAATTTTCCACTTGTGGTAGAGTCATGTCGGTGTTCAAAGACTTTAGGAATTGGGAGCATTTCTGATTTTCTGATTAGAGGTGTTCAACCTGTAGCATGATTGCATTTATATAAAGCTGGAAAACAGGCAACACAGCAGTATATTGTATACTAATAGATTAGGTTTATAAATGGCAAAACTGTAAAGAAAAGTAAGGAATGAATAACATACTAGTCTGTTCTTGTGTTGCTATAAAGAAATATTGGAGACTGGGTAATTTATAAGGAAAAGAGGTTGATTTGGGCTCACTGTTCTGCAGGCTGTGTGGGAAGCACTGTGCCAGGATCTGCTTTTGGTGAGGGCCTCAGGAAGCTTCCACTTGTGGCTGAAGGTGAAGGGGGAGCCAGTGTCTCACATGGTGAAAGAGAAGAGAGAGAAGTGGGAGGTGCCACTCTCCTTTAAACAACCAGGTTTCACGTGAACCGAGTGAGAACTCACAAAGACAGCACTACGACATTCATGAGGGATCCGCCCCCGTGACTCAAACACCTCCCCCACGCCCCACCTCCAGCTTGGGAGGTCAAATTTCTTTTTTTTTTTTTTTTTTTTTTTTTTTAATTTATTTGTTATTATTATACTTTAAGTTGTAGGGTACATGTGCATAACATGCAGGTTTGTTACATATGTATACTTGTGCCATGTTAGTCTGCTGCACCCATCAACTCGTCATTTACATCAGGTATAACTCCCAATGCAATCCCTCCCCCCTCCCCCCTCCCCATGATAGTCCCCGGTGTGTGATGTTCCCCTTCCTGAGTCCAAGTGATCTCGTTGTTCAGTTCCCACCTATGAGTGAGAACATGCGGTGTTTGGTTTTCTGTTCTTGTGGTAGTTTGCTAAGAATGATGGTTTCCAGCTGCATCCATGTCCCTACAAAGGACGCAAACTCATCCTTTTTTATGGCTGCATAGTATTCCATGGTGTATATGTGCCACATTTTCTTAATCCAATCTGTCACTGATGGACATTTGGGTTGATTCCAAGTCTTTGCTATTGTGAATAGTGCTGCAATAAACATACGGGAGGTCAAATTTCAACATGAGATTTGGAGGGAACAAAACATCCAAACTATATCAAATGGTTATGCTGAAAGTCCGCACAGGGGTTATGTCGAGAGCCAGGGAGGTGTGTATGATCAGGGAGGGGCATGGGGAAGGTTTCTTGGGTAGTGTCAGTGTTCTGATTCTTAAACTGGGTAGTGGTTTCAAACATATGTAATAAATACACACACCTTCTTATAGGTCACACCAATTCTCTTCCAACTCTGGGGCCTATTTTGCTGAGACTTTCATTTTAGTAGCTGAAAGAATTAGAAGGTTTGATTAAAAAGCCTTTTTGTTTTCCCATAAAGCGAGTAATTGAATATTGAAAACCATCAGGCCCCTTAGAAGTTATTTGCTATAATGGCAACCGCCCCTTCTCCTCCTGTGTGGAGGTTTTGAAGGTGGTACAGTGTTTCGGTTGCAGAGTTGACTGATGTTATACTGTGAGCTTTCACAAAACCATCTGGCCTGACTTTTGCAAGAATAAAGAAGGAAAACTTAGTGTGGCTTTTCATCACTTTAAACAAATGAGTTCAGCCTGTAGCATAGTGGGCCAGGGGTGTGGCACTAAGGGCAGTGTGCGTACAAAGGCCAGCATCTTTGTCTGTGTGTCCAATCACTGTTCCCTGTGGTGTTTGCCTCTGTGTCAAAGTCGAGTGGGAAGATCCTGTTTATTTTTGATCATCTGTTAAAATGAGAGATGTTTGCTTATTGAAAAGGGAGCCCAAAGGTGGAAGCCGAAGATGGGAGGAGAGTAAGGTCTGTCTGTGCCTCTGGCGACCTCTTGCTGTCCAGTCACGGCTGTCCTGGCGAGAGCACAGGCGCCCTCTTGCCCTCTGGACACTAGACAGGCTTCCACAGGCATCTCCCTCAGATCCAGGGGCCACTAGCAAGGCCGAGGCCCCAGTTGCGAAGTGTTGTGATAGCATTCACTCTCACCTGTCCCACCTCCATCCTTCAAGGGAGACATGGAATTCTTAGCACAAATAACAAGATGGCAGAAAGGGAAGACTCAGGTTATTGAAGCTTTTGTTGCCACCATTTGGGAGAGAGGTAGTAGTCTCTTCCAAAAAAAAAAAAAGAATTTTGCTCACGTGACTTTTTGGCTCATGTGTTTCCATTTCGGGTTGTTTCCTGACTGGCCCTTTTCCACAGCCAGGAGCAAGGCTGAGCAGGACCCTGAGACTGCTCAGGTGCCTGTGGGGTGGGGAAGGGGGACAGACGGGGCATGGGAAAGATCTTCCAGAGTGGCCTGACTTTCCCATTGCCTTATAGTTCCTTAAATTATTTATAGTCCACCTGGGAGAAGTTATGGAGAAATTATTTGTAGTCAGGTTAATTTACCATGATTGTGTGGATTTTTAAAAATATGTCTATTTGTTAGTGGCTTGTAACAATAATTACATGTCTCAGTCTGTTCTTTTAGTTTCAAGTAAAGATGTCTGTCTTTATAGAATACAATAAGTTTAGGTAAATGGGCAAAAATTCCCAAAATTCAGTTATTTAAAGCACTTACCAAACTTGTACAGCTAAGAGTAAGCTTCAGATATTAATACTATAGTACTGTTTCAACTGCTACTGATAGCACTGATTAGTGAGTTCTGTGAGCAATGATTCTTAGACTGTCCATTTCACAGATGAGGAAGCGAAGGTATGGAACGACTAGGTACCTGCCCACAGTCACCCACCTGGGAGGTGGCTATCCCAGGCTCCTAACTAGACACCTAAGTAACTCTTGACACAAAATTTCATTTTGAGTTGTGGCACCATTGTGACTTGCAGCTGATCTGCTTAAAACTTGTAATGCTAGTGAAGTGCAGCTTTGCCTGTCCCCACTGTGAGCGTGCTCCTGAATCCTCTCCACACCTCGTCTCCATGTGTGTAACTCCCTTTTAAGGTGGCTTCTTGTAACCCTATGTCATCTCCTCTGCTGGATCCCAGCTCCTGGGGCAGCAGGCGCCCTGAGGTCTCCCTGCAGGGTACTGGAACGATGCTGTAGGGGCAGAGAGTTGTCTGGTGAGTGAGTGCCACACACCTTATTTAAATGTCCTTACTGCACTGCCGTTTTTATCACTATACTGGGTTTAATTTGGAAAACGATATTCCCTGTGCTTTCTAGTAGATAAGATACTGAGATGTCCTGTCAGGAATGTAGCAATTAGGAGACTGGAAAAAGGAAAACAGATTCCACAGCCTACAAGACGTTCAGCTTTGCAGAGTCTTTTAGAATCTTACCCCACCCAGATTGGGCACTGCAGGGCAGGTGTCTAAAGATATAAAACTGTGGAAGAGCTTGGTCTGCCTCTCGCCTTCTACCTCCCCAGTATTTATTGGGGGCCCCCGGTAGCAAGCAGGAGGAGGCCCTGTGGACCCAGCACCAGCCCAGTTGCCTCTAGCCATCCCAGCCTCCTGCACCGCCGCAGTGGCCCAGGGGGATAATGAGTGAGATGGTCACACAGTTGGAGCTGCTTCTGTGGGAACTTTTTGTGATCACTGGATTAGCTGTGCCCTGTCATTTCAAGACGGCGGAAGCAGATGAGGGCTGCTGCCCTGCTGGGTGGTGGGCTCCAGGGCACTGCTGCACAGCCCTCTGAGCCTGTGCTGGCTTCGAGTTCCTGAACACCAGCCTCCCCTGGGGTAATCCAAGGGAGGAAACGCCACCAGGCCACAAGCCAGCTGGTCATTTCCTCAAGCTCACTTGGGTCTCCAAGCAGTGATTTCCTCCTGAGGCTTCCCCCTGCCGGCTCCTGGAGGGTCCTCACGCCTTCGGTCTTCCTTAGTGTGTGTGTTTGCATCATTCTCTTGACCAGTGAATGTGCTTGAATATGGATACAGATGCCAGGAGAGAGGTGAGTGCATCCCAGCAAATCTGTTTCTATGTCAAAAGTTGTTTTCCCATCAGTATATTTAGATTATTTGGCTTAATAAACACATTTTTAACCAGAATTTAAAAAACAAAAAACAAAAAACACCACTCTGCTTTTGTCTGTATGCGGAAGGGAATTTGAGGGGAAAGAGGTAGGAGGAGAAGAATTGAAATGAATTTCTCTTTTCTCTTTGTTTTCTGCCTTAGCAGATGCATTACTTTTCTCAACCCTCTTTGTAATTTCTTAAATTTCTCATTAGCAATTCAGTAGGAGGGTAAATGATAGGGGGTTATCTACCAGAATTCTTTTTCTGCTTGGGAAAAGAGGGTGTAGGGCAGCACAGCAGCACCTGAGTTAATATGAGCAAAAGCCAGTGGTTGCCAGCATCAGTATAATCCTGAGACAGTTGGACAGGTATGGCCTCCAGGCTAACACATACTTGTTGAGCAGCCAAATCTTTCTACAACAAATAGAAGGATCTGGAAGAAAACTTCCAAATTAACTGTAGATTGCATTCTGAATTAAGCCTAAAAACAAATTACAAAGTGCCAGTTTTTTTGTTTTTGTTTTTGTTTTTGTTTTGAGTTGTCTTAACAGTAACAGGATTGCAGGATTGCTCCTACTGGGTGTCTTAGGCTGCTACAAGGCTGTCTGGCCTCTGCGGGTCAATAAACATCTAAAGAGCAGGACTTGACTGGCCTCTGATCGGATGAATCCTCAGAGCGTCAGATGTATTGCAAATTACATTCAGAGAAAAAGGAACAACGCTGTCAAAGTAGATTAACTGAAGTAACTTAGGCAAGGCAGTTTATATGTGAGCTATAAGGCGGGTTTCTAATATTAGAACATCACAGTATTAATCTTTGAACATGCTACTTACATTATTATTCACTAATGTGCTTTGTGTTTCTAATCTCTATAGCAAGTGTTTCCAACCCTTTCAGAATGGTCTGGAACACCTTTTTTATATTAAGGACTTATTTTTAGTGTCAGCGATAGATACAGCATTTCAGTGAAAAGTAACACTCTTAAATGGATTTGTCTATTTAATCATAACAGCATCTAAATCTCTTTATACATAACAATGCATTTTGGAAGACATACTTGTCTATCAGCTCTTACTGAGTACATGGTTAAGGCTACTGGTTAGTCTAATGTGTGTTTTATTTTGTTTTAGAGTATAAGCTTCTTAAAATCAGGAACATGCCATTTAGGGGAAAAAGCTCTGGGGTTTAAGAGAGTACCATGCATAAATATGTTTTTTATGAATGCCAAGCGATTAAACAGAGTTCTAAGCTTTATCAAGGGACTGACTGGCAGAAAGTTCTGCCAAATTCTTTGATGTTATTAAAGATTTATTTTTGTACTGAGTTTCATGTTAGAATCAAATCCATGCTTATTGAAGTGGAAATAACTTTTCAGACCTTCGGTTAAAAATTCTGATGTTCGTTTGTGGCATTTACTTTACATTATATATTAATAGGAGTAAATGAATTAACAGGATTTTTGCAGTGGGCATGGACCTAAAGTATCTTAACGTTGTGGAGAACATTAGGAGAAACTTTGGTATTTTATATGTGTAATTTAGTAACTCTGAATACTGTATGTTAAATTAGACATAATTACTGGTCACTCAGATTAATTGATAGCTTGTTTAGACACTCAACTTTGGTGTATGTTTTCCCCGGGGCTGGAAAATGAATCAACACAGAAGACTGGAATAGACGGGATTGGTAGGCATTTGTTGGTGAGCAAGGCCCCCGGATGAGGATTGTGGCTTCAGTGACTAGTACCTGCACCTACCCCTACCCCCCCTTAAACCCCTGTTTGTTTATCTGTGGAGGAAACATTCATTCAGAATCAGAACCTTTGAGTTTTAGGGTTGGCAGGAGGTAAGGCTGGGGTAGAGGATACTCATGTGGAGATAAGCTAGAATAAGCCAAATTTTAAACCCAAATCGTGGTTCAGTGCTGGGAATTCAGTTCCTTTTTCTTCTGGAAACGTATAGACTGTCTGGAACACTTTGGCTTGGCCTACCTGTTGTATAGTGTTTGTTCTGTACCCTTCGTACTCACAGTCAGTCCCAGGCAGGATTTTGAGTAAAGTAGTACAGATGTTCTGAGGAGTTACTGTTTGTGCTGTGAGGGCTCACAGAGGCTTGGCTTGTGTTCGGTTAATGTGGCAGCAAATGGAGTCACGTGAGCCCTCAGTAGGCTGCCTCCAGCCAGCCTTCTGGTGCTGAGGGACCTGAGACAGCAGTGTGGGCTAACATTCAGAAGGAACAAAGAGGGGTGCTCAGCTCTGAGGTGTGTGGAGTTGACTCGGCTTGCTGCTTCCATCATGCTTGGTCTGTTTACAAAATCTCATAATGAAAACATTTCAGTGTCACTTTAAATTCTTGGGGGAAAAGCCCACTGACTGCAGAGAAGCAGAACTGTGAGGCTCTGTGTTTCCTGCTTAGAAACCACTTCCCTGGAGGCTTGAGTTTCCTTTGGTTGTGGAGGTGCTGGAACAACAAGCCTCCCAGTTCACTTCTTCCAAAGCACAGCCATCTCCTTCCATCAGAGATGATTGGTTTCTTTGGTTTGGGCAGGTAACTTTTAAATTACGTTGTAAAAACTTAAGGTAAAAACCCTTTTCTCCTTTGAAATATAGATAGATAATATGTAAATGCAATTTTATGTACTAGTCAGTCACCAAATATACTAGACAGAGAATGAATGGAGTCACTTCAGCTTTTCAAAGGTGTTTTTATAGCCAGTTGCATGTGTCGGAGCTGTCGCTGTTGCTCTGTGCCTAAATGGATACTCTGCCCAGAACCACGAATTGTAGAGTACCACCTGTTTGCTACCTTGAGGTTTAGCTAGCTGGGGGTTAAGTTCATACTCTGCGCCATGGCAGTCTGCTCAGTGAGACTGCCATGCAGTGGGACCCAGCGTAGCCCCTGGAGCCCAGCTGCTAATAGGAACACCGAGAAGTCTTTGGAAATTTCCCCTGCAGTGCGATAAGGATTTGGGGTGTTGTGGGAGTGCATCCTGGGGGTGTCTAGTCGAGCAGTGGTGACTCCAGACCGGGGGCAGGTGAAGAAGAGGTGTGTGTTGGGAGCGGGGAGGGGAAGGCGTGTGTATGGAGGTTTAGTGGTGAGGTGGAGGTGTGGCTTCCCTGCAGGTGACTGCAGTTCCTGGAGTGAGTGAGCCTGGGGAGAGGGTAGTGGTGAACCAGTGAGGTTGTGGAGGCAGCATACATCAGATCATGAGGGACTGTAGTTGAAGGCACCAAGAAATCATTGAAGAATTTTAGGGAAAATGATGAGATCTTTGTTTGAGAAACATGCTAGGGAGAGTGGCAGAATGCATTCAAGGGAATTACGAACATCTATTAGGAGATTGCTGGAACAGCACATGAGGGCAATGCTGGCGGAGACATGGGTGCTTCGTGGGACTGTGGAGTCCCTGCAACTCCTTGTTTCGTGGAAGTAGGGGATGGGAGAGAGGATGGAGGGCAGGGAGAAGCCTGGTTCCTGGTTGGGCCATGAGGTCGATGGTTTATGAGGTAGGTACTGTGCTGGGACCTACACTGTGGGGAGCAGGTTTGTGGGGATGAGCATGAAGCAGGGTTGGACGTTCAGGGGGGCATGGCTATCCTACAGGCATGTGGATGCCTCTTCTTCGTGGCACTTCTTTGTTCCAGTGATGGCCAGTTTCCTACCTATCAGTCAAAACCTACTGTAATAGCCCACCCCACCCCCGCTTTCTTCGCTTCCACGAATGTTTTGTGTTTTTGTTTCTCTGCATCTGTTGATGCTGCTTGCTCTGGCTGGAGTGCTCTCTGTTTTCCAGTTTGCCCAGTTTTGGACTATTTCTTCCACACTTTGCACAGATCTTTTATTTGATAGGTCATCTTCTCCTATTCTCATCCCTCTGGCCCTGATTTTTCCATGCCAAATATTTGTACCACAGAACTGACCACTTATGTGTTGCTTTCTTTCCCAAACAGGCTAAGGTCAACGAAGGCTCTAGATTACACTTTGTATATGAGCACCCCCCGACTCCATGCAGAGCTAGTCCATGTGCACTGAGAGAGGTTTTCAGATAATTAGTTTATATCACTTCTCTGTGGTTGAGAGCCCCTCTGGCCCCAGTTCCTTATGTAGTAATCAAAAAGATAATAGAGGAAAAGGAGTAGAATTATAGCTTTATTTTCTGAAGCCTTTTACAGAATATGATTGTCATCTGCATTAAAACACATGGGGCCATTGAGTTTTTTCTTGTTCTTTTTCTTTTTCTGAAGAAGAGTAAGAGTGCTCAAATGTGTAGAAGACTGATACAGTGGTTGAATAGGGTTTCTTTTAGCAGTCAACCTTCTTGATCTGATGTGTACAAACCACTTGATATGATAATCAAATTGTAGCAGTGCTATCCCTCTGGTTCATTTAATACACTCTAAATTTCTAAATGACTTTCCTGAGACACTTTGGTAAAGCAAGTCTTTGGAGCAGGTCAGCATCACAGAACCCTGTATGTGCATGTATGTGTGTGTGTATGGGTTAGGGATTGTATGTATGTAGATAAGGGTGGGGTAACTCCAGTTCCAGAATACCAGAATGCCTCAGAGGCATCCCTGACAGGCTTTACAGAGACATGCACAGACAGGTAGACGAATGTGTTCTTTATTCTGGCATTAGGCAAACAGGATCAGTTTCCTCTGTGCATAGCTCTGTGCTCGTCCCTGGGGTTCCAAACATGAATGGCATACCTGGGCACATGGTTTCTTTTTTGACTTATGAGATTGTAAGAAATAGAGTCCCTTTTATAATACTACTACTTTTTTGACTATCAAAATATTCCCTTCCATTGGTCTATTAGTTACACTTTTGAATTAACTTCCATTGCACAGTTAATACATAATTAAAACATCAAACCTTAAGAGTTCTACAGATTGTTTCATTTACATTAAAAAATATGTATTTGTTTAAAAAACGTGTTTTTTTGTTATGGTCTTTTTGGTTATTTTGGTTGTCTTTTGTATTTTATAAGATACTAAAAACTAACTATTTTAAGTTGAAATTTCTTTTAACTCCCTTGAATTAATAAAAAATATGCTACTTTCTTTCTTTGAGGTATGCTGTTATAGGCTGTTGCTTCTAAAATCATGTGAAGGGACACATTAGCCAGTCCAACAGTTATAACCATAAAGATTATAGGTAAAAACTGTAATGCTATACTGTGAAACCCCATCCATATTCTTGTGTGGTCTTGTCTGTGAACATGTCCATATTCTTGACGTAAGTCGTAATTCATTTTATACGCATTTTATAAGTGTGGATTGTGATATATTTATGTTAAAAATAATATAAGCATTGTATTATTATTATTATTGTTATTTTTTACATATTAGAAAAAATGAGGGATATCTTCCCCCCACCCTTTAACATGTTCATAAAGGATCTAGGCTTGTTGAAATGCCTCCTTCCATTGCATCACTTCTAGATGCGTGCACAGCTAAAACCCTTGATAGCACAAACATCGTGCAGCCAGCCACGCGCGGCCGCTCCCAGTGCTGAGAGCATAATCCTGCGGGCTCCGCAGAGAAGTAGCCGGCACGGAGAGGGTGACGTCACCTCCCTCTGCGCACGCGCTTGCCGAGCGAGGGCGGTGCCTGCCAAGCTGATGCAGATTTATCACCCTGCTCTTTGTGTGCAGGCGTGCGCGCACGAAGTTTCCCCTAAATTAACTAATGAGTAAAATTCGGTAATCACCACCAAGACCCGGTACTAATAGGAAGCTCCGGTTTACTATTTAACCCTCTTTTTCTGGTTGTTTAAAAATACTGGCTTATTTATTAACATTTTTGTTACTGCTGCAACCTGTGTTTTTTTTAAGTATGTAGGATTCTTTTTTTTTTTTTTCCAATCTCTTCCCACAGATTATTTTCCAATTTAGTAAACACTAACTTGGAATAGCTGACAGGCAAATGAAACCCCTGCGAATGGGTGAGGAGCACAGTTTGTCTTGTGGGCTTGGCTGCCTTTAAAGGAGGAGACACAGCCAGTTCAGAACCGCATCAGTTCATTTTGTTCAACAGCTCAAATGGTCAAGGAATAACTGTGTTTCTTCTAACAATTTTTACTGAAAAACTCATTCGACTAGTTTAATTTGAAGATTATGTAAAATTTCAGATTACTAGTATCTGCCAGTAGTCCTGGGAGAAATACAGGATTAAAAAAATAATAAAACCTACATTTTACTTAAAAAAATTTTAAAATTTGATTCATGGTTTCACTCATTTGATTCATCTTTGTGCCACTTTTGTAAAAATACCATTTTTAACATAATATGCTATATAAAACTTTTGTTGCTCATTGTGAAAATATTTCTAGGGTGCTTTTTATTATAAATAAATTGGAGAGGGGCTTGTTGTTCCTGGACTGTTTGTTACTGTTGTCTTAAATTTAATGCCACAGAGGTGACCAAGTGAGTGAGCATTCTGGTCATCAGTGACTCGCTTAGAAGGGTATTTGTCTCAGTGCAGCACCTCTTTGCAGGGTCTCAGGATGAAAGATGAGTAATTGATTTGATCAGTGGGGTATGAGATAGTTGAAGTTCCAGACTGTTGGTTCAGTGGAAAGATGTTTCACTGTTGAATGATAACTTGCAGAATATTTCTTGTTAGGGCAGGGAGGTTAATTTTCCATCTTATGAATATAAATCATACTATGATTGAAGGCTGAACTATACCTAACATACTTCACAAAACAAAGGTAGAAAGTACTAAGGAATATTGGGGTTCTTGTGTAGGGGTTCAGGGCAAGCCGCTGTAGAAATATATTAATTTGTTGGTTGAGTTCATTCATTCATTCATCCATCCATCTTTCTTTTTCTTTTTTCTTTTTTTTTTTTTTCTTGAGACAGAGTCTCTGTCTGTCGCTCAGGTGTGCAGTGGCATGATCTCGGCTCACTGCCACCTCTGCCTCCTGGGTCCAAGTGATTCTTCTTTCTCAGCCTCCTGAGTAGCTGGGACTACAGGTGTGCGCCACCACTCCCAGCTAATAATTTTTGGTATTTTAGTAGATGGGTTTCACCATTCTGCCCAGGCTGGCCTTGAACTTCCGAGCTCAGGCCATCTGGCTGCCTCGGCCTCCCCGTTCATCCATCTTTCTACCCAGCCATCCCACATCTGGTGAATGCCCTTTGCCTGGCCCTATCCTAGGCGTCTAGGATACAGCAGGGCACAAAACAGACATGTCCTGTGGCAAATTGGCTGGTCTCGAGAAAAAGAGGCAACTATTCACTTGATAAAGAATATAATGTTTATTATTAAGGAATAGAAGTGATTTGGGAGTCCAGATTTAACATTTATGCTCACACTGACATGCTATCGAACCAAATAGTAATTTGAAAGGTGGTAACAGAATTAATTTTGGCAAGTAATATGCTGAAACTTGTGGTTATTTTAAAATTAGTATATTAAAATCTCTAAACATTCCAATTTATTTTAGGGAAAAGCAGTTTTTTTGTGTGTTGGCTTGAAAGCAGAAAGAAAACCATCAAGCACCACCTATATATATTTAGTTAACAACTCTAAAATCTGATTTTTTTAATCCAAACCTGTTTTCCTCAGTAGCATTCAACAAATATTAGTGTAAACATTCTGAACATAGTCATTGTAGACTTGGTTCAGAAGCGTATTTGTTGCCTGCCTTTAAGGACTCCCCTGGGAAACATCTTCTGCACCTAGAGATAAGCCTCGGATGACTCCATTCTTGCTGTTTCACTGTTTCCCGAAGCTAGCTTTTCATTAGAGTCCATAATGGTTGCTGTATTTCAGATAGTAGCAAAATATGCTTCAAATTGTAACAGAAATCCAGTCTGTCTTTTGTGCACAGTTTAGTATGGGCTCTATATAACTTAAAAGATTATATAATTCAAAAAAATGGGTACAACTAAATGTCCCCCGATTTGGGCCATCTACCCTCTGGTTATCTCCTCTCAAGTTGCTCTTCTTTGTCTAGGCTTTCTGTTAATCCCAATTTTACCTAATTTCTCTTTGTGGCACCCCCTTCCACCTGTTTAAGTAGCATTGGCAAACCCCGCTGGTGGCACTGAGAAGTGGAAACGTTGCTGATGCTTGGTCTTTGGTACAAAGATAAGGTCTGGGATCCCAGCAGGGCCTCTCCGTGGTGCTATTTGCTGTTCCTGAACCTCTCTGTGACTGGAGAAGGGTGTGCTTCCAGGGGGTGCCCACCGAGGGCAGCCGTTGTTCAGTAAGTTTGGGAACCACAGCTAGATCCTTTAATGCATGAATGAAGAAAGCATTAGGAGTTGAATCGTATCGGCTGTGTAATCTGGAATCTGTGGAATGGCACAGAAGCCGTGTATTTTTAATTTTTTAGAACGTTTTTATAGTCCCACACTGTTTTCCTAAATAGCTCTTCAGGGCATGGAACACAGCCTGCCTTTTTGATCTGAGGAACTGTCATGGTTGAGTTCTTCCTGCTTTTTATTGAAAGTTACCTATGATATATTTAATCTGGTTTTAGTATTTATACATGCTTCCTGAGTCCTTTGCTTATTGGGTTTTGTTTTGTTTTTTTTTAAGTGGAAATGAGATCTAAAATAATACCTAAGTGACCAGTCACCACAATAACCATAAACTCAGTTTCTTTGTGTGGTTAGTTTTATATGTTTGCCCCTTTTATATTTTCTTTTCTGTTTTCGAAGTATTAATTGATGGTTTAAATAAAATTAACATCTTTTTCAGTGACGGTCTACAAAAATATAGTTAAACTGGTTAGAATGTATATTCTGGTCTATGCGTGGGCATGTACCTACATCGCAATAAAAGTGAAGCACCTTTTCACATCAGTTTCTCATTAATTCATGTGCTTTTCTTCCTCTAGAAAGACTGAGTCTTCCTTAATTTGGGGGGAAACTGAGGGACCCATAGGTTAACATAACTACAGCTCTGAGAAATGAAAGGTCACATGGGAGTGAGTCTGTGACTCATAGTGGGACATAGGAAATTGAGACATTCGTTGAGTTCTGTGTTCTGTACCCTGCTTTCAAATAAATATGCTATTCCTCCTGTGAGGTGGCCTGGAATATGGCAGCCCTCACTTCCATCTTCCACTCCACTGTGGGTATCAGTAAATACGTGTGATTCAGAAAGTTAGCAGTAATTGTCAAAAATGCTTTGGAATGATGACTCAAGTCATACAAGCCTCTATTGGGATATCAGCATTGGGATCAGGACATTCTTCTTGGTGATGGCTGTGTGACTCACAAGTAGTGTAGGAGCCAGGGCTGCAGTTGGTGGTGACATTTCTCTGTCTGAGGGCCTTGTTGTGTCCTGGTCATGACATGTGTGGGCGTGGATGTGGGAATGGTAGGAAGCATGCGTTTTCTCATCTGAGCAATGGAAGTGGAATCCTCCCTTCAGATACCTGTAGATAGGGATCTACAGCTGTCGCTTACTCCTTCCTAGTATTTGTCTATCATGTGATCTGTCTCCTCCTCATTTGCCCGGGTCCCATAGCACTTCGTGCTGCCTATGAACATTCCATAATCTGCCTTGTTTTATCGGTGTTTGTCAGCTTGTCTCTCTGAGGGTCGCTGGCGAGCCTTAGTCCTCTTTGCATTGCAGTTGCCCCTGTGCCATCTGTGTCCACGGCAGCCACAGCAGATGAAGTCAGTCTTTGTAGACACATTCAGTGAGTTACAGTGACTGGCAGTGAATTGCTGACTAGATTGCATCCATTCAAGAGTTTTGAAGGAACCTGAGGATGAAATTGCAGAACTCTTGGCTCAGATGTTTTGCCTTTTATAAATAGCCGCTGTTTTCAAAGCTTGGTGGGTTGCCAGCACAAAGCATGGTACATTGGAAAGGAAAATGGCCTGGTGCTGTGGAGGCCCCAGCTTGGTCGAATCTCCCCATAACTGGCTGACTAGTTCCACGCAGCCTTCCTAGGACCTCATGATCCTCAGCCAGATGAGTTTGCTGTGAAGTCTGTGGTGATTGTCAGTGTCATAGTTAAATCTCATTAAGCTGGGTTCCTTACACACGTGGACGTATTCTATGGACAGGAGTGATTTACATTAAGAAATCAGATCACACCGCTGATTTATTCATTCTTTGTTTCTATGAATGGTATGTTGTAGAGACTGAATGTTGCTATATTCCTCCCGAAGGTGTTGATTGGGTTGCTGCTTGTTTGCCTGCTTTAGCAGGCATGTAATTTGGCCTGACCCACATGTGACTACACATTCTGTGTCTCTGCAGTGGGTAGCAACTCAAATTTTGATTTAGATCTTTAAATCCTTAGCAGGGCTGTTTGGAATTCACCTGGTTTTGGTTTTAAAAGCTCCGCATTGCTTAGATGGGGCCCTGCCCTCAGGCTAACAGCCCTAATGATGGGGTGTGTACCCAGGGTCATTTCCTTGTCCAGGTGTCTCTCCCAGCTTTTGTCATTCTCTAGTGTCTGGAGAGAGTCATTTTTTATAAATTTTCCCTGAAGCAGGGCTTGCCCAGGAGTTGCTGCTCAGGACACCAAAAGTGAAATAAATGTTCATTCCTTCACTTTCAGTACTTTCCTTGCCTTCTAATTCCAAGTCTACATCTTGCTGTGGTTGTATTGCCATGCTAGCATTTGTGATGCTTTTCTTGTACTGTTTTGGCAAAAACAAACACAAATGGAGATGGGGAAGTGGTGTTTTGTTTTTTCCTGGAGATTGTTCTGCTAACAATGTTAGTTGCTAGTTTTGGTAGGCATCCTGAACCTAGATTACCTCTGTTAGACATCGCCAAGAGAAATATCCAGTTTTTATGATGAGTATGGACGTTTTGGACCCCAAATTACCACGTAGGCATTCACCCTGGTGAGCTGGGCTAGAAGTTTTTGGGCTGCAAGAATTCCTTTTGCTTAGATGGATTTTGGCCTAAATTGCCTACTGCATGCTCCTTTTCTACAATATTCCCACTGGACCTTCTAAGATACTGGGAGTAGGGGCAGAGTTGGTTTTTAGTGAGAAGAGGGACCTTGGCCACCTCTGAAACTGGAGTGGCACTGGGCCCTATGACCACATTAGCCATTGACATTCCTCCAGGGGGCATGACCCAGAAAGCCTGGAAGGAGAGAGCCAGGCCCCAGCTATTTATAACCCCCTCTCTCCTTGCCACTGTGTATTTTTAACCAGACCCTGAAGTCTGACAGAATGAGGCATTGAGCTCCCCCTAGAGGTTTTAGCATGTCACAAGCAGCAATTTTTATAAAGCGGTGTTGCTGTCTGTTTTCTTTGCTGGTGTCTACATTAATCTACATAAAAATTAAGATTTGGTAAATAATCCGGACTGATTTCATATCCTGTCTCCTTTTGGGACCAAATCGTTATTGCTAGAAATGACTGAGAGCCTTTTGGGGACATGAGCCTCTGGGTCTGTGTGCAAATCATTATTCAACATTAAAATAGAAGATAGTTTTGTGATCACAGACGTAGAATTTAAATGTCATCCTATGATCATGTTTCTTAAGTTGATTTAATAGATGTGGATAAAGCTGCTGTGTTGGCATCGGATAGAATGGTTAAGGAATTAACTGTCACTCTAGCAACCCAGTAATTTTATTTTCTCCTTCTGTGTTTCAGGGTTTCGAAAAAACGATGAAATGAAAGCTATGGATGTTTTGCCAATTTTGAAGGAAAAAGTTGCGTACCTTTCAGGTAAAGTTTAACTTTCAACTCTGCTTTATCCAGCTGCTCTGACACAATGTCAGAGTCTGACATAATGAATGAACTCACCTGCCTCAACATATAAAAACATTGGCATTCTATGAATTTTGAACTGCTTTATTCTTGTAGCAGTGTTCCTGAGAAATTAGTGCCCAAAGCATTTTCTTCCAGCTATGAGGTACATGATAAGTCAGTTAGTGTTGGTGATGAAGATACATTTGTTTCTGCCATTCAACAAAAATTTGGCTGTTCTGCCCCAATCAGTTAAGTTAAAAAACTGATTTTTAAAAATCCGATTATTTCAGCAAAAGTGGTGGGAATGTGATGGTATGTAGATGGGTCCTGAATTTCTCACTTTGGTTTCTTGTACTCTGTACCTGCCTCTGTTGCTTTGTCTTTTGGGAGGCAAGGACGCCTGTTTCTCCTTGAGATCTACTCCTTTGTGGCTCTCTGGTCATGGAGTAACTAGGACCCAGGTCGAGGACGATGAAGCCTTGGTGATTTTACCAGCTGAGTCCATTTCCCTGTAGACCCAGTCTTTGAGGCCCTGGCCCGCCCGCAGACAGACTCTGGGCCAGTCCCTTGGGCTTTGGGCACCTGACTGCCCTCTCTTCTGCACATAGATAGTCAGCGTTAGGCCTCTTCGGACTGTCTTTTGGGGCCTTCCTCCCACATAAACAGAATAGCCATTGGGTATTACACCTTTTGGGCACCAGCTCACTTGTTACCAAACAAAGATTTGCAAGATTTTTCTGCTCTATCAGGAAGTTCATCTGTAGATTGTGGTCACATGCTTTTAGATGAATTTCCTTTGAGAATTTTTATCTTTCTCAAATAGACATTCTGTGCTGATCTGTGTATCCTCTTGAACACCTATCAGTTTTAATTTATAACACTGATAGCTGCTTTTATAAGTTTTTTGTGTCCTCTGGACGTGTGATACTGTTATATATTCAAGATGCAGCTTCCTGTGGTGTTTTTGCTAATCTCGCTTTGCTTCATGTCCAGTAATGTTTCTTGGCCCCTGTTAATATGGTTTGATTTTGTGAGAGTAAATCTAATTCATTCTGTATTTGGAAGGTTCACAGAAGAGTGTAAGAAGTTCATGAAAAGAAGGTGCTTTAAGTTGTTGGAAATACGTGGTGAAAAACAAATACTGGCTTCCAGTACACACTGAGTTTTAAAAGTAGTGTTTATTTGCTCTTCTCTAATCATCTACTGACAAACTGCATTGTAAGGACTCATGCCAGCTTTGTGAACTCCTGATTTTGTAGTTTACAAACAGAATAATTAAAAGACTCTACTTAAAAATTAGAGGTATCTGTAAGGAAGACTTAAAGCCGAGTCCATGTGTTTATCAGTTTTTTATTTTTAAAGTCTGGGTCTGTGGTAATAGCACCTGCTCCCTCTGACCTCTCTTTGTGTTTCTGAACGTTTTGTTCCATTTTCTTTCATTAGCATGTGGAGATGGACATGTGAAGCAAGGTGGAAGGTTAACATTGGTGGGTTTTATTTGTATTCTTGCTTTTATTAGGCAATTAATACAGAATATATTATCAGCTGACATTTTTATATAGTTTACAGTCAACACTAAAATTTTACCTTTTAACTAATCAAAGAAAATCAGCAGTCTTTTTGAGTTTGTCTTCAATGTTTAATAAAACCTTAAGTTCTGCAGGGTTACATAAAGTTGGATATCTTTGGTGGGGTGGGAATTTTTGCTTTTACAACAAATTAGTAGGAACTGTTTAAAATATTAGCGATGGTAGAGCTTCCGCAGCGTTAGCAAAATGACGTTAGTAGATGTCACCGCACTTTTACAGTATTCCTAATTTATGATCAGAACTGGCAAAGCTGATTAGCATGAGCTCACTGCTCTTTGTTTTAGGCTTATCGTTATCTCCCTTAGGAAGGGGAAAAAAACCCATAAAATTAAGTAGAAATTGACTACTTGTGTTGTATTACATTTTTTGAAAATTAGGAAGAATGAATAAACTTTCCAAAATAAAATTTATCTCTAACTCAATTTTTTTCTGTTTTTTTTTTTTTTTTTTTTTTTTTAATTGAAATCTAATTCACATACCCTAAAATCTACCTTTTTAAAACGCGGGATTCAGTGGATTTGAGTGTATCACCAGGTTGTGCAGCCATTACCACTAATTCCAGAACCTTTTCATCACCTCCCAAGAACCCCATGGCCACCCCCAGTCCCCCAGCACTGGCAGTCCTAAGCTACTTTCTGCTCTGACCCCATTTAAAAAAAAATTAGGGAATATTATGATACCTTTGTAAAAGCTCTCCATGTGAATGGCTTTTAGTGGTTAAATCTAAGTAAAATGGCAGGGGCTTTGTAAAAGTAGGCCAAAAGATGAGTGATTTTAAAAGGTACTTATGAGGTCAAGATCTCTAAAAGCCCAGTGATGAACCTGAATATTTCCGAACCTTAGTGTCTAGGTCTTCTAAAAAGTAATGCTGATTGCACTTAAGTAAGATAGAACGTACTACTTCCTTCATTTAGGGTGAACTCAGTGATTAAATGTCTTACCTGACTTCGTGTTTGAAGTCAGAGGACAGTGCTGTGGTTTGACTGGATCACCTCCAAAGTTCAGATGTTGCCAATGGGATGCTGTTAAGAGGTGAGGCCTTTAAGGGGCAGTTAGGCCATGAGGGCTTCTCCCTTGTGTGGGATTAAGGCCCCTATAAAGAGGCTTTACGCTTGCCCTTCAGCCATATAAGGACACAGCATTCCTCTTCTGCCCATGGAGGATGCAGCCCTCACAAGACTACCGAACCTCGTCAAAATGCCCTATAGTTTATATTTAATGGAGTTTGCGTCTGATGGCATCTTACATATAATGTCAACTATTAGTGTGGTTCCTATGCCACTAGGGTTTGAGCCTTAGAAAATCTCACAGACAACCACCAGAATTAAGAACTCATTCTTTTTTAACTGTTTATTATGGAACATTTTAACATCAAAAGAAAAGAAAATAGTATAATGAATTTTCACGAATTCATAGCCCACTTCAGCAACTTGTTTTTCTGTGTTTCCGCTTAGTCTTCTCTTCACTCTGGATAATTTTGAAGTAAAATCCAGATATTATTTTATTTATAAATATTTAGTATTTATCTCTTAAAAGTAAGTTTTATTAAAAAAAAAAAAAAACCCTGCAATACCAATAACAGACCTAAAAATTGAATGGTAATTATTTAATATCCCCCCAAAAACCCAATGGGTATTCAAATGTGCTTGTCTCATATACATTGCAGCTGGTTGAGATGTCTGGTAAGGCTCTTTTAACCTGAAGGTTCTTTGTGTCTTACCTCCTGACGTTTTAGGAAGCGAGGAATCCAGATGTCTTCCTGTGGATTCTCCTGTAGTCTAGATGTTGCTGGTTCTATCACTGGGTGGTCATTTAACATGTTTCACTTCCCCCATATTTCTTGCAGACTAGGAGTTAGGTCTTGAGACTTTAGATTAGACTGAGCTTTGATCTGGCAGGGAAGGGGGCAAAAATACTTAATGGGTGTGATTGTTTAGTTTCATAGGGAATTTTATTAGGAGAGTCTTGTCTTGTTTTTATGGTGTTCATTGATGATTATTGCTTAGATCTAGTATTTAAGAATTGCGGCCGGGTGCGGTGGCTCAAGCCTGTAATCCCAGCACTTTGGGAGGCCGAGACGGGTGGATCACGAGGTCAGGAGATCGAGACTATCCTGGCTAATACGGTGAAACCCCGTCTCTACTAAAAATACAAAAAACTAGCCGGGCGAGGTGGCGGGCGCCTGTAGTCCCAGCTACTCGGGAGGCTGAGGCAGGAGAATGGCGTAAACCCGGGAGGTGGAGCTTGCAGTGAGCTGAGATCCGGCCACTGCACTCCAGTCTGGGCGACAGAGCGAGACTCCATCTCAAAAAAAAAAAAAAAAAAAAAGAATTGCAAGATAGTGATATTTTCCTTATGTCCTTTCTTTAACTTGGATATCCCGTAAAGAGAGATGTCCCATCACCACTTACTTGATTGTCCTGAGAAAGACTTCATACAGGAGAAGTAGGATAAGTGATTGGTTCTTGTCCGTAAGCAGTTTTCGGGCTATTGAAAAAGGACCATTGTTTGTTTGTGTTTTCCCCGATAAAGACTTATTTCAAATGCATGATTTTAAATACATATGATGTTTTGATTTATTGCACATTTTGTCTCTTATGAAATTAAAATTGTCCCATCTTTGGCCAATGGGAGCCTCTTCAGACTGGCTCCTAAGTTTTGTTTGCTGATGTGAGAAGATGTTTCAGGACTATCTTGTATAATTCCTGCCTCAAATCTGGAATCAGCCATTTCTCTAAAGAGCCCTGGTTCCTTTTAGTGGGAAACAGTACACGTTGCTAGGGATATTCACTGGGTAGGTTGTTGTTTCTGTGTCTCTTTAGTGGACAAATCTGGGGGAAAACACACACATGCATTTTAATAAGAAATGATATCATGACTTTATATTAAAATTCATAGTTCAAATATAGGATTATAGATATTTCATTTTACTTCTTCAGTTGTATATTTGTGGATATCTGTTTCATTAGTCTAAAAATGTTAGTTCCTACCTATGTGGACATAATTACTTACTTTGTAATGCTAATGGTATTAGCACAGTATATGACTACCAAATGTAATTTAGTATTTTTCTTGTTGTCTTGGTCCTGAGGATGTATGCCGTTAAAAATCTACAGACCTATTACTGTATTTTAAAGTCACACGAAACAGTTCCTCTCCATGTGGATATGCCATCAGCTTGAAGCCTGGAATCATTTGTTTTATTTTGTAAGACTTAAAAACCCCAACTTGCTTCAATTTTAAGTAAAACTTAGCATAATTCCACAGTAATAACTAAAAAATAGTTTAAAGTTAAGGTCTGGTTAAAAAAAAATCTAGTTTTTGTTTTTGCCTTCTCCACCATGTGCTTCCCCTGTAGGAAAGCTTTTTAAAAAAGTTTTTGGTTTAATCCTTATGCTTTTAAAATATGAGCAATTCTATTGATCTTCCCATCTGTTTTCATCTTCTCCTTCTTCCCGAGATAAACAGAAACGTAATGTGCCTCATTTTCTATTCTTTGCTTGTTTTATTTCAAAAAATATTCTGGAGATCAGTATATAGCAGCACATAATAGAGTTCTCATTTCTTTTTACAGTTGTGTATTACTCTGTTTTGTGTGTGTAACAGAGTAATACAGAAATATGTATATACCAGAGTAAGACACAACTCTCTCTGTATATCTATATCTATATATATGTTTTTATATATGTGTGTCTATG
The DNA here is from genome assembly GCF_008728515.1 of Papio anubis. Taxonomy (NCBI): domain Eukaryota; kingdom Metazoa; phylum Chordata; class Mammalia; order Primates; family Cercopithecidae; genus Papio; species Papio anubis. The sequence continues at coordinate 13,620,915 of NC_044980.1, forward strand.
TCTGTGTGTGTGTGTGTGTGTATATATACCATAGTTAATTCAGTCAGATGCCCATTGATGGACATTTGTTTTTTGTTGTTGTTGTTGTTTTGTTCTTAGAATAGCTTTTTGGGGTGCAGTGAACATTCACTCTTATGTTGGGGGTATTGACAGGAATGTGGGATTTGATGACTTAAGGTTTGCTGGTACCTTAGTTCTTCATGGTCCAGTTTTGCAGAGTACTGCCTTTCCCCAGAAGAGAAGGAGAAACTTCCATTCATCTTGGGTATTCTTGTTAGCATCCTAGCATAGTGGGAGCCGGCAGGGACTGACTGAGAGGACAGGAACTGGCGGGGCTTTTCATGCAGGCTGCTGAATCTTCTTAGCCTTCAGTAGAAATACTCCATGAGCCAATTCCTGGTTCTCAGGACCAGGCAGCAAGAGGTGAGCCTAGAAGGTGCAGGGCTGGTGAGCTGCTCGCCTTGGCTGCTGTTAGAGCAGGAGCCCAGTGGGCATCCTTTTAACAGAGTTGTATTACTTTATGGCACACTTAATAGACATTAGCCATCATTTCTCTCTTTCACAAACTATGTCTTTCAGAGATTTCCTTGGCAAAGACTGCTTTTTATTGTCAGTGTGAGTTAGACTGTTCCTTGGGAGTTGGGAATAGGAGGTTGGACAGTGGCTAAAGAATAGTTTTCAATGGTGTTCTAATCCAGAAATTGAAACAAGGGCTATGGAGAGAAAGATAGAATTGGTTTGTTGACGTTTACATTTTACTCCTCAAAGCAAGCATGGCTTTCTTGCAAGTTCTTTGTAAATAAGTGAAAGGTGAGCTTCTAATTCATTTAAAGAGAAAGAGGTGATTGTGAATCTAGCTGTTTCTGTGGTCATCCTGGGCCGCATTGCTCAAGAGACCAAGTCTCCTGGAGTTTTTTTTTTTTTTTTTTTTTGAGACGGAGTCTCGCTCTGTCGCCCAGGTTGGAGTGCAGTGGTGCGGTCTCTGCTCACTGCAAGCTCCGCCGCCTCCCGGGTTCACGCCATTCTCCTGCCTCAGCCTCCCTAGAAGCTGGGACTACAGGCGCCCGCCACCACGCCTGGCTAATTTTTTTGTATTTTTAGTAGAGACGGGGTTTCACCGTGTTCGCCAGGATGGCCTCGATCTCCTGACCTCGTGATCCGCCTGCCTCAGCCTCCCAAAGTGCTGGGATTACAGGCGTGAGCCACTGTGCCCGGCCTCCTGGAGTTTTAAGAAGAGGGAAATGAGGTCTCAGGGTTTAAGGAATAATTGTCATACAGACATGTATAGCTATAGTGTAGGACCCTTTCAGCCTTCTTTCTATGATTAAAATAAACCTCAGTTTCCTTAGCATATCCATCAGGCATTTCTGCTAACTGATACCTGATAGGAGGTATTTTTAGTTAATGTTGTGTGGAATATGGAAAAATAATCCATTCAGCAAATGTTTGTTGGGTGCCAGTCTCATTGGGCATGGAGAGCATTGTATATTCTTAAATGAGCAAGTGAAACAAAGATGCCTGCCCTCATGGAGCTTATGTTCTAGTGGAGGAAACAGATAGACAAAAAGAATATGTAAATTGTATCATTTCCTAGAAGGTAAGAAGTGCCTTAGAGAAATAAGATTGGATATAGGAAAGGATGCAGGTTTATGTGAACTGAAAATAAAACACCATCATTATAAACAAAAACTTTTTTTGTTTTTTGTTTTTTGGTGTTTTTTTGTTTGTTTTTTTTTGTCGTTGTTGTTGTTGTTTTGCTTTTTGACTAAGGCAGCATTTGAATAAGCAGATAATCAATGAGCTGTTGTTTGGTTTGAGACATGAAACGCTTCCATACATAGACATCCTGTGATGCTGGCAGCATTTCCTGTCTTTTTCATTTCATTATAGAAACTAAGGCACTGATTTCTCATCTATAAAATGAGGCTGACATCTGTCCCGCCTGCCTCACCATGTGGCTTAGGGTTGATACCACACACACATGAGTGTATCTAATAGGTGAAGTTTTTATGAACTACAGTGCTGTTATTTTTACTAGTTTAGGAACAGGAACAGAACTTTGCATTTGTGACTTTCCTGTTTTATACCCAGATGCTATTTTCATTTGGGTACTTCCTGTGATGTTGGAAACCAACCTAAATCTTGGGGAATAGAATTAAACAGACACCTGTGTAGTTGATTTTAAGCTCCTTGAGGTTTAGCGAGCATGTTCCTCTGAACTATACTTCATCCTTTCTAAGATTTTTTCTTCATACCTCCCTGAGGAGGAGTCAGCAGAAAGTGATCATTAACCATGTTACACCATCTATTGGAAGGTGCACCCTTAGCAGGGAGATTAGCATGTGAAAAGATTCTTACTTCGTAAATGATTTTTGATAAAATTGTAAAAATATCCCAGTGAATTTTCTGAAGTTCTTTTCTAGGAAAAGGAAAAGTGACAATTTTTCCTCTATCTTAAAATTCAGATTCAGGTGTCTATAAGCTTTTCCTAGGACATGACTCAGCGCCTAAGTGGATGAACTTGCTAGCAAGTCTTAGGATACTGCTAGCTAGTGCTACCAGCCTGGGAGAAATCTTTGTAGTTGAAAGTTGGAAAAGTGTAGTAGAGGCTGTCAAAACTTTTGCACAGAGCTGCCTTTAGTTCTCAGGTCTGGGGCGATCAGAATGGCCATGCGCATTGTGCACACCTGCTGACTTCCCATGCCACTTTCTTAGACTGGCAGATTTTAGATTCTACTTCTCACACCCGTTGTGGAGCATGCCTTGCTTGACCTGTGAGGTACGGTGACCCAGGAGGGAGGAGAGTGTCATGTGGGTCCCTATGGAATCAAACATTAGGCCGCATTTCAAACACATTTTAAAAATTGAGAGTTGTGGTCCAGAAAAAATGTTAGATGCTAGCTTTCTCTTTACCAAAAGTGAGGGGAATGTTTTAATTGAAATAATACGTACTGTATTTTTAATAATTCAAGTTTCTATAATATGTGTTAATCTATGATAATTTCAATCAAGGAGATTGACTCTTTTGAAAAGAATGAAAGGTATTGGGAAATGAAAAATATTGAAATTGTTAATCTGTTTTGTCTTGGGGATAAGAGGTATTCCAAAAAATTAGAGCTATTGATATTACCCTAAAAATCATATCAGATGTTTTAGAAGATCACTTGATAATGAGCAGTACTGCTTCTCACTTGTAATAGTACTTTTCATTCATAAATGTTAGCCCCCTCAAAGGCCCAGGAACCCGTTATTTAGTTATCCGTATAACATTTTTACTACTAAAAAAGAACTACAGCCAGTAGTTAGAAAGATCATACAATTTTTTTTTTTGTCTGGGCGAAGACCTAGCGATGACAATGTTGCATAGTTCCTTCGTCTTTATTTAAGCTTTTGGAGCCTCAGTATCTTTGTAATACTGGAGTGACAAAACCACTCAACAGAGTCATTGTAAAATCACATCAGAAAGTGTATGTAGAGCACAGGATACCCTACCTGGATCTGTTGGTACCTATGATTGTCGTTCCCATATAATACCTAAATTAATGGATTTAGAAATAATTTAAGGCGTTTCTAGATTACATGACTAAACAATATATGTGGATTGCTTTAAGTATTCCCAATCAAAATGAAGTTTCATTATTATTTAGAATGAGTACATAATTCCTATGAAGTTATGAAAACCATATTGGTAAAATATATTTTTTAAAATACCATCATCTTCTGCTGTATGTTTTTTGGCCTTTTCTAAAAGGAAAGAATCTTCTGTTGTTTTTTTATTTGCTTGCTTGCTTTCTCATTTTACCTCTGCTGATGATTTTTGGTGCACAGAAAATAGTTAAGAGTTTTGTATTGTTGGCCGGGCGCGGTGGCTCAAGCCTGTAATCCCAGCACTTTGGGAGGCCGAGGCGGGTGGATCACGAGGTCAGGAGATCGAGACCATCCTGGCTAACATGGTGAAACCCCGTCTCTACTAAAAATACAAAAAACTAGCCGGGTGTGGTGGCGGGCGCCTGTAGTCCCAGCTACTCGGAGGCTGAGGCGGGAGAATGGCGTGAACCCGGGAGGCGGAGCTTGCAGTGAGCCGAGATCGCGCCACTGCACTCCAGCCTGGGCGACAGAGCGAGACTCCGTCTCAAAAAAAAAAAAAAAAAAAAAAAAAAAAAGAGTTTTGTATTGTGACTTGAATTTTGCAGTCTCCTGAAGAGAGATCATCAGAGTTCTAAAACTAAATGAAGGATCCACTTGAGAAGGCTAAATTTTCTTTCTCTGTTTTCCTGACAACCCCGAAGGAAGTAATAAAATAAATGTGACAATTTCACCCCAAGTGTTTAGTGATACCAAACTGACTTCATTAGGATTGTGTATGTTAACAAGAAATCGTTCTGCCTGCCTGTCTGTCAAAGCCACATATTCGGAGATTTGTACTCTTAGTGTGTGATAGAATGTTTCTCAAATCCTTAAGCTAAATGGCTTTAAAATTCTCACGTGGTTCTCTCACATGCATGTGTGTGGTTCCGTGTGAGAACCCGTTATTTAGATAACTAAATAATGGGTCCATGCAAAGCTGGACCAGTGAGGGTCAGGTGCCATCCGTCCCAGATTATAAAGTCGTCATCAGCATAGTTTGGAGAATGTTCCTTTCGCTTTCCTTTCAAGACTTAGACCCATTTTGTTGATAGGAAAGAAAGAGCTTTGAATGCAGGGCAGTGGGGAAAAATGTGGGGGAGACTGACATAGAGGGCAGGTGTGAGGGAGGTGGTTGTCTCAGGTGAGTGAAACACATGGATGTGACAACTTTTTATTCTGTCCAAAACATAAAAACTGAAGAAAGGAGTTTTTCCCAAAACATTGGAAGAAAAAGACAAGGCCATATGTGGTACCTTCCATGTGGCCTGCAGAGCCTCAGACTTTTTCTCCCAGATCCCCTGAAGGGATGACGTGTCCTCACCATGCCTCAGGTGAAACAAGGACTTCTGCCCTGTGCAAATTTGTATAGTTGCTTTAGGAATAATTTTGACAGAGTGAATGAATGATAACATAGGATTTCTGTCTTATCTTGTTTCATTCTAAGGGTGTTCCTAATGTTTGTTTTTTAGGTGGTAGAGATAAACGTGGAGGTCCCATTTTAACGTTTCCGGCCCGCAGCAATCATGACAGAATACGACAGGAGGATCTCAGGAGACTCATTTCCTATCTAGCCTGTATTCCCAGGTAAGTTCTGTGTGGCCTGTGCTTGTCACTGACGCCACATTTACAAGAGATGTGGTGCTGTACTCGTTAGAAATCAGCTAAATGGTAGCCTGAATTCCAGGCAAAGTAGTATAAAATGAAAATCATTATCGTTCTCCTTATAACCATTTTGTGACCATTATTGTCTAGTGTAAAACCTTTTGGGGAGCGGGGACATGAAGGTAGGTGTTTTGTTGTGAAGAGCTTTGTGTGTGTTGACAGTGGATCTGGGATACTCAGCTGGGATTTCAGGATGTGGTGCCTGAGTTAGAAAGCCATCATTGATGATTCTAATACCGTGACACAGAGGCCTGGGTGATCAGAATTGGGTGCTGCTTTTGATAATGCATTTCTGCCTTCTTGGCAAACGTTAGTTCTTTAAAAATAGTCTGTTGATATGTGGCATGAAGTTTGTGGGGCATTAAAAATCCTTATTAGCTATATATTGGGCATAGATTTGGGAATCTCTGTCAAAATTGAGACTCCATTGGTAGTGGGAATTTTTAGCATAGATGCCAGAGAACACCAAGAACAAGCAATGTTGTTTTTTCTGGAGAGTCCGAAAGTGGGGAGTCGTGAGTTACTAGTAGTTGGCCTGTGTGTATACTTGAGGAATTTAGACTCTGTTTCTGGAATTCTCTGGGAATGTATTCTACATATTACTCGAGTTTTATTTGTAGATCTAGCTGACAACTGGTGGAGGAAATTTCCTCCCTATATTAATGTATTAGTTCTTTCTCACAGTGCTATTAAGAAATGTTTGGGACTGGGTAATTTATAAAGAAAAGAGGTTTAATTGGTTTAATGGCTAGGGAGACCTCAGGAAACTTATGATCATGGCAGAAGGCAAAGGGGAAGCAGGCACATCCTCACATGATTGGAGCGGGAGGCAGAGGGTGGGGGTAGGCGGGGAGGTGTCACACACTTTTAAACAACCAGGTCTCATGAGAACTCCATCAGGGGACAGCACTAGGGGGACGGTGCTAAACCATTAGAAACCACCCTCGTGATCCAATTACTCCCACCAGGCCCGCCTCCAACACTGGGGATTACAGTTCAACATGAGATTTGGGTGGGGACACAGAGCCAGATCATAACAATGAATATCTCCATTTAATTATTCCAGTTATATTCTGGAAAACATAATACCACTCTGGTATAATCTAAGGATACGGTCATGCCTGGAATAGGAGATCTGGTGTGTGTTGCAGGTTGGAGGGGTGCCTATCTATGAGGAAAGGGTGAGTCCTCCGGTGTCTCTTTTATTCCAGAAAGGCACATACTGAAGGGCATCAGTGGTGGCCGTGGTAGAGTGAGAGGAGGTGTTTCCTAAGAGACTAAATGAGGACGTGTGAGAGAAAACTCGGCCATAATATGGGCTAGGCTAGATAGTGACCTTAAGGAACATGTTACAAGAGAATGATGTCATTCTCAGTAACAGCATAATGGGTTTCAACGGTTGTGGTAAAGGTAGTAGATCTGCCACAGCACGTGGTTCATGGCACTCTTAACCTGTATAGGTTGACACCAGCGGGACAAGGCAGCCATGCCCCTTCGTAACAGGGCTGGCTGTGGCTGACGGCAGTCAGCTTTTGGTCTTGATAGTTTGACTTGCCGGGGAAGTTCTTGGGTTTTCTGTCAGAGTACCCTTTATGAGAAAACCATCACCGTGTGGCATCAGCGACTAAGTGAGCCCTACTTATCTGGAGTGAGTTTTCCCTTTCTTCTTCTGGTATTTCTTAGGCAGCTGACCTGTTGAAATCTTAGAGTTGGGAAGTAGTTTAGAAGTTATTTATACTCACTATCATTTATAAATAAAAATAGAGTGTAAACTACTGCTTACTAAGCTTTTACTATGTGCTGGGTCTGTGATAATGATGGAAAAAGAAATACAAAGGGCAGCGGTAAAAAAAAAATCACTGCCAATCAAAATGATACTTGTCATATAGTTTAATAAAAACTAAAGTCGAATTTGATATTCACTCATGTGATTTTAAAAACTGACATAATTTGAATACTGTATAGTGGTAACTTTGACAACTTGCTTTTTGGTCTTGAAACCTATGTTAATAGTAAATATTAAAAATTATTCATTTTATTGATATAAAAATTGGTTCAAGCACATTTTGGATAATCTGAATGACCCACTTAACAAAAAAATCTTTTTTGTGGGAAATTGTGAGAATACACAAAAGTGGAGAGAATAAGAATAATATCATGAACACACGTATACCCATCACCCAGCTTCAGCGTTTATCAGATTCTGCCAGTCTTGGTTTTCTCTAATTATTCCCCTGATGTATTTTATAACAAATCCCAAAGATCACATCATGTCACTCAAAAATACTCGTGTGTGTAGGATGACCCTCCGGCCACTGAGCAGTCACTTCATGTCAGTCCCTATGTTTGCATTTGCATTCACTGCCGTCCCAAGTGACAAGAAATGCCATTTTGCTTGTCCTTGATTAATGAGCAAATAAGAGAGGTGGAATTAACATGTAAATGATGCATTTGCTGAGTGATAATGGAGAAGGATTTCAGTGTAGTCCAGACTGAAAGAAGTGGCCACAAAGTGAGTCCTCTCTGGACCCTCCCTCCCAGGGTCCCGCAGGCGCTACCCCTAGTGAGTGCGTAGCAGCAGGAGCGCTGTTTGGTTTTAATCAAATAAATTATGTGATACAGATTTTACCAATCTGTAAAAGTCATCAGCAAATTACTGGTGTGTGGATTTCTTTGGACTCGTGAGTTTGCTTTTGTGTAGTTTGTAAGTCTGATTGTTTATTGTAGTAGAGTGGTATGAACACAAGGCGTTTCTACCCAGCTGTACATCTGTGTGTATGTCTTGGGGCCTGTGAGACCTTCGGCTGTGTCCAGTGCTCCCTCGTGCTTCCCAGATTTGAAGGCAGCCCTCTGGCCATTCCTCAGCTAGACAGTCACAGGGCTGGTGTCATATGTGAAGGGAGAACATGGGCCTCAGAATCAGACTGACTGTGACCTGGGACACTTGACTTCATTTTCATTGCTTTCCTGATCTGAAAATGTGATAATGACCTGTACATTTTGGGATCATTGTGAGTATTGAGTAAAATTATTCCTGTAATCGTGCATGGTGCTTGACATGCAGTAGCTTGCTCAGGTATAGTGCAATGATTTTCTGATTTCATATTCACCCTTCTATTTTCCTTTAATTACTTTCCTTTTGACATGATTTCTAGAGGCAGATCACATTGTTTTCTTCTGCATGCCTTCTAGATTGTCTGTGTCCCGCACAGTTCAGCAGAAACATGACCTGAGCAGCTGTGAGTAGTTTGAGTATTATTGCTGGGGTCGCCCCTCCCTGCCCTTTTTTTAAAACAAACAAACAAACAAACAATTGTAGTAGCAAGGTGAATTCATAAGATTCATTTGCAGTGAAACTTTCCACTAAATGTGTGCAGGAGAAATAAGAAGCAGCAGCAGTTCTTGCTGCCGTCATTGCAAGTCCTGCACAGTGACATTAATCTCGGAGTGTCTCTAGGTGGCTGTTCTCTTATTACTTGAATTGTATTGAATACTAATTATGTTCTAGAACCTTCTGCCTTCTTTAGAATGATTTATAGTTGTTAAAATATTAATAGTAAACCACTCTTACTCCTTGTTGTCCACTAACGAAACGATATGAAGATTTTTAATTGATTCATAAATACTCATATAAGAAGATACTTTCTTCATCTAGGAACTAAACAAGTAGAGTTTCTCTTTTTTAGGGACCTGTGTTGAGAGGGGACCTTAATTTTATGTAAATTTTCTTTATCTCACAGATAAACATGAGGCTCTTTGGTAAAATGCTAAAATAGCTGGTTAATAAGTCACATTTCCCAAAGAACAGGGCCTCTTAGGTGGTGGAAGGGCTTGGGGCCTTTCTCTTGTAGGCAGCTGTTTATTAGGCGCTTATAAATAGGCCTCCATAGGACTCGGGTTTGGGGATGTTTACAAGTCACTGCTGTCTTAATGGTGAGTGGCTTTTAACTTGATACAAACAGATGGATTGAAATGCTGTGCACTCCCAGCCCAGTTCATATGCTGTTTTCACTACTTAGGAAGCCGCTTGGTGGGAGCAGTTTGATCACGGAGGAAGGTGAATGGTTAATCCTTCTGTCAACTGTGCAAGCTCAGCATAGCTTTTGGTTTTGTTGTTCTATTGTTAAGCCTGGAGTCATTCAGGATTCCTTTTAAGCTGCTTTCAAGTAGAGGGGCTTTGTAGTTCATGTGCATACTGTGTAAGGCCATGTTAGGAGAAGGAAAGGCTTCAAGGGAATTTATCTTGATACGGTGAAGACTGATGGTTACAGTGCAGTCTACCAAACAGCAACTAGTAAAACAAGCAAAACGTATTGCCACTGTTTGACAATCTCCTGTCTTTGGTGTACCTCTGGAGTAGAATGCCTTACAGGGCAGCAGGCTTCCTTTGCAGAGCTCTTGGCCTCCAGGCACCTGCCTCTTCCTGCTTAGGCTGCCCTCACCCCATTGCCTCCGGCGCCCTGGAGTTTCTGTGTAATGGAATCTCCCCGGATTGCAAACCCCATTAGAGCCCAAGAAAGTCTAGAATGGTTAATCTCTATGACAGGAGACTTTAGGAGACATTTCTGGGAGTCCCATTTGCCTCTAGGTTTCATGAAGGAGGTCAGAAAACAAGTGATGTTTCTGTCTGTGATGTTACCTGGATTGTAACCCAGGACCTAATTGGGATGTGGAGGAGAAGTGATGGCATGAAAGGTATTTGAACTCATTTTAATTTACATCCCTATGGGATAGTTATTAGAAGTTCATCACATCATTCCTAATCAGTTTTCAACATTTGGGTGATAAACTAGGCTGCTGGATCTGTCTGTTTTCTCCTCCTGGCTTTAAACATTGTGTTCCTCTGACTGTGAGCCACCCCCTGATTGGGTCCTACTGCTGGGTTCTAACCATACAGCCATTTTTGGGGGGTGTTTATGCGATACAGCCTCTTATTGATGTAGATGTTGTATGTACTTTGCATTTGTAAAACGTGGAAAACTAGTTACTCTGATGTTCTGAATCAAGATATAGAAGGGAATGGGGTGTGTAAGTGTGAGTTAATTGGGAGGGGGGAAGGGGGGCAAGATTAGGGGAGTGAGCCTATGTAACAGCATGAAATTGGTTTTAATTTTGAATTAATTTTGTTTGCATTGCTTAATGATAGCAATTAGTTTTCCAGGTTTTTAATTTAGACTAGTTTTTTTCTGGGGGGGAGTAATTATCCAAAGCAGAAAAATATCAAATGTCTTTTCTACCCTAAGGTACATTTATGTTTGGGGAAAACCACATATGCGTATGGAGTACCATAAGGTCCTAGGTATATTTCCAAAAAAGACCTTGCAGGCACTCGTTACCTGGTTACTGTCTGTTGCAGGCATCAGCAGCCTGCATGGACTGTCAGAGACCCCTCTGTAAGTAACAGTGAGGGTTGCAGTTGTTCCTTAGCTGTAGGGCCATTTGGAAACTTGTATCACTGAAGTTGTAACCAAGTGAGACTAAGTATTTTTTTTCACCTGTTTTTAAGGACACCTTGACTCTTGTTGCTCATTCTTTATTGCAGATTTGCATTTTATGTGTTTTCCATGTAGCCAGTAGTTGAGATTTAATAAAATTAGAAGCTGGCACTTTTTTTTTTTTTTTTTAAGTGCAATAATGTGGAGAGGAAGAGTATAGTGACTCCTAGCACTGCCTTGATGTGTGTCAGAGGCCAGCAGTGTTAGCCAGCATTGCTACAGGATAAAGGCTTAGTGCAGTTGTGGAACTAGATTAAAACCACAGAGCCTGCCAGAAGGGTGCCAAGAACTCCCAGGGATGGGTGGAGGGTATGGAAAACCACTGAGACAGCTTCAGGGCCAGGGATAGGGTAAAGGGAATAAAATGGAACATAGGAAAGCTCTCACCATTGCCAGCCATGCTGGTGGGGGATCATTTTCAGCACCTGGGGTGCTGGGAGTCCTGGGGTAACTGCTGTCCATAGGTCTCAGACTGTCCCGAGTCTGGGTTTCGCAGGCTGTCAGGGTTTTGTACCCGCCCGATGCTCCTGGAGACCTTTGCCTGCCGGAGTGACTGGAGGAGTTCATGTAATCAGTTAATGCACCAAGATCAAGAGAAATGGGCACGGTGACCGTTGTTTTCCTGAAAAGAAGACAAGATGCAAAACCATTAATAAAAAATTGACATCTTAACAGGTTTTGCAGGTTGAACATGAAGCGTGTGTAGCCTGAGTCTCTTCCTTTATGGTACAAGGGAGGGACGGGAAGGAGCTGAGCACAGTGTGCTCCTTCCCCTGCCTCCGCACATGTCTGGCAGGAGAGGGAAGCTGGGTCTGTGGCACCCAGTGGGACTCTGGGCTGACAGAGTGGCAAGAGATGCAACCCGTCTTCAGCCATGTTTTCTTTGTCCGCAGCGAGGAGGTCTGCAAGCGCGGCTTCACGGTGATCGTGGACATGCGCGGGTCCAAGTGGGACTCCATCAAGCCCCTTCTGAAGATCCTGCAGGAGTCCTTCCCCTGCTGCATCCACGTGGCCCTGATCATCAAGCCAGACAACTTCTGGCAGAAACAGAGGACTAATTTTGGCAGTTCTAAATTTGAGTTTGAGGTAACTTCCCCTGTGTGGCTAGACCCACTAAACAAGTTGGTGTGGTTTACTAAAAGCTGTTGAGGCTAATGATTTTTTTTTTAAACCACATATTAAACAGGAGCTGCATATCTTACGAACACATGATATGTAAAATTAGTTATTGCATGAAACGACAGAGCTACGTTCATTATCCAAGTGAACTGTTTTACCCACATGGACTTAGGTTTCAGTTCCCTTGGATTGGGTGATGGGCTGTTGAGTTGTGAGGCCTTGGCAGAGAAGCTTGCTTGCTGCCTTGGATTTCACTTGACAAACAGCTTTACCAGGCAGCACAGTGGCTTTGCATGGTTACAGATTCATTCTCCTTGCCTCAGCCCTGGAGATGAGGGAATGTTAGGGATAAATGCGCAACTTCAGAGTCCCTAAGTCTCAACCTGTCATGGATAATGGAGGGAATGCACGTATTAGGCCTCTGATTTCTGAAAATGGAGATAGTGTGTTAAAAACTGCGCAGAGTCCTGAATTCAGTTAGGCATGGAAGATTGCCATCTATCAGTGGTAAAAACAAAACAAAACCCTCAGCCCACTAATTATTTTCCTTCCCACTGTAACCTCCTCTCCTTAAGCTACCAAGGTTCTGACAAGGCCTTCAGTGCAGTTAGTTTAATGAGGTGATTACGGGAGGAAAGTCTTCCTGCCGGCTTGAAACTTGATTCTTGCTCCATTTGGAATAAGATTTTAATATTTTCTAATAAGAAGCTATGATTTTTGGTTGAATGCTTCCTCTGGCAAATCTGCTCAAATGTTAGGTTTCAGTGGATGTATTCATATATTTTAAGGTAAACAGTAATAATATTAAACATCAGACAGTGTTAATACTTAATCTTTAGGTCATAATGCTATACTTTTCAAAGTGTTTGCACAGGTATATTACTTGGATTTTTTAATTCTTTCCATAGTGCTCACTTTTCTATCCGAAATCTGAACTTAGTTTTAAATTTGAAACTACTCAGGAGGTTTACTGCACTCCATCAGAAAGATGAACCCAGTAAGCCTATTTCTTCGTAGAGAATAGGAAATAATTTTGGAGGACAGTTTATTGGGCATTAATTATTTTCTTGATGCAGAATTGAAAGTGCATTGTATTTAATTGTAAGTGTTTTAAGTAAAAATAATGGTCTGGCAATACAATTCATACAGGTTTTTCCAGTCTAGTTTTCATCTCTGCCTCGGGGTTCTTTTTTTTTTTTTTTTTTTTTTTTGAGACGGAGTCTCGCTCTGTCGCCCAGGCTGGAGTGCAGTGGCGCGATCTCGGCTCACTGCAAGCTCCGCCTCCCAGGTTCACGCCATTCTCCCGCCTCAGCCTCCGAGTAGCTGGGACTACAGGCGCCCGCCACCACGCCCGGCTAGTTTTTTTTTTTTGTATTTTTAGTAGAGACAGGGTTTCACCATGTTAGCCAGGATGGTCTCGATTTCCTGACCTCGTGATCCACCCTCCTCGGCCTCCCAAAGTGCTGGGATTACAGGCTTGAGCCACCGGGTTCTTAAAGGCACCAGTTTTTCTGTGGAACTTGTTACACTGTTACCAGCCTCTCTCTGTCCCCGCCAGTGATTGCCTCTGTGGAGATTATTAAAAGTTCAGCAGGGCCGGGTGTGGTGGCTCATGCCTATAATCCCAGCACTTTGGGAGGCTGAGGCAGGTGGATCACGAGGTCAGGAGATCAAGACCATCCTGGCTAACACAGTGAAACCCTGTCTCTACTAATAATACAAAAAATTAGCCGGGCATGGTGGTGGGCGCTTGTAGTCCCAGCTACTTGGGAGACTGAGGCAGGAGAATGGCGTGAACCCAGGAGGCAGAGCTTGAGTGAGCCGAGATTGTGCCACTACACTCCAGCCTGGGCAACAGAACAAGACTCTGTCTCAAAAAAAAAAAAAAAAAAAAAAAAATGTCCAGCAAACGAGAGAGGAATGGGCCTATGGTAGGATTGTAGGCAGAAGGGCTGGATCAGGAGTCATCCCTCTTTCTAGCTCTGCTGCCTTCTGCTGTTTCTTTTGCCAACCAGCATGCCAAACCAGCCCTTCTTTGTTTTCTCTTTTGGTTCTAGGTCACAACTCTTTCTCCTTCACTTTTGTCTTTGCATTTAATCATCCCCGCTCCCCTCATGTTTTCCTTGAGGCATATTAATATTAATCTGCTTCACACTGTAATAGGTGAGGTTAAGATTTCTTGCTCAGGCCAGGCACAGTGGCTCATGCATATGATCCCAACACTTTGAGAGGCTAAGGGAGGAGGACTGCTTGAGGCTGGGAGTTTGAGCCCAGCCTGAGAAAGTTAGCGAGAGCCTGTCTCTATATTTTGTTTTAAAAATTAGCCAGGTGTGACCAGGCGTGGTGGCGCACACCTGTAATCCCAGCACTTTGGGAGGCCAAGGCGGGCGGATCACAAGGTCAAGAGTTCCAGACAACCTGGCCATCATGGTGAAACCCCGTCTCTACTAAAAATACAAAAATACGCTGGACGTGGTGGCAGTCACCTGTAATCCCAGCTACTCGGGAGACTGAGGCAGGAGAATCGCTTGAAATCGGAAGGCAGAGGTTGCAGTGAGATGAGGTTGCGCCACTGCACTCTAGCATGGGCAACAAGAGCAAAACTCTGTCTCAAGCTTTACAGTGTGCAGTGATCGCCATACTCTACTTCAGTCTGGAAGACAGAGCAAGACCCTGTCTTTTTTTTTTTTTTTTTAAAAAAAAAAAAAAAAGGCTGGACGTGATGGCTCATGCCTGTAATCCCAGCACTTTGAGAGGCTGAGGTGGGTGGATCATTTGAGGTCAGGAGTTCCAGACCAGTGTGACCAACATGGTGAAACCCCATCTCTACTAAAAATACAAAAAAATTAGCCTGGCGTGGTGGTGGGCGCCTGTAGTCCCAGCTACTCAGGAGGCTGAGGCAGGAGATCACTTGAACCTGGGAGGCATAGGTTGCAGTGAGTTGAGATCGCACCACTGCACGCCAGCCTGGGTGACAGAGCAAGACTCCATCTCAATAATAATAATAATATATAAAGATTTTTGCTTAGATTGTAATTGACTAAAATTTTGTCACTGTTAAATTGCAGTGTAGTACAGATTATATACAACTCTAGGACTGTTCAGAATCACAGCAGATTATTGCAATGAATAAAGCATTGCCTCTGTCCTTAGCTCTGTCAAATGAGCCTCTGCCAGCTTTCTTGCCACCTCCTGAATATTTTCTAAATTTTTATAAACTCATTCATATCCCATCATCTGTTATTTGATGGGCAGTGGGGTTAGGCTTAGGCAAGATGAATGACAGGGTGGTCTGGTTGGAGCAGCATTCGTCATTTAATAGGCAGCCCACATGTAATTGAATTTAGAGTGACATTGTGCTTAAAAGGGTTTTGATGCCCATGAGCAAGACGTTTGTGTAATAGCAAGTAGTAGAAAACCTCCACAGAGTTTCTGGCTTGGATGAAAAAGAATGGGTAGAAGAATGCATTGATGTAAGTGAAATTTCCGCATTGTTTGCTCTGAACTTGCAATTTAACCTGTTTCCTGGTTTAATGTGTCTGTTATAGTGGGTTAATCTCCACCTTCTTGGAAAGAAATCTCATTTCTTTAGCTCTCATGAAATACACGATTCTACAGTTTTAGGTATTCCAACTGACATACGTGTGTTGCTATAATGGATTTGTCTTTCATTGTACTGATAATGCTTCTTTCATCTACATTTATTTTTATGGGTCCAGAACCAGGTATGTTGTTTTCTATAAATAGATTAACTTTAAAAACCTGTGACTGAGCATTGCAAATTGCATTATGTTAAAACTATATAAAATTGGTTCATCTTCTCATACGTGATTTTTTTTCCCTTAAGACAAATATGGTCTCTTTAGAAGGCCTTACCAAAGTAGTTGATCCTTCTCAGCTAACTCCTGAGTTTGATGGCTGCCTGGAATACAACCACGAAGAATGGATTGAAATCAGAGTTGCTTTTGAAGACTACATTAGCAATGCAACCCACATGCTGTCTCGGCTGGAGGAACTTCAGGACATCCTAGCTAAGAAGGAGCTGCCTCAGGATTTAGAGGGGGCTCGGAATATGATCGAGGAACATTCTCAGCTGAAGAAGAAGGTGATTAAGGCCCCCATCGAGGACCTGGATTTGGAGGGACAGAAGCTGCTTCAGAGGATACAGAGCAGTGAAAGCTTTCCCAAAAAGAACTCAGGCTCAGGCAATGCGGACCTGCAGAACCTCTTGCCCAAGGTGTCCACCATGCTGGACCGGCTGCACTCGACACGGCAGCATCTGCACCAGATGTGGCATGTGAGGAAGCTGAAGCTGGACCAGTGCTTCCAGCTGAGGCTGTTTGAACAGGATGCTGAGAAGGTAAAGACGGGGAGGCTAATGCCTCAGTGGACATGGGGGAAGCCAGTGCTGGTGGGCTCGGGTGGAAGGAAAGAGAAAAGGTGGAGAATGGTAAGGCTGCGCTCACCGTGTGTGCTCTAAACCAGTGAGGGTCATTTCAGAAACAGCACTGAAATCTGTTTTCCAGTTTTACTTATTGTGCAATACAGTGCTGTTTTAGAAAATTTGAGTTCAAATTACTTATGCTTTGGTCTAGGATGCCTGTAAGATAGGAATGGTATTTTCACTTAAAAAAGTGAACATTTCGGCCATGCTTGGTGGCTCACGCCTGTAATCCCAGCCCTTTGGGAGGCCGAGGTGGGCTGATTAGCTGAGGTCAGGAGTTTGAGACCGGTCTGGCCAACATAGTGAAACCCCGTCTCTACTAAAAACACAAAAATTAGCTGGGTGTGGTGGCACGCCCCTGTAATCCCAGCTACTTAGGAGGCTGAGGCAGGAGAATCGCTTGAACCCATGAGGCAGAGTTTGCAGTGAGCCAAGATCGTGCCACTGCATTTCAGCCTGGGCGACAGAGTGAGACTCTGTCTTAAAAAAAAAAAAAGAAAAAAAAGTGAAAATTTCACAGGGTTATGTTATTGACAGAACACCGTTCCGATCTATTGAGTATGTTTTTAAAATCAAGACGAGTAATGTGTTAAAAGTAACAGTTTCTGGGTAATATAGTCAGTAATGACCTCTAGTCTTATGCTTTATTCTTATGCGCCAGGCAGACCAACTGGTCAAAGTGAATCCTTATCAATTACTGGCTAATTGAATCTTAGCAATGTGAAAACTGGGCACTTATTCATAGGTATGTGTTGCAAGCCATGAACATGGGTGAATTAATCATTGAGTTTTATTTGAGCTCACTGAATTTTATATTACATGGACAGGAGAATATTTTGTAAAGTAAAAATCCACGTTAGAATTCTTGGATGTGAAAGGACTTTTCGAAAGGTGACAATCCGGTGTTTTTGTTACCAAAGCTTTTAACATATCTGCCAGTGTTCTTTTGTTTTAAATAGCACCTTGTCTAAGACACTGGAATACCTTCCTTTCAATTACTAGAAAAACAGGCTACTGTTCCTGGGATTCTGGTTCAAGTCATGGTAGCAATGCTAATTGATGACAGTCATCTATATTTTCTTAAATGTTTTCATTTGCAAATGTCTTAATTGACATCCTTGTCCAGGTAACATCTGTATTGTACCTTAAGGGAGATGCTATTGTTAGTTTTTCCTGCCTGTTTTATTTTTACAGTAAATTTTATGGGTTTGTAATCTGCACAGGTGTCTATGTACTTCTTGATTAAACAGTCTCATCTTTTAGTCATTGATATTTCTGTCAGTAACCTGTGGGCACAGCAGAACCCATCCAAAGACCCATAAGTTCCTAATTTCACCCTAACAGGTCTTTAATTGAAGCTCATGGTGGCAAATTAAGTAGTTCAGCATGGCAGGGAGACAGGACCGGGAGTCAGAGGATCAGAGTTTTTAATTAGCCCAGGGGATTAGAATAACTCTCTTTACTTATCTGCTTCTTAATTGCTTCTCTGTAAGAGGAACACATCAGATAAGATTTTCTGGTAGGTCCTGCAAGTTCAGAACTGCTGACTTGTTCTCTGAAGTAAAGACTCTTCTGAGAGAGTCAGACAGCACTTGAAGTTGTCCAGGGAAGGGAGTTGCCCTTTCTTGGTACTGCGCCATCTATGGGCCTGTGCAGCAGTTTCTCTTTCTGGAGTGATTCCAGGTTGTCTTTTTCCTTCTGGTAGATGTTTGACTGGATCACACACAACAAAGGCCTGTTTCTAAACAGCTACACAGAGATCGGGACCAGCCACCCTCATGCCATGGAGCTCCAGACGCAGCACAATCACTTCGCCATGAACTGTATGGTAAGACACTCAGAACAGCTGGACCCTGCCACGTGACAGTGTTTTAGCAAATGGGAGGCATTTGGCAGATGCTGGGCTGGGCTCTCAAGGGGCCCTCAAAGTGGCTGTTGATTGTAGCAGCTGACCTTCACATGCAGGGTGTTCCCTAGGGTTCCATTGTCTCAGTATCCCACATTTTAAGTTTTAAACAAAAGTGAAAACAAGCAAACAGATGAACCAGTGAAACTTGAACCAATGACTTGGCTAGTTCACCACAGACACTTCAGATGCCGGCTCCTGTGCTCCGCCTCATAGGAGCCCATGGGGGCCCCAGCAAAGCTGCTGGGAGGCACAATGGGTCCCGCAGACGGAGCGCTGTCAGTTTCCTGGCTGCTGTTCATGACAGCGAAAGGAGCCAGCCTGCTGCTGACCTCAGGGCACTCGCTAGTTCTCCTGAGGCATGAGATTTCCTTCCGAGCTGAGCTGGAGTACTGGGGTCTGGCCCTTAGCCTTCCGTGGGATCCCCTGGCCCTCTTTAAGGTTGTTGCGTCTGCTACTCTTGGCTGTTGTGACTCCATCAGGATCTTAGAGGCTGACTGTAGGACTACATCACAGAAACCAAAACCAAACTAAAACACTGAATTTTGAGTAGCACTTCTGTTACAGTTTTATAGTTAATATTACTAAAACTGTATGTTCTATAGGACATTTGCTTGATTCTGTAGTCTGTGAAGCTTCTAGAAATTTCCTCTTCAGGGACAAAGAGTTTTGGTTTGGACTTTAAGCCAGCCTTGTGAGGATTATCCACTCTTAAACCTTGTAACGTTTGTTGTAGAGCATTAAAGCAATATGAACCAGCCTGGGCAACACAGCAAGACCCCATCTCTAAAAATAAAATAAAATAAAAATAAAACATTAGCCAGGTGTGGTGGTGCACACCTGTAGTCCCAGCTATTTAGGAGGCTGAGGCTGGAGGATCACTTGAGCCCAGGAGTTGCAGGCAACAGTGAGTTATGATCACGCCACTGCATTCCAGCTTGGGTGACAGAGCAAGACCTTGTCTCAAAAACAAAAATACGAATCAGGTAATATGAAGACAGGGTTTTTGTTTAAGTTAATTCAGTAAGATGCCATTTAATTAAAATATAGTCAACTAGGTGCTACAGTTTAGGTAGTTTCAAAGATAAGATTTTACAATATAATTTTTAGCAATAAATGCCGTCAGAAACTTTTACATCTGTTCTAGAATTTAAAGTAAGAGAATTTCTGGTTTGAATCATCAAACCTGGGCATAGATAAAAATTTCTTTGTAAAAAATTGCTGTCAGTTTTTTTAGAATTTTCTGAAACTTTTGGCAAGAGACCATTCAGTCATGCCACATACTTTAAAAACTAGAAATACTAAAATATGTGCTAGAAATGAACAGAAAAATATATTCTCTCTTCCCCCTCTCTTCACCTTTATTAGTGGCAGATTTAGGACTCAAGGGAGTAGGAACCATAGTGTAGAAGACAGGAAAATGGGTTGCGGACGTAGAGGCTTTTAATTCTGAGTTTCTTATTTGCCATGTGACCTTGGGAAGGCTGTTTAACCTCTTTGAGCCTTAGTTTCCTAGTCTGTAAACTGGGGGTAATACCTGCCTTCCATGGTGTTACATGTATAGGTAAAATACAAAACATATTGCTTGACACGGAGTAAGTACTGTATAAATGTTAATTCTTACCAGTGATGTTATCAATATAATTAAAGATGCACTTAAAGCAGGTAAGAAACTTAAAAGTATGAGTTACAGCTATTTTTGGGGGGGGAGTTTGAGTATATTTTCTAATTTTCTACAATATATTTCTGTTACTTTTCTAAGTCAAACTTGTAATACAATGCATGTGGGTAGCTCGGTGCTGTGGTGGTGACGCCTGCTGAGGAGCTTTCTGGACCAGGCCTACTCCTTGTGTTGAATACCTCCACGAATCCCTAGTATCTGTGACATTTAGTAATGCAGGGCAAGGGTATTTAACCTTCAGTCCCTTCTGCTCGCTGTAGTGTTTTGAATAATTTCTGACGAAATAAGGATACTAAATACCATTATGCCAAGTTAACAGCTTTTAAAGAAAGCATATTAAGGGATACCAACAATTATGCACGTTCTACTATAACAGATATTTGTAAAAACTATGATGATAAGAATGTAGGTGTAGGTACTTTTAATTTAGGGAATTGCACATTGCCATATTTATGTCCAGGCTGTAGATTTATGTGTGCTAGAAGTGATGGAGAGATGGAAAAAGCATCATACATAGACTAGTAAAACCTGTTTTTCTATAAAAGTAATACAGGAAGCTGTAACCACCTAGGTATGGGTGAGTAGGGTCAGTGGTTGTCACAACAGAGCCATCCAAAGGGACTTCTCTTCTCCAGATCCTAACAGAGCGCATCTTGTCCTTTTCCTAACAGACCTGTTGGACTGGCTTTTTCTCTTTTAAGGATATAGAGAAAGCAAAATTAGCAAATCTAGTTTCCTGTCACTTTACTAGGAGGGAGGAAAAGAGAGAAAGAATGCACTTGGGAATGGGAGACCTTGCTTTTAATTTACCGGATACCAGTTAGAGCATTAATGCCACACGAGCCAGAGAGGTCACCTCACTGAGCATGGCTTGACTGTTGCAGCTTCTTTCTGCGACTCCAGACATGCGATGTCTGTTAGCTGATTCTAGCCTTCAGATGTAGCCCGGAGATGTAACCCTGAGGCTGGAGTCCTGTGGCTCTAATTCCAGACACAGGCAACTCCACCAAGTTCTGGTTTGGGTCAGAAATAGAGGGAAAGGATGAATTTCAAGAAGATACAAAGAAAGAATGAACAAGTGAGTTCTTTCAGCCGCTGACTTGGGGGGACTGCAGGCAGCAAGGGACAGGAAGGAGGCTGTTGTGGGGTCCCTGTTCGAGGCAGTGGGAGATTGGCCCAGAGGGGTCGTGTGAAAAGCGAGAGAAGTGGGGAAAACGTAGAGGAGTTTGGATACATCAGGAAATCAGACTGGGGCAACATTGAGAGGAGCCAAAGATG
Organism: Papio anubis; assembly: GCF_008728515.1. Taxonomy (NCBI): domain Eukaryota; kingdom Metazoa; phylum Chordata; class Mammalia; order Primates; family Cercopithecidae; genus Papio; species Papio anubis. The sequence goes on from NC_044980.1 coordinate 13,642,127, forward strand.
TAGCTACAATTTTGGGGGACCCACGGGGAGAGGTGAGGTGGTAACAGTGCACAGAAATAATAAATACATGAACAACAGCAACTTCAGCAGATTTGCTGAAGGTCTGAATCCCCACCATCCACCACACCACACGATGTGATACTGAGCCTTAAAGAACCCTGGAGGTGGAAAGGGAAACTCCATAGTGAGAGCTTGTTCTGCAAAAAGGGTGGGTTTTAAAAAATCCCTGTTTTTGAAATAAACTGATAGACTCGAAGAGAGGAATTTTGACAGAGTAGAAAAGCTTTATTTAAAATTTGAGCATAGCATTGTTGTGTTTTTACTGCAGTTCATATTCCTGAGAGAAGGTGGATCTATTTACAGAGTATTTTCTGTTGGCACCAAAAAATGACTTGGGCGTATGTAGAAAGGAGAGCTTGCTTTCACACAAATAGCCTTTGGTTGCTAGGTATGTGTTTTTGGGTTTCTGGGTTCTAGTTAAAACCCAGAGCGCTGGGTCCCTCAGTTCTCCGTGACTGCCTGGCAGCAGGCTTGCCATCTGGACCCTGTTCAGTATTTGAAGCCAAGAAGTGAGTAATAGTATATTTGTGTGCACCCACTTGTGTATTTGATTGCTTTGTGCTGGACAATTATGCCTTTCAGCTAGTTGATTTGTAATTTTACAGTTTTAAAAATAGAAATGGAAACCAATACTTCAAGTTTATGGAAATCTAGAGAGCAAATATGTATAATATTATAAAATCAGGTGATGCTCCTGGGAAAGGTGTGATCACTGGTAGAAGCCTGTGTTTCAGCAGGTGGTATCTGGGCTTCTTAGAAGGGAGACTCTTATTTGCTCTCCCCTGAGGAGCCCTCTTTTCCTGCCCACTTTGCAGAACGTGTATGTAAATATAAACCGCATCATGTCGGTGGCCAATCGCCTGGTGGAGTCTGGCCACTATGCCTCGCAGCAGATCAGGCAGATCGCGAGTCAGCTGGAGCAGGAGTGGAAGGCATTTGCGGCAGCCCTGGATGAGCGGAGCACCTTGCTGGACATGTCCTCCATTTTCCACCAGAAGGCCGAAAAGGTCAGTGCCTCGAACCCCCAGCCCACGAGGTGGTAACCAGAATAGTTCTTCCTCCATGAATATTGGTGTGTGTGCAAACACTCCTTTGTAGCACATACTGTGAGCTCCGCATGTGAGCTCTGAAGTCACTCGGCCCTGAGTTTGAATTCCAGCTCTCTTAGTCCTTGCTGCGCAACCTTAGGTAAGTGACTTAACCTCTCTGGTTTGTTTTCTCATTTGTAAAGTAGAAATAAAAGTACCTGCTTGAGTGGACTGTTGATGTAAATGTGATGCTAGGTGCCCCACGCAGTGCCCAGCACGATAAGCACTAAGAAGTGGCAGCTGCTCTTCTCTTCCCCTCCTCTCCTGGCTCCTTCTTTCCTCTAATTCCTTGTTGATAGTGCTTTATTACTCCAGTTGGGATGCTTTGGCAGCAAGGAACAGAACGCCCATCAGTGGTACAGACGTCAAGGGTTTACTTTTCTCATAAACTGCGAAGTTCTAAGGCATAGGCACCTCCAGCTGCACGGCTACAGAGGGGTGGTGTCTGCCGCCCTCAGGCTTGCTGGGCCTCCCGTCACAGTCGGGGCAGCACACCTCAGCTCCACACACCAGCTCCTCAGCCACAGTGCCCACCCTCCGCAGGGATGGCTGTAGCTGTTTTTGCCTGCCAGTTTATAAGGGAAGCATTTCCAGAGGCCCCGCCCCCTGCACGCTTCCCCTCAGTTCCCATTGGCTAGTCTTTGGGTACACATCCATGCCTTGCTGCAAGGGGTGGGGGAAAGGGTGGATCTGGTGTTTAGCCTCCGTAGGGAGGTGCTGCCAGCAAGGGTGAGGGAGGAAAATGGCTTTTTTGGGTACACAATCGACAGTGTCTTTCATAATTACAAACTTAGCTACATGGCATCTGACTTTGGTTTCATTTGCTGACAGATGTGCTGTGTCAAAATTTCTAGTTTAAGAAGTAATGGGTAATATACGCCCCCAACACTCCCCACACCTCCACTTAAGCAAACTTGCTTAAATAAAAACTCTCTGAAAGTAGCAAAATGGAAGGGATTTGCTCATGACTCAGACTTTATTATTGGAAGGTGAGCAGCACAGTGAATACCTTTTCAAGATGGGGAAGAGGAAAACGGTTGCTTAATTTAAAAAGGAAGAATATCAGTGTATCTTCCTCAGGGTTAATTTTTGGGGGAAAGATTGCATTCAGGGATTTGCATGGATGCTTCTTAAAAAGGAAATAGTATCTCTTTAATCTAGAAACAGTCTCTGTTGAAGAGTGAAGAAGTCAATAAAGGAAGATAGAGGCCCCAACTTGCCTAGGCTTTTGGCAGGGCAGTCAGAATGTTGCACAAGACACTAATTAGCAGTGGTCTCAACTCTAGAAACCTTTAAAGTATAAAGCAAGAGAGGAAGCTGAGTGATATATAAAGAGAAGCAAACCTTTGTAGCATCATGTAAAAGCTGAGAGTTTCAATGGTAGGATTTTTCTATTTTCTAACTTTATGCATTTGACTAATTTTGTGATAAAAGATAGACAAAAGCCCACACACAAAAACAGCTTTTTAAAGTAACAGGAACTCCTTCAGCATAAATAGAACCATCGTCATGACCCTGTAGCCATCTCCGATCCTTATCGTAGTACAAAGTAACAACACACTTGATCATTTGGCAGTAAGATGATACGAATGAATTTGAAGCAGGACAAGCTGCGTGGGTGAATGTTAGATAGGCTGAAGCGTAACACACAGAGAACATCTTTCATAAACATGACGGGATTCAGAAATATAAATAAACCCAGAGATTAATTGCTGCTGTGACCTGCCTGAAAATAATCTGGAAACATGGGTTCCATGGGGCATTTTCCTTCCAGTGTTTTATTATAAAAAATTTTAAACATACAGCAAAATTGAAAGCCTGGGGTTTTCTCATCTGGATAAAATGAAAGACTGTAATTTATGGATTTGAAGGAAATGAAACTAGGCGAACACATTATTGAACAGAATTTCATAGGACGCTGCATAAACCGGAAGGAGGCCTGAAGTCTCAGTGCATATAAGGTGGCCAGAGAAGAAGCCAAATTCGAGCAAAGGGACAGTAATCTAATGAAGAAGGGGCCCAGCGTGCATTCCAGACCTTAACGAAGCAACAAGGCCTGCACGTAGACAGCTGAAATGCACAGATGGGAGATTAGGACGTCTTCAGAAAGATGGTCCTTACTTGCAAGTAAAAATGAATTGTATCTCATCCCCCCCCCTCACTGAAGAAGAGTAAGATCCTTGAAATTCTGATGCTCATCACTAAAGTGGTTTTCTTCTCCCAACAGAGCAATCCCGAGTATAGGTCAACGTTGTTCCCTCATTTTAAATGGTTTGCCTTCTAGTTATGCTCAAGCTGTTTCCATAAACTCAGTCTGGAAAGGACCAGAAACTTGGACGTCCTAAGTAGGTTTCCATCATAGTCACCTCTTTGAATCACATCCAGAGTGTTCATGTGGAATTTAAATCTGATTAGGGGGACATAAGGCTCAAATATGTGACCCCATGGTTAATGAGCTTACTAATGGCAGCCGCCTTCTCTGTAAGGATTACATCTCTTAGCCGCACCGTCCAGCCCTGCCCTCTCTCTCCATGGGTGTTCTTATGCTAGCGTTTGCTGTGGCTTTATAAACATAACTCTGAAGTTAAAGCTAGATGAGAGTGATTCATAGATGGTATAACTTCCATAGATGTGTCAGCCAGTGTGTCTTGTGTCCTCATCTCCAGTGAAGGTGTGGGATCACGGTATCCGTTCACAAACATGTGGACACACAACCACAGTGTTAATGTTGTTACTGGTAGATGTTGCGTAGGCGCTTCAGCCTTCGCTTGTCTTGGTCATGTGCTATATCCACAGCACAGACCCTTTATATTAAGAAGCTTTCACAGCAAATACCATTAGAATTACATTTTTATGAAACAAAATGACTTGATTTTGCTATAGCTTAAAATCTCCTTTTACGGTGACCTCAGGCTGCACTGCCCATTGTGATGGCCTGTCACCACGTGTGACTGTTGAAGCTACTCAGAGTTAAATAATAAGAGGATAAAATCATTTTAAAAATAGAATTAAAATAATAGTTGCTTATTCACCATATTGGGAGCAACATGTGGCCAGTGGCTACTGTACTTGGCAGCACAGGTACACATTTGTGTCCGCTCGGGTAGTGCTTGTAGAGGCTTACCTATGGAGTGAACCACACGTCTGCTGAACACCTTAATTCATCTATGACTTTAGGCCTTCTGTGCTTGGATAATAACTGAAAATAAAGTAACAGTGTTTGTATAGTTCTTTAATTTTTAGAGAGCTCTTTAACATGAAATCTCATTTCATCCTTCAGTCAGCCCAGTGGAGTAGATGGGACTGTAATATTACCGTCCTGATAATCCGAATGGGGAGTGATTTGGCCATGTTTCCAAAGCTAGAACTTTCGCTGAGGTCTATTGCTGGGTCTTTCAGTTCCTGACATAATAACAAACAATTTCACACTTGCATTAATATTCTTATAAAAGTTCACTTCCCGTAAATATTTTTAGAATTAACATTTATTATAAACATGACATAGACGCAAGTTCTAAATCTAAGAAATTTCCGTCCCTTTGTCTCCTAAGTCCGGCTTAGTGCCTGTGCTCAGCTGAGGCTCCATCAAGAGGTGGCGGGGATGAGAGGTGGATGGGAGTGCAGTTCACTAGCTTCGAGGATCCCAGCTCTGGTTGGTGGGACCCAGAACAGGCAGAAGAAATGAGTGGCTCCCAGATCGCAGGCCCCCTCTGAGCAGACGGAGAGTAGTAGAGTAAATGCTTAGGAAAAGCAATCTGTTAATTATTTATCCAAGTTCTCCTCTTAAAGCTGTGTATATGAATCACTGTTCCCTCCTCTGCTTGCCTCTGTTTTGCAAACTGGGTGATCCAGGCTTCCTTCATCGTTTATTCAGCAACACATTCTTAATACCACCATTCTGCTCAGCTTCAGGATCCCCAGATCTGAAGTAGGCTCCTGATCTGAATTGACAGAGCAACATTTCATTCTCTCACACTCTCCGGCCTTCACCCCCAGTCCACCAGATGCTTTGTATTCACATATTTTGATTTACGGAGCACTTAAAGCATCAGATACTAAGCCAGCTGCTCTGATCTCATTAGACTGCAGTAGATACCTTCTGTCCTTCTCACCTCCTAAGTGTCAGGCTCTGTGCTAGACATGTTCCCCCAGCGTTGCAGTCCCAACCTGGGTTTCCCAGGATGGTAGCAGGTATGTGTTTATGTGTGTATCAGAGTGAGGGAAGTGCCAGGTGCCCCCTCGTATGATATCATTACCATATTAGAAGCTTTTCTATGAGGTTCTGTTATGAAGGTACCTGTTGAATTTTGACACCAAACTTGATCTCAGGATGCTTCTTCTTCTTCTTCTTCGTGGAATGCCTGTTGACACCCTGTTCCCTGTTCCATGAATCTCTGAATGGGGATTGTTGTGCTGGTGCTGTTGGTTTCAGACCCTCTGGGCATTCAGCCTTTCAGAAAACAATCAGGCCTAGAGCTTGCTCTGTGGAGTTTAGGGTTGTGTCTTAGAAATAAAGAACAGAGAAATGATGCTGTGCAAAACCCTCTGTAAAACCATGGCTAGGATTATTTCTTTTCTTTTCTTCTCTTCTCTTTTTTTGAGACACAGTCTCGCTCTGTCGCCCAGACTGGAGTGCAGTAGCGCAGTCTCTGCTCACTGTAAGCTCTGCCTCCTGGGTTCACGCCATTCTCCTGCCTCAGCCTCCCGAGTAGCTGGGACTATGGGAACCCACCACCTCGCCAGGCTAATTTTTTGTATTTTTAGTAGAGACATGGCTTCATTGTGTTAGCCAGGATGGTCTCAATCTCCTGACCTCGTGATCTGCCTGCCTCGGCCTCCTGAAGTGCTGGGATTACAGGCGTGTGCCACCACGCCTGGCCTTGCTAGGATTATTTCTATCACTGGGCTGTTACTAACCCAGAAAAAGGGCAGAATCCTTTGTCCACAAGGTTTTCGTGTAACACACCATCCTTCCCTGGATGTATTTTTTCAGAGAAGTATAATCAGTGCCCTCGGTGGCTCAAGCCTGTAATCCCAGCACTTTGGGAGGCCGAGGCGGGTGGATCACGAGGTCAGGAGATCGAGACCATCCTGGCTAACACGGTGAAACCCCGTCTCTACTAAAAAAAAAATACAAAAAACTAGCCGGGCGTGGTGGCGGGCGCCTGTAGTTCCAGCTACTTGGGAGGCTGAGGCGGGAGAATGGCGTGAACCCGGGAGGCGGAGCTTGCAGTGAGCCGAGATCACGCCACTGCACTCCAGCCTGGGCGACAGAGCAAGACTCCGTCTCGAAAAAAAAAAAAAAGAAAAAAAAAAAAAAGAAATTATAAGTTAGTTCTAATTACAGGAATATGTAAAACTTCTTGAATGTTTTTTTCTTGATTGGTTGTTGCTTCAAAAGTTAGAGTTGAATATACTGTAGTGATTTTGATCCCGTGATATGTTAGTCCGATGCTTCTGTCCATTAAATTGCGAAGTATTATATAACTGGAATGTGTTTCCACCGCGTTCTGTCAGAAGCGTTTTGATCTTAAGAACATGTTGCAACTCCTCTTGGCTTTGGATGTTCTGCCGTGGCCATTGTCCCGGAGCACTTAATTGCTGACTTAGACCTGATGATTTATTAATGACGATGGTTAACCTCAATCAATTTGTGTTTGAAAAACACAATAATTTAATAATTGGTATTAAATGCAATAAGGGAAGGTGATAGAGAGAAATAGAGCTCAGAAATAGTGACAGTCATCTGACCTGACCAAATTGACATTTATGGAACATGCCACCCAAGAAATACTCAGTTGACACTAATGCCATATGAATTGGCCTCAAGCCCTAAGGTCTGCATAGATATTTTTCTGCACTCAATAATAAAAGGATTTTCATCAACAGTTATTATTTGGTTGACTTGTCTATTTTAATATCCTAAAAATGAACTGAGAGTTTGTTCTTACTATATTTTAAGGGAATTATAGCACATTTCTTTTCTGGCCAGTCGAGTGTTGCATTTCAAATAGTCATGCTCTGCATTCCCTGCTAAGTAAATAGATGTGTGAGGAACAGGAGTAAAGAGGTTAAAACCAAGGGAAATGTGTTGATGTCTGTTTGGCTTAATTGAATTAGCTTTTTTAACTGGGCCTTCTGCACTTGCCTTTCACTCTTAACTGTTGATGAATCCTGGAGGTGGAGGGTGGCAGTGGAGGAGATTGAGCCAGGATTGGGATGGCAGCCGCAGGACTGTTGATGATCCTGGAGATGGAGGGTGGCAGTGGAGGAGATTGAGCCAGGATTGGGATGGCAGCCGCAGGACTGTTGATGATCCTGGAGGTGGAGGGTGGCAGTGGAGGTGATTGAGCCAGGATTGGGATGGCAGCCGCAGTGCTGTTCGCATGGCTCAGGCTTTTCTCATTTCCGTGCAAATTGGGAAGGATGGGAATGATGCCTCTGCCTCCTTAGGCCTTTCCTAAGATTCATAGAGAAGTTCAGGCCCTTTTTTCTTGGTCTCCTTTTAATTCTGGTGTCAATTTCCTTTTGAAACAGTAGCGGAATGGACTGGCTGCTTTTCCTTATTTCAGATAAATTATTTTTAGATATCTGGAACTTTTTCATTACATCTCAGTGTAAAAGAAACAGAGTAAGACTGACAAGTAGCTGAAAGGAGAAGGAGCATCCTGCTGTTGAACCCTAGTGAAGGGGTACGTGGGAGAGTCATCTTTCTGTCCTCCCTTGCTAGGAGTACAGGGCAGTTAGAAACGTGGATTCAAAGGTGGATTGGGAAAATTTAGCAGAAAGCCCAAAACAGGGCTGCATTGTTCCAGGGGCACACCCAGACCTGGGCAGCAGTCAGTTGAGGCATTCATCTGAAATGCGGATTCCTGGGACTCGCCCCAGTCCTGCTGAAACCCACTCTGGGAATGGAGTCCAGCAGTCTCATGTGAGTTGAGGATGCCATTTGAGATGGAGAGTCAACCATGTTACATTCTTAGGATCTCCATCAACTCCCCTAGTTTTCAAAACCATGTTAAAAAATGTCCGCTTTTCAATATAAATTGTCATTGATGTAAATAATCTTTTTTTTTTTTAACCTTCCAAGTATATGAGCAACGTGGATTCATGGTGTAAAGCTTGCGGTGAGGTAGACCTTCCCTCAGAGCTGCAGGACCTAGAAGATGCCATTCATCACCACCAGGGAATATATGAACATATCACTCTTGCTTACTCTGAGGTAAGTGGTCAATTTTACTTACATTGCAAGGCAACATCATTTTTGCATCATAGTACACCAGAAGCTAGAAAAAAAAAAGTTTTGGGTAGCCCAGAAAAAGCTTACAGAGTTTGAGTTAGACTGCAGTTTAATTGTTTAGCATTTGAACCCCTGTGTGTGTGGGGTGGGGTGGGGCGCTAGGGGACCAGAATGGTGTGCAGGCAGTAGCCTTTCCAACAGCGTGCTTATATGCTCATCTGCTACAGTCAAGAAAAGCCTAGTCCTTTTTTTCTACATGTGTTTAAGAAATGTGTATTTTGTGTGCTCTTCAGTCTAGTCAAACTCAGTTTAATCTTCCCGAATAAAACCTTTTAGAGAAGATGGTCTGGATTGCAAGGAACACATCTGTCTATTTTAAGAACTCTAAGTGTAGGATTTTCTTTGTTACTTTAGGGTATATTACATTATTTACTTAATGAATCCCTGTTTTATTTTCTGCCACCTTCTATGCCAGACTGTATTGTAAGGACTTTATGTAACGACTGACTTAATGCTCACATACTGTATCTGTCTCTGCTGTTGCAAATGAAGAAAATGAGTCACGGAGATAAATGACTGTGCCAGGTCAGCAGCTGGTGGAACAGGGTATGAGCCCAGGCAGGCAGGCTCCATGTTCTCAGTCACCACCCTCTGCCGCCTCTGTGCCAGACCACGTGGTAGCTGCTTGATGACGCAACTTTAGATGGGTTGATGAGTACCACCCTTGCCCATGCCTTGTTTGTCTGGCCCTTGAGACCATCCTGCCTTTGTGATAATAGTTACATTCCCGGAGGTGAAAGCGAGGGGTGTAGAGAGGAATTGTGTGTGCTTACTTTTCTGTAAGGTTTTCTCCCTAAGAAGCATCTATATCTACAATGTTCTATGTTAATATGAAAGATTATCGTAAAGGCTTCTGTAAGAGTTTCAAAGCACCTGGAAGACTGCTGGGCAGTGTAGATGTTTAATAAATGCTGTTTGTGTTTAAATCTAAATCTTGATCCAAACACATCCAAACTTGTCAAAGTTGTTGGGAAGAAACTGGCTATTTGCATTTCATTCTGACATTTCCTGTTGTGCTTCACTGCCCAACTGTCACTCTCATGTCCTTGGGCCTGGCTCTGTTGACGTCCTAGTGTCCATGAGCGAATTAAATGGACGCGTGATTTGCTGCTACAGTTTTGTATCTCATAAAGATGTTTTGGTCAATGATGGACTGCAAATAAGAGGGTGGTCCTGTAGGATTATAATACTGTATTTTACTCTACTTTTTCTATGTTTAGACACGTACATACTTAGCATTGTGGTACAGTTGCCTGCAGTATTCAGTACAGTGACATGCTGTCCAGGTTTGTAGCCTAGAGCAGTGGGCTGCTCCAGATAGCCTAGGTGTGCAGTAGGCTGCATCGTCTAGCTTTGTGAAAGTCCACATTGTGATGGCCACATAAGGACGAAATTGCCTAGTGATTCGTTTCTCAAAATGTGTCCCTGATACCACGTGATATCTCACCGTATATTTGCTTCAGAATCTGGGCAGGTCTCTTTCCCGTGGCAGTTGATATTTGTTTGTTTCTCTAGCCACCTTTGCCTAATAAGATTCAGTTTTTTTCAAGCAGCATTTCATGTTGCCTATGGAATTTAAAAAGTCAACTCTGTATTTTTTCTTAGTTTTGCACAAATGTTTCTTAACTAATTTGGTTGCCTAGTCTGTTAGAAACTATTTAAGTAAGTGATAGCCTTTTCTATAGTAAAACTGAAAATTGAACACATAATTTTTTTAATCACATTGGCTCATGAGGATTATGTCACTTCTAAAAACCATCAAGTTCTTTCCCCTGATGTGCCATCTCTATACATTGTCTAATTTTGACCTGTAACACAGAAAGCAAATGACCCTGTTACTCACACGTGTAATGAGGCCTTCACTCATCTGCTTATGTGAATCTCTTGCTTTGGAGCTGTTCTTTGAATGCAGTGGTGGGCTTGCAGCCAGCTGTCTGCATGCCCTTGTCCTTGCCAGACCAAGATGGGATTGAATAGCCTTCATTCACAAGATGATTGGCAGGCCCTGGGAATACAGTCTTTGTGCATAACTTAAATCAGAATCACTTTGACCCAGCCAGTGTCATCCTCTAGCCAAGCTGGCTCTTTCAGTCTGCTTGTTGCTCTTGGCAGTTTTCTTTAAGTACAGCATCTCCTAATTGTTACCAGTGCATTCTGCAAAAATGGGGCATCTTGACACAGGAACTTATATTTACCTGTGGTGTAGTTTTATTTGATTTACATTGGTACTAGTATCTCAAAATAATTTGACAGGAAGTAAACAACCTCTCAAACTGAGGTCTTAGATGGAATTTTAGCCTAAGAACATGTTTGCAACTGAGCTATAAACTCAAGGAGACAGTAATTTGAACTGGATGAACCGAAAGGATTTTCAGTAGAACAGAATGAATTATTTTGCCTCTTAAATTATTTACATTTTGAAATAGTTTCAGGGCTACAGGAAAGTGGTAGAATAGCACAGAGAACTCCTACATTGCCTCCACCCAGATTTTCCAAGTTTTAGAATTTCGCCACATTGCTCCACCCTCTGTCCCCACTGCTTCTCTCTCCAGTCACCAAAGCACCATTGATACAACATGACCATCCTATCCACAGACCCTGATCCTATTTCCCCAAGTGTTCCAACGATGCCCCTTTCTCTTTGCTGGTCTCGGACACTGTCCAGCAATGTGCGCTACATTTAATCACCATGTCTTACCAATCCGTCTCCTTTAAAATGGAACATTCTTTAGTCCTTCTCTGCCTTTATGTCTTTGACATACTTAAAGAGTACAGGCCTTTCATTCTTTAGATGGCCCTCTATTTCTGGTTGCCCCCAGTTCTCGTGGGCTGACTCAGGCTGTGCCTTTTTGGCAGTGCATGTCCTTCTCTGGGTGTCATCGCAGTGGACACGGGATACTGACCTCTCCAGCTATGAGTAGTGTTCATCTTGGCCACTTGGTCAGATTGGTGTCTGCAGGGTTTCTCCAATGCACAGTCACATTTAAAAAATTAGTCTTTGCTGCACATTTTGTGGGCAGCTCCTCTAATAGAATACCAGTCTCTGTTCCTCATCAGACTTCTCATAGCCATAGTTTCCACTGAGGATTTCTGCCCATAGCAGCTACCACTGTGATGATGATCACCTATTTCCATTATTCCTTCTGTATTTATTAGGTGGCTTTCTACCATAAGAATGAGCTGTATTTCCTTTCTCTCTTGTTTGTTTCTATCAGTATGAATTTATGAAATCTTCCTATATCAGTCGGTTATAATTTGGTACTCTGTTTTGATTCCTAAATTGTTTAGACTTGGCCAGCAGGAGCTTTTTTCTGTGTCTTTTTGATCATCCTTATTGTCCTTTGAGCACTTGTTCCTGGCTATTTTGTACTTTCCCTGCCTACCCTGGGATCACTCGTCTCACTAAGTGGGGTGTTTCCTTATAGTATTGTATGGTCTTTAGAATTTTAAAGACCTGGGTTCTCAGAGTTTTGTTTGTTTGTGAAATTGTCCACTACTTCTAGACCCCTCTGCTGAACAAGGGTCAGATGCCATCCATTCACCCATCCATCCATCTATGCATCCATCTATCCACCTAACCACCCATTGTTGATCCACCCAGCCACCCATCCGTCTACCCAATCACCCAGCTACCCATCCATTCATCCACCTATATCCATCCTTCCATCCATCCATCTATCCACACACCCAGCCACCCATTCTTCTGTCCATCCATCCATCCATCCATCCATTCACCCATCCATTCTTCCATCCAACCATCCATCCCTCCATTTATCCAATCACCCATCCATTCTTCCAGCATCCATTCCATCCATCCACTCCATCCACTTCCATCCATTTATCCATCCATCCACCTAATCACCTAACCACCCATTCATCTGTCCATTTATCCATTCCATTCATTCCATTCATCCAGCCAATCCACCATCCACCACCATTCCATCATCCATCCATCATCCATCCTCCTAATCACCCAACCACCCATTCATCTATCCATCCATCCATCCATCCATCCATCCATCCATCCAGTTGCCATCCATTCATCTGTCCAACCACCCAGCCACCCATCCGTCCATCCATCCACCCACCCACCTACATTCATCAATCTACCCATATCCATGCATCTGTCGTATCACTCAATTGCCCATCCGTTCACCCAGTCACCCAACCACCCATCCACATCTGTCTAGTCCATCTGTCCATCTACCCAATCACCCAACCACCTATCCATACACCCAGTCACCCAACTGTCCATCTGTCCACCCCATCACCCAACCATCCATCCAACCACCCAGTCACCCAACCACTCATTCATTTGTCTATCTATCCAACCACTTATCCACCCACCCACCCATCCACACATGCACATACACGTCCATATAAAATTACTGCTGTATCTGTCTGTATTAAAAATACATGTGTTTGTACATTTCGAATCCAATACCTCAGGGTTCTTTCCATTGTTTCCCTTTCTAAGTTTATTAATCTGTTCTCAGGCAGCAAGAAACCTGTCTTCTTTTGTCCTTAATGTCCTTAATTTGCTCCATTTCCCAACCATTCTGTCTGGGTTCTCCACCTCCAACCCCTACCACCCACTCACTTAACCTGGTGCAGTGACACCTCTGTTGGCACCTCCACCCCTCACTTCCTCAGTTTCTTCATGCCAAGAGGGAAGGTGTCAGGAAGATGGGAAGGGAAGGACTGCTTTTGTTTTTTAAGTGATTTTTATTTTATATTCCTAAATCAGTGGTTTGCAGACTTGAGTATCTTGGTTTAAAATGCATCAGTACTCTACCCCAGAGATAGTGAATCTCCATTTTCAGAGGCCTTCTCTACTGCTGCAGCGACTGATGCTGATGGTACACAGATCACATGCTGAGCAGCACTCCTGAGCTTGCTCTGAAGAGCTGGGGGTCTGCTGAGGAGGCATCCGTCTCACAGATATGGAGCCCCTGCCAAGTGCTAGACATCGAGCTGGATGCCGGGTCGTGTGGGGGTAGGAGTAGTTTTAAGCAGGGCTTGCTTTGCTTTTTTTATTTCCTTTTCCTTGCCTTTCTCTTCTCTTATTTCCTTTCTTCTCCTCCCTTCATTTTCTCTACAATTTTTTTCTTTGAACAGTGTTGATAGTTTCTAGTCTCTGATCATATAAATTTGCTTTGGGAAAGTTTCCCAGCATTTTTTTTCCAAGACGCAAGCACCTGCTCTGCTTTGCTTTAATTAGACCTGCCCGTGTCACTCCTGTTTGTGCTTTAGCAACAGGAACGCACCTGAGCCTTCTGAACACTCACTTGCTTCAGCTTGCCAGGTCTGAGCTAATCTTGTTGGCTACAGTTGATCACAAGAGAGTGAAGCAGTGTAAACGTTGGAGATAAGTTGTAGTCATTTTTAACATTTTAAGTAAGCCAACTCAGCTACTAGTTTTTCAACAAACTAAATTTATAAAAATGATTTTCATCTCAGTGTGCCTGTGTTGCCTCGCAAGCCTCAATGCCAGGTGTTTGGATTGCAAGGTGAGACTACATAATAAGCAGCCACGCATCCACCAAAGGGCCACTGCTGCAGCCACGGAGCCCAAGCAAGGCGAAGTGCCATGGGGCGTTGGCTTGCTTGATCTCATGTGACTTCAGGGCTTAGTTTCTGCATCCATTTCTCAGTTTAACAAATGTGCCAACTCATTGTGTGCCTCAGCAAGGCCTCATGGGAATGAATGATTTGCTGCGTGCAAAGCTAGTTGAGCTCCTCTTTAAAGGCACTGTATCAGTGGGTGATGGCAGGGTTGGGGTTATTAGCAAAGATGAAAACACACAGTAAAATGAGTCACCTAGATAGGAAACTCCCTAAAACCAAAAAACCAACTCTCTGTGATATGTGTGGAAGCTCAGTTCCCTTGCGGTAGAGCCACTTCTTTTTTTGTGGAATGGAGTCTTGCTCTGTTGCCCAGGCTGGAATGCAGTGGTGCGATTTCAGCTCACTGCAACCTCCGCCTCCTGGGTTTAAGCGATTCTTGTGCCTCAGCCTCCTGAGCAGCTGGGATTACAGGCGTGTGCCACCAGGTCTGGCTAATTTTTGTATTTTTAGTAGAGACAGGGTTTCACCATGTTGGCCAGGCTGGTCTTGAACTCCTGACTTCAAGTGATCTGCCCACCTCGGCCTCCCAAAGTACTGAGATTATAGGCATGAGCCACCGCGCCCAGCGGTCACTTCTGTCACAGTTGTATAAAGCCTCATTAAAGATCGCAGTGTTGCTGTAGTGACACGCAGTGCTGTAGTCAGCATCTGCCATAGTATCAGAGCCAACAGCCCGTATAACAGCTATCTTCTTCTCACCCCAAACTCAGCTTGAGGCCTTGCAAGCACTTGAGATATAAAAGCAACAAAAGTAGAGCCCAGGTGCAGTCTGTGGAACTTGCATGTGAGGCACATGTACCTGACTCACGCCAACTGGGCTGCTCCAGCCGTTTCCTGTTTTGGTCTTATTTTGGTTTTTCCTTTCCAATAATCCCAGGTTTACAGGTGTCAGAGAGTCAGACCAAGGTAAACTGATCTGATTTTGAATAAGAAACTGAATAGCTGAAAGAAATAGAAATCAGCGTTTGGAGGTCCATCCTGTAAGAACTTTGCCTGGAAAAGGAACCAGCTTTCTCTGTGTTCTCCCTGAAGCATGGGAAAGTATCTGTCGTTGGGAACACATGCCCTTTCAGGAGGTAATTGACCTGCACTGTTGGTAGGAGCCTCTTATGTAGCCATCTGAAGACAGATTGGAACCTCCTTACTCAGAAGAGTTCAACTATTTGGCCAAGGAATGTCAACTATTGCTGCAGAATAAGCTGGGTCGTCACCTGCTGACCCCTTTTCATTCTTTTCTGCTTTATTAGAACCTTGATATGAGAATAAGCTCAGCAAGAGTTGGAGAGGAGAGTGAAATCATTCCCAGGCTTCCTGTGGAGGTCTGTGCTCTGCAGGCCATGGTGAGCTAAGCCTGAGAAAGAATTAAAACAGTGTTGGCTTTGAGTCAGCAGAAATAGTGCAATTCATTTCATAAAAGTTTTGAAGGAACACTTTTTCTTTATTACAGGCTAAATGTCTTGGTGTATTTTGCCTATTTTTGTTGTATCTTGGGAATGCCATTTTCTAGCACGTTTTAGATCTAAAACACTGCGTTTGGACTTAATTGATATGCCTGTCACTCATCTTCATTTGGTCTTTGGGCAGTTGTTGCTTTTGCAGTGGTAAGCAAGAATGTCTAGATGCTGCTGTCTTTCCTTAGGTCAGAGCCATGTTCATCCCTGGTGCAGGTGAAGCATATTCCTGCCGGAAATGCTCAGCCCTCATCTGATTTTATAGGAAATATAGAGATCCCAGTACCAGAAGCAAGAATAGGCAAATCTCTGAAGTTTTATGGCTCTTTTTAAGGGTGACATGCAGAAATCCAAGTTACAAGTCTATGTGCAGTCTGATGAACAGTAGATATTCAACAACCAGGCCATTGTTTATACAGTTACACTTCTTTTTAAATATTAGAAACAAACGTACCTTTGATATGGTAAAATTTTAAACTTACCTTTAATTACTTTTTCTGCTTTAGTTAGTACTTGCATTTTTCTGAACTCATTTGGATATCAGAGCATTTTAGTTTCTCTCTTTATAAAATGTTAATCTTTATAACATGTAACTTTGATTGCCCTTCAAGTTCCCCAGCTGTGTATTCCAAGAAAAACAAAGAGCAGACTGAAAAATGAGCTGATCTGATTGGTTAAAAAATTATTATAGGAAAGTCCTGCTATTTGATAAGGTTGATTTTCTTTTTGCAGCTGTTGTCTCTTTGTGGCTCAGAGTTTCAGTGCCTGGAAGCTAAAAACAGAGTTTTAAACAAAACTGAAGTAAATTCATTCACCTGGTTCTGTAGTTAAGAAACTGTAGAAGTACACCACATGCCATAAACTTACGTTACTTGTTTTAGCACTTACATTTTATGTGAATTTTTTGTCTGCTCTATGCAGTCTCTTCTTTCATTAATTTTCTCCTGGTCATTCTGTGCCATATAAAATTTATTATCTCTATACAAGAGAACAGCAGTCTTCATAAAATTGTAGCATATTTTTCCACATATTACTGTAATTACAAAGACTAAGACATTTTGCCAAAAACGAAACTGTATATGCCATCCTTTTTGTGTTTAAATAGTACTTTTTAATTGCCAGGTCTACAAAACCTGTACTGAAATAATATAGAATCATGTTTGGAAAGGTTTATTGGAGAAATGCTATTTTTTAAAACGTGGAGTTCCATGCTGTCTGGTTTTAGTGGGTACAAGAGGTGTTTTCTCGCCCGGGATCTTTACTGCCACTGTCACTACCAACAAATGACAGTACCAGTGGTGGGACCAACAGACACTTTCATCCCCGCTTATGAGTTCTCAGATGGTGGAGCTTTGCCTGATGAGTTGTTGTATGTTAAGGTATTTGTGTATAGACATTTTCCACTGCCCTCCACCGCCATGGGCAAGTATGTCCTTTGAAATCCTGTCACGATCTCTGCCGTGGAGATCTGTTGAACAACTGCAGAGACACTCGAGGAAAGAAAGATTCCATGGAATATTGTTGCTCAGAGTACTCCATTCTCAGTTGAAGAATATTAATGGTGTCACAGGGATGCGTTTTGGAAACTTGGTGAGGGCTGGGAACTCATCTTGTCCTTTTGCATTTGGTGGTTTAAGTTGCAAAACAATGGCTTAAGATAGAAATTGGCTTTCTCTCCGTGTAAAAGAAATCCAAAGGCTGTCATTCCAGGGCTAGTGTGGTAGCTCTATTCGTAAGAGGATCTCTGGATCCTTCTGTCTTCCTGTGTTGCCTTTTTTAACAGGTAGGCTACTGTTTTTAAGATTGCCCCAGAGTCATCAATAACTGCTGAAGCTCCAGCCATCTCATTCAAGTTCTTGGCAGCAAGGAGGAGGAAGGGACAAGGGGAATGAGCATACCTGCCAGCTTAGCCCCTAAACAGCTTTCCTGGAATCCCATTCAACATTTTTTACTTTTGTATATTGGCCACTTATATATGTAAGCAAGGCTGGGAAATGTGGCGTTATAGCTGGAGTGTTGCTATTTCTGACTGTAGGGGTTTGGCTATCCGGGAGGGGCAAGTGGATTTTGGGGAACAGCTGTCAGTTTCTGGCACAGTTCACCAAATCATACGTTCTGGTGTACATTTTCCGACAGTATTGCAAGGAGTAAAATGTAGAGGAAACATTTGTAAGGAATTCTTTTCAAGGTCGACACAATGTGAAATGTATGACTTAGAGCAGTAGCTCTCAGTTCTGAGAGATGCAGCACTCCAATTATATCACACAAATTTTATGACACCTGCTTTATGATCCTGAAATAAAATGCATACATACTTTAATCTACCTTTGTGTATAATTTATATGTGTACATAAAAATTACATGCTACAATGTAAGTTGGAGACAAAAGGTGATTTATGATAAAATGTTTTTCAGTCTATAAATGCCTAAATGCATCTATTGTAGGTGAAAAAATTAGATATTCAGATGCTGGTCATGTATATAAAACCATTGTGAATATAGCAACTATAACTGTAGCCTGGTCATGTGGCCTCTTGGTGATGCAAGGATTGAGAATGGTTTTATTGTGGTCATGTGATATTTTGAAAGGGAAAACATCTCCTGTAAAGTTCCAAAGAAAACCAAACACTGTCTTTCTTTGATTAACATGATTGTTGGATTTGTGGAAAGATCAGTGATGTTAACACTGAGCAAAAAGAGAAAAACCGTGTATTTGTGTGTTAAAAAGAGCCTTGCTTAGATGATCACAAAAAGCAGGACATTTCTTCACCGTGTGCTAATATCCTGCTCATTTCAGAGTACCCTGCTTCTCTGAATCCACCACCCAAATCAATCCTGGTGCCTCCTCTCTTCAAAACCATTACATCAACAATGTCCGCACCAATTTCAGTGACTTCTGGGCACAAGTGAGAACCCTGCTTTAGAAGACTCTTTCCATTTTCCATTTTTGTTTTAACTGACACTAATTCAGCAGTTAATGTGGTTAGTTTTTCCCTTGTTATCTTTGGTTTTGTCAGCTGAGCTTATTTCCTCTTAAGTTTTGCTGTAAGGCTGTATTAAGTGAATTTTAAACCCTAGTGAGGAATAATCAACACTTCCAACGTCTCAGATTCAGGTATTGAAAAGTAAATGTGTTACAATCTGGCACAACTGCAGTTAGAAGAGGATTAAAGGAAGTGATTAGGAAATTCTGCAGGGTCATTTGCCACCAGGTTTTGGTTGTAAAGGCTCTCAGTTTTAGCTTTTCCCATTTACCTATTCCCTGTGTGCTCTTTTTTATTCTAAGGGCTTCTCTAAACTGGGCTTATGTCTGTTAAAAGTGCCCCTAAACTTGCTCCTCTTCTTTTTTTTGGAGATGGAGTCTCACTCTGTCGCCCAGGCTGGAGTGCAGTGGCACGATCTTGTCTCACTGCAACTTCCACCTCCCGGGGTCAAGCCATTCTCCTGCCTCAGCCTCATGAATAGCTGGGACTACAGGTGCCCACCATCATGCCCAGCTAATTTTTGTATTTTTAGTAGAGAAGGAGTTTCACCATGTTGGCCAGGATGGTCTCAATCACTTGACCTCATGATCTGCCTGCCTCGGCCTCCCAAAGTGCTGGGATTACAGGCGTGAGCCACTGCACCCGGCCTGCTCCTCTTCTTACTAGAAACCCAAGGAGGTTTTTAGATTCAGAAGTATCTAAGCAGAAGGATCATGTGAAGAGGCCCTACTTAAGACACCTGCATCCCACACCTGGTTACCTTATGCATCACACACACTTTGTGTTGTCTGATTGTCACTTTTTTTTTTTTCCCCAAGAACATCTGGCATAATTAATTACTCGTAAGTCTTATGAGTCACATAAATAGGAAAAACACAATGCTTTCTTTCTAAATTGCACCCTCACCTTTTGTTATTTCTTTGATTAACCCGAATGCTTTCATTTAATTGTAGTTTGAGAATAAATTGCCTTAATGTAGCACTGAAATCTTTTCTTTAAATGATGGCATTTTAATTAAAACTGCTTTTTAAAGTTAATGAGTCAAATAGAATGGCATTTTACATTTTCTTTTGTGATGTTAAATTGCTCTCCAGCTATGTCAGAAAGTTTAAGTACATATTCTTTGCCTAGTACTAGCAATCTAGTGCTAGTACTAGATTTTTTTTTTAACTGAGGCTTTAAGGAACAATTTTGTTCCATTGTGATGATCTGTTGTATTCTCTCTAACATGTCTCAAGATAAAATTATTACTTTTAAATTTTAATTTGCAGATATCCCAGGAATGCAGTTTCTGTTAGTTGATTTATGGCATTTAAGGCAAATAGTATGCCTATTCATTGAGTAGTATCTACTACAGTGTTTTGTTGTAATTAATGTTCTTTTATTTTCACCTAGTGTTTTGCATCATTTGGCTTTGTGATGTCATTGGATAACTGGTGGATTGTTTTAAATTTTATCCTATATAAAACTGCCTCTGAGTAAAACTGGTGTGAGTGGGTGTGTGTGTAATGTGTGTACATGTACGTGTGTGCCTATAGGTACACACACGTATCCAAGGACAGCATCTGTGGCGCAGCCTAGGCCAAACCTCAGATCTTGAAGAATCACTCATGTATTTTGTGGGCAGGTGAGCCAAGATGGGAAGTCGCTCCTTGACAAGCTCCAGCGGCCCTTGACTCCTGGCAGCTCCGATTCCCTGACGGCGTCTGCCAACTACTCCAAGGCCGTGCACCATGTCCTGGATGTCATCCACGAGGTGCTGCACCACCAGCGGCAGCTTGAGAACATCTGGCAACACCGCAAGGTCCGGCTCCATCAGAGGCTGCAGCTGTGTGTTTTCCAGCAGGACGTTCAACAGGTCAGTTTCGCCTCGTGCCCTTCTGCGTGGGAAATGGCTTTCATTGAGTAGAGCTTGGATACTTCATCATATTGGGAAGATCTGTGTCTAAGGAGTGATGACTAGAAGATAAGGAGAGGAGCTTTTTTGTTGACTGTAAGTGAAAACTGGGCTTAAGAACGCGCGTTCAGGCTACTGTCAGCCAGTAGCTCCTGTGCGCTGAACCCAGGAGAGGATGTGAGGCCTACACTGGGAAGTGTCTGAGTTTTCTTCTAGAAACAGATCATTCTCATTTATATTTATTTGTGGCAATAATGCTGGTGTGCTCCCGCAGTGTATTGTTACAATTTAGTTTACACTTGTATGTTTTCCAACTACTTAAACAGTGAGGTGGTCATGCTTCACTTCCCACTTGGTAGATAGTGCAGTCCCTGGTGCACAGTAGGTACATTATAATTAGTTATCTCGTTGATGAAAAGTAGACTTTTATGACTACTCATTTCTAAGCAGTTGACATCTCTTTTGTTTTAAAGAAACAAAAGTAAGAGTAAGTCCAGTTCCCCATTGATTTGCTTCCTTATGACAGAATAAGAGTTTTAAGGATTAAAGCTATGGGAGTAAAATATGACATAGCTTTAGGGATAAATAAGATAATAGCCGTGTCCTTGCCCCCAAATAGAGGGAAAGACAAGGGAATGAATGGGGTGTCCCCTCTGGGAAGGAGGAATCCTGGAGAATGCAGGGCAGCCCATGGCCTCAGGAAGTTGGCTGGGAGCTGCCGTGATAAGCCTGCAGAGAGCCACTCTCACTGTCTCAGGTTTCCATCTCCTGAGTGGCACGTGAAGGTGAGTGAGTTTTCTGCTGAATGGGCTGGGAGTTTGGAGAGTCGCCCTGTGTTCCGATGAGAATGAGATTCTCTGTATGTCATTCACCGTCATTGTCATCATTCTTCACTTCACGTGAGTCTGGTAAGTTCAAAAGACACTGAATGGGCCAGGCGTGGTGGCTCACGCCTGTAATCCCAGCACTTTGGAAGGCCGAGATGGGCAGATCGCTTGACACTAGGAGTTTGAGACCAACCTGGCCAACATGGCGAAACCCTGTCTGTATTAAAAATACAAAAATTAGGCCAGGTGAGGTAGCTAATGCCTGTAATCTCAGCACTTTGGGAGGCTGAGGGTGGTGGATCACCTGAGGTCAGGAGTTCGAGACCAGCCTGCCCAACGTTGTGAAACCCCGTCTCTACTAAAAATACAAAAATTAGCCTGGTCTGGTGGCACGTGACTATAATCCCAGCTATTTGGAAGGCTGAGGCAGGAGAATCGCTTGAACCTGGGAGTCGGAAGTTGCAGTGAGCCAAGATCGCACCATTGCACTCCAGCCTAGGTGACAGAGTGAGAGACTCCGTCGCAAAAGAAAAAAAGCCTGGCATGCTGGCACATGCTTGTAATCCCAGTTACTCAGGAGACTGAGGCAGGAGAATCACTTGAACCTGAGAGGCGGAGGTTGTAGTAAGCCAAGATCACGCCACTGCACTTAAGCCTGGGCAACAGAGCAAGACTCCATCTCAAAAAACCAAAAAAAAAAAAAGAAGACTCTGAATGGCCCAGTGATTTTAAATTTTCATACACCGTGCTTTGGTTCTAATTTTATTTTTTGAGTTCTCCAAAGGTGACATATACAAAGTGCTTCAGGAATGATCATTTTGTTATTATTTATGCTTCTTAACAATGTTGTTGGCCGGGCGCGGTGGCTCAAGCCTGTAATCCCAGCACTTTGGGAGGCCGAGGCGGGTGGATCACGAGGTCAGGAGATCGAGACCATCCTGGCTAACATGGTGAAACCCCGTCTCTACTAAAAATACAAAAAAAAAAAAAAAAAAAAAAAACAAAAAAAACAAAAAAAAAAACAATGTTGTTTTAGTCCAAGAAGATAATTGCCAGAGAAAGAATACAGTGCAGGAAAGAAGAGGAGGGAGCCAGTGGTGAAGAGGGATTGAGAGGACAGACATTGTGGGAATGAAATCATGAATAATCGTGTTTTTGAATTGTCCAAAAACTTCTACAAACCATGAAATGTTGGCGGTTTAAATGTAGCTGTTGAAAGCTTCCCCACATTCCTTGTATCCCTTGGGTCGAGCATAATTCCACATCCCTGGACTGATGCACTTCCCAAGAGGGGGCCTCATTAACTCACCCGAGGGAGCAGTGGCAAGGACACCCCCTCCTTTCCCCCCACACCCCATTTCTCATGGCTCTTTTTTCTCTAAACTCATGCTTAGATTAGAAAAGAGCACAAGGTAAGGAAGCCCTTGGGAATAGGCTGAATCTGGCCATCTAATTTAACGCCAAATACTTAATGTGCTTGAGTTTGAAAACAGCAAACATGTAGAAAGGTAATTATGATAATTATGAGGCCAGTTCTTTAAGCTAGCTTTTTTCCCCGTCTCAAACAGCATGTTGGCTTGGATGTCAGCAGGAGAAAGTGTTTTTTTGCAATACACATAATGCATATATGGTCCTGTTAGCATTCCATAGAAAATAGATACTGTTCATGAAGGTAGTTATTTTTGTTGGTGAATGATCTGGAATGGTTTGGACTTGTTATGTGAACAAGAAATTGCTCTGTAGGCTTTGACTTGTGAGGTAAAGAGTGAGGCTGATAAGATTAATCAGAGCAAATACTGTGACAATAGGATGTCAAAACCAAAACCGTGTTTCTGAAACTCAAGGAATTAATGACACATAGGGAAGTTTTTGCCATATTAAATATAGAGTAGGAGAGGCAAGTCAAGAATAAATGAAAGAAAAATAGTAGTACTTTAGAAGGATGTTACCAGCAGAAGATAAATTTGTAAAGACAGTAGTAACCGAAATCCGAAATCCGTAAGAACATAGTAAACCTATTAGAGACACCACAGTGGTTTTCATTTGACTGCTTTGGGTGATGCAGAAGCACCTGTAAATACATTGAGAAAAAGGAAGAGCAAATTACTGAACAATAGGCGAGGCATAGCATGATGACAGTTTTATGAACGCCACCCCAGAAGAGTAAATGCTTGTCTGTTGAAAAATATTTGAAGGAACAAATACATCTGTTAGTGGGCCCTGAGGAACCAAATGGGGGAGGATGACAGAGGGAGTTTGGTTTGTAAAACATGGTTAATTTTGGTTTCGTGGTTAATTTTTTCCCCTCTTAATAAGCAGAGGCCAATTCATAACTTCTGTGTAGAAGGCATTTCGAATGGTAGTCGGGCGTGGCAGGAGAGGTGGTTGAAGCTGCTGTGTGTAGCACACTTACCATGCTTCCAATTTAGAGCTGGGCGGGGAGTTGGGAAGACCTGCTGAGTACTTTCCCAGACGCACATGCTGGCTGCCTTTGCCATTGTTCACTTAAAAAGAAAATGGAAATTCTTTATCACATTTCCTAATGATCAAATAATATGCATCTCTCCATTGCCTTATGTTTGGTATCAGAGTATCTCTCAGCAAAGGTTTGGTTGAATGAATGAATGAATAGCTGTGTTACTGCCACACACTGTTTTCTAGTTTAGAGTATGCTTTAGTTTTCTCTAAGAAGGTAACTTATTTTTGCTTTGCCTGTTCAGATGGGTAGAAGTAGTCCAAAGGGGATGCCATCAGACTTGTTTTTCTGCCTTACCCGTTCAGCTGGCCTGGCTCTACTTGGATTGTTGCGATTTAGTTACTCCAGCGTGTCAGGAGCAGTGAGTGGCCCCATAGGTTTGCTTTCCTGAAGCCAGATGAGTTCCCTAGAGGAAGCCCCTCAGCAGGGATGCCTTCTGCAAAGCCCCCATTTCCCCCATAGCTCTTCATGTGTGAGCGCCACCCCCTTGCAAGTGTCTCTTGGCAGGACCCTCCAGGGCCATGTTGGACCATTTTTAAAATAATACTTTTTTTTTTTTTTTTTGAGACGGAGTCTCGCTCTGTCGCCCAGGCTGGAGCGCAGTGGCCGGATCTCAGCTCACTGCAAGCTCCGCCTCCCGGGTTTACGCCATTCTCCTGCCTCAGCCTCCCAAGTAACTGGGACTACAGGCGCCCACCACCTTGCCCGGCTAGTTTTTTGTATATTTTAGTAGAGACGGGGTTTCACCGTGTTAGCCAGGATGGTCTCGATCTCCTGACCTCGTGATCCGCCTGTCTCGGCCTCCCAAAGTGCTGGGATTACAGGCTTGAGCCACTGCGCCCGGCCAAAAATAATACTCTTAAAAAACTGATCAGGCAAACCTAGTCCACTCTAAATTCTTTTTGTCCAGATTTTATTCTTTTTTTCTCTTTCTAAAACACCTTAATTGAATGTGTGATGCTCTGAAAGTTTCAGGGATAAATATGTTGACAGGGTTCAAGTTCCTTTTCTCAAGGAATTTATAATCTGATAAGAGTAGATTGTTTTTAGCAGATGGTTTTGTAGTCTAATAAATTTGACTGTGCCAGGCTCATTTGCAACACTCATGTCTTTGGTTATTGTGGAGTATAATTTGCTAAGGCGTAAATTTGAATCCTGCCTGTCAAGGTGCTATCAGGAGTGAGGGGTAAATAAAACTTGCGACCTCTTCTGTGGTGTCTGATTGCCTTACAGCATATACATTTTGATGGGGCATATGTACATTTCAGTGATTTGTGCAAATTTGGGTGTTCCTCAGAGCTTTTTCTGAATTCTCAAACGTCAAGTGTCTAATACATAAGGGAAAATGAAAGGTCCTACAGTAGAGGGGCAAGTAGCAGCTGTCATATTGAGGGCTACTAGGTACATCTTCGTGGAACAGGTGGAGTTTGAGCAGCTGTTTGAAGGATGAGGAGAAGGCTGGTAGATTGAGGAGTGGGCAGTGAGAATTCCAGCAAGAGTAGGACAGAAGAGGCAGGATCCATCCAAGGAGCAGCAGGTGCCTAATGTGGATGGGGAGGTATGAGGTGGCGCTGGTGCCAGCAAGGTGACATGGGGCCAGGCACAGAAAACGTGGCCCCCACAACGAAGGTTTTGGGCCCCTGTTGAAGGAGCTCAAGCTTACCTGCACCAAATGTCATGCATGGTGCCAGGACTGTGTGTGATGTGTGAACAGCACCAAGCTCATCTTGGTGCTTCGTGGGTGCTCACTGCCGTGTATGTGTCTTTCCTGTCTCCATGCTCACAGCTGGCCTATTGAACTTTACCCATTTCACCTCATTGAGTTCAAAGCCCAAAGGACCTCCTATTCTGTGCCTTTTAACTTGATACTGTAGGCAGTGGAGGGTGGATAACAGGAGTGAACCTAAAGACCAGGAACTTGGTTAGGTTCCCATGTGGACGCCTGAGATGGTTTGGCTGTGACTCCACCTAAATCTCATCTTGAATTGTAGCTCCCATAATTCCCACGTCTTATGGAGGGACCCAGTGGGAGGTAATTGAATGATGGGGGCGGGTCTTTCCCATACTGTTCTTTTGATAGTGAATAAATCTTGCAAAATCTGGTGGTTTTATAAAGGGGAGTTCCCCTACACAAGCTCTCTTGCCTGCTGCCATGTGAGACGTGCCTTTGCGTCTCCTTTGCCTTCTGCCATGATTGTGAGGCTTCCCTAGCCATGCTGAGCTGTGACTCCATTAAACATCTTTCCTTTGTAAATTACCTAGTCTCGGGTATGTCTTTATTAGCAGCATGAGAACAGACTAATACAACACCCCTGCAAGTCATGGGCGAGTAAGTCTTGGAGAGTAAGAATGTGAGGACCACAGAGACAGCCATCAGTGTTTCATTCACTGGTGTTTCCCAAGTGTCTGGAAGAGCAGATGTCAGTATTTGTTGAATGACTGAATGAGTAGTTGAAGGAATTTAAGAAATTCCCCAATTTTGCTAATTAAAGATTCTTTGGTTAAAAGTTGCTTCATTTATTCCAAAATGGGGCAGGGTTGGTCTTATATCTGGGAGATCTGCCTGAAGGAATGGAATCTTTGATATTGGGGAACTGGGGGTGTCCAAGGAAGGAAGTGATCATTTCAGTGCATGGGAATTTTGAAAGCGTGAGATCTCTCATGAGGATTTTGGTCATTGGAATGCAAAATGAGGGTCTTTTATGCTGAATTCCAGCTGGAGGAGGGAAGTTGGCATATGTCTAAGAGGCAAAGCAGCACATCCCAGGTCTATAGAGAAGGCATTTCACAGATTTGCCTCGGGTCCCAGCCTATTCCTTCAGCCTGCAAAAGCCAGCTCTGCAGGAAGCCTGACTCACGAGCTCTAGGTTTAGCATCGCCTACACTAGACCTAGCTTTTAAGTGAAGTTTGAGTTCCTGAACTCCCTTGTCATCTGCTCGTTGAGTCAGGAGGGAGTTTTCTGATTACACTTGTCAGAATCATATAGCCCTAGCTGTTTAACACTTGCTTCTGTTTACACTCCCACACTCGCAGTTTCGATTGTGTCTCTTGATTAGAATGGCTACAGGATTGCCATCTTCTCTGAGTTCTCTGTTAGAATTAGAGAGTGCTGAGTAGAGGCACAGACTTGGTTTTGGATTGGGAACCACTGGGCGCAGGTAGAGGCCGCCTGCTGATCTTCCTGGTGGGTCTGGAGCCAGCTCCTAATTACCTTCTGCAGTAGTGAGCACAGAATAGAGGGGACCGGAATCCAGCCATCCCTGGAACCCCAGCCGGGAAGGAGCTGCAGATTTAACAGTGAGAGGACAAGGGCTGGTGAAAGGGCTGGCTCCCTTCCACATACCCTTCACCCAAAACATCTTCACTGTCAGTCCGTGGTGAATGCTAGACTTCAAAAGTTCCCACTCTTCCCCTGGTCCCCGAAGCCCACAGATGTGTGTTGAATTCTGTGTCTGTTTCATTTCACTTTTAAAAGTTGTCACGCACACAATAGAATTTGGAGCTGGAGCCCTCTCATTTTCCAGGTAATAAAAGCAAGCCTTGGAAAAGTTGAGTGGCTTGGCAGAAGCGCCAAGAACCTCTTGGTGTTTTTACTGTGTCACCGCTCCGTGTCTGAGGAGGATGCTTACCTTGTGGAGCTAAGCAAAAAGTAAAATCCACATGATACTGAAGAAAGAATCTTCGAGTGGTGGTTTTAGTCACAGGGAAGGGGCTTTCCTAGAAGCTGCAATTGCCCGTGACTATGAAGCAAAACAGCCACTTAAGAAGAGAGAGAGAGAGAGGCGTTTAGTCCTTTAGGAGGGAATGAATGGAAAGGGAAAAGGTGAGGAGGGAAAAGGAGCTCCAGTGACCACTCTCCAGCCCCACTCAGCTGCCTCAGGCCTCCCTTTCCCCTCCGCATGGCAATTAGACAGCTGGGGGTGAGTGATGTGGTCTGGGGTCTTCCTGAGCTTGGCCTCCATGGGAAAGGGAAAAATAAGACCAGTGATTTCATGAGTAAAATACGCCAGAGCACTAGAAAAGAAAGTGTGAGCTAGACTAACACAGGATGAGCATGTGAATTCCAGTAATTTAAACTCAGTTCTTTTGTGATTTTTACTTTGTTAGTACATTTCATTAATAGCATAATATTGACTATCCTTGCAGCACTTGCAAACACCAGCCTTTAATAAAAATTAACATTATCTACATGAAAGTCTTCTTTTATGGCCACCTACTTATGTTTAACCGATCTGAAATGATGTTGCTTAGTCAACGAGTCATCTTTTGTTGTATGTCATTAAAATACCATTGATTTGATAGTCAAGAAAGCTCAAAATGCAATGTGTTCATTTCTCTGTCAGTTTCCCCAGCGATGTAAATAAAAGACAGTGATTGAGCTGTGAGTAACTAAAATAAATGGAAACAGGTTGGTAATTTTGGTTTTATAGAGAATGTGGGCTGGCAGGGAGTAAATCTATATTTTGCAACTGGAAAAAAATCTGACTTTGTATAAAAAAGAACAAATTCAGAGTATTTTAGATTTACCTTTGCTTTTCATTTGTTTTATGTATTATTTAAATCGATTGTAGAATCAGAGGAGCTTATTTTCATTTTTGCTTGCGTAAGCTGTGACTTAGAAGGGGTTCTCATTAATTTGACTTAAAACACACTAATTCATTATGTATTGTCTCTTGGCTGGACTGGGTAAATAAAGGCCTGTAATTTGCTTATCTTTGTATGTTTTAAATGGAAAGATTTCACAAGTGTGTCTTTAAAATGTTACTTAGACCAGGTATATTGACTCAGGATCACTTGGTAATCTGAGTAATCTACCCACAGTGGCTGCAGTTGACAGATGATTGTCCGTTTTCTCTGTGTGCATTTTGGATCCAGAATTACCTGTAAAAACAGACTAGCTTATGTTCTTGGTTGCTTTATGTCAGATGTGTTATGTAGTTTTTCAAGTAGCAATTCTAGAGATGGAACTCTAGTTTTAGAAATATTTTAAAGGTTTTCACACAGTATTTACAAACTGAAGTGGAATGTAGTGAGCTTGGAGTTGAGAAGACCTCCATTTGAATATCTTTCCTTGGGCAGGTTACTTACCCGAGCCTCAGTTTCTTGCTTAATAGAAATAATGATAAAAGTCTGCTCTCTTTTTATTTGTAGCCTTTATTTGTGATTGAGAATTCAGAATTTCTCAAAGATTAGAAAAGTAACACAGTGTATAATACTAACACTTCTAGTGGCATCTGGACAGCCCCCCATAATCAAATGTGTGGCTATTTCTATAGCTGAATCTTCAAGGACTTGCACTTATTAAGGACTCAGTAAAGACTATAAGTACCCTCAGGTTAGGTTTTATTGACAGATGAATTTTTAGAACCAAGTTTTGAAAAAATACTTGGAATTTCAGAGCTTTCTGTGGTTGAGATCATGGACCTGTATTGCCCTCCCAAGCAGAGTATGGAACAGTCATTCAATAAATGGAGCTGATGACAATGACACGATGCATGACGATGACAGAAAACTATTCTAGGAAGTATTTGCAATAAACATCTCTGCATTTTAAAGGAAAAATATCATTTACATTGGTTTTCACATTGTATGTTGTTGTGAGGTAGGCTTTGAAGTACTCTTCTATTTGATGAGGGTTTAGTATGTGTTTCTCAGTCGGTGTTGCTAAAAAGGAATACCTGAGGCTGGGTCATTTCTAAAGAAAACAGGTTTATTTGGCTCACGGTTCTGCAGGCTGTACAAGAAGCATGGCACCAGCATGTGCTTCCGGGGAGGCCTCAGGCTGCTTCCACTCAGCGTGGAACACACAGGGGAGCCGGAGCTGCATGTGCAGAACACATGGAGAGAGAGGAGCAAGAGAAAGAGGAGGGAGGTGCTGGGCTCTTTTCAACAATGAGCTCTTGCGGGAACTAAGAGTTAGAACTCACTCCCTCCCTTGAGGTGGCACCAGGCCACTGATGAGGGATCTGCCCCCATGACTGGAACACCTCCCACTAGGCCCCACTTCTGACACTGGATATCATATTGCAATGTGGGACTTGGTGGACCAAACAAACCATAGCAGAGAGAAAAGAGAGAAATTTTTAAACAAATTTTTAAATAGTAATTACTTAGAAATGGGAATCCATAAATACTCTACAAGTCCACAAATACTGAGTATTAGATAGTAGGGACCTACTACAGAAAATAATTTTGCAGATAGGTGATACAGGATGGCCAGAACTCTGCAGCGGGACTCAGGGGAAGCATGGCCTGTGGCCGGTTCCTGTTGCATCTAATCAAGGATTGGTAACTGTTTGCAGATTTACCCTAACTCAGTTTTGCTGAGCATTGTGACAGCGTCATTTCCTGAGAGGTTACTTACCCAATAGCCTGAACCATTCTGCAACAAAAGTGGAGGAGCTCTTTCCTTTCTCATCTCACCTGTATGTCAAAGCAAAGGCAGTGTAGACAGGAGGATGAGCCCTAAGGCAGGCATCCTGGCTTCCAGTGCACACTCGGGCTTTCCCATAAAGTCATGGAGGGCCCTGCCTGTGTCTTCGCCTGTAAGAGGATGGGGTTGTCCCACCCCTGGCTCACTGTGAGGATGGATGGCTCAACACACGCACAGCCTTAGGTCAGGGGCTGCTTCCACGCAGGTGCTCAGATGGCGAGATGATTGCCAGTCAGATGATCATAACCATACCACCATCACGTTCAGTCTTGCAATTAGGGCCTTGGTTTCCTTTTCATTACAAACAGGGAGTTAAGCTAAACATTCTGAACAGCTTTCCGCCTTCTGACATTCAACTTAGGTGCTGAGGGATGGTATCTGTTTCAAGTGTGGGTGGTCCACTTTGGAACAGCCATGACCTTGGGACTGTCATTTTGTCCATTAGAGGGCACTGGTGTACTGAGGAATGAGCCCACACCACACCCTCTAAACAGAGAGGAAGGTGGTGGTGGTCTCCAGCTTTGCTCTTCTGCTTCTGTGCAGAGTAGCCATGGGAAGGGATCAGCTTTTGTCTTTTTCATCTGGAAGGGAAGCAGCAAGCCCCAGGCCAACCTTATTATCAACGGAGTTGAGGCCACAGAGTAAATAGATGACAGCACTGTCTGGGAAGGGGACGGAGGTATAGCTGGCTGGACTGGATAGATAAAGGCCTGTAATTTGCTTATCTTTGTATGTTTTAAATAGAAAGATTTCACAAGCGTGTCTTTAAAATGTTACTTAGACCAGGTATATTGACTCAGGATCACTTGGTAATCTGAGTAATCTACCCATACTTAGAATCAACAGCCTCATGGGGAGTTTGGTTTTGAATATTAGCTGGGTTTCATAGCTGTCTGCAATTATTTTAATAAAGTGGAAATTATTGTTGGAATTTATACATATTCCTTTGAATTATTTTCATGTTTATTGGAAATACAATTTCACCTGGTATTTATATTTCTGTCCGAAGAAATCACTGATAAAAGAAAAATGCCCATTATAATCCTAAGTGGTTGGTTTATAGCAGCTTTTATTTCCAACTTAAAACTTCCTAAAATACTTGGAAACAGATTTCTTTCTTTTTTATATTTTTGTTGTTGTTGTTATTGAGACGGAGTTTCGCTCTTGTCGCCCAGGCTGGAGTGCAATGGCACGATCTCGGCTCACTGCAACCTCTGCCTCTCAGGTTCAAGCGATTCTCCTGCCTCAGCCTCCCAAGTAACTGGGATTACAGGTGCGCACCACCACGCCCGGCTAATTTTGTATTTTTAGTAGAGACAGGGTTTCACCATGTTGGCCAGGCTGATCTCAAACTCCTGACCTTAGATGATCTGCCCACCTCGGCCTCCCAAAGTGCTGGGATTACAGGTGTGAGCCACTGTGCCTGGCCAAAACCAAATTTCTATTAATTTTAAAATACTGTATTTTGCTTCCTCTAGCCCTTTCTACCAAATAATGTTTATCTTTTATTTTTTGAAATTGTGCCCTTATTTCAAGTCTCTGTGGACTTTCCAGTAATCATCAGGTTTGCTGCTTACTGGTGACTTAATTTTTCTCTTTACGTAAGTTGAGTAATATACAGAATATACTATATAGTTTTTAAAAAGTCTCCTTAGCCCTCCTGTAGATCTTACAGGCAGGTGAACTGTAGCAGAGGTGTCACTTCTGTACCTCTACATTCTTTTCAAGCTAGAAATATTTGATACTTCTCTTTTGCATGGTTTGGCCTCATGCCCAGAAGCACATTCCATTAAATGTATCCATTCCCAAGGCTGAGAGGTCCAGAAGTTGTCCTTGAGACATTTCTTTAGCAGTGGAATAGACCTGTGTTTTATAATATAATAGACTGTGGGACGAACAACTCAGCAGCTCTTTGTCTGCCTCGAAATCAGGTGGCGAGTGTAGCAATGCCTTATAGGACTCTTTTTTTAATCCCAAGAAAAAAAAAATGTACTAAATACATGAGTTAAAATGATATACTCAATACACTAGTTAAAGTAATGCGCTCAATCCACGAGTTAAAGTGCGCCCTGGTACACTAGTTAAAACAATGCGCTCAATACATGAGTTAAAGTCATGTGCACTCAATACGTTAAAACAATGCGCTAGTTAAAACAATGCACTAATTAAAACAATGAGCTCAATATGCTGATTAAAACAATGTGCTCAATACACTAGTTAAAACAATGCACTCAATACTCTAGTTAAAACAATGCACTCAGTACACTAGTTAATGCGCTCAATACACAAGTTAAAACAATGAACTGAATACACGAGTTAAAGTAATGCACACTCAATGGGCTAGTTAAAACAATGCACCCATTGTGCTAGTTAAAACAATGTGTGCAATACACTAGTTAATGGCTCAATACACAGGTTAAAACAATGAGCTGAATACACGAGTTAAAGTGATGCACCCTCAATGCGCTAGTTAAAACAATTGCACCCATTGTGCTAGTTAAAACAGTGTGCTCAATATACTAGTTAATGCGCTCAATACATGAGGTAAAACAACGAGCTGAATACACAAGTTAAAACAATGCACTCAATACTCTAGTTAAAATAATGTGCTAAATACATTAGTTAAGATGGAATATGTGCAGCCTGTGCCATCAGGAGCTTGAAATGAGATGGAAGCTTGCCATGAGTTCTGGTTATAGGCAGGGATGCCGTTTGCCACACTGGCATTAAGATGTTTGACATAGAGGTCATCGAATGCTCACCGCTACCCGTCATTATCACCACTGGGCAGGTAAGGAACCTGAAGCTGAGAAGGAATAAGGAACTTGCCCAAGAGCACACAGCTAAATTCTGTGTCTCTGTATAGGGGGGCTGGAAATGAGACCAGACTCTGCCTCCACCCCCACCCCACACCTCCCACACTTCTGATCTCAGTGCCTGCCAGTTCTACAAGGGTCTGTACAGAGGACCTCGAGAGGTTTGTTAAGGTCTGCAATTTACCTGTAATACTAACTTTGCTAGACCTTGAGCAGAAAGGACCCTCTGCCAGGCCCTTAGGTGTGAAGGTCAGTGGTTTGGAGCAATGAAGAACATGTCAGGCTCTGATCCTCACCAGCTGCTGCTTTTTTTCCCCTCTATATCTATGAACATGGCTGATCTCTCCACAGTACAGTTGATCAAGGGCAGGGAACCACAAGCGAAGCCTCCTTTATTTTGCCACTAGCAGAGCCTTGGCTGGTTGGCTTCCCAGATTGCCCTCTAGACCACTGTCTTTGCTGCGTGTGCCCATTTGTTCTTTAGTCCAAGGTGATTTCGATCTGCATCGTCTGAATGTTTGTGTCCTGCCAAATTCATGTTGAAATATACTCCAGAAGAGTTGGGGCTTCCGGGAGGGAATTAGGCCATGAGGGCCTCACCCTTGTGAACAGCATTAGTGCCCTTATGAAAGAAGCCTGAGAGAGCTCGTTTGCCCCTTCCTCCATGTGAGGACACACAGAAGGTGCCTTCAGTGAGGAACAAGCCCTCACCAGTCACTGAGTCTCCTGGCTCCTTGATCGTGGACTTCATAGTCTCCAGACTATGAAACCCTACATTTCTGTTGTTTATAAATTACTCAGTCTAAGGTATTTTGTTAGAGCAGACTGAATGGACAAAGGCAGCACCAGAGTTACAACATGCAAGGTATGAGTGAGCCTTCACTACCATTGCTGTGTATTAACAAATATGTTTCAATATTTAAATCTTTTAAAGTTTTTAGTTTTTAGCTAAAGACATCACTGACTTAGTTTTTTGCTAGTTATCTCCTATCCATCAAAGAGGACAAAGTGGGCATTTGATGTAGCGTAAATACAGTTGTTCCTCAGTGTCTGTATGACCGCCCACAGATACCAAAATCTATGCATGCCTAAGTCCTGCATTTGGCCCTCTGTATGTGTGGGCTTCACATTCTGCAAATACTGTAGTTTCAGTCCACATTTGGTTGTAGATGCAGAACCTTTCTGTACGGAAAGCTGACTGTACTTATTTTTTAAAACCACATAAAAGTGGACCTGTGTATTTCCAACCCGTATTGTTCACGGCTCAACTCTTGTTTGTTAGATATTGTCAGCGTTTTGTGACTTAAGTATGAGACCCAATGAACTACTCATTTCCATCTACGAACTTTAAAACATTAGATTGTACTGCTTTGCTTTTACTTCTTCTTTAGTGTGGTGGATTTCACCTAGCAAGAACTTTCAAGTAATTAAATTCATGAAATGCTTAGCTTTTGCAGCATCTTAAAGAATAAATTATCCAAGCTCAAGACTGAAGCATGTAAGCGTTAGGTTTTACTTACTGTGTTTTGAGTCTTCTAAAGAAGAGATGGAAAAAAAATGACTCTAGTTAAACTTGAATTGCCTTAGTAGTGTAGCTTTAAGCCTTGTAAAATTGCTAAGTTAAATTGGCCCTGTGTGACTTCCTAATCGCTGTCTTATACAAAACCCAGTCAGTTTGGTAGCTCAGTGGTGCATAGATAAGTTGAGATTTAATTTAATCATTTTGCATGCAACGTTTATACATAGAAAGATTTACACTTTTAATGTAAGAGATGATTAAAGTCCTGGTGGGAAAGCTGATGTAATTATCAGCTTGTAATTATCAAGTGTGTTAAATAAGTATCCAATTACTTTTTCCCATTTTTTTTTCCCCTCTCATTTGCTTCTTGTTTCTTACAGAGCTTTGACAACAGAAGGGGTCTTCACTGGACAACCTTAAACATTGAACATGGCAGGACATTGTTTTCATGGCATTTGTACCTGTATTTCATTGTAGGTGCTAGACTGGATCGAGAACCACGGAGAAGCATTTCTGAGCAAACATACAGGTGTGGGGAAATCTCTTCATCGGGCCAGAGCATTGCAGAAACGTCATGAAGATTTTGAAGAAGTGGCACAGGTACAACAATGGCTTCCATTATTTTATCCCGTAAATACCCGTGCGGTTGATTTTGGATTACAGTTTTAACCACATTTGAGATAAGTTAACATTAGCTCGATGCGTTTGACACCTCAGATGAGGTAAATGCTCCGATTTCAGAGTGAAATTGTCATTGCCTAGGCAGAAACATGATTTGGTCAGTTGACCCTTTCTAAAATGTGATGTTCTTGGAACAGAAATGTGGCTTGGGTGTTTTTGTCCTGTTTATTATACCAGTGTCTTTTGACTACTTTGTGAAATTCCAATTTATAGTCAGGAAATAACAGTTCCTTTTGTGTTTCTGTAATAGTAGGCTAAGCCTTACTTGTTCTGTTTGCATTGCTTTAAGTGTGTGTGCTTAGGAAACAGGAGCTGGGAGTCCAGTGTGTTCCGAATGTGGGTTTTGTGGGGTTTGAGCACTGGCCGTGTGACTTTGGACGAGTCGCTAAACTTTTCTACGGGTAACTTTCTGATCTGAAAAATAGACCCAGTAATTTATTTAATAAGATATTTCTTATAGTCAACTTCTTTAAACTAGTGAGTTGTGGCTTGATGAAGTAACACAGCAGAGATTCACAAAGGAAGTGGTGAAATGTTACGGTTGAATTCATTTAAAAATGTCCTCAATGTAGATTTATTATATGGAACAATTCTGGTGTTCTGAGAAGGAGGAACCCAGAATTTGAACCTCATGTTTACGTGGTGGAAGCGAGTCATACAGTGTAACTTCTGCAGACACAAGACCTAGCTGCAGGGGCCCTGGGCTTCAGAGTCTGTTTTAGACACGGCTGCAGTCACCTCAGGAAGCTCTTGGATCCATTTTGCATGCAGTTTTGCAGAGTCAAGAACTGCCTCGTGACTAGTTTGAAGGTCCATTCCTTAATTTTGTACAGTGATTGTGAGTAGCTCTATCCTGTTGAATGAATCCATGCTAATTGATGTGTATGTGTGGTGTGAAGAGCCATCGTGCATTTTCATAGGCTAGTGTAAAAAAAGAAATAAAAAATACTTTTCATGCGAAGCTTTTTGCAAATGACTGTCAGAAAAGGAAGATACTCTTTCATGTTAATATTCCTTTTTTAGATTTAAAAAGTTATGATTAAAACAGCCAGTAAAGCCCAGAAAACTCAGGTTCAAGGAAGCATCTGGTGTTGAGAGCACAGAAGATTTCTTTACTGTCCTTCGTAAGTCTTTGGCATGGCGTCCTTCCTAAGTACCTGCCGTGTGAGTTCCTAAACCACCCTCGCTCTTTTTTGCTTATCCCCCTAGATTCCAGTTACCTTCCAGAGAGGTAACCTGTCACAAACTTACTATCCAGGAAGCCATTTCTGTCAACAGCTTTTCGTATGTGCCGCGTAATTATCTTGTCTTCCTGGATGAAAGAGTGGGTCATTTAGGAAAGCAGGAGACCTTGAGTTCATTCTCGATTTTTAGAAGAAAAGCAAACCAGTGACTCCCTGGTCATTACTTAACTCATTCATCTTTTGCAAGGAGGATAACTGCCTCCATAACACTTGGACATACAGAATGTCCCCACATGTGTAGCAGGCTCTAAATTCTGATTCATGACAGCTGTTAGAGCATGCATATGTACAAAATAGGCTGTTGTTTTGCAGTAAGTTCGGTTTCTAATATAAGATGTATTGTTTCTAATCTTTCAAAATAAATGACTAGTGGAGAATTCAGGGTAAATTATTTGCTATCAAGCATTTGCTTTAGATTGGTGATATTTACAGGGTACTAAATCTTCTCATCTGCTTATTTTTCCTTATTAAAAATACTTCTAAAATTTACCAATATGATTCCACTGCTTTCTGATTGCAAGACAGTGGAAAACTTCATCTCTTGGAGCCTCGGTTATCCTTGCTGTAAAGTGATGCCTGACACCTACCTTCACCGAGTTGCTGTGATGAGAATGCATGTAGAAATGCCTGACGCTCAGCAGGCGCTGCTGGTGCTGTCTTTGTCCAGAACAGTACGATCATTCAGATTATTCAGATCTTTTGGTGAACACTAGCCTTGTGTTTACATTTCGGGACAAGAGCCACTAGAAGGCCAATGCGCCTGCCACTTTGCTCTTCCTGCAGTCTTCAGCTGCAGGACCAGTTCTTACTAGAGATGGCCAGAGGCTGTATTTGGAATCCAGTGGAAAATAATGAGACTTGGCTCTTCCTGCAATCCTCAGCGGCACTGAAAAGCAGCACCAGAGGATGTTGAAGTTGTATCACCCCCCGGGCCACTTCACCTCGCTAAAACCCTCCCACTCCTACACCACACAGAAGTGTGTGTCTGGTCAAATGCTGAGAGACACAGATAGTTGTCTGTGTTTTGCTGTGTCTGGAGAAATCCACAGCACTTCTTGGGTCCGCTGTTAGCATTTGTGGTGCTGCTGACTCTGTCTCATGCACACGTTGCAGGGGCGGTGAGCTTGTCTCTTGGGATGCTGTGTTTTCCCTTGACGGATGAAAAGACGATCCCTGGGAATTTGTGTGCCTTTTAGGTGATAATTTAAGTTACCTGGGGCTTTGAATTTGTACTGTAGATGTACTGGCCCATCATTCTTGTCATTACATTTCTGTATTAATAAAATACCTTGGAGGTTTTCAGTATGCAGACTTTGTTGTCTTTTAAACCAAGCAAATGTAATGAAAGTATTTAGGCCTCAAATGCTCATTTTCCTTCTTTTTCCTATCTCTTCTAAGATCCCAAAATCCCTTATTTTCCATTGAATTCTAAGTACAGCCTCTGGTCCTCTTCAGTGAGAAACAGCCCTGCAGCCAAGGATTGCAGGAAGAGCAAGGTCTTGTGCACATTTGCCTTCTGGTGGCTCTTTTTGTCTCCTTGAGTCCTACCAAGTTCTGAAGAAAAAGAGGACACCAGTTAGGTCCCCACCCTGGCCTGGCCTTGCCTTATTCCCTTTAATCCCCATGGCAGGGATGACCCCCACACCACGGATCAGAAAACGGGTCCAGCGTGAGATGCCTCGGGAACAGGATAGTAGGGATTGGACAGGAGAAGCCCAGTCTCTCAGACTCTCAAACGCTCTCTGACCTGATATCCTCCCCACTTTAGTCCAGTGTCTCAGTTTCTCTCCTTGTGTGAGAAACTGTGGCTTAGGTGCCGGTTGTTTTAACAATCCCAGCTCTGCCGACTGACTTGGTGGACAAGTTGCTGCAACCCTCTGTGCCTCGGTTTCCTCGCCTGTGAAATGGGAATCAGGTAGTATCCATGTCCTGCTGCTTTTGTGAGGCACAGTGTTAAGTACCAAAATGGTAGCATTTCTGATGAGTATGGTTGATGTTAGCACAAGGAAATCTCTGTTCTCCGGTTGCAGAAGGACCCAGGGAAGGTCTCATTCCCAGGAAAACCTGGCTGGGGGTTTCAGAGGCATGAGTGCTGACGCACGCCCCACCAGCCCTGGCGCCTTTTGTGCTGCCTCATGTTCTTCAAGCACAAGATGAAAAGGGAAATAAATGATGGCTGTTTCATGCCTCACATCATGCACTTGTTTCTTTGGGACATTTTAAAAAATATCTTTACCTGTTGGAACAGAGGTGGGAAGGCTTTCAGAAATGTAATACTTGGCTGTTGGGAGGCTCTGTCATCTTTAGATCCACTTATCAAATATGAGAAGTTCACAATTCCGAAGCTGTAGTGGTGATCGTAGGAAAACAGGATTCAGCTCTTTAGAAATGTGTGTCTGTGGCACTCTGGGTTCTCTGTACAGCTTGCTACACTGTTAGCTTCATTCAGCATGGAGGCCCTGTTGTGCCCATGATAGAGATGCAGACACAGGGACTCCAAGGGGATGCTCAGCCGGGAGTAAGCAGGGATTTCCAAGTCGTTTTCCCTGGAAGGAAGCCACCTGCAGGTGCGGCCTCTGATGGTCAGAGAACCTTTGTAGGCAAGAGCGCATGCAGACCCTCCACAGCAGAGCCCTTGGTGCTCTCACGGCTGACCACGGTCACAGGGGTGCCCACTCTTGTGCCCAGAGGCCTGGGTGCCAGCCATAGGAGGGGAGGGCCTGGATGAGAGAAGCCCTGGAAAGCAGTCAGGAATTGTTCCATAGGTGAAAGTTGCTTTTTAGATCTGTCTCGTATGTGTGTGTACACATGCACATTCACATCTGTCTGTTAAAAACCATGTATTCACACAAATAACGCCAATTCCAGCCCCATGCCAAGTTCACTCAAATTTTCTCCTTTTCTATCTTGATAACTCCCTTTTCTCAAATGGAGACACCCGGCTCCCATTATCCCTCAGGTATTGGCTTACTTGCGTCATTCCATTCTGCTGATGGAACCAGTCTCCCAACTGGGAATCCCTCACATCCTGCTCAGACTCTCACCGATGAGGCGCCTTCCCTGTGCACCTTACGTCTCTGAGAAGGATACGGATTCACCTTGTTTCTCAAGGGAAACCAAAAGCTCACTCTCTGGGCCTTCTTAGAAGGCCTGAGCTCTGTTCCTTTCCTGCCCTCACGTTCTCCAGCCTTTCCCGGGGCTCCCCTCCACCGGCGGACCCCTCTGCAGTAGCTTTCTTTAACAGCATCACGGCTCTCGCATGCCTTGCTGTTGGGGAACCCACTTACAGCCTCAGATTATGAGGAATTAAAGTGATTTCTGGAGTATTTTAGACATGTATTTACACTTTGAGCTCTTTAAAACTCTGGCTACTTTAGAGCCATTATCGTTATAATTTCCTTTTTCTCAAAACATGTGGCCAGGCAAAGTGGTTCACGCCTGTAATCCCAGTACTTTGGGAGGCCAAGGCAAGAGGATTACCTGAGCCCAGGAGTTCGAGACCAGTCTGAGCCACATTGCAAATCCCTGTCTCTCCTAAAAATACAACATTTAGCTGGGCATGGTAGCGCGTGTCTGTGGTTCCAGCTACTTGGAAGGCTAAGGTGGGAGGATTGCTTGAGCCCAGGAGGTCAGGGCTACAGTGAGCTGTGATCACACCACTGTACTCCAGCCTGGGCTACAGAGCGAGACTGTCATGCAAGCTGGAAAACAAAACAGAAAAATAAAAAATATATAGCCTTAAGTAGAAGGAAGATGAGCACAGAATTACCAACAAGTAGAAATGTGTGAAAAGGGACAGCAACTTATGTTTGTTTGGAATTTAACCTTTAACTTGTACTTCGAGAATTATCATAAAGCATTGTATCATATGGAAAGACACAGGCTGGAACATCTCTGCTTGGTGATAAAACTGGAAGAAAAAGCGAAGCAGGCATTTGTTGCTGGGGGCCATCTCCTGGCTCCACCTTGGCAAAAATCTGAAAGCTCTGAGCCCCCAGACAGACAGCAATTGCCTGCAGATAGTCCATCGCTACCTTCAATACAAGGGTTTTGCCATGGGGTTCAAAGTTGAACAATCTAAAACAACCGTGGGAAAGGAATTCTGCGTAGAATTCCTGAAACCATCTCTCCCCATCATATTTTTCTGTTTGATTCATGTAAGCGATCAGAAATATCACACATTGACTGTGTTGCTATGTATTACGGCGCCCAGCCTGGCCGGTTTGCTTTTCATTTACCTTCGGTTTCTCTGGGCTGTTCTCTTGTGCAGAACACATACACCAATGCAGATAAATTACTAGAAGCAGCAGAACAGCTGGCTCAGACTGGGGAATGTGACCCCGAAGAGATTTATCAGGCTGCTCATCAGCTGGAGGACCGGATTCAAGATTTCGTTCGGCGTGTTGAGCAGCGAAAGATCCTACTGGACATGTCCGTGTCCTTTCACACCCACGTGAAAGAGGTAAGGCACCTGGAGACCAAAATATAATCTGGGTCTGAAAGAGTCTTTACCTCTTTGGGAGGAACCTGAGTTTGGTCATAATGTGAGAAAGTGGACAAAGGTGGCAAGTTGTAGGATGTAGCCCAATAATGCTGAGTGTGTCTGTGTGGACAGGGAAGAGCCGGGCTTGTGCTGGCCTTCCTTGTTGTATGAGGGCATGGCTGCCTTTGCTGGGGCTGCCCGTAAAGAGAAGACCCATGAGGGTTGGGAGAGACAGAGAATGTCCATTTCCGTAAGTAGGGGACCTGCGCGTTGTTGGTCAGAGCTGTTGGGTTTCCTTCCTGGGTGTGAACCTGTCACATGGTACCATCACGAGTGCCTCTGGATTTTACGAGACTTCTCTCAGATGCTAGTAAACTGAGTGTTACCTAATATTGAGTTTAAATATGCCAGAGCCAACCTGGTACAAATAATATTAAAGCTAATGTCATAGGCATGCACCTGTTAATCAGCTCATCTCATGATAAGAAATAATGTTATTTGGTGTGTGAAAAATAGGTATTAATTATACCTCGCATATAGATGTTATTCTTGGTAGAAATCATATAAAGTTACATGAAGGAAACTACTATGTAGCTTTTGAGGAAAAAAGAATTTAAAATAAAAGTTCATATTCAGGGTGACTACAAATTGAGTAGGGATGTCAACTTATCACACCTTACTTCTGTGTAAAAAAGAAAATTCCCTGTTTCACCGAGGACCTTCACAGAGGATCATAACGTATTCTGATGCAGCCCTTGATGGATGGGAAGTGAGGGACCCTTCTGGGCAGCTGGGGACTGCACATGGAAGCCTGTGGTCATAGGATGGGAAGAAGGATTTGGAAGAGGAGGACTACTGGGGGAAGAGGGGAGGTCGAGGCCTGGCTTGCCTCATTTCAAGGCATCAGCACTCGGAGACCCACCAGTTCCTTTAAAGGGGAACGTCTCTACCAGCTCTGAGATCTTGGGCAGTTAGTCCTCAGGCCATTTGTCACTGGAATGTTTGAACTGCAGGTTTCCCTCTGAAACCCTGTGAAACTGTGAAGGAGTGGAGGAGAGTACGCAGCAAACTGCTGGGACCCCTGGGGTTTGCGCTCAGTCCTGCCCCAGGCTGGCAGCTGGTGCTCTTGGTCCTTTCTGCCAGGGGGCTGGTGCTTCTTGGTCCTGAGATGGTCATCAGGATAGAAACTGGCACAGCTAGCTTTTCCTGCTCATCAGAATGCCATCACTCAAATTGCTCTTGAAAATACTTACAAAGAGGCTATTTTCTTCTGAGGAGATACATTAAGTGGACATTGTTCTGTGGCAGTTTCTAGTCATTGCTGCATGTGCCACTAGACTAAAGTTTTCCACTTGTCTTGAACCGAGTTTGTCTCTTGCTGTCCTCCAGCCTCTGCTGGCTCCTTGCCCCAGCCTCCCTGTGGCACTGCTACCAGAGTAATTTTTCTGAAATAGAAATTTGACTAGGCCATACCCCTGCTTTTAAACGATCAGTGATTCTTCTTGTATGTGGGGAGCAGCCTGATACCTCTGCGTCCTCACAACATAGACCACGTTTTTGCTTGCAGCCTGTCTTGTGCTGTGTCCTCCTCTTCCAGGGCCCCTCCCACTCAACACAGTATCCCTGGATTCAGGACTTTCCGGCACCTTTGAGACGAGGATGGGTGTAGTTAGCTGCTCTCCCCTGCACCTTCTACAGCTTCCTCCACATGCACCTGTTAACAGCATTTGTCATGCATGTGATTGTGTGTTACTTTACATGTTTTTACACCCTAGCTGAGAGGGAGGGAGAGGGTTAAAGTGATCTGTGTATGAAAACAGATTGTGGCATAGTTCACTAAGCCGTGACATCAACAGAACACGGGCCAGAAGCACAGCAGCCTGGATCCTTTTGAGGGCAGGGACCTGGGCAGGGGTGTCCAGTCTATAGGTTCCTCATTCAGGGCCCAGTGACCACAGTTGCCCTGGATGCCATAGATGCCATAAGGGAGAGGCAGGAAGAGTGCCAGGCAGCTGCAAGTGGCTGAGAGGCCAAATCGAGAGGAAGAAGTGGAGGGCAGAGGGCCTCGCATCTGTGGCACGTTCCAGAGCCAGGTGATTGGAGCTGATACTTGTGTGGCGTGCCTGGCCATATTCTGTAGCAGCTTAGCCGTCTGAGGTAAGGATCTCGCTTCCTTATAGGACAGAAGACTCTTCCCACCAAGCAGTATTTGTGATTTAAGTCACCTTTTCAATTTGGCAGTGGTTTTCAGAAACCAGACACTAAAGGATAACTGGAAGGAAAGTGCTTTTTCAAAAGCGGTTCTCTACAAATAATTTTTTAAAAAAATTAGCCGAGTGTGGTGGCACCTGTAGTCCCATCTTTTTGGGAGGCTGAGGCAGGAGGATCACTTGAGCTCAGAAGAAGGTTGCAATGAGCAGAGGTCACACCATTGCACTCCAGCCTGGGCGACAGAGCAAGACCCTGTCTCAAATACAGAAACAAAGCTCTTGTCCAGAGGCTTCGTTTGGGTTCATTGACTTTTGTAACAGCAGCATTTTTAAGGAAAAATCTTCTAATAAGAGCATCCACTTACAAGATGATGGAGTCCATATTGTCACTAGGTTTGGAAATTATTTAAAAGTAAAACTACATTTTGTTTTCATTGACTTACACAATAGGAACTGCTAGTATGTATGAGTTTGTAGACTATGGAGACCTTAAATCAGTTTTAAGGACTAAGTGGTTCACTTTCACGATTGCAGGATTTTTGGTGCAGTCTATGAAAGGCCATCTTCCTAGCAGAGAAACTGGCATGTTTTCCCCGGTCTGCTCCGTCTTACTGGCGTGCACCTCACGTAACATGGGACCAAGGAGGGATTGGGGCCCAGTCAGGGAGCGCATAGCAGGACACACGTGTGCCCGTGTGATTGACATTCAGGGATGCTGCCCACGGGCTGGAATGCTGCCTGTTTCTTCCCCTCAGTGTGCCTGGACTTCATTTTTAGCCCCAGCCATTTTCTCAGTAGATTTGTCTTTCCCTGACCAGCCTGAGAATTGCCCTCAGTTCTTTCTCTGTGCTGTACGAAAGCCCTAAAACGCCCAGGAATCCTTGGTAGGTTCCATGCAGGAAAGAATGGTGTCTTCAGTCATTGTATTTTGAAGCTGGTTACTGAATGAAAACTAAGATAAGCTTAGAACAAGTTTAATTCGTTTAAAATGAAAAGCTAGATGGGCCAAGAAGAGGAAATCATGCTAATTTGCTAGGTGTTTGCATAAAGTCACTAAATGTATTTACATATCAGATGAACAAAAAATTGCTAAAAGAAGCACGTTATCTGAATCTGTTCTTCTTAAGCAGATCATACAATTAAAAATTACACAGAGGAAGATAGAAAAAGTAGCTTGTCTTGGCTGGGCACGGTGGCTCACGCCTGTAATCCCAGCACTTTGGGAGGCTGAGGCGGGTGGATCACGAGGTCAGGAGATTGAGACCATCCTGGCTAACACGGTGAAACCCCGTCTCTACTAAAAATACAAAAAAATTAGCCGGGCGTGGTGGCGGACGCCTGTAGTCCCAGCTACTCAGGAGGCTGAGGCAGGAGAATGGCGTGAACCCAGGAGGCGGAGCTGGCAGTGCGCTGAGATCATGCCATTGCACTCCAGCCTGGGCGATGGAGCAAGACTCCGTCTCAAAAAAAAAAAAAAAAAAAAAAAAAAGTAGCTTCTCTTTTTTATTTAGGCAAATTCATGAAGCTTTTTAGAAATTGCCGCCAAAGGCTCTCCTGACAGAAGTCAGAAGTTAGTTTTCCTCACCGCCAAGTGTTCCACAGTGGCTCTCCTCTTCACTTTTATCTGGAGTATAGTTGTCACCATCTCTTTTTGCAA
Organism: Papio anubis; assembly: GCF_008728515.1. Lineage (NCBI taxonomy): Eukaryota > Metazoa > Chordata > Mammalia > Primates > Cercopithecidae > Papio > Papio anubis. The sequence continues at coordinate 13,686,882 of NC_044980.1, forward strand.
TAAATTCCTGGCCTTCTGATGAACAAGTAATACAAACATGAGGTCATAACAACTCACTTTAAAAAGGTACGAAGTCAAGGTGATGTTTACTGAGCGTTAGCTCAGGAATCTCTTTAAGAAACCCCTGGCAGACGGTGGCTGCTGGAAGTCTTGTTGAAGACCAAGCTCTTAGGCTCCAAAAACTAAGACCTCTGGACTCTGATTCTTTTACCCCAGAGGACAGAATAGACACTTGTTCCTGAGAAGAGAGAAAAGGGGACACATTTTACCTAGGGCACAAATATTTTCTACCTGGAGGTAGAATGCAGCGGGTGGTTGATAGAGATTTCGGCCTCAGTTTGCCCCTCAAGCCGGGATTTGGAAGTATTCCAGAACGCTGTTTTCTCTAAAAGGAGTCTGGAGGTTCGTAGCCTCCTTTCAGAATGCGTGTAGCCTGATGCTTTGTTCTGTTTCTGTTTTGTTGTTTAAGTATTTGAAAGGAATGCTGATTGGCCTGACGTAAGTTTTGGTTTGATTTGGGGAGGATCTTTCTCCTCCTACACGTTGTGGTCCACTCTCAGTCCGCCTGCAGTATGCATTCCCTTCAGTCCTGTGTATGGCATTTATTCACGTCAGTTCGGTTGATAATGCTCCTGCTGTGTGTCCTTTGTTGTTTGTTCTCCTTTCCTTTTGAATGCATTTTTCCCTGTTTATTTGTTCATTCACTCTTTTCACTCACTCATTCATTCCAAAGTGTCTCTCAAGGCAATGGTAATGTGCAAGGAGGTGATACCTAAATGAATGACCAAAAGAACATGCTTCTGCTTTTGTGTGTCTCCTACATTTTAGACTTTAAGTTCCTTGAAGCCCAGGACCATGTCTCACTTACCTTTGTGTTTCCACTAACTAGTCTGTCTCCTGGAATTGGCAGATACTCAGTGAAAGCCTGTGAAATAAGTGATGTCTATTTCTAGCACATTATTCTGAGATTTAATGATAGATTTAGTGATTGAATGAGATTTCCATTTTCAAATACAGCAAAAGCATAACTATTTTTATTCATTCCTGTTCATTCAACTTCATTCTCAAAATTGGGTCCTGAGTTAACTGATAATTACCTTGAAATGTGTGGGTTATTTGAGGCAACCAGGTGGTGACATTGAGCTGTCAGCCAGAGTTTGTTTCTGGAATTGATTCAGTGCCCTTGCATTGATTTTTGTTCTCAGAAGCCAAGGTTTCCCAGGAAAAATCATTCCCACTTGAATTGGGCTGTGATTCTTGCTGGGTTTAAGTAAAGGAAGCCTCTTGGTTCTGTTTCTGCAAACTTACACACTGAACTGGGACAAGTTTTTGTTTTGAGTAATGGCTGGGAAAAGAGGAACCTTTCATTTTATTCAGAAGTCAAAAACAAAGGCCTCCCAGCCACCTGGAGATGTTTTGTTACAGACACCAGCCTGGCTCTGTGTTTATGCCTAACACTTGAGCGTCTTTGTGCTGGGACCATTGCTCAACTCTGCAAGGGGAGAAGAGGGAGAAAGCCAGAGCTGCCGGGCTTCTTGCTCTGGGGCTGGGGGAGGGTTCCTGCGAAGCAGGTGCGCTCTGGCTTCTTGGTGGGTGAGGCTCTTGGAGCTGCCTCTCCTCTGACCCTCAGGTCTTCACCAAGTTTGCTCCAGGAGTGTATTGAAAACATACCCAGTGCTCTCTCAAGCACCCACTGCTTAGAGGGCCCAGATTTCTTTTCCTTCTTTCCCTTGCGGAGCTGGAGCCTGCACCAGGCATCTGGTGTTTAAACTAAAACAGGAAAACTGGCTAAAGGTCCACAGTGCTCACTGTGTGCACTGGCTGCCCTCCGGTGGGTGCTCTGATGATCAGCGGTTCCAGTGGAGGGCCTGTCACTAAGCAGGCTTGACTTCCTCCTCGGGGGCTTTCCCAGGGGAGGTGTGGTTTTTTGCTCTGCGTGGAAATGACCCTCTGCAGCCACAGAACACAGCCGTTTTCTGAATTATCCCAGTCTCTTGTGTGCACTGGATTCCTCCAGATGACTTATGTCTTTTGTGCAAAGTTCTCTAAAATTTGACTCCCAGCTTCCAGGCCTTTCCTTTTGCCCTTCCTGGAAGTATTTTTGCTGATGAGTCATCTGTCTTTATTTTCTAAAATGATTTGGTTTTTGTTCCTTTCATTCCTGTTTCCACCCCACATATATACACACGCTTCTTAACTTAGAGGGTTATATCCCAATAAATCTATTGTTGAAAATGCACTAATACTGTCACAAAGATGAAAATTCACAGGTCGAACCATTTTAAGTCCATATGCTCCTCGACTTACATGTGTGATGGAGTTATGCCCAAGTAAGTCCACCGTAAAGTTGAAAAATCAAAGTGAAACCATCTTAGGTTGAGGACCATTTGTTTGTACCTCCAAAGATGTCTATCTTTAAACATACTCCCTAGCTTTTCTTCTACTTTTTATTTTGAAGTAATTATAGAATCACAAAAAGTTGCCAAAAAAAAAAAAAGAGAGAGAGAAATGGACAAGGAGGTCCTGTGCATCTTCACCAAGCCTCCCACAGCGGTAGCATCTTGTATAATCTCAGTACACAAGCAAACCAGGACACTGACTTTGCTGCAGAGCTTATTCACTTTCCACGAGGTTTAGATGTGTATGTGTGCCCGTGTGTATGTGTGTGTTTAGTCCTATGCATTTTTATCATGTATAGATTTGTGGAACTGCCATCACTTTCAAGATACAGAACCATACAGAATTTTCCCATAATCAGAGGGTTCCCAGTGCTGGCTTCCTTCAGCCGTATCTAACCCCTGCTCCACCTCTAACCCCTGGCAACCACTTACCTGTTCTTCTCTGCTTCTATTATTTTGTTATTTCTAAAATGTTACATAAGTCATGCAGCATGTAACTTATTGAGGTGGCTTTCTTTTTTTTTTTTTTTTTTTAACTCAGCATAGTTTCTTTGATACACCCACTTTGTTGCATGTATCAGTAGTTCCTTCCTCTTTATTGCTGAGTAGTATTTCATGGTCTGGATATATCACAATTTATTTAACTATTTGTCCATTGGGGACATTTGAGTTATTTTCAGGCTTTGGCTGTTACAGGGAAATATACGGAAATTGTGAACAATCCTGTCTGGGTGTTTGCGTGAACATGGTTTTCATTTCTTTGGGGTAAATGCCCAGGAGTGCATTTGTTGGGTCCTTTGTAGCCACATGTTTAGTTTTTAAAAGATGCTGCCAAACTGTTTTCCAGAGTGAGTGTACCATGGTACGTTACCACCAGAAATGTACAAGTGATCTTCAGCTTTTCAGCATCTCACAAGTCCGGGATTGCTTCAAGTTTGTCAGTGAGAATGGTTAAAATCCAACATGTGATATTTTAGAGTAGAAAGTTTGACGTATGTGATCATGCCTCAGTAATTTTTGTTTAATATTGAATTATTTAGCTGCACTCTTCAGTGCATTAAACTCTCTCTATATGCTCTTAAACATTTGGTTTATTTTATTTTTCTGACATGGGTACAAATGAGTAATTAAATATGTCCACCAGCCAGTGAAAGCAAGAGGAAACTAACAGCCTAGAACTGTCGACTGCATCCTCAGCCCCTGTGTGACTGAGCGTTAGATTTGACTTTGGCATCACTTGCCAGCTACTGGCATAGCATTATGTCTTTACATAGACTGCAGTATCTAGTGTTGCGTACTGATTTTAAAAAACAGGTGGTCTTCCCATTGGTGGGAATATCCAAAAAAATAGATCTAGTCAGTTTTGTCTTTCTATAAAAATATAATCTTTATTGAAATAGTTGGGAAAATATAGTATAACAAACATACCCCCTAAATTTGCCGAGTGATCTGGGATAAGTTACTGTGTAGTACCTCAACTTCCTTAGCTACAATATAGGAATAATACAGTTTCTAAGGGATGTGAGACAAATTACACATAGAAAGCACCTCAGAATGCTTTTCTTAGAGTAGCTGCTGGTCAGTGTTCTTTTTTCCTGTCTCAACCCTGATTGTAACTTGTCGATATAGATAAAATAATACAGACTTTAAAGTAAGGGGCAAAGATACGAATATCTAGGTATAATGTTGTCTCTACCTCATTAATCTTTGGGCAACAGTAACTGCTTAATCTAATTCCTGTCTTCCTCCGAGTAATAACCTTACTCTGATCCTGTTCTTAACATCAAAACCAAAAGCCTTTCGTGGGATATACACAACTCTGTCCAACTCCAGCTGCTGCCCCTCAGGACAGAGTAGACTGTTGGGAAGAACCCTTACCCATGGTTCCATTCATATTGGCAAAAATCACTTTGTACACATCAGTAAGTACAAAGTATTTAGATCTTAGAGCCCAGCTAAAGTTTCAACAGAAATAAGTGACTTTTTTTCCCTCTAAATAAACATGTATAAAGCATTTGTACTGGCCAGTGGGAAAAGAGTATATTATAATATTACCTGAAAGTCCTTCTATCAGAATAACTTAAAACACTAAATTTTTTTCTGTAAGATGATGTAAAATTGTGGTTTAAATTTATACAACTTCTATTTGTTAACATCAGATCAATATTTTCAAGTAGAGAAAAGTTTTATGCCAACAGAGAGCTTAGAAGTTATTGTGGAAGACCACGCAGCACTGATATAACTGACACCTCATAGTCACCGAGTAGATGATTATCGGGTGAAGGAATTAACAGTATATTATCTTCATTTGTAACGCAGTTTTTCAGTAGGGATTGATTGAAAATATAAGACTGCCCGCTGACTTCAGATTTAATAGTTTCTGGCTGAGGGTCACTTCTAAATGGGGGGTTGTAAATATCTGCTTTAATTAGCTGTTTGTCGATAGGACTTGATTAATGCAATGTAAAAGGTGAGGCACTTCAACACAAGGTCAAGAGATGCAGTGTTAAGGCCTTAAAATGCTCAATTAGAAATAGGTGTACATGAATAGCCCTATTTACCTGATTTTTTTTTTTTTTTTTGGAGACATAATCTCACTCGGTCACCCAGGCTGGACTGCAATGGTGTGATCTGGGCTCACTGCAACCTCTGTCTCCCAGGCTCAAGCAGTTCTCCTGCCTCAGCCTCCCAAGTAGCTGGGATTACAGGCACCCACCACCATTTTAGTAGAGACGGGGTTTCACCAAGTTGGCCAGGCTGGCCTCAGACTCCTGACCTCAAGTGATCCACCCACCTCAGCCTCCCAGAGTGCTGGGATTATAGGCATGAGCCACTGCGCCCAGCCCTGTTTACTTGTTAAATTTCTGTTTTAAAGGGCATTTTATGGTTCTCTGTTTCTTATTTTGATACTCAGCTTCATGAACTAAATATTTTGTTATCAAAGAACCGCAAGTCTTTGGTTCAGTGAGGAAAGAGGTAAACGTACCTGTATGTATTTTCGTGTGTATTTCCGACACATTTGTACTGATTGCCGTTGTTCTGATTGAGCAGGTAGAGAGATTGGCCGACAATGTATTAGCTAGAGTTTTACCGGGACAGCTGAAAAGCTCCAGATAATCCAGGCTTGGAGAGACTGATAAGGATTTTTGGATTTTGTTATCATTTGTTTTCCCTTCCATTTGTTGAAATACAAAATTCAGACCCAGAAGCCCAAGGAAGGGTCGAGCTTTCTGCTTGGGAGCTGTGATGTTGATGGACGACAAGCAGAAAGCAGACCCCATCATCTCTCACTTTGCCTCTTGGTCTCCTCGAGGGACCACGCTCCAGACCTGGGCCAGAAGAGGCGAAAGCCCAGATGATGAAGGCTTTGTAAGGAAACACTTATTTAATCCAAGTACGTTCAAGCCTCTGTTCTAGGACAAATTAGATCCCCGGGTACCAGAAGAACTTGATAATTGTATCCCCATAGCGAGCAGATCAGTCCAAGCAACTGTGGGAAAGTGAGGGGATGGCAGAAGCTGAAAACGCACTGGTGCTTTTCAAAGAAGGTGGATTTCACGCATTACTCAGAATGAGGTTAATCCTAGGCAGCGTTCTAGAGACAATTTTTAAACCGCTGGTCAAGAAAAGTGAATGAACAAGTTATTACGCGTTAACTTTGTTTTGTTCTCTAGTAGGTTTCTGGCTTGAGGAAGGACGTGTAGTGGAATTAGTGGGTGGGCATTTGACCAGGCCTTTCAACATGTGATTTGTAGACAAGGAAGGAAAATATGCGCTGTCTGTTAGCATAGTTACTAGAATTAGACTGTTTGAATGGCTATAATAAAAGAATCAGCCAAGGGTGTTAGCACGAGGCCAAAACTCTCATCCTCCCACACTGATCTCCAGGTAGAAGATGGCAGGAGGCAAGCTTCTGATAGTAAGACAGTCCTCATACCCCACAGGTACGTAAGGAAGTCACTTCCAGTCTAGAGCCACAGTTAGATCAGACGTCCTGACTGACAAAGGTAGTGACGGGCGATGATAGACCAGTCATCTCAGGTGGACCCGAGGTCCTGCAGAACAGACTAGTTTAATCCCTGGTGTCACCAGGGGAGGAGTGCATGTATATGTGTGTGCACGCATGTGAGCATGTGTGTTTTTTCTGCATGTGTGTACGCAGACATGCACACGAGGCTGTTTTTCCTGCATGTTCATGTGTGTGCACACACGTGAGCATGTGTGTTTTTTCTGCATGTGTGTACACACATGCACGTGAACCTGTTTTTCCTGCGTGTATATGTGTGTAGGGGAGGAGAGTGCAGTCCTGCCTTTTAGCTGACTGCACGTAACCTATTCAGAACTTTTATGTCTGTATGTGACATCTGGAGAGACTGCTCATCCCAATTCAGGCATCCGGAAAACTACTTTGCTGTGTTCAGTGCGATTTTTCTTAAAAATGGGCAAATTTCCAGCGTATAGCAAGGACAGGCTTAGTGCCATAGCCAAAATAATGGTTGCTGCATGAAAAGCTTTGCGAGTGAGACTGTCAGTGCAGGGTTTGGTGAGTGGGTGACGTCAGCAGTGCTGGAGGGAGTTTGCAGCATCATGTTGCAGGTTGTCTGTTCTCATGCAGAAAGTCTGTGAGTGGTTGAATTGGTTTGGAAGGTGAGTGTATCAAATCTTGACAAGGGCTTGTCAGATATGTCAGATGACAGAATTCAGATCCCAACAGATCACAGCACCAAATCAGTCACAGAAAGTTTCATTAATCCGTTTTAATATATGAGTGTTTTGAATCAGTACAGAATAAGAATCACGCAGGTGGCAACAGCATGTGTTTAACGAAGAAATGGGCTTACATATGTTATTTGATTGAGTCCACAATGCTGTCATGCCCCCAAACAACTCCTTCCACTGTGGTGACCAGGGAAGCCGTTGTCTTGCTTTCTGGCTGCTGTTTGGATCACGTGGGTATTGTGTTCAGTTGTCCAGCCCCTACGTCGTTTGGTTTTGCTTATGAATATCACATCAATTTAATGTGTCCACACTGGGCAAAACTGACTTGAGGAGTGTGAGAGTAATACAAACAGAATATATTCCAGAATGATCATCTAGTAAGAACATGCCCTGGAAACCGTAATTAGAATATCCTCGAACAGATTACACTGGTTATTTATACACTCTTCAGACTTCTTAGTGCTCAACAATTGATGAAATATCATTTCTGGGGAGTCATGTTTGTGTTTAATTTTCAGCAAGTACTGGCCACAGTTCTATTTATTTCTACTAGAAACATCTCCTTGGCAAGGAAAATGCCCTTTCCATTTTCCTCATGTGCGCGTGCATCTGTGTGTACGTGCGCATGCATGTGAGCATGTGTTTTTTTCCTGCTTGTATATGTGTGTGTACACACATCAGCACGTGAGCCTGTTTTTCTTGCATGTATATGTGTGTGCATGTATGTGAGCATGTGTGATGTGTGTTTTTTCTGCATGTGTCTACACAGACATGCACATGAGCCTGTTTTTCCTATGTGTATATGTGTGTGCACATATGTGAGCATGTGTGTTTTTCCTGCGTGTGTGTACACACATGCACGTGAGCCTGTTTTTCCTGCATGTATATGTCTGTCCACGCATGTGAGCATGTGTTTTTTCTGCATGTGTGTACACGGACATGCACATGAGCCTGTTTTTCCTGCGTGTTTGTGTGTATGCACATAAGTATGTGTTTTTCCTGCATGTTTGTGTGCGCTCACGTGAGCATGTGTTTTTCCTGTGTGTATATGTGTGTGCACGCACATGAGCATGTGTTTTTCCTGCGTGTGTGTGCACGTACATGGACATGTTTTTCCTGTGTGTACATGTGTGTGTACACACATAAGCATGTGTGTTTTTCCTGCATCTTTGTGTGTGTACACATGTGAGCAGGTGTGTTTTTCCTGTGTGTATATGTGTGTGCATGCACGTGAGCATGTATGTTTTTCCTGCATGTTTGTGTGTGCATGCACATGAGCATGTTTTTCCTGCATGTTTGTGTGTATCCACATGAAAGCATGTGTGTTTTTCCTGCGTGTTTGTGTGTATGCATGTGAGCATATGTTTTTCCTGTGTGTATATGTGTATATGCACATGAGCATGTGTTTTTCCTGCGTGTGTGTGTGCACGCATATGAGCATGTGTGTGTTTTACCCCATTATTCCACATCCCTTTCCTTGCTCCTTTTTTAAAATGTTAAAGACTTTTACTTTCAGACTCTCTTAGAGGAGTCATTTCATTAAACCTTTGGGAATCCCACGGAAGCGGCCAAGGTTAAGCTGTGCTCTTCCTTTGGGAATTGACAGTCGTGGCGACTGCTGTCTTTAGTACATTACTGGAAAGTTTCCAAGAGGCAGTTCTACAAGATGAGCCTTTGAAGAAGCCAATCCTGTTTTCCATCTTTTGCTTTCAATATACGAATTGAACTTTTATCTTTCTCCATTTAATATAAACCAAAATTCATCTTTTAAAAAAATGTTGATTTTTAACTTTTATTTTAGGTTCAGGGGCACATGTGCAGATTATAGAGATAAACTCATGTCATAGGGGGTTGGTGTACAGATTATTTCTTCACCAAGGTACTAAGCATAGCACCCAATAGGTATTTTTTCTGATCCTTTTCCTCCTCCCAGCCTCCACCTTCAAGTAGGTCTGTGTCTGTTGTTTCTCTTTTTGTGTCCATGTATTCTCATTATTTAGCCCCCACTTGTAAGTAAGAACACGTGTAGTTGGTTTTCTGTTCGTGCATTAGTTTGCTAAGGATAACGGCCTCCAGCTCTGTCTCTGTTGTGGCAAAGGACATACTATCCTTCTTTTTTATGACTGCATAGTATACTTTGAAAGGGGAGAATGTTGGGGAGGAGTGAGCTGGTGTCAAAGGAGCTCCAGGTCATGCTGTCCCCGCAGAGTTCAAGAAATGAGATGTCACCCCGAGGAAGGCAGGCAGGCTGCGGGAGCATGGACGCTGTCTGCAGGTCCTTGAAGACGTGTCACGGCAAGGAGGAATTACGCTTTGGCCAACTGCAGTGAGAGACTATGGCTGCTGTCCAGATGACCTGAGGATGGGGGAGCAGCATTCCCCAAGCTTGACACCCCTGGATAACAACTTATGCTGAAGAGAGTGTCTTATCTTGTGGGGATGTTGGGCAATGGAAGGAAAATAAAAAATTCCCAAAGTCAAATTCTTCTTTTAGGCTTGATACCATTTGGTTAGTTTAAGTCCATATTGTTTCCTCTGTGAGCTTTGGCCCCAGGTCAGTCACGTCCGTCTTCTGTCCTACTTGGGTGTTATCACCGCATCCCGTGTGCCTCACCTGTCCTCAGTCTCACGCCTCTGCAGGGCGTCCACCCTCTGGTGCTGGAATGTCCACGCACTGTCCCATCTTAATGTGCATTGCTGCCCTGAATATGCCGCTGTGTTTCTTCTGCTTTTTCCTCCTTTCTTACATGTAATACGTTTGCATGGATAATTACTTCATGATGCTAACTTTGATTTGTTCTCTGTTCCTCCCCTCCTCCACCCCATACATCCTTCATAAATTTTCTTTGATCATACTAAGGCAGCGGTCCCCAGGGACCGGTTTTGTGGAAGACGATTTTTCCACAGACCAGAGGTGGTGGTGGGGGCAGGGATGGTTTTAGGGTGAAACTGATCTGCCTCAGATCATCAGGCATTAGTTAGATTCTCATCTCTTAAGGAGCACACAACCCGGATCCCTCACATGCACAGTTCACAGTAGGGTTTGCACTCCTATGAGAATCTAATGCCACTGCTGATCTGACAGGAGGCTGAACTCAGGTGTTAATGCCCGCTCGCCTGCTGCTCACCTCCCGCTGTGTGGCCCGGCTCCTAACAAGCCACGGACCAATACTTGTCTGCAGCCCACGCTTTGGTGACCCTTGTATTAAGGGATGTTTTATTCTACCTACCGAAGAATGAAAAGGTGCTTCCCAAACTCATACTCTTCCTTAATCAGGCCTCAGGCATGTGGACCCACAGTACAGTTCGTCATTTCAGACAGAGGAACATGAGGCACATGGTTGAGGCAGTTCCGTTTTTCTCCCTGGTTTTTATACCTGAAACTGAATCACATTTTATGTGCATAGTGGTTGTCCTCTGAGATTCCACCTGCAAGTTGCCATTGAAACTCCTACTTCTGCTTCTGCCTTGCAGCAGCTCTGGGAAGCTGTGGCTTTCATACTTCCCCTGCTGGCCCTATGGCTCGCCCATTACCACAAGTACCCAGATGATTGTCTTTGTCAAAAACAAGAGTAGGGAAACAGATACCAATGGCAGCAGCTTCTGTTCACCAAGTGCTTGCTGAAGTTGAGCACTTCACATGTGGATTTTCACTCTGGCTTTCCAGTTAGAGAAGATGCATGTAGTATAATGATTTCATTTCATACAGGAGAAAACTGAAGATAGGTGCTCCAAGAATTTCCCAAGACCACGCATGGGATAAGGACCCTAGCAGATGTGTTGGGCCCCTCCTTCCATACCCCACCTCCAGACAGACACTGATTGTAGCCTCAGTTCAAACTGCATCAGCTCGTACCCCACTGGGGAGCACAGAAAGGTTGCAGCTGCAACGATTCCCAGCTTAGGGCCCTGATCCTAGTTTCCACTTAACTGGAGTCTTGGTCCTTTCCCAGGGTCCTCCACCCCAGCCAGGTCCTCTCGGAGCCCTCTGCGGCGGGGTCTCCCTTTCCAGGTAGTGAGGAGGGGGCCTTTTCACCTCAAAGCTAGCTTTTCAGGGAATTTCTTCCGGCAGAGCTGTGGGGCCCATAGAGGCCTGTGGGAGGCTTCCCACATCTTAATCACTCGGGTTTTCACCACAGAACTCTGCGTCCCTTCCTAGTCATCCTTCTGTGTGGATCCTGGTCCATGAGCCAGGTCCTGTACACACCTGCAGCCCACTTGTGGACTGAGTTCAGGTCCTCTTCCACCCAGCACTCTGGCCTGCAGATCCCCCGGGCACCTCTCAGCAGTAGAGATGGCCAGCAGTAGCTCTGATGACCTCCAGGGGGCAGCCTTGCCTAACCCTGCTGCTGCCAGACCTGCTCGTGTTTCTCAGTAGAATCCAGACTGCTGTGAACTTCCATAGGACACAACTCTCTTGCTGCTGGGCAAAGATTTATCTTTTTATTATAAATTTGCAGCATGCCCAGAAGTATAATTTTTTCTCTTAGTAAGTTTATGGTAAGAATTTTATAGGCATCCTAGAGGGTTTTTCTCATTTCTTTATTCAGGGATATTTTAGGCATCATATACACTATTTTAAAAACTTAAAAGCAGACTTTCCTTGAATGATGTTTCATTATAATATGTGCCCATTCACCCCCAGTTGATATTAGAAGTGACCTTTATCTAAGACTTTTTTCTCCAAATTGAATGAGAATATTTCCTGTAGGACCAGACAGAAAAATTCCAAAGGGGCAAGTATTTTAAATGGTTAAAATGTAGCCTTGCTCCTTTTGCCTCATTTAGTTTGTCCTTTTTTAATGTCATGATCCCAGGATCAGTTCCTTGGCGGTCTCCTCGGTACCTGTGGCTCTTCACTGGTTTCATCGGCCAGCAGGAGGGTGAGCACATCCAGTGTGCGGTAAAATATCCAGGATGTTGTGGGGAATACACTAGTTGTGTGTTTTTTTGTTTTTTTGTTTTTTAACTTCCAGGTGGAAGGGAAAACGTTTGACCCCTAAAGATTCATGGCACTTCCCCTAGAATTGAGAGGAAGTGATTTCTATAGACTCTAACAGACTAATTCTAGCACGTTTTCCTCATACTGTACTATTTTTAGGAGTAAAAAGATATAAATGTGGGATGATGTTAAGTTTACTAGACCAAGTGACATATTTTGAACAATTGGTAGGAACCCAAATGTGTTTTGAAAAATATCTAGAGAAAGATTTTAAAACTGTGATTTTTATTATTATGAAAAGAGTTTTTCTTAGAACAAAAACAGTAACAGTGACTAGCATTTACTTATTTCGTCACTCCACATTGTCTTCTCATTGAAACCTCCAAGCAACTTTTTTTTTTCTTTTTTTTGAGACAGACTCGCCCAGGCTGGAGTGCAGTGGCATGTTCTCAGTTCACTGCACCCTGCCTCCCAATTAAAGTCATTCTCTTGCCTCAGCCCCCCAAGTGACGGGGACTACACGCATGTGCCACCTCGCCCAGCTATTTTTTTGTATTTTTAGTAGAGACAGGGTTTCACTATGTTGGCCAGGCTGTTCTCACACTCCTGACCTCAGGTGATCTGCCTGCCTCGACCTCTTGAGTTCTGAGAAATATAGGCGTGAGCCACCACACCCAGCCCCAAGCAACTTTTTGAAGCAGGCATTATTACCATGCCCACTTTATAGATGAGAAAAGAGCTGGATCCAGGTAACTTGTCCAAAGTTACACCCTAGGAAGTGTTAAGTCAGTACTTGAACCCAAGCAATCTGGCTTCGCAACCTACACTCTTAGTCATTATTGTCTGTTACCTCTTATGAGAAGTGTTTGATGTGAGTGATCGTTTATGGAAGAAGCACTCATAGTCGCTGTCAGGCTGTTGCAGTGGAGTTGTTAGAAGCACAGCTGTGCATTGTGCGTCCGGCACATTCTCATCTTCGGGTCATTTCTCATCTTCTCTTCACCAGAGTATAAAAGTGAGACTTGGCAAAATGCTTTTGTATCTTAAATGGTATTTTTGGTAGTATTTGCTGGAGAAGAGGAATTTTGCAAAGGTCCCCACCCACATGAGCAGCCTGTCCCCTTTCTTGTACCACAAGTTGGGTCCTTGAGTGAGGCCTCACAATGAGTCAGGACAGGCTGCTGATCTCCCAGTTCAGGGCCCAGAACTGGCTGGCAGGGCTTCAGGGAGAGGGCCCAGCGGTGCTGGGGGCCTGACCCCTCCTGTCTGAGCAGGGCTGGGAGGGTGGTTCGGACACCTGTATTTCAGGGCCTTGCTACAAGATGTGTCCTGTTCAGGATATGCAAATTCTCTACTGCTGCCTTAAGTAATTTTGTTCTGTTTTGCTGATTTTGCTGTTTTTCTAGTAGGCTTTTTTTAAAAAGTGTTTTTGTTTTCTCAACAGATTTAAAAGAAGAGATATCAATTTCTATTAGTGGCCTAAGAACCTAGCTAAAGGGGAGTGCAGCTACAGCCACAGGCCACCATTGGCTCCTGCCAGCAGGGGACCTGGTTTCTCAGTGCCCAGAAGGGCAACTTGTCACCAAGTGAGCCAGACGCCCTCCTGCTGCGCTGCAGGTTTAATATTTGGGTCAGAATTGGCTCCATTACCTTTATTTTCAGCTACATTTCTTCCAATTTGATTGGAGTGAGAGAAGAGCAATGGGCTGCAGGATTGTAGAGTGTCAACTGTTTTCTGAGGACCTTTTTCAGATGTACATTTGCTTAAATCATTCACTTCTGCTCCAAGTTTGAACATGAAGTGCAGAGGCAGCACCATTGCTAGCATCTCAGCAGTGGGACGGAATAATAAGTTGACTATGCAGAGTCCCCTGTTGATTGCTTAAGTGTTCTCCATTTTGTGTCCATTAATTAGTACTGTAGTTATCACCGGCAGGGGACCTGGGAGTACTCCATTTCCTGGGTCCCATTGGACAGTGACGAGGTGGGGGAAGCTTCAGTGAAGGAGTGTATTCAGGCAGAAGATACACTTGAGATTTTTGAGAGAAAGGAGTGAAATCAATGGTTTATTTTCTTTGTGAGCAGAATCAACGCAGTTGCACAGCACTGCGTTTTCAGTGTCCATCTGAGGAGAGGAATCGGAGGGTGGAAGGCTGCAGTGGCTGCATGCGACTCAAAGGGTTTGCCTTGGGAGTGAGTGGGCACCCTCTGTGTGTGGCCAGTTGCCCGCCCCACCCCACCACCTGCATGTGGAAGGCAGGTTACCATCTTAAGTAGAAATGTCCATGGATTGGATAATGTCATGGATGTTTTTGATTAAATATTTTGACTCTTTCATGAAACATTACAGCCTTGTTCTGGTAATTGGTTAGTTATAGCTCAGTGCAGCCAAGTTGGCACGTACTTGGTTTCTTTGAGCAAATCTTGCCTGTTCAGTTAATTTAAGTCCATCCTTATAACCAGGGTGATAATTCTGTCCAGAGCGTTGCTGTTGACGTGAAGCCCTCCAGTGTGTCCTCTTTCATCTGCTCCTCGTAGCGACGCCCTGAGGTGGCATTGGCATTCCTAGGATCCCTGTTTTAGCAAACCGAGTCTCTTGAGAAATTAAGTGATCTCTTAGGTCACACAGCTAATGCTTCGTAAAGCATTTCCTAAATCCAGATTGCCTTACTCTAAGTCTTATAATACTGTTACTACTATACCATGTGACTTAGCAACTTAGAATGTTTTTCATGGGAAATGTTAGTGCAAATTGGAAGAGTCCTTCATGCTATGATCTTTCCTGTTTATAAATGCAGCTGCCATGTTCATGAGAATTTAGAGGAAAACAAAAGAACAAGAAAGCATCTTATTGATTATAGACCCTTTATAGATGGTGCAGGGCATCAGTTCATATTTGGTGAGTTGATGAGTGGCATTTTCATGTGGAATTAAATACTGATGCCAACTGTGGCGAAGTATTCTTTCTGATACCAGCTTTCGGGCATAGCACTTCATCACCTGGGGCTTCTCTTCCTTAATCTAGAGAATGAAAATTTTGAACTGGCCTATCTCTGAAACCCCATTGATTAAAATTATTGAACTGTATGAAATTTGATAACTTAGACACAAAAAATAGGTGGACAATATGAGAAAAGTTAACAAATTTTTATTTACTTTAATATTTTCAGTAAAATTAATTCTTAGGACACTGAGTAACAGGACTGAAAAATAACTTCGTTGGCAGCACTTTTCTTATTTTAAAATTGGCCTGCTGTATTTTGAATGTGTATTGACCTGCAAATAACAATAAAAGCATATTTTATGTGTGTAAATATTGCTCAGGGAACAAATTGTCGTATGGAATTGATACTAAGATTTTCTTTGTTACAAATGGAAGTCAGTTTCTCTATGCATATATCCGAGAAACAAAGTTATCTGGTAATAGTGTGTTTTTAAAGATATGTTTGACAGCAAAAGAACACTTAAAAGCTTTGCTTGGATTTGCCATCATTAGTAATTAGGGAATTGCAAATTGAAACCATAGTGAGATATACCACTCATTTAGATTGGCTTAAGTTAAAAAGACTGACCACATCAGTTATTGGTGAGGAAGTGAAGGAATTGAAACTCTCATACACTGCTGGTGGGAAGGTAAAAATGATACACCACTTTGGAAAAACTTGACAGTTTGGTAGGAAGTTAAGCATACACCTACCATATGATCCAGCCATTCTACACCTAGATATTTATCTAAAAGAAAGGAAATCATAAGTTCATACAGAGGCTGTGCCCAAATGTTTATAGCAGCTTTGTTTGTAGTGGCTCCAAACTGGAAATAACCCAGATGTCCACCAGCAGATGAAGGGATGAACGGTGGTTTCACACATACAGGGACTGCTATTCGACAGCGAAAAGGAATGAACCCTTGATACACACAGTAGTGTGGATAAATCTCAGGGTAATTATGCTGAATGAAAGAAGCTGGACAGAAAAAAAAAAAAAAAAAAGAGTACATACTGTCCCAGTCCAGTTCTAGAAATTATTTTAGAAAATGCAGGGTAATCTCCAGTGGCTGAGAGCAGGTGAGTGCCAGGGAGGGAGCGGGACAGAGGGCATCAGCCAGCTTTGGGATGAGGGAGAGGCTCACGGTGAACTGGGCGTAGACAAATGTCAGAACTCACACTGGACACTTTACATTTGTGCAGCTTATAGTACGTCAGTTAGTCCTCAGTAAAGCTGTTTTATAAAAAGCTTGGCTTGGAAACAGAACACCACAGGCACACACAGTTTCTTTCTGCACGTACAGTTTTGACTTACGAGCCTCGAGGCAGCAGGCATTGGACAGGGTGTCAAGCGGGAGGTCCCGACTTGCCCCATCTCGCCAGCTGAGCCGGCTGTTCTCACTAGACATACAGAAGATGTGTGAGCTGACTTTTAGTCCCTGAGGAGGCTGAAAGCATTTTCTCCACATACAAACCACTGCCAAGCCACCAGGGCCTGCTTAATGTAATTAATTGTCTTTTTCGGTTCCATGAATAGTACCCGAGAGATCTGCAGGAGTTAATGGACTTACAGGAAGTAGGCTGTGCTCCTCGGCTCCCACCAGGCCCAGAGCCGTTCTTGCCACTCTCGTTCCAGGGTGTCTTTGCTCACCTAGGTCTCCAGCAGCCCATTTTATGGTGGTGGCAGTGGAGGTGTCTGCGTCTTTTCGGCATGCACACTCTTTCCGTCAAAGGCCCGAACTGTTGGCAGCCTGACTGCGGGGCCTGGGCTAGTGCCGTCACCTCCCTAGCTCCACACCCTGGTCCCCGGCCAGGCTCGGTGGTGAATTCCTTTCACCACATTGTGCACTTCCTTCTGTGTGCTTCCGGGGGAAATCAGTGGTTTAATAATGAAAACTTGAAATAAAAGTGTCCACCTGCTACGTAAGAGCCTGAGACATGTCAGAGAAGGTGTCTTATGTCAGCAGAGGTTTCTGTGGACTGAGGGTCTTTTCTTATTTCCACCGCACTCTGGATTGAGCCTCAGGAGAATGGGAAAGAGCAGTTTCCCTTCCCTTTCCTTTTTCTCTTTTGTGACAGTGCTGCCCGCCTGTTTGTTTTCCTCCCTGCGGCGGTGGCATGCTGCTTTTGTTGTGCATGTGTTCCGCTGGCAGTGGGACTGGATGCCCCTCCCTCCTGTCCTTCCTTCCTTCCCTCTGGGAGCGGTCTGTCACCAGTCTCCTCCCAGGGCAAGTCACACACCGTCTCCACTGGGGCCACTTGGACACTGGGTGGCCCACCTGGTGGTGCAGCCAGGCCGGCCGGCCTCACCCAACTCTCCCCTTCCCCAGCTGTGGACGTGGCTGGAGGAGCTGCAGAAGGAGCTGCTGGACGACGTGTATGCCGAGTCGGTGGAGGCCGTGCAGGACCTCATCAAGCGCTTCGGCCAGCAGCAGCAGACCACCCTGCAGGTGACTGTCAACGTGATCAAGGAAGGGGAGGACCTCATCCAGCAGCTCAGGTGGGCCTCACCCCTCTCCTGGTCCCAACAGATTCTGAAGCCCTGCCTGTGACTCCCCTTCCCCTTTTACTCTTGTGGGCAGTCAGCTCTGCTTCTCTGTCCAGCTCAGTGCAGAGCAAGCAGCGTCGTGAAGGCAAAGGAGAGAAATGGCTCTCTTCTCTCTTTTCTTTTCTCCTCCTTCCTTACAGTTTAACTTCATAATAGTTTTCATTATAATGTTGACTAATAAGCCACATAATTTAATTTTAATATTTTCTCTTAACATCCAACTAGTAATTATTGACACTTCTTTATAAACGAGATGAATGTGAGCCTCTGAGGACTGCGCCCTCAGGCCGGTCTAGAGGACAGCAGTATTCACCTCCCAACGTCCAGATTCAGCCAGGCCTGCAAGGGGCAGACACCCACCCCCAAGTGCTCTTCAAAGCAGGATATGGAGGCAGAGCCAGGGTTGGTTTTGTTTCCTCTGGAAGCAGATTTTTTTTATTGGGTCAGGGGGACCATTTAACCCCCTACTGTATCACTCAGGACAGTTTCTCAAAGTCGTTGACTGCTAACTTTACATGACGTTCACTTTTGCTGGGAGAGGCAGGAGGCGGTTACTTAATAAAGGCTTAATTGATTGCATTAAAGGTTAACCTCTCATGTCCAATATGATTCTGTCATTTATACTAACCAGGTATCATCCGTTTTTTACTTAACAAGAAAAGTGACTAAAAATACAACTCTAAAGTGATTTTCAATAATTATTAGCCTTCTTACAGAGTGATTTCAGAAAATGCCAGAGAAATTCTTCAGTGTCTCCTCACATTCAGCAGGATTGCTCCGAGGAGGAAGCCTAATATTGTTTTGCAGGGGAGCAGCCCGTTCCATTTTCTGAGACAAGCAGTGCGGCTTCCTGCCAGCTTTCTTCCCCTGAAGATCTGCATGGCCGGATCTGGTATCTAACAATGTGTGACTTTCTCATCCAATTCCTGTTCCTCTGTGCGCTCTCGCAGGGACTCTGCCATCTCCAGTAACAAGACCCCCCACAACAGCTCCATCAACCACATTGAGACGGTGCTGCAGCAGCTGGACGAGGCGCAGTCGCAGATGGAGGAGCTCTTCCAGGAGCGCAAGATCAAACTGGAGCTCTTCCTGCAGCTGCGGATCTTCGAGAGGGACGCCATCGACGTGAGTGTCCCGTGGCCGGCGCCTGCCTGCCTGCCTGCCTGTGGGAGCCCTGGCTTCCTCCACAGCACCAGTGCCCTCTTGTCTCTGCCCCACTCAGGTCCTGTGTCCTCACCCACACCCCCACCCTCTGCACCAGGAGGGGTCCGGGAGGGAGAGAGGGTTCCTGGAGGCTGGAATTGGATCATCCCTGGGAGGCCAGGGGATGCTCAACCCTGGGCCCTAACGTTGGAAACAGTAGAGCAGGCAGCTCGCGTGGCAGGAGCAGAGCACAGCAAGTGCTGAGCAGAACCGAAGGAAGCCGGCACAGCTTTCTCTCAGTCTTGGGGTGTTTAAACCTTCATTGGGTCGCTCACAGCACTCCCTTGTCCTCAGCTTAGGCACAGTCATCAGCTTCAGGCAGCAGCCCTCCCTCTCTTCCTCCCTGTCGTTTTCTCATCCTTGCCCCTCTCCTCCTGTCCTCACCCTCCCCTTTTCTCTCTCTCCCCACCTTCGCTCTCTCCTACCTTCTCTCTTCCTTGCTTCCTCCCTTTCTCTTTCCGTCTTTCTCTCTCTTGCCCTTCTCTCTCCCAGAGTGGGAATAATCCTGACTTGTGGTCATAGCATTTTAGATAATAGAAAACCCAATTTCCCCCCAAAGAGGTGTTCTCAGATTATCCATAGTTCTTACCTAAACATGGACTTCTGCACCTTATATGTGAACAGGAGAAAGAAGTTACAGGTGTCTTTTATCTTTCTTCAACACAAAGAGAGTGGTTCTGGGTTCTGTGCTTAGGAGGAGCTCTCTTTTTTGACACCGTGCGAGCAGAAGTCAGTCCAGTCGCGTGAGTGCGAATTTACCTGGGGACATGACAAAAGGAGCCAAAGCTCCCCTCCGCGGGTGAGCCTGCTCTCCTGGAGTCTGGCCACTCCATACAGCTGGTGGCTGTGACGGCCCAAAGGCCTCCTCCACATACCTCTGGGCTGCCCGGTGGTTCCTCTGTGACTGCTGATAGACACCTGCAGAGCACACCCTCTTAATATTTATTTCTCGTCTCTGGTTTAGAACTCATCAGCAGTCCTTGCCACTCAGGCTGGGGATGGCAGGGCTGTGCGTAGCCTGCCCTCAGTCACCTCGGCACAGGAAGGACCTTCTGCCCGTAGTGGGCCGTGTGGCTTCCCCTGGGCCTGTCTATAGCCTGCCCTGGGGAGTGGTTTTGGTTTGTGGTGCAAGGACCAAGTCAGCCCTGCGCAGGACTCTCTTGGATGCCTTTGCTTGGCCACTTGTCTAAATCTCCAGCACTGTTTTCATTAACAACAACAGACCTTTTTGGCTCTGCTCATGCTCATCATTAGTGAATAACAAGAAAGGAGTCCAACCCTAAACACGTGGCTTGGTGAAACCTGCTCAGGTGCTCTCAGAGTCTTGGCCTTTAGATCCACATGGAGCTATGCAGAGAAGAGGCACCTGCGCGCTGGCCTCTGCCCAGTGAGGGCCTGCCGTGGCCTCCCCGAGGTAGCAGCACAGACTAAATGGGAGACCAGCCAGGTCCACTCCCCTCTCTGACTTCAAAGGACTCACCTTTGTAAAACTTCGCTGCATATGGAATATTTTCAACTAGGAAACACAAACCAACCAGAAGCATTAGGTGCAGTTTTTCTTCCAGGACATTTTGATACTTGAAAAAAAAAAATTGATTCATTTATCTTCATACTATTTTAAAGAGAAAAAACTTTTTTAATATTAAAAAAGTTGTCTTTATTGTAAGTATGTGAAAGCACTTCCAGTTTCATTGAACCAGATCAGGAAACAAAAACATACATTTTTCCCCCAGCAAGGCCACAAAACTACAAGTGTCCTAGATAGAGCCAGCGTGCCAGAGCCTGGGGGAGTGCATCCTGAATAGAGGAAGCTGTACCTGCAGCCCAGTCTCAGGCCAGCTTCAGATACGGTTCAGAAGCTGCTACAAGATCACAGCCTGAGAAGCTCTGTTCTCTTTCATCCTGAAAAATGAAGATCTGAGCAGTTTAGGCTGTGGCCGGGTTTCCTCTCTTATCCAGGAAGATGCCACATCTGATGGCCCATAGGAGTATGGAGTTATATTTTAAAGTTTATTATGACCGGACGTGGTGGCTCACACCTGTAATCCTAGCACTTCGGGAGGCCGAGGCGGGCGGATCACCTGAGGTTAGGAGTTCGAGACCAGCCTGGTCAACATAGTGAAACCCCGTCTCTACTAAAAATACAAAAATTAGTCAGGCGTGGTGGCAGGGGCATGTAATCTTAGCTACTCGGGAGACTGAGACAGGAGAATTGCTTGAACCCCAGAGGCGGAGGTTGCAGTGAGGGGAGATTGCACCATTGCACTCCAGCCTTGGTGACAAGAGTGAAACTCCATCTCTGAATGAATGAATGAATGAATGAATGAATGAATGAATGTCTTCAAAGCTATACAGAAGTACAGAGGGCAGTACAATGGAACTACCGTGTGCCTGTCCCACAAATTCAGCATGATTTTACCAGCCTGGTTAACCTTCTTTGGTTATTGCTGTGCTATAGTGTTTTAGAGAAAATCATTGCCAGCTTATTCTTTCACTTCTAATGGCTTTTCTAAAAGATGAGGCTATTTTCTTACATCCCCACAATCAACTAAACATCTCCCCAATTTAACAGTCATTTCTTATTGTCATCGACTCCCAGCATGTTCAGATTGACATGGGTTCCTCAATTAGGAGGCACATGAAGTTGGCTCTTGTGTTTAATGGTCAGTTTCTTAATCTAGAATTGTCTCTCCTTTGTCCTCCTCCTCTTTTTTTCATGCCATCATTTGCTAGAATAACTGGATCGGTTGTCAAAGGAACCAGATCCCACATTCAGTGTTTGTTCACTTGTATTATTTTAGGTTGTGTAACTTTTAGTTTCCCTGGTGTTTCCTCTAAACTTAGAAGTTAGATGCAAAGACCTGATTCTAGTTCTGTTGTTGTGCAAGAGTCTTTCCGAGGTGGTGCATCGTAGTTCCCCATGCGAAGGCTGGGCCTGTCTAATCCCACTTCCCTGGGGACCCTGAGGCCGGTTCAGGCACCATCATGCTGAGCCTTCTGTGGTTAAATCCCCTCAGCCTTTTTCTCACAGTAGTTCACTATGTGCTGATGATCATTGCTTATGAGAATGTGAAAACAATTTTCCAATTTTATTATTCTTTCTGCATTTAGTAGCTAGATTCATCTGTAAAGAGGAATTCTTCATTATAAAATGTTCTTTTATCTTTTAGTTAAGTGCCAATATTTAGGATAATGATTGGTTTTCTATCTACTTTTTTTTTTTTTTGAGAGAGGGTTTTACTCTGTTGCCCATGGTGGAGTGTAATGGTGCCATCTCAGCTCACTGCAACCTCCGCCTCCCAGGTTCAAACGATCCTCCTACGTCAGCCTCCTGAGTAGCTGGGACTACAGGCGCATGCCACCACGTCCAGCTAATTTTTGTATTTTTTGGTAGAGATGGGGTTTTGCCATGTTGGCCAAGCTGTTCTTGAACTCCTGACCTCAGGTGATCCTCCCACCTTGGCCTCCCAAAGTGCTGGGATTCTAGGCATGAGCCACCACCCCTAGCCAATTTACTGTCTACTTCTAGTAGAAACCAAATACTTTTGCTTTTCTTTCTTTCTTTTTTTTTTTTTTTTTTTTACTTTTAGCTTCTCTTATTATTTTTGAACACCATTAGGAATAGTAATGGATTTTTTGTATATACAATATATTTTACGTAGTTTCGGTAATTTATTTATCTTCTCTTTTGGTATCTTTGGCCAGTGGGAACCCCTTCATCTGGCTTCTGTGTCCATTTATTTATTTGTTTGTTTGTTTGTTTGTTTGTTTGTTTATGTTTAATTTATTTAAACAGCTTTATTGAGGTGTGATCTGTATACCACCGAAGTCATGCATCTTAAGTGTTTGACGTCTCTGTTCTTTGACAGAGAGACATCTCTTCCTTCCTTACTTGGTACAGAGTGAGAGGTGGCTGCGTGTATTTATTTTTTGTCTTGATCTTAAATACCTTCCTCTTTCAGATTATCTCAGACCTCGAGTCTTGGAATGATGAGCTTTCTCAGCAAATGAATGACTTCGACACTGAAGATCTCACGATCGCAGAGCAGCGCCTCCAGCACCACGCGGACAAAGCCTTGACCATGAACAACTTGACTTTTGACGTCATCCACCAAGGGCAGGATCTTCTGCAGTATGTCAATGAGGTCCAGGCCTCTGGTAAGAGGCTCATTCCATCTGTGTCCGTTGTGATTTCTTCATGCCCTCATGGCAATTCAGTTTATTTCAGTGGGATGACTGCACATTTTGTTAGTTCCTACGATATAGGTATTCTAGATACCTGTTCTTTAAAAGAATGTTTTGCATTTTTATGTAATACAGTCACATTTAACGCCGTTAGAGTACTCACCCATGATATTCTCACATACTGTTTTAAGTGTCATGAACTTTAATTTTACACAATGACATGTTGTATCTCTGTGAATGAACTATAAATCCCAGGAAAACATTTTCACATTCTTTATTTTCTTAGTTTATATTTTACCAGCAGATGTCACTATAGGTTCAGAATTGTATTAGAAACTTAGCAACAACCTGCATATTGCATTATTCATTTCACACAAATTAAATGCTTACTAAAGAGGAAACTGCATGTAATGAGGATAACAACAAAAAAACCCTGAAATTCGCTCATTTCTAAAGAATGCTGCACTTTCCTAGTTATCAGTGTGGGAGTAGAAATGGATGGGATGTGGACGTGGATTGATTGCCTGTACATCCTTTGACACACATTACCCTCCTTGAACTTGCCCTTCAGCATAATGGCTTGGCCCCTAGCTGGGCAGATCATTCACAAAAGCAGATTTTGTGCCATCCGCCCTTTGAGAACAGAAGGTTGAAGTGCTAGCTGAATTCTAGGGT
Organism: Papio anubis; assembly: GCF_008728515.1. Classification (NCBI taxonomy): domain Eukaryota; kingdom Metazoa; phylum Chordata; class Mammalia; order Primates; family Cercopithecidae; genus Papio; species Papio anubis. Next base: position 13,710,537 of record NC_044980.1, read on the forward strand.
CTCCCTTTAATGTCCACAGGCGTGGAGCTGCTTTGCGATAGAGATGTAGATATGGCAACTCGGGTCCAGGACCTGCTGGAGTTTCTTCATGAAAAACAGCAGGAATTGGATTTAGCCGCCGAGCAGCATCGGAAACACCTGGAGCAGTGCGTGCAGCTTCGCCACCTGCAGGCAGAAGTGAAACAGGTGAGCAAGCGACTGGATGCTTGGGGAGGCTGCGCTACAGACGTTTGATATCTCATCAACTTCCTGGAAATTCTGACCTGTAGCATTGGGGAGGTTTGTGCCCGCTCAGAACACAGCTGTCTTGATATATAAGATAATGCGCACATACACACACCCCCATTACAGCCATCCCTAATGTGTGAAAAGGGAGCCAGTGGCCAGGATGACTGGCTGGCTGTTCACCCAGCACGGGCAGCACTAGAAGGTAACAGCCCTTGGTTTCTTTCAATATTGGTAGTCTGTCTCTTGCTTGAAAGCCTGAGCATATTGCCTCTTATATGACTTTTTCTGCCCAGTACTGTTAGGATCTGGATTGTTTCTCAGACTCCGTATGCCTGGGTCATTTCTTGTGTTATCAGGATACCGTATTACCACATCCTGATGGCATGACAAAGTGAAAATAGAACATGGGGAAGGGATTGCTTTTGGCTCAGTACCAGTGGGATTCTATGCGTGGATATGACATTTTATTAACTGGCTTGATGGAGGGAGAGAAAAGTTTATGGTGCCCTGAAAGATGCAGAGAAAGCAAACAGAAAGTGAGTTTGGTTGGAGGGGACTTAAGATGCCTCTGGACCATGAGCAGGAGGTAGTGCAGAAGTAGGTGACACTCACACTGGGGCAGGTAGACTCTTCAGTCAGAACTATTGAAAAGAGCACCTTTTGGTCTCCCACATGCCATCTGTAGCGTGGGTATTTTTACATATAAACAAGTGTTGTGACCTGCTAACAAAGTGCTCCTTCTTGCAAAAACACAAAACAATTTAAGAAATAACGGAATAAATAAATGTATCCCTTAGGATTTGCCTTTGCCTATAACAGAGACTAAAAAATAGTGGCTTTGAAAAGGTGTTTTCCCCATTTGACAAGTCAGGGTATAGAAGATAGCTGGTCTGCATTTAGTGCTCCCGTGGTACATTAGGCTGAAATCTTGGTGGTGGGCGGCCTTTCCCTTCTGGTTGCCAAGTGGGTGTTGTAGCTCCAGCCATCACCTCCATATCCCAAATTATCAGGAAGGGGAACACATAATGAGAAAGAGGCAGCCCCTCTATCACAAAAGAAATATTTTCACAAACTTCCCCAGAGATTCCTGCTTTGCTTTCATTGGCTAGACTTGTACATTGCTGTAGCCAAGCTGTAACAGGAGCTGAGAAGTGGTTTTATTGTTTAAGTCCTCTTCCAAAGTTGGGGTTTTACTTAGAAAACCCCAGCCACAGAAGTGGTTTTATTGTTTAAGCCCTCTCTCAAAGTTGGGGTTTTACTTAGTTGGAGTTTTTCTAAGTAAAGCCCCAACTTTGGGAGAGGGCTTAGACAATAAAAGTACTTCTGTGCTAAGTAAGCGAGAGGGCAATAGGTATTATATAGGTTACTTGAGGTCTCTTCCACATCCAACTATCCAGAAGACCTCCCACAATCTGTGGTTTCCACTGTCAGAATTTACTTCCTCTGAGTGTGTGTGCAGTTGAGAAGCTCATGGTTTGAACCTGATCATTGTAGCACGGTGTTATTCATACCTTTTTTATTATGCCGTTCAACACTGCAGGTAAATTGGAAAATTAGTTCGTGAAATAAATTAGTTCACACTTTTCAAGCAGTTGCCAGTTTTTCAGTCCTAAAAATGCTGAAAGAGAATGAAAAATGCTTTTCTTGATTATCAAGGAATTCTTGGTGTCAGTAGGTTTTCTAAAATGTAGCCCTTAATCTATTCTGGCTTGTGGACTAGTATCAACAATCCACTGGACCCTCCACCTTTTCATTTCCCAGTTGCTACTAAAAATAACAGAACTAATTAAAAAGATGCAGCACTTGCAATCAGGTACCATGGAAGAACATCAGGCTGTTGCCAGGAGGATGATGAAGCCATCAGTGCTTTGTACCTACCAGGAGCAACTGGACCACCTTGCACGCTCATATCTCACCCCGATGGTCCACAGGATTCTCTGGAAAGTCCGCTGCTTGGAGTTACCCTGTGTAATGTTTCAGGTGCTGGGTTGGATCCGCAACGGAGAGTCCATGTTAAATGCCGGACTTATCACAGCCAGCTCGTTACAAGAGGCAGAGCAGCTCCAACGAGAGCACGAGCAGTTCCAGCATGCCATTGAGGTAAGGGCGCTGGGCCTCTCTGTGCTTTGGCTCTTTCATTCCTCAGGACAAACATCCTGAATCCAGGGGGTTCCTGTTCTCCTATTGTAGGGGTCCTGGCAAGATGCACTTTCTCTGATCTGGAACAGCTCAGAACCAAGGAGCCCACAGTGCAGTCTCAGCTGAGGTTTTCTAATATCTTTCTGGTCTCATAAGTATGTTTCTCCTATGTTACCAACCTCAACCAAGCAGAGAGCTCACCAAGACCAGGTGTATATCATGAATTCACTATCAGTCCGTAAACAATGCCGACAGCAGAACTCCTTAGATTCCTGCTTAAAAGCAGCCTTGTTCACCTTGACAAGGGTCTGTATGCCACAACTGTAGCAAAATGACTCAGGCTAATTCCAGGCCTGATCCAATTCACTGTCAGCATGTGGACTAATGATTTTTATTTTTTTGGTACGGGTAGGGCACATGGGTAATGGTTCTGATTGGTAGTGGTGAGGTAATGTCAAAGGAAAAAACATTTGATTACAGAAATGTTATCTCCCCTCCTCTGCTCTCATGTTGTCAGCCAGAGAAGGAAGCTATAGAAGTTGCCACTAATTTATTCCCTAGATTAATTTATTGTCAACTGCTTGATGCCATTGGACGTGCATTAACAGCTCTTCGTGAGGTGCAAACTCTGGGCATCTGTATACTGTGCCAAGGGATTTCTAGTAATTAAATTGCAAGTATAAATCACTGTGTCTGGGTAAAGGATTAAAATATATTGTATATAGTGTTTTATGGGATCATTTGTACTTTTTCAGGTGAAATGAAAGGTTTTGCTATTGTTTAAAAAAAATCTTGTATCCTCAGAGACCTGTGCTCTCCCTGACCACCCCCTCCCTTGGCTCTACGGCCTCACTGGAGAGAAGCTGACTTCTCAGCCCATCCTGGCTCTTCTAGTGAGGACAGATGAGCAGAATCTTACTGCATTTGCCATGCTATTTGTATAGATTTATCAGATGGCATGGACCTCCAGAGAACACGGTTGTTTCATTCTTAGCTTTTTATTTGTTTTTCCTTTCCTTTTTAAAATCAATAGTTCTTGAAAGCTTTTCACTGGAGTCCAAAGTTTAAGTTGTGAGTGAAAATAAAAGGCGTTCACTCTGGCCACCTTTTCTCTACTTGTTCATTTGCTTCCAGCAGCTATTATGAGAAGGATCAATAGGAATAATAAACTTGGAACATTTCAACTGCTTCTTTGGCTGTTAAGGGTCTTTCCTGCTATTTTTCAGACTAAGAACCCTGCAACTGAGACCCGTTCTGGGAGGTCCTGATGAATTTCATCCTTCGTTTAGCTAATTTAAACATAGACCTAGTTGTTCCTGGGCATAAAACCTTTTTTCCTAAACTGTCTGTTGTGCTTTTAGAAGCGTCCTAGTGAGTATTAACTGAAGATATTTCCACAAAATCATCAAGAACAGAGTAACTGTAGCCATCCTGGTTGCTTTCTAGTCAGTGGGGACACTCTGGCAAATAAGGCTTCCCTTGTCTTGTCTGTCTCTAGAAAACACATCAGAGTGCGCTGCAGGTGCAGCAGAAGGCAGAAGCCATGCTACAGGCCAACCACTACGATATGGACATGATCCGGGACTGCGCCGAGAAGGTGGCATCTCACTGGCAGCAGCTCATGCTCAAGATGGAAGATCGCCTCAAGCTCGTCAACGCCTCTGTCGCTTTCTACAAAACCTCAGAGCAGGTCGGGAGAGGTTCCCTCCCTTGAACTCTCCACTGATACTTTATTTTGAGCTTAATTTCTTGGGACAACTCAATCATTGTTAACATGTCAGCCATTATTGAACCAATCAGTTGCAAGTCCAGCAGGGAAAGGGCTTTCTGGAGTTAAAATTATTCCTGTATACCTTAGATGTCAAAGAATAATAAGCTAGAAAGTAGCTGAGAAGACACCGCTCTTCTTGTCATTTAAACATATGACCTGAAGCACATCAGAGAGAGACAGGATATTTGCTTTGGTTTTGTTCTTGCTCTGAAAGGTCTGCCTGCTTTTGACCCTGTAGTTGTTCTCCAGCCAGATAGAGCCCATGGCTCCTTCTTATGTGATCTTCCTGACAGCATCTTCATCCCCAGAGCCCGACTGAAAGGGCTTTCCAGAGATACCAGTCGGCAATGGCAGATGCCGAGTCTGAGCCTCGAACTTTTCCTGCTTACAGGTCTGCAGCGTCCTCGAGAGCCTGGAACAGGAGTACAGGAGAGAAGAAGACTGGTGTGGCGGGGCGGATCAGCTGGGCCCAAACTCCGAGACAGACCATGTGACGCCGATGATCAACCAGCACCTAAGAACAGAAGGAAGGCGTTCCCTGAAGAGTAGGGAGCAGCGCGTGGCAGTGCACCAGCAAGGGCTTCCTGCCTGAAGGTAGGAACAGTGCTGGGACAGTGCACCCAGCAGAGCTTCCTGCCTGAGGTAGGGGCAGTGCTGTGGGCAGTGCACCCAGCAGGAGCTTCCTGCCCACAAAGGTGGGGAGCCGCGCCCATGAACAGATGCACCCAGCAGAGGCTTCCTGCCTGGAAGGTGGGGCTGCCGTGAACAGTGCACCCAGCAAGGAGGCTTCCTGCCTGAAGGTAAGAGAGGCAGTGCAGCGAGGGCGGTACCCAGCAAGAGCTTCCCTGCCTGAAGGTAGAGGGCGTGCGGGACGGTGCCCAGCAGGGGCTTCCTGCCTGAAGGTGAGGGGCGAGATGCTGGGACAGTGCACCCAGCAGAGGCTTCCTGCCTGAAGGTAGGGGCAGTGCTGCGGACAGTGCACCCAGCAGAGGCTTCCTGCCTGAAGGTAGGGGCAGTGCTGTGGACAGTGCACCCAGCAGAGGCTTCCTGCCTGCCAGGCACGCGTGGCACAGTCATCGCTTCCTAAGGGAGCGTGCCCCACAGCTCTTGCCTGCTGTGGAATGTAACAAGGGCAGTATCACATCAGCGAGAAGTCAGCTGAAGAAAGAAAACCTTAACATCTTTTTCATATGCGATTGCCCTGTCTTTCTAGTTTTCACAGGGAAATAGCTGAAAATCTGTATGAATAAGGATTGGTTGGAAGTCATAATACCAAGTGATTCTGGAGACAGAGCGATTAATCAATCGCTCTGTTGATTGATTAATCAACCAAATCGGTTGATTTGGTGAAAAACAATACAAATGTAGCTTAAAATAATCTTCCTTTGGAAACTCAGCCTCTTCATTCCCTTCAGAGGGAACGAAGATTGCATCTCAGAAGAGGTATAAGCGTGGCATGGAGGAGACACGGTGCAAACGCCACACGGCTTGGGGTGGCAGTCACTGATACCTACTCAGGAAACGCTTCCGACAAGACAAGTGTGTCACATGCAGACCAGACTGGGAGTTTTCTCTCTGAAAAGCTTTAAATGAGGAATTTTTCAAGACTGCTTTTTCTTTTTTTTTTTTTGGTTGTTTTTTGTTTGTTTGTTTTTAATTCAGAAAAAGGGTCTCAGTCTGTCACCCAGGCTGGAGTGCAGTGGTGCAATCACGGCTCTCTGAAGCCTTGAACTTCCTGGGCTTAAGCCATCCTCCCACTTCAGCCTCCCTAGTAGTTGGGCCTACAGTGCTCTGTCATATTTTTATGTATGTCACATTTAGTCATACATGGTCACAGATGTGCTTTGGAACAGCTAAATTTTTCAAAGTAGTTGAAACATTTAGCAACATTTGGTGCTGAATGTTCCGTGTTGCATTCTTGGGCTCTTACAGAAATTCTGAGGCTCTGCTTGTTATCACCGCCCAGGCCCATTAAAAGTAGGGGTGGTGGTCACTTTTCCTCCTTACCTCCTCATTGCTGCAGCGCTCTCACCTCTCTGACCACTTTCCTGTTACACTTAATATTTTTTGTGTTTTTTTCTGAAGTCCATCATCTGACGGACAGAGTTATTGTTCAGTCTGTGAGGATAAATTGTAACTCTTTGGAAATTATATCTGGTAACTTACTTTGTGCTCCCACCACAGTGGTATTCTTTTTAAGCAAGCTCCCGGGGTGAGAAAACCATCACAGTTTCTACAGTCAGTCTTTATAACTGTGTCAACACCTTTTTAAAGCCCCTGCCCCCAACATGTCCCTGCTGCTTAAGTTTACTAAATGCTGACCACTATTAGGATTTCGAGGTGGAATCATTAGAATTCTCCCCTTTGTCCAGGATCCATTTAGTATGAAAGAAAAATAAATACCACTTAGTTCATGTAATTAAGATAGCTATTTAGGTAAAATTACAAAACAGAAATATAGGCAGTCCTCAAGTTACGGTGGTTTGACTTGTGATTTTTCGACTTGTTGGTGCCAGTGCGCTATGCATTCAGTAGAACCTGCACGTCAAATGCTAAACAACCATTGATTTTCACTTTCAGTGCAGCATTCGATAAATTACATGAGATAGTCAACATGGGATTATAAGATAGGTTTTGTTTTACATGGTTTTGCCCAGCTGCAGGCCAGGGTAACTGTAGGCTTAAACTGAGCACATTTAAGGTAACTAGGCTAAGTTAAACTGGGATATTGAGTAGATTAGGTGCAATCAGTTCATTTTTGACTTATAATATTTTTAACTTAACTTACAGTGGGTTTATCAGGGTAAGCCAAGGAGCATCTGTAATCACAAGCCTTTTTGGATTCCTTTGTTCAACTTGAATTTTGTAGTGTTTGTGTATAGGATATTTAAGTACCTTTTTATTGTGGAAATTTGAAGATATATACAAAAGTAGAGAGAATGGATTCTCCTCCTATTTTACTCACCCATCTTCACTGATTATCAATTTATGGGCCTATATCCACCTTCAGTGGATTATTTAAAATTCTAGATTTATCATTTTATTTGTGAATTTCAACAGTAAATTCTCCCTTTCAGAAATACAAATAAAATATTATTATCTTATCTTAAAAATTAATAGTAATTCTTTAATATTATCTGAAATCCAGCATTGTTAAATTTTCTGATTGTTCTGTAAATGTCTTTTTTTTTTTTTTTTGAGACAGAGTCTTCCTTTGTCACCCAAGCTGGAGTGCACGGGTGTGATCATAGTTCACTACAGCCTTAGGCTCCTGGGCTTAAGCGATCGTCCCACCTCCGCCCCCAAGGAGCCAGACTACAGGCACTTGCCACCACACCTGGCTAATTTTTGTATTTTTTTTGTAGTGACGGGGTCTTCTTATGTTGCCCAGGCTAGTCTCAAACTCCTGGGCTCAAGTGATCCTCCCACCTTGGCCTCCCAAATTATTGGTATTACAGGCATGAGCCCCCACACCTGGCCTACAAATGTCTTTTTATACATGGTTTTAATTAAGATTCAAACAGGGTCCATGTATGGATTTGGCTGGGTATATCTTTGGAATCACTTTTAATCTAAACAATATTCCCTCCTTTCATTACTATTTATTAATTGAAGAAATAGGTTCCTCAGATTGTGGCACTTCCCCCATTCCAGATTGTCGATTACATCCTGTGGAGTCATTTAGCACCATCCACAATTTCTAGATTTTTGTTAGGTTGTGAGCCTTGATCAGAGCTGGTTTGAAAGGTGGTGGGGGTGGGGTGGCGGGGTGGGGGAAGAAAGAGGTGGGGGTGAGAGAGAGCGAGAGAGCGCGAGCGAGCTTGGAAAACCTTGCCAGTGGTGCTTGTGCTTCCTATGGGGTTGCTCAGGAGATACATCATGTCTAGTTCTCTGTCTCTGTGATTGGTAAGAAGATTGATGAGTGGTTCAAGTATGGTGAGTGCAATTCACCCCTCTGAACTTCCCTTCCACCTTTCAACTAATGGGGTTAGCACCCAGTGGTGGGAGCTGGTTTTTAGGAATTGCAAAATGGTGATACTCTAATTCTGTCATTTCCTTTGGCCTCGATTATCTAGAATTATTCCCTCTCAGCTATTTGGTTACTCTAAAATAGAGTTTGTCCAGAAAAGGCAGAGTAAATGCTTGCTTGATCCTTTTTATTTGCCATTTTCAGGATAATGAATTGTTGCTATAGTAACTTCTACATATGACTTTTTTTTTAGTATCATCATGGCTTTAAATATATTTGGTGTGTTTCAAAGCAGTCTCTGTCATTTATCTTTTAACACGCCGCTTGTCCTATCCATAGGAGCCCTTTCGAGGCAGGTCGCTTAGCTGTCCTTAGCCATCACCCTCGTAGTCTTCAGCATCTTCCGTGTTGTTTGGTTTTGACAGTGTATTAGTCCATTCTCATGCTGCTGTGAAGAAATACCTGAGAATGGGTAATTTATAAAAGGAAGAGGTTTAGTTGACACACAATTCCACAGGACAGGGAGGCCTCGAAAACTTACCGTCACTGCAGAAGGGAAAGCAAACACGTCCTTCTTCACACGGTGCAGGAAGGAGAAGAATGAGAGAAGTACAGGGCAAAGCAGGGCAAAGCCCCTCACAAAACCATCACATCTTGTGAGAGCTCACTCGCTGCACGAGAACAGCATGGGGGACCACCCCCGTGATTCAGTCACCTCCCACGAGGTTTCTCCCCTAACGTGTAGATTACAATTCAAGATGACATTTGGGTGGGAACACAGAGCCAGACCATATCAGACAACTTGAAATTTCACACGGATCAGTAGAGACTCACGATGTGTTTTTCTCTTAATTGAAAAAAAGATAGCCTCGCTCCATCTACTGAAAAGGTCTGGAAACAGTGACCAACCCAAAAGCCCTGATCATCCCGAATGACTAGACTGTGGCTCTAAATACCGTTTACCACTAGAAGGAGATAGAGCTCCTTGAAGAAAAGATTAATTCCAGACCCAAGACAGGAAATGTGCAAGATGTTTCCAATTCAAATATAATTAGAGTTTTTTCCTTCTTTGATTTTATATTTGTATTCTTTTATCTAAAACCCTTATGTTAAAATATATGAATGAAACTGGTTTGGTTTATCCGGCTGCATAAACATAAACACATACTGTCAGTTACCACAATGACATCACATAACAAAGCTTCAACCAAGGTTGGCAAACTATGAACTGAGGGCTAAGTTGGGCCACCTCGACATAGTTTACCTGTCACCTCTGGCTACTTTCATCGGTTGTTGGTTTGAATAGCTGTGATGGAGAAACAGACCGTATGACCGCCCCCAAAACTGAAAGTGTTTACTGTCTACCCTGTATAGAAATCCAGGCACAGCCCAGCGGAGTTCTGCAGCTCAAGGTCTCAGGCCGCCGTGATCCAGGGGCAGGCCAGGTGTGCAGACCTCTCCAGGCTGGATGGAGACAGGGCTTCCCTTCCTCTGTGACCATAAAGCAGGGGCTGCCCTCTGTGTCCTGCCCCATGGGCCTCTCTATAGGGCAGAATGTAGCAGCAGGTGTCATCAGAGCGAGGGCTTCAGGAAAGAAAGAGATTTTTTAATTGAATTAGGTTTTATCCTATGCATTTTCTAAATCAGAAACTGGCCAGATAAATGTTGTAGGTAAAGACATATATTAGAGCCCAGTGATGTGTACTCCAAATACACGTTTGTAGAAGTCAAATTAGCCAAACATCGCTCTCCGTTGTTTTTTAGGCTTGCACCCTTGCTCGGAGGAATGCAGATGTCTTCCTGAAATACCTGCACAGGAACAGTGTGAACATGCCAGGAATGGTGACGCACATCAAAGCTCCTGAACAGCAAGTGAAAAGTGAGTAGAGCTGGGAATCCCCAGGGGCGGCCCAGTGCATGCCTGGCAAGAGACGGAAGGAGCCTGCACGACGTGTTCTGAACTCTCAACCTCAGTTTCGTTTTAAATGTCCGTTTCATGTTAATGAAGTCCTTACTAATGATCTTAGTTTAATAGTGAAAGATTAAACAAATGTATAGGCTGATATTATATTGAATAGGTTGATAATTTATTGAATAAGTTGAAGAATATAAACAGGGAGAAAATGCAAAATCAGGATGATATTTACTGCCATTGGCTATTTTGTTAAAGTAAGTGAAAAATAAATAGGGGGAAAGGAAAAACCAGATTTATCTATAAGCAAAGTATTTTTAAAAGCCCAAATTGAGAAAATACATCCCAATTTTATCACTGTGAAGTATTATCAATTTTGTATACCTGAGGCATAGTTAATAAAAACAAATTGAAAAATAATATGTAGGTTATGTCATTTGAGTATAAAAACCTATAAAACCATGTTTTTTTTTTGTGTGTGTGTGTGTGTATGTATGTAAGTGCTTAAGAAAAGGTCTGGGAAAACGTATACTAAATTGTAATAGGATTGATGTGGAAGGAAAATGGATAAAGAAACTAAGGCGCAAAGCAAGTAACTTTGACCAGGGCTACACAGCCTAAGTTGAGTTTTATAGGAAAAAAATTGTGATAATCAGTTAGCAAATGATTCATCTCACACTTTTCAAAACAATATGATAGACAAAAACTTTCTACATTACATTCTACTGTCTACTCATCTGATTCATCTGTTAGTTGTCACAAAATAATTTTGTTACACTACTGTAATTCTCTAAGTTCTATCAGTAAAACATTTTTATTGATGGACTTTTTCTTCTGGAAAAATGTGCAACTCACAAAAGCAACCGTTTTTCTACATGAATAAGTCTTCTGGGCCAGCAAGTTGTTTGCATTGATAATTGGTTTACTTGGTTCATTTCCTATAAAAATAATGTCCTTTCATCCATCTCTCAATATTGCTTTTATTTGTTGGTTGTGTCCTGTCTTTTCTGATTGAAGATATTGTGGTCCTTTCTAGGTTGCACTAGTTTGACACACGTTTGTGTGTGAGAGGGAGACTATGTTTCATTTATTTCCTCATTAGATCTTCATTATGCCTTTGCTGTTGTATATCCTAATGTTGGATGCTGTGAAGAATTAAAATAGAAGTGTTCTGTTTCCCTCAGAGCTACGTGGGGGTGAAAGGTTTATTTATGCTCGAGTCAGTGCACTAAGTTCCTGTAAGAGTAATGGTGGCAGAAAAGACAGTATAACCCCAAGGCACAGGCAAAGATGAATCTCAGACCACGTGGTCAGAGGACCCCCCCGCCCCCCCGCCAGGAGCTTGAGGAAGCACCATATCCAAGAGGGCACTTAGCACCGTTTACTGCTCACTTGCCCAAAATTAGTACTGGCTCAGGCAGAGACTGTGGAAATGAGAGACTAGAAAAAATGCTTTGGCTCATATTAATTTTCATGTGTGATATTTTCATGTAAGTGACAGCTTAATTTTTTTAGCAGACTTCAGATTTCAAACTTTTAATTTATTTCACTAAACTAGTTTCCTCTTCAGTGGAGTAAAAATAACAGCATGACCACTGGTCCCTGGGAGATAGTTGGCAGTGTCTAAAGGCATTTTTTATTGTCATTAAAAATGGTGACACCATATTGTCACCTTAAGAATATGGTGGTATTTAGGGTGATAATGGTAGAGATGGAGAAAAGTCAGTAAATTTGGGGTTCATTTTGGAGGTAGTATTGAGAGAGTCTGTTGTTAGGCTGGATGTAAATGCTGCTCTTCTGTTCTTGTTTATCACAAAGTACAGCCTGCTAGGAACTCAGTAAGTATTTGTGGAAAACTTCCTATATTAATGGTTTTCCAATATAATAAAGTTGCCAGGAACCCTCTATTTGATTTGCAGTTTCACTCTCGGAAATTTTTTTCTTAAGTTTTTTGTTTGTTTCATAAACTTCTAGAGCAAAACAAACTTAGTGTCAAAAATTCAAAAAGTGTACAAATGTATATAAGTTACCTAATTCCTTAGCTACTGGTAACCACTGTCAAGACTTTTGTGCAAGCTGTCTGTGCATATAAATGTAAATATGTAGAGAAATATAAACATGTATATTTCACTCACCCATCCCACTTTTTAATTTGTTACAAAAATGAGACTATATTACCTTGCAACTTGCATCTTTCACTTAATAATATATCTTAGTCATCTTTCTGTGTCAGAATTTAAAGACATGCTGTTCTTTTTAATACCCAGTATAGCATTTCTGAAGTTGATTTGACCTGTCCCTCAATTGGTGGGTCCTACGTTGCTGCCCATTTTCCACTGTTCTAAGCAGCGCTTCACTGTTCAAACATCTTTGTCCAAACAGTTTTGAATACTTGTGTGAGCACTGTTCATGTGAAAGATAAATTCCCAGTTCAAAGGTACGCATGCACATTTTCAGTGTCATTCCCTGGGGTCATCATACTCAGTTTTTCTTCTTCCATAATAGGGGATCGTGATTACCTGTTCCCTCACTCTTTCCAACACTGGATCTTATCCATCTGCCAGGAAAGCAGTGAAAGATGGTCTCATTGTTTGAGGTTAAATGTGTTCCTGTATATTTAGTGACTGTATTTTTTAAATTGTGAACTTCATATTTATAGGCTTTGCTCATTCTTCTTCTAAAGAATTGTTCATTATTTTTCTGTTGACTATTCTGTGTCATATGTTCCCAATTCTTAAAAAGATTTTGTCTGTGCACCAGTTTTTGGTGGTTCTTGTTTGGTTATGACATTTTAAATGTTTGTGTAATGAGTTTTTTTTTCCTTTGTAACTTCATGCTTCTCTGCTTCCCCACTTCATGTCCTTTCCTCTCCTAAGGGGTTATGGTTTTGTGTTTCTTTTTTTTTTTTTTTCTTTTTTGAGATGGAGTCTTGCCCTGTCACCTAGGCTGGAGTGCAATGATGCGATCGTGGCTCACTGCAACCTCTGCCTCCCAGGTTCAAGCGATTCTCCTGCCTCAGCCTCCCAAGTAGCTGGGACTACAGGCGCCCACCACCACACCCTGCTAATTTTTGTATTTTTAGTACAGACAGTTTCACCATGTTGGCCAGGCTGGTCTTGCACTCCTGACCTCAAGTGATCCACCCGCCCACTTCAGCCTCCCAAAGTACTGGGATTACACATGTGAGCCACCGCACCCGGCCTGGTTTTTGTTTTGTTTTTTTTTTTTTTAATCCACACTTGTTGATTATTACTCCACCACTTTGATATAACCTTTAATCTGTATAAAACTCCATCTACACAAAGTTTTAACAGTCTTGAAAAAAATGCTGATTTTTTTTCAGCCATTGTCGAATTGCATATTACCAACTTGTGCATTATGTCGAATGCATATTACAAAATACACATATCCCACGACTCCATCCAGCCAGAGGTATGACAGACTGACCTCAAATTTCCAGTGGTCTCTTTATCGTAAGATGCTCAACGGAGGTGAGAGTGAGAAGAGGTCTGGTCGACATGCTCACTGAGACAGGAAAACAGCGCGATTCTTTATTTATCGTGCTGTCTTGGCATGGCATTTGCCTAAAAGTCTCAATAAAAATGAATGGAATTTTGCAGCTGTTTTAATTGATTGCAAGCACCAACATACATCATTTTCTTTTTTCTCTCAGATATCTTGAATGAGCTCTTCCAGCGGGAGAACAGGGTATTGCATTATTGGACCATGAGGAAAAGACGGCTGGACCAGTGTCAGCAGTACGTGGTCTTTGAGAGGAGTGCCAAGCAGGTCAGTGCACACCTGGTGCCCAGCCTCCCTGCAAACCCCCGTGCTTACACCTGCCTCCACAGAGAGGCCAAGCTTGACATTTCCGCCCTCTTGAAAACCACTTTCTAATGACAAACAGTATTGCCTTCTAGTTATGTTTGTTATGAAAAGAAAACCCCACAGCCTGGTGAAAGCATGTCACTCCGTGATTTTTGACCCCCAACACGTGTGCTTTCCCCTGCTGTCTTTACCTCATCTCTAAGACAGCAGAGTACAAGTCATAATGATGAGGACTGTTTAAAAACTATTAGGGAATCTTGGTTCTGTACTGAGGTAAATACAATGGCTTTTTTTAATACTGATGTATTTATATTTTCAAGACAAAGTTTTTATTTTTCCAATGAATCAAGCTAAAATTAAGTAAGAAATGTGACAGAATTTCTTTCCTTTTTTCCTTTTTTTTTTTTTTTCTTTTTGAGACAGAGTTTTGCTCTTGTCGCCCAGGCTGGAGTGCGGTGGCATAGTCTCAGCTCACTGCAACCTCCGTCTCCCAGGTTCAAGCAATTCTCCTGCCTCAGCCTCCCAAGTAGCTGTGATTACAGGCGCCCACCACCACGCCTGGGTAATTTTTGTATTTTTAGTGGAGATGAGGTTTCACCATGTTGGCCAGGCTGGTCTCAAACTCCTGACCTCAGGTGATCTGCCCGCCTCGGCCTCCTGAAGTGCTGGGATTACAGGCGTGAGCCACCGCACCTGGCCCAGAATTTCTAATAATTTAGTATAGTCAAAAAATGTTGATGTATCAAGGGGGCACATTTGGAGCATCCCCTTCTTAGGTCATTTTAGGATGAAGTGCTTCTGCCTGTATCATCAGTCATGGAAGATCATTTTATTGTAAAATCTGACCCCATCTTAAGCATTAAGATGCCTGTCACTTCTGTTTTGCCTTAATGGGAGCTTAAGAATCCATAAACTTTCATCCAGAATTTGGGGGGTCTAGAGGGAAGCACAGGAGAGAAGGTGATTCCCCCAGCGCCTGTGTGTGGCCTGGCCCTGGTCTGGGTGCCTTAAAGTCACCCAGGGCAATTCTGTGATGTCAGTCGGTGTTGACCCACATTCTGACCACGATGCGGACCCATCTTCTGAATCCGGCTTGCAACCTGATACGCAGCTGATCCAGAGCAGGCATTGGATACATGCTTTTTAGCTGAAGAAAAATTAACTTTCTTAGCAGAGATTTCAGACTTAAGGAACAGCTTTTGTTCCATTTTGGAAAATGTAGGTCTCGAAGGATGCAGCCCATGCTCAGAACTCAGTTCCCAGAGTTGGATGAACTGGGTTCCTAGGCCAGGGATCTGACGCCCTGCTCTGCCTTGGCCCTTCTGTCCTCCCAGCGACATTCCAGGTGTAGCCAGCATGTTCCCAATAGCCAGGTGCATGCAGTCGCGTTTGGTAAATTATACTCTCTTAACATTTTATTAGACAGTTTAACCATATTTAAGATCATTGGAGGCCTGGTTGGATTTCTAATTAGAGATGGTTTCAGGTTCTTTTCTCACATAACTATATTATCTCTCCATTGAAAGACAAGGAATCCCTCAGCTACAGAGAAGCAAAATTGTTCATAATTCTGTTGTCAGAGAAAGATAATGGAATGTATTGTTGCATTTTCCTAAAGTCCACTTATTCACCGAAAATAAAATCCTGAAGTGCGTGCTGTTGCAGGTGGTGCCCCGTCTGCCTTCCGGCCGTTCCGCTTCTGTTCACTGTCACAGTGTGCAGCGGATACCCGGTGCTTCCGCAGACCGGCCTCCAGGGCTCTCGCTGATCTTGCCATGGCGCAGGCCCCTCCCGCCTGCTGGCTGCCTGCCCCAGGCCTTGCTGCTCTCCTTCCTATCTCCCAGTCTGTCCATTGCCTTTCTTGGCGCTCATTTGTGACTTGTTCTTGTCTTTCTTTCCTCTTCTTTCTGTGTGCTGTCTGCCAGCCCGGGCCTCCATTTCTGGTCTCCGGATTCATAAATCCCACTTCCTTGACATCGCTCCACAGTGACTTTACCAGAAGCAGAACTGCAATCGCGGTTCCCTGTCCCCATGTCCCTCTTGTCTTGTTGTTAGAAACCACTAGGTGTGGTGTTCTCGCTTCCCTCTTCCCTGCGCCCTGCCTCCTCCTCCTCTCCTCGCTCCTGCACCAGGTCCAGGAGGCGCAGACCTCTGGGTTTCTCAGCCTCTTCCCTGCGCCCTGCCTCCTCCTCCTCTCCTTGCTTCTGCACCAGGTCCAGGAGGCGTAGACCTGTGGGTTTCTCAGCCCCGTCCCAGTTCCCACTGCTGCCCTGGCCGTGTCCCCTTGCCCCTCTGCTCCAGGGTGCTCCCCAGGGCAGCTGCCTCCCCTCTCTCTCCACTCTAGTCCCTTCCTGAAAAAGGCTCATAGTAATGGTTTCTTTCATTGTGCTTTTATTGTGCCTTTAGGTTCGTGGTTGCAAGAAACTCAAACTTTTGTGTGTGTGGGAGTGTAAATTAGTTCATTGTGGAAGACAGTATGGCGATTCCTCAAGGATCTAGAACCAGAAATACCATTTGAGCCAGCAATCCCATTACTGGGTATATACCCAAAGAATTATAAATCATTCTACTATGAAGACTCATACACACGTATGTTTATTGCAACACTATTCACAATAGCAAAGACTTGGAACCAACCCAAAGGCCTATCAGCAATAGACGGGATAAAGAAAATGTGACACATATACACTATGGAATACTAAGAAACTCAAACTTTTTATTGTTGCCACATAAGCGACACCATCTAGAATGTGCTTTTTAAAAATTTTGTAATTGTGATCAGACTTCAGTTTTATTTCACAGAGGGAATGCTGCTCGATGCTGCCAGCCTTGGTTTGCGATTTGACCTTTCAACGAGGTGCTGCGGCCTTTGGGCTTCTCTCGGGAATGTTTAGCCCGCTGACTCCATTCATTCCTTCCCATTCCAGGCTTTGGAATGGATCCATGACAATGGCGAGTTCTACCTTTCCACGCACACCTCCACAGGCTCCAGTATACAGCACACCCAGGAGCTCCTGAAAGAGCACGAGGAGTTCCAGATAACTGCAAAGGTGGGTTCAGAGTGGACTTTGTGTAGTAGCCTGTAAGTCGAAAGCGAGTCTTTCTCAAAAATATCATAAAGAAATACCTCATGAGACTGGAGAAAAGGGATGACCCAGTGGGCTGTTCCACATTAACTGGGGGATGCTTCCTCCTGCCGTTCACATGTGTCCCTCTGTGTCCTCCGCCTCCTCCCTTCATCTGTGTCCTTTGTCCCTCTGATGTCTGTGAATACCGCCGTCTGTCTCCTTTTATTCCTTGTTTTTCTCATTATTCCCTTCTACACTTTCCCCCTCCTGTTTTCTTCTCTGAGGTGTTTTCCGAGGACTTGCTGTTTTTGTGAAACACTCTTTGGTGTCCCAGGTTGGCCTTTATGTATTCTCGGGGTGTTTTCTTTCCTTCACCTGGGGGTGTTTCGCCATCTTTAGCTGGTGAAAACTCTTACAGTCATGTTGCTCATGCTCAGTCCAGCTTGAAGTTGTGTCTGTTTTATGGTTGGCAGAGTCTGTGTCATCGCCTCTGTTAGTGCTTGTTCAGAGGTGTCTAAAACTTGAGGCATTTTCATTTTTCTCCTGAAAATAAAAAGAAAATTATGAAATCGAATTATCTTTATGGCATATATGTGAGTAAATACGGCTTTTTGAGGACAAATACAAGAATCCGCATACTGACCTGAACGTTGTCCCAGTTAAGGCTTCTACCTGCAGAGGCTGAGTCCTTCCAAGCGCTCACAACAGTTTTGAGACTCTTTTGGAGTCACCATTGCAACCTGTGGGGTTTTTGTTTTTCAAAGTCTGAGTATACGTCCTTTGTAGTATTTTCCGAAGTGCCTCTATTGTTGATGACAAATTCGAGTTTTTGGGAAAAGCTGCCAATTATTTCAAATGTATAAGAGTGGGAAATAAATGATAAGCAGGATAATATTTTTGGTTAAAAAGAAGTGTTTCTATAAAGTAGCAAAATTGGTTATCTCCCGTAGCCCCTGCCCTGGCTTTGAAAACGTAACAGGAATTTTTCAGTCATGTAGAGAGAGGATGGCTACTTTGTATTGTTTATTTGTCCATGTTTGTGTTTTCTGTTACTATTGCTGACTCCTCCGGCTCTTCTTTGCCACCCTCTGCTCCTGGTCCCCAAAGCTCTCCTTTCCCTTGGCCCTGAGGTGCTGGGCTCTCTCCTTTTCCACGGCTCCTATCCTGGAGGCTCACACAGGCAAGCAGGGCTTCAGAGAGACCAGGCATGGGGGGCGCAGCAGGAAGACCCAGCCCAGGGTTGGGGTGTGGTGAGCACTGGGGGAGGGCAGGGGGCAGGACCATGGGACAGTAACTGCCCCCAGAGAGGGCCGACCCACCCTCCCCTGTGGGTAAGGATCGTGGCTTTTCCTCCTCCACATACAGTCCACCTGGCTGGACAGTTTTCACTTTTTGTTAATATTTAGATATTAAATAATAGTTATGCGCATTATATGACCTGTATTTAGGGGTGTGTGTGTGTGTGTTAGTCATGGAATCTTGCTCTGTTACCCAGGCTGGAATGCGGTGGCACCATAATGGCTCAGTGTATCCTCAAACTTCTGAGCTCAAGCGATCCTCTTCAAACTCCTGAGCTCAAGGGAGGCTGAGGTGGGAGGATCACTTGAGGCCAGGAGTTCGAGACCAGCTTGGGCAAGATGACAAGATCCTGTCTCCACAAAAAGAATTTTTTTTAATTAGTTGGGCATGGTGGTGTGTGTGCCTGAAGTCCCAAGCTATGTTTGCTTATTTGAGTATCGTTTGATTATAAAGGTATTAACAGAATGCCTAACATCACATACCACACTCAAAGCTAGATTTAAGATTTGCCATCTTTCACCGCTACTCCACTCTGCAGGCCATTGTGTACGGCCAGGCTGCTCACTGCCCAGCTCCAGGGGCCGTGCATGGGAGATGTGATGTGCACGTGACTGTCTGGAATTGAGTAACATGGTGGCCTGTTCCACTAGTAAAGTGTATATGAAAGAATGAAAGAATTTTTCCATTCCTGAATATTCCTTTTCCTCAAGTTTGGTGTGCGATTATTGAAAGATTGGGCAAGGATAGGCTTATTTTTTATTCTTGTATTTTATAAGGAATATCTAAAATTGTGAGTGATACATGACCTTTCTGATCCCCAAATATGTAGAACTGTTTCTTTTGTTGGGTTTATTGAATTGGTTATACTAGGAGGAACTGGTAGATTTTGAAAAGAACACCCCTCACCTTTCCTTTTCTTAGCAATCTTTTTCTTTGGTTTCTGACTGCCTTTCTCTTAATCAGAAAACGCCTGCTTTGGTGTTTGGAGATGTCCTTTGATTTTTCATCATGAGCTGAGGCTTCCTCACTTGCCTTCTGTCACCCGATCTTAGAATCTTCTAAGAAACCATGTTGCTTTTACTGTATAGAGAATTCCCAGCTCTGAAAGGAAAGTCTTTCAGCACACTTGTTACGATGTTAAAACATTTTTAGTGTTGATGGAAATGAACCTGGAGGGCTAAACAAGAGTCTCCCATCACCGGCTCACCGAGACTCGACTCAGTCCCTTCACAACTGTCAGTGCAGTCGTTTCTCCACGGGTCTTGCAGGCACCACTTGCATCCAGATTGTGGGTGTTTATTTAAGAGAGATTTCCGTCCTCACTCCAAACCTAGTGACGTAGGCTCTCTTGGAGTGAGGCCTGAGGATGAGCATTTGAACAGCTCACCACGTGATTTTTGCACGCACTGAGGTCCAGAAACCATTGCCTTACTGAACTGTTCAGGATGCCACAGCCTTTCTCCCATAGGGCTTCCTGTGGTCCTAATCACCAGCGTCCCCAATGCCAAATGCTTTACTTTGTTAGAAAGTGTCTAACACCATTGAATTTCTGTCTAAGAACATGATGAGCAAAGCTCTCTTGAGCTTGTGGACTTAAGACTTCAGTTTGCTTTTATTTTTCGCCGGTTCCTGGATTATGCCTACAGATGAGGTTGTTCAGTTAAAATGTTTATGTGCTTTTTAAGCACTGTAACAATCTCTAGAGATAACAAATAGAATAAGAATGAAAATCCTTATAATATCTCACTTTAAAAGATGTAATAATTTTTTCTGATGATGTTTTCCAAGATAAATGGCTTTGGAAAAAAAATTAAGTTAGATTTATATCTCACCTTAGTACCGAGATAAATACCAGAAAAAGATTTAAATATCAGCAGTGCTACCTAATAGTACCAGAAGAAATAACAGGATTTTTTTATATCCTCGTGTGGAGAAATTTGTCTAAATGACACAAAATCCAAACCCATGAAAGAAAAGGTTAATAAATTCACCTACACAAAAAAATGTAAAACTTTCCACAGGGCAGTCCACTGTAAGGAACATCTAAAGATAAAAATCAAATAGAGAAGATATATAGGCAGCTCATATCACAAAGGACTGATTTCCCAGTAGGAAAGAACTTTTACAAATCAATAAGGAAAAAAAAAGACCAAGAAAATGGACAAAAGTTACTAAACATGTGTCATAGGAAGGGAATAAATGGCTTTCACCATGAAATCATCAACTTAATATCAGAAAAGCGTGCATCAAAACCACACCGAGTTCATTTCACCCAGTGGATTGGCAGAGATCAAAAAGGTGGACCCCATGCTGCATGGACGAGGCTCCATTGTTGGGGGAATGGAGCAGGGCAGCCCCTCAGAGGCCTCTGGCGGCATCTTCCTGCCCGCTCGTACTGCACTTGCTGTCTGCCCCAGCAGTTCCAGGTCTCACAATGTGTGTTACGGCAGCAGCACTCAGGCACATGTCTAACCACTGGTCACGCAGCTGTTTGATTTCTTGCATTGTTGCCGTGGTAGACGGAATTTGGAAACAACACGGAGACCTATTGGCGGAGAGACATTAACTTACGTCCATCCATACAGTTCACATCCATATAGTGAAATATTACCCAGCTCTTAACACAGGCGAGGACTTTAGTTCTGATCAGGAAGGACAACTAGGATTTGTTCAGTAGAAAATGCTAATACAGAGCACTGTTTGTTGTATGCAAGAATATGTGTAAAAAATGAGAGAAAAATACTTATGTAAATTTGTGCACTCGCTTGTACATGCACGTAAAATGTCTCTGAAGTGATAGCAAGAAGCTGGTAATTGGAACTAGTGACAGTGGAAGGTGGGGTGGGAAGAGTTTTTACTTCCTTTTTTAACTTTGAAACTTTGAATCCTGTAAACGTATTTTAAAAATACCAATGCAAGTAAAAATATACTGAGATATTTTTAAAGTTCATAGGTCAGCAGATTTACAGTACTTAGTTTTTGTCACACCATTCAGTTGCTGAACAATTCTTGTTTGATTTTGGCAAGCTGCATTATCTTTTTATCTTCACTTCTGTGTCCCCATCACTGAAAACACTCAATAGCTTTCTTCACCCCTTGAAGATAGATCTACAGGTGGTTAACAGTGCCCTCCACAGGTGGCCCTTGTGGCAATGTAAGAGATGTTAGTAAGCGAAACAAGCAAACATTTCTGGGCTGTGAAGGTGATGTTCTCACAGGAGAAAGACAGACGATGACTGTAAAAATCACTTGCACCCCCTGTCAGAAGGCCATGCGTGTACGGGAGGCAGCAGAGCAGAAGAATAGGCAGGGAGGCAAGCTGCAGTTTAAAGGGGTCCAGGGAGGGCCCGCTAAAAGAGTGGCGTTTATTTGAGTAGAGACATGAAGGAGCCATAGGGATATCTGGGGAAGTGGCTCTCCAGGCAGAAGCACCAGTGCAGAGGCCCCAAGGAGGGTGCTGGCCTGGAAGGGTGAGTTGGTGAGTTGGTGAGCCACAGCTGGGGAATGAGGGTGCTGTTGGGTGGCTGGGGGCTGGCTGGGGTGTTGGGGTTATTTGTGAAGAGTCTGGAGGATCTTGACGGCTGACTTCACAGGTTACCCAGTGACTTACGGCTTAGAACTTTGATTTTACAAGCTAAGATCATTTATCTGGGTTTTGAACTCTGACCTTTCTTTTGGGGATTTTTAAAGTCAGTTTCCTGAATATGTGTTAAAAAGATTTTCTAGTTAAAGCTTAACGGAGAATAGCAGGTTCCATAGAAGAAGAGTAACTCACTTATTTGAAAACACTGTAACAAAGGAAGCTTAATAGTAATAGCCATCGAAATGAATGTGAGGAGAGAGATCTGTCAGACCAGTTGAGTGAGGTTGCCAAATGGTATATATAACTTGGTTTATGGTTGTCTGTGTATCTCTGTGAAAAATAATAAATTATGCTTAACTTAATGAAAGATCTTTTCTGTGTACATATAAAATAGAACAATTTTAGAGAGAGCTCTCAAACAGGGAAACAAAATTTACAGTACCTCTATATAGATAATTTCCTGACTAGTGAATTTTCCTCCACATTTTCTAAGAGTTAAAAAAGCAATCAACATGATACAGAGGAGCTTCATGAGGAATTTTGTTGAGTGCCTGCTCTGGGGACAGCCTTGGCCACACATGCTCCAGGAAAACCAAAAAGTCGAATGGCTGCTTGCCCCGAAAGAGCCGTGGGTCCAGTTGGGCACAGAGTAAACGTGCACAGAGCGAGGAGTGTCTGCTCAGCAGCTTTGAGGAGAGTAGCAGCATGGCGAAGACTGTGTGCTTCACATACATTCCTTCACGCATTTTTACTGAGCACCTCCTAGATGAAGACATTGCTGAAAAATAGTCTAAGTTTCTTCTTTGAGGTCATAAAAATGCCATTCATTGTGGAAGTGCTGAGGAAAGATAGCTGGTCAAGAATCCGGGAGATGGAGTGGATGGACTGGGGGCTTTGGTCTCAGTTTCTGCCACCAGCCGGTTTTCCTGTTCAGAGCTGGGAGTTGGAGGCAAGTCGCCACTATGTTTCAGGTTTCTGGCAGTCGGGTTCATTTGCCTCACAATACTTTCCCGTTGTTTTTTGCAGCAAACCAAAGAGAGAGTGAAGCTATTGATACAGCTGGCAGATGGCTTTTGTGAGAAAGGGCATGCCCATGCGGCAGAGATAAAAAAATGTGTCACTGCGGTGGATAAGCGGTACAGAGACTTCTCTCTGCGGATGGAGAAGTACAGGACCTCTTTGGAAAAAGCCCTGGGGATTTCTTCAGATTCCAACAAATCGGTAAATGGCCTTGTGCAACCTGAACAAATCATGGTCTTCTTCCTGACGCCCGCTTTGCTGATTTCATTAACTGAGTTCATTGGCTCTCTCATTCCACAGAGTAAAAGTCTCCAGCTAGATATCATTCCAGCCAGTGTCCCTGGCTCAGAGGTGAAACTTCGAGATGCTGCTCATGAACTTAATGAAGAGAAGCGGAAATCTGCCCGCAGGAAAGAGTAAGCCAGTCTTTCAGAATCTACCAGGATTCATTGAAAGAGTGAAGAGAATGTCGTTTGGACAGACGTGCTTCTCTATGTGCTTTGAAGTCACGTGGCACCCAGGCTTGTTGCTCTGAGTGGACTTAGTTGTGTCGGCACAGACTTCATTGGGTTCACTGTTCTCTTATCACCTGGTTCAGAAACAGCACCTAGTTTTTAATCCCTGTGCCTGTGTTTCATGTGGAGTTGACAAATTGTCATTAATAGATACTGATACTAAGGAGAGGAAATTAATAGGTTTTATCACCCCTAAAACAAATTTAGGTGTTTAAAAGTTGCCAGTTAGTAAACCCTATGTAAATAAATAAGAGTGCTCTAACCCAGTGGTTCTTCATTGGCAGTTTCGTCCCCCAGGGACACTTGGCAATGTGAGGGGACACTTTGGTTGTCACAGTGGGGAGGGGCAGGGAGTGCTGTTGGCCTCTAGTGGGAAGCTGCTGAGCACTGTCCAGTGCAGAGGACAGCCCCACAGCAGAGTTACCTGGCCCTGGATGTCCACAGTGCCAGGTGGAGAAACCCTGATCTATCAGTACCTCAATAAAATGTTTGCAGAAATCTTGTTTTCCCCTTTGAATTAGCGGCTGGATACTGTTGTTCTATTTGTGATTTACCTCTCCAAAATGATCACTCTAAGACTAATACTTTTAGACCCTGTCTGTTATTTCATAAATCCATAGAAGTAGATAGTGAAGTAAATTGCACCCTAACTGGACTCCTCACTGTCTTCCTCTCTTTAAGGTTCATAATGGCTGAGCTCATTCAAACTGAAAAGGCTTATGTAAGAGACCTCCGGGAATGTATGGATGTAAGTAAGTTTTTTTTTTTTTTGCTTGTTTATTTAGATTGAGCATAAGCTTGCTATTTTATTCTTACCTGTTGGTAGTCATTAGAATAATCACAATTTTTTTCTGTCATTTTTAAAAATTTAAAGTATGCTTAAGCAGCCGGTTTCATGTTTCTGCACTTCTGTAGTGTTCTAGGTTTGTTTTTCACTCATTACAGAGATGATACAGCATTAATCCTCTCATTCTGTTTATCACATGATGGCCTGGCTGACATTCTCTTTGTATAGAATTTTACAGCAGCTTCAGAGAAATGTGCCTACTAGTTATGACTGGCAACTAATACTCGGTGGTATCAGGAATATTGGTTGTACTTGTGGAGTAGGTTAATTCCAAAATTTGAAGCTGGGAATAATTTTAGAGTTGAAAAGTATAGGAACTCTTTTCAAGTATTAACAGCAACTGAGGGCCTTTTTTAGAAGGGTTTTTTGTGTTTTGTAAAAGGGTCCAGTCCTCAGTTATACTTTCATTTGCACATTAATTCTGTGTATTTACAGATGTCAGAAACAGCTGCTTCTTGAAAATGTGGTGTTTATTTTTGTCTAACCCCTGTTTCCCTCTCGGCCAGACCTACCTGTGGGAAATGACCAGTGGCGTGGAAGAGATTCCACCTGGCATTGTAAACAAAGAACTCATCATCTTCGGAAACATGCAGGAAATCTATGAATTTCATAATAAGTGAGTGGCTTTTTCTTTGGGAGCAGTTACTTTTGAAATCCACATGCTGTGCTGAAGTTTCGTCACAAGGAATGAAACGTTCCCGTTGAATTAGGCAGATGTCAGTGATTTTGTTACCATTCAAATGAAGCCTATCAGGCTTTCTCCAAAAAGACTGACATTCTAGAAACTCTTTTAATACAGACTCAACTTTATGTTTGTACTTATCTGTTACAGAAATAAGATCAGGAAAACTATGAAAATATTTTTATAGGAAGCTTAATTTCTCTGAAGCTGAGCCATCAGGTGCCCTGTGAGTTACTTCTGAGGGTTGAGAGACAGTGGAGCCCCCTTGGGACTGCTGGCCTATGATGTTTGGTCTCTTATAGTAAGATAGGAGGAACTGAAGAAGCAACAGAAGTGTATTCTGACCAAAATAAAATGCACTTTCCATTGGCCACAGGAGGTACATGATTCTCTTTTAATATTTTTAAAGCAGCAGCGGCAGAATCTCCTTTAGGTGGCCTGTGGTGAGATGACGCAGGGGTCAGCAAGAGCGCAGTCCCCTCACTTCCCAGCAGAAGGCAGGAAAGACCAAATGGGTTTTCAGCCAAATATTTACATCTCTAAAGTATATCCTCAGTGAACACACTAGCACTTTCCCAGAAATACATTTGTTAGAAAGTGTTTGAAGGCTAAACTGGCTAGCCGTTTGAAAGTCACAATAACTTACCCTAGTTAAGAGCTACATGTTTTGTTAATTCTTTAGGGGGCACAGATTTCTCAATTTCTGGCATATCTCACTAGTAAAATGTTTTAAAACACCTTCATAATATGATACCATTTTTATTCTTTGCAGCATATTCCTAAAGGAGCTGGAAAAATATGAACAGTTGCCAGAGGATGTTGGACATTGTTTTGTTACTTGGGTAATGAAACCTCAACCATTTGTTCTCTCCCAGCTGTTAGGTGACATTGAGGGAAGTTACGAGGGATGATCTTCATTTCCTTTAAGTCACCATCTTCTGCTCATATTCATGCTTGCAGAGAAATAGACTTTACCTCAAAAGAATTGCATCCTTCAACTACTTGTTTTTGTGGAGTGAGTTTTTTTTACTGGCCCTGGCGATGGTTTGAAATAGAATATTTAGTATGCCAGGCCTCCACTTGACCCTGGGGATTTGCTGATCGGTGAGTTCCCAGTGCTTCTGGGGGATCGTCCGGTCTAGAGGGGAAGCAGACAGGTGAACGTGTAGTCATGCTCTCCAAAGCCCGAAGCCAGGTCTGCACGTGCCACTGTGGAAAGAGAGGACAGGTGCTCAGCCCGACGTTCTGGGCTTGGGGAGGCTGCTGCAGCTGCATGCTGTCAGAACGATGTGGTTCTCACTTCAGTAGCTTTCTTTTTAAAATAGGGTCTCTTCAACTTGAGGCTTAAATTTCCATTATCCATACAGCTTCTTTTCTATATGAAAGTTTATCATGCGTTGATTTGCTATGGTTTAAATGAGATCTTTTTATTTTTATTTTTATTTTTTTGGCTTATAGGCTGACAAGTTTCAGATGTATGTCACATATTGCAAAAATAAACCTGATTCTACTCAGCTGATATTGGAACATGCAGGGTCCTATTTTGACGTAAGTAATAGATTCCTGAAGAGACTGTAATTTTCCAAGTTGTGTACATAAAATGCAGCGTTACTCATAACTTTCACCTAATTGATAGTACAATATTTTCATTTTTATCTCTCGTTTATATTGGGCTATTCTTCTATTGTCTTCTGTTTTTTAAAGATCCTACACAAATACTGGAAGCCTTATATCTGTAAGAAACTTAGATTGTAATATATACATGTATGTTTGTGTGTGTGTGTTATAATTTATACTCAATCATTTATAATGTCATTACTATTTATATTCAATACATTTTTTCACATGTAATATTGTACACAGAAGGCATAAACTATTAAGCTTCTTTTCCCCCTCAGTAAAACAAAAACAAATGTGGTGAATCTTTTTATTTTTCCTATTTTAATTTCATGATGTTATGAATTTTCAAAATCAACCTACCAGTAAAGTTTTACAAATAGTGCCGTAACGACTAGGATAATTAGAAGGTTAACTAATTGTGTTCTCATTGGAGTAAACGTAGATACAGGCCATCTGTGTTTTGAAAGCTATTCAGCGGATTATTCAGCACAAAAGGCATGGAGCTTTAGAACGTGATACACAGAGTGCTTTCTGGGTTTCCAGAACTTGGTCAAATATGTGCCAGTACCTTTTGATTGAAGGATAAGGTGCTGTGGAATAGTGTGCATAGTTTGGTGCATAAGGTTGTGAGGATGTTGGACTTGTTTTCTGTCTTTACACTTGTATATGTACAGATGGGATCATCAGCTCTTATCTGGAAGTCTGGGGACGTAGAATAAACTTTTCAGTTTCTGTCTTTGAGGTGAAGCCCTGCCTGTAGATGACCCTATTTTAATTGTCATTCTCTTGACCGTTACATTACACATTACACATCACTGCCTTTTTAAATAGGAAGGCTTCTCCCAGGCCAAAGGGGCCTTTTCTTTTTAATATTTCACATGATTCTAGGTCTTTGCCATCAGACAAAATTGAGCACCTGTATATGGAGTTAGAAGTATTTTAGTATTAAGTATTTCACTTAAACAGTGAGAGCATATAGCACATTTAATGTTTGGAATCAAAGCCATTTTAGAAACCCTTATGCCCCAGCAAAAGAAACTATCATCAGAGTGAACAGACAGCCTACAGAATGGGAGAAAATTTTTGCAGTCTAGCCATCTGACAAAGGGCTAATATCCAGAATCTACAATTAACTTAAACAAATTTACAAGAAAAAAAAAGAAATCAAAAAGTGGGCAAAGGATATGAACAGACACTTCTCAAAAGAAGACATTTATGCAGCCAACAAACATATGAAAAACTCATCATCAATGGTCATTAGAGAAATGCAAATCAACCACAATGAGATACCATCTCCCACACCAGTTAGAATGGCGATTATTAAAAAGTCAGGAAACAACAGATGCTGGCAAGGCTTTGGAGAAACAGGAACACTTTTACACTGTTGGTGGGAATGTAAATTAATTCAACTATTGTGGAAGACAGTGTGGCTATTCCTCAAGGATCTAGAACCAAAAATGCCACTTGATCCAGCAATCCCATTACTGGATATATACCCAAAGGATTACAAATCATTTTATTATAAAGACACATGCTCACGCATGTTTATTGCAGCACTGTTCACAATAGACTTGGAACAAAGACTTGGAACAACCCCAGATGCCCATCAGTGATAGACTGGATAAAGAAAATGTGGCCATATACACCATGGAATACTATACAGCCATAAAAAAAGGATGGGTTCAGGCCAGGCACGGTGGCTCATACCTGTAATCCCAGCACTTTGGGAGGCCAAGATGGGTGGATCACGAGGTCAGATCGAGACCATCCTGGGTATTATAGTGAAACCCCATCTCTACTAAAAATACAAAAAAATTAGCCAGGCCGTGGTGGCAAGCACCTGTAGTTCCAGCTGCTGGGGAGGCTGAGGCAGGAGAATGGCGTGAACCTGGGAGGCGGAGCTTGCAGTGAGCGGAGATCGCACCACTGCACTCCAGCCTGGGCGACAGAACAAGACTCCATCTCAAAAAAAAAAAAAAAAAAAACAAAGGATAGGTTCATGTCCTTTGCAGGGACATGGATGAAGCTGGAAACCATAATTCTCAGCAAACTAACTCAAGAACAGAAAACCAAACACTAGGTGTTCTCACTTATGAGTGGGAGTTGAATAATGAGAGCACATGGACACAGGGAGGGGAACATCACACACTGGGGCCTGTCAGGGGGTGGGGGCCTAGGAGAGGGATAGCATTAGGAGAAATACCTAATGTACATGACAGGTTGATGGGTGCAGCAAACCACCATGGCATGTGTATACCTATGTAAGAAATCTGCACGTTCTGCACATGCACCCCAGAACTTGAAAAGAAACCCTTATGCCCTAAAACATGTCTTCAAGAATAAGAGAAATCATGCCTGAGAGACTTCACAAGTTACATGCTTTCAGTATTCATAGTATGTTGGTTTATTTTTTTAGAGGCTTTCTGCTCCAGCTTCCTCTGTTCTCCAGACTATCTGATAACCTTTGATTATGCTTCTTACCAGTAACAAGCGTTATTGAACATCTATATGGTGCTCATTTAACTCTAAGGTCTGCCCTAGGTGCTAGCATAAAGTGGTGATTAGCACAGACACAGCCTGTCTTCACAGCAAGGAATACAACCAGCCAGCAGGTCGTTACCTGTAAAGGACATAATTACAAAATGCAAAGTGCAAATCATGGCATTAAATGTGCACTGAACAGTAATGTAGATCCTCCTGCTCCAAAGTACCCCTTGCTCTCCAGAAGTAACATTTTAGAAGCAAAGAAGTCTGTGTTAATAATTTAAAAACCTCTTAGGAGAAGGAAACTCTATTATTTCAGCATGATTAAAAAGTTGTCAGGTACAGTATTTGGAAAGGTAATGTGTCGTATAGCCATGATTTAACAGTGTAGCCCCATGATTAAGGCTTGTTTCTTGTTTGGTTTTGTTTTAATACAGGAGATACAGCAGCGACATGGATTAGCCAATTCCATTTCTTCCTACCTTATTAAACCGGTTCAGCGAATAACAAAGTATCAACTCCTTTTAAAAGTATGTATAATGGCTCTTCAGCCTGTGAAATTTTATGAATTTTGTATTATTATTTTGACATTTACATAATTACCCTGAATTTTTTGAAACACCTAGTCAATTAATTTTACTTTTTAATTCATTAGTATTTATTGCCCTGCCTAATTTCTCATTGCAAGAGTTAAATGAGAGTATGTGTCATGATTATGGATCTGAACTGCACTGACTGACCCTAAACATAAAATGAGAAATCATCAGTTCTTGATATTTTAGTACCCTTAGTTCCCAGCTGTGGCTTGCTGACCGTGGGCCAGGTGTGGTGCACTTTGGTATGCTTTGTGTATGTTGACCTCCCAACAATGCTAGTCTGCGGGCGTGGAAACCAGCCTCGGACTGTAAGGAGCATGCCCAGAATCATCACTCACACCTGTTAACAGGCTCAACTCCGAACACAGAGCTGGCTGATGCCCAGGGCTTCCACTGAAGCCATGGAGAACCCACGCCCAGGAGGCTTCCTCTGTCTTGTTGCTTGTCCCTGATGTCACAGCCCTCACGGCACACCTTGTTCATACAGATCACAAGTATTGGAGACAGGGTGACCTCTGCTTTTTATTAGTTGTGAATGACTATAATTAAAATCACATTTAGGAAAACAATAGCGATTAGTCTCGACAATAGAAAGGTAAACAAAACTTAGAATTCGTGCTAAGAGTTGTCACAGAATGTATTATGTACCATCAATACACGTTTTCTTGACTACATAAAAATTGACAGCTTTTGTCTGGTAATGTTCAGCTTACCATTTTCTCAGCTGGTGAATGTTATTAAGCATTAAAATGTAGAAACCATGCATTCATCCCAGTAATGGTATTCTATGAATCCTGCCTTGTTCCGGATACTATCCTAGGCTCGACAACAGGAAGTTATTATGTAATTTGTCTAGATATGAAAGAAATTTAGAAAATGGAGTTACGAATACCTGACACTCTTGTTTACCCTTTTTGTTAGTAAGAAAAATCTAGAGACAGTAGTAAGTGGCTACATTGTTTTGTGAAAGTGATACTATTATGGGATTTTTCTATTGGAAAAGCGCTCCTGTATTTTCATATCAAAATTCCATTAAGTGATTTTGTGACCATCCCTGCAGAAATATATAGTTGCTATAAATGCAAAATAAGTCAGGAGGCTAAATTGTTCGTATTCAGATTTGTCCTTTGCTTTCTAATTCTGCAGAGGCAGTTTACCTTTTAGTGTCTTCAATATGTAAGGATTTTGTTTTTAGCATGTAGTTCTACTAAACTGGTGCTTAAATTTGTGAACCTCACCTTACTCTGCCAGAGGTTCTTCAGGAGAACAGTAATAAGCTCCCTTAAGCTCCCCAGCAAGGAAGATTTTCTGCCAGTTATCAGTTACTAGGCTCAGCACACTGCATTTGTGAGCAGCATTTGCCATGCTGCTGAGGATCACAGGTAAACACCATCTGGTGATGAGGGAAGGTGCCCATCAGGCAGCTGAGTTGCTCTCAAGCAGCCTCTGGGAGACCAGTGCTGACTGCAGTGTCATACCTCTCTTTTGTCAACTTCCAAGACACAAAACACTGCTGTTGCTATTACTGACTAGTAGTAATTATTAATACCCCAGTAAGAAAATATCTTGAAGCCCACCAGAAGGTGAACTTATTGTTCCTGCTGTCTTTCATTTAATAACGGATGTTTCTCTAAATAGCTCTGAAATGTAATCACACACATAGGGCTCCCCAGAGAGAGGTAATTCAACCATTAGAGCTTTTCTAAACATCCTACGCGAAAAGGAAATGCATTTGCCTGTAAGTACTCATGCGACGTTACTGTTTCTGCTGCGTGACTTGGCTGGTCCAGTTTAGATGGGGTGTTGCATTCATGGCTCCAGGGTTCAAAGTCACGCTGGGATTGTGTGGTAAACGCACAGTTGGACCTGGCATGGCCATCAGCTGTAACCAGTAGCTGATCATGTGTTACACAATAATTAAATAGCTCTATCTTTTTTTTTTTTTTTTTTTTTTTTTGGAGACAGAGTCTTGCTCTGTTCACCAGGCTGGAGTGCGGTGGCACAATCTTGGCTCACTGCTGCCTCCACCTCCCAGGTTCATGTGATTCTCCTCCCTCAGTCTCCCAGCTAGTTGGAATTACAGGTGTATGCCACCATGCCCAGCTAATTTTTTTTTTTTTTTTTTTAAGTAGAGATGGGGTTTTACCATGTTGGCCAGGCTGGTCTCGAACTCCTGATCTCAAGTGATTCACCCACCTCAGTCTCCCAAAGTGCTGGGATTATAGGCATGAGCCACCACACCCGGCCTCTGTTTATCATTTTTGAGGCTTGATTGTTAACAGGTATACTAATTTCATCTTAAACTACGAATACATCTGGCTTACTCTGATTAGAACAGGACAAACCCTGCCATCCACTGAATAAAGGGGTAGTCATTCTTTTCTATGAGAACATATGCCCAGTTGACCACACTCTGTTTTTATCTTGAAAGCCATGGCTTTCATAGACTGTTTCTGCCAAGGTCTCATTGACGGAACATTCTGCAGTCTTTACCTAGTTTCTGGTGTCGATCTTTGCAGGAGCTGCTGACGTGCTGTGAGGAAGGAAAGGGAGAGATTAAAGATGGCCTGGAGGTGATGCTCAGCGTGCCAAAGCGAGCCAATGATGCCATGCACCTTAGCATGCTGGAAGGTAATGGACCCTCCATACCCCAGTATGCATTTATGCAGTTTCTAATGACTCTTTGTAAATGGATTTCCTGAACCCTAAAAATCCCAGCTTTATGTCTCTGTGTTAGTGGTTAAGAACATGTCTTAAAGAATCAGTGTCATTGCTTTTCTTAAGGACCACATAAAATGCTTCTACACTCGTTGAAAGGCTTTTGTCCCTTCACTGGAAAACAGCCTCTCCACACTCTGGACTCCAGTAGCATTTTGTGTCGCTTGCTGCAGGCCACCTGCTCTCCCTGTTAGGTGGATGGGTAGGTGGGTGTATGGATGGATCAAACCCCAGGACTGTAAAATCCTTAAAAGAATGTGTTGCTTCCCCATCTATGTATCTGTTGCATCACTTGCTAGAGCCTGGAACATAGTATTCACCAGATATTTCCTTGTATCGTTGAATTTGGTGCATAACATGGTAAAGAGAAAATTAGATAAATATGTTTCAAAATTATAGCAATTATAATTTTCATAAATGCCTCTGTTTAAGAAAGCTCTTCCTGTGGTGCAAAGCTTGGTTCTTGCCAGGCTACACAGGGTAAGTTATAATCCTGCCCCAAATGCTTTTGCTAGCCTGCGTCTTTATGGGCAACACTGAACATAGGTGCTGCTGTGGGTAATAAGACCCAAAACTCAGAGGCCAAGCAAAACAGATTTTTCTTTCTCTGATATAAAATGCTGATCTGGTATGGCAACCCTTCATGATGTCATCAAGGACTCAGGCTGTGTTCCAGCTAGTTTCTCTCCATTCTAGTTGCTTTTCTGGCTGGCTAGGTCCAGGGTGTTTCAAGACCATGCCAACATTCCATCTAGCAGGAAATGGGGAAGAAGGTCAGGGAGGGAACTCCAGATGGGCAGACACTAGCAGTGGTACCCGCTGCTGTGCTCACTTGCCCAGAGCGTAGGTACCCGGCTGCTTTTAACTGTGCGTGGGGCTGGGAATGGAGTGCTTATTTTGAGCAGCCCTAGTGGGAGCTTCTACTATGAGAGGAAAAGGAGAGAGTGGAAGTCAGGAGGTAACGGGCAGCCTTTGCCCCGGGGCTGGCTTTACTAAGCCCTGGTGGCTTCATAACCAGGTGATAAAGCAGACCACTTCCATGAAGAGAGGAGCAGTAATGAAGTCCAGAGCCTGATTGATTCATGTGCAGAACGTCACATTCAGAGGAGGGAGGGTGCACCAAGCATGGGCAGCTGGGGACTTCTCCAAGAAGCAAGACCAGAACAGGTCCTTGGAGAAAGGCTGGACCTGAGCAGAATGTCTGAGAAGGATGCTCTGGGCTGACAAAGCAGAGAGAATCAAGACCGAGGCTGGAAAGTAGGTGGGGGCTTAGAGGAGAGGCGGAACTGTTCCAGAGGAGGTTTACGTGGTGGGATGCTGCAGAAGAGGGCTGAAGAGAGGTAGAGGGTGGAACCAAATCTCAACTGTTGCGAAGGCCCACCGGAGGGACAGAACTCGAAGAATAAAGCCTTGAGGAATCGCAGAATGTTTTTGAACAAAGGAAAATGTATGTAAAGTGGTGTGTTAGGGAGACTTATCCTCGGTAGGATGGATCAGTGCCATGGCGTCAGAATCAGATGGGAAACTCTCATCTGGGGTTGGTTGTTGGGCATTTTTAAAATGTTGAAAATAGTAATAATGCTTTCTTGTGCATCATTTATTTTTCTTTTAAATTGATTTGCCTCCCTTTTTTCATGTTGTAGGGTTTGATGAAAACATTGAGTCTCAGGGAGAACTCATCCTACAGGAATCCTTCCAAGTGTGGGACCCAAAAACCTTAATTCGAAAGGGCCGAGAACGGCATCTCTTCCTTTTTGAAATGTCCTTAGTATTTAGTAAAGAAGTGAAAGATTCCAGTGGGAGAAGCAAGTACCTTTACAAAAGCAAATTGTTTGTAAGTATAGGCGTTCAGAATTGTAAGTCTAAAGGTAACACAATTGCGGTCTTTTTGCAGGTGGAGAAGAATTGCTCATCGTCTTCAGTTTAACCTCCCAATCTGTCCTGAAATGTGCAAGTCTGAATTGTGGTGGGGTTTTCATCTTTAGTGAATTATTTGCCACCCCCAAGTCCACTAGAGGGTGCTCTGGAGTTTATACATTTAGGAAACTTGCTCTTAAATCCCGTATCTCATAACTGCAGGATAAGAAAACATTTCATAAGTGAAATCATTTATCTCCGGTGTGCTTAACTAGCTTTATAAATAAAATAATCATATCTATGACTAAGTTCTTATTATAATTAACTTTTCAACCATAAACTTTGGAGTATATGGAAACAGCCTTACTGGGTGGCTCACTGTAGACTTGCCATGCTGAGGTTTGATGTTTTTTTTTCCATTAAAAATAAATTTATGAAATATAAATGCATAAGTAAATTTATGGTTGTTTTATAACAGTGACATGTCATTATTAGAGAAAATATACGTAAGCCAAAGTACAGTTTGAAAGATCCACAGCCCCAGCTATGTGGAGACAGCTGCCCCTGAGTGCTTGGCAAATGCGGTGATGCATTTTAATTCATACTTAACCTATCACTGTACTTCTTGGCAAGAGCCACATACCTGCTGCCATGTTGTGACCACTAGCTAGCCTTACCAGCCTCTTTGTGAAACTACGTTTCTGCTCGCTCTCAGAAAAGCCCAAGAGCAGCGTCATCTCTGGATCCCGTGTGCTTCCATCTAACTTAGTGGGTCGTTTCTCAGAGGCTTATTCATGCAGGGTCGCTGGGCAGGGCCGGGCAGAGGGGACAGTGGGGTGGCGCTAAGGAGGAATCATCATCCGGAAAAGAATAGAAAATGCCAAGAAGGTGGGTTTCTTTATGCCAGATCTCTTATAAATACTGGTAGATGTTTGCAATTTGGACAACTTACACATACTTTTTGTGATGTCCATATATAATGAAATTTCTCAAGTAATAAAACGTCTCCAAGTATGGAAATCTTCTGAATAATAATCTGGAAATCCCAAGTCCCAACTGATGGTTTTCATACCATTTTGTTTGGCTTCCGTCCTGTTTGAGGTCGTCGTTTGGATTACAGCTTGCTGACATCATTTTAGGTCACCTTCTGACTGAAAAGAAAACAATGCAACGTTGCTGGCTAGTGATTTCATTAGCTGGCTTGCATCTGCCTTTAAAGACCAAGCTCATCTGTTTTAGCAGCCAATATATCTTCACTTAATTTATCTTTTAGAAGTTAAGATTCCCTCAGAGGCCATCTCTGGAGCTCTGGATGATGAATCACTTCCTTTGCTGGGGTGGAGAATGCATCAGGGGGACCTTGACTATGGGGGAGGAGCTGAAGCTATTGACCTTTCTCTGCATGCTTCCATGTTCTGCATATATCACAGAGGGACTTCGCCTCTTAGCCGTTAAAATTACCGATCAAGTACTAAAAGCTAATGCTATTGATAAATTGCAAAATAACTAAGCTGTTAAAGCATCATTTGCCCTCTGGGAAGCTGCATCATTAATGCTGAAGAGAACATGGTGGCAGCCTTTTTGCAACCAGGAAAGACTCATTTTGCAGTTTGTTGCTTGTAAGATTGCAAGTAGTCAGATCTTGATTGTCAGATAGGATTTTCACATGTTGGTTGCCTTCCCCTGAATTTTTGCCTATTGACCTGCACTGGGGTCTCCAATAAGAGACGCTCACAGGAAGTGAAGGACGAAACCAGTGACCTGTAGCCCAAGAACACAGTGTCCTCATTATAACTCACACGACAGCTGAGATCACTAGCAAAGTTCTTATAACCTAACATGGCCACAAGTAACCACAACTTGTTTCCTTGGTCTCTGTTCTGCATCCTTCCACAATTTTACTGTCACCTAATTATATAATTGTCTTTTTGTCCAGACCTCAGAATTGGGTGTCACAGAACATGTTGAAGGAGACCCTTGCAAATTTGCACTGTGGGTGGGGAGAACGCCAACTTCAGATAATAAAATTGTCCTTAAGGTATGTTCATTTGAAACTCGAACTGTGCTGTGTGAAATGTTTACTGTGGCCAGCCATGCTTGCTTTTCCGTTGTTAAAGTATACTGGTTTTCATATTATTTTATTATTATTTGTTGGTGGTGGGGTGTGTGTGTGTGTGTGTGTTCTATTCAGATTGGTGACTACCTCAAAAAGAATAGTGGAATAAATTCAGTTAGATGTTCTGGTGATGAAACAATTTGAGCTGAACTTTCACTTGACTCCTGAAAGGGCAAATGAAGCAAGGTCTTTTTAAACTTCTCCCATTCTTCTAGTCTGGGAATTCATTGACTCTATAAGAGATGCCGGAAGTCAGGGTACAGGAGGAATGAGATACTGACCAACAACTCTCATTGCGCACTTGACGTTCTGTTTCAAAAGGAAAAAGTCACCTGGTGCATTTGTGAGGACCTGCGACAGGAAGTTGAGGCCAGCCATACCCACAGTCCTTACAGGGTCATCAGCTCTGTGGCTTAATCGTTTGGGGACAGAGGGAAAGAGGAATGATTATTAGTGACAGGGTTTGATACTGTTACGATTTAAAATTCAAAACCACTAGGGATGCTTTAGGTTATATAGTCTTTGGAGGAGGAAAATATCTTGGAATATTTGATTTGAACTCTTTGTTTTGATTATACTAACCTCTCCTGGGAATGGTCAAGAGCTCTGAGGTTGTCTTATGTATTCCCCTCCTCTGTGTTTGAGAAAATACAGATGGAACTTTTGGAGCCATCTGGAAATGCCATCAGCGGCTTTGGGATGTTTGGGGGATGGTGGAGCTAAGGTTTGTAGAATACTGGGAGATGAGCCAGAGTGTAATGGGACTCTGGTGTATGAACCTGCATGTCACCCCTTGTGTCTCTTGCATGGCTTTTCATCTCTTTGGAATTTTCAGTGACTGTGAGTTACTCCCCTGTACATCAACCTTCTAGATTGTGTTCTTCAGTGGAAGCCATTGTATTCGTAAGATCTTTGTTCATTTGTAATAGTGGGTTGTTTTGCAGTGAATATGTGATTACCAGCCCAATGTGTTCTGGCTAGTACTGGCATAAAGCCCTGTTTGATATAAATTGCACTGATGGCTAAATTTAAATAACTGTATTTTCTTCCTAAGGCCTAACATTTTAAGGTATACTCGAAACCTGAAAACTTGCAATTTGTATAAACCACTTATCCAGGCTAGCTACAGTGGCAGATGCCAAAAGGTGCTTCCAAAAAATAGTGACAGATACTTTAGCCAGATCTGGACTTTCATTTAGGATGTCACAAAATGCTCATGGTACCATTGACAAATAAGACCTTTCTCAGGCTTTGCCAGATAAAAGTTTTCTTGGGAATTTTGGGTAATACCTTTCTGACTTCCAAGGAGAAAGTAGAGGAAATGATACTCTCATTAATTTCAGGGATTACTGCGGGGCGTTGGTGTAGTGAGGCAGGCGATGGTGATGGTGGGAATGGTAGTGTAATGATGGTGTAGGTGGAGGTGGTAGAGACAGTGTGGTGGTGGTGGCAGTGAAGGTTTAGATGGCAGTGAGGTTGGAGATGGTGGTGATACGGATTTTGGTGGTCATGGTGGTGTAGATGGTGGTGAGAGGGTAAGGGTGTAGATGAAGGTAGTGGTATAGATTTGGTGATGGGGGTACTGGTACAGATGGTGGCAATGGTGTAGATGGTGGTGATGAGGGTATAGATGGTGGTGGCATAGACTTTGGTGGTAAGGTTGTAAATGGAGGTCATCGTGTAGATTTTGGTGGTAGTGGTAGTACAGGCAGTGGTAGTGTAGATGGTGGTGAGGGTTTAGGTGTTGATGGTGACGGCATAGATGGTGATGGCACAGATTTTGTTGGTCTAGATGGTGTGGTGAGAGTGTAGATGGAGATGATTTAGATTTTGGTGGTAGTAAGATTGGAGATGGTGGTGAGGTTACAGGTTGTGGTGAGGGTGTAGGCAGTGGTGGAAGGAGAGGTATTGTGCTGCTGGTGTGCTGATGGTGGTAGAGAACGTGATGGGAATGGTGGTAATGGTGATGATGATGTCCTAGTAGTTGTAAAACAGAATTTTGGTTATTTTCACTTCTCTAGTCTGGAAAGGAGAATTTTATTTTTAAGTCTTAAACAGATTGTGACTACCCAGAGTATGAAATGAACTATCCCCTCTCTTAGCCAGGTAGGACCTGTATTTAGTACTTTACCTCAATTACCTTTCTCTTACTACTTCTGAAAAATGGACATCTTTTTTCCTTGTTTAATTTCTTTAAGGTTAGGAGAATTACTCTCTGTAAGTGTAACGATCAATTCATATGAGAATTTTCTTTATTTCTCAACCATATTAACAGTTTTCCTCAGCTGTTTTCAAACTCTGCCAGATGTTCTTTTGTGGGGACTTCTCTTTAGTTAACCTTCCAAATACTTTTATCAGGCATTTAAATTCCAACTGATTTATAGTTTTTAGAAAAGTTTCTTCTCCTGAGTCACTTACTTTGCACACCCATTCCCTGGTCCCCTTGCCTCCTTCCGCCCCCCTCCCCAGAAGACATTGGTTTTCCTGCTGTCCTATGTCACTTGGGGAAGAGGGAGCAAGAGGCTGCCTTTGCCCATCATTTTTTTCCCTGTCACTACCTGTTAGTAACATTAAAGACATGTCCTCTGGTTAAAACGGTTCCTGTAGAAAGAGGGTGTTTAATTTTAATTTCCTTTCCCAACATGGGCTTTGATTTTCTGTTTTCAAAAACAGGATACACAGTGAGAAATGCTGGCTACTCCCCGCTTTGTGACCTCACCTGCGATGAGTTATGACAGTTAGGGGAATTATAACTGCAGGGAATTACGCTGATATCACAGGAGGTTGATACTTTCTGTGAGGAAATTAGAAAGCTGTTAGTAAGGCCCAGAACATGTAGAAAGAAAGAAAAACAAAAATACCTCCTTTGAGGGAGAGTTTAAGAAAAAGTCTGGATCAAGTGATGCCGTACGTGCTCACTCTGCAGGTGCTTGCTGAGAATCTAGTCTGTGTCGTTCTCAGAGGACGTTTCTTCAGAGTTCTAATGGAGTCGAGGTGAATCTGCCATCGGGGATTGGCAGTTGGTGAGCTTGTGACATTGGGCACATTTCTTCTGTCCACACCTCTGTTGCTCATTTATGAGACAAGGCCGAGGGAGTCTCCCACCCACAGGGCCCTGACGGGAGTGGATGACAGCATGCGGGAAGCCCTCGGCCAGGCACAGGGGGCTGGAGGTGGCGGCAGCTGCGCCGCTGTTCCTGAGTCCAACAGAGGAGGCCACAAGGCTATGGAGATTTGTTCAGTTTCCTGCTGGCAGTTTGCCCGCTGCTGACCAGTGCACAGTGTTTGCATCAATAGCCTCAGAGGCGTTTTGGTGGCGGTGAGGGTGGCTGTGTTGGTTTATTTGCCCAGGGCTGCTTAAAAGGTCTTGGGACTGGAGAATGATGGATTATTGCAATAGTCAGAGATCTGGAGTAATACACATGCTATAAAACAACAATGGTTCTGATGCAAACATATTTTTTAATAGTCATTTGATTTGGTAGCAGATTAAAGATAGGATGTGGTTGCTTTTCTGCTGAAAAGTCATTTTGAAAAAAAACCTGGGTGTGGTTAGCGCAAGTTCTGGAAAGGGCTCTTCCATATCCTAAGCAACACTAACACCTTGTTAAGGCTTCCAGTATAGAGAACAAGCAGGACTGGATAAAGCATATCCGCGAAGTCATCCAGGAGCGGACGATCCACCTGAAGGGAGCCCTGAAGGAGCCCATTCACATCCCCAAGACCGCTCCCGCCACAAGACAGAAGGGAAGGAGGTGCGTGCCTGGGCGCCCCTGGAGGTTTGTGAATGTGGGGGGGGAGGGGCGAGGCGGTGTTAGCTCACCCTGCTTCAAAAATCATTTCTCTCAAACATTTTGAGGAATGTGTTTTGAAAACTGCCATTTGTGGATAACATCGTTCTTAGTAATGAAACTGCTTTGTCAAAGATACGAGCTCCTGTTGGCTTAGAGTAAACGAAGGGCTGTAATACGCAAACCCCTCATTGTTTTGCCTTTCTCACCCCAAGCACCATACAGGGCGCATGTCTAAGCCATGCACATGGCCTTGGATAAGTTATAAAGCATCGAGATGTTGTTGTTTTCTCATTTTTAAAATGGCAACAATCATATCAACTATATTTTATGATGATGGGAATCCAACAGGATGATATATTTTAAACACTCAGCACAGGGCCCAGCAGAAAGCCTGTGCTTGGGGTAAGGTGCCTTAACCATTGTCCACATCCTGGCAGCAGCAGACACTCGTGAAGGCTGATATGCACCTCATTAAACAAACCAGTTGCTTCTCCAGTGACTGGCAGCTAGCTCAGCAGCGTCAGGAACTAAAAGTTTCTTTGCACCGCCAGGGATGGAGAGGATCTGGACAGCCAAGGAGACGGCAGCAGCCAGCCCGATACGATTTCCATCGCCTCGCGGACGTCTCAGAACACGCTGGACAGCGATAAGGTGAGTCGTCGCCGGCACTTTGTGTGTGGCGGGGAATGTGGCCGGTCTCTGGCTGAAGCAGCCCCCTCCTTTCTGTTACTCACCGTTTGTCGTCAACATTTTCAAGCAGTTGATACGTGCCAGGAGTGGTGCCAGGATCCTCTCTCTGGTGGGGCAGAAACTTGGGGGATTGGGGTGAGAAGACTTGAACCCTGAGGATTCAGGAGAAATCATTCAACTCTTTCCATCCTACCCTTTGCCAGTGCCAAGGGTGTTACAGGACATTCGAGGGCAGCATACTTAGGCTTTTTAATCTTACTCCTAAGCAGAAGAACCTATCGTTTAAAATAAAATCCTACACAGAACGCCAGCGTATGTTTTAATTTGGTATCTTTAAGCTGGACAGCACCCCTCCAGCGACTAGGAGAGACATAAGATAAAAATAAAGAGTGTTGCCTACAGGTTCTGGGGGTCACACGGCACCCCCAAGGACAGGGAGCATGCGGGGACAGAGGAGTCCTTGGGCCAGGCTCCTTATTGGGTCCAGAACGTTGTCCACACAGGTTTGGCACAGGGCGTGTCAATCAGTGGGCTTAGAGCAAGCAGGCATGAGTTTCAGGAGGTCATTCTGTGACTAGGAAGTTGTCACTCTGGCATATCTGCACAGTCCATATGAGGTGCGAGTGTCGGCAGGGCCAGTTAAGCAGGTTTTATGTGGCTGTCCCTTAAAGGAGCGATCACCAGAAGGAAGTTCTGTGAAGCAGAGATCGGGACCGACCACAATAAGGGCCTGGGAGGACATGCTCCTGGTATGAGAAAGTCCAGCTTCTCTGGGTTCAGAGTGATGTCAAGGCAACGTAAAATAGTAAGAACTCACAGCAGTGTAGAAGCAGAGCTGCTCTGATGGAAGTGGGGGCTGTGGCCCTGGGATGCCCTCTCAGAACCATAGGGTGCAGCAGAACATAGAAAACCTGCCCTGAAATTGGCAACAGTGATGACCACTGTGAGCTAGATCTGATTTTTATCAAAAAAGTTTGTATAGGTTTATCTTCTTCAAAAGCAGTCGAGAATATCTCATGATTTTGTCTGATATCATCCAAAAAACCCACAAAGTAAATTGCTAGTAGAATTTGGATTCCTAGGTTTACGTGATGGACAAAAGACAAAATGTTCTCTGTCAGAGCCAATGGGGAACACTGATCTTAGTGAAGTCGTCTGTTCCTGCCAAGATGAGTGTGTTCTGTTATGTTCCTAGAATGCTGGACTGAATTCTTTTTTAAAAAATTGACAGTAAATAGGGTGTTTGTTTATCAGCCCAGAATTACTGAGCTTCTCATTCTCCAATGCAAGTCGGACCTCATTTCATGAGACCTTTGTCCCCATCATGAGACCCGCGAGTCTGTTCTCTGCACATCATTTCCGCAGCCCACTCGTTGGTAGGAAGGACCAATGCCCTGACCTCACTGTCCTTGGGAATTGCTTCAGATGGAGGACAGAGTCCAGTATTTGGAAGGTTATTTCCGTGGCACATCTTTTAGTCCCAGACTGGCCTTTTCTCGCTTGGTTTTGCAGAAGGATTCATGATACTTAATGTTCTAGTTTCTAGGACAGGAGTAAGTAGATTTAAAATACTGCTCTGCTGCAGTGATTTCATTTTCAATATCCTAGTTTAAGTGATTAGTTTTTTTCTCATTATACTTTTTGGGTCACTAAATAATAGATCCTAGGACTTAGAGTGGTTAGAATGACAAGACCAGAGAATAAAAAGAATTTATCATTTTATTTTGTTCAAGGCCCTATGTACTGGCATTCAGCAAATATTTCTTGGCATGTAGTAAAAAGAAATAAGATAAATGACATGTTCAGGCATCTGGTACCTAATAGCATTTCTCCCCGAGACCCCACCTATGGCCATTGAGGTTAAAGAAATAAAGTTTGAGCTTGGAAACACTTTGTTAGAGTAATATTGATCATTTTTTAAATTTTATTTTACTTTTTAAT
This sequence comes from Papio anubis, assembly GCF_008728515.1. NCBI lineage: Eukaryota > Metazoa > Chordata > Mammalia > Primates > Cercopithecidae > Papio > Papio anubis. The sequence goes on from NC_044980.1 coordinate 13,753,215, forward strand.
AAAGTAATCAAGGGGATTGTCTGGTGAATTTACATGAGGCTGCCACCTGAAGGGAAAGTCGAATCATAGTTGCTCAAGTGTGCGGGAAAGGGGCCTGCATTCAGGGTGTTTCCAGACCGTTTGAGATCACCATCAAGCCCCACATCCCGTTCTTATAAGACAAACTCCTAGAGGTCTGCTCTGGATTTACCCTAGACATGAGTTCAAAAGTTTATTCTTTTAAAAAAAAGTAAATTTTTTGAATGAAATTGCTAAAGAACTAAGTGGAAAAGTTAGCTTTGGAAGGTTCCTTATTTGGAAGTTGGTCTAAGAAGCAAGGCTAACTTGTTTGCTCGGGTAGTTTACAGATAAATGGGTGCCTGGGAGTCTGGAAATGACCCCCCTATCCAGGAAGGGGCTCTGGAGTCTCCAGTTCATTATTCCAGACAGAGTTACTGGTGCCACGACTCATCTCCTGTGTGTGGAGAATTCCTTGGCTGGTACCCACATCCTCTGAGCCCCAGCACAGCCCTGGCCCCTAAGGCGCATGGCTGATTAGGATTCCCCAGCAGCTTGAACAGAACTAAGTCTCTATCGTGGAGTTAGGAGTAGTGAAATTAGCATGACTTCACATCTGTTATAGCATAATAGGGAGGGCTTATGTGAACTGGGAATACAGCAAATTATATTTGTATCCAACGAGAGAGGAAGAATAAATCACTACCAGAAAAGTATAGGTTTGCCAAAAACAAAAACAAAAAAAAACCCCACAAAAGCATAATTTTACCCTAGCAGTCCACTAGGGTATGAAAATATTAAGAAAACTCCCTATGAGTTACTCTTATCTGTGAAGATATTTTACCCCTTTCTCTTGACCTCATCTGATGTGTTGTCCCTAAACTTCACTCCTGAGCTCAGAAATCCCTGAAGGGTCTCTCCTGCCAGTTCCACCGTCACCTCCCTGGCCCTGCTCCTGGGAGGCTCTTTCTTACCGAGGACCACAGCCTGCCATGCAGCGACGCTCTCCCTGGTATTCTCATGGTTGTTAACCGTCTTGAAGGAATGACACTCCAGACTCAGTTTCTTAGACAGGCCTGGAGAATTTTCTTAATGCCACTTGCTGAGAGCATCGGTCCTTAGTAGGCTCTAAAGAACAGAAAGGATGAGATGTCGTCTCATGAGAACAGAACCACAGGGGATGTCTCTTCCGTTCTGGAGACCTGCATTTGGGATTAAACGGTGTATGAGACTTGCCAATAAGTCAGAATTTGGAATGTGGAGAGGACATACCCATACAGCCTTACCAAAAAGAAGGTGCCCTTTTGCTCCCCATGTGTGCCTGCGTTTGTGGGTGCTCTGCTTTTGTGAGGTTTTCTCTTGGCCATCTCCCTCCTTATGCCTCTCCAGTAGAACAGTTGAGGGTCAGTAGATGACTCAAAAATACATTTTGAAAATCAGGGACTCCATCCTTTCCCTAGTCAGTTTGCAAAATGCCCTGTCCCTCTGAACTGGGCTTAACCAGCAACCCCATCTCCGGTAACAGTAATTTTCCTGAGGCTCAAAGGTCTTTCTGCCCTATGTAGTTTAAGCAGCCTCTGATAGCGCAGGCAGATGGATCTGGCAAGGGAAGTCACTTAACGACATTCTGCCTGTTTGACTTAATTTATGATGTCTGTTATTAGTTAGTTGTTATCATAAAATTTGGTTTCATTTCAGAAACTGGGTGGGGGGATGTTTTTGACTCGGCCTCTTGGAGAATTCTGAAGGCAAAAGTTATCTGCCAGGGCTGTTAGTAATTCTCAGATGAGGCACACAAGGTTTAGGGAGAGTCTGAAGGAGGGGCCCTAGAGACACCCTCTTTCCAGGGAGCACTGTCAGCAGAGCGGGGTTAGCCGGGCCACGGCCATGAGCCACAGACCCCAGCAGCACGTTTCCTACTTTGAAAACATCAGTTTTAAAATATGCCTTCTCTTTGTTCCAGAAGTAAGTTTAATACTGATTCTTGCTGATCTCCATGGTACTTTTAGCCTGATACAATGATCTTATGAAAATATAATTTGGATTCCAAAGAAATCAAGCGCTTTCCAGATTCTTATCTCATCTGTTCTGAGTGCATCTCCCTGCGGTAGGGAGGAGAGCGCTGAGCCAGGCCTGGGGCACTGTGGAGAACCAGGCCCTCTGCAAGGCCTCCCAGCAGCAGAGGGCCACAGCCAGACACGGAACATGCATTTAATCATCTGTCATTTTCCAGGCCTTATTATTTCATGCAAGAGCTGAACTTGGAGCTCAGTATTTCTACTAAAGATGCATCTTTAAAAAATGTTTTCCCTGTCTTTCCCTTATTAGTCTGTGATTTATAATCATTTAACTAAAATCCATATTACAAAGGAAATAGAAAACATGGGACTCAAACTGTGTTGTAGAGCAAAGCATCTTGAGGCCAACATGGAGAAATGGCTGAGCTGAGCTGAGGTATCCTGTGGAAAAGCCGGCCCGAGCCAGCAGGGCCCAGGTGTGAGCTGTCTTTCGAATCTAAAGCCGTATGGTTCTTATTTCTAATGAGTGAGAAATTCCATTGAGACTGATAACTTCGTGTGGAACCCCCTTCCCAAGCTTATAACCATGAGTATATGGATTCACGTATTTAAAAACATAACTGGTTTCAGTCACACTTTTTTTTTTTTTTTTTTTTAATTCCTGAGGCAGGGTCTCACTCTGTCGCCCAGGCTGGAGTGCAGTGGTGTGATCAGCGTCACTGTAGTCTTGAACTCCTGGGCTCAAGTGATCCTTGCCTGGCCCCCCAGGTAGCTAGGACTATAAGTGTACACTACTATGTCTGGCTAGTTTTGTTTTATTTTTGTAGAGACAGGGTTGCACTGTGTTTCCCAGGCTGTTCTCAAACTCCTGACCTCAAGCAATTCTCCTGCCTCAGCCTCTCAAAACGCTGGGATTATAGTCGTGAGTCCCACTGCATCCAGCCAGTTTCCGTTATTCTTCATGAAGCCTTAGCACTATGTTGGAGACATGAGGTTCTATGTATTGTTTTTTCTTTTCTTTCTTTTTTTGAGATGGAGTCTCACTCTGTCTCCCAGGCTGGAGTACAGTGGCACGACCTTTGCTCACTGCAGCCTCCACCTCCCAGGTTCAAGTGATTCTCCTGCCTCAGCCTCCCGAGTAGCTGAGATTACAGGCATGTACCACCACACCCAGCTAATTTTTGTATTTTCAGTAGAGACAGGGTTTTGCCATGTTGACCAGGCTGATCTCGAACTCCTGACCCCAGGTGATCCACCCGCCTTGGCCTCCCAAAGTGCTGGGATTACAAGCATGAACCACCATGCCCGGCCGAGGTTCTGTGTATTTTAAAATTTAGAAAAACAGTCAGCTCTTTCTGTCAAGTGACGTTCTACACTCCAGGAACTTGGTTGGACTTACATAAATTGCAGCGACGAGGTAGTATGTAAAGTAGCTAATGCCAATACATTTTGAAATATGGCCTAATTCAGCGTCTTGAGTAAGGGTATATATCTATCTACCTAATGATGCTTGCATTCAACCTCCTGAGGTTGTGTTGCAATCCCGCATTCTGCCTCTATTCCCCGCATGGAAGGCGTAGGGCGGCGCGGCCAGGCACAAAGGTGCCCCGCACCTTCCCTTCTGACTGGAGCTACTCAGAGAGGAGGCTCTCTGCCTCCTGGCCAGCCCAGGGCTCTGAGTTTCCCAGGACCTCAGATAAGTTTGCCCCATGTAAGCATGAAATTGAGTCATTTAATTCAGAAGCCTTTTCCACAGGATGGTGCTGGTTTTAACATCCTTTATAAAGAGCACTCCCAGCCGCAGTTGACCTTCCTCTGCTCAGAGTATACATGGCAGTGGCATAGCATGTACAGCACACCTAAGAGCAGGCGATCAAAAGCGAGGATGTACCCACCAGCAAACCTCTGGCCGCTGCCTCAGCAGCTGGTGGTCTTGGGCAAGTCACCTCACCTCTTTGAGCCTCAGTTTCCTCATCTGTAAATGAAGATGATAGTACTGCTCACGTATAATGTATTTAGATCAGTGTCTCACATGTTCTAAGCATTGAATAAATATTCAGTTTCTGTGTCTCCATTATACAGATGGCTTCCTCCTGCCTCACTTGGGCTGTTGGCCGCCATTGCTGCTGTTGCAGGTTACTGTCAATTTCAGCCTCCCCTTTCCTTCATCTGCACACTCGGGCTACAGTGGCTCTAGCTGTTGATTGTATTGTACTCATTAGGAACTGGAAGCTGTCCTAAGAATGAAATGCTATACTTCAGTGCCTGGCCTGATGAATTGTGGTGGCTCAACTGCAAAATTCTGTGTGTGGAATGGGCACAGTTACTGCAGAAGCAGGAGAGTCTTGCGTAAAGCACCTTTCCAGTTCATCCTAGCTGCATGCGTATACGGTGACCTCATACACAAAGAGTGGGTTCATTTATTCTCAGATATGTATTGGTCACCCACTGTGTGCCATCCCCATGATAGGTGTTCGGCGCACAAGAATGAATGAAGGAGACAGAGCCCCAGTCCCCTGGTGAGCTCTGAGTGATAGATTTGGTGTGACATCTGCTTCCTTCTTTTACTCATCTTTGTTTTCTGGTTTTCTAAGTGATGTGGCTTTTTGTAGTAGTTCTTAGATGAGTTTTTTAAGTTCTCACATAAAACCACAAACTGAATGTCGTCTTTGATCATTTCAGTTACCCAATCAGAAAAGCAAAATCCCCCAGGCAGAAGTAGAAGCCTCAGTTCTAAGAAAAGACAGATTTTGTTTAAAGTTTGGTTCGAAATGTTACAAGTTAAGTGTTTGTAAAATAGTAGAGCACTGAAAAGTGCTTTTTAATGTGAATTTTACACAACATGATCAAAGTTACAGTTGGAGACAGTGATAAAGTTATGATTCAGACTCAAAGCAGGTGTTTATTCTGGTTGCTCTTCCTGGTGAGGGACCAGTCAGCTGGTTAACATTAGCTGGTTGAGGTCAGCTAGTTAATGTTAGATCTCAGATCACTGTCCCTCCATGAAAGACAAAAAGAGGTATTTCAAATTAAGTTTCCTGAATAAAAATTGCTTTGGTCACTCAGGAAATACAGCCAACAGGTTTCTTGGGTTAAATTGTCCTAAGAAGCTTCTTGCTTCCCAGAGCCTAGGGGAGTACACTAAGTGAGGCAGATGTTTTTTCAACTGTTTGCTTCTTCCCCACGCTCGTTCCCTTCTCCACTTCATAGCCAAAAAGGGTTTACCTGGCACACCTCGGGGCCGCCTGTAGGGCCTGCACAGCACCTCTGGCATTTCTTACTGGGATATGCTAAAAGCAAGAATACAACATTGGTCCAGGTGAGCTTCTGTGAACCCTTGAAGCCTAATGCATGGGAGCTGTCTTGTCTCTGATTTGCCTAACCTTTTTAGTTGTATCTTCCAATGCATGTATGTAACATAACACACTCAAGTCTTCCAAGATCAATTTTCACATCAGAAAAGCAGTGTGTGAGCAGGTGAGTAGACAGTGGAGGGACTGGCATCCTCAAACACTGTCCTCACTCATTCTTTTGCAGGTACAGTGTTGAGTATGGTAAGCTGCTGGTTTTGAAAATGTTTTTTCTCACGGATTTTTGTTGTTGTTGTTTATTTTAATTGTGGTTAAAAAAATGCAATATAAAGTTTACCGTCTTAACCATTTTTAGGTCCTCACAGGTTTCTTTCTGTGCCCCTAGTGTATCAGAGCCTATCACAATCGTCCTCCTCTTTTAAACTCTTTAAGTGGCAGGTTTTAGTGAACACTTCTTCTTGGAATTTGGCCTTATGTAAAGCGGCTTTGGCGTTGGCGTGAGCACGGAGGGCCTGTTGTTCACGTTAGAATGGCTGCTGATCAGCCCCGGTCTCTGTGAAGTTGCCCTGTGGAGAAGCTTGGGTGGGTGAGAGCCTGGGGCATAATAGCATTTGTTAGGGAAATTGTTCTGGCTGCCTATAGTTGCCCTTTTTTGGTAACCATTGCTAGTAATAGCACTGTACTCTCTAATTCCCTCTAACCAAGTAATCGTTTTTTGGCCTACTCTGTGTGAAACCTTCACAGAACCGCAAGACCCTTTTGTGAGGTTTCTGAATGACTGAACTCTAGTGGGCTGTAGGATGTGACGGTTCACGGGAGTTAATACACTTTGTTCTTTAGGGGAAAATGGCTTTTATTAGGCTACATTCCCCTTTTGCTTTTGAATTGCTCTCAGAAAATTGGTCAGAACCCACCTGCAATTGATCTTTACTACATTAGACTCTTGTTCTTGAAGTGGAATTGTTTGCAGCGAAGACTGCGTCACCCACCACACAGTCCTAGAGAGCCCCCTCTTCTTCAGGCAGAGCTTGCCCCAGAACCCATCGCGGAGCTTGGTGATTCAAACCAGGTGTCGCCGCTGTCTATCAAGAGCCGTATGTTCCTGAGCCACACAGGCCTTGTTGTAGTGTCCAGGGCGGGGGTGTTCTGAGGGGCAAAGGAAGACGTGACAGCTCGCAGTGTGAAAAGTCCTCGGCCACGGCTCTTTTTAGTTACAGCCATTAACTGCGTTCGTGCAGGACGATGATATGACATGGTTTCTCTGGAAAACATGAAAAGTAGAGTTCTGTTCTGTGTGGTAATTGTTGAAGGTTCACATGCTTGCAACCAGAGATGAGTATTTCATTCTCTCGGGTGAAACACAGTAAGTTGTTTATTTTCAGTCATTCTGGAAAGAATTCAGGAAAGGAACCGATTTGATTTTGCTAATTGTCCATATGTCTGGGCGTAAAGAGGGACATGGTGTAGTCTTTGGAGGAGGCACATCAGCGGCGGGTCCCTGGTCCTGGTCCAATTAAGGCTGTTTTGTTGTCATGCTTGTTAGTCACCACATTCATTTTTTTAATAGTGAAAAGTTGGAAGGTTTTTAAAAAAATCTGTCTTCTGATATGAATCTCACAAGTGTTAATGTGAGTCATGGAAAGTGAGATTTTCACAAATCGCAATCCTAAATTCAGTGCATGTGGTGGGAGCCCATGATAGAAACCCACTAACTATATAGAAGCAACAAAGATACTGTGAGAACTCGCACAGAGTAAGGTTAGAAAGAGAAGGAAATTTTTAAACTAGATAAATAAAATGGTAACTCTTTCAACGGGGGGTAGAAATTCTCTGAAAGCCAAGACCTCCGTCAGACGTAACATACAAGATAGTGGCTGAATGTTTTCTAGTTTGGAGTTTAATTTTTCTTAAAAAGCAGTGACGATTTGCATTGCTTCCTCAAAGTAGTTATTACAAGTGTTTTGTACACAAAAAAGTTTTTTTGTTTTTTTTTTTAATTAGCAAACCTGGTTTCAAAGATGTTTTGTAGCAAGAAGTTAAAAATACTGAAATGTGAGCATTGAGGCACATCCACAGGACAGCTCTTCTCTGGACTGGAAAACACCCATTTAATCCTCCCCTTAGTGGTGTGGGTCCCCTCTTTTTGGGTAAAGCCACTTGATTTACTGGGAGATAGGAAGATTTTTAAAATAATTGTAGTGCCGTTTGAAATATTATTCTGTTGTTGGATTTTCTTAACAAGTTCTCAAAAGCCTTTAAAAAGGAATTTTAACTCTGTATATGATTCTTTGGCAGAACATGCTTGATTTTTATTTCTTATGTCCTGTCAAGTACACAGATGTTTCCAATAGTTTTTGATTACTCTTTAAGGGCCTAAGAAATCAGTGCCAGAAATAAAGTCTAGCTTAATCCTCCTTCCTGGGCAGCCCCTCTCTCCCCTTCCCACCCTTCCCCCACCCGCAACCCATGGCTTTGAGCCGTCTGGAAAATTAATAAGACTCTGGAGAATGAGGCAGCCAGAGGGCAGGTGATGAGACAGTGCACTTCCCAGCATCTGGGAGTGGGGGCTGCTGGAAGAATGTCAGGGAAGCCCCGTGGGTTTCTGCTGGGAGCTTCTCACATGCACCCAGTGAAGCAGCAGGTGGCATCACTGGGGAGCTCTAGCCAGACCCAGAGGCCTGGGAAGGGCGGGTCCAAGGGACCATGGCAATCTGGACCCTCCTTCGGGGCCTGCAGACCGGTCCTGTGTTCCTGGAACAGGAAGCACCCCAGCTGTAAGTCACAGGACTAACCACTCCATGAGTGTGGTTCTGCAAGGAAAGTTCTTTTGCAGGCTGGGCCTCTACCTTTGAACTTTTAACATTAGCATCTTTGATTGTTCAGAGACCTGTAACATTTAGCATGGGTTTTCCACGGAGGAGCTTGTAAGATTGAGAAGGGGTTTTATGAAAACTTTCCTTGTGGACTCGCAAAGCTGATTCACTTTGTCAATACTGTGCTTCATGATGGGAGAGTTCGGTTTTGTTTTGATCTTTGTGGTTGTCTAGTGGACATGTGTTTCTTATTCTAAATATCTGAACTTTGTCTTAAAAGATAGCCTCCTACAACAGGAGGGTAATCAACAGCACAGAGCATGGCAGAGGCTCCCAGAGGTCCTCAGCACAAGGGGGCGGCCCCAGAACACAGCGCGAGTGTGAGCCATCGGAGGATGCGGACTCCTGGGTCTCTGGGTGTAGGCTTGTGCCCAGTGTGGGCTTGCGCCTAGTGGAATGTTTCCCAGCAGGAGGCTGGGCCGTTCCCTCCTCGCCTTCTCTCACTCCCACAGCTGGCCCCATAGCCCGCAGCACACTCTTGTGTGCCTTTGGTTTGTCTGGGCTACTGCCCTTTAGCAGGAGGCAACGGAGGAGAGCTGAGCGGCTGCAGGCTAAGCGCAGGCAGAGTGAGCTCCTGAAGCCAGTGAGGAAAATCCAGGCTTCGTTTCGGGTTTTCAGATGCAGTGCCTTCATTTTTCGAGCTATGTGTCTTTTCTTTTTCATTTCACAAATATTTGAATGCTAGCTGGATGCAGAGCACGGTGCGAGGCAGGCTGAGGAGGAGTCCCACTCCTAACCGCTTCTCTAAGCCACATGCCTACCACCATTGGCACTGGGGGACTCAGGGTGAGTGTGCCCAGCCCCATCTCCGCCCTCCTAGTCCAAGGATGGAAAGTTCACAGAAGAGTGGGGTGAACCTGCTTCTGGTGATGAGGGCAGACACACACATGTGTAACTCCAGGCACGGCTCACTTCAGAATTGAGGTGCCATGGAGGACAGGCACGAGAGGGACCTCTTAGAGCCAGTGGGAGCTTAGAATAGAGGGGACGTGGGGGCTTTCAGCAAAAGGGATGGTATGGGCCACTTACAGGCAGGACCCCTCAGGAGGAAGAAGGAGGTGCTTCTGGCCGCTGTGGGGACTTTTGCATCCTATGCTAAGGCCTTTGTGTGTGAGGGTTTTGCATAAGAGGATGATGTGTTTTTAGAAGGTCTCCTGCCAGCAGTGTTTAGATGGCTTGGAAGGAGAACCTGGAGTCCGTCAGGGAGGCTGCTCAGGAGCCCCTGTGGGATCCAGTGAAGTGATTGGTATGGGAGTGCGGAGAAAGGAAGTGATCGGAGAGCTGCCCAACGTCTGCTCCACAGCATTTGGAGGGAGGAGAGTGGGGTTTGTTTAGCTTGAGTGACTTGATGGTGATACTGTTACCCAAAAGGCAACACCAGAAGAAAAAGAGAGTTGGGGGTGGGAGGGCATCATGAGTCATGTCCTAGACTCTGCACTGGGGAGCCAGGGAAGCATCCAGTTGCTCAACAGGGACCGGAAGCCGTCCGCGGTTGGGACGCGAGCGCGGGAGGAGTCAGCTTGAGGGTGTGGTTGAAGAGCCCATGCAGGGGGACAGTGGAGAAACAGCAGAGACAGAACCTGGGACAGTGCAGAGACCAGGAGCTGCTCTCAGGATTCTTATGTAGAAAAAAAACGAAAAGATTCTTAGGTAGGAGGGATGTTAATGAGCACATGAGCCCTGTCCCCACGGAGTTTACAGTCTAAGGGAACACACACCAGGGCTCAGGCCATCTGAAGCAGACAGTCATGAGAAGACCATGCACTTGTTTTACCGGCAGAGGCCATGGGGTATGTGTCGTTAGAGAGTTTATGGATGAGCTTCTAAGGCCCAGAAGAGTTTCAGCAGGCGTAGGTGGGAGTGAGCGTGGTAAAAGGAGAGAAGGAGGGAAAGGAACGTCTGGCTGGAGGAACCGAAGGCCAGAAAATCCAGGACCTCTGGGAAACGAGCCAATGTCTGCAGAGCCTGTGGTGGCTGCTGCGTGTTGAGGCCTGGAGTAGGGGAGCCTAGAAGGAATCTGAGGGCAGACCACAGGGCCTCGGGAGTCACACCAAGGGGAGCCCTGGACAAGCAGGAGGGGGCGCTTGAAGGATTCTGAAGACAAGCGGGCGTGCTTTGTTTCAGTTTCAGGGTCGTAGCACACTGCCTGTTCAGTCCCCTTCTTGTGGCTGCGTCCTTCCTGACCCAAGGGATGCTTAAAGAGCCTGCATACTCCAAAGCATGGGACACCCAACACTGGGTCGGAACAGAAATTTGGAGCAGAACTTTATCTCATTTTATCACCATATTTCATGATAATCCCCCAAATAGCCTTCAAGCAGAGTTTCTTTCACTTTGCCGCAAGTTAAAAGATGAGTGTATATATAATACCACTTTGTGAGGAAGGAAATAGAATGTCTAAGGTTCAAGAAATTTGGAAGCTCTTATGAAAAATCGTATTTTCATCTGGGGAGCACAGTGATCGCACAGCCTCGGAGCACTCAGCTCACTCCGGGGCAGGGGAGGCTCTCCACCCACCTCACGGAGTTCCCAGCTGTGCCTGAAGGCACCATGGCTCACACTGGCTGACCTGTGCTCTCTTCCTCTGTTCCCCTCAGCTCTCCGGTGGCTGTGAGCTGACAGTGGTGATCCATGACTTCACCGCTTGCAACAGCAACGAGCTGACCATCCGACGGGGCCAGACCGTGGAAGTTCTGGAGCGGCCGCACGACAAGCCTGACTGGTGTCTGGTGAGGACCACTGACCGCTCCCCAGCGGCCGAAGGCCTGGTCCCCTGTGGCTCACTGTGCATCGCCCACTCCCGAAGTAGCATGGAAATGGAGGGCATCTTCAACCACAAAGGTAGGAGTCAGCAGGGCATGGGTGGCAGACGCCTAGTGGAAGTGGCCCTGAAGCCCTCTGTCTCTGCGCCTCTGCTCCTGTCAATGTTCATGAGCTTCCTTGTCAGCTGTGCTTTCAGCACATGGTCACTGACTCTCTGGGCATTTCCAGTCCATCAGCACCTGAAGAGGAAATGAGGATTTCACCCATGATTCAGAAATAATGAGTGATCTCCTCACTTCCAGGGTGGTGTAGTGAGATACGACATCAGTTTAGAGAAGAACACTGATTTCGGAACATTCCAGTTGCTTCCTTCCTTTATCATCTGTACCTTCTTCTGTGTGTCATGACACCTCTTGGAGGCCATCCCCTGGCTCCAGAGGGTGAGTCATTCCGGGGAGCTAATGAAGCTGCAAGAGAAAACAGCTACTAATCAGCTCCCCTGATTAATTATAGGCCAAGCCATGTTCCGGATTTCTCAGGGCCTAAATGTGAGTTTACTGTTACCTCGGTAAGAAACAGGAAGAATTAGGCTGTTGTTTCTCCAGAAATCCGAAGAGAAAGGCAGAGGATTTTCAGACTTTGGCCAAAAGCCAAAGGTGTCCACTTCCATGTCTGCTGATGCTGCCCGTGCATGTGGAACAGTGGTGGGCTTCGCCTCGTGGAGGCTTTGCGTTTAGCGATCTGGGCCATGCTGGCTTTTAGCCTGTTGCCAGAATGTTTCTAAAGTTGCATCAGTATAAGTCCTTGAATTTGAGTTGAAAATAAAGCACAACTTTTCCTGAGATCAGTCTGTTCTGCAGAGGCGCCCTGGTGAACTTAAGCATGCCTCAAATAACACTTGTTCTGAAGGATTTCTTCTGCACGTGCCTCTCCTGCGGTGTGTTCCTTACTTCCTGGTGTTCGCAGTTGCAGGCTGGCCAAGGCGAAAGAACTAAGCATTCATCACACTTGGCTTTGTCCGGAAAACTTCTGGTGGAGGTTGGGTTTTTGAATGTTGCTATGTTGTACCATTTTGCTTTTCCTCTATGATACTCTCTGACATTCTTGTACCTGGAAAGTCACTCTCTGCCCCGCACAAACCCTCTAATGCCCTATGTTTACCAAGAAGGTGCTTCTTAATGAGCAAGACCTGCTGTGAACTTACGCCAGCCAGTGGTTAGGGGCTCAGAACTGTATCCATTTTTTTTCTTATTTCCCTTTTTTATCTATTTATGTATTTATTTATTTCCTGTAATGCAAGGAAACTCATAAGATGGTTTGTTCCCAGCCAGGCATGGTGACTCACGCCTGTAATCCCAGCACTTTGGGAAGCTGAGGCGGGTGGATTACTTGAGGTCAAAAGTTCAGACCAGCCTGACCGACACGGTGAAACCCCGTCTCTATTAAAAATACAAAAAATTAGCCAGGCGTGGTGGCAGACACCTGTAATCCCAGCTACTCGGGAGGCTGAGGCAGGAGAATCGCTTGGACCCAGGAGGCAGAGGTTGCAGGGAGCAGAGATCGTGCCATTGCAGTGTTAGGAACTGCACAGCAACAGACAGCAGATGTGGGTCAGAAGTAACATGGAAATGGAGGGCGTCTTCAACCACAAGGGTAGGAAGCAGTAGGGCATGAGTGAGGTCCTGACCACGTCCACGTCCAGGAAACTAGGCAGCTTGACCAGAATCTTAGGAGACAGAGGCCATGATCAAAAAGTCAGGCAATAAGGGATGAGAATTTAGACGTGGAGTCCAACAAAAGACATAGGAACTGCAGGAGCAGGAGGCCTCTGCCCCCTGGGAAGCAGAGACCCAGGCTTGCCTCTGCTCAGCCCCGCAGTCCTCCCCCTTCTCCTGCCCTGTGTGTGCAGAGGGGTGCTGTCCCCGCGACCGGAAAGACATTGGCATGTGCCAACGTGTCCATGCCAGCCATCCACATGCTTTTGCCCATCCACTCTCTCCTTTTGAGCCTCTTTTCAGTATAAGAGCTGTTCAGACTTGAAGGATATGCAGCGAGCGAGTTAAACACGGCCCCTCTCTGCACACCATGGCGTGCATCATTCTGGCAGCTGGGTGAGACCCCCCCCGGTATCAGATGTTCAGGCTGCCTTGCCTCACCCTCGCTTCAGAACTCAAGGACAGTGTGGAACTGGCTTTACAGATTTGCCTCTTGTCACTTGCTATTAAAGTTAGTTTCCTACATGTCTCTGACTTTTACTGCTCTGACCTTCTAGGCAGGAGGAAAGAGCACCTTCATTCAATTCTAGTTTCTCTACATTTTCTCAGCCTTAGTGCCTCAGTAATTTTTTCATAACACCCTGATCCAACTTTTACATTTTTACCTCGAATGTAAAAAACATGCCTATTAAGGTCAAATGACTATCTATTTGCTTGAGAATAGTAAGCTAATGAGTCTGATTACTCAGATCAGCCAACAAGGGTCCGGGACTCATGATGAGCAGTGCTCAGGTTCACGTAGTGGTTTTGAAGCTGGGCTAGACTTGGAAGTCTGTCGGACACTGAGAATTCATGGAATTTATGAAGACCAGATTTCTTTTATCAGCTATGTATCCTTAAAATGATTTGGGAGAGGATAAAAATACAGCTCATTTTAAATGAACAAGAAATTTAATTACACAATTTGTTTTTCAAGGAGATAATTTTGTGTCTGAAACAGGACTCTGCTGTGAACATCATTCCATTGAGAAATGCTATCTTGTGGCCAGGTGTGGTGGCACACACCTGTCATCACAGCTACTCAAGAGGCTGAGGTGGGAGGATCACTTGAGGCCAGCATTTCAAAACCAGTCTGGGTATCATAGCGAGACCCCGTCTCTTTAAAAAATGCCTTCTGTTTTGTGAACAAAGCTTGCTTTGGAAGCTCACATGTCCCGGCATCCTTTGGGCCAGCCAGCCTTCGTGTCTGATGGCTCCTTCTGCTCTTGCTCTGGCCGTCCTTCCTCCATCTCAGCATCTTGGTCATGAATTAAACAGATGCTGGGCATAGCAGGATTGAATAAGGGTTCAGCAAACCCTTGTGTGCTCCAGCAGTCTTATTTCTGTTGGTCGTTTATGCTGTCTGCCGTTACCTCAGAGGCTCTGGGGCTGGGGCCTAGGTCTGGAGCTTGTGTCTGTGCCTCCAGCAAGTCTCCAGTGCATTCCGGGCTGAGGCCCACTCACCTCCCTTCACTCTCTTCCACTCAAGCATGTAGCATATGTAGCATGTGGGCTCACTGTTGAAATTGGTGTCATGTCACCATTGTTGATGACTCAGTAAATCCAAGTTCTCTTCCCTTTGCATTGTCTCAACTTGTAAAACTTGTCACTCTTATCTATTTATTACAGTCTTGGTCACAGGAAGTAAACAGAGATATCAAGAATGTGTATATTTCCAACGAGACCAGGTCAAAACATCCTCTTTGCCCTACGCTGCCCTGCTTTTTTCACCTTTTCCCTTTCTTCCCAACCAAGAGTCACTCTACACAATGGTCCCTGGGGATTTAGCTCCAGCGTGATCGGCAGGAAAAATAGCCAGGAAAGAGCAGAATAGTCTTGTCGCGAACCTGGGCAAACGAGCATCTCTCGCTCTCTGTCGGATGCCTTTCTGGAGTGCCCAGCATGAGTCTTTTGGACCGATAGTGTTTTGAGGGTGGGACAGGAGTTCGTACCCTGGCCTGGGGAGGGCCTTCCGTCACACTTCTCACTCGAGACGTCTGGAAAACCACCCCGTGGCCTGTGTCCTGCACTGCCGCTGCCCAGAGCCCTTGCCATGCGAAGCCGAATCCTGTGTCCTGCACTGCCGCTGCCCAGAGCCCTTGCCATGCGCAGTTGAATCTGGAAGGCCCCTCTCAGCCTCCATGGAATTGTTTTTTTGCTAAAATAAGGCTTTAAGCAGGAGTTTGAGGCTACAGTGAGCTATGATCAAATCACTGCACTCCAGCCTGGACAACAGAGTGAGACCTCATCTCTAAGAAGTACATAAATAAAATGAAGTGGGCTTTAAGAAGAGGCCTTTTGTTGGCAAGGGAGGAGTGAGTGGTGAGCTTGCAGGCGCGGGCTTCCTGTCAGGAGGCCTGAGACAGGGCGGGTGCAGGTGGCCTCCCAGGGCCTTGCCAGCTCTGCCATTCTGAGTTCAGATTTCTTAGAAGGCTTTATGAGCAAAGGCCGATTCAAAACTACCGTTTCCTTACACCAACCCGTAACGTGATGACAGGTGGCCTTTTTGCTCGTGCTTTCAATATGTCTAGAAGAAAACACCCACTTATAAAAATTAGCCTTTACCACTCTAAAAGTCATTCACAATTTTAAAGTTTTTTCTCCTTTGGATAGAGAAAAAGTATGGTTCAGTACCTGCATTTTATTTCGAAGAAGTTCAGAGTGTGAGTCATCTGCAGTGAATGAGAAAATTAAGGGGAAAAAAACCATGAGAAATAAAACCTTTTGCTTGTGGGTGACTTGAGCCTCTAAACCCAGGGGCTTTAACTCAGGATGCTACATTTTACTATGGTAAAATCTGTGCCAAAAACAGTCCCCCATAGTTTACCACAACTCCAGTGGGCACTAGCAGAATCAGCTCTCAGGCTTGACCAGACCGGCTGCAAGTAGTGAAGAGAAGACGCAGGGACTGTCTTTCATAAGTGTAGTGATACATGATTGCTATTAATAAAATGGGGCATTTTCTCTAACTCAAGTTAAAAATGAGAAAGAGACATATTTTCATTCTAAACTATCCGAAATGTTGACTTTTCTTTGGGTCCACCCTGCTTTTCTCCAAGCTCTCCTTGCTTCTCTCCACGCTCTCTCCCAAGGGTTTTCTTGTCCACTTGAATAGTTTACTTCTCCACTTGACTGTCTTAGCAACTTTTTCAAATCTAAAGTATTCAGATTCCCTCTCCCACCATCTCCCCACTTGTTCACCCAAGAACATGGCCAACACACATGAGGGTCTCTCCACTGCCCACCACATTTTTTAGAAACTGGTAAATTCCACATACCAAAATGTATTGTCTTAACCATTCTTAAATCTACAGATCAGTGGCATTAAGTACCTTCACACTGTTGTGCAGCCGTCATTACCATTCACCTCTAGAACTCTTTATCCACCTTACAGAACTGAACCTCTGTGCCCATTGAACAAAACCCTCCACTCTCTCCTCCCAGCCCCTGGCACTGCCCCTTTCCTTTCTGTCTCCATGAGTTTGACTGTTGTAGGTGCCTCATGTGAGTAGAAGTCATGTAGTCTTGTCCTTTTGGAACTGGTTTATTTCTTGTAGAAGATTCCATGTTCTGACCTGTGTCAGAACTTCGTTTCTTTTTAAGGCTGAATAGCATCCCCTTATATGCAGATGCCACATTGAGTTCAACATTCATCTGCTGATGGGCACTCGGGTTGCTTCTGCCTTTTGACTCTTGTGAATAACGCTGCTATGAACATGGGTGTACAAGTAATCTCGTCAAGCCCCTCCTTTCAGCCCTTCTGGGTGTATACCCAGAATTGCAACTGATGGATCATATGGTCCTGTTGTCTGAATGTTTGCCTCCTTCCAAAATCCATGTGTTGAAATCTAACCCCCAATGTGATGGTATTAAGAGGTGGGCTGTTGAGTGGCAATTAGGTCATGAGGGCAGAGCCCTTGAGAATGGGATTACTACCCTTACAAAAGAGGCCCAAGGAGCCCTTTTGTCCTTCCGCCATGTGAGGGCACAGAAGGCACCATCTTTGAGGAGCAGGCCCTCTTCAAATACTAACTCTGACAGTGCCTGGATCTTGGACTTCCCAGCCTCAAAAACTGTCAGCAATAAATTTCTGTGTTTTTTAAGTTATCCAGTTTAAGGTATTTTATTATAGCAGCAGGAATGGACTAAGACATATGGTAATTCTATTTTTAATTTTTTGAGGCTGCCCACTCAATTTTGTTAACTTTATCTCAATAATATAGTTCAAATATGTTATCTTTTCATTTCCACCATTACTCTTACCACCTGATCGCCCAACCTCACTTCTTGCCCTTTTTTGTTTTACCTAAAACATAAATGTTACCATACTCTTTTGCTTAAATTTCTTCGGTGACTTTCTATTGGTCAGAGAATAAAATCCAGCTTCCTCACATGTCCAGCAAGACCTTTTGTCTCATACGTGCACATGTACACACACACACGTGCACACACATGCACCCCTATACACCTTCCCCTCTTGGAGCTGTGCGTCAGGTAACAAAGGGGCTTTTTTTCCCACTCACTCACCCCTACCTAACAGTCCCCATCTCATCTCATCAAATGCAAATACAAAATCCTCATGAAAAAAATTAATGTATTCAGTGAGCCCATGGAGAGGAGGAGAGAGCAGAATAAATCTTGGTCTAGTTAGCAACTATTTCCCCACAGAGGCTCCCATCAGGGCAGCTGAAAAAGTCCAGTTAGATAAACTCCAAGGAACACTGAAGACCCACAAGGAACTGTCCAGGAACTCACTGAAAGCACCTTAAACAGATTGTGACAGGAATGATGATTGCAGATATACTGTTGAACTTAAAAATGGGATAGAGGAACTGCAGACAACACAGGTGTTTTAAACAGTAGGCTCGGTAGAGAAAGCAGCGAGTGTCCGCAGATGGCCGGCACCGAGAGAGCCAGGGAGAAGCAGAGGAGATGGGAGCGGAGGGTTGTAGGGAGAGCTTTGCACTGAGCCCTGTAAACATGGCAGAACTGCTCAGCGGGAGACTCTCAGCATGGGCGGTCGTGGGGAAGTGAGTGCAGTTCATTTGTAATCCTGTTGTTGAGTTCTGGGAGTTTTTTGTTTGCTTTGTAACTTTAAAGGTATACACTTTATATAGATTTATTTATTTGCTGGGACTATTACTCAGAGTTCCTAGAAATGCTCACAGCTTTTTTACCAGGGTTACTCCTCAGAATCACTTGTCACTTTTTTGAATGAATGAATGAATGAATGAATGTGCCAGGCCCGATGCCTGGAGGTTGGGAGCTTCGTCTGCGTCACATTCTAGCGGGTGAACACTAGGGTAAGCACAGCGTGACTGCAAAGCCAGGGCGTGTTTCTGTCAACACCCAAATGACAGTGCCTGTGTGCCCCTGTTGTCCTCCCTCCAGGACTGCCTCCTCACCCCGCCCCTTTCTGCAGCCCCTCATCTAAACATCTGGCCTGGTGAGGTCACAGCTTAGCCTGTTGGCCAGTGGCCCCACCACCGTCCTTCCCCCTGTGCAGATCAGAGGAGGCCGGTCTGTCCCCTGAGCTCACATGTTCCCTTCACACCCCATGGCACAGATGAGACAAGGTGACAGGACTTTCACAGAGTTTGCAGATGATGGAAGAGAAGACTCCAGGTTGCCATTGTTGCCTCCCAGCCCAGGCCTCACTGCTTGCACTCCCAGCCAACCCCAGCATGGGGGATACACCAGTGCCGTTTCCCTGCTCAGAATACAACCAGTTACCGGAGACAACCTCGCCCCTCCAACCACTTTCCAAGGTGCCAGGACAGAGAAGCCCTTCACTGGCCCACCCAGCGCAGTTGACAGAGGGATGCCCTCCTTGGAGGGGAGCCTCACCTCTACCCACAGGGCTGCGGTCTTGTCCTGGATTCTCACCTGGGCAGTCACATCTGGATGGAGGTATCCCATGTCAGCCAGTTCTTTGGTGGAAGTCACATAGTCTGAAATGACCCGTGGACAGTCCAGGCTGAGCCACAAAAGCTGGGCCTGGGTGGCTTTTTGGTGCCTGCTCTGACTTGAGTTGGATTCATGCCACAGACACATACAGCCACCAACACAAGAGCCAGCCACGCACTGAGCAGAGAAAGTCCTTGTTGCCTCACCACCCAAAAACTCCAGCTTTTTGGAGACCGAGGTTCTTCTCTACCTTCACAGAAGCCTCTGCGACCAAACACAGAGCTCGTCCTTCTGAGGCCTCTACATTTCTCCAGGCGTTTTTCGGAGGACTTGGTTTAAATTTGTTCACCCTTAATGTGGTCTTTCCCAGGTCATGAAATGATCTGCCCCAAAGGTGAATCTGAGTCTCCCCAGTCATATGAGACTGAAACTGCTTGTAACATTTCGGTGACCTAGTAAGTTTTCCAAAAATATAGGGTGTTAAGAAGAGTTTAGTGACATTAAAAAGTTTAGTCGAATATATCGTGATTCAGGTATATTTAGACATTTGCTTCATGCCCCATTGCCACCGTGATCAGAAACACACCCCAAGCCCACTAATGCCTAGGCATTTCAAACCCGTATCTGCCTACACATTCTTAAAAATACATACACTGAGAAATCTATATACATTTTTTTTAATTAGCTTGGAAAAGAGCAGTTGTATTCTGTTCGAACAGCTGCTAATGTCAACTCCTGTGGGAAGAAAGACCAAAGAACATGGAGTTACACCCAGATTTTTAAAACAAAGACGCTGTCCCTTTCCTGAGCACTGTGCAGCCAAGACAGAGAGATCAATCTGAGACCTGTGATTAAGGAGCGTTTTCTATGTAGCATATAATTACAGAGCCACACAAGTGGGCCATTACTCTGTTGAGTGCTTTATGTTTGAGGTATTTTCATGTTCCAACTTTACATTAAAGTGTTTATTAAAACAGGAAAAATCCACGAGCAGGTATTGACACTATCCATATTAGATCATCACAAAATTATATATATAGCACAGTCATAAACAATGAGAAACGGTCTTCCCACACTTGCTTTAAATGGCCATGACCTAGTGTTTAGGGAAAGCAGTAAAATCATCGAGGAGCTCCTGGGAAAAATGAGACAGGCCCTGCGGGGGTGACTCATGGGCCAAGAAGGGCCGCACAGGTACCGGGCCGCTGCGTCCTCTCCTGCCTCTCGCTCTCTGGACGCTGGACTTCCTTTACTGCCTCCGTTCTGACATTTCGTAGGCATCAGACTTTGCTACTTACTACACAAACGGGGTTCCCTTTTAAATTTGTTCACTCTAGTTAGCATTTGCAGAAGCTGTGAAAAATTACAGAGAGATGATTTGTTGGGTAAGAGATGGTTTAAAAGTCCAGCTTGCTGTTTTTCATTAAGTGTCTTGAAAATGAATAAATGGTGTTCTGGAGGGGAACAATCATATAATTCCGCAGGGTCGGTCTCAGCTTGTTTCCTGATAGTGTTTAGCAGCTCATGGCTCTGAGGACACCTGATAACACAGCAGCCAGGCACTGACGGAGAAGTGTGTGCTGAACAGACCCGAGTGTGGCTTGGCTCTTGCCTTATGTTCCTTTCTGTGTTCAGAGAAGCGTGAGATGAGATTCTGTGATTATATTGTACTCCTTGGGCTGACTTTCCCATACACGGAATGTTTTACAGATCCTGATAGCTGAGCTGAAAATGCAAAGAGAAGGGAAAATGCCTTAAATTATTCTGGCTAATTTAGAAGCAGCAGGCCTTGGAAGTCTTTGTCATGTGTCCCCGAACAAATCTTATGGGAGCTCTGGTACCTATTCCAGAAAATGCACATAGGCACAAAACTTTCACGTACAATTTCAGACACCCCACCCACATTGAGAACTTTTTTCTAAATAAGAGAAAGAAAAATTTTTAAGACTTACAAGTTATGTTTAGATATTTTACATGGTTCAAAAAACAAGACATGAAGCGATATAAACTGAGAAGTCTTGTTCCCACAACCCCACGTGCCAGGTACAGATAACCATTTTTATTCATCTCTAGCTTGTGCTTCCAATGTTTGTTAGGCATGTGTAAATAAGTGAATAGATATGCATTTCTCCCTCCTTTTCCTGACATGAGAGGTGGCATATTTTGCCCCTGGCTGTTATCCCTTGACCCCATTCCAGTACCTAGAGACCTGCTTCATTTTTTTTTCAATGTGCAGTACTTCATGTGTGTGTGTGCCTTAGTGATTAACTCATGCACTGTGCAGGGACATCGGCCTGGGACCAGCCTGTTCACTGCTATAAACAGCGCTGCGGGGGATACCCTCGCATAAGTATCATTTGGTCCATGTGCAGGTGTGTCTGGAAGATAGACTTCGTAGAATTGGTAGGTTAAATGCATTTATGGGGAAAAAAAATCACAGTAAAACTTTGCATGTAATGATATTTGTGTGGTTTTTTTTTTTTTAATTTTTTACCCAAATAGCAAAATAAATAAATAAATAAATAGTCCTTTTTGAATGTGCCACTTTAAATACATTCATATAAATTAAAGCTTGAGTCTCTGTGTGACCTGTCTGGGAGGTGAGGTTTGGATGGATGTTTTCCCACAGAATTACCAGAGCATGCAATGAAATATTTATGTAAATAATCTTTCATCAACATTTTTGCACTTTTATTTTAGAGATTCTCCACATAAAAAATAAATGGCAGTGATTTCCAAAGAGCAAGTAACTTCTCTTCCCTCAGTATGTGTATAAAATAGCTTTCGTGGTGCCCCGTATGCCTTCCATCCTTGCAAAGTTCTTCATGAATCCAAGCTATGCAGTTGCGAGAGATACATTCACAAGGCTGGGCTGTTGATGGCTCTCCTAATGGGCCTTGGAGTCTCTGTATAATCTCCGCTCTTTCTGAAGGATTCAGTTTCTTACCACAAACATTTCACAGTGAATTTTGTTTTATTTTATTTTTTTGTTTATTTATTTTATTTATTTTTTGAGACAGAGTCTTGCTCTGTCACCCAGGCTGGAGTGCAGTGGCGTGATCTCGGCTCACTGCAACCTCTGCCTCCCGAGTTCAAGGGATTCTCCTGCCTCAGCCTCCCGAGTAGCTGGGACCTCAGGCACCCACCACCACACCCGAATAATTTTTATATTTTTAATAGAGGCGGAGTTTCACTGTGTTGGTCAGGCAGGTCTCGAACTCCTGACCTCAGGTGATCCACCTGCCTCGGCCTCCCAAAGTACTGGGATTACAGGCGTGAGCCACTGCGCCTGGCCTGAATTTTGAATAAGACAGTTTTTAAAGCTCTCCCAAATCTAACTTCCTTCCTTCCTGACACTGTGGAAGAGTTTTGAAGGGTACAGAAAAGGGCATGGGGGCAGGAGGCTACCCTTTGAGCTCTTGCCCCCGTGATCACCTCTCCCAGGAGAATGTCCTCACACCCCTTCCTGGGGTTCTGCGTGGCTCACGCTGGGCTGGCTGCCTGGGGCTTCTGAGACGTGTTCAGAGTCTGCCCTGCTTCATCGTGGTCTGACCAACAGTGGCTGGAACACCTCAGACTTCAGACAGTTGGTCATTCCACATCGCAGACTACTCAGGGGGACATCATCTTCCTGAAACTTTTCTAGCCAAATGTAGGACAGGGCCCCCAAGGTGTTTGTTATTTGAAGGTCCTTTCAAACATTCGAGAGGACAGTAAACAGGCTCATTTGCCTTGGCTGCATTGCACGGCGGCTCTAGAATTCTTTATTATTTCTGTCAAGAAATGAAGCCCTGTGTGTTCAGTCACGTCTGTTCTCTTCCCCACCCATTTTCGTGAGTGTGTAGAATTTGAATGCTAGAAGGGAAGAATATTAAAGTTCTGTTCTTAGATATAGATTTGTTTCCTACTGTCTTAAAAACATTCAGATCATTTCAGTCCTGGATCGTGGAGCAGTTTATTAACAGAAGGGGGAGAAGGGTGTATTCATCTGCTGGCTGCCATAGCAAAATCCCAGAGCCTGGGGGATTAAACAACAGACATTTATTCTCTCACAGTTCTGCAAGCCAGAAGTCTAGAAGGAGTCAGTACGGTTGGCTTCCTCTGGGGCCTCTGTCCTTGGCTTGCAGATGGCCACCCTCTTGCCGATTCTCTGTATAGCTGTCTGTCTCCCCATTTCCTTTTCTGTAAGAACACCGGTCAGGTTGGATCAGCACCCACCCTGAGAGCCTCATTTTAATTTAATCACCTCCTTAGAAGACCTTGTTTCCAAATACAGTCACATTCTGAGGTACTGGGGATTTGAACTTCAACATGGATTTTAGGGGGACGCACTTCAGTCCGTAGCAAGGGGGCCACTGGAGCCTTAAGAAATTAACAGTAGTAACAGAGAGCACGGGGTGAGGACTTGCCTTTGCCAGCCACAGCCCTGTTCTCTACGTTCCACCCTCAAGATACCCTCATGACAACGTAGACTACACCATTATCATCCCCATTTTAGGGTAAGAAAAGGAAGCACAGAAAAATCACATAACCAAACACAGCAGGGGATGTAAAGTGAGAATTTCAAAACAGCAGTCAGACTTTAGAGTTCAAGTTCTTAGCCACTGTACCCACTGCTGTCCGTGCACGTTGGAAGAAACCTTTGGTGCAGGGAGGAAGCTGGAGCCTATAGAGACAAACTCAGTTGCCCAAGGCTAGACATCGTTTATGGGAGAGCTGATTCTAGAACCTGGTGTCCTAAGTTCGCTGCACTCTGGCTTTGCCCATTCGTGAGAGGCTGTGGGCCCTCCAACAGTTCCTCTCTATGAAAAGGATCAAGTTCCAGTTTTCCAGTTTGAATTATGACCTAATAATTCCAAATGCATTCCACTGCCCAGAGAAGTCATCTTAATGGAAATCTTTTTTTCATCTTTGGGGGCCAGATTTCTCCTCTTCCTCCTCCCCTAGTTAATTACAGAACTTCACTCACAATGAGCATGTGATGTATGAGTGAATAAGTGGAAAAAGCAATCACAAAGGAAAAGCCATGTTTTCTTTATCAGTTTGCTTCCAGGAGTAAAAGATTTTTGCCCCAAAACTGTTATTCTGCCCCCTTCCCTAAATCAAAATCAGCTGCTTTTTCTCCTTCGCTGTTCCTTAACGGAGCTGAAGAATTCAGCTTCCTATCAGCTCCCCACTGCCATCAACCGTGTGAATTTGCACCCTGTCCCTCATTCTCTGAAGTTTAACAGAATTGGGACATCAAAAGCACATACTGGCAATCAAGGGTTAGCTACATGGCTCTTAATTTTTTGAGCACTGTTGTTTTTGTTACTTTTTTGAGAAACACGATTTGCGAGGTTACTACATTGTATTGCAGTTCTGCAAATAATCCACAATGCTGGTGCAAACGAGAATGTCACATAGTTAAAGTGAAATGTAAAAAAGGAGTATTTGAATGTTTGTTTTGTTAAAGAAAGAGAAAAACTCACATAGTTTGTGAAAAGATAGTAAATAAAGCAATGAAAAGGAGCCTATCGAATTCTTGGCACCTACACGAAGAGTTTGAATGCCTCCATAAAGGTGCTTTTGTGGATTGGCAACTGTGCTAGAAAGCAGCAGGAACTCCTGGGCTGAATGGAGCCCTAAGAAGCAGGGGTTTCGTCATCCCTTTCCCTCCAGAGCAGGAGGTATTATCTGTGGGGTAAAGAAACCGGAGAAAACTTCCTCTGAACAGGAGTATCTTTGTGCATGGAACCTGAGAGACTCCATCCTGGTGGTGCAGCTGTGCTTGAAGCCAGCACTGTGGACATATTGTGCAGAGCGGAAACGCACAGGGAAGAAAACGAGGGCCGGGGAGGTGGCAAAAGGAAAACAGTCCAGCATTGCTACTTTAAAAAAATGATATGGCATTTCAGGGGCCGAGCACCCTCAGCTGCAGAGCTGTGTGCTGCTTTTAATAATTGGGGTTTGAGGACCGACTTCAAGGTAGAATACTGAAATTTTATCAGTATTAATCAAGTCTCAGAAAACACTTCTAATAGAGGAAATTATAATATTCCTAATCACTACATCCTTCAAGATCTAATCTCAGAATTCAGCTAATGTTGTTCTGTATATCCAGTCTTTTGCTTTTGAGAATCTTTTCATTCTATATTAATTGCTTAATACTCTTCAAAAAGCATCATAATTTCAACAGAAGAGACTTCAGGTCCTTTGGCTCCTCTTAATTTGAGGCTTAAGTGTATTTCTAGTCTTCATTTTTAAAGCACCGTTTGTTTATTGATCCTTTTTACTGCTTTTGTCTTAGACTCCTTTTGGCAAAAATGACCTGTCTCATTTTTTATGGGCAGATTAATAACAGACACTTGAATATTGAAGTCCAAATTTTAAATAGTTGAGAAATAATTATTACAAGAGAAGGCTACATAAAAAGTAAATTTTGTGGGCATTAACTTTGATCATGACCATAAAAGCTGCTTTTCAACTAATCTAAGTAAAAATACTTTTGTTTTCATGAAAATAAGATTGACTATTGTAATTTTTGTTCATGCTTTTGCCCCACAAAAGTATGTGGAAAAAATACGTTTTGTCTTGTGTTCCTTCAGTACATTTTTTTCAATAATCATAAACCCTTTATTCACAGATCTTTAATTTGTCTGATATGTTTCTTTTTCCACAAAGATCTTCTCTGACTTTACCTACTTTTTTCTGGTAACTTTTTCATACTCTCAGTTTCTTTAGCTATTTGCACTTAAATAACACAACACTCAGGTTTTTTTTATTTTTTAAAACTATTATGAAATAATTTTGGACCTACAGAAAAGTGACAAAAATAGTTCAGAGAATTTCTATATACCCTGTACCCAGCTCCCCCAATAGTAACATCTCACATACAGTTATGAAAATCAGGGCATGCTCTTAACTAAGCTCTGGGCCTTATCTTGGATTTTGCTTTCATGTCCTCTTTCTGGCTTAATATCCAATTTAGAATCCACATTGTATTTATTTAGGTTGATGCAAAAGTAATTGCAGTTTTTGCCATTTCGATGACAAAAGGCACAATTACTTTTTGCACCAACCTAATAATTTCCTCCAATCTGTAGTAGCTCCTCAGTCTTTTTTCTTCTTCATGACCTTGACAATTTTAAGGCATACTGGTCCTTTCATAGGATGCCTCCCAATTTGAGTTTATCTAATAGTAAATAAAGCAATGTTTTCTCTTAAATTTAGCTCATGCATTTTGGGCAAGAACAGCATTGACACTATTGTGCCCTTCTCCGCGCATCACGTCAGGGGCATAGGGTATCCTGAGACGTCTCCCTGCCGGTGTGTGGACCTTGGTCACCTGGCTAAAGTAGCGTCTCAGGACTTTTACTTAGTTCAGCTAAAGACGGGGTCCTATCCGTCCCATGGGCATGAAAATGTAGGCTCGTAGATGGTTTCAAGGCTGAGTAAAGCAGGGTTTTATTGAGTGAAAAGGGGAAAAAAAAAGGGGGAAACAAGGATCCTCCACGAGGCCAGACTCCCTGCTAGAGCACCCACAGTTGGAATCCCAGGTTCCACACAGGAAGAGGAGAAGCCGGGCTTCTCCCCGCTGCAAAGGGCACAGACTTCCCAAGGCTCCATCCCAATGTGCAGGCTGGCTGGAGTGTTTCCAGGGACCCCCTTTCACCTCACTGTCTCAGTAGCATCTGCAGCATTTCCCCCACTGTAAAGGTACTGTTTTTCTCTTTGTAATTAATAAATACCTTGTGGGGAAATACTTTTGAACTGTGCAAATACTCTGTGTCTCATCCTACCTTTACCCTCTAATTTTGGCATCCCTCAGTAGTTCTTGCCTACAACACTGTAGTGCTTGCCTAATGGTATTTCATATTTTCCTCATTCCTTCTGAATTTATCAGTTGGAATTCTTCTATAAGAGGTGTCCCTCTGCCTCATTTTTTATGTATTCCATTCTTTATTTATATCGGTTGGAGTACTGGATACTTATTGTGTGGATCCTCACCCAGTGCTGTCATTGTTTTCGTCTTAGATTGTTCCAGCTGTGCCTTTCAGGAGCCCTGTCTGTGAACTTCTGACACGTTCCCATCTTGTTTTAGAGCACTCCTTTACCTTCTGGCACTATAGGATGTTCCAGGCTCATCTTGTATTTTCCCTGCCACAGCCCTGGAGTCTGCCATTTCTCCAAGAAGCCCTCCTGGTCCCTTTTATTGGAGAATGGCCTTAGAAACTAAGGTTTGGGTGCTAGGTATGCTCGTTGCTGTGTGTTGGCTTGGATTGAGGCCCTCTTAGCAGATA
The DNA here is from genome assembly GCF_008728515.1 of Papio anubis. Lineage (NCBI taxonomy): Eukaryota > Metazoa > Chordata > Mammalia > Primates > Cercopithecidae > Papio > Papio anubis. Next base: position 13,780,120 of record NC_044980.1, read on the forward strand.
CGTGTGTGTACCAACCCACGCGTACGTAAACATCTGTATTTTCTGTTTCTCCTCCTCCATCCTCCCCTGCCCCCATCTCCATCTCTTCTTGTTTTCATCTGTTTTCATGCTGCTGAGACTGGGCAATTTATAAAAGAAAGAGGCTTATTGGACTTACAGTTCCATGTGACTGTGGAGGCCTCTCAATCTGAATGGAAGGCAAGGAGAAACAAGTCACATCTTACATGGATGGCAGCAGGCAAAGCCAGAGACAGCCTGTGTAGGGGAACTCCTCTTTTTAAAACCGTCAGGTCTTGTGAGACTTACTCACTATCACAAGAACAGCACGGGAAAAACTTGCCCCCATGATTCAGTTACTTCCCACCAGTTCCCTCTCACAACACGTGGGAATTCAAGATGAGATTTGGGTGGGGACACAGCCAAACTGTATCATTCCACCCCTGGCCCCTCCCAAATCTGATGTCATCACCTTTCAAAAGCAATTATACTCTCCAAACAGTCCCCCAACGTCTTATTTCAGCAATAACTCAAAAGTCCACAGTCGAAAGTTTCATCCGAAACAAGGCAAGTCCTTTCCATCTATGAGCCTGTAAAATCAAAAGCAGGTTAGTTACTTCCTAGATACAATGGGGATATAGGTATTGGGTAAACACAGCCATTCCAAATGGAAGAAATTGGCCAAAACAAAGGGGCTACAGACTCCATGCAAGTCTGAAATACAGCAGGGCAGTCAAATCTTAAAACTCAAAAATGATCTCCTTTGACTCCATGTCTCACATCCAGGTCATGCTTATATAAGAGGTGGGTTCCCACTGTCTTGGACAGCTCTGCCCCTGTGGCTTGGCAGGGCACAGCCTCCCTCCTGGTTGCTTTCATGGACTGGCATTGTCTGCAGCTTTTCCAGGCACACGGTGCAAGCTGTGTCGGTGGATCTGCCATTCTGGGGTTCTAGGGGGTGGTGGCCCTCTTCTCACAGCTCCACTAGGCTCCTGTATGTGTGTATATGAGTTTACATCATACTGAAATGTCCACCTGCAATCTGTCAACAAAGGCTTTATTCTAACCTTCCTTTCCTCATTTGTAACCTCTTTCTTTGATAGTAAGACACCTGGATTTCATTCTCCGGAATATAATTATTTGTTCAGTCCTATTCTAAAAGTTCTTTTTTTTCCTCTCCTGTTTGGAAATTGAATTTTTAACTAATTATGACTTTAAGACTCAACTCCACCCATTCTCACTGTAGTAGTTTCAGAATTGCTAACCCATACTCCTGCGAGAAACTTACAGGTTTTTTTCCTTTGGTTTTACAGTATACAATCAAAAAGCTCTTTTTCAAAGTTAGGTTAGTTCTTTTCTTCCCCACCCACCTCGGGGTGTTGTTGTTCAGCTGGGTTCATTGGTTTCTGTGTTTATATTCCATTTGGAGTATAGTACCCCTCACACACACGTGCCCTGATGAGCTGTGCCTGGGGCAGCCATAACAAAGTACCACACACTGCCTGGTTCAAACAACAGAAATTTGTTTTCTGGAGACTGAGAGAGATCAGGGTGTCAGCAGAGGAAGTTTCTCCCGAGGCCTCTCTTCTTGGCTTGCAGAGGCAAGAACGTGGCCATCTTCTCCCTGTGTCTTACAGGGCCTTTCTTCCATGCATGTCTGTGCCCTCATCTCCTCTTCCTAGAGGCATATTGGATGAGGATCCACCCTAAGGACCTCATTTTAACTCAGTCACCTCTTTAAATTTCTGCCCCAAAGCACAGTCGCATTCCGAGGTCCAGGACTTGGGATATCAGCATAGGAATTTGGGAATAAACAGTTCAGCCCGTAACCCCATCATCCTGGTGGATTGTAATGATTTGTTTTGGGAGGATGTGAAATATGGCCATGATGTTAACAGTCAGTGCCCAGTTTGCTTGACATAGATATCACCCTTTTGTTTCTTCCCAGCATCTCTGGCTTTGGTCCTCAGAGACAAACGTCATGTCCTTAAAGCAGCACTATCTCAATGGATCTTCTGTTCTCTCTGCGACATTTTAAATTGTGTGTCCAGCCATCAAATTCAAATGTCAAAAATTATCAAAAATACCAAAAAACAGAAGCTCTTGTTTTCCTTTACAAACTCCGTTAAATTTCTACATTACACACATTCTCTTCTGCCAAGTGCCTGTGACGTTTGTCTCTGACCCACCCCATTCGCTCCATTTTCACATCTCCTTTCTTTGCAAATTTCAACTCTACCTGCACTAAACCTGTCTCACTGCTTCATTCCTTTTCTAGGTCCTGTTCATTGACAATTCAGGCTTCTGTCATCATTTCCTGACTCCCTTTACTTACTTGCTAATGTTCTCACACTGCAGGTAGACTCATTCATCGGATCAAATGAGGTTAAAGACTCAAAGCTTTAACCTCATTCTCCCCTTTCTCAAGCCTTTCAGTAGCTTCCAGTTTGCTTTCTGGTCACATCACATTGTCGCTTCTATAATTTGTTCCCAGTTAACCAAGTCACCCACCTGTGTTCACCTCCTTCTGCTTCCCACCCTCACGGCCACAGTTTTGAACCAGCGTTTCTTGCCACAGTCTTAATATTAAGGTCGCTAGCCCCTGTGTTGCCTTCTCCTGAACCGAGTCTGTTCAGATGCTCAGACCAGATCCCTGGCCATGCCACCATGGTAGAAATAGGCCTTGGCGTCAAAACTTATTTCCAGGGAGATTTTGCCAGTGGTTTGGACTTCCCCCCTTTCCTTTTGCCTCGCCTCCTCTCCCATCGGTCATTTACTCACCTCTGCATTTCTGCTGGTGCCATGTTTCTGTCTAGTGGCTCAGGTTGTCTCCCTTTGGGGCCTGCCTTTAATTGAGATAATTTCTCTTTACCTACTGTATAAAATGCCCTGTCCTATGTCACGCGCTCCGCAGTCTCTCACCTACATGACTGCAAGGAAGGAGGGGACCCAGACCTCACTCCCTTATCTCTGCGATGCTACACCTCTGACAGATGTGAACTTCAGGGTTTTGTTTTTGTTTTTGTTTTGAGATGGAGTCTGTCACCTAGGCTAGACTGCAATGGCACGATCTCAGCTCACTGCAGCCTCCACTGCCGGGGTTCAAGCGATTCTCCTGCCTCAGCCTCCTGAGCAGCTGGGATTACAAGCATGTGCCACCATGCCCACCTAATTTTTGAATTTTTAGTAGAGACGGGGTTTCACCATGTTGGTCAGGCTGGTCTCGAACTCCTGACCTCGTGATCCACCCACCTTAGCCTCCCAAAGTGTTTTGGGATTACAGGCGAGAGCCACCGCACCCGGCCCAAATTTGAGATTTGAAGTGATCAGTCCCTAGAGAAATTTCCCATACATCTTTAGCCAAAGTTATTTTACTCATTTTTAAGCTTAATCCTCTTTTCTTTCATAGAGAACTTATATTACACATAAAGTAATTAAATTCCCTGACAGCTCTTTTTTAGTTTTTAAATTAATGGCCCGTGTTGGCAGTCCCTATTTTTGGAAAGGGACAAAGTAAACTTTTTAATAACGGTTGTAGTAACTGAAACCTTAGAATATCAATTAACTTGATTTCCTTTAGGTCATAATTTTTAGTGCTTTTTGCTAACAAAAGGGGAGGTTATTTATTTGGCAATAAAGTTTTCTTCTCTTACATAAAATGTGCTCTGTGCGGAACTCTGCCTCTCACTGGGTCCTGGCACAGACCCACCATCTGGATCTATCACGGGACCATTTAAAGGGAAAAACAGCCGTACGCTTTGCTTTTGGTATTTTAAGAAGAATATGAAGCCTAACGTGGGCCCATAAATGCCAGACTCCTCCGCAGCAGTTTGTGAGAGAGCCGTTGCGGTGTCTGAGATAGTTTTCTCTGGATGTCCTGGATGTAGCATCTTGATTTTTATAGTAGTTCATTGTCTTAAACTCAGAAAGAAACTAGAAGTCTGTGCTGTTTTCACAGCCTTTTTCCTTTGAGGATTTTAAAAATTTATTTTGCAACAAATGTGGGGGTGGGGAAAAAACCAAAATTTAACTTTTTTTTTTTAACCGAGGAAGTAAAAAAAGGCAACATTCTTCTTAGCAAAGCCATATAAAACAGCACAAATAAAATTGTTTATACTGTCAAGTTAGATAAAGCAGACATGAGAAGAATTGTTAATATAAAGAATTCAAGATAGTACATGTTTTTTTAAGGTTCAACAAATAACACTTCCTCAAAGACATTGTAAGCAGCTCAGAGCCACATTACGGGTTGAGATATGTGGAGAATATTCCAGGTGACTCTTCGTCAGACCAAGGCAAGTGCATCCAGGTCTAGCGTGGAGGGCAGCGAGGAACAGGGGAGCGCGCACACCGCAGAAGCTGGAAGTCAGACCCCGCAGTTCCCACGCAGTGAACGTTCCCCTCTGAAGCCATTGTGTGGTGTGGGACAAGGAAGCGAGCATATGGAAACTTTCAAAGAGAGAGTAAGAATGTTTCTCGGCTGAGGAAAAGATCCAGTTTCCAAGGAAGACAAGAAAGAACTTCTAAGATATGCTTTTCTAAAAACTCCTTACAGTTCACATGCAAGAATTTACATTTTCAGCTCTCTGGCTGCTTCCTGTGAGGAAGAATGAAGATATGTTTTTAATAAGTGAGGAGCGGCGTTACAGCACAGTGATGTAACCAGTTGGCTATTAGACTGCATTACATTTCTTTTTTTTATCAAGTCACATCAGGAGGTGCTGTTTGGTGTGTGAGTCTCAGGGCGGACCTCCCTCCAGATGTACACAAAGCCCGAGTCAGGGAAGCCATTCAGAACGGCCTGCGTGGGGAGGGCAACTGTCACTTCACATTTCACTGAGTAAGGAAATTGCAGCCCTGGCTAGTGCAGGCGGGGAGAGACATCTGGTTTCCAGGGTGCCTGAAGAATTTCCTTGAGCTCCAATTAGAGTCAGTGCGGTAGAATGAAATCCACTGCGTCTGGGTATTCCCACTTGTGAAACCCAACTGCAGCGTGCGCGCTCAGACGCCAGCGAGGGAGAGGCGCGCGCTGGGCCGGGCCGTGGGCTGGCGCCGGCGGAGCTACACACTGCCAGTCTGTGTGCCTGTCCCTGTCGCGTCCCGGTCTGTGTCTGAGTGTCTGTTTAGCTGGTCTCTGCTTTTGCTGCCAAGCGGGTGGCTCTAGCTGCTGTGGTGGGAGAGGTAGGATAGGGGTTCCGCACCTTTAGCCTCCAGCCGGCTCCCGTCACCATGCCCAACGGATTGAAGCCCGTGGACACGCTGGACTCGCTGTCCTCTGTCAGTTCAGCCTACTGCGGCGGCGGGCAGCCGGGCACCTGCAAGTACTGGATCCTCGACCTAGGTACACAAGCTCGCTGCAGATGCTCGGGCTGGCGCTGCTTTCTCTCTGCCTGCTTTCTTTCCAGTGGCTGCTCAGTGATTGACATGTCCTTTAAAACAAATGTTTTGTGCTTGGAAGCTGAAACGTGTTCCGTGCTGACCACCTTGGGAGGGGGCTGTGTCTCGGAGATGGTTTGTGGGGGGACCACTGGGAATGTGAGGAGCAACTGGGAACAGAGCACTGCACATCCATTGTGTGTTGTAAGACCTTTTTAATATCTGGAGACTGCTTTTGATTATCCCTTTTTCTTGTAAATGGCATGTAAACAGTGTAAAGTAATCTATGCTACAAATTGCCTTATGATTTTAGTTGGCTTTATGTCTGTTTCGGGTTTAATTTTGTTTGGAGTTTTTCAGACTAGAGAAAACGACATGTCCTAACATATTTAGACTCTGGCTCTCCATGAGAACTACAGCCATATGATAAGATAATACGAAGTTAACTGGGGAGAGGGATGCTCCCAGCATTGCCATTGTATTCAAGGGAGTGTCTGTGGCAGATTCTGGCTTTATACGCAGAACTGGGGGAAAGACGTGAAGATGTGATTCCTGTAAAGGTTATTTGAGAGGTTGGTAAGCTTCACTTTGAGGAAAAGGCAACAGGATACGAAAGAGGCAAGATGAGGGGAGAAGGGTCTGCAGATGCCCATGGAACACTGCCCTGCTCCAGAGGCCAGCTTTGTATCAGTAACCTTTGACAGCCATCTGTCCAGACCATACAGCCAAAAAAAAAGGAATCTCTCATAGGGTGCCACCTCCATGCCAGCAGGAATGCTCTCTACCAGAATTTGCGTCGTGGCCTGGGTCACTTGCAGTGTTTGCCTTGACTTTCTTGCCAGCCGTTATCCGTGTATGTGCTTCAGAAGTGGGCGGCAAGATGCAGAGAGCCAAGGGGATCTGCTGAGACTTACAGGGCACTTCTAGTTTATTAAGAGCTCAGTGGAGAAGGGTCTTTTGGGATGGAAGGACCCCCCAAAGAAAGAGGGTGGGGTGTCAGATCAAAAGGGAGGCACAGAAAATATGTATTGGGCATCTGAAGGGGAAGTGGCGCTACTTTACCCATTTGTTCATGGAATATTAGGAGGTAAGTGTTGGCTGCGTGAATGTTGCATGTGTGGTTCTCAACATCATTTTCAATAATACTCACTGTATTTTTGTTCACAGAACCTTTAAAAAGTCTTTAACCCTAGGTTCTTTTTGTCATATTTATGTTAATTGTTTTACCACTCAGAGATGGTGACCTCCCTGTCTGCAGGTGTGCAAACTGGGTAAGTCCCTCGAGGACCCTGTGCACTAGGAATTCCTGCACTGGGTGGGTTAAAGTAGATGATGTGTCTGCTCTCCTAATTGAATGTAGTAATTTCTGTGCGGTGCAAAGAACAACTGGTCACATCAAAAGTCTAATTTGATGCCTCAGCCACTAGCTAGCTCTGAATCTTGAGTAAATTACCTTCTTTCTCTGAACTTCTTTTTCTTTGTCTGCAAAGTGGGAGTAACAATAGAGCACACCCCTCGGGATATCATAAACATCCCCAAAGTTTAGAACAAAATATTTTAATGAACAATTTTTCTAAAGAGTAATGGATAGTAAAGACATAGCATTCTTTCTGTAGAGGGAATTTTTGAATCTTAGCGGTATTTTAATTCCTTCAGAATTCTTCTCAAGGGACGTTATTAAATTTGCTTTTTAAAATACTGGAGGATAATTGTGCTGTAACATTTTTTGTTTCTCTATATATATATTTGTTGGTAATTCTTAAACTATTAGGAAGTCTAGGTGATGTTCTTCAAGCTGTCACCTCAGAATTTTTTAAGCTAGCAAAAATTCGTAAGAAAAATTGATGACCTGTGGAATTTCCTGAACAAAAAATGATCACTTCACAATAAAGGAAAGATAAGAGAAAGTGAAATTCATGCATATGCATGTGTGTGTGTAGAAAGTGCCTGCCCATCCTTTTCTAACCCTTATAGTAATTTCAAGACAATTTCCTGAATGCTGTTATATCAGAGTGATGTTTTAATATTCTGATTTTACCTATTAAATTGATTATGGGGAAATGTATATGCATCACATTTTAAAAGGAAGAATGATTCTGGGTAACATCCAAGAAGTAAATCCCAAAGTAACTCTAAGTGCCCATGAAATCACTGAGTGTGATTACAAAGCCTCTTACACCTGCAAGCAGTCTGGGGCTTCTTGTGTTAGAGTACTTTGGGAAAAGGCAGTTTTCCTACTTCCTGACATTCAGTGGGGCATTCCCCTGTCCAAATGTGAACCAGTCTTGCTTGGAGTAATCTTCACAGAAGCCTGTTTTATTTGCTGACATTGCCATCGTCAATAACTTACACAGACATGAGCCAGGAGACTTTCACTGCTAAGTGATTGTGAAGAAAATCAGAGAAGGTAAGGTCAAGAAGAACTGTAAATCTTCTTTTATGACATTTCCAATGAGAGAGCCCAGTTCTGCGGATAAGAGAGTGGAACTTTTGGGTTGGTTCTCATTCTGAAATCAGTATGCCCTTTTATAGGACAGATGGAATCTATTCCAGTGCTATACGTATTCCCCTGACTCAAGCTCAGGGAAAACGTAATCTGGTGACTCTTCTTAACACTGAACAGACTTACACAAAGTGAACTGTGTGCTTTATAATTCTTGAATTCTCTTGAAGTCTTTTTTTCTTCTGTATTGATTGGGAATATGGATTCTCACCACTGCAATTTTTGTTTTTATAAATTAAAGGGAAACATTCCAAAGACTAAATATAGGATAAAGAAATTTCTTTGCTGAAGAAATACATAATATGAATCTATTCTGAAAGTATCCAAGTAGATGAACAGTCCTGCCTCACATTAAAGCTGTCCTGTACATGGAATATTCAGTTTCACGTGAATAAACAAAAACCACAGAAGTACTTGTCACAATGTTGGATTGTTTCAACTGTGAAGACTGATTGTTTCACACAAGTTGCTGTGCAAACTAAATTCTATCTCAAATTGTTTTTTTGCCCTTTAAATATCTTTAAGTGAATGGTTTAAGACAGGATGTGCATTATAGGATAGTGGAAATGGTGTGTTACTGTAGAAGCCAGTTTGTCCCTGCTCACTCCTACCTGTGTGATCTTAAAAGTTCTTGATAATCTCGCTAAGCTGCAGTTTCCTCATCTATTTAAAACAAACAGACAAACAAAAAGATAGAGAATGCTTGCTATTATGGTTATTATGCTCTCCAAAATCTACATTAAAGGCTCTTTTTATTTCATCTTAAGCAAACTGCATTTTTAAAATAATTTTGTTCCCTCCCTTCCATGTTAGAAAAAGAAAAAGAGTGTTACACATTGAATTTGATTTGTATATATTTTTAGCCAAGAAGCAAAGAAACTTGAAGTTATTTGGTATTATAGCCTTTTTTTAGAGTGAATATAAAATCTTGAAATATTAGAATGTTTTTGAAGTTAATATTAAAATTAGACTGAAACCTCCCCCAAAAGTGCCCAAGAAGCCAAAGGTCCCAGGTTAGGAGCCTTCAGGCAAAGTGTCTTTTCCTAGTTTGGGAATTTTTTTCTTGTTTCTAGACAAGGAGCAGGCACCCTTCTCATTTAACTGTAATCTCTCTTTGGTATGTGCTCTTTCTAAGTATATCTCTTCAGCTAGATTTCGGGGGAACACAAATTTATAGCTTTTCATTCTGAAGAATTTCCTCCAGGTGCTCAGAGTTGGCCTCAGGGGCACGTGAGCAAGTCCATAAGCAGAATGAGTCGGCCTGGGAGCTGGGTAACAAGCCATGGAATTCATCCATGGAGGCTTCCTCATTTCCCCTTCCTGTCTCCAAGGAGTAGCAGTGGGGGCTGGGTAGCCATAAAGATGCTCCTATTGACTTTTTGCAATTCACATATAAAACCATACAAATGTGAGCAAACCACATACCCCACCCCCCACCCCGCCCAATATCTAGTTTTTCTGAAAGTGTATGTGCTAAGTGGAAAACTCCCAGACACAGCGAGCAGCAGAAGGGGACATAGCATCCTTGGGCAGCCACGAATCATGTTGGATACATCTTCTAGTCTGTTTATGTGTAAAATGGGGCTTCTTTTGTTGATACTTTTAATATTTGACTGTAAGAAACCATCTCAATCATATCCATTGTCCAGTTTCTCAGATGCACAGTTGAAAAACCTTTCTATTGTTATTTCTTGTTAAAATTAACAATTCCTATTGTAGTGAAATGGACCTGTACCTATCAGCCTGAGAAGACTAGAGTTACTCTTCTGTCTAAGGATACAGCCTTTGAAAAACTTCTGAGACAGAATATATTAGCCCTAAGGCAACTTCCCCTTCCTCTTTCATCCTTGAAAGCTGATGGATTATTTTAAGAAGTGGCCCAGGGGCACAGAAGCAGGCCTGCAGTTGAAGAAGGAACTCTTCAATAATAAAAGGGGGATGTGCTTATTATGACGTAGGAACTGAACATGGAATGTTTTTCCCTTTGTCTCTCTCCAGCTAAAAAGAAAGACAGCACCGTGCCCACCCCAGGCACTCTGAGCCCCGGCCCCACGCAGGGGCGGTCTGCTTATTTCCCACTGCCACCTCCGGTCCGTGGCCGTGCCTTTCATCCACCACGGGCACTGCTTCAGCCAAGGACAAGATCCATGCTGTTAATTGGTGTTCTTAGCAGAGGCGTTCCTTTCACTCCCTTTGTCTCCATCTCCGAGCCTGCTTTGTTTCTGCCTGGAATAACTCCAGCCCTCCCTCCCTCCCTCCCTCCCTCGCTCCTCTCCCCTCACTGTGATTACTCCCAGGCTTGACAGGCAGGGAAGAGTTCCTCACAGGAAGACTTAGGACAGGAAGGTGCGGGAGATTCTAGAAAGCCACCGTCTCCCGAGGCGCTGGCAGCGTGGGAGAGACAGCATTCGAACCCCGTGTGGGATGCCTGGAGAACTCCAAAAGCAGTTGCTCCAACCCTCTTTTCTTTTTGTCTTTGGCCTTTATTGTTGTGGTGGTTTTAGTATGTGATATCCCAAAAAAGTGGGGGACGGCCCTCAAGAAATGACAAAATGGTGATTTGAAAAACAAAATGCAGTGCCATTCAGTGCCTGTGGGTGGGCAGGAGGAAGAGAGGGAGACAAGATATCATAAAATCAAATTAGTTCAGGTCTTGGCGTTGTACCACTTAATGCTTTGTGTGCTTGGGAGTAGACAGTACCTGCGGGGTGCATGCACATGGGGGCGTTCTACCTCCTCCAGTCTGTGCTACTTTGCTTATTACCTTTAGTTGAGCAGCATTTTGCTTTTAATGGGGGAGTTACTCAAATATAATTATAAAAGGAATTCCTAATTGGTTACAGCTTTCGTTTCTTTGTTTTTGAATTAAACAACCAGGGACTGTATAATATAATGTACATATATTGCGTAATACAATGCTTTGTGGTTTATTGGGGAGAAATAATCTTCTGGTTCCTCATTCTACATAGCTGTAGCTCTTTCTAAGCTAATATTCCATCCCTTGAAACTCTGAAACTTTAGCTAACCTTCGCTGTATACAGTGTAAAGTGGCCGGGAGTGGTGGCTCACGCCTGTAATCCCAATACTTTGGGAGGCCAAGGCGGGCAGATCACTTGAGATCAGGAGTTCAAGACCAGATTGGCCAACATGGTGAAAACCCGTCTCTACTAAAAATGCAAAAATATTAGCCAGGTGTGGTGGCGGGCACCTATAATTCCACCTGCTCGGGAGGCTAAGGCAGGAGAATCACTCAAACCTGGGAGGCGGAGGTCACAGTGAGCCAAGATCGAGTCACTGCATTCCAGCCTGGGTGACACAGCGAGACTGTCTCATAAATAAATAAATAGAGATAGTACTTGGCAGGCTCATTGCAGAATACTCCAAAGCCACGTTTTTTTTCCCTTAATGCCGCATTAAAATGGGTATGTCGTCGTGTGACTCTGTGAAAACATGTATAAGTTAGCATGGTTTATAGTACATTTTCTTGAATGTAGGTAAAAAATATTTCCATGCTAGCATTCTGAATCTGGTATACATTTTTTAAAATAATAATAAATGTATACATGAATGAAGAGAAATCATTCACCTCCTGAAATAAATGTCATATAGTTTAAAATACTAATTGCACAATTTTTAAAACCATTTTGCCTGGGAGAGTCTTTTTGTGCCACCTGCTTCATTTAAAGACATGTTTCAACTTTTTAAAAAATCTGCATATAGCACCCTGCCCCCAGCATCTTTGGTATCCTCTTTAACAAAGCAGCCAAAGTGATTTCATTGTTTTCAACAAATAATAGGAAGATATTAACCAAAAATAAATATTCATTATGAAGAATACACTTCCATATGCCTTCTTCACGTAAGATTAGATCTTTCATTTCTAACATTCCATGTTTAATGTCAAGAACTATTATGCCCATGGGTTCAGCATTCATGTTTCTTAGCTGAGTTAGCACCTCTGGAAGGCAGACTCAGATGGACAGAAGGGTGTGTGAGCACCGTGGAACTGCTTGTTTCCCCCAAAATTAACCTTCTGTTTCCTTACATGATGGTTGTCTATTCAAGACAATAGTAAGTACTGTATTGCCTTGGGAATAACTTCCCATATAGAGAAATTAAGAATCAAGAACCCATTGTTTTATAACAGGGAGAACTTCATTATCCCTCAGTCAGCAGTACACAAAATAATAGTCTCATACCCATGCTGAATTTGTTTGTTTAATAATCTTTCTTTGTATAAGTTATACGAATCTTGGGTAATTTTGTGAAAAGAACAGCCATTTGACTTTTTGGGAACGCAGAGGATCAGAAACATCTGAAAAAGCCACACAATTAGAGGAACATTCAGAAGTTCTTGCTTTCTGAGCATTTGAACAGACCAGAGCCCAGAGTGCCGCAGCAGGCTGTTGCTCCTTGCCTGCCTGGCGGAATATGGGGTCACATGCTGCATCCTCGCCCTCAGAGCCTCCATCAGAGCGAGGGTTGTCTCGCAGCAGGCCGAGACATGGCCTTATGCCTGTTGTTCTGTCATGCAGGAGAGGTGCAGGGAACCGGATCTCCCCTGACCTCTGCTGTCAGGCTGAAAAGAGGGCCCTGGAACGGTGCCACACTGGGGCTCGATGCGGGCAGCGGGGCTGCTCCCTGGCTGGAGAACTTTCCCCAGGAGGACTGACGCGACATCACCTTTCCACCGTCCGCTAACCGCAGCCAGTGCTAAAGAGCCATGTGGATTGTGCGTTAGGAGGGGAGCGGAAAGGGCTGGGCATGGATGTCTTCAGCTGGCAGATTGTGTGTGTGTCTTTCTGGTTTCATTTATGTGGAATTTGTTTTTAAGTGTCTCTCTTTCACCCAGCAAGGCTATCTGCTTTTGTCCTTGTGTAAAAGTCAGGAATGAGTCCAAGTCCCCTCCCAGTAATCACTGGTACGATAGTTCCTTAGGGATTTTTTTCCTTTTGTTATAGCTTATTTTGGCTACAGAAAAAGCATACTGTGCATCTTCCCAAAAAATATATTTTAGGGGCTGGCTCACTTAGAAAGCAGTGAAAATGGCCCTATCATTTCAAGACAGCAATATGGCCTAGACATTCCCCTCAGTCAAGTCAGAATTTGTCCAGAGTAGAGAAAGATCACATTAAAAAGTAAGCCTCAGCCTACAGAGTTGGGTTAAAAAAGAAGAGAACTTTTTTACAACCTAGTGATTTTTTATGACATTGTGGTTTTTAACAATGTGTGGCCATCTGCCAGGTGAGCCATCAACCCGGGTCCGCCTGGTTCACCCCATCTCACCTCAGGAAGGAAATGGGAGATGAGGCAGGCAGAACGGACTGCTTCCGCAGCCGGCGAGATGAGGACGCCCTCTCGGCCCCATCTCTGCTGGGAGGCAGTGCAGTGGGAAGCCGAGAAAGTCCCAGGGAGGCGGCTTCCGTTGGCACTGGCATGTTCTATTTGGTGAGATCAGCGCGGCCAGCCTCTCTCTCTAGGACTTCTCACTCTGGGTGGTGATAAGGCCATTTTCTTTCAAGACATGACTCACTAAGACTAGCCCAACAGCCACCACTTGATTCCTACATTGGCCTCTTGTTGCTCGGCTGCTGGTCACAAGGCAGAACAGCTATAGGCTCATCTTTTCCTGGCAGCCAGCAGCCTAGTGATCAACTGCCCACCAGCTGCAGACCATGTGTTTCTAAAGCATCCCTGAGCTCAGGCCAGCCAGGTCCTGCTCCGTTCAGGACACGTATAACTCAAGTCTCCAGCCTTGTTTTCATTCCTTACATTGATCCACACTGGCCCCTTTTTACTGTTATCCACTATCAGTAATTAGACTCTTTCTTCATTTATTTTATTTCTGAGGTGTTTTACACGTTCACTTTGGCAATATGTGAGATCCTGTGCATCTGATTAACCAAGCAAAGGATCTTACCATCTGTTTTCATTTACATTTAATTTCTTCACGTTTCTTTATTGGCCATTTCAGTGGTGAAAATAAAAAGAAGGACCTTTAGAATGAAATGGTTTCCTGACCAGAAATGCTGATAGATTAGCATTCCCCTTCCAAGAATCAGCTCGAGAGGAAAAATGATGCTCAAAGTCTTGCATTTGTCTACATAGCTACATTTTCCAATGCTTATGTAATGTTTTCAGTGTTTTCAGAAACGACGCTGAGAATAAGAGTGAAAGAGCCAGTGTGTACGTGCGACTTCCGTTGGCTTGTTCTGTTTGGTGAGATCGACGCGACCGGCCTCATATCTCTAGGACTTCTCACTCTGAGTAGTGATGAGGCTGTTCTCTTTTCATGACATGACTCAGGAAGACTAGCCCAAAATGGGGAGACTGCTGTGTGTTCTCGTTTTCAGAATTCACAAAGAAGAGCAGTTGTTTTTCACTGGGCTGGTTTTAATTGATGCCAGGGATTACGTTGTGTTCTGGCATTCAGGGTCACCTGGAGGTGTCCGCTGGTGAAAGCTCCCCGCCGAATTTGTGGGAGAGGGCTGCTCAGAGAACGGTGGAAGTGTCGGTCATTTATGTGCATTTTCTCAGGCAGCAAAGACCATGTGTTCTTCATTACAGCATGAGCCGCGGCAGTGCTGTGTTGGGCCTCTGGTTGAATCTTGGGATCATTTAAGAAAAAAAAAAAACGCTGGGGAATTTAACTTTATCCTTCATGTTTTCTGTGTTCAATTCATATTTGAAAGCAAAGACAGAGTTCATATTTTTGCATTTAGGACCCACTGTGCAATATGTAGAATTTGCTTTTAATAGTCTTTTGTCACATTTTCAGTCATTACCATCCCCCAAACTCACGCTCACTGCCTCTCTGGCTCTTGTAAAGATTTCCCATGCTGACATGACAGCATAACAAATAGTTGCAGCCCAGAATAAAGCCCTGAAACCCAGGTATGTGCAGAGAAGCAGAGAACCCCTGGGAACGCAGTGTCCATGCTAAATCTGTTGTTTCATCCCCTGATGAATCTTTCTTTTCCAGAGGAACAAATTAAGACTCACTAGTACTCACAGACACACGATACACGAAACACACGTAAGAGCACGGTAACTGGAATGAACACATAGAAGTCAGCCAAGACACCTTTCCAGATACTCACAAATAGAATATGGACTTACGTTTGGAGAAATAGTTTTAAAATACTTGTATATTCTGAATCACCAAAAGAGTAACAGTATCACTGGGCAAGTCAGTTGCTTAAGATTGCCCAAGTAATACTCCAGCTTTGTCTCATCATCATCATTTTAAATTAATATGCATTGCCCAGGGGATGGTTATAATCACCATGTAAGATGAAGAGAAGATGCAGTCCCTGGAAATTGCATCCAGAGGAATAACTTTACAGATTAACTCAGTTTTTATGTGATCTGCAAGAGAGTTTCTAGTGCACTGTAGTCTTTTCTTTATTCAAAAAAAAAAAGCTACCTTGATTCCAAAAGCATGGAATTAAAATCCAGTTTGAAAGTGTAGAGATGACAATCATTTACTCAGAAATGTTGCTCTAGAACATTTGAACCAACACAGTCAACAGTCAATAAGCTAAGAATTTGATTATTCTTTCTAAGTAATTTATAGATCTGATTTTCACATTTGCCTTACAACCTCCCTTGTATGGTAGAAGAACTTCCTGAATAAAAATGTGATTTACTGCATCAAATTCTTGACAAGACAGAAGTTTTGATTAATTGCTATAGGTCAGTTGTACCTGATTACACCCTGACTGCCCTCTTTTCAAATAGTCTGATGAAGTTATTTGCAGACATTAGAAGCAGTTGCTGCAAAGTGTCTTTGAATTAGCTTTCATCAGCACATAGCAGTAACTACTAAGTGAACATTTCTTTTAAGTCCTCACAACTAGAATTTTAAACTAGCTGTTTGATTCAAGAACTTGCCTCTGAGTTGTGCTTTATCCTGGTTAGAGTTTTTATAAAGACATCATTTCGTTGTTCATTTGACAGATATTTTTGAACACCTACAATGGACAGTAAGATGGGAATATCTGTCTTTAACATAAACTAGCTAAAATCCTTTGGGGGAGACAGCGTGGAGAATGTGAAATGCAAGACAGATGTTCGCCGGAACTCTCCCGCTGTTGAGCAGGGCATTGTGTAGTGGCCCTGTCTGATCAGAAACACCCTGGTTGTCATCAGCGGCCCCACATGTGTGCATGTTTGGCTGACGTTATGTGGCATGAGGGCTGCCAGTCATGGCAGAGGCATGGTGACCTTGTGGGGCCTGTGACCCTGGCTGTCCAAGGAGGCCCGGCCTTCACAGCCCCAGCTCTTCTTCCCACTCTGGGCCTGGGGCGCTTGTCCTTAGATTCGTCATCTCACCACTCTGCTTCATCCTGCTTTCTTCCTCAGCCTTTTGCAGCTTTTTTTCTACACATCAATGTGAGTATTGCCTCATATTGTGTTAGGCTATAAGTTTACAAAGACCTTTTTCATACCTTTTCCCCTCAGCAGCCTGGTAAGGCTAGAGGAATCACTGTCATTTTACACATCAGGAAACAAGCAAAAAGGGGGTCATTAACTCATGAGAACCCACACCTGGCAGGTGGCAGGGGTGTTAGTGGAACCCCGGCCCCCTGGCCTTGAGTGTCCACTCATCTGCAAAGACCATACCGGTCAAATACCTATTGAAACCTGCATGTGCCAGGCAGACTTTAAACTCCAGATAAACAGCACACGCAAAAGCAGCAAAAGCCACTTCTCCTGGTGCTTACATGCTGGTGAGACTGAGAAACGGAAGACACGCAGAGATTTGGGTGAAACCTTTTCACATGCAGAGGCTGGAGTTTTTAGTTCAGCTTACTACTCTACTCAGCAGTGCAGTCGTTACTCTGGAACACTCAGAAGTCTTTAAGACTTTTTTACCATTGTGAAAATAAAGGGAGGGTTAAAGTGAAACATGATCCTCCTTGGTCTGCGACCAGCAGGATATGGTCCTTTCCCTCCTTTTTAAAAAAAAAAAAAAAAAAAAAATTAAGGCTTTTATTAATCACAGATGTCCCAAATTTACAGACTGGGCCTAGAAAGCAGCCTCTCTTCTCGCGGCAGTCCCCGCGTTTTGTGTGTTCACACGGTGAAACTCCCCCTGCGTGGGGCTGAATGTCAGAACTTCTGCTTTCCCTTCTTTCTTTACCTTTTTTTCTTGTTTTATTTAAAAAGAAATCTAGCATGGACTTTTTTTGAACTCCTATTTCAGCAAGAAAGCCATCTACATAAGGATTTTTCCCTCCTCAAAGTAAGAAGGGATGAACTTGAGTTGACTTTCTCTTCTCGGTGCTTCAAGCAGATCACAGATGGCTTTCTCATGTGCACAGCTGAACATCTTTTTAAGTCACTGCGATGTGCTGATAGTATCTTCTTGTGCTCGAGTTTACTTTGTTCTATTTTAAAAATAGAAATAGAAGTAATTCATCTAGATTGCTTCATTCATCCTTCATATTAAAAGTGATTTTTAGTACGTCCTAGACACCATATTAGGCCTGCAGTTACAAATCTAATTGCGATGAAACCTAATTCTCGTTTTCTGGGTACTCACAGTTGATGTAAATACAGTGTAGTGAGTTCTGTGTTATCATGGAGTCCTTTATGCCTCAGCCATCCTACATTGATAAACAGCACTTAACAGTGTATAAAGCTTGTTTGTTCCCTTTATTTCATTTAATCCTGTTACAACCCTGTGAGATGTGGAAACTCACATGCCAGAATGTTTGCTGTGGAGTGGGAGTGCCAGGTTCACTCAGGCCCTTTGATGAGTCCAGCTTTCTTTCTGACATCCCCTGTGGATCATCCATCTGGGCCTTGGATCAGTGGGTTTCCTCAGGCTGAAAAGGGGAAAGCACATTCCCAAACCAGACCCAGTGGGAACTGAAGGCATTCTTGTTGATAAGAAAGCTCGCGATGGGGTGAAAAAGCAGGACTGAGAGTTGACTTTTTTCCTTCCAAGATGGTGAGTTGAGGGAAAGGCAAGAGATGAGTAACTATTTCTTTGCATAACAAATGGGTCTTTTTTTTTTTTTTTTTTTTTTTGAGACAGGGTCTTACTCTGTCACCCAGACTGGAGTGCAGTGGTACAATCCTGGCTCACTGCAACCTCTGCCTCCTGGGTTCAAGCGATTCTCCTGCCTCAGCTTCCTGAGTAGCTGGGACTACAGGCGTGCACCACCATCCCAACTAATTTTTGTAATTTTAGTAGAAATGGGGTTTCATCATGTTGGCCAGGCTGGTCTCGAACTCCTGACCTCAAGTGATCCACCTGCATCGGCCTCCCAAAGTGCTGGGATTACAGGCATGAGCCACCACACCCAGCCCAGATTGATCTTTCATGGTATTTCTCAGGTCAGTTCTGTCCTGAGCCCCCGCCCCCACACTGCTTTACGTGACAGGCAGTGTTCACATGCACTTAGTCTGGACTCTGCCTTCTGAGAAAGCAAAGCGGTAGCACAAGTGAGAGATGAGTTGCTGGAAGGGTTGCCTTATTTGCTTTGAATTATCATCTTTGAATAAATAATTCACAAACTCATGAACCTGACAAAAATTAGTTGTTACTTACGTTCACTTCAAAACTGATCAGGATATACCAGTAACTCAGGACATCACCATTCGTAGTGGTTGACTTATCAGTCAGTATGCCTAGGCTGAGAAATAATAGCTTGCAGCTGGTGTGTTGGCTCACCTGATTGTCATTTATTCAGTGTATACTCATTAAGCTCCAGGTGTATGCCAGGCTGCCTGCTGGCACCTGGGTATGTAGTTGGAAACAACCAGACATGGTGCCCTGGAATCTAAGATCATGGTTGGCTTCCTGCCTTCACAGTTGCCCAGCTAGGAAAATATGATCATGAACCGATTACACGGGGCTCTGACCACAGGGCTCTCCTCCTGAGGGCTGCTCTTGTTATGGGTTTGAGCCATCCACAATCAAATCCTGAGCAAAAAAGTAAGGACACGGTGCCAAAAGGATAGGAGCATGCCTGCACAGTGTGGGCGTCTGGGCAGAGGGCCTCATGCTCCTGTGTTCGCAGCCATCAGGACCTCTTCTGGGGAAAGGCGACTGTGTGCACAAAAGTAATTTAAGATCTTCCCACGGAGACTTCAGAATTCTAGAGCTCTGTGTTTAATGGTGTGATATATCCTTATACTGTGCCCAGTAACTTTGGAGACCTTAATTCTACTCAAGATACCATTAGGACATGGGATTTAGTTCAAAATTTGCAACAGAATAGCTGATTTACTGGGCAAAGTCTATATTCTTCAGATAGCTAAAAATAATAGATACTTTATTTCATTCTATTAATGATGGTATTAAGTTTAAAGACTTTTAAAGCTTTTTTAACTCCTAATGTGAACATTGTATCACAACCCAGCAAAGAGCATAGATGTGCACTGTTACATTCCATTGATTTAGGCCAAAGGAGTTTCTATGGTGAAAAGGAAAAAAAAGATCCCCCCCCCAAGAGAGTCAAATAGCATGAAGAATTGAACATTCTTGTTAAAAACAAAGAAAAAGAGAAGGAGTCATAATTGTCCCTCCACATTTGCACACTTCTGAAACAAAATTTTTCTCAAGGTAAGATTTTTTTAAATTCCACATAATTTTTCTTATAGTTTATGACCGCTTCTAGCATTTTTCTAAGTCATAAATATTCTAGCAAAATGAAAGAATGTCACTTCCGTCATTTCGTAAGTAGGAACTCGGGAGAAGAACTGCTTCTTCTCGTCAATGGCAGTGTCACACAGTACTTTGCATTTCATCTTTGGCACCAGTGAGCTCCCACCTTGGGCAGCCCTGACCCCTCCTGGTTCTAGGAGGAACCATTTAGGCCATGGCCACATTGTTAATGCTTAACCTGCCAGGTAAGCAGGAAATCTCTTTCGAACCAGCTTCCCAAAGTGCAGAGAACCAAATCCCTTGCAGCTGAGCCCACAGAGAGACGCTGGGGAATGACGTATTTAATTTCCTTTTCTTTTTGAACCATTTTTACAACTAGCTCCTTTCCCAGGCAAGGCTAAGTGCCCTGGGAATCATCCTTGTAATGCC
This sequence comes from Papio anubis, assembly GCF_008728515.1. NCBI lineage: Eukaryota > Metazoa > Chordata > Mammalia > Primates > Cercopithecidae > Papio > Papio anubis. The sequence goes on from NC_044980.1 coordinate 13,800,045, forward strand.
AGCTGGGTGCCACAAAGCATTATTAATTGACGGTGGTTCCTTCTCATGCGTGCAGAGGCCACTGGATCTGCTGAACAGTAGGGAGGTCTGTGTGCTTCAGGGCTGCCCTGCGTCCCTGCCTGCCCTGCACGCTCTTTTCCGAGAGCACACCTGCTTCTCTGTAGCCCTGCAAGTCTGGGTGGACAGAGGGACCAGGTCAGAATACTTCATAGGTGTCACTTAGGCTTCATACCACCCCTATATAGGCCAGCTCCCACCAAATTCTAACTTATAGACCCAAAAATGTCTGAGGTTGATTTATTGACTGAGGTCCTACTAGTTGTGATGTGTAAGTGTTCTGTTTATGAATGTTAAGGCTTGCACTTGATTTCATTTTACTAAAATAAGTGGGCCTGGGTGGTTTTTGTTTTTTTTTTTTTCCTTTTCTTTTCTTGGCCTCCATCAGTTTATCCAAGGCACAGCGAGCTCCTTGGTGACACTTCGCCACATCTCAGGCATCCGGGGTGTCTCCCGACCTCCCCACGGGCCACACTCATAGTTCCTTGTCTTGTGCAGTTGTGAATCTATGTCAAAGAAAAGACTGTCCTTAAAATATGAGCTGTGGATCAGCTTGCTGTTTCTTTAGGCTGTTGATTTCTGATGTTTCCATGTAATACTTGTGTGCCTACTGTGTGCCAGGCACTGTGCAGAGCCCTGAAAGTACCTCAGGTCCCAGACAGACGAGGCCCCTGCCTTTCTGGAGCTTATGTTCATTCTCCTGACCCAGTGCCTGGGTTACCTGTGCCCACCTCCCTCAAAGGCCAGCTTCAGTGCCATCTCCTTCAGGGATCCTTCCATGCTTCCTCCTCCTGTTGCACCTTCTTCTCAACCCTAACAGGGTTTGTACCTCGCCTATAGTACAGGATAATTTTGTGATCCAAAAACCACTGTGTGGTGGGTCACATGGGTGAAGAAACCAGGTGTTCCTTATCTCTCTGTCCAGTGAGAAATCCGGGGCTTGGCTCCAAGTCACAGCACAGTAAGTGGCTCTGAAGTCTGCCACCTGCTGTGGGCAGTGCAGGGTTCTGCTAGCAGTTGGTGCTTTAAAAAATATTCGTTGAGGCCAGGCGCGGTGGCTCAAGCCTGTAATCCCAGCACTTTGGGAGGCCGAGACGGGTGGATCACGAGGTCAGGAGATCGAGACCATCCTGGCTAACACAGTGAAACCCTGTCTCTACTAAAAAAAAATACAAAAAACTAGCTGGGCGAGGTGGCAGGCGCCTGTAGTCCCAGCTACTCGGGAGGCTGAGGCAGGAGAATGGCGTGAACCCGGGAGGCGGAGCTTGCAGTGAGCTGAGATCCGGCCACTGCACTCCAGCCTGGGTGACAAGGTGAGACTCCGTCTCAAAAAAAAAAAAAAAAAAAAAAAAATTCGTTGAATAAATTGTCATCTGACATAGATTATCCAAACCCTCCCTTTCTCTTTGTCCTTCCTGAGGGTAGGGACTGTGTCTACCTCATTTGCATTTTATCTTAAGTCAGCACCCGAGAAAGTCCCTGGGAATGAATTTCATTCTTTTCTACCTCTTCTAGACCATACCAAAGGAAAGTGCGACTGATATGGAAATATTTTAGTAACTCTTGTTTAAAAATAGAGTAAATATATGAGAAAATATATATACATATATGTACACAAACATAATACAGACACCCATACAGAGGGGAAAGGGTTATCATTCTTTAACAGGTATCAGTGGGTTCTGAACCAGAGTTTGCCTGTGAGAAAAATCTAGATTTTGAAGAATGAGTGATCCTGCCTAAAACACATCATCTGTTTCTGGAAGATTATACCCTTCACTAATCTGTGTCTTGGTCGAAGGCAGGAACGGGACAGCAGTGAGACAGGCGTGTGCTGTCTAGTCCCAGCGTCAGGAGCACTTGGTGGGAAACCGCTGCCGACTCTGCTCCTGTAATCACAGGGTTCACCTGCAGCAGGGAAGGGCGTCCAGAGCCAGAGAGGCAGTGCAGCCCCTACAGGTATCTGCACAAAGGAGTAGCTTTCAAGATTAGTTTCAGTATATCCATGAGACTTCAGAAGATAGCAAGCACAGGGAATGATCGCCATCGTCGCCGTTCTGCTTTCTAAAGTGGGGCACTTCATTCCATGCCACCGTGGTGGAGCCCCTGAGCCAAGAGCTCGGGAATGGGCCTGGCAGCCTGCACGCTCACTGGTTTGCGAGTTGTACAGTAGACGTCACGCAAGTCCATGGATTGGCTGAGTGTCTCCTGTCACCCAAATTTCAGATTTTTTAATACAAAAATTAGCTGAGTATGGTGGCAGGTGTCTGTAGTTCCAGCTAGTTGGGAGGCTGAGACAGGAGAATCTCTTGAACCCGGGAGGCGGAGAGTGCAGTGAACTGAGATTGTGCCACAGCACTCCAGCCTGGGTGACAGAGCGAGACTCCGTTTGAAAAACAAAACAAAACAAAAAATTTGTTTTTGTTTTTTTTTTTTTGTCTTGAAATGTCATCCACTCCAGATTAACTATGTTTAATTTTTGAGATCCGGTGAGAAGCTGACTTAGATATATTTTCTGTAGAGCGTTTTGGTTATTTGAGGAAGGCTTCTCCTCCTCACGCATTTCTTTCTTTCTTTTTTTTTTTTTTTTTGAGACAGTCTCGCTCTGTCGCCCAGGCTGGAGTGCAGTGGCGCGATCTCCGCTCACTGCAAGCTCCACCTCCTGCGTTCACACCATTCTCCTGCCTCAGCCTCCCCAGCAGCTGGGACTACAGGTGCCGCCACCACGCCCGGCTAATTTTTTGTATTTTTAGTAGAGACGGGGTTTCACCGTAGATGGTCTCAATCTCCTGACCTTGTGATCCGCCCGCCTAGGCCTCCCAAAGTGCTGGGATTACAGGTGTGAGCCACCTCGCCTGGCCCCTCACATTTCTTTTTAAAATGTGGTGGCGTTTTTGTTCATTGTTGCTGATATTTACTTCGGCACATGAGGTAAGTTTGTCAAGGCTGTGAGCAAAGTCCCCATGTACCGCCGTGGCCTGGCCATGAACAGGAAAGAGGCTGCTGCTGGTCAGAGTCTCACCAAGACAAATCACTGTCATTTTATCCATAATAATTACAGAATTCTGCTTTTGTTCACTGGTAGTGAATCAAACTAATGGACTTCTTCGACATGATTAGCTTACAGTAAGGATGTCAGTTGGCATAGCTAAAACTTCTCAAAATTTCCTTTCAATTCATTCTTCTTTCTTGACTTTTGTCAAGAAAATGGGTGAAATGATTTTAAAATCTGTCCTCCAGTGTCCACAGTACCAGTGTCCACAGTATTTTATGTGATGAATGACATCGTAAATCTGGCTGGTAACGATGCTGGTCTTCAGGATTGGTGACATGGGTGATTTTGGAGGGGACAGTGCATCTTGAGAATGATCATCTCTAGCAGAACTCAGGTTTGCTACACAGTTGAGGAGAGAGTGGGTGTAAAGCATCAACCCCTCTCATCTCACGCCCGGTAGGCAAAGCCTGCAGGTGAGGCATCCCAGCCCACTGGCTTCCCTGCAGCCTGCGGGCTAATGGCCTGGTCTCCCCACTGGAGGGTCAATGACACTCCCTCTCCTTCTCCCTGGCAGACTCGCTCTCCGTCTCCAGCAATGACGCCAGTCCACCCGCATCTGTGGCTTCCCTCCAGCCCCACATGATCGGGGCCCAGAGCTCGCCGGGCCCCAAGCGGCCGGGCAACACCCTGCGCAAGTGGCTCACCAGCCCCGTGCGGCGGCTCAGCAGCGGCAAGGCCGACGGGCACGTGAAGAAGCTGGCGCACAAGCACAAGAAGAGCCGCGAGGTCCGCAAGAGCGCTGATGCCGGCTCGCAGAAGGACTCCGACGACAGTGCGGCCACCCCGCAGGACGAGACGGTCGAGGAGGTGAGGCTCTGCCCACTGGATGGGGCCCGCGTGGCGGGGCCCACTGGGCTTTTGCTGCAGGAATAGTTGCTTATCTTACGAATAAACTGGTTTGGTCCTGTTTTCTGCACTTACTCAGAAATTACCATTCAAGTCTCTGCTTAACCGACTGAGATTTAGTGGGGACACCTTGAAAGACAATTGAACTGGCTGTTCCCCAGTAAACACGGTCAGGATCACGTGTGGCTTCTGATAGAAAAAAAAAAAAGACCACCATGCGCCCCAAGCCCAGTCCGCCCCCAGGCCTGGGCCTGGAGGGAGCCCAGACTGTGGCTTCTGGACCCTCTCCTCCTCCCCACTCCACCGTGAGGCAAAGCCAGAGGCTCTGTGTAGTCTGCAGATTTGGGCAGTATCTGAGCTGACCACTGTGGCAGCATTTTGCAGAGAAAACTCAGATTGGAAACTTGGAAGGACTTGTGGAGTTTTTTGCATTTTCTAATTGTTTTTCTCCGATATTTATTATACTTACAGCTTGTCTTGAGTAGAAAATAACCAGTTAATTTACTTTGTTGACCCAGTAATAAACATTGGGTTATTCCCATGTCACCAAAGATAAGTGCATATGGGTCAGCCAGGAATTTTTTTATGTCCTATTGATGGGGGGGGGGGGCCTTTAAATTATATTGCAAGAAACAGAATTCCTTCATGATGCTGGAGATGGCCTTCAGCACTGGTGGTGTCAGTGAGGGGCCCTCAGAGTGTTTAACTTGGATTGACCCCGACTCAAGTCCCACACAGGTTCGAAAAAGAAAAGGCAGAGAATGGGGATGAGATTTGTGTTATTTGATTTATTTGGCAGATAGCTGTTTTCTGCTGTTTTTTTTTTTCCTGGGCCTATTTTTGCCATGAGATTTTATTGCAGTGTGGGGGTGGGGATGTACTATGCATCTGCTTAATAAACCTCTGTCCTCTTAGGAAAACTAAAACTGAAATTTGTTTCTAAAAGTGAGAATAGAGGAAAAGGATACTTAAATCCAGTGCTTAAAATGCATCTTGGATTATATTTTGTATGCCCTTATTATTTCAGTGAATTTTTCTGTAGCAAGATACCCAAAGTAAAATCAGCTAGACCAAAGGAGCTAAACAACATGAGGGCTGTAGCTCAGATTTTTGAACCTTTTTGAAAACTGGCTTCTCAAAGATGAGATGTGTTCAGAGCCTAACAGGTCACATGGGCAGTCCCTTTGTACGACACTTTCAGTGGCCCTTCTGTCATCTAAGTTGACAAGCAAGGCATTTGGGTTGCAGGAAGAGAGGAAAAGTTACCCTCAAGGTCATTTGTTCCTGATTTCTGCCATCCCAGTCCCTGTCCCCACCTTGCTTCTCCAAGTAACCCTTGGTCCATGTTTGTGAATTGGCCTGGAATATAATGAGCAAATCTTGATTGGATTTCAGAGAGGCCGGAACGAGGGCCTGAGCAGCGGTACTCTCTCCAAATCCTCCTCCTCGGGGATGCAGAGCTGTGGAGAAGAGGAAGGCGAAGAGGGGGCCGATGCCGTGCCCCTGCCGCCACCCATGGCCATCCAGCAGCACAGCCTCCTCCAGCCGGACTCACAGGATGACAAGGTAAAGGGGGACGAGGGCTGGGGGATCCATCCCTGCCGTGCCGGGGCAGGGCACACTCAGTGGCTGCTCCACCCCAGCCTCATTTCAGGCGACAGGAGGCCCCAAGGTGTGGAAAAGGGCAATGCAGTGCTCTTTCAGGCAGTGTCAACCTGGTTGTACCCCAAAAATATGAGTAACAAAGCCATTTGGAAGAGCAGTAGGCCGGGGGGTGCAGTTTTTCCTACACATGTGACTGAGTGCATTTTTAACGATGCTTCAGTAATTGCTGCTTTTAAAGTTTCCTAATGTATTGACTAGAATCCCTGAGAGAACAATCAGACATATCCCATGCAGGTCTGCCCGAAGGCATCACTAAATGAGGAGTTGGCCGTCTCCCCTCTGTGAGGTTTTTGCATGCAGGTTTCTGGTTTAGGATGAGGTTGCATCACTGTCCAGTTGCTTTTTCCAACATGCCAGACATTAGTTTGTAGGATCCCTATGCTAGAGTGTAGGCATAGTTGTCAAAGTGTGGGAATCAGTTGAAACCTCTTTGGCTCTACGCGGTGGCTTTAAGCCACGAAAGTCATTTGTTGTCTTGAGTTCTCACATAATCTAAAATTATTTTGTCAACCCAGTTGTAGAGCCCTAAAAAATGAAATAGCAGAAAGGAAACCTGCTCAATGTGGCTTGCACATCCTCTAGCATTCTGGCCCCATTGTGCCCCTCAAAATTGTCAGGTGTTGAAAAACATGCTATGAAGTCATTACTGGTGATGCTTTTTTTTTGGCAGTAACTGAGTTTTCTGAATAAAACAGATAACATTATCAACATTTTTTCCCCATGCTTCCCTTTTTCCTTCCCTGACTCCCTTGTCAGTACTTGCACAGTCACTTGCCGGATTAATCACCCTCTATTTTACGACCTGGGATTGGCCTCAGCCAGTGCTTGGCAGCTGTGAGGCCAAGTCAAATCATGCATTCCTCTTAACCCAGGGCAGACCTGTCCACCGCCCCTTGTTGGTGGAAAGCTACTCCCTCCTCCCTTTTTAACACGAGGCTCACACACTGTAAAGGTGCCGTGGGGCCTGCAACAATGGCTGTGAGCTGCAGGACTGAGCACAGGTTGGAGTCCTGGAGTTTTGTGTGCATCTGAGGTTCAGGCTCCCGCCGTGTGTGGGGGAGAAGGAACAGGGAGCCTGAGGTGAGAGGACCACGGCCCCCCACCCCACCCAGTGCACAGGATACCTGGCTAGGACATAGGGCTGTGTGGTTTCTGTGACATTTCCTAAGCTATTTTGTAATATGCTCAGCCATGCCTTTTTGAAAAGCAGAAAACTGGCATTTCTTAAATATGGGTGGTTATCCAAACATTGAGGGGCTGGACCTTGTCGACTTATTCACCCAATAAGGGAGCATTTTTCTCCGTTTTAAGAGTGACCTGCACTGTATTCTTCCATTTGCTAGAATCATTTATTGGTTACTATGTTACCTCGTTGAGTATTATCAGTAGCAGTTCTTCATTTACAAAAATCTGTAGTGATTTTCCCACACAGTATATAATCTTGTGACTAATTTTTTGTTTTGTTCTGTTTTCTCTTTGTGTAAACTTTCACTGCAGCATTATGTTGATTTGTGTTCCATGTCTGTTTTGGCTCAATTTCCTTACCTTTCCGTCTGAATTTTTTTCTTTCTTTTCTTCACCCCATATTCCAAATGTCATTAGACCAAACCAACATTTGTTTTGCAAAGTGCATATTTTGACCCACACGTGTAAAAGCCTTGTTGTGAGTGTATGAGCCTGTATCTGTCTGCTGTGAGACACGCATGGCCAGGACAGCCCGCTGTGGGTCGCATGCCTCGCCGCTGTCCTTAATATGAAGCAAGGTTCATATTACGCCCCTTCTAGTTCCCAGTTAATTAACGGCTCAAGTAATCTGCAAACACATCGTGTTTGCTAATTACTGAAACTCGAACTTAGTAGCCCCTCCCCCAGATTTCCTGTCAACCCCTTTATGCCCTCGATTCTAGCCATAAGTGGCATCTGATAGCTTGTGAGGCCTCAGCTCTTCTGTACTCTGCACTAATCATGGGGAAGTGGATGGCACAGAAAATGGTGAGCTCGTCCCCCTCGTTCCCTGTCTGGTCACCGCACCCCGCTCCTTTCCTCTTCCTCGTTTCTTTTTTTCTTAATCCCATAAACACAGTAAAGCCATTTTTAGTATCCTGTTTTGTTTCCTGATTATTCCAGGGTTCTCTCACTAGACCTAAGCCTCTCATTCTGCTGTAGGTCAGATTCTCTATTCCTTCTCCCTAGCCTAGAACCTTGCCAGCAGTTGCGAAAGTTACAGTTAGAACGTTCCCTTGCCCAGTCACCTCTTTGAAAACAAACACTACAATGTTACATGACTGCGATTAAAATCAGACACTGTCTGCTTTCCACATGTATCTCAGACAGGTTTTATTTAATGTTTCTTGTCAGAATATTGTAAATTCAAAAGGATGACTCTAAATAAATGCAAACAAAGACAAACTTGTGGTCTTTTTGTCTGTAATTACTTTAAAAAGAGATGGAGCTTGCAGGGAAATTTACTGTCTGACCAGTTACTAATGTGAGCCTTTCCCCCACCCCGCCTTTTCTTAATTTCTTCCATAGGCCTCTTCTCGGTTATTAGTCCGCCCCACCAGCTCCGAAACCCCAAGTGCAGCCGAGCTCGTCAGTGCAATTGAGGAACTCGTGAAAAGCAAGATGGTGAGGCCTCCCAGACAAAGTCTGACTTTTGGAAGCTACTATGTGTTGCTGCTTGCAAATGGATTTGCCCTTGTCCTTGTATTTCTCTGGGCTGCAGAATGTGGCTGTGGCTTATTGCACATCTCAGGAGTCCCCATGACCACCCTCGGGTTCACTGATTTGAAGGACTCAGAAAACTCAGGAAAGCCATTATTCCCACATTTGCAGTGTATTCCCATGAAAGGGCACAGATCAAAATAGGCAAGGGAAGAGCTGCATAGGTCAGGTCTCAGGGAGTGCCAGGTTCAGGCTGCCAACTGGGCTCTCCCAGTGGAATCGGGCAGACGGAGGATTGCCAACCACAGCAGCTAACCCAAGCCTTGGTGTTGAGCGTCTGCTTGGGCTCAGACACACATGGCTGACTGCTCTGTGTGGCTGACCTGAGTAGTCTCCTGCCCCTCCAAAGATCAAGACACTGTCACATTGCTAGCATAGACTATTTGCCTTGGTCCCAGGCCCCCACATAAACAGACATTCTCACCAAGCAGAACATTCCAAAGACTTACAAGTTCCCTCATAGAAAATGGGGGCAAGCCTCACTGCACACACCCTGCCTGCAGTCACTGCAAATGTGGTCAGCTCCAGTCTGTCTGAAGATGTACCAGGGTCAGTGGTACCCACAATTAGACTCTCAGTTTTGTTTTGCAACCCCCGAGACCTTTCATTTGGGTTTACAATGTGTACGAGAGAAGGGTTGGCATTATTATATAAGGGCTGTATTTTCTCAGTGATCTCTTTGTTGCCAGTTGGCCAATGTGAGTTCATTTGATAAAGGCCCCAAATTAAATGTTGGTTCTTTGAAGTAAGACAGGCATGTTTTGCTTCTAACTGATTCAAATCAATTAATTTCTGTTTTTTTAGTTTTCCTGACTGGGAAGTGGGAAAACCACCAATGGTAACAACTTTTTAGACTGGTATATCCTACTATCCCTATGAAGACAACATCTTTTAAAAGCAACTCCTCCCAAAGTAAAAGCCCTCAGTCTGTCTCAGCAATCCATTCTCCAGAGGTTACCACTGCGAAGAGTTCGATACGTTTCCCTCCAGACGTTTTCCTTGCTGGTGCAAACATATATATGTGCATGCATTTTCTTTCCAGATGGGTTCGTTCAATTTTTAAGATTCTAATGATTAACACATCTTGAGGATCTTCTCACATCAGTCCATACAGATTACCTCTTTCCTTTATTTAATAACTGTGTAGTATTCCTTTACATGAATTCTATGATAATAATACCACTGAGAGCTTATTCTAAGCCAGGCGCTGTTCTAAGTGCTGAGCATGTATTAATTTATATACTTCCCACAACAACCCTATAATGTTTTTATGCATTATTGTTATCCCATTTTACAGATAAGGAAATTGAGGCACACAGAACATTAAAAAAACTTGACTAGCCACTAAGGGTCAGAGACATGATTATGCTATAATTTATTTAAATATATTCCTAATATTTATTTGTTTCCCATATTTCTCTAAATATCCGTTACGTGTTTGTGATTATATTTGTAAGGTGAATTTGCAACACTGGAATTGCTGAATCAGAGTATACTTCTTTAAAGTTAGAAGTTTCTCTTCCTGCATTTAAATGCGTTAACTAGGTACCAAATATATCATTCCCATTTCTTCTTTCATCCACAGACAGCCTCTCATGAAACTGGTTGACTGAGTCAAATGGGAATTATATAAAGAAAAATTGGGACTGACTTGCCACCCTGCCATAGCTAGAAATTTCTCCCCAGGTAATCGTGTGGTGTTCCGGAAAAGACCCAGTGAGCTTTGAAATTGGACAGGAAGCTTGCTAGGGCGTGGTGGGTAACTCACGAATTCGGACTCCACTGGTAAAGATTTTGGAATCAGGCTGGGTATGGTGGTTCGTGCCTGTAATCCTAGCACTTTGAGAGGCCAAGGCAAGCAGATTGCTTGAGCCCAGGAGTTCGAGACCAGCCTGGGAAACACAGCGAGACCGCATCTCTACAAAAAGATGCAGAAATCAGCTGGGTGTGGTAGCATGCACCCGTAGTCCCAGCTATCAGGAGGCTGAGGTGGAAGGATCACCGGAGCCCAGGAGGTTAAGACTGCGGTGAGCTGAGATTGTACCATGGCACTCCAGCCTGAGTGACAGAGTGAGACCCTATCTCAAAAAAAGAAAAAGAAAAAGAAAGGAGCTTAGAACCATGCCAGTATGGACTGAGTTCAGCTACATCCTTGGTATCTCTTTAAAAGAGAAGTTGATAAAACTGTCTAAATGAAGGGTGCTTAAATTGTATCCAGTGAGTTTTTAAGCATCCTTAAACTTTTTTTAAAAAGCCATTTATACACATCAGTTAAATGACCATTAAAATCATTCTTACCAAATAGCTGAAATGGTTTCCCAGGGAATGCTGTGAGGCAAATCTGGCCACAGAGCTGCAGGTGTTTAAATTGTATTGCATTTTATATGGTCTGTGATTCATTTGTAATTAATTCACATGGCCTTCCAAATGGAGAGGTAGTCTGTGGCATGGTCAGTTTTGACTCTGACTAGCTTAATCTCCTTTTCCAATTCTGAGGAATTAAACTTTCTCAGTTTACTCAGTGAAACTGAGTTATTTCTGCTCACTTTAGTGGGCATAAAGCTGTTGGCATAGGAAAGGCATAGGTTTTGGAATCAGATAGACTTGGGTTCACAGTCTCCTTATGGTGAGTTCCACCGGGCAAGTGCTTCAGCCTCGGAGACTGTCTTTCAGCTACACGTGGGAGCTTGCACCCAGGTTCCATCCACAGGGGGGTTCACTGGTGCCTTCCCCTCCTTTTGAAGAACCATGTTTGTACTTTATGTGATACATTCATCCCATCTTCAGTGGGCCAGGGAATGCTATCTAAATTCTCCCCTCTTTTTCTGGTTCAAGAGAAGCATCAACCTGTGTTGGTTTCCTGTCACTAATGCTCTAATGTCAAATGGGAACTACTTTTTGTCAGAAAACACTAATGCATCATTGTAATATCCTCAACTTACACTGACTCCACAGTAGATCCTTAAGCATCCACATGTGTTTTCTTGTGGGTGATTTCTGAGGCTGTCGCACATTCATAATTGGATTTGAACAGTGCATTGTTTATTCATCAGAAGCTGCGTATGTCTTTATTGGGTTAGGGAGGAGAAGAGAAAAGGTGTTCAGCTGTTACACAGTATGATGTTTAAGGAACTGAACCTACCTAAACCTAAAACCTGAGGATTTAACTCAAAAAATAAAAGCCACCCTGAAAAGTGTTGCCTGGGATTCACTCTTCTGGCTTACCTCCACATTCTTGACCAAGCTGGTTATTTTAAAGGTTGTGCATTTTTCTTGCATGTGGGCAATAGAGTAATAGTTCCCTGCTGCCACAGTGACTGTGTGAACTTGACTTTGGGATTTTCTTCTCTTCACTAATCAAAATATAAAGGGAGATACAAGAAAGAATAAAAATAAATGAAATCACATCTAACGCAAGATGTTAGAAAAACAACAAATTAAACCAAAGAAAAGCAGAAGGAATGAATTTATAGAGATAAAAGCCGAAATTAATGAGCTGGAAAATGGTAGCATAATAAAACCAAAAATTTGTTCTTTAAATATAGACATTAGGTAACCATGTCAAGAAAATAGAAAACACAAATTCCCAAAATTAAGAAATTGTAAGAGAGGAGAAAACTGAGGAAATTCAAATAATCATAAGACGTTATTTTGTTCATCTCTTTGGTAATAAATTTAAAATGAAACCTGAATGAAATGGGCAGTTTTCTAAGGAAATATAATTTATCAAAATTAATCTCATAAGAGGTAGAATATTTCTGTAGACCCATCTTCATGTAAGAAAGAGAGGAAGTTGACAAGGACACAAAAAACAACCAAACCCAGAGAGTTTCACAAATAATTCATCCAAAATCTGTAAAGTCTCAGTGGTTGCAGTTTTGAGACAGCCTTCTGCTGGTGACAGCCTTCTCACTCACTTTTGTGGAAGAGGCAAATGGGCCTCATGAAGGCGACAAGGATGTCTAGCCACGACTGCACCTCTTCAGGGTGTGGGCACCCTCTCGGCAGCCCGTCTTGTCAGGAAGGATCAGATCTAGGACAGGCAGTCGAGGGGCCTGGAGACTCCTTTGTTGCAGGTCAAGAAAACCGGAAGACAGGTCCCCACGGACACTGATGAAGTCCGTGACCTTACCTCCCTGCCCTCTGCAGCATCAGGGGCATCTGGAGCCTTTCTCTTTATTTTCTTTTTTTTTTTTCTCACTGTTCGAATGAACAGAATTCAATCTAACAGGCTTCAGCTGTCCGGGTGGGGGGTGGGGGGTACAGAACATTCTCCCCTCGCTCTCAAAAACAGATATGATCTGATGAGCGTGAAGCAAGCTCCACTACTCACAGCAAAACGTTTGCTTCCAGTAAAGCTCAATGGCTATTTATTTAAAAGAGTGCATTTGTTTTTCAGATCAAACTCTGTTCCTTAACTCACTTAATGTCCTGTTTTTTCAAAAGTAAGATCAGCAGTTGGTGTGTTTTTTATAGCTCCAAGGGTTTTAACAAGATTGCGTGTACAGTACATACTTTGTGTCCTCAAAGCTCTGCTTAACGATGAAGTCAGACTCAGTCTGTGAAGAGGAAAAAATGGAACAAGTATTAGAGATTTTAGTTTATTAATATCAAATGTTTTAAGTGAGGTATTGTTTTCTCATTTTGTATTGTGCTGTTCAAACGAAGAATAAATTCATCACAATTTTTTCCAGTTCAATCATATCTATATATCCAGTTTGTTGCTTTGGGAATGTTAAAAGAACTATGACTCTTAGGTATTCTGTGAATCCAGGTAAAACAACAAGATTAATATGTACCAAATTAAAAGCAATGAGTCACCAGTCATTGTCACATTAATCCAAGGAGAGAAGTCACCAATATTCAACTTACAGATTTGTTGAACACTTGCAAAGATTTGCATGAGGTTCCACCAGGGATACAGCAATAAAAACAATCACCTGTAGAAACCAGAAGCTAGTGGGGGAAAGAATGTATTGCAGAAGTAATTAAGACCAGCATGATTACTATTTTGTATAGAGGGACAGAATGCAAGTTGCTAGATGGAGATTAATTTTACCTGGGTGATCTGTAGGCATTGAAGTATGAGTCAAAACTATAATAGGATAATCAGGAAACGAACCAAGTTTGTTTGAACTATAGATTGCTGATAGTCCACCAACAGGGAATGCAGGCACCATGTCCATGAGCCACACTGGCCTGACCGACACGCATCCCAACGGCTCATTTGGCAGGAATATAACCAGTAAGAACATTGCTAGATATTAAATATGTGTGATATATCCAGAAATGAGTGCAGCACTCTGATGTAAGCAAGTATAACTTTTCTACTTATTTGGTAACGAGAAATAGAATATATTAATGTATGTAAATTCACTATCCTTTTCATTCTAACTTGCCTCTTTTGTCCACCTCCTTTGACGCTATTTTTTGGTTAATAGTTGGGTTTTTTGTGTTATTAAATACTATAATTTCATAAGCATAAAGATTTTATAATTTCACAAATACATTTTCTGTATTTTCTTGTCTTAGTTTCAGCCAATCATGGGCTGTAGGCAGTAAGTGTTGTTGCTTATCTCAATGTCTTCCAGGCACTGGAGGATCGTCCTAGCTCACTCCTTGTTGACCAGGGAGATAGTAGCAGCCCTTCCTTCAACCCTTCGGATAATTCCCTTCTCTCTTCCTCCTCGCCCATTGATGAGATGGAAGAAAGGAAATCCAGCTCTTTGAAGAGAAGACAGTAAGACAGAAATGTTTTCATTCTTATTGTTCTCTGGGTTCCCTCCTGTCTTTGTTGCCTTCAAAAATGTGACTGAGATTCAGCTCTGAATTACCGAGATGAGGAGCTCCATGGCCTCTCATTGAGTGATTGTACGTATGTAAGACTTAGGACCTAATAAGGGCACAGTATTCCATAGCCGCAGTTTCTTGTTTTATTTGTATATGATACTTCATAAGTAAAAATGATGCAAGATAAAAATGTCTTCTGCCACGTCTGGCGAGAAACTCCTAGACTTTTTATTGTACCTGTGATTGTGAAAGAAAAAGTCTTGTAAAATTAGAACCAATCCCAAAAACTTGAATATTCTTCAAATATACTTTACTGGTAAGTGTTTCTCAATTCCAGTAAAGCAGCATATGGTGAAAAGAGTCCTGAAAAATGTTACAAAAGGTTTAAACTTGCCTTTGGAGAAGAAAAAAAAACGTAAGCTACAAAACGGCAGAGACTGTGTATGTCTTCTTTAGCACTGTATCCCAGCACCTCCGATGCTGCTGGACACGTGAGAGGTGCCAGGTTGATGCTGATTGAATGAATGACTGAACAACATGTGAATGAACCTTTTCAGGCCAATTGAGGTTGTTTGCTATGCTGATCAAATGATTGTCTTCTATTATCTGAGTGGCCTTAAACGGTTACTGAATGTTACAAACAGAAATACTTGTGAGTGATGTGATTAGACCCAAGGCTTTAAACATCTGAATTAAAAGTTTTTCTTGTATAGCCAGTGAAGGTTAAAATGACTTAATCATATTTTTTAAAGCCACCTCCTTTACTGTCATGGCTTTGTCATAAAGTTGTGTCTAAGCTTCTTTGTTGTCCCTGTATGTGATCGGAATCCAGAAGGGTGAATTCACCCGGATTGCCCTCATGCACTGTGCCTAAGTGTCTTTTGACCTCCAGCGCTCTTGGGGGTCAACCACTGGAACCCTGTAAGTGATTTGGGAACCTCCAGAATTTAACACCCAAATGTACAAATTTGATACATTACTATTCAGTCCCGGAAGGAGTCTGCCTTGACCAGGAGCAGAGGTACAAAAAAATTCACTTAGAAAACAGAGTTTGCGGCCGGGCGCAGTGGCTCACGCCTGTAATCTCAGCACTTTGGGAGGCCGAGGCGGGCAGATCACGAGGTCAGGAGATCGAGACCATCCTGGCTAACACAGTGAAACCCCATCTCTACTAAAGAATACAAAAAATTAGCCGGGCGTAGTGGCGAGCGCCTATAGTCCCAGCTGCTCGGGAGGCTGAGGCAGGAGAATGGCGTGAACCCAGGAGGTGGAGGTTGCAGTGAGCTGAGATTGTGCCACTGCACCCCAGCCTGGGTGACAGACCAAGACTCCGTCTCAAAAAAAAAAAAAAAAAAGAAAACAGAGTTTGCATGATAAATTCTATCTTTCTCTCTCCAGCTACGTTTTGCAAGAATTGGTGGAGACAGAGCGTGACTATGTGCGGGACCTTGGCTATGTGGTTGAGGTGTGTATTGCCAGAAATTTAGTAACTTTGTATCAGCCCCAGGAGTTGTCCAAAGTAGTATCGGGTTAGACAGTTGAACACCTCTCAAATTAAAAACGTTTTTGACCCAAAATAAAAAATGACCAACAAAGTATTTCCAAAAAATTAAATTTAGCCAATTATCTTTACCATCTGTATTCAGTTGTAAATGTTTCTTTTTCACATAGTGTATCTTGACATAATCTTTTTAACAATTAAAATGTATAATTATTATAAATAATAATATTATTAAATGATACTAAGTAAGTATATTATACTTAGTAGATAGGAATCTTGCCTTAATTATTTCACAAGAGTGTGGGTATCACTACAGAAATGGAAACCTTACTGGTTGAAAAAGTCAGTGTGGCCCAGCTGTGGGTTTGGTTCCATCCTGAATCCACCCAGGTTCAGAGCTTGGACTGTGGCTGCAGCAGGTCATTTACTGATAGTTTTGTGCAGAATACATTGCTGTTTCCATCGACCAGAAGTTGCCAAACACTGTAGCCATAGCAAACCACTGCGTTTTGTACTGGATCGAGAGCCATCTCTAGGCTAGTCCCTGCCAGTCAATTTGGAGATTAGTCAGATTAAGAAACTCAACTCATCAAAAAGCTATTTTTGTAGTATTAAATTTTATGTTTACTCTTTCACCTTTGCAAATTTGTATAGGACAATACTTTTTGGTTACACACCCCATTAAAAGTACCAGCTATTACAGTTAATTGCATAACACAAAAGATTTAACATGCTTGATTTGTCTGCAGTCATTGTTAACAGTGAGATAAGCAACATGAGTACTTAAGAGGTTCTGTACGGACTCAATTAAATAGAAATTTTAAGCCACATTTTAGCAGCGTATTCAATCCGCTGTTGTTTAAAAATCAATTTATAAAAATATTGTTAAACCTTTATTTAACAGATTACACAAATAATCCAAAAAGAAAAGAAAATCTTTGTTTCTAAGAGATAAATGCTGAAAACAGGAGATACAATTCTGACCAAATATTTAATATTTACAAACTATTTTAATGAAACCATTTACATTTATGTAAACTTCTTTAATTCCTTAGAAGAATTTTGATCTGTGAGTGCTGAACAGTCCAGGGAAAGAAAATTACAGCAATGAATATAATGAGTATATTCCAAGTATCAGTTATAGATACTTTTCATATGGGGTTTTTTGTTTGTTTTAGATAAAGAGCTGGTTACAAGACAGTGCATGCGTCGGTTTTGCCTTCTGTGACTATTAATCAGTAAGCCGCTGATTGATTCAGACATATTCCATGAAATACACTTATCATAACTGTTTAATTGTAGGGCTACATGGCACTTATGAAAGAAGATGGTGTTCCTGATGACATGAAAGGAAAAGACAAAATTGTGTTTGGCAACATCCATCAGATTTACGACTGGCACAGAGAGTACGTAAAGATACATTGTGCCCGATGGTATGCGAAGCACCTGCACTTGCTAAACTGAGGCAGGCCAGGCCAAAGGAAATTTGTTCTGTTCATTTTATTACCTGCGTAGCCTCCTGGAGGGAGCTGGTGCAAAGGAGATATTGATGTACCCAGGAATTCTGCAGTAGCATTTGGTGGCAAGGAGAGAATCTCGTCTCTTGTTCGTGCTGGTCCATGTCGAGAGTCTGTGGAAGGAATTAGCTGGAAGCACCAGCGTGGAGCCAGCTGCCAGAGCTGCTGGCCTGGTCCTGACCTTGAGCCCTCAGCCTCCCTACTGTACACTTCCATGCTTCATCTGCACACCCACATTATAATGTTACCAACCTTGTGGGTTTTTTATGAAGAGTGACTGACTTAATACTTTTACAAAGCGCTTAGAACAACATCTGCGTAGAATAAGCCTTAATAAGTATTTCTAACTAGAACTGCAGCCATCTTTAGAATAAATACAAGTTATCATTAGAGGACCTTGAAGACACTCATTTGTCCAATTATTTTATGTTATTTTTATTTTTTAGAGACAGAGTCTCGCTCTGTCACCAAACTGGAGTGTAATAGTATGATCATAGTTCACTGCAGCCTTGAACTCCTGGATTCAGGTGACCCTCCCACCTCAGCATCTCTCAGCATCTGTAGTAGCTGGGGCTACCGGCACGCAGCACCATGCACATCTAACTTTTTTATTTTTCGTAGAGACACAGGGTCTTACTGTGTTGCTTAAGGTGGTCTTGAACTCCTGGGCTCAAGCAGTCTTCCCACCTCAGCCTCCCAAAGTGCTGAGATTACAGCATGAGCCACCACACCTGGCCCAACTCAATCTTTTTTTTTTTTTTTTTTTTTTTTTTTGAGACGGAGTCTCGCTCTGTAGTCCAGGCTGGAGTGCAGTGGCCGGATCTCAGCTCACTGCAAGCTCCGCCTCCCGGGTTCACGCCATTCTCCTGCCTCAGCCTCCCGAGTAGCTGGGACTACAGGCGCCCGCCACCTCGCCCAGCTAGTTTTTTGTATTTTTTGGTAGAGACGGGGTTTCACCGTGTTAGCCAGGATGGTCTCGATCTCCTGACCTCATGATCCGCCCGTCTCGGCCTCCCAAAGTGCTGGGATTACAGGCTTGAGCCACCGTACCCGGCCTCAACTCAATCTTTAATGGAAAAAGTAGACATGATTAACCATGAAATTCGACTCTGATACCACTACGTTCCCCACATGTATCCTTATCAGGAGGCGATCCATCTGGGGACTGGTGCTACGTAGCTCACCTTGGCTACCAGAGCTTGTCAACTTACCTGTCCCTTTAGGTCACTTTGCTTATAACTTTAAAAATCCTTCATCATCTGAGGATTGCTTAATGCTGGCCACTGGTCTTCCAGTGGAATGTTCCAGGTGCACTGTCTGCTCTGGTTACCTGGCAGGGCCTTCTGCTCTCCTGTCTTGATGCAGCTGCTCCTCCCTCTGTACAGGGTGGAGCACAATGTCATCACCTCCAAAGCTCTGGCCTCTCTCTGAAGCTGAGCTCCAATACTTGCTTCTCCATTAGGCCTGGGTGTTCCCAGTCAGACTCCTTCTCTTCTGCAGAAGCAGATGGGACTATGCTCTTTTAAACTATGAAATACTGGACAGATATAAGGAGGAACTGCCATGGCATGTATCAAGTAGTGTTGTTATTTCTGTACTTCTCCCTCATAATAGATTGTAAAACCTTTGAACCCAGGTCAGAGAGGTCTTTATTTTCATATCCCCTGTGATGTATAATTTATTTGGATTTACAGATAAATGATTGGTGAACTTTAGAAACAGCACTCCAGTTTATAGCTCTGTGCTGTAGACTTACTGAAAGTCTACAGTGAAACCAGTTCAAAAAGGGATATTTTGTATTATGATTTAGTCTCCTACTTCCAAGGCTGGTTTTTAACGCTGTGAAGGGAAGCTGAAAATGACAGTGTTTCTGGGATGTCCAGACAGAGAAACTGCGTCCAGAGATGCTATCCACCACAGCAGGGATAGTAAATCCCTTAGTACAACATTAATTGTCATGGTGGTTTGGGGGTTAATGTAATACCAAATATTAACATAAATAAAAATATATTTAAGTGATAACTAAGGTGGACATATATCTTAAAAGACACCTACAGCCCAGAAAACAATGAACATTGTTGACCTACAGCTATGTGGTCACTGTGATGATACCTAATTTTAATCTTAAAGGGAGCTGATATTTATAACCTAGAAGTGGATTTTGATAACATTTGAGAAAGCTTCATAAAGCTGACACAGGTAACATATTTAGTTTTGTGTATCTGCTGTCCAATTTGAGTCTCTAAAAATTATCTTAGAATGAATACGAAGTTCACAGGTATGAAGACCAAGTTTTCAGAAATAAAAAATGTCCAAGTACTTTGAAGCATCTATTTTTCACTGATTATTCAGCCGAGGATATTAGCACTTGTGTCCTTGAACAGAGATGAGAATGTTTGTTGTCCAAAGACCAGGAAGGTTACCAGCCAAGGGATGCACAGTCGTGCCTCATCTCCTGTGACTTTGTATTCCTTTAGGCTTTGTAGCTTAACAAAAGGTTTTCCTTGTACTTGTTAAGTTTCCGTGTATTTGTTAAATATATGCTTCACACTTCGCAGTTGCTCATATCAAAACAGACTATTGAAAATGTAAACCTGGCCAGGCACAGTGGCTCATGCCTGTAATCCCAGCACGTTGGGAGGCCAAGGCAAGTGGATCACTTGAGGTCAGGAGTTCGAGACCAGCCTGGCCAACATGGTGAAACCCCGTCTCTACTAAAAATGCGAAAAAATTAGCCAGGCATAGTGGTGCATGCCTGTAACCCCAGCTACTTGGGAGACTGAGGCAGGAGAATCGCTTGAACCCAGGAGGCGGAGGTTGCAGTGAACCAAGATCACACCACTGCACTCCAGCCTGGGTGATAGAGTGATACTCTCAAAAAAAAAAAAAAAAGAAAAAGAAAAAATGTAAACCTAAATCTAAAGTTAGAAGGCCACACTGGAAATAGTTCTAATATTTTCTCCTTTCTTTTCAGCTTTTTTTTAGGAGAGTTAGAGAAGTGCCTTGAAGATCCAGAAAAACTAGGATCCCTTTTTGTTAAACACGTAAGTATAATAGCATTGCTTATATCCTGTTCTGATGGTGTCATCTTTAGTCATTGGTTTGTCGAATTAAAGGAGAACTCACTTATACTTTACATGAGTGCGGATGTTTAAGATAAAATCAAACCGCATGGTGTTAGTGAGTTGGAATTAAAATCCCTTCTTCAACATGAGTTACCTTCTTTTCCCAGTCACCTGGCTGCAGCTGGCTATTTGGCTAGCAGCAGCACAGGTTGGTGAGAAAGGACCAGAGCCAGGCCTGAACAGTATCATTTGGGGTGTCTGAGCAGGCAGGTATTGTTGAGTGGAGATGTAACTGTACCTGCAGTGTGTTTAACGTAACAGCCACATAGTGTGTATATCTAAAATAAGTGTATTAACATTAAAGTTTTTTGTTCTTGGGAAAAATCACGATATATTTTTAGATTTAGTGACAGGAGTTTTTGCATTTTTGCCAGTCTCTTTAATGTCTTGCTGAATAAAAGACAGCTGGATTTTTATATCTGCTTCTGCATCTAACTCATTGCTATGTTTTTTGGTTCAAGTATCCAAACAAATCCATCCTTACACACATATAGTTAGAAAAGGATGAGTATTTTAATAGCCTGTTCAGATAATTATATAGTTTTCTTAGATGCTACCCCAAAACTTGACAATTGATCATTTCTTAAAGGTTAGTTGCAATATGGAATCTGAAAACCTACCCATGAACTTCTCCCTTGCTGTGACATTAAATACATGTTAATTAAATACATTTAATGTTTCTATTGGGCTTCGAGGCTCCTGCAGCCATGCAGGGTCCTGTGACATCAGGCATCAGTCCACTGGAAGATCCCAGCTCACAGACTTAGGCAGATCTTCCAGAGGTTGACACATTTCATTACACAGTCTCCAAAATTCCAGTTCTTTACCTTTACCACCCATCTCTTTGAAGGCTTTAAGTGTGAAGTTCAGAGTGGCAGATATATATTTCCCAAAATTTTAATTTTTTGCTTGAAAGCTGTAATTTTCACTAACAAACACTGCCAGTTGTTTGCCTTGAAATGACAGGCTTATTTTGTTCATGTTCAAGAAAATGAACAGATACCCAAGAGTAAATAATTATAGTTTGTGTCAATCATTCTTCCAAGTAAAAATGGTGGTCCATTAAAAAAAGTGGTTAGTTCCACTCACAACTCAGTTACATAAGTGCTTTTTCTTGAGACATTTATCGAGTGCAATTCAAGTGTTGTGTGGACATCATCTTGTCACAAGAATGTTAAAAAGGTATATACTCCCCGGTTGAGTTTTAATAAAAAGAATAATGTTTACTCATCCAGGACATTCTTAAGTGAAGCTATTTTTTTTTTTTACTATAAATTTGTGGCAGTGAACAGTTTTTGCCAAGGTGCCAGCAATTTCACCCACCATTGGTTTTGCACATCAGCACAGATGTCAGCACAATGGAAAGGACAACTGACATCTTAGTGGTGTTTAGAAAATAGTTCTGACCTAATGGCGCCACAGAAAGACCTCAGGGGGCACTGGAGGTCTGCACACTCTACTTTGAGGATCACTGATTTATGGAAAGGCTCATTGTCTACATTTTTTTTCCCTCTGCCTTTATGATTTGAGATTAAAGAGCTTTTTCTTCTCTACTAAAACCAACCAGGCTTACTAGGACTGTTGGCAGGGTTTGGAGTGATGGCAGTAATTCTTTGTTTAATATTAAGAAGGGTGTTTCTGGCCGGGTGCAGTGGCTCACGCCTGTAATTCCAGCTCTTTGGGAAGCCGAGGCGGGCGGATCACGAGGTCAGGAGATCGAGACCATCCTGGCTAACACGGTGAAACCCCGTCTCTACTAAAAAAGACAAAAAAATTAGCTGGGTGTGGTGACGGGCGCCTGTAGTCCCAGCTACTCAGGAGGCTGAGGCAGGAGAATGGGATGAACCCGGGAGGCGGAGCTTGCAGTGAGCCGAGATGGCGTCACTGCACTCCAGCCTGGGCAACACAGCCAGACTCCGTCTCAAAAAAAAAAAAAAAAAGAAGGGTGTTTCAGCCAGGTGCAGTGGCTCATGCCTATAATCCCAACACTTTGGGCGGCCAAGGCAGGAGGGTTGCCTGAGGCTAGGAGTTTTGAGACCAGGCTGGGCAAAAAAGCAAGACTCCATCCCTACCAAAAAAAAATTAAAAATTTAGCCGGGCATGGTGACACACATCTGTAATCCTAGCTACTCAGAGGCTGAGGTGGGCGGATGGCTTGAGCCCGGGAGTTTAAGGCTTCAATGAGCCATGATTACACCACTGCCCTCCTGCCTGGACAACAGAGTGAGACACTGTCTCCTAAAAAAAACAAAAAAACAAAAAAAAAAAAACAGTGTTCTTTTGCTACCTCTGGTATTTGTTGGTATTTGGTACTGTAAAGTGAAGGGTATGGTGTGTGGGGAGTGATGGGGAAGGACTGGTTGTGGAGCTCCACCATAGAATGCTGATCTACATCATGAATCTGGAGTTTACTCCCAAGAGCCTTAGCCATGCAACTTGGTTTTAAGATGATTCCCTTTATGGATGTGCTGAAATGTGTGTGTGCTCTTGTGTTCTCATCCAGCTTCACATTGTTATAACCCGACTGTTTGCCTTTTTTATTCCTAGGAGAGAAGGTTGCACATGTACATAGTTTATTGTCAAAATAAACCAAAGTCTGAGCACATTGTCTCAGAATACATTGATACCTTTTTTGAGGTAAGATCTAAGATACAAACAAAGTATTTCTGAATCTTTTGTTCTAATTGATTTCCAAAAATTAAAGTATCAGTGGTTTCCCAGGAGACTAATTTCCAAAGAAAATTAGCCTGAGTGATAAGACTTCTGAACCTGTGTTTCTTTCCTATAAATCCGAGAAATGAGTATGAATTTAGTCTGTGGTCATACCCCTGGCATTCAGAAGACTGCAGTCATTGTTAAAAATAAGGGTTTTTATAAGTGTTACACTTAAGTCTCATTACAAATCCAGAATAATTTATGTTCTAAACTTGTAGCCTAAAAATAATATATATATTTATACGAATAAAAGAACACAATTGCAAAATGTCATTAAACAAGCATAAAAGACTGCTTTGAAAAACAACTCAGGTGAAAGTGTGAAACTTGGAAATTCTGTGAACTAGCAAAGCTCTAGTTAGTCTAGTGCTTTTTTTTCCTAGTTACTTTTGCTGCCAGTGTTGTAATCTTTCTGACAATTACAAAGACTAAAAATTTGCCCTTTAATGAGCAGCCCATACGATCTTTTCTCTCTTAAAACCACAGGACTTAAAGCAGCGTCTTGGCCACAGGTTGCAGCTCACGGATCTGTTGATCAAACCAGTGCAGAGAATCATGAAGTATCAGCTGTTACTGAAGGTGAGGAGGTAGCGGGACAGACTCTGGTGTCAGGAGTGAGTTTGCTGAGAAAATAAGACTCAGTGGGGGAAAGAAGGATTTGGTAGGACAGGGGAATCATTTGTGTAACAAGTATATTATTTCTGTTAAGTTAATCTTTAAAAATTTAAGAAAACACTTCAAACAATTTTCTCAATTTTTTATTTACATCAAGTTCGGAATGAAAATATCAGTAAAAGTGAATTTTTCCCCCCCACCACAGACCTTGGAATGCTAATGATTTTTCTTCTGCTCTATCAACTTTGATTATTTTCTAATCTTCTTGGAACCTTGGATAAAAGTAAATTTGGAATCCCTTTGTATTCCTCTCTGTTGGCTTAACACTAGCCCTTGGTTGATTTAAATTCTTAAGCATAGCTGAAGGCAGAGTCATATGTTTTTCTGTGATAAAAGTGACTTCAAGTGTAACGAGATTCCTTCATATACAACACTTAGGACCTGGATATAGAGAGGGACAAAGAGTTTGTCTTGCGTTAAACAGGAACCATCAGATAGATCTGGTGTGACTCTGTGGACTACAGCTTGAAATCCACATGGGAATGTCTTTTTGTTGTGTTACTGATAAAGTACTTATAACAATATGATAAAGTAGAACTAAAGCACCAGACAGGCGTGGTGGTGCACACCTGTAGCCCCGGCTACTTGGGAGGCTGAGGCAGGAAGATAGCTTGAGACCAGGAGTTGGAGGCTGCAGTGAGCTATGATTGCTCCTTTGAATAGCCACTGCACTCCAGCCTGGACAGCATAGTGAGAACTTGTCTATTAAATAAAAAAATTCTTTCAGAACTAAAGTGCTGAACCCAGTGTCTGGCACAGTGTGAGTGGTCAAAAGGTTAGCTTGTGTTCAGTGTCTCATTCCTGTAGTCCCGGCTACTCAGGAGGCTGAAGCAAGAGGATCACTTGGGGCCAGGAGTTCAAGACCAGCTTGAGCAACATAGTGAGACCCTGTCTCTTAACAAAATAATAAAAGGACAGCTCCTGTTGTCTTTGTCACCATTATCACGTCCTCTCCATTTCCCTTTCAGGACTTCCTCAAGTATTCCAAAAAGGCCAGCCTGGATACATCAGAATTAGAGGTACATGCGTCAGTGACTGTGCCCCTCCAAATCCCCACCAGCCTCTTTTCCTACTCGCCTCGTGTCTCCTAACAGTGGTCTAGCCCTGGGAGGGGTCAGAGCAGTGGGTGACAGTCTCTCCAGTGCATCTCCATGAGCCCTGCACACTAGGGGGTGGGGAAGAAGAACAGAACTTCTTCAGGTCAGAGGGTGAGCACGTCAGATTTTCCCCAGAGGAACTTGAACCTCCACTCTTCTCTCTCCCCTCCCGCAGAGAGCTGTGGAAGTCATGTGCATAGTACCCAGGCGGTGCAACGACATGATGAACGTGGGGCGGCTGCAAGGATTCGACGTAATGCGGCTCTTGTTCTTTAAGAGAGCTCCTCTGCCTTCCCTCTCTTTCTTTTGTCTTGGATTATTTTTCTCCACGGGGAAAAAGCTGATCCTTTTCACTTGGTTTTCTGGCTTCTCTCACTTTACTTCAATCTGATTGATGTTTTCTTTCCTTTTTTTTTTTTTTTTTTTTTTTTTTTGGTGCATTTGATTTGCTTTTTTGGGACTTGCCTGTGCTCAAAGCCCAGCGCCTCATGGCAGAAACAAGCAGGACTGGGCTTTGTCTCTTGGGCCCAGTAGTGTAAGAACTGAGTTTCCTTTCCTCAGCATTTAAGACCATGGTAGCTATGGATATAGTAGGACCTAGGAGGCCCCCACTCTCTCATCTCTGGGACTTGATACTTCCTCATTAGTTTAAGATACGTTTGCATGAGTTGCTAGACTATTCATCTTACATATTACCTATTATGTATCCTCAGGATGAGTTCAGAACCAGAATCTTCTTTTAAAAATTTGACTATTGAGTTAAGGAGGCGGGAGAAGTTTTTATTTTCTTGCCTACTGTTTTGCTAGAGAATTAACATTGACAGTTCTAGTGCTGTGGTTCTCTCTGAGGCACACACAGAGGCCACTGGAGGCCTTCTGAGAACTCCTCTGCATGCCTGATGAGTTCCTGCTGGCGGCCCAGGGACCACACTTTGAGAACCACTGTTCTAGTATAAACCAGACATTTAAAATTCCACTTTTAATCTGTAACTGTAACTGAGGCGCCAGAGGTCTTTACAAACGTTGGCAAGAATTTTATTTAGATAATTATTCTGTTTAGGGCCAAGAATAGTAAAAGAAAAAAAAATTAAGCTCCATAAATTAATAAAAGAAAAATACATTATTCTATAGGAGGAAATCTAAAGAAAACAGAGCTTCAGATAACTTAGAATGCAATGTTTTCTTCTCCCCTTCCTTTTCCCCCTTTATTTCTTGTTTTAGGGGAAAATCGTTGCCCAGGGTAAACTGCTCTTGCAGGACACATTCTTGGTCACAGACCAAGATGCAGGACTTCTGCCTCGCTGCAGAGAGAGGCGCATCTTCCTCTTTGAGCAGATCGTCATATTCAGTGAGCCACTTGATAAAAAGAAGGGCTTCTCCATGCCGGGGTTCCTGTTTAAGAACAGTATCAAGGTAATGTGTGTCTGTGTGTGTTTTCTCTGTGCCGGCGCATGTACCCATCACACCGATAAACACTGTTTCCTTTTAATGATGACACACCCTGATGCTTGGTTTAAGTATTTGAGAATTTTCTAGTATATTTCAGAGCCTTTGAATTCACCCATTTCTCTCTTTACTGTCTGTGTTCTTGAGTGGCTAATGTCTTGTGCACACCTCTATGTGACCACAGCCATTCCTTCTTAGATGAGAACTGGTCATGGGTAGTGTTTATGCACCACCTTCTCTAGGACCATGGAAAACTGGTTTAAATTTTATAGCATGGATTTGGGGGATTGTTCTGTGATCAGAGAAGAAGCTAACTTGGTGTCTTCTTCTCTTCCCCCACTCACCAAGGAGGTACTGAGCACTCAGCAGCCGGCGTGAGGGGTCCAGGAATGGCCCAGTTGGATGCCCTCCCTACCCTGATGTAGCTTATCCTCTAATAGGAAAGGAAGACAGAGGGACAAAGAAAATAATTGCAAATGGCACTCAACTCTATAAAAGGGACAAACCAAGGGTGAGGTAGAGAAGAGCAGAGGGCGGGCCTGAGGTCCCAGCAGATGACTCCTGGGAGATACACGCCCCCGCCAGGGTCCTCCTGGCTCTGCAGCTGTGCAGAGCCTGAGGTCAGAAGGGAGATGCACTTCCTTTTGGTAGGGCCTCCTGCCCTACGCCATCAGGGAAGGGGAACTCTCAGACCGTGCACATCTGCAGGCCTCACAGCACACAGGCAGAACATTGCATCCTCCCCCATCCGGCTCCCTGCTCAGGCTTTTGTTGGCTGTCCCCAGCAGCCTTCACTTGCCTAAACCTGGGTTGGGTCTGTCCACGGGCACAGATGCCAGGCTGGGGGGTCTCTGCCCACCAGCACCTAGGAAGGCTCTGGAGCCAGACAGCTGGGGAAGGAGGCTGCCTCTGCATGAGGCTGGGCTGTGGGCCCTCGCACCTCCCACCACCCACCTGCCCCTCCAGACTCCGCCTTTTGAGGCCCCTTATCCTGAGGCCATGTCAGGCACAGACCTTCTGGGCTCACCACTACACCTGAGCCTCCACCCATCCCCTGAACTGTGTGCCCATCCCCTGAGCTGCACCCATACTCTGAACTGCACCCATCCCCTGGACAGCAGCCATCATCCAAACTGTGCACCCATCCCCTCAACTGTGCACCCATACACTGAACTGCACCCATACGCTGAGCTGCACCCATCCCCTGGACTGCAGCCATCATCTGAACTACACCCAACCCCTGCACTGCACCCATCCAATCCCTGCACTGCACCCATCCCCTGAGAACTGCCTACCCATTCGTCTCACAAGTCTTTTGTCAGAAAATCACTCCAGCACTGTAGGAATTTTGTATATATTTTTTACATATTGTTTTTATAAAATTATCTGACATATTTTAATCATGATACCATATATACTTTTATAACATAGGTTATAAAATTGGTTATCAAATATTGGTATTTGAGATTTGTTTAATGGTGTCATTTACACCCTGGGAAGTAAGGGATAAATACGGAGGCATCATACAGGGGTTTGGGAAACAGGTAATCCCAGACCCATATTTCTAGTTAATTGTTCAGGCTGTTAGTTCAAACTATTAGTTAGTTTAACAGCCTTGTAATCCCCGTGTACCTGAGTCAAGAGGCATTGAAAAGCTTCAAGTGTTTTCTGAGGCAGTAAAAATGGCAGTTCAACGGAAAAGTGCTTGTTTCAGGATTGAGGTAGGATGAACTTCACTTTGCACTTGGCCAGTGGGGATCAATGTGCTTTAATTTTTTATTGTGGTAAAATACACATAACATAAATGTGCTGTCTTTAATTGCCTAGCGCTGTGGGATTAAGAGCATTCATGTTGTGTAACCATCACCATCATGTCTTCACAACTCTTCGTCTTGCAGAGCTAAAGCCCTGTACCCATTAAACACTAACTCCCCACTTCCCCATCCCCAAGCCCCTGGCAACCTCCACTCTATCTATCCCCACATTTGACTACTCTAAGGACCTCCTGTAAGTGGAATCATAACAATAGTTGTATTTTGGAACTGGCATATTTGACTTAGCATAACGTCTCCAAGGTTCATCCATGTCATAGTGTATGTCAGAATTTCTTTACTCATTAAGGCTGAAAAACTGTCCACGTAGCCCACATTTTCTTGGTCCATTCATCAGTCAGTGGACACATGGCTTGCTTCCTTTCCACCTGTTAGCTATTATGAATAATGCTTGCTTTTTTTTTTTTTTAAGGTGAGTTGCCTTTGCCTGGAGGAAAATGTGGAAAATGATCCCTGTAAATTTGCTCTGACATCAAGGACGGGTGACGTGGTAGAGACCTTCATTTTGCATTCATCTAGTCCAAGTGTCCGGCAAACTTGGATCCATGAAATCAACCAAATTTTAGAAAACCAGCGCAATTTTTTAAATGGTAATATGTGTTCTGTTACTAGATGTGTGCTTTCTTTCCTAATGTACTCACTTGTATTTATCTCCCTCTCCCGTTCATATCCATAGTAATGACAGAACTTAGCACTCACCACTCTTCAGGCACTGCCTAGATATTGCTTTACTTCATCTTCACAACCACCCTGTGTGGCCAGTACTATTATTATCCCTGCTTTACAGATGAGAAAGCTGGGGCACCGAGTGGCTGAGTAATTTGCCTCGAGTCCCACAAGTTGTTGAGGGCAGAGTCAGGACGCAGAGTGGCCATCTGGCTCTTGGTCTGTGCCCCTCGCAGCTACACTGTCCCACACATAACATGTTATGAGGGCCCTGTCCTAGGAAGAGGAGTTTGCAAGAAGAACACCAGGAAGATGGCATTGGCCAGAGACATTCACGAGAGCCTTGCCACACCCACACCTCCATTCCCCATAAAAAAATAAGAGATGGGGGCCGGGCGTGGTGGCTCAAGCCTATAATCCCAGCACTTTGGGAGGTGGAGGTAGGCAGATCACCTGAGGTCAGGAGTTTGAGATCAGCCTGACCAACATGGAGAAACCATGTCTCCACTAAAAATACAAAAAAATTAGCCGGGCGTGGTGGTGCATGCCTGTAATCCCAGCTACTCAGGAGGCTGAGGCAGGAGAATCACTTGAACCCAGGAGGTGGAGATTGCAGTGAGCTGAGATCACGCCATTGCACTACAGCCTGGGCAACAAGAGTGAAACTCCATCTCAAAAAAAAAAAAAACTGACAGTTCGGTCCTGCCCTGCTTCCATGACTTGAGGGATTGCAGAGATGCTGCAGAACACAGCAGGCATGGCCACCCTATCCTTTCATTGCCTCAATGTATTTGATCTCTTTGCAACTGCTGGCTTCAACACTAGCTTTTAATTTGGTGATTGGCGAAGAACTTTGAGAATTCAGTTGGAAGCTGTGTACCCATGTCATCTGTGTCTTCTGGGTTCGTTCTTCCATGTCCATATTCATGTTGTGCATCTATGCCTGTGCAAGCTCAATAGGATGTTGTAATGTTCTCTGTCACAAGAAAGCCACCTCTACACCTTGCATGACATTCAAGAGCCAGGAACATAGGCACTCAGTGAAAAATCTCAAGCCTCATGGCATTTTTAGCCAAGTGTTATCTGCTGCCTGGGTGTTAACTCCAAATTTCCATCCTGCTTGCAAGCTAATAATCGTTTACATCTGCAGCTAGGGGTGGGCGCTTGAGGATAGGGAGGGACAGTTCCTCGGGCACCAAAGAGGTTTAATGTGTTGTTCTTATGTGGTGCATTGAGTTCCAATCCGTAGCTTGGAATTGAGAATGCTCTAAATTTTCATCACTGTTGGCCGGGCACGGTGGCTCAAGCCCGTAATCCCAGCCCTTTGGGAGGCCAAGGCGGGCAAATCACGAGGTCAGGAGATCGAGACCATCCTGGCTAACACGGTGAAACCCCGTCTCTACTTTAAAAAAAAAAAAAAAAAAAACACAAAAAACTAGCCGGGCGTGGTGGTGGGCGCCTGTAGTCCCAGATGCTCGGGAGGCTGAG
Organism: Papio anubis; assembly: GCF_008728515.1. Lineage (NCBI taxonomy): Eukaryota > Metazoa > Chordata > Mammalia > Primates > Cercopithecidae > Papio > Papio anubis. The sequence continues at coordinate 13,830,244 of NC_044980.1, forward strand.
GCAGGAGAATGGCGTAAACCCGGGAGGCAGAGCTTGCAGTAAGCTAAGATCCGGCCACTGCACTCCAGCCTGGGCAACAGAGCGAGACTCTGTCTCAAAAAAAATTTTCATCACTGTGTTTAAAATAGAATGAACTGCCCCCAGATCGCACGCATGGTCTATGATGTCAGAGTTTACTTGACACCCACTCAGTTAAGGAGCTAATAATACCTATCCCAGAGGATTAAAGGAGATCGCTAATGGGGTGGGAGCCTGGGACCCTTGCACCTGCTTCTTGCACACCTCTTACTCCTGGAAGAGGCTGTGGCCAGCACAGAGTTTGTAGACTGCCTCTGGCTCCACTGCGCTTGCTCACACATGCCTCGGGCTGGGGCTGGGGGGCTGCATCTGCTTGTCGTATTTTTCAAAGGCTTTAACACTTCAGGAGTTTGTTCATGTTTCCATATATGTTATTTTGGCCTGATTCCTATGTTTTTCTACAATGAAGATGTAAGAAAACTCAGACGCCCAAGTCAAGAGATGGGACAGCCTCCCGCCCCAGGGGCCTTGGGGAGCGCCTTAGCTTCTCTCGGGGCTCTCTCTGTTCAGCCTGCAGAGCAGAGGTGGTCTATGAAACCACCTCCACGGCAGCCCCAGGGTTTCTTTTTCACCCCAGGACTCTGGTTTAGGAAAGAGCTTTGCGGAAGGCAGTTGGTAGCTGGAGGAGTTCTAGTCAAATCTGTTGCCTTGGTCTTCCCCTCCATACTGGCCCTTTGTCCGGGATGTGCTGAGGAATGCAGCCCCTTACACCCGCTGCACTCAGCCGGCATCCCAGTCCCTTGGCAAGCAGGGGCCTCTTCTAGCTCTACGGATAGGTGGGGTTGCTCTGCGCCCCTGCACGGGTGGCTGCCCCATGACCCATTCCAGGGTGGGTCCTGTTCCTTCCTCACCCCGCGGCGTGCTCCTTGATGCCCTGACCCAGTCTTTCTCGCTGTCTTGTCTTACAGCCTTGACATCGCCAATCGAGTACCAGAGGAACCACAGCGGGGGCGGCGGCGGCAGCGGGGGCAGCGGCGGGGGTGGGGGCAGCGGCGGCGGCGGGGCCCCCAGTGGCAGCAGCGGCCACAGTGGCGGCCCCGGCAGCTGCGGTGGTGCCCCCAGCACGAGCAGGAGCCGGCCCTCCCGGATCCCCCAGCCTGTCCGACACCACCCCCCCGTGCTGGTCTCCTCTGCAGCCTCGAGCCAGGCAGAGGCAGACAAGATGTCAGGTACGTCCACCCCCGGGCCCTCTCTGCCTACCCCCGGCGCGGCCCCCGAGGCCAGCCCCAGCGCGCCCGGCAGGCGGCCCCCCGGCGCCGACGCTGAGGGGTCCGAGCGAGAAGCGGAGCCGATCCCCAAGATGAAGGTGCTGGAGAGCCCCAGGAAATGCGCCGCGAACGCCTCGGGGCCGAGCCCAGACGCCCACGCCAAGGACGCGCGCGCAAGCTTGGGCGCCCTGCCGCTTGGGAAGCCCCGGCCTGGGGCCGCGTCACCGCTGAACTCGCCGCTCTCCAGCGCGGTCCCTTCTCCTCTCGGCAAGGAGCCCTTCCCCCCCAGCAGCCCCCTGCAGAAGGGGGGCTCCTTCTGGAGCTCCATCCCCGCCTCCCCCGCCAGCCGGCCCGGCTCCTTCACCTTCCCGGGGGACAGCGACTCCCTCCAGCGGCAGACACCCCGCCACGCGGCCCCCGGCAAGGACACTGACCGCATGAGCACGTGCTCGTCGGCCAGCGAGCAGTCCGTGCAGTCCACCCAGAGCAACGGGGTAAGCGCGTCGGGGGGCCCGCGCCCGCCCGCCCCCCTGCCTCTGTCCCGCCAGCTCCTCTAAACGCCGCCGCGGCTGTCCTCACTAACTCGGCTGCCCAGCGCTCTCCGCCGCCCGCTGCGGCCTCTACCCGGGACCGGGCTAACCCTCCTGCAGGCTGGCCCATGGCGCTACTAACTACTCCTTGCTTTGTTCGTGTCTTCTAATAAGAGCAAGCCGATCATTAACCTTCTCAACGCAGCGTCTTTTGGTTTCTTCCGTTTCCAACCAGCAGAATATCTTCTTGGAACTTTCTTTTTTAACCTCTGCCTTCCTCACGCACCTATTTTTTGGAGGGGTCCTTTTCCCTGCTCTCTACCTCCTGTTTAAATTGAAACCTGTACACTTTAAGCTTTTTGCTCATCGCTTGGTTTTGCTCTTTTATGCCTTAAATTATCTTTGCGGCATTTTTGACTCATCTGCTGGGGAAGACCATTCCCTCAAGAAAACTTCCAACAGCAACTCAAAGCAAACTAAGATGACAAAATGGGGGGAAAGAATCTGTCCACTGGGAACGCTTTACGTCACCGTGTTGCTCTGGAAGACAGAGACTGCTCTGGGGCACCTGGCGAGGCGGCTCTGCAGTGCAGGCTGGGGCCGGTCCCTGCGGCCTGCTGGGCTCTGGCCTCCTCTGGCCCATCACTCATGCTGCCGTCTCAAGCACAAGGGTTGCTGTGGTGGGTTTTCCCTCTGTTTCCTGCTTCCTCACTGCCCTACCCACCTGTTTCCTACAGGGCAGATGGCCTGGCCCGTAACACTTTCCTGAAGGCATGCGTGAGTGAATAGAACTGTTCTAATGAGTGTATGTTTGAACGCTTTATAAATTTTTAAATACATTTCTCTAAAAGGGTCTGTGTCTCTCTTTATATTAAAAAAAAATCTAGCTTTTGCATGTCTTTCTCTTTCCTCTGGACTTATTAATGCCTTAATTGGTTTGACTTGGTCTTATCCTTTCCTACTATTTTTTGTTATGTATTTTGTTAAACTCTATATTTAATTGGGGAAGAAATTAACAAATGGGTCTTAATACATTTATTTACAATTGAATGGCCGGGTAGGCATCCGCTGTCATGGCCACCATACTGTGTCCTGCAGAGCAAGGCGGCCTTTCAGTTAAGTTGGGCATGCTAGGTAGACAAGTATGCTAGGTGGGTGAGCACAGATTTGAGTCTGGTGGGGGGTGGTGGGGAGATGCAGTCAACCCAGTGACGGGCTATACCCATCAGCACTTAGTTGGATACTCAATATTCAGGTGTGGCCTTATAGCTGTGACCCTCACTGAATCTGCCAGTTAGCATCTGGAGCTCATCATAGCCTGGACACATTCCCATTCAGCACAGGAGACTTCAGAGGCTGTGTTTCAAAATTAACACTTCAACTGCTCCAAGACAGGAGCCAATGCCAGTCTTCTCTGGACATTCATGAGAAGACATGAAAAATGGCCACACCCTGGCTCCATCCCGAATGCTCTCTCTGAGGCCAAGGCGCAGTCTGCAGAGGGCACGTGTTCCCACGAGCTTTAGGTTGGGAAAGTTGCCTTTGCTTTCTCTCTTCCTCTTCTCACTTGTTCTCATGTGGCAGGGAACCTGGAAAGGGAACTCACTGAACAGGATTTCAGACAAGTCAAAATGCCTTACAGAAAGGCCCTAGAGGCCTAGGAAGACTCCAGAGCTCCGAAGTGGGGCTTTAAAAATGCCCTCCAGGCTGGGCACAGTGGCTCACACCTGTAATCCCAGCGCTTTGGGAGGCTGAGACGGGTGGATCACAAGGTCAGGAGTTCGAGGCCAGCATGATGAAACCCCATCTCTACTAAAAATAAAAAAATACTGGCCCAGCATGGTGGCACGCACCTGTAGTCCCAGCTACTTGGGAGACTGAGGCAGGAGAATTGCTTGAACTCGGAAGATCACACCATTGCACTCCAGCCTGGATGACAGAGGGAGACTCCGTCTCAAAAAAAAAAAAAAAAAAAAAAAGCCCTCCAGGACTCTGAAGTATATCAGTTAGAAGGGGCCGCAGCCCTGCCCGGCCCCCACGTATTGGCACTTCTGTCCCCCTGGAGATCTGCAAAGGCCTCCTTCCTCCTTGACCACTTCTGTCAAGCTGTCTGTGGTCACAGCCAAGCAGCTGTGCCCAGCCCACAGCCCGGCTCCTTCTTCTCCCTTTAGATGTGCAGCTTCTGCAAAGCTCTGCTGAGAGCAGGAGTGACATGCATGTGGATCAACCCAAACCATGACTGCACCAGTCCTTCCTGTGGCTCTGTGGTCTAGCCTTTTGGCCTCCTTTATTGGGCAGCAATAAAAGTGCACACACGTTGGAGTCACTCTAGTCCTGCCTTTCTTGCATAGGCCAGGTGGCCAGTGCCAGCTCACTGACCTTCCACTCTGAGAGACTGATAACCACGCCCACTGGGGGGGTGGTGGTGAGAATTAAGTAGGATAGACTTTGAAATGCCTAGTACATAGGAGGTGCTCAGAAAATACTAATAGTTATGATTCTAGTAGCAAAGTACTCTAATTATGAGATTGTAGCTTGGTATATTACCAAAAGCAGGTACGCTGCAGAAGTTGTGTTTTTTTTTAAATATTCTTGGAAATTTAGCTTTGTAATGTCAAAACTCTTGAGCATTGCCATATAAGTCAGAATACTAAAGTCCATGCTAAAAGTATAATGCATAAATGAGTATGCACAAGCCAAAGCCTGCCCTGTACCGCATCCTTTTTTGCTGAGGGGCCACAGGCAACCAGTGGGCACCCACAGGGACAAGAACAGGAAGCACACTCCTCCACGGCAGAGACAAGGAACAGGAGCTAGGCAGCACCACCATGTTTTAAGTATGCACCACAGGTCTAGATTCATAGCCCTGGCACCTGGAATTCCCAGTGGCTGGCGTGTTGACTTTCTCAGGCTTGACCTCGTGGAGGAGGGCTAGAGGTCTCTCCTCTCTGGTCCTCTCGGCCAGCTACAGCAGTCCACCACCTGCTCCAGCATGTCCTGATACTGGCTCAGTAGACCAGGGCTGAAAGGCGGTAGAGCAGGGTTGTCTGACTGATTGCATCTGCACTCACCCGGGATCTGCCCAGGGCGTCGGAAAGCCCAGTAGAAGCTAGCACCTTTGGAGTCTTGGGAATCCATGAACATCCCGACAGTACCCTCAGTGGAAGCCTTTGAGCACAAGTTCACGGGAACGAGGCGCCAGATGCTGTTTCTCATGTCCTGACTAGATAGAGGGGACTTGGGCAAGATGCAGCTTCAGGAGTTGTCAGGGGATCTGCATTTCTTCTCCACCCAGAACCATAGGCCACGCACTAGTTGGGAGTTTGGGACAAACACTGCCGTTTGTGTTTCTTCTCCTCAGCAGCTGCCACCACTCTGTGTGTGGCATGGGTAGGGTCTTAAGAAATCTTCTGTCTTGCTATTGCAATCCTGCCTCATGGACTGGGCCACTCACCACATACTGAGTTCCTGCTGCATGTCAGCCCTGTGACTGAAGAGATTGGGTCCCACGGGGGCAGCGGCATAAGGGTGGGGGTACACATCCCACACCAGAATCCGTTCCCAGAGCTTGAGTCACAGCACCTGTGGCGAGCGGCCCTGGGATGTTTTGTGATGTGTTCCCATAGCAGCAGAGCCTTGGGGACACTTGAGTCATGCAAGCTCCTAAGAGGGACACCCAGCAAGTTCATACGCTGGAGGCAGAGTCACTCTCCATCCAAGCAGAATAGTGATCGATTTACGTTCAGGGTTTCCATGTTCTTCTTTTTAAAGAGAAGAAGTAGAAATGATTAAGCATGTCAGCAACGAGCTTCCAAAACCAAAGAGTCATTATTGCAGTGAATTTTTTAAGAGCATCCCTAAATTGCTTTGTAGAGAAATTGCATTTTCAGGTATTGAAATAGATGCACACAGTTAGCCAGAGGGTAAAGGAAACGTCGAAAGTTTCTCAGTGCCGGCCTGGTGAGCCCTGCACAGGGTCATGGTGCCATGGGGCACACTGACAAGGGATTTCACGTGATCAGGTCTCGTTTCAGTTCCTCCCTGCCTTTCTCTGTCTTCCTCTGTCCCTCTGCAGAGTGAAAGCAGCAGCAGTAGCAACATCTCCACCATGTTGGTGACACACGATTACACGGCAGTGAAGGAGGATGAGATCAACGTCTACCAAGGAGAGGTCGTTCAAATTCTGGCCAGCAACCAGCAGAACATGTTTCTGGTGTTCCGAGCCGCCACTGACCAGTGCCCCGCAGCCGAGGGCTGGATTCCGGGCTTTGTCCTGGGCCACACCAGTGTGGTCATCGTGGAGAACCCCGACGGGACTCTCAAGTGAGTGCTTGACAGTAACGGTGGCCTGGCAGGCAGCAGAGGGAGGGGGCGCAGCGCCCATGAGGCGCACGATCTCGGATGGGGTAAGCATGTGGAAGGGGGAGCCGCGCTGGTGTGTTAGTACAGGCTCAGCTCTGAGCACGTGGGAAGATGGGTGGCCTTCCATCTCACACACTCAGACTCACAGGGTCTTTGAATAATCTGCATTTAGAAATAGCCTGTTCTAGCACATTGTTCAGGAATCCCATCTGACAGCTTTTTGTGTTCGTCATAACTCAAGAAAGTGTTGTTGTTTTTCTTTTTAAGAAACCTAACGGGAAAATATCCCTTATCTTTGTTTCTCTGAAATACATTCTCAGGCCCCATATTAGTCGGGGTCCTTCAGAGGAGCAGGACCAGTAGGGAGTGTACTGAGATGTCGGCGTAGACACAGGCTCACCCCGGTTTTTTGTGTGCTTTGCTTTAATGTGCTTTGAAGACATTGCCTTTTTTACGCAAGTTTTGTGGCAACCCTATGTCAAGCAAGTCTCTCGGTGCCATTGTCCGACAATGTATGCTCACACTCTGTATTTGTGTCACATTTTGGTGATTCTCAGATATTTCACACATTTTGTTATTGTATTTGTTATGGTGATATGTAGTTAGTGATGTTTGATATTACCATTATAATTGTATTGAGGAACAATGAACTGCACACATACAAGATGGCAAACGTAATAAATGTGTGTTCTGACTGCTCCACCAACTGTCCATTCCCCCATGTGTCTCCCTCTCCTCAGGCCTGCCTGAGACACAACAATATCGAAATTAGACCAGTTAATAACCCTGCAGTGGCCCCTAAATGTTCAAGTGGAAGAGTAATGTGTCTCTCACTTTAAGTCAAAACCCAGAAGCTTAGTGAGGAAGGCATGTCAAAAGTGGATATAGGCCGAAAGCTAAGCCTCTTGCACCAAACAGTTAGCTAAATTGTGAATGCAAAGGAAATAAAAGTGCGACCCCACTAAACACACAAATAGTAAGAAGGTGAAACAGCCTTTGCTGAGACAGAGAAAGTTTGAGTGGTCTGGATAGAAGATCAAACCAACCACAACCTTGCCTTAAGCCAAAGCCCAACGCAGAACAAGGCCCCATCTCTCTCCAGTTCTATAAAGACTGAGAGAGATGAGGAAACTGCAGAAGAAAAGTTGCAAACCAGCAGAGGTTGATTCATGAGGTTTAAGGAAAGCTTATCCTGTAACATAAAAGGGTTAGGGCTAATGCAGCTGGTGACGTGAAGTTGAATCCAATGCGTATTTACCCTTCTGAAAATCCTGGGGTCCTTAAGAATCATGCTAATCATCACAACTGATATACCAAAAGGCTAATTCAGTTAAGAAACATGAAGCCGGTTTTGCTGCATTGAGTAGTATTTTACTGAATTTGATGGTGGTTTTTACAACTCCTCCTCCCCCTGGAATGCCTGCTGTGGCAGAGGCACCTACTCTGCCTGTGCTCTAGAAATGAAACAACAGAGCCTGGCTGACAGCACATCTGTACACCATGTATTTACAACACAGTTTACTGAGTATTTTAAGCGCACTGTCGACACGTACTGCTCAGAAACAAAAATTCTTTCAAAATATTACTGTTCTTTGACAATGCACTCGATCACCCAAGAGCTCTGATGGAAATGTGCAAGGAGATTCATGTTCCTTTCTTGCCTGCTAAGACAACATCCGTGCTACAGCCCATGGATCAAGGAGTAATTTCGACTTTCAAGTCTTATTTAAGAAATGCGTTTTGGGCTGGGCATGCTGGCTTACGCCTGTCATCCCAGCACTTTGGGAGGCCAAGGCGGACGGATCACCTGAGGTCAGGAGTTCGAGACCAGCCTGACCAGTATGGTGAAACCCCGTCTCTACTAAAAATACAAAAATTAGCCGGGTGTGGTGGCATGTGCCTGTAGTCCCAGCTACTTGGGAGGCTGAGACAGGAGAATTGCTCAAACCCGAGAGGTGGAGGTTTCATTGAGCCTAGATCATGCCACTGCACTCCAGCCTGGGCAACAGAGCAAGACTCTGTCTCAAAAAAAAAAAGAAAGAAAGAAAAAGAAATACATAAATACATTTTGTAATGCCATAGCTAACATAGGCAGTGATGCCTCCAGTGGATCTGGGCAAAGTAAACTGAAAACCTTCTGGAGAGGAGTCACCATTCCAGATGTCATGGAGAACACTCATGAGTCATGGGAGGAGGTCAGAATGTTATAATTAACAGTAGTTTGGAAGAAGTTGATTTCAACTCTCATGGATGGCTTTGAAGGTTTTAAGACTTCAGTGAAGGAAATAACTCAGATGTGGCAGAAACAGCAAGAAAAATAGGATCAGGAGTGGAGCCTGAAAATGTGGCTTGAAGAGCTTCAATCTCATCATCAAACTTGAACAGATGTGGAGCTGCTTCTTAGGGGTGAGCGAAGAAAGTGATCTCCTGAGATGGAATCTACTCCTGGTGAAAAGGCTGTGAACACTGTTGAAATGCTGGCAAAGAATTTAGAATGTTACATAAACTTAGTTGATAATACAACAGCAGGGTTTGAAAGGATTGATTCCAATTTCCAGAGAAGTTCTACTCTGGGTATAATGCGGTCAGTGTCACATGCTGCAGGGAAGTCTTTTGTAACAAGGGGAGTGGTGGCAAACTTCTTGTTGTCTTACCTTAAGAAATTGCCACAGCCAGGCCGGGCGCAGTGGCTCATACCTGTAATCCCAGCATGTTTGGAGGCTGAGGCGGGTGGATCATAAGGTCAGGAGTTTGCGACCAGCCTGGCCAACATAGTGAAACCCCATCTCTACTAAAACTACAATAAAAAAAATTTTTTAAAGAAAAAAAGAAAAGAAAAAGGCCGGACATGGTGGCTCAAGCCTGTAATCCCAGCACTTTGGGAGGCCAAGATGGGTGGATCACGAGGTCAGGACATCAAGACCATCCTGGCTAACATGGTGAAACCCTGTCTCTACTAAAAATACAAAAAAATTAGCTGGGTGTAGTGGCGGGCGCCTGTAGTCCCAGCTACTTGGGAGGCTGAAGCAGGAGAATGGCATGACCCCACGAGGCAGAGCTTGCAGCGAGCCGAGATCGCGCCCTGCACTCCAGCCTGGGTGACTGAGCGAAACTCTGTCTCAAAAAAAAAAAAAGAAAAAAAGAAATTGCCACAGCTACCCCAGCCTTCAGCAACTACCACCTCGATCAGTCAGCAGCCGTCAGCATCTAGGGAAGACCCTCCACGAGCAGAAATATTACGACTCACTGATGGCTCGGATGATAGCATTTTTTTTAAGCAAATAAAGTGTTTTTAATTAAGGTGTGTATATTTTTTAGACATAATACTGTTGCACACATAATAGACTCTACTATAGTATAAACAATTTTTATATGCACTAAGAATCCAAAAATTGATGTGGCTGACTTTATTGTGACTCAGTTTATTGTGGTAGTCTGGAACCGAATCCCTAGTATCTCTAAGGTATGCCTGTCCAGAAATGGATTTATGATAAGAAATTCGCTCACGTAGTTATGGAGACTGGCAAGTCCAAATCTGCAATGTGGACCAGCAGGCTTCAGACCCAGGAGAGCACGTGGTGCAGGCTGAGCCTGAAGACAGTCTGCTGGAGAACGCCCTCTTGCTTGGGAGACCAGACTTTTTGTGTTCCCTTAAGGTCTTCGGCTGATAGGATGAGGGCCATTCACCTTAGAAAGGGCACTTTCCTTTACTGGACCCATCCAAATGTTCATCTCATTCAGAAACACTCACAAGAGGACCCAGAATAACGTTTGAACCAATATCTAGGCATCCTGTGACCCAGTCAAGTTACACATAAAATCAGTTATCACAGGCACCTTTATATTTTCATCCTCAAACTTGAAGAGATTGTTGGTTTTATCTCCTGGTTCTTAAGAATCACAGGAGCATTTTCTCTAACAGAGGTCACTGTTCGTAGAGGATTTCCCATCCCCCTGCACACACATAAGTTGAATATTCCGCTTTTCTTTAACACTTCCAGGTAGCACTTGGTGAATGTTGGAAAGGCGTAATACCCACAATGTATTCTTTTCCCCTAGGAAGTCAACATCTTGGCACACAGCACTCCGTTTAAGGAAAAAATCTGAGAAAAAAGATAAAGACGGCAAAAGGGAAGGCAAGTTAGAGAACGGTTATAGGAAGTCACGGGAAGGACTCAGCAACAAGGTATCTGTGAAGGTGTGTTCGGGGGTCTTCAGGAGCCTGTGTCATCCCAGCATGAGAGAAGGGATCAGGGAGGGCAGAGACTCTGCAGACCTGAAGCTGGGCTTGCTTATGACCTCCCTCCCACCCACCAGCCCTGTGCCCTGTGTGTCCTGTAGGGTCTTGTTAGGGGCACTACGCTGGCCGGCACAGGGATGGGTGAGTCCTACAAGGAACCAGGTAGACCCCTGCACACTTCCGCAGCTACACCTGTGGCTTATAAAGAACGTGGTTAGGTTTGCAAATGAAGCACAGAGACTAGCTTCTCAGAAACAGCGGAGATGCAGAGAAGCTATGGCTCAGGCTTCCTTCAGTGTTCCTGCCTTAGAGCAGAGGGGAAGTGGCTAGATGTGGGGGCACATATGGGCTCCCCGGCTGTGACAGATTCCCCTGGGGACAACTTCAGTCAGCTTGAGTCCTGTAATCAGATTGCCTGACACCTGCGGCAGGGGTTGCCTGGAGAAAAAGAAGGTATCTCCTGAAAGGGACTCCGAGCGCCGGGAGCCAGGGCGTTGGTGGCTCTGCATTAGGAAGGCATCTGAGGACCAGCTGGACTCAGCCTGTAGCATGAGAAAAACACACGTCTAAGCAGTGTTTTTGTGTTTGTGGGTAGGAAGAAAAAGACCCACCCAAATTAGTGTGCATGAAGCTTTTGAGTGCAGTGAAAAATGTGGTCTGTTTTGATTGATGCCCAGGCAAGTCAATTTCTACAAGTCTTTCAACAATAATTGTAGCCCTGGAATGAAAGTAATACACCTTAAAGTAGCTGATTTCAGTTAATGCTTGTTTGCTGTTTCCATTTCAGCTTCTCAATCCCAACTACATTTATGACGGTGAGTTCTGTTCTTTTTCTTGTAGTCGTAGAGATGATTCTAGATCTATGGGGCATGTTTCAGAGTACTTGCGTGTGGCCTCTGGAAATGGGTTTTCCGTGGCGCTCTAGGCGTGCATAGCAGGTTAGGTCCTATCAGTCTGTCGGGGACATGTGGGTGGGTGTGGAGGAGGAGCCGGGACTGATGGGCCTTTACCAACTCCTTTCCCGTGCAGTTCCCCCAGAATTCGTCATTCCATTGAGTGAGGTCACGTGTGAGACAGGGGAGACCGTTGTTCTTAGATGTCGAGTCTGTGGCCGCCCCAAAGCCTCAATTACCTGGAAGGGCCCTGAACACAACACCTTGAACAACGATGGTCACTACAGCATCTCCTACAGGTGAGGGAGGCCCACTCCTGGTGGGTTTCGCTGGCTGGGAGCACCATCTTGTCTCTTGGCAACTGGAAATTCCTCCTTCACGGATAGATTTCTTTGGCCGCCTGCGGCACTCCACTTCTTCCCTGAGAGCACATTTCACGCCTGGGTGTACAGCTCCTCATCAGCACTTGAGCTCCTGCCTTCCCTTGATCCTGAAGGAGGAGGCCAGCACTGATGGCCACATGCTCAGCTTTTCTCACGCCCAGTGTGTTCCCATCTGTGCCGCAGTGACCTGGGAGAGGCCACTCTGAAGATTGTGGGCGTGACCACGGAAGATGACGGCATCTACACGTGCATCGCTGTCAATGACATGGGTTCAGCCTCATCGTCGGCCAGCCTGAGGGTCCTAGGTAAGCACCGTGCTATGAGGAGTCTACGTGACCCAGTGGGGCACGTCTTCCAGGAGTCTCCGGAAGTCCTGAGTCTGCCCTCGCACTCCATGTGGCCTGACAGATAGAACAATAAGTCATCTGTAGGGCTTCAAAAGAGAATTGGAAGTAGCAGACCGAAGTGTCTGGGGTGGCACAGCAGAGTGACCTCTCAGCACCTTATGTAAGGTCGCGAGAGACACCAGAGCTCCTGTTGCTGGGAGGAGGATGGGGGCCTGGCTGGTGAAGGCCTCTGGCTGCCTACCATGGGGCACCAGGGCCCCCCCCGACCAGCCTCTGAGTTGGGGCAGGCTGCTTTCCGTGCTCTTAGCACTCAAAACACTCAGATCCAGCTACTCAGCTGAATCTGGATCTGGTCTAGGTTGGTCTCACGTAGAATGGGCATGGGAAAAGCAGGAAAGGAGATGTGGGTGGGTCCCGGGCCTGCGCAGGCACTGTGGCCCTCTGAGACCCTAACAGCAACCCTTCTGGGTGGATGCGCCCCCTCCTTACCCTGTCCAGGAGGAACCAGGCCCAGGGCTGCTCAGCAGCTTGTCCAGAGCATCTGGCTAGGAGGCCTCTGCCGTGGGGCTTGCTTGCTCTGGTCTGAAGACCTTGTTCTCTCTCCTCAGCTAAACCGCAAGCTCCTTGGGGCAGAACCCATATCTTAGGCCCTTTCAAAATGCTCTGTAGTTGCCTGATGTAGATAGCTCCTGAGAAAGGCGTGGACTGCTCTCTGCTGCCATCTTGCGGAAGGCCGGCCATGCAGTACTGGGCTCTGAGGGTTCCCGTCCATCCTCCAGCTGCACCACAAATGGAGCTGCTTCCAGAGGACAAATAAAACCCCAAATAAAAGATCGATTGAGTCCCAGAGCACCCTGTGTGTAGACAGTAAGCAGAATTTGTCTTAGAACTTTTGTCCCAGGTATCTTAATTTCCTGTTTTTAACAACATTAAATCAGAAAACAAGTTCTGATTTTTTTGGATCATGGAACAAGAAATTTTAAAATCTAGTAATTTGGCAGTAAACAATAAAAAGTAAAGATTTTCTAATTTTTAAATAACACAGAAATTACACAGGTGATTTTTTTTTTTTTAATAAATCACTAGCAAAAGCTAAAGGACTTTAGAAAGGTAGACTATTCAGCCAGGCATGGTGGCTCACGCCTGTAACCAGCACTTGGGGAGGCCGAGGTGAGTGGATCACGAGGTCAGGAGATAGAGACCATCCTGGTTAACATGGTGAAACCCCATCTCTACTAAAAATACAAAAATTTGCCAGCGTGGTTGCACACTCCTGTAGGCGCAGCTACTCGTGAGTCTGAGGCAGGAGAATCACTTGAACCCAGGAGGCAGAGGTTGCAGTGAGCCAAGATCATGCCACTGCACTCCAGCCTGGGTGACAGAGTGACACTCTGTCTCAAAAAAAATAAATAAATAAGACTTCATACCCTGGAAATGCAAATGGGAAAATAATCCAAATATATGGTTAATTCTGTCACACAAATTCAGCTGCAACCGTAGGTTTTCAGAAGAATTATGTGGACTATTCCAAGATGATCTTAACTATTTCCAATTGTTCTCTGAGAGAAGCCACTTTGTTTGCAGGCATCAGTAATTTTGTGTTTTGTTTTAAATCTACCCATGGCTCCACTCCTGTCCGCCTGAGGCTATTCCTGCCCCCACAAGCTGGGGTGGGTGCCCTCATTCTGTCCAGCCTTGGCTGCCTTGCAGAGCCCCAGTTCTCAGATGCTCAGGAAACAAAGGCTTCTTCTAAGCCCAGCTCCGGCTCAAGGCAGGGAGCTGGTCAGAGTCTGGGCTACGAGAGGGAGTCCTGAGGCTGGAGGCATTGGCTCTGCACCCTGAGGACATGTGCAGGCCCCCAAACTGTGTCCAAGAGAATCATCCAGAGAGCACCCTGTCATGCCACCAGCCAGGGCCAAAGCTTCTGTTGATGAGAAAAGGGTGCCGGGTGCAGTGGCTCATGCCTCTAATCCCAGCACTTTGGGAGGCCGAAGCGGGTAGATGGCTTGAGCCCAGGAGTTGGAGACCAGCAACATGGCAAAACCCCATCTCTACAAGAATACAAAAAAATTAGCTGAGTGTGTGTCCCACTACTCTAGAGGCTGAGGTGGGAGGATCACTTGCCACTGGGAGGTTGAGGTTGCAGTGAGCTGAGATTGCACCACTGCACTCCAGCCTGGGTGACAGAGCAAGACCCGGCCTCAAAAAAAAAAAAAAAACCAGGGAGAAAGGAAGGTGTGTTTTAGAGGAGCCGGGGAGCACCTGCCACTGTGGTGCTCTGTCTCTGGATCTGGTTAGTGGGCACCGAGTCGCCATTTATGTTTGGTCCATTTTTCTGTATATATGTAATGCTTGAATAAAAATGTTTATTTAAAAAAGACAAGCCCTTTCAGTTAAAAAAAAGAAGAAGAAAAAATACTTTTATGTAAATAATAGTCCAGTATTTTTTAATGTGATTTGGTAGATGCTTCAGATCTGCCTAGTGAAATAATTTTATTTTGATTAATGATTCTCTGTCAGTACTCCTTCACCTACACAGTCAGAATTAGCCTTACCATTTCTAAAGCACTTTAAAGGGGTGCAAATGTGCCAGCATTAACAAAAAAGACTGCAGAATGAAACGTAGCCTTTGGTTTGCGTGATTGAAGTGATTGTTGCTTCTCGTGTGTCCTTCGGTGAAGATTTGGGGCTTTGTGTGTGCCAGGCACTCTTCTGGTTTCTGGGAGGCTGCAAAGGTGGATCAGACATGGGTTCACTTATAGTCATGTAGCGGTCAGCAGCGCTCCTGTGACAGCAGTGCTGGCTGGCAGCACATGGCACCCACCGGGACTGCCCACTGCTATGCAAGGAGACGATTTCCAGCCATGAGTGAGTCAGGGAAGGCACGTGGAGGAGGTGGCCACCACCCCGAGGAGCCCGATTAGACAAGTCAGCTTGGACATGGTTTAAGGAAACACATTCCCAGTGACAACCTGGGGAGAGGTGAAGAAGCCCAGGTGAGGATAGGGGTGGACAGATGCTCAGCCTGGGCTGGACTGCAGGTCAGGTGAGCGGGCTGAAAGAGGAACTAAGTGGGGAGAGGAGGCTGGATGAGCCGGGTCAGGAGGGCCAGCCTCCCATGGAGGCTTAGAATCACAGTGGCAGCTGTGCTTCCCAGGGGCTGCCTGGCAGTGGGGCCACGTGGGGCTCCCCCACTTAGTGCTTCTTTTCACAGGAAGACTCTAGAAAGGATGCTTTCTGTTCCTGTGGACGTGTACACAGGATTCATTACTAACAGGTGATTTACAGTTGGCACTTTCCTAATAAAATTCTCTTTGTAGTGTATTTATGATTTATCAACCATGTAAAACTCTGTGAACGTTAAGTGAATACTGTGGACTCTTGATCTCTCATGGCTGTGAAAGGAGGCGTGGGGAGGAGAGAACAGCCTAGCCCTGAGGCAGTGCGGCCAGGTGAACAGGGAGGACCATCTGTAGCAGTGCTGTCCAATAGAAGCAAAAAGAGGCCACATGTGCAAGTTTAGATTTTTCTAGTAAACACATTTTAAAAATAAAAGTAAAAGCAGCTTTTATGAACATGTATTTAATTTGAAAAATTATTAGTGAAATATTTTGCATTCTTCCTTCACACTAAGCCCCAGTGTCTGTGTGTCCTTCATGCACCCACCACATCTCCACTCATGTGAGCCATGTGGCAGGTGCCGGGGGGCCATGTGCAGCTGCTGTGAAGGACAGTGTGTGGCGATAGCCTTCTTACCCAAGAAGCTCCACGGGAAACAAGTTCAGGCAGGTGCTGTTCTTCTTGCAGGTCCAGGGATGGATGGGATCATGGTGACCTGGAAAGACAACTTTGACTCCTTCTACAGTGAAGTGGCTGAGCTTGGCAGGTATGAGGTACAACCCAGAATGCCTTCCGAAAGAGTAGAGTGCAGGGAAGACATACCAGAGAGTGCGCGGATTAAAGCTAAGCCACGTTATCTTGCCAGCAGTTGGAAGCTGTGTGTCTTGCATTTGAATCGTAACTCTCATTGCCTTTAGATGCTAAACACTGGGGAAGTAAGGAAGCCGTTTTCCTCTCGGGTTCCAGCAGAGAGGCCGAATGCCACAAGCCACCCCTCGATGGGGAGAAGTTGCTTCCCTCTGTGCGTGTAGAATAGTGGTAGCTCTGTGCCATCCTTGGGGGAGTTCAAGAATCTTTCAAATGCTCCCTGTAGTTCTTAATCCTCTTGTGTCCTTCACGTTTCGCTTGTGCGTGGAGACTTCAAGGAGTGACAGTAAAATCAGATGGGGTATCAGCGTCCTCCTGCACAAACTAAGAGAGGTTTCCCATCTAGGGGGCTCTTTCTCTTCATGAGGGGCAGCCGAGCCAGGGGTGGCCCAGCAGTGCCATCAGACAGCCCGGCTCTCTTGGCTCTGCCTCCAGGGCCACACAGCACACATATCCAGGTGCTGTGTCCCATGTGGCAGGAAGAGCAGGGTCAAAGGAGCATGACCGCTTTCCTTTGTCCTTTTGTAAGAACTCCCCCAGAAACTCCAGCAGCGGCGCCCTCTGGCTTCCATTCCTGAGGCCGTAACTGGTCACGTGGCTCCTGCTGATGTCTCTGTCAGCTGTCTCTGGCTGCATAAAAAGTCACACCAGCACTGCTGTCTTAGGACAGTGGTGACGTGTGTCTTCTGGTGCGGTGTGCAGATGGGGCCGTTATTCTGTTGGCCCCTCCTGGCCTGGTCAGCTGGTTCACCATGCCCCGTGCGTGTCAGAGGCCTTGTCTGCGACACTGGCCTCTCTCCACATCGACTTTCACCCTGGGCCTCCCCACATGAGGGCAGTGGCATTCCAGAACAGCAGGAGCGTCAAGGCCTCTGAAGGCCCAGCCTCAGAAATCAACGACCAACGTCCTCCACACCCTGTGGGCCAGAGCCAGCCCCAGGCAGCCCTGATTCAAGGGGAGGAACAGCCCCCGCCTCCGAGTGAGAGACGAGTCCAAGCCATGGCCTTTAACCCTGTGCACAGCCTGCCCACCACAGGCGCATCTCTGGTCCTCACGTGTGCAGAATGCACTCACCCACCTCAGGCCCCCATCTGAGGTCTAAAGCCTCATCCAGATCACGTTGAGGTGTGACCAGTCCCTGGAAGTGGGTCATCAGGTGCAGCTCCAGGGTCTTCGTGCCTGCCCCACACTCACACCCACAGCAGTGACCACAGCAGACGCTCCTTTCAAACGTGCAGGGAAGGGTGGCTGACGGGAGGCATGAGCAGACATCCCGGCTTCTGCACGTTGTGGAGAGCAGAGGGGAGCCACCTGGCAAGGCCGAGGCTCAGAGGTCTTGCCCTGTCACTTCTACCACACGCGGTGCTGGGAAGCAGCCACCAATGTGAGGAAACCAAGGCTGCCTGGGAGGGAGGACCAGCAGAATCACGTGGCTGCGGGGACAAGGGCAGATTTGGGGGACGGCCATGGCACCACAGCTCCTCCGTGGAGTGGCCAGGAGAGCAGGGCCTCTGGACAGGACCGGGCCACCACACAGCCAGTCCATTTAGGATAACAGTCTTTCTCGGTGCCAGACCTCAGCAGCCTCTGCAAATGGTCTTCTTGACATATTTTACAGGGGCAGATTCTCTGTCGTTAAGAAATGTGATCAGAAAGGAACCAAGCGAGCAGTGGCCACTAAGTTTGTGAACAAGAAGTTGATGAAGCGCGACCAGGTCACCCATGAGCTTGGCATCCTGCAGAGCCTCCAGCATCCCCTGCTCGTCGGCCTCCTCGACACCTTCGAGACCCCCACCAGCTACGTCCTGGTCTTAGAAATGTGCGTACACACCTGGCCTTCCGCCCCCAGCTCTCTGCCGCCACCTCAGGGTTTTGTTGTTGCCGTTTGTTCTCTAAGAGGGATAGATATTGGGCTTTTAGAATTTACAGAACTAAAAAACATCTTCACTGTCACAGCCCACAGCTTTCGAGCCTTCCAGTAATGGCAGAAAGCAGTGTGGTCTTCACGGGGCAGCTGCCTGATGAAGGACAGTCACCCCTAGGGTGGAACGCCCGACACGCTCAGCCGCCCGGAGACGCCCTCCCATTTCTGAAGGTCCCGTGAGGCCAGGCTGTCTCTGGTGCTGAACCCAAGCCCCCATTAGTGGTTGGAGGCTGACCTGATACCCCTAGCCTATGCAGGGGCAGCTCACCCCGGATCAGCACTGCCCCTCAGGCCTCCTGCCAAGGGCAGGCCAGCTGGATGGGAGGGTAAGACGCACCTCCCTGCAGAATGTCCTCCACAGAGGGGGCGCGGCACACCAACCAGAGCTGCCCCACTGGCACCGTTGTACTTACTGGGCTCCTTCATAAGATCAGAAAATGATTCAGTCACGTAAAGAAAAGTTGGAAACCTGTGTCCCTCAGGAGCTGTTCTCATCTAGGTGTGGGTTCGCATGGAAATGTCAGGAGAGCTCAAGCTGGGGGTGCGTCCGGCAGGGAGTGGCCGGAGGCCAGGGATGCCGCCCAACCTCCTACAAGGCAGGGACGACCCCCACAGATTCATCCGCCCCAAACGTCTGTGCATTTAGCTTTGAAAAATGTCAATTCCTCCTTTTTAGGGGGAGTCATTTTATACGTTTACTTTCATTTGCAACTTCTTTTCCATGGGGAAGGGTAAAACCTTTTGCCGCTGTTTGGAAAGTTTGCGTAGCTCTTCAGTGGAAGGACAGGATTAGCGGGGCACCCCCGTGGGGTCATGCAGGGGCAGACTCCAGCTCGGGGCCCCTCGCCTGCAGGAGCTCCCTCCAGGCCCTGTACCTGATGTTGTAGTTACTGTCATTTCTTTCTTAAAGAAATTATGAATGCCTCCCCATACCCTTCCTAGGGCAAGGCTGCCACAGGGTCCCGTGTGGCCCCACATGCAGCCTTACCAGCTTCCTCGGGCAGCACGTGTGCCGTGGGTGACACTGGATGTCTCAGGAAGGCCTCCCACCCATGGCTGCACAGCTAAAACCTCCCCCAGAACACGGGGATGGGGACCTGCTTCCAGCCCCTCTCCCAAGAATAGAAAACACATCTCGTGGCAGAAGGGCAGACGGTGGGGCGCACCTGAGCCTAAGCAGTGTGTACGGAGAGGAGGTCCACGGGCCTGGGCCTGGCCTCAGTCCCCGCCCTCCCTCTCATCGGCTCATTTCTCACCCTGGGTATCCTTAAAAGCGGCATTGGCTTCGGAGGGTTGGCATGGGGCCGACATGGTGCGATGTGTGTGGAAGAGCTGACATCCAAGCCGAGGCCTGGCCTGGGAGCCTCGGGACCTGGGAGGTCTCCTCTCTGGCTCCAGACACTGGTGACCAACAGCCACTGCTCACCTTCCCCGGGGAGTTTTAACAAGACTGTGGCTTGAGTGCTTGTCATCAATCTACAAGGCCTTCGTTTCTGGACTCACATTTCAGTGCTTTCAGCCGTCATTTCTGGGAAACAACATGGTTTGGCCTCACCATCCTGTTCATAGGATCTGTTTTCATGACACGTTACTCCAGTTCTCACAGGCTACTCCCCATTGCTAGACAGGCAGCTGATCTTCCTATAGATTTCTGTTTTGCAAAGAGCAGCATAGGCCGGTGTTGAGAGAGGCGGGGCCAGACCACCTCAGTCCAGTCCTGGCTTCTCCACCCTGGAGCGGTGGACCTTGGGCAAGTTTCATGCTTTCTCTTTGCCTGAGTTTCCTCATGTGTCACATGGGTACAGCAAGGCCCACTTCACAGACAGTCATAAGGATTAAATGAGTTGTTAGAAGGCGTTGAGCCCCTGGCACTTGGCAGTGCTGGGGAAGTGTTTTTTTCGCATGAACAGTAATTTCAGAGGAGGAAGCCTTCTGAGTCCAACGCTGAGCACTGACTGGGCCACCTCCTGCCCAGCCTGTGGTTACGTGATCTCAGTGAGTCTTCCCGTGGCCCATTTGACAGGCGAGGAAACTACAGCTCCGAGAAGCATGGTCTACATGCCTTCCTTCAGCAGATACCACAGGATGCCTGCTGTGCCTGGCACTGCCAGCAGCCAGGCCATGCCATCCCCCGCAACAGGCAGGTTTGGACCCTTGACTGGGCCGCTCTACCCCTGGCTTCCCTCTTAAGGAGACACCATGTTCCCCACTCGTGTCTTCCCATCAGAGCTTCACAAAAATCCCCTCCTTGTCTGGGCACACCTTAGAGGCACAGCCCTGAGATCCTGATGACACATTCATAACAGGTGACAGATCTGACATGTTTACTTCTTACTAGCCCGAAGAGGTCTGGAAAGGAAAGCACATCGTAACAGTCACCCGTTCCTGCCTCTGTAGGGCCGACCAGGGTCGCCTCCTGGACTGCGTGGTGCGATGGGGAAGCCTCACCGAAGGCAAGATCAGGGCGCACCTGGGGGAGGTTCTGGAAGCTGTCCGGTACCTGCACAACTGCAGGATAGCACACCTGGACCTAAAGGTTGGTGAGGCCCCGGGCAGGTGAAGGGGGGTCTGAGCACACCGGCTTGGCCATATGGGACACAGAGCCCCCTCTGAAGCCAGGCCAGGAGTGCCCGAGCGACTAGGGACAAAAAGGGTAGCGGGGGCAGCTGATTAGCACTGGTTGCTCATCTCTGTTTCTAAGCGTTTGCGTTCAGTGATGCACACAGTCAAGAGTACACTGGGTAAAACACTGGAGCCCTCCCAGCCTTCCACGACTTTCAGAAAGTCCCCATGAGTGTTGCCTGGTGGGTGTGGTGGGTGCAGTGGTAGCTTAGGCAGGAAAGAGAGTATTCCCTTCGGTGCTGGGAGGAAAATGAACAGCCAGCTTCAGAAAGCAGCCTGGTTTCATTAGGCTACTTGGCCCTTAGATCGCCAGAGAGAGCTGCTCTGTGAACCTGGGTTCCAGCTCCGCTGGGCCGTCTCTTCCTCCTCACCCTGGGTGGGCAGCCAAGGGTCTGGCCTGCTTTGCACATGCTTTGCACATGCATGGCTTGTCCTAGTTGACATCATAGATTCCTTCCACCTCACCGTAGAGCCCCGCCCATCATCATGAGTAAGCTTAAGATTGGACTGGTCTGAAAATGACAGTTGTATTCTGTCTTCCAGCCTGAGAATATCTTGGTGGATGAGAGTTTAGCCAAGCCAACCATCAAACTGGCTGACTTTGGAGATGCTGTTCAACTCAACACGACCTACTACATCCACCAGTTACTGGGGAACCCTGAATTCGCAGCCCCTGAAATCATCCTCGGGAACCCTGTCTCCCTGACCTCAGATACGTGGAGTGTTGGAGTGCTCACATACGTACTTCTTAGTGGCGTGTCCCCCTTCCTGGACGACAGTGTGGAAGAGACCTGCCTGAACATTTGCCGCTTAGACTTTAGCTTCCCAGATGACTACTTTAAAGGAGTAAGCCAGAAGGCCAAGGAGTTCGTGTGCTTCCTCCTGCAGGAGGACCCCGCCAAGCGTCCCTCGGCTGCGCTGGCCCTCCAGGAGCAGTGGCTGCAGGCGGGCAACGGCAGAAGCACGGGCGTCCTCGACACGTCCAGACTGACTTCCTTCATTGAGCGGCGCAAACACCAGAATGATGTTCGACCTATCCGTAGCATTAAAAACTTTCTGCAGAGCAGGCTTCTGCCTAGAGTTTGACCTATCCAGAAGTTCTTTCTCATTCTCTTTCACCTGCCAATCAGCTGTTAATCTGAATTTTCAAGAGAAAAACAAGCAAATATAACTGATCAGCTGCCGGTATGTTCATCGTGTGAAATTGCATTCCAAGTGGGCTGTGCTCAGCAGTGCTTGGACACAGAGCTGCAAGCTGCGCTGGGGTGGAGGATCGTCACTTACACTCTGCCCAAGGCAGAGGTCGCATTGCTGTATCACAGTATTTTATTCAGGTTTCTGCAAAAAATAAAAAGATACTTTTTTAAACAAACATGAATAGAATTTTGCAAATTTAACGTTTTCAAGATTTATTCAAGGAAACAAAATGCCTATGTTCAACCACTGGTGTTAACGAACAAAGATACTGTGCGTCTCTGGGGAAGACGCACCCAGGTGGCGGCCACTCCCACGGCCTTGTCTAGGGCTCAGAGTCCACTCGGCTCTGAGCTTCTCCAGGCGCCTCGTCTGTGTGCGTCTCACACCAGACGTGGCTTCTGAAACGTGCATTCAACCTCAAACTTTTGCATAAAATAGAATGAATCGTTTTGCTCTGATGAAATGTAGGCCTTACTTGTATATAAGACTGTTCCTGCCTTCGGTCTGTGGTTTTCCCACCTGCCTCCCCTCCCCACCCGCCAAGACCGCCTGGGGCTTCCTCTGGGGGTCCGAGGGTATGCCCAGCAAATGAAGACATCAGGTTGGGTCCTGCCCCACTGCCCCTCCCCCTGTTCCTGCCCCAAGCCGTCAATCAGATTGTTGAGCAGTACACAGTCAGATGAAAATACTGTAAATGCACTCATTGGGGGTTTTTTGGTTTTACTTCATATCATGTGCAATGTTGTGGCTTTAACATTTTATGCAACTATTTATGAAGACCTCTGTTGTACCTGTAATAAATATATAGAAAAAGCACATACTTCGTATGGTGAGCTTTATGGTTTTGTGTGTGTGTTGGGGTTGGCGGGTGGGTGGGTAGGGTCGTAGCCCTGTGCCATCGGTTCAAGGAGACTTTTCGTGAAACTTGTTGGTTTTGAGGACTGTAAAAAGTGATTTCATACTCTGAATATAAAACTGGATAATAGGGTAATGTTTTAAAATTTATTATGCTATTATTCAGAATGCCAAAGTATTATTTTTTTTCCCAAAATCAGTCTGGACATTTACTACTTTTTAGACTTTTTGACTTTCAACTTTCTGTACAAAAATTGGCTGGGTTTTGAGCTTTTGGTAAGAAATAAAAGCCGATTAAGCACTGGCCGCCCCGCGGCTGGTACCCAATGCCCGAGTCACTGTGGCAGCATTCGCACTGGCGTGGGGAGTCCTTTCAACTCAAGGAGGCTGGGTTTCTGGGCACCCTTGAGGTTTTCTGGATGTCTTTTTATCTTTCTCGTGTGAACTGCACTACAAAAGAGACCAGCCCATTTCCCAAGCCAGCCAGACACCTGGGTCTTGAGCCATAAACTGGCGTAGTTAAGCTTTGCAGCTTCCAGTGTATTTTATTTATTCTTTTGTTGGGTTTTTGTTGGTTCTTGTAAAATTGTACAGAAACTTTTTAAAAGAAATTGGATTCAAAACTGGATGTGTATTCGTAACCTCATGATTTTTATTTGTGTATTGTTTCTTTTATTATTTCAGTTAAATTTTTACATTATTTTGCATGTATATTTCTTTGTACAGAGACCTTACATGTTTACACAGTATGATGTGATGTAAATATTTTATTTTGCCATCAGTTATTTTAAAAAATTAAACATATTTGCCTGATTTTTGTGTTAGGCTTTTTATTTAAATTGGTCACTGTTGAATCGGAAAGACAGATGGCTGAGGGAGAGACTGACACAGAGGCTTCTCATGGGTGGGAGGTGGCAGAATGTACTGGATTGAGAACCCTCTGTACACACTGAGAAATGGGAGTCGCTCAGCCTCCTGCAGACTGGTTCAGACACCACACTCGAGACCCTGGTGTGCACTAGAATGTCGACTGACTGTGCACAGCGAGGCTGCAGCTTGTCCTGGTTAGAATAAAGCTGAGCCTTCTTAAGCCCATCCTAGATTAGAATAAGCAGGCTATAGCTTGTCCTAGTTAGAATAAAACGAGGCTGCAGCTTGTCCCTGGTCCAATCAGAAGCTTCAAGGCTGTAAGCTTATCCTGTGAGAATAAAAGCAGCACCAAGCTTATCCTAATTCGAATAAAAGCAAGCACAGCATCCTGGATTGAATCGCCGGCATACCGTTGATAGGGCTGCTGGCTTGCTTATCCCTGGATTAGAATAAAAGCGGCTAGCTGTAACCTTGTCCTATAGTTAGAATAAAGCGACGCTGTAAGCTTAGCTACTACCTGGTTAGAATAAGCTAAAGGCTATTTAACCAGCCCCTGGTAGACTCAAGGAATTAGAGTGAGGGAAGAGCTCGTCCATCCTGGCCTCAGAAAAGCAAAGGTAATGTCCAGATAGATTGAAGAAAATGAAACAGTTTCATTTGGTTAAGAACAAAGATCCTGCAGCTAGGAGAAGGTTCCCCAGTGGTGCCTCGACCTCGGCCCTGAGCCCACCCAGTCCGGGGGACTTGCAGCCAAGTGGCTTCCGCAGCTCTGCCAGCCTGGCTGCTGACAGTAGCTTATTTTTTCCAATGACCATATCTTCTCTCTTGATTCTTTCTGGCTTTCCTTCTGGGCTGACAACTTTTATTGTTCAACACACCATCGAGAACAAGTATTCTTTCTCATCTGTGTGCGGAAATCCTGAATAGAAGGCTGATGTGAAAGGACACTTGTGCAGTCTCTAAGTCAGGACACGGGAAGCTAACTCCCTGAGGTGTGTGCCCGCCCAAGTCCCAGCAGTACCCATGACTCAGTGGGCTCTGGAGGGGGCAGAAATTCAAGGTTGGTTCTAATCTACCACCTGCCCAGCACAGCATCCTGCCCCAGGGGGAGTTGCCTGGCCCACCACAGTGCCACACCTTCTGAGCAACACAAAGGAGGCGAGGGGTATGTGGTGGTGTCCTTTAAATGGGACAGTTGCTGAATGGAGTGGTTCTGCCCGTAAGATTAGCAGAGCTCACTGTGCCCGGTGAAAGAGCCTCAGGCGTTTGGTCTGTCATGATCACTGGATTTTTTTTCTCAAATATCAAGGTGTTTTTCATTCTGCAAGTTACTGTAATCTTTTAAAAACTCGGATTCTCTTTAGCCCTAACAAGTGGGGGAAATCAATGTTTTAGCAGAATTATGAACCTCATAGTAAGCAATAATCTATTAGATGAGGTCTTTGCTCACTGTAGCTATACAGTAAGTCTTGAAAGCAAGTAGACATCCCCCCACTTTGTTTTTGTTTTTGTTTTTGTTTTCCAAATTGTTTCTGCTAATCTGGCTCCTTTGCCTTCATACATTTTGGAATAGCCTTGTTCATATCTACAAATATTAGACCATCTTAGTCCACTAGAAGGAGAGGTCCTGTACATTTTTGAGACAATTGTAAAGAAAGGAGTAATTCTTGGAACTGATCGATTCTCCATATTATATTTATTTATGTGAGATGTAACTTACAGAAAATTACGCAAGTCAATAAATGTTTATACATGTATATACCTGTGATCGCCACCCAAAGCAAACTATAGAACGTTTCTGTTATCCATTATCCCCCCAGGAAGGTCTGTCTCACCCCTTCCCAGTCAATCTCTCCCTCCCGAGGTAATCAATCACTTTTCTGATTTCTATCATTCATAGATATGTTTGCCTTTTAAGTAAAATCATATATTACGTACTTTTTATTTTTGTTTTTTTTTGTTTTTTTTTTTGAGACGGAGTCTCGCTCTGTCGCCCAGGCTGGATTGCAGTGGCCCGATCTCGGCTCACTGCAAGCTCCGCCTCCCGGGTTCACGCCATTCTCCTGCCTCAGCCTCCGGAGTAGCTGGGACTACAGGCGCCCGCCACCACGCCCGGCTAGTTTTTTGTATCTTTTTTTTTTAGTAGAGACGGGGTTTCATCGTGTTAGCCAGGATGGTCTCGATCGCCTGACCTCGTGATCCGCCCGTCTCGGCCTCCCAAAGTGCTGGGATTACAGGCTTGAGCCACCGCGCCCGGCCTATTACGTACTTTTTAAAAGTAGGTTGTACCTTTTATTTTGAGGCCATTGTAGATTCACATCCAATTGTTATGAAATGTACCCTTAGGCTGGGCACGGTGGCTCACGCCTGAAATCCCAGCACTTTGGGAGACCGAGGCGGGCAGATCACCTGAGGTTGGGAGACCAGCCTGACCAACATGGAGAAACTCTGTCCCTACTAAAAATACAAAAAATTCGCTGGGCGTGGTGGCACATGCTGTAATTCCAGCTACTCGGGAGGCGGAGGCAGGAGAATCGCTTGAACCCAGGAGGAGGAGGTTGCGGTGAGCTGAGATCACGCCACTGTACTCCAGCCTGGGCAACAAGAGCAAAACTCCGTCTCAAAAAAAAAAAGAAAGAAAGAAACGTACCCTTTACCTGTGATAATATACAGGATCATACATTATCACAACCAGGATACTGTCACTAACACCGTCAAGATGCAGAATATTTCCACCACCAGCAGGACCCTCCCGTTGCCCTGTTATGGCCACACTTCCCTTCTGCCACCACACCCTTCTTTAACCCCTGCCAACCACTTACATGTGCTCCATTTCTATAACGTTGGCGTGTTGAAAATGTTATTTAAACGAAATCATACAGTATGCAGCCTTTTGAAATCGGTGTTTTCTCCTAGCATAATTATCTGAAAATCCAGATTGTTGTATCAAGAGGTTTTTTTTCTTTTTATTACTGAGTACTAGTTCACAGTGTCGATGTACCACAACTGAACCATTCACCCACTGAAGGACATCTGAGGCTTTTTTTAGCTTTGGGTTGTTAAGAAATAGTTTGCATGAACATTCATTGTACATATTTTCATATGAACATAGGTTTTCATTTCTCTGGGATAAGACAATTGGAAGATCATATTGTAGTCACATGTTACATTTTTTAAGGTGCGGCCAAACTGCTTTCTAGACCAGTGGTCCCCAACCTTTTTGGCGCCAGGGACCAGTTTTGTGGAAGACAGTTTTTCCATGGATGGTGAAGGAGTGGGAGACGGTTTCGGGATGAAACTGCCCCACCTCACATTATCAGGCATTAGATTCTCATGAGTGTGCAACCTGGATCCCTCGCATACACAGTTCACAGCAGGGTTCGCGCTCCTATGAGATTCTAACGCCCAGGCTGATCTGACAGGAGGCGGAGCTCAGGCAGTAATACAAGCAATAGGGAGTGGCTGTAAATACAGAAGCTTTGCTTATTGCCTGCCACTCCCCTCCTGCTGTGTAACCTAACAGACTGCGGACCAGTAATTTTTACAGATCAGTACTGGTCCGCGGCCTGGAGTTGGGGGCCCCTGTTCTAGACTGTACCATTTCACATTCCCACCAGCAACGTAGGAGTGCGAGTTTCTTTGCCTCCTTACCAGCGTTTGGTGGTGTCACTTTTTTAATGTGGCCAAACTGACAAGCGTGAAGTGATATCTTATTGTGGTTTTAATTTGTATTTCCCTGTTGGCGAATGATGTTGAGTCTTTTCATGTGCTTATATGCACATCTTTATATTCTCTTCCCTGAAATGTCTCATCACATCTTTGGCCCATTTTCTTATTGGACTGTTTGGTTTTTACTTGTTGAGTTCTGAGCGTTTGTTACATATTGTAGCTACTAGTCCTTTGTCAGAGATGTGCTTTGCAGATGTTCTCTCCTCTGTAGTGTGTCTTTTCTTCATCTTAACAGGATCCTTCAGAGAAAAAAATTTTGATGAAGTCCGATTTAATAATTTTGTCTTTTATGGATCAAGTTTTGGTGTCAAGTCTAAGAACTCTACCTAGTTCTATATTTAAGATTTTTTTCCCTAAGTTTCTTTTCCTAACAGTTTTTAAGTTTCACGTTTAACACTTAAGTCTATGATCCATTTTGAGCTAATTTTTTTAATATAAAGTATAAGGTTTAGGCTGAGGATTTTGTTGTTGTTTGCATATGGATGTCCAGTTGTTACAGCACCATTTGTTTTAAAAAGGCTTCCTTTTGGCTGGCCGCGGTGGCTCACGCCTGTAAATCCCAGCACTTTGGGAAGCCAAGGTGGGCGGATCATGAAGTCAGGAGATCGAGACCATCCTGGCTAACACGGTGAAACCTTGTCTCTACTAAAAATACGAAAAATTAGCTGGGCGTGGTGGTGCACGCCTGTAGTCCCAGCTACTTGGGAGGCTGAGACAGGAGAACTGCTTGAACTGGGGAGGTGGAGGTTGCAGTGAGCTGAGGTCATGCCACTGCACTCCAGCCTGGGTGACAGAGCAGGACTCCATCTCCAGAAAAAAAAGCTTCCTCTTTTTTGTTTTGTCAAAAATCAGCTGGGACTATTTATGTAGGCCTATTGCTAGGTTCTCTACTGTGTTCCATTGATCTATTTATCCCTCCACCAATATCACACGTCTTGATTACTATAGCTATATAGTAAGTCTTGAAAGCAAGTAGACATCCCCCCACTTTATTTTTTTTCAAAATTGTTTCTGCTAATCTAGTTCCTTTGCCTTTATAAATTTTACAATAGCCTTGTTTATACCTACAAAATATCTTTCTGAGATTTTTATATGCATTGCATTAAATCTGTATATCCATCTGGGGAGACCTGACATCTTTACTATGTTGACTCTTCCAATCCATGAATATGGTATGTCTCCATTTACTTATATTTCCTTTGATTTCCTTCATCAGTAGTTTTACAAGTTCATATATTGTATATGTCTTATTAGAATTATGCCTAAGTACTTCTTCTTTTAAACAATTATATTTATTTTTAATTTTGGTGTTCATGCATTCATTGCTACTATATAGAAATACAGAATACAGTTGATTTTGGAATGCTCATCTCAGACTACATATTTGATGCACTGAATTACTAGTTCTAAGTATTTTTTGTAGATTCTTTTGGATTTTTCTTTTTCTTTTTTTTTTTTTTTTTTTTGAGACAGAGTCTCACTCTTGTCACCCACGCTGGAGTGCAATGGCACGATCTAGGCTCACTGCAGCCTCTGCCTCCCAGGTTCAAGTGATTCTCATGCCTTAGCCTCCCCAGTAGATGGGATTAAAGTTGTGCACCACCACGCCCAGCTAATTGTTTTGTATTTTTAGTGAAACAGGATTTCACCATTTTCGCCAGGCTGGTCTCAAACTCCTGACCTCAGGTGATCCTCCCACCTCGACCTCCCAAAGTGCTGGGATTATAGGCATGAGCCACTGCACCCAGCCAACTTAGTATTTTTTGGCTTTGCATTAGGTTTATTGGAGCATTAAATGCATTTTCAACTTATAATGTTTTTGACTTATGGTGTTTACCGAGATGTAACCCCATCATAAGTTGAGGAGCATCTGTATTTTCTCCACATACATTTAGAAACACATCACACAATGTTGTATGTTTTCACCTCAACCATCAAACTTAATTTAGAAAGCTAGAGAGGAAAAAGAAAATGCATTTACCCATACGTTTCCTCTTCCCATTGTTCTCTCGTCCTGATTTTCTGAGATTGATTCCTTTATCCTTTCCTCTCTACTTAGAGAACTTACTCTAGTCGTTCTTTTAAGGCAGTCCTCCTGGCAACAAATTCTCTTAGTGCTCCTTCCTCTGAGAACATCTTGACTCCCCCTTCGTTCTTGAAGGATATATTTTGCTGGGTATAAAATTCTGACAGTTGTAGGGGAGGCAGAGATTACCTCCAATCCTCCCTTTCATGTTAGCTCTTAGTGAACTCTTCAGCTGGCTCTAGAAACCACATTGACACCAGGAAGATTAACAAGACAAAAGTATACAAATTTTACTAGTTTTACATATATGTGAGGACCTTTGCAAGAAAGTTAAGTCCAAATATATGGCCAAAGCAAGATGCTTTTATACGTTTTAGACAAAGAATGATAAATTTGAGAAGAAATGACAGGCAGGACAAAGAAAATCTGGGCTGACAATTGTGGCTCATGCCTGTAAGTCCAGCACTTTGGGAGGTTGAGGCAAGAGGATGATTTGAGGCCAGGAGTTCGAGACCAGCCTGGGCAACATAGCAAGACCCCATCTCTAAATAAATAAATAAATATATATATATTAGCTGTGTGTTGGCACAAGTCTTGTTCCTAGCTACTTGGGAGGCTGAGGTGTGAGGATCACTTGAGCCCAGGTGTTCAAGGCTGTAGTAAGTTAGTCTTAACCTCCTGACCTCAGGTGATCCACCCATCTTGGCATACCAAAGTGCTGGGATTACAAGTGTGGCCCCTGTGCCCAGGCTTTTTTTTTTTTTTTTTTTTTTTTTTTCTTTCTGAGACGAATCTTGCTCTGTCACCTGAACTGGAGTGCAGTGGCAGATCTCGAAGGCTATGGTGAGCTATGATTGCACCACTGCACTCCAGCCTGGGTGACAGAGCAAGACCCTTCTCAAAAAGAAAATCTGGCTGAGGCAATAAATTTTCTAGGGGAGTCACTGGGAGACATATGTGGAGGGGTGTGGGTATAAGACAGGTGGAAGGTAAGGGTTACTTCATTAAGTATGTTTATTCGGGTTCATTGCAGCCTCCAATTCCAAGCCTCTATTGATAAGGGCTATTTTCTTGCTCTGGCATGGTGACAGCACCCCTCCCAGAGGAATCTTTATGACTTACTGCATGCGGAAAGAGAAAGATCAGCTGTTCCTTTCTGAAACTAGGATCCCTCCAATAACAAAGGGGATGGAGAGTCTTGTTACTGTTCAGCAGAGATGAAAGTTCTGCTTCCCCCTGTTTGGGCTTCTCTAACACCACGCTGGCAGAGGTTCCCCTATTACAGCTGGGTAAGGATGGAAGTCTGGGCTCTGCACTAGTCTTTGCTGGCGGGGTGAGGGTGGGAGCCACTGTTTTTTCTGTGATGTGTGGCTGGAGAAGAGCAGTTATTGTCTGAAGGTTTTCCGTCTTGCTAGGCCGCCCCTTTCCTGTGCCCTTATCTGAAGAGAGCAAGGTTTTGTTGGGATCTTTTTTGTCTGCAGCTATGGCATTTCCACATTGCTGGCTTCTTTAGCTCCATGTCTGGGATACATGAGGCAAAAAGAAATCCCAGGGAACCCACCATCCTTGGGGTTCCCCGTCCCTGAAGCCCCACACGGATCTGCGGTCTTCACCTTGCAGAGTCTCCTTAAGTTTGTTTCATAGGTAACATCGAACTGTTTCTTGTAGGTAGTGGGAGGAATAGGAGAGAGATGTCTACTCCATTTCCCAGAAGCAGAAATCCAGTATCGGTGCTTCTTTTTCTATTTGCTAGTTTTAGGATTATGTGCTGTTGGTTTCCTGAGATCGGTATAAAACAACTGCTTGATCTTTTTTTTTTTTTAGATGGAATCTCGCTCTGTCACCCAGTCTGGAGCACAGTGGCCCATGGTCTCTGCTCACTGCAAGCTCTGCCTCCCAGGTTCACACCATTCTCCTGCCTCAGCCTCCCAAGTAGCTGGAACTATAGGCGCCTGCCACCACGCCCAGCTAATTTTTTGTATTTTTTTTTTAGTAGAGACGCCGTTTCACCATGTTAGCCAGGATGGTCTCGATCTCCTGACCTTGTGATCTGCCCGCCTTGGCCTCCCAAAGTGCTGGGATTACAGGCATGAGCCACCACGCCCGGCCTGATCTTATTTTCAAAAGGGATCAATTGTATCCGTTATAGAAAGGGGAACCTACACAACCAATAGCTGTCAGAATATAAGCTCTTTACACATGTCACTGTCTTGTACATTTTCTGCAGATTCATTTCTTGCCAAAGTCTTACTTACCTACCAGTAGTAATATTCTTCTACTATTCCACAATAACCAAGCCAGAATATCCAGAAAAAGGTAACTGATGACAGATGGTAAGTAAGAGATTAGCCAGGCTACCAAGAGCCAGTGGCCTGGGCAGGCCCTAGCCACTCATTGCAGAGCGGTCCATGAGGCAGGATCAGAGGGGATGCAAAGGCTAGAGGGGAAAAGAATGGACCCAAATAACTTCTGACAGAGGGGATTCAATGAATTGTCTAACAAGTTCTGAAAGAACTGAAAAAAGCCAAGAGAGAGCAGCCTTTCCAGGCAGTGAGCGCAGGTTAGGTCCAGGTGTCAGTTGCTCTGGCAACAGCAAGTGGTGGCAGAGGACAGCAGAATTCTCGTGTAATTTGAAGCAACAGAACATTTGCTTCCACGAATATCTTTCTCCATTGGCCATTTCTTATTTACAATTCAAAAATTGTACCAGGGTTTCTCTTTCAGGATGTGTCCGCCGTCCCACTGAAGTTCAGAGGCTTGCGTTCAGGACTGCTGAGATTCCCAGGGCATTTTCCTGCTCTGGGAAAGTTAAACCGCGTGCAAGGCAAAGTCTCCTGTGAAAGTCCATGAAGAGTAGAAGCTTTAAAACTAGTTGCCTCGTTTATAATTACTGCATATTTAATAGAAAGCATACACCTCTCTGCTCCATGTTTGAAGGTTAGAAACCTCTTTTACTCAGCTTTATCCAATCCATCCATTTCTTTATGATTACATTTTTTAAACTTTTATTTTAGGTTCAGGGACTCATGTGCAGGTTTGTTAATACAGGCAAACTCGTGTCAGGTGGGGTTTGCTGTACAGGCCATTTCGTCTCCCAGGTACTAAGCATAATACCTAATAGTTA
Source organism: Papio anubis (assembly GCF_008728515.1). NCBI lineage: Eukaryota > Metazoa > Chordata > Mammalia > Primates > Cercopithecidae > Papio > Papio anubis. The sequence continues at coordinate 13,862,620 of NC_044980.1, forward strand.
TTTTTCCTGATCCTCTCCCTCCTCCCACCCTTCTCCCTCAAATAGGCCCCAGTGTCTGTTCAAATTCCCTCTTTGTGCCCTTCAGCTCACATTATTTTGCTTCTGCTTATAAGTGAAAACATGTGGTATTTGGTTTTCTGTTCCTGGGTTAGTTTGCAAAGAATGTGGCCTCCAGCTCCACCCATGTTCCTGCAAAAGACATGATCTCATTCTTTTTTATGGCTGCATAGTATTCCATGGTATATATGTACCACATTATCTTTATCCAATCTGTCATTGGTGGGCATTTAGGCTGAGTCCATATCTTTGCTGTTGTGGATAGTGCTGGAGTGAACATTCGCGTGCATGTGTCTTTACGGTAGAACTACTTATCTTCCTCTGGGTAAACACCCAGTAAATGGGGTTACTGCGTCCAGTGGTAGTTCCTGTTTTTCAGTTATTTGAGGAATCGCCAAAGTGCTTTACACAATGTTTGAACTAGTTTAAACTAATTTACACTCCCACTAACAGTGTATAAATGTTCTCTTGTCTCCAGAACCTCACCGGCACGTGTTATTTATCGATTTTTTTGTTGTTTTTTTTTTTTTTTTTTTTTTTTGAGACAGAGTCTCGCTCTGTCGCCCAGGCTGGAATGCAATGGTGCGATCTCAGCTCACTGAAACCTCCACTTCCTGAGTTGAAGCGATTCTCCTGCCTCAGCCTCCTGAGTAGCTGGGACTACTCAGGCGTGCGCCACCACGCCCAGCTAATTTTTGTATTTTTAGTACAGACAGGGTTTCACAATATTGGCCAGGCTGGTCTCAAAGTCCTGACCTCAGGCAATCCGCCCACCTCGGCCTCCCAAAGTGCTGGGATTACAGGCGTGAGCCACTGTGCCCAGCCTATTTATTGACTTTTTAATAATAGCTATTCTGACTGGTGTGAGATAGTATCTCATTGTGGTTTTAATTAGCATTTCTCTAATGATTAGTGATGTTGAGCATTTTTTCATATGCTTGTTGGCCACATATATGCCTTCTTTTGAAAAGTGTTCATGTCCTTTGCCCACTTTTTAATGGGGTTGTTTGGTTTTGGTTTATACATTTGTTTAAGTTCCTTATAGATTCTGGATATTTATTAGACCTTTGCCAGGTCTACTATATATTAGCATAGTTTGCAAATATTTGTATAGTTTGCAAATATTTTCTTCCATTCCGTAGGTTGTCTGTTTATTCTGCTGATAGTTTCTTTTGCTGTGCAGAAACTCTTTAGTTTAGTTAAATCCCATTTGTCAGTTTTTGCTTTTGTTGCCATTGCTTTTGGCATCTTTGTCATGAAATCTTTGCCAGTTCCTGTGATCAGAATGGCATTTTCTAGCTTGTCTCCCAGGGTTTTTATAGTTTTAGGTTTTACACTTAAGTCTTAAATCCATCTTGAGTTAATTTTTGTATATGCTACAAGGAAGGGGTCCAGTTTCAATCTTCTGCATATGGCGAGCCTGTTATCCCAGGACCATTTATTGAATAGGGAGTCCTTCCTCATTGCTTGTTTGTGTCGGTTTTGTCAAAGATCAGATGGTTGTAGGTGTATGGCTTTATTTCTGGGCTCTCTATTCTGTTCCACTGGTCTTTATGACTACGTTTATCTTCTGTTAATTTGCATCTATAGGAAAGTGTATGTCAGAACAAGTGACATTAAAACAGGATTCTGAGACACGCCCTGTTGATAATTTGAGAATTGCCTACACTGCTGGATTGTTAAGATATGCTAATGACCTGTTTTCCATATTTATTTTTAAATGTTTACACCAAAAGAGAAAAGATGCAAAGTATCACTTTTTTTTTTTTTTTGCAAACATGAAAATTACCTCCAGCACTAAGCTCTCCCAAGCACTTGTCAGAGTGGGTAAGCCAAAGGTGTGAGGAGGTCTGTGTTCCTTGATGTCCTTTCTCAATTTTATGGCCAAATGTACAAAATAGGAAACAGACATGAGAGGAGGCCTCAGAACCGTACAGGTGTGACTCCGCGTGGTGGCTCACGCCTGTATTCCCAGCACTTCGGGAGGCTGAGGCGGGTGGATCACCTGAGGTCAGGAGTTTGAGACCAGTCTTGCCAACATGGTGAAACCCCATCTCTACTAAAAATACATAAATTAGCTGGGCATAGTGGCAGACGCTTGTAATGCCAGCTACTTGGAGGCTGAGGCACAAGAATCGCTTGAACCCGGGATGCGGAGGTTGCAGTGAGCCGAGATTGCACCACTGCACTCCAGCCTGGGTGACAGAGTGAGACTCTGTCTAAAAAAACAAGAACTGTAACTGTGCACGTGTTGATTCACTTTCCAGTACTTCTCTGGAGCACCCTATTTGTCTCTGATACCTCTTTTCCCTTGGGACTTCCTTCAGCCAAAACCCTTGGTCGCCTTCTCTAACAACACGAGCTCCTTCCCTAGGTGACCTCAGCTGGTCTGGTGCCTTTGTATTTGCATTAGTTGCCTGTGGAATTGTTACAAATCACCACAAATGTGGTGGCTTAAAACAAAAGAAACTCCCTAACAGATGTGGAGGCCAGTGTCCAAAATCAGTATCAGGAGGCAGAAAGCAGGGTGTCTGCACAGTCATGACCGCCAACTCCCTTCCTCTTCCAGTGCCCAGTAGCTGCTGTTGCTCCTTGGCATGTGGCCACATCAGGTCAGTCTTCAAGGCCAGCATCTTCAGTCTCCCTCTGTCCCTCTTCACATTGTTTTCCGTGTCAAATCCCCCTCTGACTCCCTCCTCTAAGGACACTCGTGATGACATTTAGGGCCCAGCCGGATAGTCCAATGTCACATCCCTGTCTTGAGATCCTCACTCACATCCACAAGGACTCTTTCTTGCCATAGAAGGTAAGTAACCTTCACGGGTTCCAGGGACTCGGCTGTGGATATCTTCTGGGGCCTTCCACACCATCTCTGTGCCAACAATTCCTAACTTGATGGCTCTAGCACATGCTCCTGTGCTCCAGGTCACTACCGGCTCTGCATGAACGTCCCAAATGCAACTCTCCTGTTTCCCAGAGGGCAGCCATTTACCCAGATGCTGGGCCAGAAATTTAGAAGCCGTCATCCTGCCTCTCCCCTACCTTCTGCCTTTCATCCAACTCTAGGTCCACCTTCAAAACGACCCCTTCCCCACACCTCTACACTCCAGGGCCCCACATGTCCGCAGAAGCCTCTTACTGGGCTCCGTTCTCCCACTTCTGCACATTTTCACACCGTTACCCACTCAGCAGCAGGGGCAGCATGGATAAGGGGAAACTAGATCACGTCCCTTTCTGCCTAAACCCCATGGGACCTGGCGTGGCTGTGAGGACCCCAGCGGGCCCTGAGGATGTGGCTGTGCTGTGCCCACCTCACCCCACGTGTTCTCTCCTCAGTCCTCCACGCGGCTGTCTCCTCTCCACATGATCCCCTCTCTACCCAGACACCCTGCACCCCCAGTCTTGACCCGAGTCTGCCTCATTATCCTTCGATGGTCCTTATCCTCAAATGTTCTTGAAGCAACGGCCCCCCTGACTCCTTACCCCCAAGAAGCGCCCTTTTAGTCTCTCTGACAATCCCCCTCTTTACCCGCGTTGCATTCCCTACATTCAGTGATGCATTTGTGGCTTGCTAGTTTCCTGTCTGTGTCCCTCTTAAACTATAAGCTCCATGAGGGCAGGGATCTCGCTTGTTGTACTTATCACTCTTCCCAGCACCTCCTGCCCAAGAGGTAATGACTCCCTCACAGTTTCAAGAAGCCCACAATATGAAAGGAGAATTTTTTTGTTTGGTTGGTTTATTTTTGAGAGGGGGTCTTGCTCTGTCACCCAAGCTGGAGTCCAGTGGCACAATTTTGGTTCACTGCAACTTCTGCCTCCTGGGTTCAAGCAATTCTTCTGCCTCACCCTCCCAAGTAGCTAGAATTACAAGTGCCTGCCACCATGCCCAGCTAATTTTTGTATTTTTAGTAGAGCCGAGTTTCACCATGTTGGCCAGGCTGGTCTCGAAGTCCTGACCTCAAGCGATCCACCTGCCTCGGCCTCCCACAGTGCTGGGATTACAGATGTGAGCCACCAAGCAGGCTGAAAGGAGATTTTAAAGGAGCCTTTGGAGGAATGTACCAATGGCCAAACAGCAAATGTTAGTGCATAATCAATAAGGTCTCTTCTTGTGGGTTCCTCTGCCCTTCTGAGACCCTGTGACATCCTTCCTGGGCACTCGGCCTGAGCTCCACAGATTTCCCAGAAACTCCTTTTGTCCACCTGGACTCCTTCAGTCCTGTCCTTTCATCCACCGGGGGCAGAGCTCTTCATCTGTTGTCTGCCCCAGACTCTTTCAGGTGGTCAGGGGGCCATGGGGGACCCAACAGAGACAAGGCAGGCTGACCCCATCAGGGGTAGAAGGCCCTGCCTCCTTCACCCCCCAAAAACAATACTTCCTGCTCTGCCCCTGTGCTCAGTTCCCAACACACAGATACATCCATCTGAATACCCACTGCTGCCAAAGGGAAACGCCTTTCATTCCATATTTTTAAAGTGAATGAAAGAATGGAGTCCACTGTTAGAAATGAGATTTTAAAATGACCATATGGAGGAATGTACCAACTGGCCAAACACCAAAAGTTAGTGAATAATTAACAAAATCCTTTCTTGGAGGGTGGGGAGGGGGGCCACAGGGATTGCCACCTGTCGATCAGGGTCCTGTTGGAAACAGATGGCCCACTCACCTTGGGGAAGTTGAGAGTTTTCGAAAGGGCCATTGAAAGGTATGGGCAGGGATATCAGGGTTGGCCTCTCCTATGTGCGGAGGGCAATACCTTTTATAGTGAATGAAATGTATTCTCCTTCCCTCCCTCCTTCCCTCCCTCCCTCCTACTGCTGGTTCTCCTGTTGGCCAATTCCAACCAGAAACCAGAGGGCAGGAGAGTCCCTTGATGAAGCCCTCAGGTTTCAGGCTCTAGGGCAGGGAGAGGGACACAGAGCGCATCTGAGGGACACCAGGAAAACAGGAAAGAGCAGACAGATGCAAGTATGACACCTGTTAGAATAACTGCATCCAGAACCCTGACACCACCAAACGTCAGGAGGCTGGCGAGAACATGAAGCCACAGGCGCTGTCATCCATTGCTGGTAGAAATGCAAAAGGGTACCGTCACTTTGGAAGACAGTTTGGCAGTTTCCTACCAAATTAAACATACTTTCACCATACAGTCCAGCAATCGCCCTCCTTAGTGTTTACCCAAAGGAGCTGAAAGCTTATGTCCACACAACCTGCACATGAATGTGTATAGACTTTATTCATAGTTGCCAAAACTTAGAAGCAACCAAGACATCGTTCAGTGAGTAAATGAATAAATAAACCGTAGTACATCCAGACTCCAGACAAAGAAATATTATTTGGCACTAGAAAGAAATCAGCTGTCAAGTCCAGGCACGGTGGCTCACGCCTGTAATCCCAACACTTTGGGAGGCCAAGACAGGTGGATCACTTGAGGCCAGAAGGAGTTTGAGACTAGCCTGGCCAAAATGGTGAAACCCCATCTCTACTAAAAATACAAAAATTAACCGAGTGTGGTGGTGCGCGCCTGTGGTTAAGAGGTTGAGGCAGGAGAATCACTTGAACCCGGGAGATGGAGGCTGCAGTGAGCTAAGATCACGCCACTACACTCCAGCCGGGGCAACAGAGTGAGACACTGTCTTAAAAACAGACAGACAAAAAAAAGAGGTGAGCTATAAGGAAGGAAACTTACGATTACTAAGAAAAACCAATCTGATAAGCCTACATATTGTATGATTCCAATTGTATGACACTCTGGGAAAGGCAACACTGTGGGGACAGTACAGGTGGCAGTGATTCCCTGGGCTGGAGGGATGGAAGGGTGAATGGACAGAGCACAGAATTTACAGGATGGTGAAGCTACTCTGTAAGATACTATAATGATGATTATGCTTAACGTTGTACATTTGTCATTATACATTTGTCAAAAACCATAGAATGTATACCACCAAGAGCGAACCCTAATGTAAGCTATGAACTTTGAGTGATGATGATGTGTTAACGTAGGTTTGATTGTAATAAATGTGCCTCTCGGGTGTTGCATGTCGACCATGGAGGAGGCCGTGCATGTCAGGCAGAGGGCAGGGAGCATTTGGAAATTCTCTGTATATTCTGCTCAATTTTGCTGCTCTAAAAAATAGTCTTGCTCAGGCACAGTGGCTCACACCCGTAATCTCAGCCCTTTGGGAGGCCGAGGCAGGCAGATGACTTGAGGTCAGGAGTTCGAGACCGGCCTGGCCAATATGGTGAAACCTCGTCTCTACTAAAAATACAAAAATTAGCTGGGCATGGTGGCAGGCACCTGTAGTCCCAGCTACTCAGGAGGCTGAGGCAGGAGAATCGCTTGAACTCGGGAGGCAGAGGTTGCAGTGAGACAAGATCGGGCCACTGCACTCCAGCTTAGGTGACAGAGCAAGACTCCATCTCAAAAAAATATAAATAAGTAAATAAAATCTCTTTTTTAAAACAAAAAATAATGCAAGCATGAGCATATTAGATCCCAGAAATGGCAAGCAAAGGTAGAAGCAGATGGTACTCCAAAGCTCTTCACAATGCAAAGTCAGGGAATTCTACTAAATGGAATGATCCTCTGTGCCTGTAATTCTTACCCAGATACGGTTCTAGGCCATGTTCATCTTAGTTCTGGGAGTGGCCCTCTCTCTCCAAGCTTCCGGAAACTGATGAACACTCCACAAAGGGCTGCCAGGTCCGGCACACCAGGAATAGCCTCCCTCTCCTTCCCCCTGGGGCTCACCTTAAAGCCCACAACAGCTCCTTGTTCAACCCCAGTTCCTTCCTGCCTCGTCCCTCTTCCCATGGCTAAGCCAGTGTGAGTCTAGCACAGGGTGTCTGTCCCCAGGAGCTGCGGGGCCCCTGCTCCCTCTGTGCCAGCGCATACCAGCCTCTGCCCTAGGCTGCAGCCCACCCCTCCGTGATCCCCTGCACTTCACACCCGGAGGCCTATTTCAGGCCCAACCCCAGGAAAGCCCAGCCAGGACAAACTTTCTCAATGGAAAATGAAGCCAAACTTCAGCAGGTCGAGTTCAAACCTGTGGTTCACGAAGACATCCACCCACCTCCCCCTGGCTGGCTAGAAAGGGAATTCCAGGTCCTTTGACTTCAGTGGCTGTAGACCTCCGGGAAAAGCTCCCCCATACCTATAGCACTGCTTGAATAGGACGGTTTGTTCACAGCCCCCCCCCTCCCCGTTTCCCTTGGGACCACAACTTAGATGCTTAGAAGTCGGGATCTGCTGTGCTCTGCTGAGGTGGAAGAATCATGGGTCTTGTACTCATCCTAACCCTGCCAGTAAACCCCCTGCAACCACCTTCCAGCGGTCAGAGCAGCCCCCGCCGTGTGTCACATGTCGATCCTGCAGGCACACTGGCTCTGCAGGTGGTGTTTAATGAGGATACCAGCTTTAGAATGTTATATTTGTGTTTGCTGTTTGTTTGTTACTTGTTTCTTTTTCTTTTTTTTTTTTTTTTTTTTTTTTTTTTGAGATAGAGTCTCACTCTGTCGCCCAGGCTGGAGTGCAATGGCAAGATCTTGGCTCACTGCAACCTCCACCACCCGGGTTCGAGAGATCCTTAGCCTCCCAAGTAGCTGAGATTACAGGCACACATCACCACTCCTGGCTCATTTTTGTATTTTTGGTAAAGATGGGGTTTCACCATGTTGGCCAGGCTGGTCTCAAACTCCTGACCTCAGGTGATCCGCCTGCCTCAACCTCCCAAAGTGCTGGGATTATACGCGTGAGCCACCATGCCTGGCCTGTTTGTTACTTGTTTCTATGAGTAATCTAAAATTCTTAAATGTTTGCTTTAAAAATCGCCATGTTGGCCGGGCGCGGTGGCTCAAGCTTGTAATCCCAGCACTTTGGGAGGTTGAGACGGGCGGATCACGAGGTCACAAGATCAAGACCATCCTGGCTAACATGGTGAAACCCCGTCTCTACTAAAAAATACAAAAACGTAGCCGGGCGAGGTGGCGGGCGCCTGTAGTCCCAGCTACTCGGGAGGCTGAGGCAGGAGAATGGCGTGAACTCGGGAGGCGGAGCTTGCAGTGAGCTGAGATCCGACCATTGCGCTCCAGCCTGGGCGACAGAGCGAGACTCCGTCTCAAAAAAAAAAAAAAAAAAAAAAAAAAAATCGCCATGTTTGAAAAAAGATTTTTTATAGAGCTAGTTATTGTTTGCAGGTGCCAGGAAATAAGAGCATGGGTTTATTAATTTAAAAAAATTAGGATCCATAACACCAAATGGAAAAGACCATCCCCTTGCAGTGGGATCCATATGCATTTTAATACGTAACACTGCCCTTCCCTTTGAAATGGCATTCAGGAAAACCAATCTGTCCTGGCATTAACTTTAGTCAGCATTTGGTCTTTTGCCAGGAAGGCTGGCAGTCATCTCTTCTTAGTTAAATGACTGCCATTAGCCAGGCCATGAGTGAAGACAATGCCTGGAATATAAGCAAATTAATTCCAAGAAAAAAAAGCTTGAGCAAATAGCTTTGGTTTCTAAAATAGAGACCTGGAAGTCAGTTTTCATCCATTAGAAGTTTCCTGCACCTACTCTGTTCTAGCCTTGTTTCACCCCAGGGGGAAATCTTTGCACGCTCCACCCAGCAATAATCACCCAGCAGTAGTCACAGTGATTGAGCTCTGCTGCATGATCAGAACGGGCAGATCCAGGCTTTGGCGTTGAGCACAGTGGCATTAAAGTCCTAACTCTGGGCAAGAATTTCCAACTCCCTAGCATTGATTACCTATTTGCTCTTCACATCCTAAAGTGCTCCCAAGTTTGCTTGCCAGGAAAATCTGAAGATGTTTCTATAGAATATTTTTTTTTTCTTTTTTTGAGATGGAGTCTCACTCTGTCGCCCAGGCTGGAGTGCAGTGGTGTGATCTCGGCTCACAGCAACCTCTGCCTCCCGGGTTCTCCTGCCTCAGCCTCCTGAGTAGCTGGGATTACAGGCTCGCACCACCACGCCCAGCTAATTTTTGTATTTTTAGTAGAGACAAGGTTTCACCATGTTGGCCAGGATGGCCTCAAACTCTTGACCTCGTGATTTGCCTGCCTCAGCCTCCCAAAGTGCTGGGATTACAGGCGTGAGCCACTGTGCCCGGCCTATGGAATAATTCTAAGAAGGATTGAGAAATTGAAGCCAAGGAAATATCATGAAATATCTTCTCTGTCAATGATTCCTGGTATTCCAAGGCAGTCATGTTTCAAGGAGGGTGAGTAAGCCCAAAATAAGGAATATATTGCTCATTTTAGCCAAAAAATGTTTTAAGCCAATAGAAATGATAATCATGAAGACAATGCTTTTGGGAGTAGTAGCTAGGGTACTTCGTAAAAGAAAACTGGCTCAATTCTAATAATGTTTTAAGAAATAAAATACCTAGGAAAATATAACAAAAACATAAGAAAGTGTAATCTAACAAAAGTGTAAGAGCTCTTCACTAAAAACTACAACATGTTGTTGAAAAAAAAAAAATTTTTTTTTTTTTGAGGCGGAGTCTCGCACTGTTGCCTGGGCTGGAGTGCAATGGCGCGATCTCAGCTCACTGCAACCTCCGCCTCCCATGTTCAAGCAATTCTCCTGCCTCAGCCTCCCAAGTAGCTGGGATTACAGGTGTGTGCCACCATGCCCAGCTAATTTTTTCCATTTTTAGTAGAGACAGGGTTTCACTATGTTGGCCAGGCTGGTCTCAAACTCCTGACCTCGTGATCTGCCCACCTCAGCCTCCCAAAGTGCTGGGATTATAGACGTGAGCCACTACACCCAGCTGAGAAATTTTTAAAGTATTATTTTAATGGAGGGAAATAGGCTCTTCATAGATTGGATGGCTCAATGTTATAAAGATGTCAAATCTCCTTAAATTCACCTACAGACTCGATATAATTGCAATCAAAACTCTCACCGGATTTCTTGTGGAAACTGGCAAGCTAATTCTAAAATTGAATGGAAATGCAAAGAGCATGAAAAGCCAAAGCAATCTTGAAGAACAATGAAGCTGGAAGCAATTATATGACCAGCCATCAAGAACTATTATAAACTTTCAGTCATCAGGACACGGTGTTGATACAAGGACAGACAACCCAATGGGACAGCACAATTTGTCTTGGTTTTTCTGGGTTGTATTAGAATTTATTTATTTTACTTTTAGAGACGGAGTCTTTCTCTGTCACCCAGGCTGGAGTGCAGTGTCATGATCTTGGCTCACTGCCACCTCTGCCTCCCGGGTTCAAGTGATTCTCCTGCCTCAGCCTCCTGAGTAGCTGGGATTACAGGCACCTACCACCATACCTGGGTGATTTTTTGTATTTTTAGTAGAGTCAGGATTTCATTACATTGGTCAGGCTGGTCTCGAACTCCTGACCTCAAGTGATCTGCCCGCCTCAGCCTCCCAAAGTGCTGGGATTACAGGCATGAGCCACCACGCCCAGCCCAGGTTGTATTAGAATTTAAAGAAGTCATGATTGCTTGGAAGAAGATCCTAGAATTAACACCACCCTGCAAATGACTGCCACTCTGGAGAAAGGCCTTGGCTGCAGCTATAGGTCTGAGCATCATCAGAATGTTGAAGCCAGGGATGGTTAAACTTTCCTGTTAAGAAAGAAGGCAGAGAGAGTGGTAGGCAGTGGAGAGAGAGGGCTGAAGCCATAAGCTTGTTCAGAAAGTGATATCACTATTACTTTAAGAATATTTATTCTAATTTTTTTTTCATTAACTTCCTCTTGGGAGATGTATGGTTTGTACCAGCTGACTAGATTAGCATTGATTTGTGTGATCCCAGCACCAGGCCAATACTCAAGTGTTCCTTAGGCTTCTTAGATAAGAGTGTCCGATGAGTCCAGGCTGTCACTGACTGGGCACTGATAATGCTAATGAAAACCTCCAAAGGTAAATCGAAAACAAACTAAAGGATCACTCAGATAGGATCAGTTAAATAAATCAAAGTACATTCATACAAGGAAATACTGTACTGTTTATTTATCAAATCAATAAAGTCATCTCTCTGCATGGACTGGAAAAATCACTAGGATAAATGAAATAATTTTTTTAAGGCAGAGTGCAAGACAGTTTGTATGGAACCCTGAATGTAGGGAAGGAGTTCAAATGTTTATTTTTTATTTAACCTTCATAATGACATACAATTAATCCTGTGAACTGGTGAACAAATGGAAGCTCACAGGTTGTAGAACCTATGGCCTAAAGAGTGATTAGAGGTGTTTGATTCTATTGGAGTCTTATGAAGAATTTGACTGTTAACATCATCCTGCCCCCTCCGCCCCACCCCACCCCTGCCAATCCTGGACATCTGTCATCATCTACTCCTTCCCCTGCCCAGAGGAGCTGGTTAAAGATGCAGAAGGTCATTTCCTACCTGGATTATTAATTCTAGCCATTGTTTTCTTCTTTTAACCAGAAGTAAAGATCACTGTGCTGTCTTTTTGTTGTTGCTGTTGCTGAGATAGAGTTTTGCGTTCTTTGTCGCCCAGGCTGGAGTGCAATGGCGTGATCTCGGCTCACTGCAACCTCCGCCTCCCGGGTTCAAGCGATTCTCCTGCCTCAGCCTCCTAAGTAGCTGGGATTACAGGCACTCGCCACCACACCCAGCTAATTTTGTATTTTTAGTAGTTTAGTAGCTTCTCCATGCTGGTCAGGCTGGTCTCGAACTCCTGACCTCAGGTGATCCACAGGTGTGACCCACTGCACCAAGCCCCACTGTGCTGTCTTTAACCCATAGGCTACCTGCAGAAAACTTAGTGGTCAATGTAAAAATCAATGTGGCGAAAAAGAATTTAGGATTTCAGACTGCATGAGACCTACCATCCATCAAACCCATGGAGATGGAGGAGAGCTGCACACAAAAGGATCCGTCTTCATTTGGTCTTTTCATCACTTCATTCATGACCTTGTATTTCTGTTCATGCATATGTATAGTAAAGAAAGAAATAATATTTCAACCTGAAAAAAAAATACAGATGCCAGACTCACCCCAGACCTACTGAATCAGAATCTGCATTTTGTCAAGATCCGCAGGTGATGCATGAGCTTATTAAAGTCTCAGAAAGGCACAGTGTGGGTGAAAGGCAACACCATTGGCATTTGTGTGGCTCTGTTGCACGAGACTCAGGATCAGGTCACTATCACCACAAAGAAACACAACGATGAAAGCTTACTTCTCACTTGGCAGTGTAGTTTTAGAAATGACAAAGATGGGCCAGGCGTAGGGGCTCATGCCTGTAATCCCAGCACTTTGGGAGGCTGAGGCAGGCGGATCACGAGGCCAGGAGATTGAGACCATCCTGGCTAACATGGTAAAACCCTGTCTCTGCTAAAAATATATTCAAAAAAAAAAAATTAGCCGGGCGCAGTGGCAGGCTCCTATAGTCCCAGCTACTCGGGAGGCTGAGGCAGGAGAATGGCGTGAACCCGTGAAGCGGAGCTTGCAGTGAGCCAAGATCACACCACTGCACTCCAGCCTGAGCGACAGAGCAAGACTCTGTTTCAAAACAGCAACAACAACAGCAACAACAAAAATGACAAAGATGGGCTGGGCGCAGTAGCTCACGCCTGTAGTCCCAGCACTTTGGGAGGCCCAGGTGGGTGGATTGCTTGACGTCAGGCATTCGAGACCAGCCTGACCAACATGGTAAAACCGTGTCTCTACTAAAGATACAAAATTAGCCGGGCATGGTGGCAGGCGCCTGTAATCCCAGCTACTTGGGCGGCTGAGGCAGGAGAATCACTTGAATCCGGGAGGCAGAGGTTGTGGAGAGCTGAGATTGTGCCATTGCACTCCAGCCTGGGCAACAAGAGTGAAACTCCGCCTAAAAAAAAAGACAAAGCTAAGGGTGGAAAGTTAGCTGGGCATAACACAAAGCATCCCTAGTATACATGTCCAGGGATAAATCATTAAGTTTTTTTTTTCAACAGGGTCTAAAAATAGAACGAAGTCAGAGTTTGTGGGAGCAGAGGTGAGTCAGGATGGTCTTGGAGCCTGAGCTCTCCCTTTGCCCTGTCTCTGTAAAGCCATGTTTCTTCAAGTGAGGTAAACACGCCACGCTTTGTTAGTCTTGAATGATAAACAAACCAGAGGACTTGTACACAGCACACTGAACAATGTATTACAAGAGGAAAGAGTTTTTAATCCATAAATTACAGCAACAACTTGGGAGCAAATTGAGGTCTTTAGCCAGGGACAAGACTCTCAAGAATGATGTTTCCAGAATATACAGACAGCCAGGACCTTGGAAGTTAATCATAAGATGCTGACATTCACTCCCAAAACACAGCAAAAGGCTTCTCACCCCTTCTCTTTCTCTATCCCTTCTCTATAGAACTGGTGATCAGGTTGCTATTAAATCTTTGATAATGAAAGCCAAGTGCATAATCAAATTAAAACACCTAATGTTGAAATATCTCATTGATCAATTAGAGTTGGAGCTTCATGTTCTTATTTGACAGGAAGTCCCACTAGCAGCAAGGTGTAATCTGGCAGAGGAAGTTTGTTAGAGTTAAGACAGCGAAGGAATTCAGAGACCAGGATGTCAAAAGGAGTATCCGTATTCTTGATCAAGTCATACAGGTGGGTCTAGTGGATGGAACAGACAAGAGGAAAGGGAGGAAGTCATTTCTGTCTCCGTCTCATGTTAGGGTGATCAATTCATCCTACTGTCTTTGGTACTTTGTCAGTTTTAATGCCCCAGAAGCCTTTCAGTTCAGGGCAAACTGGAACAACCCGACTAATCTGTAAACTGGGAATAACTGGCATTTGTGCAGAATGGCTCCCGGGTTTCTGATGCCCAGCGGCACTCTGCGTCTGCAGAGTCTGCAATGTCTTTGGCAGGTCTGTCTGCAAATCCACAGTGCTTGGCCGGATGCTGTCTGCAGTGTGCACTTTGGAGAAGAAAAGGGGTGGGTGCCATTTCCCACACACAAGCTGCTAGTCCCCGATGGAAACTCTTCCAACAAAGGTGATGTTTTTGAAACCCAGCTTTTATTTGGACAAAGCTTTCTTGAAAAATCCTTGAAAATGCTTCCTGTTTTTAATAAAGGAGATCTCTGGAACATTTCCATGGGCTTTCATAGCACCTGTTTTAGTTGAGTTTTTTTTTTTTTTTTTTTTTTTTTTTTCCTTTTCTCCTCATACCACATTAAAACTGGAACAAAAACCAAGACATCACCCCAGCCCTGTAGGTTGTATTCTTGAGTTCAGCTTGAGACCTTTCCACTAAAGAACAGAATCAGCTTAACCCAGCCTCAGGCTACCTGGCTTGTGGTCCCTCCCAGTCTCAACAAAGGCCACACCTGGGATTGTGTGAGCCACACTCTTTTGCATGCAGGGAACTCAAGTCTCCCCATGCGATGGGAGCTCCCACGGCCTGGGAATCTATGGAGATGGGCCAGGTGGAGACTGGAATTAGAAACTGCCTGGAACCCCTGGCAGCTCCAAGGCCTGAGCAGTGAGACCTTGGGACCTCCTCTCCGGGACTCTGCAGCTGATGCAGTTTCCCGAGGCGCCCTATTCTGCCCGTTGGCTTTTCTTTTCCATAGGCTGGTCACCTAATCTTAGCTGCACAAATTCTATTGGCTCACTCTCAGACCTTCAAGCTTGCTGGAGAAGCTGCTGCCCCACCTCTAACTGCCTCAGTCTCCTGACATTTCCCATGTTAAAGTTTCCAAGAGCAAGAGAATGTGGTTGAAGCCTCACATCTGTTCACATCTGGCCACATCACTGGTGGCCAGGAGTCAGGAGATTCCTGATCCAGTCAGCAGAGGACAGGAGAGGGTGGGATGAAGATCCCGGCCCAGCTGGGGGCCTCTCCATCTCCTTAGAAATGGAGCAACTCTATCTCTAAGGTTAAGCTCCATCCTTAACCTCTTTAAAACAGTCTTTAAAACTGTCAGGCATGTAGTGTCAGCTTGGAACCCAATGGCTGGCCTCAACATGATTTCTCTGTAAAATGTGCATACCATGTTCACCATGCAGCCCTGAAGGAGCAACTGCTACTCGTGTTACCTGCAGGGAATGCCAGAAACTCTGCCCGTAGTTCTTAGATAGCATTAGTTCAAGGCATTTCTATATAACAACCTGGGAGTGCAGGGAGACGTCTTCCCTCATGACTGAGATTTTCTTGCCATTTCTCTTATAGGGGTTGATATGGTTTGGCTGTGTCCCCACCAAAATCTCACCTGGAATTGTAATAATCCCCATGTGTCAAAGGTGAGGCCAGGTGGCGATAACTGAATCATGGGGTGGTTTCCCCCACACTGTTCTTGTGAATAAGTCTCATGAGATCTGATGGTTTTATAAAGGGTAGTTCCCCTGCACAAGCTCTCTTGCCTGCCGCCATGTAAGACGTGACTTTGCTCCTCATTCACCTTCGGCCATGATTGTGAGGCCTCCCCAGCCATGTGGAACTATGAGTCTATTAAACCCCCTTTTTAAAATATATATTACCCAGTCTCGGGTATGTCTTTTCTTTTTTTTTTTTTTTTCTGAGATGGAGTCTCACTCTGTTGCCCAGGCTGGAGTGCAGTGCAGTGGCGCGATCTCAGCTCACTGCAAGCTCCACCTCCCGGATTTACACCACTCTCCTGCCTCAGCCTCCCAAGTAGCTGGGACTACAGGTGCCCACCACCATGCCCGGCTAATTTTTTTTTGTATTTTCAGTAGAGACAGGGTTTCACCCTGTTAGCCAGGATGGTCTCGATCTCCTGACCTCATGACCCACCCGCCTTGGCCTCCCAAAGTGCGGGGATTACAGGCGTGAGCCACCACACCCGGCCTCGGGTATGTCTTTATTAGCAGCGTGAGAACAGACTAATACAGGGGTGGACCAAATTAGTCATATGATTTAGAAAACGAAGAGCAGCATTTATTGCAGCTGAGTGTGTGTGGGCAGCTGTATACATCTATATAACTACATTCATATGCATGCAGCACACGTGCCTTCCTTCAAGTGAGAGTATACTTTGTAAAGAATCAGTGATTTGGTTACTAAAGTTGTTGCAAGGGCACACGAATTCCCTTCAGAACTGTAAAAGAAACAATGTTTTGATGTTTACTTCTGCCATTTACTTTCTCCATTAATTCATTCCATCGTTCTTCAAACGTGTGGATTTCAGAGAAAGAGACAAAGATGAGTTGTCCTGTTTTATCACTCTCCTGTTTCCTTACTGGCCTTTTCCACGGCAAGGACACCCCATGGCCTGCGTTCAGCTCCAGGTGGGGTAAGTAGACGTCTGTGGGCTGCCTGGATCCCAGTGACTGGCCACAACATTCTTTCTCTTGTAAAATGTCCTCAGAATGTTAAATATCCAGCTCTGGGAAGGTTGTAAGTTAGAGATCTCCTTTGTCCCAGTGGGTTTTTAAAATGCTTGTTTGCATTTCCTGTGGTGTGCTGCTGGTTTAAAAGCCAAAGTCACCAAGCATAACATGGGGGAAGCTCTTGCCAGCCAAGCCCCGAAGTTCACAGATTGGGTTATTTACAACGCGTTCCCTTAACATACCCAGGCAGGACTTGTCCTCACGTACTGATGTCAACAAGATAGCTCATGTGGCTTTCATTTCCTGGCATTTGACATAGAAGGGAAATCTCAGGGTTATATTACACCTCTCACTGGGAAAGGTCAAAGAGAACGTTTCCTTGCTGTGCCTGGCACATCCTCTGAACACAGCTGTCTCCAGAACACAACACCACGGCTCACATTCCCCCTCCCATGCTCTGGAGTCTGGTTCAAGCACAGCTGCTTACCTGTTTCCTACCACATGTTGTCTTTACTTCCAAAGATTCTTTTTTTTTTTTTTTTTTTTTTTTTAGACGGTATTTTGCTCTTGTCGCCCAGGCTGGAGTGCAGTGGCATGATCTCAGCTCACTGCAACCTCTGCCTCCGAGTTCAAGTGATTCTCCTGCCTCAGCCCCCAAAGTAGCTGGGATTACAGGCATCTGCCACTATGCCTGCCTAATGTTTTTTGTATCTTTAGTAGAGACGGAGTTTCGCCATGTTGGCCAGGCTGGTCTCGAACTCCTGACCTCAGGTGATCTGCCCACCTCAGCCTCCTAAAGTGCTGGGATTACAGGCATGAGCCACTGCACCCGGCCCAAAGATTCCTTATGATAAAAAACTACACCCTCAAAGTGGAGCAACACCCGGTGTGCTGGCTTCCTGGGAGGCTGAGACAGGAGGATCACTTGAGCCCAGAGTTTAAGGCTAGCCTGGGCAACATAGTAAGACCCTATCTCTAAAAAATAAAAACAATAAAGTAGAGTGGTGGCCATCTGTACATTTATAAGAATGGCAGTTTTCAGAGGTGATACTAAAGACTGTTGGGGTTTCTTGGTATGTCATATGGAGAGATATAAATTTAGACTCTAAAGTTTACAGTGTGAAGAAATTAAAGATAAACATGTCTTAAGCAAATCTCCAACAAAAAAATCTATAGTTTTAAAAGACATTAGAGGGTGATTATTCTCATGTTAATCTTGATAAAAACTATGCAAAAAGAATACAACATTATGGAAACCAGGAAATAATTCTGCCAGCAACATGACCACACTTGACATTTTGAATATTTATGACCATTCCCTATTAATCACATGTATATTTATGTAGATAGATGTACAGTTTGGAAAACTGGTTTATTTTTTTGTATTTTTATTATATATTATATAATTAATATATAATATTATTAATTATTATAATAATTATATAATTATTATAATTAATTATTATATAATATATAATTATTATAATTAATTATTATAATTGTAATTAATTAATTATTATAATAATTAATACATATGTAATATATTATATATAATTATATAATTCTGTGTCCATTAACCAACTTCTCCCTATACCCTCTGTCTCTTCTACACTTTCCCGCCTCTAGCAACCACCATTCTGTTCTCTACTTTTGTGAGATCAACTTTTTTAGTTCCACATATAAGTGAGAACACGCAGCATTTATCTTTCTGTATCTGGCTTATTTCACTTAACATAATATCCTCCAGACTCATCTATGTAACTGCGAATCTATGTAGCTGCAAATGACAGGATTTTATTGTTTTATGGCTAAAGGGTGTTCCATTTTGTGGTGTGTGTGTGTGTGTGTGTGTGTGCATGTGTATTATATTTCTTTATTAATCTCTTTTTGGATAATTAGGTTGATTCTATATGTCAGCTGTTGCGAATAGTACTGCAATAAACATGAGTGCAGATACCCCCTCAACATACTGATTTCCTTTCCTTTGTGTATATACCCAGGAGTAGAATTGCTGGATCAGACAGTAGTTCCATTCTTTTGTTTTTTGAAGAACCTCCATACTGTTTTCCATAATGGCTGCACTAACTTACATTACCACCAGTAGTGTATGAGAATTCCCTTTTCTCTGCATCCTTGCCAGCACTGGTTATTTTTTGTCTTTTTTATAGTAGCCATTCTAACTGGGGTGAGATGGTATCTCATTGTGGTTTTGATTTCCATTTCCCTGATTATTAGTGATGTTGAGCATTTCTTTAGATACTTGGCCATTTGTGTATCTTCTTTTGAGAAATTTCTGTTCAGATCATTTGTCCATTTTAAAATGAGATTGATTTATTGCTGTTGAGTTCCTCATAAATTCTGAATAGTAATCATTTGACAGATAGGCCATTTGGAAATATTTTCTCCCATTCTGCAGATTATCTCTTCAATCTGTTGATTGTTTCCACTGCTGTACAGAAGCCTTTTATATTGATAAAATCTTATTTGTTTATTTTTGCTGTTCTTGCCTGTGCTTTTGAGGTCTTACACAAAAAATCTTTGCTCAAACCAATGTCCTGGAACATTTCCTCAATGTTTTCTTCTAGTAGTTTGTTTCATAGTTTCAGGTCTTAGATATAAATCTTTAATTCATTTTGATCTGATTTTTGTATATGGTGAGAGATGGGGGTTTAGTTTCATTCTTCTGCATATGGTTATTCAGTTTCCCCAGCACCATTTATTGAAGAGACTGTACTTTTCCCATCATATGTTCTTTGTGTCTTTGTCAAAAACAGCTTGGCTATAAATGCATGGATTTATATCCAGGTTCTCTATTATATTCCACTGGTGTATACGTCTGTTTTATGCCAGTACCATGCAAATTTTGTTACATGACTCTGTATTATATTTTTAAGTCAGGTAGTGTGATGCCTACAGCTTTTTTTTTTTTTTTTTTCCTCAGGATTGCTTTGGCTATTTTGGGTCTTTTGTGGTTCCATAAATTTTAGGACTTTTAAATATTTTTTGTGAAGAATGTCATTGGTATGTTGATTGGGATTGCATTGAATCTGTAAATTGCTTTGAGTAAAATTGTCACATTGATAATATTAATTCTTCCAATCCATGAGCATAGAATATCTTTCCATTTTTGTTGTTGTTGGAATTCTCTTCTATTTCTTTTGTGAGTAGTTTTTCTTATATATCTTTCACTTTTTTGATTAAATTGATTCCTAGGTATTTTATATTCTTTGTAGCTATTGCAAATGGGATTGCATTCTTGATTTATTTTTCAGCTAGTTTATTATTGGTGTATAGAAACATTACTAATTTTTCATAATGTTAGGTAATGTTGATTTCATACCCTAAAAATCTAAATGCTCCACCAAAAACACTCTTAGACCTGACAAACTTTACTGAATTTGTTTGTCAGGTGTAAGACTTTTTTTGGTAGAGCTTTAGGTTTTTCTGAATATAAGATTATGTCATCTACAAAGAATGACAATTTCCTCCTTTCCAATTCAGATGCCCTTTGTTTCTTTCTCTTGTCTAATTGCTCTGGCTAGGACTTCCAGTACTATGTGGAATAAGAGTGGTGAAAATGAGCATCCAGTTGTCTTGTTCCAGTTTAGAGAAAAAGCTTTCAATTTTCCCCCATTCATTATAATGTTAGCTGTAGATTAGTCACATATGGCCTTTATTATGTTGAGGTATGTTCTTTCTGTAACTAATTTGTTGACAGTTTTATCATGAAGGGATGTTGAATTTTATCAAGTGATTTTTCTGTATCTGTTGAGATGATCATATGATTTTTGTTCTTCATTCTATTGATGTGATGTATCATGTTTATGGGTTTGTACATGTTGAACCATCCTTGCATCCCTTGGATTAATCCCACTTGATCTTGGTGTATAATGTTGTTGATGTGCTATTGGATTCAGTGTGCTGATATTTTGTTGAAGATTTTTGCACCTATGTTCATCAGTATTATTGACCTGTAGTTTTCTTTTTTGTTATGTCTTTGTCGAGTTTTGGTACTAGGGTGATGCTGGTTTCATACAATGAGTCTGGAAGAAATATCCCCCTTCAATGTTTTTGAAAAATTTAAGAAGAATTGGTGTTTTTTTCTTTAATTGGTGTTATTTTTTCTTTTTTAAAAATTTGGTAGAATGCAATATTAAAACCATCTAGTCCTGGGTTTGTCTTTTTTGGGAGACTTTTTCTTACTAATTCTATTTTATTCATTACTGGCTTGAGGTTTTCTGTCTGTTTCTTCCCAGTTGAATCTTATTTATTTATTTATTTATTTATTTATTGAGACGGAGTCTTGCTGTGTCGCCCAGGCTGGAGTGCTGTGGCACAATCTCGGCTCACTGCAAGCTCTGGTTCCCGGGTTCACACCATTCTCCTGCCTCAGCCTCCCAAGAAGCTGGGACTACAGGTGCCCACCACCACGCCTGGCTAATTTTTTGTATTTTTTTAGTAGAGACGGCATTTCACTGTGTTAGCCAGGATGGTCTCAATCTTCTGACTTCATGATCCAACCACCTCGGCCTCCCAAAGTGCCGGGATTACAGGCAGGAGCCACCGTGCCCGGCCATTTTTTTTTTTTTTTTTTTGAGATGGAGCCTCACTCTGTCACTCAGGCTGGAGTGCAGCGGCACAATCTCGGCTCACTGCAACCTCCACCTCCCAGGTTCAAGCAATTCTTCTGCCTCAGCTTCTCAAGTAGCTGGGACTACAGGCAGGTGCCACCACACCTGACTAATTTTTGTATTTTTAGTAGAGACGGGGTTTCACCATGTTGGCCAGGCTGCTCTTGAACTCCTGACCTCAAGTAATCCACCCACGTTGGCCTGCCAAAATGTTGGGATTACAGGCGTGAGCCACTGCACCCGACCCCCAGTTGAATCTTGGTAGGTTGTATGTATCCAGGAATTTATCCATTTCCTCTAGGTTTTCCAACTCGTTGCTTTATAGTTGCTCATTGTAGTCTTTAATAATCCTGTATTCTCTGGTATCAGTTGTAATGTCTCCTTTTTATTTCTGATTTTTTTTATTTGGGTCCTCTCTCTTTTTCATTCAGTTATTCTAGTTAATGGTTTCTTGATTTTGTTTATCTTTTCAAAAACAAAGTTTGTTTCATTGATCTTTTATACTTTTTTAGTCTTTATTTTATTTATCTCTGCTCAGCTCAGATCTTTATTATTTCTTTTCTTCTACTAATTTTGGGTTCAGTTTGTTCTTGCTTTTCTAGTTCCTTGAGGTGCCTCAGTAAGTTGTTTATTTGAAATCTTTATACTTCAATGTAGACATTTATTGCTATAAATCTTCCTTTAGTACTACTTTTGCTGTATTCCATAGATTTGGGTATGTTGTGTTTCTGTTTTCGTTTGTCTCAATTTATTTTTTAATTTCTTTTTTTTTTTTTTCTTTTTGAGACGGAGTCTTGCTCTGTCACCCAGGCTAGAGTGCAGTAGCACCATCTCAGCTCACTGCAACCTCCAACTCCCGGGTTCAAGCGACTCTCCTGCCTCAGCCTCCCAAGTAGCTGGGATTACAGGGAAGTGCCACTACGCCTGGCTAATTTTTGTATTTTTAGTAAAGACGGGGTTTCACCATGCTGGCCAGGCTGGTCTCAAACTCCTAACATCAAGTGATCCACCCACCTAGGCCTCCCAAAGTGCTGGGATTACAGGCGTGAGTCACCGTTCCTGGCCTAAATTTCTGTCTTAATTTATTCATTGAACAATTGGTTTTTTAGGAGTATGTTGGTTAAATTTCATGTATTTGTACCATTTGCAAAATTCTTCTTGTTCTTAGTTTATAGTTTTATCTCATTGTGGTCGGAAAAGATACTTGACATGATTTCAATATTTTAAAATTTGTTGAGACTTGTTTTTTATTCTAACATGAAGTCTATCCTGGAGAATGTTCTGTGTGCTAATGAGAAGAATGTGTATTCTGCAGTTGTTGGATGAAGAGTTCTGTAAATGTCTGTTAGGGCCATTTGAGTCTATAGTGTAAATTAAATCTGATGTTTCTTTCCTTTCCCTTTCTTTCTTTCTTTCTTTCTTTCTTTCTTTCTTTCTTTCTTTCTTTCTTTCTTTCTTTCTTTCTTTCTTTCTTTCTTTCTTTCTTTCTTTCTTTCTTTCTTTCTTTCTTTCTTTTCCTTTCTTTCTTTCTTTTTGTGACAGAGTCTCACTCTGTCACCCAGGTTGGAGTGCAGTGGCGCAATCTTGGCTCACTGCAACCTCCACCTCCTGGGTTAAAGCAATTCTCCTGCCTCAGCCTCCTAAGTAGCTGGGACTACAAGCACGTACCACATGCCCAGCTAATTTTTGTATTTTTAGTAGAGACAGGGTTTTGCCATGTTGGCCAGGCTGGTCTTGAATAAATCTGATGTTTCTTCATTGGTTTTCTATCTAGATGATCTGTTCAATGATGAGAGTGGGATGTTGAAGTCTGCAACAATTACTTTATTGGAATGTATTACTCCCTTGAGGTCTAATAATATTTGGTTTATATATCTGGGTGTTCCAGTGTTGGATGCATATATATTTATAATTGTTATATCTTCTCGCTGTATTGATGTATTTTTATTATATAATGATCATCTGTATTATTCCATTCTCACATTGCTATAAAAAACTACCTGAGGTAATTTACAAAGAAGAGAGGTTTAATTGACTTACAGTTCTGCAGGCTAAACAGGAAGCATGCTGGGGAGGCCTCAGGAAACTTATAATCATGGCAGAAGGCACAGAGGAAGCAGCCACGTCTTATATGTCTAGAGAAGGAGGAAAAGAGCTAAGGACGAGGTGCTACATACTTTTAAACAACCAGATTTCTTGAGAACTCTATCACAAAACAGCATTAGTGGGATGGTGCTAAACTATTAGAAACCACCCCCATGATCCTATTACCTCCCACCAGGCCTCACCTCCAGCACTGGGAATCATAATTCAACATGAGATTTGAGTGGGGACATGGAGCCAAACCAATACCATCTTTTTCTTTATAACAGTTTTTTGCTTAAAGCCCATTTTATCTGATATAAGTATAGGTAGTCCTTCTCCCTTTTGGTTTCCATTTCTGTAAATTATCTTTTTCCATCTCTTCACTTTCAGTCTTTGTGTATCCTTATAGGTAAAGTGAGTTTCTTATAGGCAGGATATAATTGGGTCTTTTTTTTTTTAAATGCATTCAGCCAGTCTATACCTTTTCAATTGGGGAATTAATCTGTTTACACTCAGGGTTATTATTGATGGGTGAAGACGTACTCTTGTCATTTTGTGAATTGTGTTCTGGTTGTTTCGTATATCTACTCTACAATGAGGTTTATACTTTTATGTTTTTGTCATGGTAGTTATTGCCCTTTTACTTCCAGATGTAGGCCTCCCTTAAGGATTTCTTATAACGCCAATCTAGTGGTGATGAATTCCCTCAGTTTTTGCTTGTCTGGGAAAGACTTCATTTCTTCATATCTAAAGGATAGATTTGTTGGGTATAATATTCTTGCATGGCAGATTTTTTTTCTTTCAGTATTTTGAATATATCATCCTATTCTCTTCTACCCTATAAGGTTTCTGCTGACAAATCTGTTGTTAGTCTAATAGAGAGCCCAGTATATGTGACTTAACATATTTCCCTTGCTGTTTTTAGTATTCTGTCTTTGCTTTGTCTTTTGGCAGTTTCACCATAATGTACCTTAGAGAGAACCTTGTTGGGTGGAAAAGATTTAGAGACTATTGAATTTCCTGGATCTGGATGTCCATGTCTCTCCCACGACTTGAGAAGTTTTCAGCTATTATTTCATTAATTAGGTCTTCTATGCCGGTTTCCATCTCTTCTTCTGTAATTCCTGTACTGCAAATATTAATTTGCTTAATGGTATCCCTTAAGCCCCATAGGCTTTCTTCATTCTTTTTCATTCTTTTTTCTTTTCTTTTTCTTTCTTTCCTTTTTTCTGACTGGGTTATTTCAAAAGACTATCTTCAAGTTCTAAAATTCTTTTGCTTGATCTAGTCTGTTGAAGTTTGGATTGTATTTTTCATTTTATCCATTGAATTCATCAGCTTCAAAATTTATGTTTGATTCTTTTTAGTGATATCTCCTTGTTGAATTTCTCATTCAGTTTAGAAATTGCTTTTCTGATTTTGTTGAATTGTTATTCTGTATTCTCTTGTATCTTACTGAGTTTCCTTAAGATCATTATTTTCAAGTTCTTCTTGTGCATTTCATAGATTTTCTTTTCTTTAGGGTCTGTAACAGAATAATTACTATGTTCATTTGGAAGTATTGTGTTTTGTTTCATTTGTTTGTGTGTTGTTTTGTTTTGTTTTGTTTTTGTTTCTTTGTGTTTCTGGTGTCCTTATGTTGATATCTGTGCATCTGGTGGAATAGTCACCTCTTCTAGTTTAAGAGAGTAGCTTCCATAGGGAAAGACTTTTCCCTATAGATGTGTCCTATAGTGTTGGTTGTGAGTGAGAGAGACATAGAGACTCAGACTGGCATAAACTAAAACAAAAAGAGAATTTTTCCGCTCATGTTACTACCACATCTTGGTTACTTCCAGCTTTCTATAGGCCTGGATCTAGTGTTTGAACTGTGTTATCACAACCCCCATGCCTCCCTTTGGCTCTTGTTCTGGTTAGTGCAGTAGCATTGTCTCCATGTGATTTCCACTGGTGTAATCAATGTCACTGGTGTGTGGTCTCACTGGCCTGGACTACAGATGTTTGTGGTGGCAGTAGTGTATTTTTGCTGGAGATGGGGGCTGCTGGGCAAGCTAGTTCTCAGCATCTAGGGGGACATACACCAGGTGTGGCAGCTCTGTTGGTCATGGGGGTGATGTTGCCAGCAGTGGCTGGTGCTGGGTAAGGCAGTACCTGTTCCCTGGGCAGTTCTGCTCTGCCAGTCAAAGGGACAGGGTCACTGGTTGTGGCAGGTGCCAGGTATGCTGGTCCCTGCCCTGGGGGTACATGTGGCAGCTCTACTGGTTGAGGGTGTGGGCACCAGAAAGCTGGTTCTCAGGCCCTGAGGAGCACATTTATGGGCTCCCCACATCTCAGGGGTGGCCTCTCTGCTGCGCTAGACCTCCTGTTCCTTGTGGTGTGCATGGTCTCAGGTGGCAGACATGGCTATACCACTGTGTCTAGCTGTGGTTGTAGCACCACAACACTTTGTGCGAGCATGGTGGGATAACAGTGGGACCCCAGGAACGTGAAGATACAGGGGCTATTGGGCCCCAGGACATGATGCAGTCTAGCATAGGTCTGTTGTCAAAATAGCACCTTGGGTCACAGGGAGTAGGAGGGACCTAGCATGAGTTCCTTCTTAGAGCAATGCAGCCTCATGGACTCCAGGCAGCTCCTTCTACTGGGCTCAGGGACTGTGAGGACTGTGGGGCTCTCCTGTAGCTAGGATTTCAACCATTCGTGTTGGTAATGAGGACTGCTGGGTAACTCTCACTTACCTTTGTGCAACAGGGAGTCCCTCATGACTCTGAGTCAATCCTGGCTGAGTGCTTTGCTTCCCTCTCTATGCTTCTACGATCCCAAGTTTCTGTGTTTTGGACAGTTTTTATCACTTCCTTAATGAATTCCAAGATTCTCCCTTAGACACTCTATTCAAAGTGTAGTTATTTATTTGTTGTTTTGGTCTTTTTTTTTTTTTTTGGACAGAGTCTCTCTGTCTCCCAGGCTGGAGTGCAGTGGCAAAATCTCAGCTCACTGCAACCTCCGCCTTTCAGTTCCCAGAAATTCTGCCTCAGCCTCCCAAGTAGCTGGGATTACAGGTGCATACCACCACACGTGGCTAATTTTTTTGTTGTTTCTTTGTGGAGGAGACAAGCACTGGGCACTGCTAGTCAGCCATCTTTGAGTATGTCCCTGATCTATATTTTAAAATAACAATTTCTCAATGGAGTCTTCATACATAAATAAATGGAAAACAAAGTGGATTAGCTGCGACCATCTGAACCCAGAACCTACAATTGTAAACAAATAATATTATATCGACATTTGTAGTGAGTATCTGTTGTTCTTGTTTGCCCAGTGTGTGATCGCTACTTATTCTAGAAACAGAACACTTCATTACTATGGGAAGCCTCCTCCATGTGACTAGAGCTCCCTTCTCCTCCACCTGGGCGACCCAGTCTTAGACAATGAGGGTATTCTATCTCTGCAACCACAGGATACATATGGAAACTGAAACAGGCCTGCCGCTTCCTGGGATTTCTGTACCAGAGCTAATAGGCACAGCTCTTTCTATGCAGTTGCTAGGCCAGGGGAATTGAGTCTAGAGCAGCCATATGGAGCGTCCCCAACTGTTTGAAAACTGAGGCCAAGAAGAGACATGTGAGATGTGAAGTGGAGAAAAACAGAGAGAGAGAAGGAGAGAGCTAAAAAGGGAGGGATGGGGATGGCGATAACACAGTTCAAATTCTAGATCCACCTCTGTCTAAAGCCAGAAGTAACACAGACGTGGTAGTAACAAGAGCTGATAAGTTCCCTTTTTGTTTTAGTTTATGCCAGTCTGAGTTATATCCCTATGTCTCTCTCACTCACAGCTGCAAGAATCCTGAGTAGTTCACATGCATGCGTAAACAATATCTTGCACAAGTTATTTAGTGGGTCCTGTTATAAATCAAACTGGAAGGCTGATGATAACCAGTGTGCCCAGAAAAAGACAGACTCTATTCTAGTCCTGTTTGTACCTTCTTCTGTATGCCTAAGACCACATGAGTTTGCAGGACCACTTTCTCCTTAATGTTTGTATAGAAAATGGCTCTCCCATTGGGCTATTTTGTGTCATATCCTGGGTAACATTTTTAAGCATCCTTTCAAGAGCAGGAGCAAAGAAGTCAACTTTCATTGCTATATACCCAGTGTTCTGTGGGCTATAATATTATATAAAATTACAAATGCATTTTCCCATCACATGCAAATTGTTAAGCTATGAATGAGCATCCCTAAAGATGCTAGAGATGCTCATTCATAGCTAGAAATTTTATTATTTTCCCCCTTTTACAGACATTTTATAGCATAATTGCAATGGCAGTCTAGATAAGTTAGGTAGGGACACTTGGAAAGGTACGAACAACACCATGAACTTCTCTTTATACTGCTACCGCCTATCAATGGGCAGCCCCTCAAAGAGGACATTCAACAAAGATAACACTACACAATACTTTTCAATTTTCTTTTGGTGGGACACTTGCCAGGAGGCTGAGGGTGGAGAATACCCTAGAAAATCTGGAGAGAGATCTTGCTTTGGCCACAGGAATAAACCAGAGACGTCTAATTAGAAGATGAGTTTAGAGCAGGTTGAGGTCAGAGCAATGATGCTTTACTATTTATAATTGTTGAAGCTTCACACAAAACTTACTTCTGATCATTAGCTGAGAAAGAAAGATCTGGATTCAGTGACTTCCCTTCTCATTTAAACACACATGGTTCATGTTGGAATTCCATGCCTTTTTCTGGGTCTCGGTGACTGAGGCCCACAGCTGGTCAGTGGCTGATGCTTCCAGGGGTTGGAAGTGGGACATTCATAATTTCCCTGATACTGGGATGGTCAGAATGGCTGATGGTACCTGATCTCCCTGCTTAAGCTGCCAATGAAACCTTCTTGGGTCCACAAAAGAAAGATACACAAGTAGCTCAGGGCTCTTGCACTTCTTCCTTACCAACTTCTCTCTCCCAATTAGGAAAGTTTCCATCCATTGTGATGAAACAAGGAAGCGATTTTTGAAACGCCTACTGAAGAATTTTCCTCTTGGTGTTCCTCCCCCTCTGCCCCTCCCTCCTTCTGCTTCCTCTTTTCCTTCTCCTTCTTCCATTCCTCTTTCTCCTTTTCCTGTTTCTCTTCATCCACATCCTCCTCCCCCTCCTCCTTCTCCTCCTCCTCCTCCTCGTCATCCTCCTCCTTTCCTTCTTGTAGCCTCTCCTCTAGGAGAGCATGCCATGAGGCTGAAGCAGGGAACAAGGAGGATCTGGTGTGAAGGAAGTCCCAACAGACTAGAAGGGGAAGGAGAGAGACTTCATTGCTTGTTGAGGTCAAATTCCCAGGGGCATCAGGATGAGTAGAAACTCCAAAGTATGCCAGACAGGTGGGGAAGGCAATCCCTGAGCAGAAAGCTTATTTCTGGCTTTCCAGGTTCAGCCTAGGGAGGGCAGAAGGGAACATGCAGATGGAAAGTTCTTGGGGAGTGCATCAATCCTGAGGGACGCATATGTCGGCCCAGGCTCTTCTGCGTGCCACCACGGGAGGACACTGAGAGCTGACAGACCAGTGGGCCACCAGATGAGTGGGGCAGGAGGCTGCAGAATGCAGAAATGTCCAACCCAAAGCGAGAGGCAGGGACCAGAGCCATCAGCAACACATGCCAGCACAACCCCACATACATCAGGCAGGTCTGGACATGAGTGGGGAGGTTCCAGTATTAAGCTACATGAACCATTTGTAGTCAAATGAGAAGAACCTGTGTCTCTTTAATTCACTGTTTAGTCCTTCAACAAATATGCATTGAGTGCCGCGTGTGTGTGTGTGTGTGTGTATGTGTGTGTGTGTTAGACCCTATTCTAGGCACTGGAAATTCAGCAATGAGAGAGACAAAGTCCCTGTCCCGGTGTGGCCCATATCCCTGCAGGGGAGATGATAATATATTTGGAAAGATGAAAGAAGAGTGTTATGGAAGAAGAGTGTTATGGGCTGAATTGTGTACCCCTAAATTTATATGTTGAAGTCCTAATTCCCAGTACCTCCAATGGGACTATGTGGAGATGGGCCCTTAAACTGGTGATTGTGTGAAAATGAGGCTATTAAGTTGGGCCCTAATCCAATATGACTGGTGTCCTCACGAGAAGAGGAGATGAGGACACGGAGAGACACTAGGGGTATACTCACACAGAGGAAAGGCCAGGTGAAGACACAGCCGGAAGGCTGCCACCTGCAAGCCCAGGAGAGAGGCCCCAGGAGAAACCAGCCCCACTGATGCCTTGATCTTGGACTTCCAGCCTCCAGAACTGGAGAAAATAAGCTTACATTTTGTATGCACCCACACTGTGGTATTTTGTTACGGAAGCCCTAGCAAATGGATACAAAGAATCATTTTATTATGTGACTTTGGGCAAATGAATAAGAAAATATGGTTCAGGTGATTATAAGTAGGGTAAGGGGGTAAGAAATGGCAGTGGGGTGGGGCTATTTTAGACAGGACGATGGGGCAAGATTTCTCTGAGAGGGTGACATCTCAGCAGATGCCTAAATGTTACAACTCAGCAAGCCACAGGAGGTTTTGGAGGAGAAATTCCAGTAAACAAAGGCTTGAGGTGTTCAGGTGACAGCATTAGACTGGGGGTGATTCTTTCCCCTTCTTCCTGGAGGAATGCCTATAATCCTCACCTCACCTGTGCAAACAACTGAATTCTAACTCCTTCTTCAAGGCATATCTCAAATGCTACTTACTTTATTCTAGACTGACCACTGCAGCCAAGATTAAACTCTCCAGCTTTGGAATTTCAATGACTTTTTAAAAATACAGCCATATCTTATAGATATTGCAGGTCTGGTTCTAGAACACCACAATATGGTAAATATCACAATACAGTGAGTCACAGTTTTTAAAAATTTCCCAGTGCATATAAAAGTTATGTTTATATTATATTGTAGTCTATTAAATGCGCAATAGCATTATGTCTAAAAAGATGTACATACCGGCCAGGCACGGTGGCTCACGCGTGTAATCCCAGCCTTTTGGGAGGCTGAGGCAGGCGGATCACAAGGCCAAGAGATCGAGACAAGCCTGGCCAACATGGTGAAACCCCATCTCTACTAAAGACACAAAAATTAGCTGGGCATGGTGGTGCGTGCCTGTAGTCCCAGCTACTCAGGAGGCTGAGGCAGGAGAATTGCTTAAACCCGGGAGTTGGAGGTTGCAGTGAGCCGAGATTGCACCACTGCACTCCAGCCTGCGACAGAGCAAGACTCCATGTCAAAAAAAAAAAAAAAATAGATGTACATACCTTGATTAAAAATCCTTTATTGCTAGAAATTGCTAACAATTATCTGAGCCTTCAGCGGGTCATGATCCTTTTGCTGGTGAAGAGTCTTGCCTCCATGCCGATGGCCGCTGACTGATCAGGGTGGTGGTTGCTGAAGACTGGGGCGGCTATGGCAATTTCTTAAAAGAAGACAACAGTGAAGTTTGTTACATCAATGGACTCTTCCTTTTAGGAAAGATTTCTTTGTAGTATGCAGTGCTACTAGTTTTACCCACAGTAGAACTTCTTTCAAAACTGGAGTCAATCCTCTCAAACCCTGCTGCTGCTTTATCGACTGAGTCTGTGTAATAATCTAAATCATCTATTGTCATTTCAATAATGTTCACAGAATCTTCACAAGGAGTAGATTCCATCTCAGAAAAGTTACTTTCTGGCCGGGTGCAGTGGCTCACGCCTATAATCTCAGCACTTTGGGAGGCCAAGACGGGCAGATCACAAGGTCAGGAGTTCGAGACCAGCCTGGCCAATATGGTGAAACCCCATCTCAACTAAAAATACAAAAATTAGCCGGGCGTGGTGGCAAACGCCTGTAGTCCCAGCTACTCGGGAGAATGAGGCAGGAGAATCGCTTGAACCCGGAAAGCAGAGGTTGCAGTGAGCCGAGATTGGGCCACTGCACCCCAGCCTGGGAGACAGAGTGAGACTCTGTCTCAAAAAAAAAAAAAAGAAGTCCCTTTCCTTGCTAGTCCATAAGAAACAACTCCTCATCCTTCAAATTTTATGAGATTGCAGCAGTTTTGCCCCATCTTCATGCTCTGTTTCTAATTCTAGTGCTCTTGCTGTTCCCACCATATCTGCAGTTCTTTCCTCCAGTGGAGTCTTGGACCCCTCAAAATCATCCACGAGGGTTGAAATCGATTTCCTCCAGACTCTTGTTAATATTTATATTTTGACTTCTTCCCATGAATCAGGAATGTTCTTAATGACATCTAAAGTAATGAATGCTTTCAGAGATTTTCAGTTTACTTTGCCCAAAACCATTACAGGACTCACTATCTGTGGCAGCTATAGTGTTACAAAATATATTTCTTAAATAATAAGACTTCAAAGTTGAAATTACTCCTTGATCTATGGTCTGCAGAATGGATGTCATGTTATGAGGCACGAAAACAACCCTCACCTCCCTGTCCGTCTCCATCAGAATTCTTGGGTGACCAGGTGCCTTGTCAATGAGCAGTAATATTTTGAAAGAAAAAAAAATTTTTTTTCCGAGCAGTAGGTCTAAACAGTTGGCTTAAAATATTCATGCTGTAAGCAGATATGCTGTCAGCTAGGCTTTGTTGTTCCATTTCTAGAGCATAGCAGAGTTAATTTAGTATAATTCTTAAGGACCCCAGGATTTTCAGAATGGTAAATGAGCATTGACTTTAACTTCAAGTCACCAGCTGCATTAGTCCCTAACAAAAAAGTCAGCCTGTCCTTTGAAGCTTTGAAGCCAGGCACTGACTTCTCTCTAGCTTTGAAAGTCCTAGATGGCATCTTCTTCCAATAGAAGGCTGTTTCATCTGCATCGAAAATCTGCTGCTTAGTGTAGCTACATCCATCAGTGATCTTAGCTAGGTCTTCCGAATAACTTGCTGCAGCTTTGACATCAGCACTTGCTGCATCACCTTGCACTTTTATGTTATGGAGACAGATTGTTTTCCTTAAACCTCATGAACCAACCTCTGCTAGCTTCCAACTTTCCTTCTGCAGCTTCCTCACCTCTCACAGCCTTCATAGAATTGAAGAGATTTAGGGTCTTGATCTGGATTAGGCTTTGTCTAAAGGGAATGTCGTGGCTGGTTTGATCTTCTATCCAGATCACTCAGAAGAAGACCACATCTTCTATCCAGACCACCACATCAGCAATAAGGCTCTTTCACTTTCTCATCATTTGTGTATTCACTGGAGTCGCACTTTTAATTCTCTTCAAGAATTTTTCCTTCGCATTCACAACTTGGCTATTTGGCACAAGAGATCTAGCTTTTGGTTTAACTCAGCTTTTGACCGACCTTGGCTCTCGCCATGCCTTTTTCACGAAGCTCAATCATCTCTAGCTTTTGATTTAAAGTGAGAGATGTGTGACTCTTCCTTTCTCGTGAACATTTAGAGGCCGTTGCAGGGTTATTAATTGGCCTAATTTCAACATTGTCATGTCTCAGGGAATAAGGAGGCCCAAGGAGAGGGAGGGAGACAGGGAAATGGCTGGTCAGTGGAGCAGTTAAACACATACAGCATTTATTAGGCTCACCATCCTATATAAGTACGGTTCATGGTGTCCCCAAAATAATTACAATAGTAAGTAATATCAAAGATCACTGATCACAGATGACCATAACATGACCATAAAATAAGAACATGATGTTCTTATTTTAACAGATAAAATAAGAACGGGAAAAATTAAAAATACTGCAAGTATTACTAAAATGTGACACAGAGAAGACATGAAGAGAGCAAATGCTATTGGAAAAATGATGCCAAGAGACTTGAAGCAGAGTTTCTACAAACCTTCAATTTGTTAAAAAAAAAAAAAAAAAAAAAATACACTAGCTGAGAAATGTAATAAAGCAAAGCATAATAAAATGAGGTATCCTTGTACCTCTTCTTATGCTCTTTTTGTTTGCAAGTAAATGCAGTACAGTAATTGTATTGTTGGCCACCTATAGTACCAGGTGTGTTGCTAAATATTTCTGGGTTCAAAGAAAATTAAAATGATTCTGTGGTAAATAGTTTCTAAAAATCTTCAACAGCAGGTGAGGTAGAACACTGGAGGCAGACTCACTGTTTTGAGTTTTGGGGAGAGAGTCTCTATAACAAAGGAAATATTATGAGCAGAACAATTTTTAACTCTACATATTCCTTCCTGCCTGAGGTCTCTTATAGGAGGACTTGATACCTAATGCTCTGTAAGCCATTGTGCAGCTAAGGAGGAAAACCCAAAAGAATGACAGATGCCATGCCAAAACCTTGATATTACAGAGCCTCTGAACAAAACTTGGACCCCAAGCATCTACATGTTGCTATCCTTAAAGGAATGTATAAACTCTTGAAGAAAGGGCATAAGGTACAGATAATCAACCACAATGAATGCAAAGTAAGAGTCTTAAGAGAGATACAAAGTGATTTGGAAGTGCAGTGATGGAAAAGAATATCTGGTTGCAGTGGGGCTATCAGCGAGGTCTTCATGAAGGCGGCAGCATATAGGTGAGTTTGAAGGGCTGCACAAGGTTTCATCAAGCTGGAACGGGGTGTGTGCATAAGAGAACTGGAAACACTGGGAGTGCCTTTCAGGTGGGTAGGGCTGGAGAGACAGGTGAAAGGCATGCTGTGGAAAGTATTGCATGTGTGATAAGGAGATCATATTCTAGTTATTTCCCTACATACTTCATTTCACAACATTCCACAGTTTCCGCAAGGCTTAGGACAATGTCTTTGAGACCGAGATGACAAACACAGCCTGTACATTGTTGGGTGGCAGCGCCCTGTGGTGTTTCTACATGTTTCATGATAGCTTTTATCTTGAATAGTCCTTTCTGGCGTGTTGGTATAGTGAACAGCCTTGGAAAATAAAGATATTGCTTCCTATTGTGTCAGAGAGCAGATTTCTTCCTGACCAGGATTATAAAGATAACATCTCCCTCCGGAGCAAAGGTTGGGCAGATTTGTTAGCAGTCCTCTCACAAAAATCAAGGTTTTTCAAGCTCAAAGTCCTTCAGCTATGACATAGATCTACTGTGTATATGACATCCACCTGACCCTGCCATCGTCATCCCCATGAGACTAGGAGGGACAAGAACCAGTGTGAACATAAAGCTCATAGTTCCTGCAGTGCTGTGAGTAATAAAGTCCTTTGTCTCTGACCCAGGAGTATTGTGTCTTCTGCCAGCATCTATGAAACTATGGCAGGCTAACTTGTTAGCTTACAAGTAGCATAAAATCTCAGCCCCTTCGTAGTTCCTGACATGCACATTTGGTTATATGTATAATAATATTAATAAACAATAATCAATAATTAATTGGGATTGTTAACAGATAATTAATAATACTTTATAATCAGTGGTTGGATCATTAATAATTAAAGATCTTTTTTTTTTTGAGATGGAGTCTCACTCTGTTGCCAGGCTGGAGTGCAGTGGCACAATCTTGGCTCACTGCAACCTCCACCTCCTGGGTTCAAGCAATTCTCCTCTCTCAGCTTCCCAAGTAGCTGGGACTACAGGTGCACGCCACCATGCCCAGCTATTTTTAGTAGAGACAGGGTTTCACCATGCTGGCTAGTATGGTCTCAATCTCTTGACCTCGTGAAGATCATATTTTTAATAGGAATTAGTAGCTCATTATTTTTATAACTGACATATGCTAGGCACTTACAGGGTGCTGGGCACTGCTGACCACTTTACTCACACCATTTCATTTAGTTTTCACAAGAATACAATGAAGTAGGACCTGTTATTACTCTCACTGTCCTGACGAAGAAGTTGGGATTTAGAGAAATGAGTAAATGGCCCATAGCCATGCAGGTGGGAATGATAAAACCTGGATGGAAACCATGTCTGTCTGATTGTAAAAGGGCAACTATTAATACTATCTGCCTCCCATTCAAACCCATAGTGAGTTAGCTTTGAGGTGGTCTTGGTGGTCTCAGAAATACCAAACAGGAGATCAGGTGAGAACAGAGCTGGAGAAGAGTCTTGGAACTTGCTGTTTGATGAATGTTTGGGTCCCCAAAAAATCCATATGTTGAAACCCAATTCCCATTTGATGCTATTAGGAGATTGGGATTTGGGGAGGTAATTAGGTCATGAGGATGGAACCCATGTGAATGGGATTAGTGCCTTTATAAAAGAAGCCCCAGAGAGCTCCCTCACCCCTTCTGCCATGTGAGGACACAGGGAAGATGGCCATCTATGAACCAGGAAGTGGGCCCTCACCAGGCACCAAATCTGCTGATGCCTTGATCTTGGACTTTCAAGCTTCCAGAATTTGGCAAATAAATGTTTGTTGTTCATGAGCCACCCAGTCTGGATGTTCTATTATAGCGGCCTAAATGGACTTAGACAGAATTACAAGAGTAGCCATTTTTTATTGGAAAAGCTAGTTAAAGCGTGGAATTGAAACAAAGAAAGATGTATCCATGGCTTATACATTTTACATTAACTAAAGCATGTAAATATCTATTTATTCTCCCATTTTGTGATGTGAAACCCAGGTCTTTGCACCTCGGTCTGCTAATTGGACTTCTAAGTCACTGTTCCCAAATAGCTGCACCTGAAATGCACTGGCTTCCATTTTCAGACTTTTAGTAGAATCTGAATTTATCAAGCAATCTAAGTATAGCATCGTTATAGATTTGTTGGACTCTCCCCTCCAATCCTTCATCCCATTGCCTTTACTATCCCAAATTAATAGCCCTGTTAATTGACTCATTCATTTGTAGCAACAGCATCCAACTTAGTTGTCATAGAAGCAACTCTCTTTTTGTAATCACCTTTCAGTGGCTCTATAATATTTAATTATAGGCCAGGTGCAGTAGCTCACACCTGTAATCCTAACACTTTGAGAGGCTGAGGCAGGAGTTCAAGACCAGCATGGTGAAACTCTGTCTCTACAAAAAATACAAAATTAGCCAGGCATGGTGGCGGGTGCCTGTAGTCCCAGCTACTCAGGAGGCTGAGGCAGGAGAATCGCCTGAACCCGGGAGATGGAGGCTGCAGTGAGCCAAGATGGTGCCACTGCACTGCAGCCTGCGCAACAGCGCAAGAAGACTCCATCTCAAAAAAAATTAATTATAAAACTACAATAATCAGAACTGACACTGACAGTTGGGAAGTGTGTGACTCAACTCCTTTGGTAGAGACAGAAGTACCTGGTGTTCTGGAGGGTGGCAAGCCAGTGAGAGTGTGTGGCACACGATGAGCAGCATCTGTGTGTCTTAAAAGGAGTGAGAACACTGGTTATTCCAGTAAGTCACTCACGAGAGAGCTTGTACTGTACTGAGCTGGAGATGGTGACCAAATTCACGAAGAAACCTGGGAACAAGAGGTGAACTGCCCAAACTTGGTCTTAAAATTCTGCCGTCACATGTTGCTGCTCCTGCAGTGTAGCCAATACAAAGTCTAAAAGATGCATTCTATTAGAAGTGGGTTCAAGATAGGCAGTGTCTGCCTGCTTTTCTACATATTAGCCTAGAATGTTTATACTCACATATCTGTATTTGAAAATTCATTTAGACAATGTGAAAATTAAGGAGGGAAAAAACAAGAACAAACAGCAGGTTCAGTTTTTAAAAATTCCTTTGTCCTAATTCACTGTGATCTTAAATTTGGGCAGTACAGCTCTCCATACTCCCTTGTCTGTTAAGGGGAAAGGGATCTTGGTCTCTTTGGCCCCCATAATCACAATTAATAAAAATTAAATTGATTTTTTTGAACTCTCACTTTTTGAAAAGTAACATCCAGCACAATGTTGGATACGTGATTTTGTTCTTTATTGTGAAGATTTTGCTTTTTTAAAAACAGTTGTGTTCTCATCATCTTGACGGGTAATATGGTCTGGCTGTGTTCTACCCAAATCTCATCTTGAATTGTATCCGTCATAATTCCCACATGTTTTGGGAGGGACCCTGTGGGAGATAATTAAATCATGGGGATGGCTTCCCCCATACTGTTCTTGTCGTAGTGAATAAGTCTCATGAGATCTGATGGTTTTATAAGGGGAAACCTCTTTCACCTGGTTCTCATTCTCTCTTTGCCAGCTGCGTATAAAATGTGCCTTTCACCTTCTGCCATGATTGTGAGGCCTCCCTAGTCACATGGAACTGTGAGTCCATTAAATTTCTTTTCCTTTGTAAATTACCCAGTGTTGGGTACGTCTTTATCTGCTGTGTGAAAACAGACTAATACGGCTGGTATGACAAACTCCACAAGCATCTGTGTAAGCAATCTTACCTTTTTAAGAAGAATATCAGCCCCTAAATAATTGATTTTAAATCTCCTGCACATAAATACTCTTATTTATGAGAATGAAGTTATACCCAAATGCCATATCCCAACTTAATAAAATAATCTTTTTGAGGATACCGTACTATCTTATGTGTTGCATGTTATGTCTGTAGCTTCTAGTCAATGAAAAAGAATGTGTATTTATGAAGGTTTTTCATTGAATTTCATTGTTGTGTTGATGAGTAAATTACGATCCTCAGGGCGATGGCAGATCTATAGTAGTTGTGAGGGAAATAGCCTAGGTGATGTGGTAAATTTCAGTTTTCTGGTTTGTTCATCCTCCTTACACAGGCCGGCTTGTGTGTACATCTTTATTAATATTGATATGATCATCTCAGAAGTGTTGGCTGTCTCAAAAGGATTAGTCACCTGATTGACTTTTACCCCACCCCACGCCAGCCATTAATCTGAAGCTGCCTGAAAAATAAGCCTAAAGAATATGAATTACAACTAATCTTTCATTCACACTTTATTTTATTTTAATTTTTATTTTTATTTGAGATGGGGTCTCACTCTGTCGCCCAGGCTGGAGTGTAGTGGCGTGATCTCGGCTCACTGCAAGCTCTACCTCCCGGGTTCACACCATTCTCCCACCTCAGCCTCCCAAATAGCTGGGACTACAGGCGCCCGCCACCACGCCCAACTAATTTTTTGTATTTTTAGTAGAGACGGGGTTTCACTGTGTTGGTGAGGATGTTCTCGATCACCTGACCTCGTGATCCACCCATCTTGGCCTCCCAAAGTGCTGGGATTACAGGCGTGAGCCACTGCTCCCGGTCTGGTTCACACTTTCTTTTTTTTTTTTTTTTTTTTTTTTTTTTTTTTTTTTTTTGAGACGGAGTCTGGCTCTGTTGCCCAGGCTGGAGTGCAGTGGCCGGATCTCAGCTCACTGCAAGCCCCGCCTCCCGGGTTCACGCCATTCTCCTGCCTCAGCCTCCTGAGTAGCTGGGACTACAGGCGCCCGCCACCTCGCCCGGCTAATTTTTTTTGTATTTTAGTAGAGACGGGGTTTCACCGTGTTAGCCAGGATGGTCTCGATCTCCTGACCTCGTGATCCGCCCGTCTCGGCCTCCCAAAGTGCTGGGATTACAGGCGTGAGCCACTGCTCCCGGTCTGGTTCACACTTTCTAAACAGAGAATCTGCCTATCAGAATAGCCTAGAAACTTAAAACCACAGAAACCCTGGTACCACTCCAATCTCTACCTTAGAATCTCTGGGGCTGGAATCTGGTTTTGGTTTTCCAAAGGTTGTCCAACCCCCAGATGATTCCAATTTGGGAAGCACTTAGACTGAAGACTTTGTAAAACAGAGGGCCAGTCCTTGTGGGGTACCTTCAAAGTCTGCAGCATTAAAATTGGTTTAATACTGTCCAGCTGGGGTTTCCTTGATACTGAAAGGCGGTACTGAGGATGTACCCAGAAACCCAAAGGGCACAGGAATGGATCCATCATGGGTGGTGTCATAAACCAAAAAGTATCTGAGACAGGTCTCAATCAATGTGGAAGTTTATTTTGCCAAGGTTAAGGACATGTCTATGACATAGTCTCAGGAGGTCCTGAGAAAGTGTGCCCGAGGTAGTTGGGCTACAACTTGGTTTTATACAGTTTAGGGAGACATAAGACATCAATCAATACATAGAAGATGAACACTGGCTTGGTCCAGAAAGGTGGGATAACTCAAAGTGGGGGAAGCGGGGGGTGGGGAGAGGGGAGGGGAGGGGCTTCCATGTCATAGGTGGATTCAAAGATTTCCTGATTGGCAATTGGTTCAAAGATTTTATCTATAGACCTGGAGTCAATAAAAGGGAGTGTCTGGGTTAAGATAAAAAGATGTGGACACCAAGGTTTTATTATGCACATGAAAGTAGCAGGCTTCCAAGAGAATAGATTGTAAAATGTTTCTTATCAGACTTAAAAAGGTGCCACAATCTTAGTTAATTGTCGCCTGGATCAGAAAAAGGACCTGGAAAGCGAAGGGGATTCTCTACAGAATGTGGATTTTTCCTCACAAGAGAAAGCTTGGCAGAGCCATTTCAAACTATGTCAAAGAAATATATTTTGGGGGCCGGGTGCGGTGGCTCACACCTGTAATTCCAGCACTTTGGGAGGGTGAGGCAGGTCGATCACTTAAAGTCAGGAGTTCAAGACCAGCCTGGTCAACATGGTGAAACCCTATCTCTACTAAAAATACAAAAATTAGCCGGGTGTGGTGGCGGGCACTTGTAATCCCAGCTCCTTGGGAGGCTGGGACAGGAGAATCACTTGACCCCAGGAGGCGGAGGCCACAGTGAGCCAAGATCACACCATTGCACTCCAGCCTGGGCGATGGAATGAGACTCTGTCTCAAAAACAAGTAAATAGGCTGGGCGCCGTGGCTCACGCCTGTAATCCCAACACTTTGGGAGGCCAAGGCGGGCGGATCACGAGGTCAGGAGATTGAGACCATCCTGGCTAACACGGTGAAACCCCATCTCTACTAAAAATGCAAAAAATTAGCCGGGCGCGGTGGCGGGTGCCTGTAGTCCCA
The DNA here is from genome assembly GCF_008728515.1 of Papio anubis. Classification (NCBI taxonomy): domain Eukaryota; kingdom Metazoa; phylum Chordata; class Mammalia; order Primates; family Cercopithecidae; genus Papio; species Papio anubis. Next base: position 13,902,517 of record NC_044980.1, read on the forward strand.
GCTACTCGGGAGGCTGAGGCAGGAGAATGGCCTGAACCCGGGAGGCGGAGCTTGTAGTGAGCCGAGATCGTGCCACTGCACTGCAGCCTGGGCGACAGAGCAAGACTCCGTCTCAAAAAGTAAATAAATAAATAATCATAATGTTACAGTAGGTAGTTAGATACGAGCAAGGCAGAAGCCGCCCCCGCTCCCACCAGGAATATCAGGCCACCATGGTAAGGTAGTTGTTAAACTGTCTCTCTAAAATAATATTTGGTCACAGCCAGTGCCAGAGAAAGGCAGTATCCCAATAAATAGAAAACATCTGAAGCTGGTGATCTGCAGCTTCCAGATAAGATCGCAGGAGCTGGGCAAGTGGGCTCAAGCATGTGCACTAAGGGCACAACGGTGGAGTTTAACTGGTATATGACTTTCTTGTTTTTTGTTTTTGTTTTTTTTTTTTGAGACGGAGTCTCCCTCTGTTGCTGGGCTGGCGTGCAGTGGTGCGATCTCGGCTCACTGGAACCTCTGCCTCCCTGGTTCAAGCGATTCTCCTACTTCAGCCTCTCAAGTAGCCGAACTACAGGCGCGCACCACACACGCCCAGCTAATTTTTGTATTTTTAGTAGAGATGGGGTTTCACCATGTTGGCCAGGCTGGTCTCAATCTCTTGATCTCGTGATCTGCCCGCCTTGGCCTCCCAAAATGCTGGGATTACAGGCGAGAGCCACCATGCCAGGCCGGTGTATGATTTTCTAGGCACATTGGGCTGGTAAGGGAAGAATGCCTCAAGGGAGCCTGTGTACTACACACAGCACATGCGGGCCCTCCCAAGTGCTAGCCGGCCACTGTACATGCAGACAGCCTACCCCATGGGAAGAATCAGAGGAGCAGGGACTCAAGACCCTGGAAGCATGCCAACATAAAAAACCCCAAGTCAAAGTCGCACTTGAATCTCTCAAGTCACCTGCTTGGCCTTCCTCCAAGTGTACTTGACTTCCTTTTGCTACTATTCTAAAACATTTTAATAAATGTTCATTCCTGCTCTAAAACCTGCCTCTGTCTCTCACTCTGCCTTATGCTCCTCGGTCGAATTCCTTCTTCTGAGGAAGCAGGAATTGAGGTGGCCGTTTGAATTTGCCACTGCTAACAATAAGGCTGACTGAACAGACTCTGTATGAATAAGATTCCAAATTATAAACAGGACCTAAGGCCATGCCAGGCAAGGGTTAAGTCATGCACCCCTACACTTAAAGAGTCAACTATGTTCTAACTCCCCCAAGGTTTTTCTTTTTCTCTAGCAGCTAAACAAGCACCAGCCTCGAGATAAGCAATATTAGAATAATTACAGCTCCTCAGCTCAGGGATGCTGACTGACTGACTCCTGTTCCACCAGCCAGAACTCCAGTTTTTATTGAGCAAGTGACTGATTTCAGAAACTTTCATCTGATAAGAGACCACCGACCATGACTGGTCCTAGCTGGGTTACAGGTATGGTGTTCTTGCATATCTTCATGTCCTGAAAAGACCTTTTGACATGCACAGCCTAATTGTACTACTTTTAAATGTTAAGTCTCCACCACCAAGTGAATACGGGCCATCTGTTACATGGATGTTTGTTCAATACACATGTGCCAGGACCACTGTCATGAATATTCATAGCTTCCATTGAATATGTATGGTTAGCCAACCTGTTCAGCATAAAACTCCTACTCCAACCCCTCCTCCTTGAAAGTACCTGTCTCTGGTCTTGGCCCAACGTTGTGCTTCCTAGCCTGTGGGATGGCCACCTTGCAGGCTGTAACCCCTTATAAGAAATACAGAAATACAGTCTCTGGCCAGTCGCGGGGGCTCACGTCTGTTATCCCAGCACTTTGGGAGGCCAACGCAGATGAATCATTTGAGGTCAGGAGTTCGAGACCAGCTTGGCCAACATGGTGAAACCCCCTGTGTGTACCCAAAAAATACAAAAATTAGCCAGGTGTGGTGGTGCACACCTGTAGTCCCAGCTACTTGGGAGGTGAAGGCGTGAGAATTGCTTGAACTCAGGAGGCAGAGGTTGCAGTGAGCCGAGATTGCACCACTGCACTCTAGCCTGGGCAACAGAATGAGATTCCGTCTCAAAAAAAAAAAAAAAAAAAAAATATATATATATATATATATATATATATGTGTGTGTGTGTAGAGAGAGAGAGAGAGAGATAAATACAGTCTCCTCTTCTTTCTAAATTTATAGATGTCGTTTTTTAAGTTAACATGGCAGACTCCTTTTAGGACCCCTCCCTCCCTCACATCTGTTCCTTTTCACCTTGGGTGATTTAAGGGAGCAGCTGCAGCAGCAGAAGGCCAGGCAGATATCACAAATGCCATCACTGGTTATGGACACAGTGGGTTCACAAAACCCCCATCGTTTCCAAGATGGGGCTGATCTCCTCACTCCTTTTCCCATATACAGCCTCAGTTTACACTTAAAGATCCCCTTTCCCCTTCAACTGCTGAATATATTCTGACCAACTGCACTTGTGTAACGCTGGCTTGGGGGAAGGAGAGGGGACACTCACATGTTGGGACCCCGCCCCTTTCCTTGCCTGGGATTGAAGACCTAGAGCCTCTCCTCTTTCTTTCTCTTCCCCAGCAGAGATCAAAGATGGCAGCCCTAGATGCTGGGCGCAGTGACTCACGTCTGTAATCCCAGCACTTTGGGACGCCAAGGTGGGCAGATCACTTGAGGTCGGGAGTTCGAGACCAGACTAGCAAACATGGCGGAAACCCCATCTCTACTAAAAATACAAAAAATTAGCCGGGTGTGGTAGCGTGCGCCTGTAATCCCAGCTACTCAGGAGGCTGAGGCAGGAGAATCGCTTGAGTCTGGGAGGTGGAGGTTGCAGTGAGCTGAGATCACGTCACTGCACTCCAGCCTGGGCAACAGAGTGAGACTCCATCTCAAAAAAAAAAAAAAACAACTGGCAACCCTAGCTGAAGTGGAAGGTCTATGCTTCTCTCTGAGGAAATTCTAACCACATGAGGAATTACGTGGTTCGCGGACTCTCCCTGTTACATTGAAAGTCTGTAAGTTACGGAAGTTGCCCATTTACCTCTGACCTTTCAAGTTGCATGAGTGGATTCCCACCAAAAAAAGAAAAAAGAAAATCTTCAGATTGTAGTTTTCAAACTCAGTACAATCACGATAATTCCCATTATTTTCACCTGTTGAGGTTTGGAGTAAAGATCTTCAAAAAGAAAAGAGACCTTTAGAATATATTTCCTCCTGTGCAAGTGGATGCTGTGAGTTTTGTCTTTGAACTTAGAGAGCTCCAACTGACTGGAGGAGGCGGCCATAGGAGGGACTCTGGGATTGTGCCCAGTTTGCCAAAACAAGCCTGAAATCCACCCCCAAAACAAAGTTGAACTTCTATGGTCACTGACCGTTGTCCTTTTTTTTTTTTTTTTTTTTTTTTTTTGAAGCAAAGAAGGAAAGAAAGAAAAAAAACCTTCATGCATAACTAGGATATTCGGCAACAGGACATAGTAATACTTACTCCAAAACTTACTCTGTTTTTCTTCTCTTTTTGTCATTGCTGAAATGTTTTATAAGACTTTGCTTCAGAGCAAACCAGTTAGAGCCAACCGTGGCCAGTGTGGTAAATTCAGTTCCTCTCTGGTTTCCTGTAGGCCCTTCAGGGAGATCCCTGTCGCCTCTGCTCCCTCCCATCGGTGACACTCTTATCCTATTATAAACCCAGCGTGAAGTCCTTCATCTTTGCCCTGTGTTTTCTAGTGGTGGTGGGGGGGGGCGTGTAATTAGGACTCTTTCCTGCCCCACCTGCCATCTCTTTTGTTTGCCCAAGCTGTTCTCCTGGAAAACAGCAGATGGTCGGGGCAAGAACAATAGCTTCGTGCTGCAGAGGTGGCAATAGGAGTGGAACGAACTGTAAATCCAGAATGGGCGTGGAAAGACTTACTTACCAGAAGGTAGAAGTTCACACTGCCACCTTAGAGTAGAAACCGCATGAAGCCTAGGTTCTACACCCTCCTCTTTCACAATCTGCTCAGGAGTGCCCACGTTGGGGGCAAGGTTGCTGTCACCCACTCTCAGTCTCCCCGGTAGCTGGGACTGACATCTCTTGCATCCTAAAACTTCTGTGAAATGTGAGCTGGTGAGAAATACATGGATTAAGGAAGGAATGATCTAATTTAAATGCAGGAAGGTTGAAAAGAAGCAGGGTGGCTGGGCCTGGTGGCTCACGCCTGTAATCCCAGCACTTTGGGAGGCCGAAGTGGGCAGCTCACCTGAGGTCAGGAGTTCGAGACCAGCCTGACCAATATGGAGAAACCCTGTCTCTATTAAAAATACAAAATTAGCCGGGTGTGGCAGCGCATGCCTGTAATCCCAGCTACTCGGGAGGCTGAGACAGGAGAATTTCTTGAACCCAGGCACCGGAGGTTGCGGTGAGCTGAGATCGCACCATTGCACTCTAGCCTGGGCAACAAGAGCAAAACTCCGTCTCAAAAAAGAAAAGAAGCAGAGCCAGGGTACTGATTTTGTGAGCTAAGAGAGGAGATGGGCACAGGGGTGTGGTCATGGGGAATGAGAGGGTGTTAATTGTGCAACCTCACCTCCCTAAAGGGTCAAGAGTCTGGACTTCTTTGAGCCTTGCTTTATATTATGTGGCACCAATTTAAATATTGAGATTGTTTGCGTGTAACTGTTTTTTGAGATTATTGAATGGAAACATGCGTGATTTGAGTCCATCCAATGCTGTAAAAGGATCTAGGCATTGATACTACAGACTGCAGACTTTAGTGGCAGCATCTGGGAGGAGATAAAGTATCCCTGAAGCCTCATGACCTCACACCTATAGGATGGAAACCAGGGCCACACCCTCACTACTCTAACGTTTAGCCTTAACTTTAAACCAATTCATTTAGATTTAGCAGCAATATCTGAGTTATCAAGAGTCAGGAAAGGCTTCAAAATGTGAAACATAGGATCTGTTTATAGTAAAAACAGCTAACAATTACACAGTTGAGTGATGATCATGTGCCAGTCATAAGTTTACATAAGTTAACTCCCAACAATCCTATAAGTATGTACTGCTATTATCCCCATTTTGTGGAGTTAGAAACCGAGGCAATAAGAAGGTAGAAGGGGCGCTGGGTGCAGTGGCTCACGCCTGTAATCCCAGCACTTTGGGAGGCTGAAGCGGGCAGATCACGATGTCAGGAGATCGAGACCATCCTGGCTAACACAGTGAAACCCCATCTCTACTAAAAATACAAAAAGTTAGCCAGGCCTGGGGGCAGACGCCTGTAGTCCCAGCTACTTGGGAGGCTGAGGCAGGAGAATGGCATGAACCCAGGAGGCGGAGCTTGCAGTGAGCCGAGATTGCACCACTGCACTCTAGCCTGGGAGACAGAGTGAGACTCTGTCTCAAAAAAAAAAAAAAAAGAAGGTAGAAGGGCAACGAAGCTCCCTCTGGCTTCCTTTATAGGAGCACAATCCCATTCATGAGGGCTCCCCACTCCATGACCTAGCGACCTCCCAAAGGGCCAACCCCTTAAAACCATCACTTTGAGGGTTAGGTTTCAACATGGATTGGGGGCAGACACAAATATTCAGACTATAGCAAGGTGTCTGGCACATGGCATGGTCGGGGGGGGCGGGGGCAGTTTCCAAAGACGAAGGCCTGCTGATTGGAGTGCTTACGTGAGCCTCTCCAAGTAACCCAGCCTACTCCCAGCATGCTCGCTGCAGGTTCGTCAGACTTCTTACAGTATGGCTCAGCAACCCAAGTGCCAGTATTCCAGAAAACAAGGTGAAACTGTATCACCTTTTATGACAGCCTCAGAAGTCACATGGCATCACTTCCTCAATACTGTGTGTATTGTCAACATGGTCACCAGCCCACCCAGATGCAAGAAGTGGGATTAGACTACACTTCTTGATGGGGGGTGGAGGGGAGGTGACCAGGTGGCCTTGTAGAATGGCATTGGGATGGGAGATAGTGTTGCACCATTGGAAATGTGCCATGGGTCCAAGAAAATAAATGAGAAACACAGGATCTACTTGCCTGCTAAGAAAACCAATGGCCTTAATACCAAAAACAAACAAAATCATTCATTAAAATATTTGGGGAAAAGGCCAACTTTCCTATATTCTGACCTCTGTAAGGTTTTTTGTGAAAGCTCATAGAATAGGTAGAACAAGAGTTACAGAAATACAGCTAATGAGGCCCTAAAATATGTACTTTAAGCAATTGCAGACAGAGAAACTGAGAAATCTCAGGCCACCGTATTGATAGGAGAGAGCTCTGTAGATGGCATGGAACATGGTTGTGTGAGAATGAATAGGAAATCAGAAAATGCCACCGGGTCAGAATGACAAAAGATGACAGTCTGAACAGGCCCAGGATTGAGGTGTGTTCCTGGCCCTGGATTTCACTGATTCTCTGGTAAGGAGTAATTATTACTTAATACAAGAATAACACTATTAAATATGTAATTACACTGACTTCATAGTATGCTTAAGTTATATTTTTTAGGACTACATGGATTTCTGTAGTTTCTGCTTGCCCATGATACCTGCCTCTTTCTTCTAGTAACAAACTGGGCTGTCCACTTGGGAACTGTTGATTGGTGAGCTGTCAAATGCAGGGCCCACCACTCTCCTCCTCTAAGTTCATGATCCAGGCTAGCTTCATACAATGGTATATGCAATAATTAGTTCAGAATTATATGTGTGTGTGTGTGTGTGTGTGTGTGTGTGTGATGTTTAATGGGGGACCAAAATCCTTTCTTGGGGATTACCATGGTTGCTTGGAGAGAGAATCTTCTTTTTTTTGAGAGTGTGTGCGCTAAGGGTCAGAGGAACCTGGATGTGTTGAGAGACAGAGACTGCAAGAGTAATGACATGACATTGTCTGAACTTTGGGAAACAATTATGTCTGGAGCCAGAGCTACCCCTTGGACTTTCCAGCTCATCGAATCAATGCATTGTCTTTTTGACCTAGGCTAGTTCCAACTGGGATTCTCTCACTAGTATCCATATGGTCCTAATTTCCACATTACTATATAAGCAACACTCCACAGTGTGAATTCTGCCATTCTCATTCAAATCATTTGCCCTCATTGGTTTCTCCTCCTGGTGTAGTGAGACATGGTGCCCTACACCAGTGAGTTCCTATGTCCTAATGCCAGCATGATTCTGGAGTTCAGCCTGAGTAGAAAGGCAAGTGGCAGTCCTCTCTGAGGGTTCAAGCAACTCGAGAATATGTTCTTGGCCTTCAGGGCTGAGCTGATAGTATTACAAACGTCCCTTGTCTTACTAGCAGGACTCTAGAGGACTGGGATGATAAAGGGTTATGGGAAATGGTGGTAAGGAAAAAAGACTTGAGAATATCAAGTTCCTTAAAAATGGAAACCGTTTTTCTCTGGTGTTGATCTATGCACTCACATTCAGAGTCATTATTTTAAAGATGTTTAAATTTTTATGTAATGAGGTATCAGCCCTGCTGTGAACATGATGTACAGGGTATGAGGCTGACACCTGCCTCGGCCGCCTCCCAGGCTGCCTCCCCATCAGCTGGCAGTTCTAGGGCCACTGTCGCGATAAAGACCTCTTCTTGCATTTCTATGAAGCTGCAAATAAGTGGCTTTTAATAAAAGCTCTTTATTTCTTGCCTTTTCTTTCCTCTGTATCATTAAGTTTCACTGTATGTGCAGAGCCTGGTGCTCGAGGGAGGCATATTTTGGTTCTTATGCTTATCTGCTGACACATTTTAAAGGAGGAATAAGATAATTGATTTATTCTTAAGGTCATGGAGGCCACTCCTAATTTTCTGTTATGTTTTTTTCAAAATGCATACTTTTTGAAATTTATATATATGTCTTGTATTTATATATACATAAATTTATACATATAAAATAATAGTACACATGATTTTTTAAAACATCTTTTTTTTTATTATACTTTAAGTTCTAGGGTACATGTGCACAATGTGCAGGTTTGTTACATATGTATACGTGTGCCATGTTGGTGTGCTGCACCCATCAACTCGTCAGCACCCATCAACTCGTCAGCACCCATCAACTCGTCATTTACATCAGTTATAACTCCCAATGCCATCCCTCCCCCCTCCGCCACAATAGGCCCTGGTGTGTGATGTTCCCCTTCCCGTGTCCAAGTGATCTCATTGTTCAATTCCCATCTATGAGTGAGAACATGCAAAAACCACATCATTTTTAAAAAACTTACAACAAGAAAACCCCTGAGCTTCCTGCTCTAAAATTTCACCTGTTTTACCTAGCTCTTATGGTATTTCTTTTCATATTTCTACATAATATACCCTTTCTATTTCTTATCATCTAAAAATAATAATTTATTTATTTATTTGTTTTGAGATGGTGTCTCGCTGTGTCGCCCAGGCTGGAGTGCAATGACATGATCTCAGTTCACTGCAACCTTTGCCTCCCAGATTCAAGCGATTCTCCTGCCTCAGGCTCCCGAGTAACTGGGATTACAGGCATGCACCACCACACTGGCTATTTTTTGTATTTTTAGTAGAGACGGGGTTTCACCATGTTGGTCAGGCTGGTCTTGAACTCCTTACCTCAGTGATCGCCTGTTCTTGCCTCCCAAAGTGCTGGGATTACAGGCATGAGGCACCACGCCCAACCCTATTCTTTATCATTTTAAACAGTATCTTTTGACTTCCTGTTACAATAGATAAAAATTTGTCTCTGTTACTCTTCCTTTGCCACGTTTGTCTCCTTTCATCTGACCAATGTAGTATGTCACAAGTTTTTTAACCTTATTATGACTAGTCGATATTGTCCATTGGTGAGCCAAGAAGCGTAATGTAATGTTTTCCTTTTTGTACAACTGTTTGTTCTTCCTGGAGTTTATTGTCTCATTTTGTTCCCACGCTGGGTTTTCTATGTACCCTTATTTAACTTTTTTCCCAAGTGTGTCATCAGCTCTACCAGGTACCCAGGATATTATTTTCTAAATGCTCAAATGCATTAATAAATAATCAACTTCATTTTTCTCCCTGAAGCCCTCCCTTCCAGACCCTTCTGGTTTCCTGTACCAATTGTGCCACTGTCTTCTACGCACTCCCCTTGTCCATCCTCCGTGCATTATCAAGGTTCTCTGTCTCTCTCTCTGCATTACCTGGGTCTGTGTGGTGTCACACTAAACGCAATAGGATGGCTGTGACCATTTTGGCCAAACATTCTCCCTAACTAGCAACCCCAGTGAAAAGTGACTTCTCTCTTCTTTTTTTTTTTAGACCGAGACTTGCTCTGTCACCAAGGCTGGAGTGCAGTGTCATGATCTTGGCTCGCTGCAACCTCTGCCTTCCGGATTCAACCATGTCCCGCTATGTATTAGTCCGTTTTCACACTGCTGATAAAGACGTACCCAAGACTGGGAAGAAAAAAAGGTTTAATTGAACTTACAGTTCCACGTGGCTGGGGAGGCCTCAGAATCATGGAGGGAGGTGAAAGTCACTTCTTACATGGTGGCGGCATGAGGAAAATAAGGAAGATGCAAAAGCAGAACCCCCTGATAAAACCATCAGATCTCATGAGACTTATTCATTACCATGAGAACAGTAAGGGGGAAACTGCCCCCATGATTCAATTATCTCCCACTGGGCCCCTCCCACAACACAAAGGAATTTTGGGAGTACAATTCAAGATGAGATTTGGGTGGGGACACAGAGCCAAACCATATCATTTCCACCTTGGCCCCTTCAAATCTCATGTCCTCACATTTCAAAACCAATCGTGCCTTCCCAGCAGTCCCCCAAAGTCTTATTTCAGCGTTAACTCAAAAGTCTACAGTCCGAAGTCTCATCTGAGACAAGGCCAGTCCCTTTCACCTATGAGCCTGTAAAATCAAAAGCAAGTTAGTTACTTCCTAGATACAAAGGCGGGTACAGGTGTTGGGTAAATACAGCCATTCCAAATGGGAGAAATTGGCCAAAACAAGGAGGTTACAGTGCTTACGCAAGTCTGAAATCCAGCAGGGCTGGCAATTTTAAAGTTCCAGTATGATCTCCTTTGACTCCATGTCTCACATCCAGGTCACGCTGATGCAAAAGATTGGTTCCCATAGTCTTGGGCAGCTCTGCCTCTGTGGCTTCCCAGGGTACAGCTCCCCTCCTGGCTGTTTTCATGGGCTGGCATTGAATGTCTGTTGCATTTCCAGGTGCACTGTGCAAGGTGTTGGTGGATCTACCATTCTGGAGTCTGAAGGACGGTGGCCCTCTTCTCACATCTCCATTAGGTGGTGCCCCAGTAGAGACTCTGTGTGGGGGCTCTGACCCCACATTTCCCTTCCGCACTGCCCTAGCTGAGGTTCTCCATGAAGGCCCTGCCCCTGCAGCAAACTTTTGCCTGGGCATCCAGGCTTTTGCATACATCTTCTGAAATCTAGGTGGAGCTTTCCAAACCTCAATTCTCGACTTCTGTGCACCCACAGGCTCAACACCACGTGGAGGCTGCCAAGGTTGGGGGCTTGCACCCTCTGGAATCATGGGCCGAGCTGTACCTTGGCCCCTTTTAACAACGGCTGGAGTGACTGGGACACAGGGCACCAAGTCTCTAGGCTGCACATAGCATGGGGACCCTGGGTCCAGCCCACAAAACCATTTTTACCTCCTAGGCTTCTGGGTCTGTGATGGGAGGGGCTGCCATGAAGACCTATGAGATGCTCTGGAGACATTTTCCCCATTGTCTTAGGGATTAACCTTCAGCTTCTTGTTACTTATGAAAATTCTGCAGCCAGCTTGAATTTCTCCTCAAAAAATGAGTTTTTCTTTTCTACTGCATCATCAGGCTGCAAATTTTCCGAACTTTTATGGTCTGTTTCCCTTTTAAAATGGAATGCTTTTAACAGCACCCAAGTCGCCTCTTGAACGCTTTTCTGCTTAGAAACTTCTTCCACCAGATACCCTAAATCATCTCTCTTAAGTTCAAAGTTCCACAAATCTCTAGTGCAGGGGCAAAATGCCACCAGTCTCTTTGCTAAAACATAACAAGAGTCACCTTTGCTCCAGTTCCCAAAAAGTTCCTCATCTCCATCTGAGATCACCTCAGCCTTGACCTTATTGTTCATATCACTGTCAGCATCTTTGTTAAAGCCATTCAACAAATCTCTAGGAGGTTCCAAATTTTCGCACATTTTCCTGTCTTCTGAGGCCTCCAAGCTGTTCCAACCTCTGTCTGTTACCCTGTTCCAAAGTCACTTCCACATTTTCAGGTATCTTTTCAGCAACGCCCCACTCTACTGGTACCAATTCACTGTCTTAGTCTATTTTCATGCTGCTGATAAAGACTTACCTGAGACTGGGAAGAAAAAGAGGTTCAATTGGACTTATAGTTCCACATGGCTGGGGAGGCCTCAGAATCATGGTGGGAGCCGAAAGGCACTTCTTACATGGTGGTGGCAAGAGAAAAATCAGGAAGATGCAAAAGTGAAAACCCCCGATAAAACCATCAGATCTCGTGAGACTTATTCACTACCACAAGAACACTATGGGGGAAACTGTCCCCATGATTCAAATTATCTCCCACTGTTCCCTCCCACAACTCGTGGGAATTATGGGAGTACAATTCAAGATGAGATTGGGTGGGGACACAGAGGCAAACTATATCACACTAATTTTTGTATTTTTAGTAGAGATGAGATTTCACCATGTTGGCCAGGCTGGTCTTGAATCCTGACTTCAAGTGATCCACCTACCTTGGGCTCCTAAGGTGTTGGGATTACAAGCCTGAACCACCATGCCTGACCGCAACTTCTGTCTTCCAACATCTATATTCTAACCCCAGGGAAGGATCCAGTTGGCTCTGTGTGGATCAGCGGCCCCTTCTTGAGCAGAAGAAATAGGGGTACTCTGGTGAACCCATGACTGGCATCCCCTGTAAGAAGACATGGAACTAGGGAGAGGTGGGCAGTCCCTGAAAGAAAGGGGCTGAACTGACTCCCCTGGCATGGCCACTTCAGGGCTGAACCAAGAAAAGACAGATAGACGGGCATTCTCTTGGGAACCAGAGGGCCAGGATTCTACTCTTGGTTGCACCTACTGAGTCGTTGCATGACCTTAGGAAAATTAATTGGCCTCTTTGCCTCAGTGTTAATTTCTTTCAAAGGAAGGATCTATATTCAAGTTTGTAATAGAATTGAAGATTCTAAGGTCCTACCCTCTGTCCAGTAAGACACTATAATATGAAGGCTGCTCTGATTTAGACGTAGGCATAGGTCACAAGAAAATGATGGAAGTTGTTTTATTGGAAGTTTGTCCAACTCACACTAGGCATAGGTCACAAAACATTGATGGAAAATAAAAGTGAATCCAGAAAGTAAATGGTCCAATACAATAGTTAATATTGATTAAATTTTTACTATGGATGGGCCAGGCATTGTTAAAGGCTTCACTTGAATTAACACATTTTTAATTTTCAAGAACTCATTCTTGTTTTCTTTTCTTTCTTTCTCTTTCTCTTTATTTCTCTTTCTCTCTTTCTTTCTTTTTATTTTATTTTATTTTTTTGACAGAGTCTGGCTCTGTTGCCCAGGCTGGAATGCAGTGGCGACATCTTGGCTCACTGCAACCCCCACCTCCCAAGTTCAAGCCTCGGTCTTCCGAGTGGCTGGGACGATAGGCGCATGCCACCATGCCCTGGTAATTTTTGTATTTTTAGTGTCATCCCTTGGGATCCTCAAAAATAAATAAGCCTAACTGGTGCAGAGGGTCACATCTCTAATCTCAGTGACTCTTTAGGCTGAGGCAGGAGGATCTCTTGAGGCCGGAAGTTCAAGACCAGTCTGGGTAACACAGTGAGACTTGGTCACTACAAAAAATAAACAAACAAATAGACAACTCAGAGAAAAAACAGCAATCTGGTTTTCTTTCTTTCCCACTCTTGGCTTTATTTTTAAAAATGGGTGGGGTGGGAGTGGCTAAGCCAGAAAGACTGCTGTGTGTTCTGCTTTGACAAAAACATAAAAAATTTGTTTTGTTGATTAATTGGAGCTGCAAGCCCAGTAAAGTAACCAAAAGGTTTTAGAGATTGTACCTCTCCATCTATTTTTACTTAATTGTCAGATTATTTGGCAAAATTGTCTTTTCATTTCTACATTTCATTTGGCAAGGGTCCTGCTGTTCCTGAAATCTTACCAAGCTTACCAAGCATGAAAGAGGAAGTGTCATCCTTCAGAAGGCGAATTTGTTGACAAGGATGTCTGTGTACCGAGTCCACTTGTAGAGGAAGCCAAGGAATGTATGTGCAGACTCAAGAGCACGGTGAGGAGGAGGAAAGTGGGCAGTGGGATCTTGAAGAGACCTCAATCCCGTACTCAGCAAGCACTCATTAAATGGCTACCAAGCATTGTGCAGGACACCCAGGGGAGGCTGGGATCTTTGTCCTTGCCCTCTAGGAGCTCACAGTCAAACATGGAGTATTTTTTGTTTTTAATTTCATTTTAATTTTTTTTGAGACAGGGTCTCAGCCTGTCACCCAGGCTGGAGTGCAGTGGTACACTCTCGGCTCACTGCAACATCCGCCTCCCAGGTTAAAGCGATTCTCCCACCTCAGCCTCCCAAGTAGCTGGATTACAGGCGCCTGCAACCACGCCCAGCTAATTTTTGTATTTTTAGTAGAGATGGGGTTTCACTGTGTTGGCCAGGCTGGTCTGAAACTCCTGACCTCAAGTGATCGGCCCGCCTCGGCCTCCCAAAGTGCTGGGATTACGGTCATGAGCCACCGTGCCCGGCCAAGAATTTGAACAAGTTACGTCTCAGAGTACTAGGTGCAGGGTACTAGGTGCAGTGAGAATAGCGGGCAGAGCTGGGACGGTGGAGAAGCCATCTTGTGAACTCCAGCTTGTCTTGGGTGGTCCAGAATTGCCTCCCCAAGGACAGCAGGTTGAGGAAGGACCAATGGGAGCCAGCCAGGCAAGGCGGAGAAAAGCACAGCCCAGGCAGTGCAAATATAAGGTCAAAGGACAGAGGTGGTGAGTGAGCACAGCTCTATGCAAACTGCAGGCAGGACAGGTGTCAAGAATGTGAGAAGGAGTGAAGCCATCTAATTTGCTAAAATTATTTTTGAAAAATTAAGGAAATGCTAAGTTCTGATCTAGACCTACTCAAAATCATGAAGTTCTTTTCCACACACACCACCCCCACATCTTTCAGTTCCCTTTATGGCTCTAAGATGACCTCCTCAATCCCTCTGGCAGCTCCTAAGCCCTCTTGGCACTCCTCCAGTCACCATCTGCTCTTAGAAAGTGCCAAGGTTGGGTGGCACTGAGGTATGAATGACTGAGAGGATAGTGTTGTAATTTGGTTGACTGAGTATGGCACACATTCAAAACATGTTTTACAGTTATTTTATTATTAATAAAATTCAAAACACATTTTATTTATTGATTATTTATTTGTTTGTTTGAGACAGAGTCTCCCTCTGTCGCCCAGGCTGGAGTACCAGATCATATGGTTATTCTACATGTAACCTTTCAAGGAGCCACTACACTGTTTTTCACAGCGGAAAACATTCTCAATGTATGAGTGAGGGTTCCAATTTGTCCACATCCTCTCTAACACTTGTCATTTTCTTTTTTGTTGTTGTTTTTTGTTTTTATAATAGCCATTCTAATGGATGTGAAGTGGTATCTCATCGTGGTTTCAACTTGCATTTCTCTAATGATTAGAGGTGTGTTGAACATCTTTTTATGTGCTCATTATCCATTTACATAATTTCTTTAGAAAAATGTCTATTAATTTTTTAAAATTTATTTTTAGAGACAAGGTCTCACTCTATTGCCCAGGCCAGAGTGCAGTGGCATGATCATAGCTCACTACAGCCTCAAACTCCTGGGCTCAAGTTATCCTCCTGCCTCAACCTTCTGAGTAGCTAGTACTACAGGTGCCTGCCACCGTGCCCAGTTAAGGTTTTTTAGTTTCCACAGAGACAGGGTCTTGTTATGTTGACCAGGCTCCTGGCTAGTTTTTAAATTTTTGTTTAGGGATAGGGTCTGGCTGTATTGCCCAAGCTGGTCTCAAACTCTTGGCTTCAAGTGATCCTCCTATCTGAGCTTTCCAAGTACCTAGGATTACAGATGCATGCCACCATGCCTGGCTAATTTTTTTTTTTTTTTTTTAGCGATAGGGTCTGACTGTATCACCCTAGCTGGCCTCAAACTCCTGGACTCAGGTGATCCTCCTGCGTCAGACTCCTGAGTAGCTGGGATTACAGGTTTGAGCCACCTTGCCCAGCCATGCAGGTTATTTGACCATCCATCGTCCTTAAAACATTATGCCATCATTGTTGATGTCCATAAAAGTTAGAATTTGAGAAATCTTTATCTTTCCACTTCCTTCCTGCATTGTATCTGAGCATATGTTGCTTCTTATTCACACGAAGCCCCTGAATAACTACAAAAACTTTAATACCAAAATCAGTCAGCGTCAACTTTTCTAATAGAGGACAGTATGTAGAGGTCAATAGGTGCCAATGGCAGCACTTAACTGAGCACTTACAAAGGGCCAGCCTCTACATGCAGTCACTGAATCAACTCTACAAGCCCCATTTTAGGTAAGTACTATTATTATTCCTAATATATAAGTAAGGAAATGGGGCAAAAAGGGTTTAAAGTATCTTGCTCCAGGTCATCCAGCTAATAAATTACATTCTAGGATTTGAACCCAGCTGTTGGGGCCATTTGGAAACCATCCCCTAAAAAAATCACCTCCCAGGAACTCAGTGATTTTTTTGTTTTTCTTTTTGTGAGACAGGGTCTCACTCTGTTGCCCAGGCTGCAGTGCACTGGCACAATCTTGGCTCACTGCAACCTCTGCCTCCCAGGTTCAAGCAATTGCTGTGCTTCAGCCTCCAGAGTAGCTGGGATTCACCATGCTGGCCAGGCTGGTCTCAAACTCCTGACTTCAGGTGATTCGCCCACCTTGGTCTCCCAAAGTGCTAGGATTACAGGCGTGAGCCACCGTGCCCAGCTAGAACCCAGCGATTTTTGAAAGCCAACATATGATCTTTTTCTTGGATGAGCAGAGGCTAGAAGTGTGGGCCACCCTGCCACATGCCAGTCCAGGGCATGGGTGAGATGCCACACTTCCAGCATCCCAGTGTGAAGGTGAACAAATGCTGCAAGTGGTGTGAGGCCAAGATCCAAGCTGACATTTCACAGGCAACGCTAAGAAATCAAGTGGGACAAGGCTGCAATGGTGAGGGGCAAGGTGTGAAGCCTAAACAGGGAGGAACAGGAGAACCCTCAAGAAGGGGCTGGCACAGCAGGCACACAAGTAGCACAAAGAGCCCTGAAGCTCCCAGCAGGCCCTGGCAGGGGCTTCTGTCTATCCCCACACTGGGACCTTCAGGCTGCCACTAAACTGTACTTTAAAAAGTGGTTAAAATGGGCCGGGCGTGGTGGCACATGCCTGTAATCCCAGCACTTTGGGAGGCTGAGGTGGGCAGATTGCTTGAGGTCAGGAGCTCGAGAGCAGCCTGGCCAACATGGTGAAACCCTGCCTCTACTAAAAATACAAAAATTAGCCGGGCATGGTGGCAGACACCTATAATCCCGGCTGCTCGGGAGGCTGAGAGAGGAGAACCGCTTGAACCTGAGCGGAGGTTGCAGTGAGCCAAGATAGCGCCACTGTACTTTAGCCTGGGCGACAGAGTGAGACTCTGTCTCAAAAACAGAAAAAGAAAATACATTTTGCAACATGAGCCTTGAAAGGCTCTGAATGTTCACATTCCATTTTCAGAGTTCAAATGGTCAAGAAAACCTCATAAAAACAACAACAACAAAAAACTCCAATTAAATAGTTGCTGGGAACTACTGGCCAGTTTTTCTTTCTTTCTTCTGATTTGAGTCATATCACAACCCTCATGCAACTAGCTGGAGTAACCACTGTCCCTGGCCTAACTCACTCTGAGTTTTCCAGAGTCATAATCAGGTGGCTTTTGGGCACAACGCTAGGCACTGCCTGTTTTTGGTAGTTCTAAGGTGGATGTTTTGGCGAGCGTGATGATTTGCGTCCACATTTCAGCTGAGACCGTTGCTGCAGAGGTCTTTGTTCAGCATGATTTCCAGCTGGCCTCACACCACACTCTCAATTTAGCCATTCATAAATATTTAAGCTCTGAGCCAGGTTCTAGGGATTCTAGATCAGAGTTCCTGCTCTCAAAGAGCTCATGATCTAGGTATTTTTAAAAAATCAATAACTTCATAATTGTGCAGACATGTAATAAATCACTCATGGTTAGACCAGAAAGCCAATTAGAAATCTCCATGTATATACATCTTTATATTTATGTGATGCTCATGTGCCAAGCATTATTGTGAGAGTTTTGCACATATTTAGTAATGTAACTCCCATAAGAATCCCACGGGGTAGATACTCGTAGGTGCTCCATTTTACAGATAAGGAAACAGGCACAAAAAGGTTAACTAACTTATGTAAGACCATATGGCTTGTATGAAGGGACACCAGGCAGTCTGGCTCCAAGGTTTGGTCATTAAGTACCACACTAAGAGGCCTCTCATTCAGCTTTTGGAGTAACAACCAACATTACAGGGAACCAAAATCCTAAATGTGAATTAATTGACAGGATTTTAGGCCAAGTACCAACAGCTGTGTTCATAAATATTATCTTGTGGGAGGAGGGAGGGGAACTGGCTAATTTGTTTTGTGGTTAAAGGACTAAGTAAATTTTGTTTTATTATACCACAAGAAATTAGCCCTGGTATTTTTAGTTTCTAGAATAGACAATTTGTACTTGTCACTGCTCATACGCTTGTTTAGGTAACTTAGGCGCAACAATTTTAAGTCATTTATTTTGTATGAGTAACGTGGCTCTATACACGCAATTGGTGGTTTATGGTTGTAGAAAACTACCCCTCAATGTTAAAAATCTGATTTGGATAAAAGGGATTATTTTCTAAACATGCAGCAGAGTTTGGGAACATTTTTATTATCTTCTGTGAATCATGCATTGGAGAATGGTTGGGCGGTTGAGGGTTCAGACTTAGGTTCAAACTATGCACTAGTACTTCCTGAACCTCAGTTTCCTGGTCTGTAAATTGGAGATAATAACAGTGCCTACCTCATGGGCAAGTGAGGATTAAATGAAGCAATGCATGTAAAACCCATATATTAAAGCATGTGGCCGGATGCCAGCTGTCAGTAAATGCTTGGCATTAAGTTAACTGTTGTTGCCGGGATAAAGAATCTCACTGGAGTGGCCAAAGACCTGTGTTCTGAGACTAGGGAAAGGGAGGAAAGCGATCCAATTACTTGTCGACATTGCCCTCAGGCTACCGAAGCCACACAAAATTCCAGGCTGTTTCTCACATCTTACTTTAGTTACGGAACTTCTTTCAAAAGATGGCAAAACATTTCCCATGCAGTCGGTTGTCTCTGCAACTGTGTATTTTGGAGAAAGAGGAAGTGTTCACCAGGATTTTCATTTTCTTCCTTTTTCTTCTGGAAAAAAAAAGGGGCCATCTGACCGGGGGAGTCGGGGGAGAACTTTGTGAGCGCCTTTTCATTGTTGGGCTGTTTATTCTACTGTTAACTACTCCCATATTTTTTCCTTTGGATAAATCATTCTATAGGAGGACAGTTTTGTCAATATTGCACATATTCGCGCCCCCAAAGTAAACTGTGAGTTCTAAGTAAGCGTAACCCTGTTCTGCTGACCCAGGGAGAAGAAAGATTAGAAAATCTCCCCAGTCCGGTAAACAGGCCCTAGGCCGACAGCTCCATCTGGACTCCAGGCTCGCCCACCCCGGCCGTGACTGAGCAGGGTAGCGCAGCAACCTTCTCGCGGGGTAAACCGCACCGACTCCTCACCCTCATCAGCCGGCCCTCCGGGATTGTGCTTCCCACTCAACAGGCCTTCGATGTAAAGTGCCAGGGAGGCCGCCGGAACCGCCCAAGTGGAATTCCCAGCCTCGGGAACGTGCCTGGACCCCAGGAGTAGCTTCCCGCCCCGCGGCCTAGCCCCAAACGCCTCCGCACATCTCTGGCCCGCGACCCCGACGGCGTGCGGAGGACCCGCCCCTCTAGGCTCAGCTCCTCCCCTCCCCGGCCTCTGATTGGCTATTCGACGCGTCAGTCGGTGCCAATCCCCGCCCTGCGACTCCACCGCCCTCCCCAGCCCGCCGCAGGGAAGCGAGCCTGGGCGCCGGCAGGCGGCCGTCGCGTCTGAGAGACCACTGCAGACCTCGGGCAGAGGCCCAACGCCTGTCCGCGGCGCGGCCAACATGGCGGCGCCAAGGAGCCCCACGCGGGCAAGGGAGCGGGAGCGGGAGCGGTCTCACGCCCCCGCCGCAGGTGAGCCTGGGGCCGGGCCGGGCCGGCCAGGGCCGGGCGGGGGGCGCGGACAGGGACCGTCAGGGCGGGCGGGGTTGCGGGCAGCCTGGGACGCGCCCTCCTCTGTGGCCGCCGGTGCCGCTCAGCGGGGGCTAGGAGTCCTGGAGCCGGAGCGCGCCCCTGAGCCGGGCGGGAGTGGGGCGGGGCTGCACCACCACTCGGGGGTCGAGCCGGTGTCGGGGACGGGGTTGCATTTGAATAAGGGAGGCCAGGCAGCTTAGGTCGCTAGTCCGGGCGGGAAACGCAGGTTCCTGGAGGAAAGCCGGTCTTTGGGGTCGGGGTTCCCTCAGAGCCGCGAGGGAAGCCTAGGCAGCGGCGGAGGTCGCGCCCTGCGCCTGGGAGCGGGCCCGGGGTGAGTGGACCAGCGGGGCGCCGTATCCTCTCGGGGAGCTCGACTCGCTGACGGAGGGAGTTACGTTTCGCGCCCTGCTGGCAGAGGATGTGGCGCACACCTTCGCGGCTCTCGAGACTTGCTAACAACACAGAATACTCTGGCTGAAAAAAAACTCACCCAGACGGGACCGGGCGCGGTGGCACACGCCTGTAATCCCAGCACTTTGGGAGGCCGAGGCGGGCGGATCACGAGGTCAGGAGTTCGAGACCAGCCTGGCCAGCACAGTGAAACCCTGTCTCTACTAAAAATACAAAAAATTAGCAGGCGCCTGTAGTCCCAGCTACTCGGGAGGCTGCGGAGGCCGAGGCCGGAGAATTGCTTGAACCCGGCGGGCGGAGGTTGCAGTGAGCCGAGATTGCACCACTGCACTCCCAGCCTGGGCGGCAGAGTGAGACTCCGTCTAAAAAAAAAAAAAATCACCCAACAAGGGCAGCAGCACAGCCTGGGAGTTCAGGCACTGGGTCTTGAAGTCTTCTCCTGCTTCCTCGATAGCAGGGTCCTCTCCCCCTCTGAAGTCCACATAGGATGTCTTCCTAACCAGCCCCGAGAAAGAAGCATAGCTGCTTCTTGGTTTTGAAGGAACACATGCCCGTGTCTATATTTGTCTGGAGCCCACTAGTGAATTTTGGGAGGATGCCGGTTCCCAAACACAGAGTTTGGGCTGCAGGAACTGCAGTGATTATGGCAAATTGGCAGTTGCGGGGATTGCTTATGAATTGCTGTTCTTGGTCCCAGCATGAGCTTTTAATTCACACAGCAAACTGTTGGGTGCAGTGGAAACAGCACCTTTCTGGGAGTCAGAGGACATCATTCTGATGTGTCCTTATCCATAAAATGAAGGCCTCCGGTTAGCTGATCCAGGCAACCTTTCCCAGTGGAGAACTCTGTCCTACCTCCCACTCTCAAAAGTTTGGAGAGTGAACTCATTTTTAAAAACCTTTCTGCACCTTGGGTTATTATAAAATTAGCCACATATTTCCTATGGGTGTATTCGTTTGAACCTTTTATTATGTTATTTTCTTTTCTCCTCCCTGCCTTAGTTTGGCAGAGAAACAAAAATTGGAAATGGAGGCAGGAGCACAGCTGGAAAGGCTGGTTTGGGAGGCAGAAAGGTGCCTACTCCGGGCTTAACATCATCACCCGGAATTTTTCCTTTCTCTGCACCAAGCTCAATGCATGCCAGTGCTGCGAGCCCGGGTAGGCATTCTTTCCTCTGCTGCAGTTGTGGGATCTGCAGTTGGTGTGCAGCAGAGGAAGAATGTGATTCAAGGATCAGATTATGGAAAACTTTTTTCTCCAAAACATAACTTCTGACGACTTACAAGCATAGTTTCCCTTCTTTGCCAGTGGTATTTGGCAAAACAAAAATAAAACCAGTTTTAAAATCAGTTGTCAAAGCTAGTATAGGGTCAACATTTTTAGCTTTCGAACAGCAAGTAACACTTGACAATAAAACCAGACAACAGAAGAAAACCCACAGAAGAGGTTTTTTTGTTTGTTTGATTTTTACTATTTCTTCTTTAAAGTGTTAGGGTATGTTAGGATATTGAGAATCATGGACTAAGCTTCTCTGCATAATATTATCCAGAAGACTGTGTGAATCAGAATGTTAGATGCATGGAAGAAGCATTGGAAGTTCACTTAGTGCAGTGCCTGGAGAAGACGCTGTCATCTATTAGGAAGGCAGGGCGAGATGGTCATAGAGTGGAATAAGCTCACAGTCGCCAGCACACCTTAGGCAGACCACTGTGTTTGCAGGGAGAATGTGTGCACCCCACACTCTTCCTTGCTCTTCTGACATGTGGCCAGACTCGGACCATTAACTGCCTTGATTGGCTCAGCTCTGCTGTGGTTCTCTCCACCACTGTCCATCTGTTCAGTGGTAGCATTCACATTTCAGCCATGATTTCAGGAACCAGAGGACTCATTGGAGGTTCTTAGGGGCTGGTGTTGGGGGAATAGGAATGCCCGGTGTGGAACAGCGGACCCACTCCAGCTGTACTTGGAGTTGCTCTGCTTTTTTGTTTCTGTATACTTTTATGTTTGTTTTGTTGTTTTTTGCTGTTCTAGGTAAGGTTTTGTTTGGAGGAAAGAGTTTAATGCTAAATCAGACATTTAAAAATAATGGTAATGGCTAATGTTTTTTGGTGCTTCTTGTGTCTTAGTTCATTTATTACATGGAAAAGGCTTAGAACTGGTTGGTTGTAGTTCTGAGTAAGCACTCAAATGTTAGCTGCTGCTACTGTTATTAATATTACCTTCTACTATGAAGTAGCTGTTATTTTTAAATCTTATTTTAAGAAACCAAGTCACACACAAACTTGTACAAGGTTACTCACCTCCTACGTAGATGTGTCTGCTAAATGAAAGGTGTATTCCTCGATATCCTGGATTTTGTTAATCCAAAGCCATTCAAGTAGGCGCAACTGTATGTATGATGCAGATGTTTTTGAGCCACCATAAGCAGCCTTTGGCCTGTTCCCATGGGCAGTGGCAGATAATCACCAGGCAGGCAGGTGAATTTACCTGGTGGAACTTCTGTGTTCAAAAGGAGAGTAGGCAGGTGGACCTGTTAATGACCCAGTGATTGGTCAGGTGGCAAGAGGAACGATGAGAAGTGTGGGCGCAAGCATTCTCTCCACATGGATTGTCAAAAGTGTGCTGAGAATTGTGACCTTATTCTAGAACAAGTTCCTTTAAGGTCTTTACTCTCGAGGAGGAAAAGAAGGAGTAGAGGGGGCACTGGTGGTAGACAGTGTGTGCCAAGGAAAAGAGGCCTGAGAGAGAAATATTTCCCGTCTCTAAAAAATAGTTTGAGGGCTGTGGGGGAAAAAAGCACTGCAGTTAAAGGCACCCACAACAGAATACTTAAAACCAAGTGGTCCATAGTTGATTTTGTTGTTGTTGTTTTGCCACCCGTTTGTCCTATTATACTTCTACTCTTACATTTCTATGAGATGAATAAACATCAAATAGAATGTAACTTTTTTGGTACCAAGTATTTTATCTCAGTAGAAAGTCTTGATTGGGTATTATTAACTTGAAAATGACCTTTTCTCTGGCTCGGGTCTCAAGGTAGACATAGCTTCATCTGGGAGGCCTTGGCTGGCTCCCTGGCCTGGAGTGGGTGCTCTCCTATGTGCCTGTAGCACCCAGTGCTTTTCCCTGTCACAAAAATAGTTGGCATTTGAATTTTCTTTAGGGTGCTAGATGTGGAGACACTGACCACAGATAGTGTTATATAATCTTTACATTCACGACTCTGTGACACTCACAATGGCTACAGAATTTGCTCAAGGCTTCCGCTAGTAAGTGGTGGCCAGGGTAAGCCTTGGCATGGGACTCCACTCATAACAGATTCTTAACAATCTGTCTGCTTCTGTCACCTGAAACAGAGTTCTGGCTTCTACCTGAGAGCTCTCCATAGTTTCCAAGGTTACCTTATCACATTTAAGCTGTTCTGAATTAAGGTTGGGTTAACATTTGCATACTGTTTTTATTGTTTGAGACAACTCTCGCAGGTCTGGGTACAGGAGAAGAGAGATTATGAAAAAGTTTTTATTACTGGGCTAAATTTCCTAGTTTAGTGATTCCCCGTACGTGGCTGTTAAAGTCTCTACTTAATTTTTGGAGGAATTATTGGATTAGTATATTTGGTTAGTAAGTCCTTTCATTCTCTCCTGTCCATGTGAGTCCTCTGGTACACGTTCAGCTACTTGGTAAGACAATCTGTTTTCAAAATGAGGTTGCATACACATTTATCTGATTTGTAATTAATTTAATGGAAGAACATTTAAATGGTACTTCTAAATCAACAGAAAGTTTTTGTATATGTTCTCATTTTTCCAGTAACCTTTTATGCTAGTAATAGTCCATTTTTCTACTTTCCCATTTAATTGGAGCCAGAATAGACAGGTGACATCATGTTTAAGAGGATGTTAAAATGTTTATGTTCCTTTCTAGGAGACAAAAGCCTATTGCCTGTTAGTACTATTGCTGGGATTCCTAGATAATAAACAAAAATCCCAGAAACTGTAGCACATAAAATGCTATGCTTGATGAATCTCTAAATTAAGAATTTAATAGTAAATGTTTTGTTGTTGATTTAACCATATTACTGTGACATCGAGTCTGTGGAATTATTGGATAAATAGACACAAAGTTACCTAAAATACCTCAGCTCTTTCTCCTCTTGCCGTATTATTGGTTATTAATGAATATTTGGGTGCATCTTCTAGCAGAGAGAGTGATAAATACCTCAGCTCTTTCTCCTCTTGCCGTATTATTGGTTATTAATGAATATTTGGGTGCGTCTTCTA
The DNA here is from genome assembly GCF_008728515.1 of Papio anubis. NCBI lineage: Eukaryota > Metazoa > Chordata > Mammalia > Primates > Cercopithecidae > Papio > Papio anubis. The sequence goes on from NC_044980.1 coordinate 13,926,612, forward strand.
GCAGAGAGAGTGATAAATACCTCAGCTCTTTCTCCTCTTGCCATATTATTGGTTATTAATGAATATTAGGATTAGTCTTCTAGGAGAGCGAGTAATAATGTAGTTGGAAGTCATTCTCAAGAGAGTCTTCCCTCAAATCAGAAGTGAAAATATCATTAAACATCAAGTATTTACTGTTTCAAAAAAAAAAAAAAAGAATCATACCTCCCTCTCCTGTACCCACCACGGTGGAGATGAGCTCTCATCTCTTTCTAGGCTTGGGATAGCCTTGGTGGGTACAAACCAGTTCCCAAATGGCTCAAGAATGGAGGTGGGCAGTGGAGCTGATGATGATGGAAGCTCATCAGAGCGTGTATTTTGAACAATCTGTGTCTGTCCTCTAAGCCAGGGCATAGATCTCTGTAGCATTTAGTCTCCAAGTTTAAGAGAAATGAACTAAATTCCTTCTTGCCTGGTAATGAATCTGTCCCTAGGTCTTAGAGTAACACCTGATACTTTGGGGCTGTATTTTTTGACCTGTGATGAAAAGGCCTCAACTTGCTTGTGAACTCTCCAGAGTTAAAGAAAGACTGGGTGCTCTGTGTCTTCCAAATCCACCACTTGGACAGGCTGAAATGCTGCAGAGCAAGCAGAATGGCTGATAGGAAGGGGAAGTGGAAGAGATGGCAAGCCAGTGCCATCATGGGCTGAATGTAACCAGTCACTGTCTAGATAGGAAGGGCTGGTGGCACTCATGTCAGTGGATGAGATCAGCAATTTGTCATTTTACTTGGCATTTACAAAATGAACTTAGAGTTTGGCTTGTAGCTAAGGTTAGGTTGGCTGCTCAGCTTGAAGTGGAAACATAGCCAATGAAAGTATTAACATACATGTTGGGTCCCACAGTTTTGTGCCTGAAGCAGTGCAAGTCTTGGGCATATTGATTCCTAGGAGATCTAAAGAAAAATCCCTTGAAACAAGAGAGAGCTTATTAGATCAGTTTTATCCATGGTATATCCCTCTATTTTTGTTTTTTAAGTATTAAATATTTGTTAGACTCAATTTTGGTTGGTTAGCTGACTGTCATGATAGAGGACTTGTAGAGTCTATGCTTGGTGATCTACCTCATACTGTCTTGTTCTTCACACTTTACTGTATCTTCTCCCATATGTAATTGATTCATTTGTTTGAATTTTGGAGCCTATTACATCTCCCTTTCCCTCCCAGTCTCCTTGATGTTCCTTTTTCCTCCCCTTCTAGCAGTCTTTTTGAAGCTGATTATCACCATAGAGACCCTTGTGGAAAAGACTCTTTATTAGAACTAACCTTGGGTCGACTGGTTTAATAGATCTGTAGAACTCAGCTTGAACTTCTAAGGGTCGGGGTATTTGCTGGCATTTATCAAGATCTTACGTATCTTCCATACACACTTAGGGCATCTTTTCTGTGGTGCAAGCTTTGAGTAATGTTTTGAGTTTAGTTGAATGTCAGTTATTTCACAACTATTTCTACTCCTGTGCCTTGTGCCCCAACGTGGCTATTCCTCTAATATAACTCTGAAACATATTAAAATAAGGAGGCCTTTGGAGAATGAAGGGAAATGGCAGTTAATGGCCTGGCTTCCTTATGTTTGCTCACAGGGGAGGAAGCTGAGGTCCAGATGGCTCAGCTGTCTAGGACCAGACCCTGAGTTCCTGAGTCCCTCAGTTCCCTCCTTATTTCGCTACCTTGAAACCATCCTACTAGATGACCACTTCACATTCTCACTTCCTGCTTTATATTTACATGGTGTAATTAAGGGAAGAGAAAACACACTGGTGGTTCATTATTTCTGACATACATATTAAAAGTCAGAAGGGACCACCAGGATAGAGGCTCTTAGTTAGCATAAATGTGGTTGGGTAACAGAACAGCCCCAAGTAGGTGAATACATTTATTTCTCTCACGTCAAAGAGAGGTAGCTCCCCAGGGCCGGGATGATCTCCACGGTGTCAGGGCCCCAGGTTCCTTCCACTTTGTTTCTCCACTATGCCTGGCTTCAATGCCCACTGCCACTTTTGGGTACAAGATGGCTGCTGGAGCATCAGCCATCACATTTACATTCCAGCTAATAGGGAGGAAAAAGGGCAAGGAACACACCCCTCTTAACAAGCCCTTTTGAAAGTTGCACCTTCCACTTCTCCTTGGCCAGAAGTCACTCACACAGCTGTACCCAGCACCCAGGGATGATGGAATGAGCCTTTATCTGAGTAGCCATGTGCCTGCCCAAAGTCAGGGCTTGATCTTGATGGGAGGAGGAGAGAACAGACCCTGGGAGAAGCTGGCTGTCTCTCTCGTGGAGACACATGGACGGGATCCTGATTACATGGATTCATTTCATTCATTCAACAAATATCTATTAACTGTCTCCTATGTACTTAGGCACTCAGAAAGCGGAGTGAAAACAGATTCAGTCCCAGTCCTTAAGGCATTTACTGTCTACACAGGGAGACAGACACTAATCAAACACAAACACAATTGTGTAAACTGTGGCAAGTGCTGTGAAAAGGGCACTGTGTGCTGTGAGAGAGGAAAACAGGAATTTGCTCAAGCCTGGGGGTTGGAAACAGAGAAGTGATGTTTGAGCTGAGAGCTGGAGAATGAGTGGAATGAGCTAGGACATGGTTAGAAGGAAGAATGTTTCAGACAGAGTGAAGAGTACAGGCAAAGCAAGGCAGGGAGGCAGGCGCGAGCTCTAGGAGGAAGTGAAGGCATTCCTTATATTGGAGCAAGAGGAAGAGGTGAGAGAAGAGGGAGGGGTCAGAGTCAGACCATGACATGACGGGGACTGGGTGTGGGTGACCAACCGTCCCAGCTTGCTTGGACTGAGAGATGTGCCAGTATGTGGAGCTTTCAGTGCTAAAACTGGGAGAGTCCCAGGCAAACCAGGAGGAGTTGGCCACCTTCCCTGGAGGCCAGGGCAACGGTCAGGTTCCTTTCTTCATTATTTTCAGAGAAGTTGGTCGAGCATGGTGGCTCATGCCTGTAATCCCAGCACTTTGGGAGGCCGAGGTAGGTGGATCACTTGAAGTCAGGAGTTCGAGACCAGCCTGGCCAACGTGGTGAAACCCCCATTTCTACTGAAAATACAAAAATTAGCCAGGTGTGGTGGCAGGTGCCTGTAATCTCAACTATTGGGAGGCTGAGGCAGGAGAATCGCTTGAACCTTGGAGGCAGAGGTTGCGGATCGTGCCACTGTACTCCAGCCTGGACGACAGAGTGAGACTCCATCTGAAAAAAAGTTTTTTTTCAGAAAAGTTCCTTTTTAGATAGACGTAGCTTCCAGTCATAGAAAAACAGCCACTGTGACTAGTAAAAGTAACTGCTTACTTTGGCCAAAGGGAAAGGGGCACAAAACAGACGCAACACTTATTTTTAGTTGAATTACTTGACCTTTTCTTTGGCCTGATTTCTCCTAATGGTAACTTTGGAAATTAATTGGCATCTGATGATGTATTTGAGATAGCAGAAGCAGCTAAGGATAGGGGGTGCCCTTACTCCATAGCAGGATTTCTCAACACTGGCCACGTTGGAATGGCTGGGGAGCTTAAAAAACATACCTGGCCCTCAGCCTAATAAATCTGAAAATCCACAGGAGCCAGGGCCAGGGTCCTGGGGGTCTTGATGGAATGCAGATACTGCTTCCATGGGGTTTGAGAATCTGTAGTTCTAAGAAGTCCCCAGTGGTATTGATGTTGCTGTCCTGTGGACTTTGAGTAGCAGTGTTCTATAAAGTTTGATGAGGTTGTTTTGAAGCCACTGGTCTCCCTTTAGGAGAGCAGATCTACAGGCCCACATCAACGTATATGAGTCCATGATAGGAGCAGGGGTAAAAGACTTAGGGCGGGGAGGTGGCCAAGGAGGCTTCGGCCGTGTGGTCCCATCAGCAAGATCACACTGAACCCAGGGGGGCAAATCTTGACTTCTCAGTTGGTCCCAGGGGATGGGTGAGAGGTTATGGGGTGAGTTGTGGCTTTGTAAGCCACTGACTGTCACTAGTATTCTTGGTTACAGAAGAACCAGCTCCTGAGGTCTCTGGCTAGGATGCGACCATAGGTACTGACCATTTTTTACCTTTCTGACAATTGGTTAGGGCTCTTTCCAGCTGATATCAGTGGCTAGCAGGATGTAGGTCTTTCCTACAAATAAGAGAAGCCATGGAAAGAGTTTTACATTGTAAAAGTTTTGCATTGTAAAGAGTTTTGCATAGGAGATGATACATCCATCGAATGTTTAAAAAACAAACCCACACTGGCTCTGGAGTAGAAAACAGAACTGGGGAAGGGAGACCAATCGGAAGGATTAGTAACTATTAGGGACGGTGCCCAAATGATTCTGAGTAATGGAAAAGTCACCACCAGTGCAAAAGTGAAGAGTGACTTATCTCAAAGTATATCTTTAGTCAACGTGTTCATGAATGATTTATATTAGGATGTGGAAGTCTGATATTAAAGGCCTGAAAGTTGAACCAGACCACGTGCCACCGAAGCCCTGGCAGGTCAAAGCGGTGAGCCAAATCAGTAAATGAAATCTGGCAGATATAAATGTCAGGTCCTGCCTGGGTCTAAAGATCCCAGAACTGGCCCACATGATCTGGATAACCCTTTGTTTCCCTTCCCATGTTCTGAACTGACAGGTAGATACAGATGTCAGAGATTGAGAACATATTTTTCTAAGTCAGCTCAGTGACATAAAATCCACGTGTCCTAGTTGTGTGGCCACTTGGGCTTGCTAGCAGTGCCCAAGCTGAACTCCCTCCTGAAGTTCTAGGCCTCCCTTCCAAGGAGAGTGCAGGCCCAAGGATTCCTTCTGCATGGGCTGGTCTGTGGGGGCGAAAGGGGCTGAGCTGAGCATGCCATTTTAAAAAAAATCTGCCACTCAGATCAATCTCTCACCTTCAGGAAGGAGTAAAGGCGGTAGGAGGGGAGCCAGAACCCCACCTCCAGGAAGGCCTCTCTACCGGGAAACTTGAGGAGAGTGAGTGAAACCCCTGGTCCCTCTCTTCCCTTCAGAGATGGGGAGATACACCCCAGCACAGGTCCAAAGCGCTTTAGGCTGACAGCAGGTTGCATGTGAGTCAGTGGCTTTTGGGTTGTTTGTAGCTGTGCAGTACAATCATGGGCTGCATTGCTGTGAATGTATCATCTAAAACAGGGTTCAGCAAGCCACAGCCCATGAGTCATATCTGGCCTACTGTTTATTTTTACATGGCCTATGACCTCAGAGTGGTTTTCACATTTTTAAATGGTAAAAATGAAAATAATACTACTTCCTGACATGTGAAAATTAGATGGAATACAAATTTCAATGTCCATATATAAAGTTTTATTGGATCGGAGCCCTGTGTGTATTGTCTGTGGCTGCTTTCCCTGTGTAAGGGCAGAGCGGAGTAGTTGAGACAGATCAACTCATCATGGCTGATAAGACCTAAAATATGTACTCTCTGACCCTTTTCAGAGACTTACCCTTGATATAGAATGAAGAAGGTGGTCACCTTGTTGAATTCTGTCCTGGGGATCACACCCAGGACATTGTGTTTGACAGGGGGTCTCACATTAAGTGTGGAATGAGTTTAGAGGAGACTGACCAGGACATCGAAGAGACTCCCCAAAGATACCATGTAGGGATTGGTTGAGAAAACAGGAGCTGTCTAAACTAGAAGAGAGAAAGATGCAGAGTAGAAATGATGGAAATGATAGAACTTCGAAGAGAATTACTCAGGGGAAGGCAGTAATGTACAGTGGTTAGTTCAGAGGGCACAACTCTACATCAGAACGTGGGGGTTCAAGTTCAGACTTCTACTTGTTTTCTCTGGGCTTCAGTTTCTTCACCTCAAAAAATGAAGCATTCCTGTGACAGCTCATCAGATTACCAGATCCACAGTGAAATAAGATTCAGCATTTGCCTTAGAGGTGTTTGCAGGCTAGTGGGAAACAGTTGTGAATACACTGAGTTGGCCTGCAGTGTGGACATATTGCTGAGGGAGCACTCTGGGAAGCCTAAAAGAACAAGTAGAATTCTGCCTTCAGCCCAAAGCATTCTGCAGTCCCATGAAAGATGTAAAAGGTCGTCATATGCAAGAGGAATCAGACTTGTTCTTCATAACCCCAAGCAATAGATCAGGGTGGTTACAGATCTGAACACCTCAGTCTCTTGCTTAAAACTCTCACGGCCTTCCCTTGCTCTTCAGTTAACATCAGCCTCTTGAACGGGACCTTCAGGCTTCTCCAGCATCCCCTCACTTTCCTTGCCTTGCAAGCTCCTGTCCAACCTTGGATCTCAGCTCAGCCTCGTGTCCTAGGGAAGCATTCTCCAACCTGGTTTAGGTCAGATTCCCTTGTTACAGTGCTTGTGGAGCTGCGTTCCTTTCCTCTGGAGCGTTGCCTCAGTGGTGCTCTGTTCCCACTAGGAGTCCGTCTGTCAGTCCCTGCCAGGAGGATCCAGTCTGTTGCATTTTTAATTGTAGCATCAGCTCTTGGCACTGTGCCTGGCCTGCGGGAGGAGCTTAATTGATGTTCGTAGAATAATGATCACAGTTGATCAATAAAGAGAGAAACATTCTAAAAAAGGAAAAAAGGAAATGGAGCCCACAGGGTGGAGCGAGTTCCCAGCTGAGAGGTATGTAAGCAGAGGATGACAGATGGTGGGAGATGGTAGCCAAATGGTTTATATTCAGATAGTGCTTTTTTGTTTAATTTTGTTCCAACCCTGTGCTATCACTTTTCAGCCATTGGGGTACCTTCTTGGGGTCATCAAGGCTAAGTGATTAGTCCTGTAGCTAGAAAATGACAGAATGAAGACAAGAGTCCTTTGCTCATTTTTGCCAAATGAGCTGTCTCTCCCAGGCTGGGGAGGCCTGTGTGGTTGGATAAAGCAGTGGCAGTGCTGGAGTTCTGTGACTCCACGGGGAAGGAATTACAACTTCCTCTTCAGTAGTAGCCTATCCCATCTATAGCTTTTGTGGTTTTATAGTTGGGTGGATTTTTAAGATGAGATGATTAGAAAATGAAACTTACCTGTAAAATGATGGGTTGCATTCAACACCTCTAGAAGATGTGCGCAGTTAAAAAGAAAAATGACTCTGAGCTGTGATACTATTTAAAAAACACACACACACGATCCTCTCAGTGTTTGGCCAGGAGCAGCTTCCTGTCGTATTTATTGATACTTTCAGTTTAGAGGGAGCCTTGGGGACAGCGTGCCCCATCCTGGGGGGATGGTGCTGACAGCATAAGTGGGTTGCATGACAGCCTACAGTTGAATGTCTTAGTGGTCATGACTTTCAAGATAAAATCCTCCCACTTGGTGGTTCTCTTTCTCAGTGATATTGATCTTGTAGTTGTTGGCTATTGTATTCTACTAAGTGGAAGACTGTCATTTCTTACTGAGCAGAATTAATGCCTGAAATACAAAAGTTCAGAAGGTCCTTTGAGTTTACCGTTTCAAGAATTTATTAAGAGGGTGTTTTTTTTCTTAATATTTCCCCCATAACTGGTATAAAAACAACCAACTAATCTATGATTTTGCAAGAACCAAGACAGTTTAAACTCACTCTTTCACACTGCTGTGCTAACTTCTAGAAATCTCTTGAATCTCCATGTGCTCCAAATTATTTAGAAAGCTTGATGGCCTAACAGGATTTGTTCTGTGTGTTTTTCCATCTGTGTGTGTAATGCCTAATTTATTTGTTTAGACTAATGTACAATATTTTGCTTTATTCTTAAGCTGAGTTTCTCAGAGTTAGACAATCAGTTTCCACACTGAAGGCTCCCAGCCTTTCCTTGCAGTCACACTGAGGCCTAAGGATAAACTAAAAGCCTCTGAGAGAGGTGACCTCCTGGGGAATGGAGGTGCTCACCCGACCGGCTGACAGGAGGACACTGTGTCCCCAGGCCAGGGGCTCCCTGTGGGCAGGGAGTGTGTCTTGCCTTTCACTGCCTTGCTGCCTGGCATCCAGCCCAGGGGGTTAAGAAGTGTGAGGAATTGGTGAGGGGTCTGGGGAAGAGAGGGGGCAGGCCTTCCCAGCCCGTCCCTGTCTGCCTGTTCCATTGGCTTTAGTTTATTCCTCTGTGCAGCACTTCCTGCCCTTGATTACAAATGACCCAAAAGCCATACTCACCTTTTCAAAGGGAGCAGGGTTCCATGGCACAGCTCAGAAAAGTGTGAAGTTTCCCCTGAACCTCAGAAGTGTCTGTGTCCTCTGCTTGCTCACCCACCCCCATCTTCCTACCTCTCTTGCCACAGAGAGGGTCCTTTCTCACCCCTGCCTTGAGTTCCTTCCTATTCCATCAGCCTCTCTTTACCACTCTCTCTTCCATCGTCTGCTAACTAACCGTAATAGGACATTGAAGCAGATGGAAATACCTGTTGTGTTTATTAAATGTAGTACTTCTACCTTAAGTTATTTTAGCCAGGTGATTTCACTGTATGTATATTTCTTTACTTCCTCTGCTACCTCAGACATCTAAATTCAGTTACCTTTATGTCCTCCTAGCTCAGAGTTGATGTCCCCGCTCCCTGGCCTGCTCAGTAGCCCTTGAAAGACTACCTCTGCTTCAGGAGAAAGTCGGTGGGCTAGATGCAGGTGACAGAGTCTGTGTGTAGAGAGAAAGTGTGGAGGTACTGATATTGTATATACCATGAATAAGATCAGGAGAGGAAGCAGACGAGGTTGAGGACTATGCAGCTGGCCCATGAGGAAGTAGAGATAGTACAGATTTTGGAAATTTGAGGCAAACCAGACGCTGCTGAGTTTCCATGAGATAGAGAGACTGTGATGTCCAGGACAGTAGGAGCCTCAGGCTCCTGGGGTAGAACTGCTGTTTGCACGATCACTCGGTTTCCGGCTTTTCAGTGTCTTTTAGTTTTGTTTTCAGGGTTTTGGGGGGTGTGTGTGTGTATTTGGTTTCCTGTTTTAATGTTTGAATAACTTCAGCTTTGGTATATTGTAGAGAATGGGAAAAAAAAAAACCCCTAAGTAGAATTTTACCACCAAAAACGGTGCTTTTGTGTGTGTGTGTGTGTGTGTGTGTGGGTGTGGGTGTGTGTGTGTGTGGTTTTGACCAATAGTCTCATCTGCCACATATAGTCTGAGTAATTACAGATCAGATTTTAGTTTCTGATATTCGCGTCGTTGATTTCAGGAGGTCCTGGGGTAATTCCTCTAGGACATGTTCACTGCTGAAGCATTACTTCTGCTTGTGTGGGTCGGGGTCCCAGCATGCATTAATGCTGATGACTAGGGAGATGTATGAGACATCAATGCTGATGGCTAGGGAGATGTAATACACTTTGCAATGTAACAGATACGCATTGTGCTGTATATATGGTCTCATTTCAGCCATCGCCCAAGTGGTTCAGTTCAAAAACATTGAAAAGAAATTTCATGTTTTTGTGTCTCTTCACAGGCATTAAAGAGGATCAAATCCATAATTTCTGGCAACACTGCCCTTTTCCACTTCCCCTTGCAACTTCCTTGTGGACTTGTGAAACTTCACTGTGGACCTGAGGCTCCTACTGTCCTAGAAGTCCCCTGGTGGACTTTCTGGAGATTCTTTTTGCCAAAACTTGCTCCTCTCCCAACACACTCCTTTTTGTTCTTTTTTTTAAATGTAGAATGACTGAATTCGTGGAGGTGAAACTTTTTCTCCCTTCCTGTTTCTCTGAGTCCCAATCACCAAGCCTTCTACAGGCATCCCTCCCCGGGGCAGAGGCGAGAAAGCTGGGCCAGGGACTGCAGAATTCTCCTTGGCAGGCTGGTGGAAGGGGGACCCCTGTGAACCTTCTCATGTCCACAATTTTATCTCAGTTGTATTTGGGGAAATGAGATTTGATGCTGGAGGTCATCAGAACTGTCATTATGACACTGTTTTGCAAGATGTCTCATTACGGTGTCTTCCTCTTATCATTTTTTAGTTGTAATTCAGTTATTAGCCCAGGAAGGAGAAATTTTTTAAAATTTTCATTTTAAAGAGTCTTAATTTACTTGCTGTAGCAATATTAATTTAAAGATTTCCTCGGATCCCTAATTCAGAGGCAGGACAGCCAAGTGGTAAAGGAGGCAACTTCTGGCATCATGTCTTTGTTCATTTTCTGTTGTTGTAACAGAATACCACAGACTGGGTGATTTCTAAGGAAAACAAGTTTATTTCCTGCAGTTCTGCGGACTGGGGAGTCCAAGAGCTCGGCAGGCACCAGATCTGGTGAGGGCCTTCTTGCTGCATTGTAATACGGTGGAGGGCTGCATTGTAATATGATGAGAGGGTATTAGCGCGCAGGTCAGCCACCAGTTCTGTCATGGGGGCCCCATGCTGATGGCCTTATCTAATCCTAATTACTTCTCAAAGGCCCCACCTCCAATCATCATATGAATTTTGTGATTAAGTTTCCAACACATAAAACCAACATGTGGGACTCATTGAAGACACATTCATACCATAGCATATCACATTGCTCTTGTTTTTGAATTCTGGCTCTTCTACTTACTGGCTGAGTCCCATTGGGCAATTATTTAATCTTTTCCCCCTCTAAGTTTTCTCTGCAAAATAAGGGTTACTAGAGTAGTAACAATAAAAACAAGAATTCGTGTTTATTGGGTACTTATGATGTGTGTCAGGTATTGTGCAAAGTGCTTTCCCAACATTTCCTTTCAGTCTCACAGCAGCCCTGAGAGGTGGATTCTGCTGCCTCCTGTGTTGTGATGCGGTGATGATAGTGAGAGTGACCATGCACTGAGCACTCACTGTGCACCAGGCTCTGCTATGTGCTGTCTTCATTCCTAGATTCAGAAACTGAGGCTTAGGGAGGGGAAATCACTTGCCCTGTGCAGGGCCAGCATGGGGACCATGTTGTTAGACTCTAGAGCCTTCTTACTGCCTGCTCCATGGCATGGTCACAGGAGTAAATGAAATGATTCCTGTAAAACACTTAACATAGGGGCTGGCACATAATAAAAGCTTAAATTGTAGCTATTGTAGCTGTTGGTGAAGTCATACTCTTTCCTAGTAAAATACTGTATTTCTTATCCTTTGATGCAGAAGCCCCACTTCTAATGTTATCAATGAACAGCTCGTATGGATCCTATACATGTCTCTATGGCCATGGCCTGCTTCCGTGTGACTTACAAGTCTTGCAGAGTACCCTCCCATCCACCTCCAGATGGTTCTCTGGTACCCACACCAGCACCTCCATGAATAGGCTCCGTGGCCCTTCTTGGCTGGAATTACTTGACAAAACAATGTGGACACATTGGGTAGAGGGAGACCAGGAGTGCAGGTGTGTGTTCTAGGTTTTTTTTCTGACAGGTTGATCATATCACAATCTCTTGGATTGTAGGTGGGGTTGAGATTTGAGGATAAGGGCATGTGCTAGGAAGAGTATGTGTGAGTGGGGAGAGTCTTGGTCTGTAGTGGGTCCTCATGGAGGGCTGGCAGCTGCAGGAGATCCCTGTGCTCAGGAGAGATGGCCCAGCTTCAGGATCTCACCTCAAATTCTGCAGGGGCTGGTTGGTAACTGCCAAGTAGTAGGTTCCTGGGTTGTAACTGCAGCAGGTTAGATGGAGCCTGCGACAGATGAGAGCATGTGTCCCTGGAGCGGGCAGCAGCCATCCCCACTTCAGTGACTGCAAGCCCTTCACGTCCACCCACAAGTGAGCACCACCCTGTGGAAAATAGGCAGATGCTTTCAGAAGGCCTTCAGAGAAGAAGAGATATGAACAGCCATTATGTTCAGGAGAACTTTCCTCATAAATGGAGGCTAAAGTGAGAAATCACACCAGTACTGGGGTTTAGGAAAATACGTGCTCTCATATATGTGATGAGAGTCTGTGGCAGTATCTATCAAAATTGAAAATGTGCACACCCTGTGACCTGGAATTTTATTTTCTTGAAATTATCATTTTAAAAAAGCTACCACAAGAACTGTTAGAAAAGCATATTTGCCGCAGCATTGTTTGTAAAAGTGAGAAACGGGGAACGATCCAAGTGTTTTATCAATAAGGCAGTGTTAGGCTGAGGCGGAAGGATGGCTTGAATCTAAGAGTTTGAGGTTGCAGTGAGCTGTGATCATGCCACTGTTCTCCATGCTCCATCCTGGGCAACAGCACAAGACCCTGTCTCAAAAAAAAGCAATGCTTACATGTAGGACAGTTTATACTGAAATATTATTCATCATTAAAAAGAATAATGTGGATTTATGTGTACTGATATGAAAAGATGTCCACCTTTTATAATGAGAAAAAAACTAAAATCATGTTATAGTCCATTTTTCTAAAAAACGTTTGTACCTACAATAAAAGAAAGTATGTATCACGTGGGTAAAATTCTAGTTCTTCCATGAATTTAAAGCTTCACTGAAAATATTTGCATGTGTCAGAATTTTTAAAGTTGAAAAATCAAGCTGAATTAATAAAAATCTAAATTATAGATGTAAAGGCAATATAGCATTACATTTTTAAGCTTTCATAAAAAGTTTTACTAAATGTCTAGGTGGGAATAAATATATAATGATTTGAATAGCTAATTAACTGTTCTGAAAAGATAAGCACTTGTTTTTGAAAATATCCTTTTAAGTAATTGTAAATGTATCTTTAAAATTTGCTAGTGTTGGCCGGGTGTGGTGGCTCACGCCTGTAATTCCAGTACTTTGGAAGGCTGAGGCAGGTGGATCACGAGGTCAGGAGATTGAGACCATCCTAGCTAACAGTGAAACCCTGTCTCTACTGAAAATACAAAAAAAATTAGCCGGGTGTGGTGGCGGGTGCCTGTAGTCCCAGCTACTCGGGAGGCTGAGGCAGGAGAATGGCATGAACCCGGGAGGCAGAGCTTGCAGTGAGCTGAGATCGCGCCACTACACTCCAGCCTGGGCAACAGAGCAAGACTCCATCTCAAAAAAAAAATTTGCTAGTGTTGGCCGGGCGCGGTTGGTCACGCCTATAATCCCAACACTTTGGGAGGCTGAGGTGGGCAAATCGCCTGCAGTCCAGCCTGACCAACATGGAGAAACTCTGTCTCTACTAAAAATACAAAATTAGCTGGGCATGGTGGCACATGCCTGTAATCCCAGCTACCCAGGGGGCTGACAGGAGAGTCACTTGAACCCGGGAGGCGGAGGTTATGGTGAGCCGAGATCACACCACTGCACTCTAGCCTGGGCAAGAAGAGTGAAACTACATTTCAAAAAAAAAAAAAATTTTGCTATGCTAGTGTTTTTTTCTTTATTTGCTGGCAGATTATTTCTTTATAAGTGTAAATATCACATCAAATATACAGATGATAAAATATGCCAAAATTTTAGATTCTACATTGATGAGTCTTTTACTATAGTTAAGCACTGGAATTTTACTAAATTATGTACTGTGGAGGAAATTATTTTGCAGTGAACCCCAGAGGTTTGGTCATTATTCAAAATCCTCTTTCTCATTTGTACTTCAGCATTTTATGTGCTCAAACATAGTATAATTAGGAATCTACTGAACATAGCAAAATATTACAAGTGCACTGTTTGAACTCTCTAGGCCTGTTTTCTCTCTTGTCAAATCAGGAATGACGGTGTGTATCTTATGCAGCATCACAAATAGATCTCATGACTCCTTTTAAGTGGTCTACTTTCTGGAAATGATATCTATGTGCCTGCTGTCTGAGTTACTTGCTCTGTGCTGCTTAAGTAATGCCATATGTTATGGCCTGTAATGGTTCAAACATATAAACGGGCAGAGGTGGATATTGGAGGCTGATAGGGTTTGGCTCTGTTTCTCCCCAAATCTCATCTTGAATTATAGTTCCTATAATCCCTAAGTGTCATGGGAGGGACCCAGTGGGAGGTAATTGAATCATGGGAGTGGTTACCCTCATGCTGTTCTCATGATAGTGAGTTCTCACGAGATCTGATGGGTTTTGTAAGGGGCTTTCCCCGCTTTTTGCTTGGCACTTCTTCCTGCTGCCATGTGAAGAAGGATGTGTTTGCTTCCCCTTCCACCATGATTGTAAGTTTCCTGAGACCTCCTCAGCCATGCTGAACTGTGAGTCAATTAAACTTCTTTCCTTTATAAATTACCCAGTCTCAGGTACATCTTTATTAGCAGCATGAGAATGGACTAATACAGAGGTGTCTCTGGAGGCATCTCTAGACGTCACCTGGTTTGACCGCCTTCAGTGTACTTGGGTCTGAATTGAACCCCTGTAATTGTGCATGGGATTCAGTTCAGACATTCAGCAAGAACCAAGTGTGTGGCAGCCATTGTGCTAGTGCTTAAAAATTTTGTTTCACCTTTCCCTAGCAGAGTCAGTGTTTTCACACTCATTGTACAGCCAAGCAAATTCAAAAGAGGAGTTATGTTGCCATAGTCGCACATCTAAATAAAGTAGTAGAGGCAGGTTTTGAGTCTGAGAGATTCTGAAGCCCATCATACTCTTTATGTTTATTCTTCTTAATTTTGTGGAACAAAGATGTTTTTATATATGATGCTGATTATGGGAGAACCAGGCATTTCTTTAATTTTTGGATTCAATTTTTAAATACTTTAAAAAATATTTACGTAAATCAGTGATAGATACTTTGCAGGTAAAATTATGCAATCTCTCTCTGCATTTTTTTTCTCTTAAAGCAAACTTGTGTAATTGTGATGTGCCTTTTTTTTTTTTTTTTTTTTTTTTTGTAATTTTCATAGGAAGTGACCAAGTTCACTACTGGACGCTAGCTACAAGCCAAGCCTTAGACACTGTCTGGAGAATGGCAAAAGGCTTTGTGATGTTGGCAGTTTCATTTCTGATGGCTGCCGTCTGCTACTTCAGGAGGCTACATTTATATTCAGAGCACAAGCTGAAATGGTAGGTCACTGTATCATCCTTAAATTTCAAATATATCCTTACTATTCAAAGCAGAATTCTGATATTATTGTTCTCTTTATCTTTCAGGTGGATTGGATATCTGCAGAGAAAATTCAAAAGTAATTATTTTCATTCATATATTTCTTTATTTTTAAGGTGCAGAGAGGGTTCGAGAAGGGAGAAGAAAGGGAAAATTAACAGCTTTTTATTTTTTATTTGGTCCAGGGAACCTCAGTGTGGAGGCAGAGGTTGATTTACTCAGTTATTGTGCAAGAGAATGGAAAGGAGAGACACCCCGTACCAAACTGATGAGGAAGGTGTGTCTGTTTTTAGGGGGTATGGGAGAAACAGAATTTGTCTGCCAAAATCAGGAAACAAACATTCCCTTCTGCTTTACTAAATCCAGAGATTCATCAGTACCAAAATGTGAATCAAGTAACAACTGTGGCTCTAACTCAAAAGCCAAATGGCTGCTAGACTTTGGCTTTGGGCTTTTACCTGGAGCTCGTGCCCTCAAGGACAGGTCGATGAGGTCTGTAATTCCAGGAAACTCAGGCCTTGTGCCTTTTCAGCGCCCTCCTGGCCAGGCCTATTAAACATCCGCATGTGCAGTGGCGACTGTCTTTGAAAAGATTAGGCACGCTGATGTAAAATATTTTGAGGATTTTTTAGAATTTTCATTGGACCAATCTTCATAAATATCCCCAGCAGTGCTGCCCAATTTTGCCACTAGCAAAAGCAAAAAAGGGTGGAGGGAGTACATATAAATATTTAGCATGGTCCTAAAAGTATACAGAGTTTTTCACTGTGCTTAGGTCGCATCCATTATCTGCCCAAGGTGACCTTCCCCAGCTCTGCTTCCAGGATTTATCATCTAAAATACACCTGTACAAATGAGAGTCACTTTAAAAGTACATGCAGTCATATTCATAATTTATCATTGTTTCTGTTGTCCGCTTTAGTTGGGAGGAACACCTCACTGAAAATACAGTGAATTCACTTTCTTTATTTTCTTGTCTGGTGGAATTAATAAACAACTTTCTCTTTTTATGCTATTAGGCTTATGAGGAGCTATTTTGGCGGCATCATATTAAATGTGTTCGACAAGTAAAGAGAGATAACTATGATGCTCTCAGATCAGTGTTATTTCAGATATTCAGCCAGGGCATCTCTTTTCCATCATGGATGAAAGAAAAGGACATTGTTAAGGTATGTCTTCCCGCTGGAAATGTGGGAAATGTCATATTGACAATAACTGCAACTCAGGGGTTCCTAGTCTTTGGGGGCTTTGTATGCAGACGACCATGAGATTGAAAGGATTTTTTTTTTTTTTGAGACAAGGTCTCACTGTCACTCAGGCTTGAGTGCAGTGGGGTGATCATGGCTCAGTGCAGCCTTGACCTCCTTGGCTCAAGTGATTCTCCCATCTCAGCCTCCTAAGTAGCTGGGACCACAGGTGCATGCCACCTTGCCTATCTAATTTTTGTATTTTTTTGTAGAGACAAGGTTCTGTCATGTTGCCCAGGTTGGTCTTGAACTTCTGGGCTCAAGTGATCTGCCCACTTCCACCTCCCAGAGTGCTGGGATTATAGGTGTGAGCCATCATGTCTGGCCAGAGGAATTTTAAGAGGCCATTTAATCCAGTCCTCTGTCTCTCATGTCAGTTGCAAATAAACCATCTCAGAAGATAGTCATTCTCTGCATTTGTTTTTAATGCCGCCATCTTTTCTTAAGGGGCATCTATTCTTTTATAAGTCAGGTGATCAAGCAAAATTCACTTTTTTACTCTACAGTTAATGTTAGTTTTAATAAATGCATAGTTTGTGACCACCTCAAAGATTCTCTTGTATACTTTGGTAGTCTGTCCTCCTCCTACCCGAGCCCCTGGAAACCACTGATCTATTTTCTGTCCCTATAGTTTTGCCTTTTCCAGAACGTCATATAAATGGAATCATTCAGTATGTAGCTTTTTGAATCTGGTTTCTTTCACTTAGCATAATGCATTTCCAATTCATCCATGAATGTGTCCGTGAATTTGTAGTTCATCCTTTTTTATTGTTGAGTGGTATTCCTTTACATGAATGTACTGTAGTTTATCCATTCACCAGTTGAAGGACATCTGGATTGTTTTCAGTTTGGGGCAACTATAAATAAAGCAGTTATAAATAGTCTCATACAGGATTTTGTATGAAAAATAGGTTTCATATTGAGGGAGTAAATACCTAGGAGTGAGACCACCTGCTTGTACGCGGGTTGCATGTTTAATTTCATAAGAAACTGCCAAGCTGCTTTCCAAAGTGGCCCAGCTATTTTGCATTCCCACCAACAATGTATAAGCAGTGTTTCAGTTTCTCCACATTCTCACCAGCATTTGATGTCAAGTTTTTGTTTTTTAGCCATTCTAATAGGTGTGAATTGGTATCATTGTGCTTTTGGTGTGTCTTCCCCAGTGAGTAATGATGTTGAGCATTTTTCATGTGCTTATTTGTCATCCTTATTATCTTCTTGGAGAAATGTCTATTCAAATCTTTTGCCCATTTTTAATTTTTTTTTATTATTGAGTCTTGAGAGTTCTTTATATATTCTGAATACAGTGCTTTATTGGATATATGATTTATAGATATTTTCTCCAGTCTGTGGCTTATTTTCTGATTTTCTTAACAATGTAAAGCAGTACATTCTTGATAAATAACCTGAGTTTTTATTTTAAATGCAGTATGTCTAATATAGGAACTACATTTAAGGATAGAGGAGCAAAGAAATATAAAGTGTGTGTGTGTGTAAGTGTGTTCAGTTTTCTTAATATCTTTTATTTAAACTTGTTTCTGTTAGTTCCATTTCATCTAGCAAATGCTTGTCAAATATATGCAATGTGCTAGCCCGGTTGCTAATTGCTGAGGATAAAAATATAAAAATACAACAGACGCCAGGTGCTGTGACTTATGCCTTTAATCCCAGCACTTTGGGAGGCCAAGTTGGGAGTATCTCTGGAGCCCAGTAGTTTAAGACCAGCGTGGACAACAGAGCGAGACTCTATATGGTCAAAAAATTAAAAAGTCTAGCATGACATGGTGGTACATGCCTATGGTCATGTTACTTGGGAGACTGTGATGGGAGGATTGCTTGACCTTAGGAGTTTGAGGTTATACTGAGCTATGATTGCACCACTGTACTCCAGCCTGGGTGATAGAGTGTGTATTAGTCTGTTTTCATGCTGCTGATAAAGACAATCAAGATGAGATTTGGGTGGGGACACAGCCAAACCATACTTTTCCACCTCTGGCCCCTCCCAAATCTCACGTCTTCGTGTTTCAAAACCAGTCATGCCTTCCCAGCAGTCCCCAAAGTCTTAACTCATTTCAGCATTAACTCAAAAGTTCACAGTCCAAAGTCTCATCCAAAACAAGGCAAGTCCCTTCCACCTATGAGCCTGTAATCAAAAGCAGTTTAGTTACTTTCTAGATACAGTGGGGATACTAGGTAAATACAGCCATTCCAAATGGGAGAAATTGGCCAAAACAAAGGGACTACAGGCCATGCAAGTCCAAAATCCAGCAAGGCAGT
This sequence comes from Papio anubis, assembly GCF_008728515.1. Lineage (NCBI taxonomy): Eukaryota > Metazoa > Chordata > Mammalia > Primates > Cercopithecidae > Papio > Papio anubis. Next base: position 13,945,019 of record NC_044980.1, read on the forward strand.
CAAATTTTAAAGCTCCAAAATGGCCTCCTTTGATTCCATGTCTCATATCCAGGTCACACCAATGCAAGAGGTGGGTTCCCATGGTCTTGGGCAGCTCCGTCCCTGTGGCTTTGCAGGATACATCCTCCCTCCTGGCTGCTTTCACAGGCTGGTGTTGAGTGCCTGTGGCTTTTCCAGGTGCACGCTGCAAGGTTTTGGTGGATCTACCATTCCAGGGTCTGGGGGGCGGTGGTCCTCTTCTCACAGTTCCACTAGGCAGCACCCCAGTGGGGACTCTGTGTGGGGGCTCCCACCCCACATTTCCCTTTCACACTGCCCTAGCAGAGGTTCTCTGTGAGTGCCCTACCCCTGCAGCAAACTTCTGCCTGGACATCAAGGCATTTCTTTTTTTTTTTTTTTTTTTTGAGACGGAGTCTCGCTCTGTCGCCCAGGCTGGAGTGCAGTGGCCGGATCTCAGCTCACTGCAAGCTCCGCCTCCCGGGTTTACGCCATTCTCCTGCCTCAGACTCCCAAGTAACTGGGACTACAGGCGCCCGCCACCTCGCCTGGCTAGTTTTTTGTATTTTTTTTAGTAGAGACGGGGTTTCACCGTGTTAGCCAGGATGGTCTCGATCTCCTGACCTCGTGATCCGCCTCTCTCGGCCTCCCAAAGTGCTGGGATTACAGGCTTGAGCCACCACGCCCGGCCTCATCAAGGCATTTCTATACCTCCTCTGAAACCTGGGTGGAGGTTCCCAACCCTCAATTCTTGACTTGTGTGTACCCACAGACCCAACACCATGTGGAAGTTGCCAAGGCTTGCGGCGTGCACCCTCTGAAGGCATGGCCCTACCTATACCTTGCTTGGCCCCTTTTAGTCATGGCTGGAGTGGCTGGGATGCAGGGTACCAAGTCCCCAGACTGTACACGGCAGAGGGACCCTGGGCCTGGCCCATGGAACTGTTTTTTCCTCCTAGGTCTCTGGGCCTGTAATGGCAGCGGGGCGGTGGTTGCTGTAAAGGTTTCTGACATGTTCTGGAGACATTTTACTCGTTGTTTTGGTGATTAACATTTGGCTCCTCATTACTTATGCAGATATCTGCAGACAGCTTGAATTTCTCCTCAGAAAATGAGATTTTCTTTCCTATCGCATTGTCAGGCTGCAAATTTTCTGAACTTTTATGCTCTGTTTCTCTTTCAAAACTGAATGCCTTTAACAGCATCCAGGTCACTCCTGAATGCTTTGCTGCTTAGAAATTTCTTCCACCAGATACTCTGAATCATCTCTCTCAAGTTCAGGGTTCCATAAATCTCTGGGGCAGGGGCAAAATGCCACCAGTCCCTTCACTAAAACATAACAAGAGGCATCATTGCTCCAGTTTCCAAGTTCCTCATCTCCACCTGAGATTACCTCAGTCTGGATTTCATTATCCATATTATTATCAGCATTTTGGTCAAAGCCGTTCAGCAAGTCTCCAGGGAGTTCCAGACTTTTCCACATTTTCCTGTCCTCTTCTGAGCACTCCAAGTTGTTCCAACCTCTGCTTGTTATCCAATTCCAAAGTTACTTTCACATTTTCTGGTATCTGTTCAGCAGCACCCCAGTCCTGGTATCAGTTTAATGTATTAGTCTGTTTTCACGCAGCTGATAAAGACATACCTGAGACTGAACAATTTACAAAAGAAAGAGGTTTAATTGGACTTAGGGACAGTTCCATGTGTCTGGGGAAGCCTCACAATCATGGCGGAAGTCAAAGGAGCAAGTCACATTTTATGTGGATGGTGGCAGGCAAAAAGAGAGAGCTTGTGCATGGGAGCTCCTCTTTTTAAAACCATCAGATCTTGTGAGACTTACTATCATGAGACCAGCACAGGAGAAAGACTTGCCCCCATGATTCAATTACCTCCCACCAGGTCCCTCCCATAACACATGGGAATTCAAGATGAGATTTGGGTGGGGACACAGTCAAACCATATTAAGTGAGACCTTGTCTTTAAAAAAGAAAACAAAACAAACCAACAACAACGGAGATTCCCAGGCTCAACAAACTGAGTAGGGTGGAAAAATGTATTGGATACCTATGATGGATTAGATTCTTACATTCACCATAATCTTATTTAATCCTAACAAGAGTCCTATAAAATGCACAGTATTATTGGTATGTTGCAATGGAGGATGAGGCTACAAAGTTAAATAATGCATGCTGGTTAAGTAATCTCTCAGCTGGTGAGTGACAGCCAGGTTTGAACCACAGAGTGCATCATTCGGAAATCCACCTGTTCCCTGATGTAATATACTGCCCTAATATCATTTGATTAAAAATAATTTCTAAAGGGCTACATATAGTAAGTTTGGTAAATATTTCATCAAAAAAATTGTTTCTATGGACACAATTCTATGTTTTCGTCACTTGTGAAATTGTAAGAATATGATGTAAAAATAACCTAAGGCACAAATCTAAAAGAAGGCAATATACTTACCTTTGCTGTAGTCTTTTAAAATAAAGATTGCTAAATGAGGTAAGATTAGGCCAGGTGCTGTGGCTCACACCTGTAATCCCAGCACTTTGGGAGGCCAAGGCGGGCAGATAGCTTGAGGTCAGGAGTTCGAGACCAGCCTGATCAACATGGTGCAACCCCGTCTCTACTAAAAATGCAAAAAATTAGCTGGGCGTGGTGGCTCATGCCTATAGTCCTAGCTACTCAGGAGGCTGAGGCAGGAGAATTGCTTGAACCTGGGAGGTGGAGGTTGCAGTGAGCCAAGATCATGCCACTGCACTTCAACCTGGGCAACAGAGTGAGATTCCATCTTGGAAAAAAAAAAAAAAGAGAGAGTAAGGTTGTGTGCTGTGCTATACACCAAATTGTGTGTAATAAACGTTCATATGCTAATCATAGTTGGCATCTACTTCCTTTTCAAGCTTCCTGAAAAACTGCTGTTTTCACAAGGTTGTAATTGGATTCAGCAATACAGTTTTGGTCCTGAGAAGTATACAGGTTCGAATGTGTTCGGAAAATTACGGAAATGTGTGGAATTACTGAAAACACAGGTGAGTGTTTGCGGGGGAAATAAACAAAAAGACTAGGAATAAAAGCACATATCCCAGGTAGAGCCAGTTTTTTCTGATGTCAGGGACATTGTTTTATGTTAGGAAAGTAAGAAGTGCAAGCAGAAATGCTTCTAGTAACTGATGATTTCCCTCCTTACTCTTCCTTCTCTTTTAAGAAGTGAATGAGAGCAACACTGTTCTACATGATAATTAGGCCCTATAGGGTCGGGGGCTTCTATGGGCCAGCCTGCAAACCTTACCAATCATGTACCCTTGTTTCCCTAGAAAAATGTGGTGTAAGTTCCAGGCAAGGTGCTCAGAAATGCTCTTCTGGAATGTACTCCATTCATAACTTGGTAATGGCACAGACGTAATAATTTGACTAAGACTTCTTCCTGTCTTTCAATAATGACACAGATTTTGGATGATCGAAATGAATCCTGAGCCTACCGCTAGCTGGGTTACGTTGGGAAATAACCTTTCTGGTCCATAGTTTTCTTATGTATTAAAGAGATACATCAGTAGTGTGTGTCCTGTACCATTATTGTGAGGATTCAATGACTTAATACACAGAGTGTTTTAAACTGCACAGAATACACAGTGAATGTTAAAGCCCACTAGCACTATTCTCTGGAATATCCTTTGTATAACCTATCCGTCCTAAGCAGTTTTGGAAAACTGACTTGCTTTGTATTTTTACCTAGTAGGTGATACTTTTTGAAAAAAATATTTTATCTAAACCAATTTCTTATTGTAAACGTTTTATGGTCAGCTTAGGCTTCTGTAACAAAATACCATAAATTGGGTGGCTTAAACCATAAACATTGATTTTTCACAGTTCTGGAGATTGGAAGTCAGAGATCAGGGTGCCAGCACGGTGGGGTTTTTGGTGAAGGCCCTCTTCCTGTTTTATAGACAGCTGTCTTCTTGGTGTGTCTTCACATAGTGGAAGGAGAACTAGCTAGCTCTCTGGCTTCTTCTTATAAGAGTACCAAGTCCATTCATGAGGGCTCCACCGTCGGGACCTAATCACCTCCCAAATACACACCCTCTAATACCATCACCTTGGGATTAGGGTTTCAACATAGGAAGTTGGGGGAGACATGTTCAGTCTATTGCAGTATACTTTTATGGTTAAAAAAGATCAAATAGTGCCAAAAGATACAAAGTGAAGAGTTAAAGTTCCACTTTTTTCTGTTAATCTTTGGTTTATTTTATAAATACATTAAAAGTTTTGGAATGGTGTATGTCTTCACCTTTATCCTTCTGAATTTCACTTTTACATCTATGTTTTTAGTGGACTGAATTTAATGGAATTAGAGATTATCACAAAAGAGGAAGTATGTGCAACACCCTTTTTTCGGATGCCATTCTGGAATATAAACTTTATGAAGCTTTAAAGTTCATCATGTTGTATCAAGTCACTGAAGTTTATGAACAAATGAAGACTAAAAAGGTCATTCCCAGTCTTTTTAGACTCCTGTTTTCCAGGGAGACATCCTCTGATCCTTTGAGCTTCATGATGAATCACCTGAATTCTGTAGGTGACACGAGTGGACTAGAGCAGGTAACCGGGGAGGAATAACTGCTGGTATTTGATTAAGGATGCTGTGGCACTATTTGAACACAGAGGTGTCTGGGGTTGACTTTTCAGTGGTGATACAAGCAACTGCACAGAGGTGGTTGATTGATACTATCACCCCTCATATGAGGAAAAGAAGACTAATACATTCATTTCTCTGTGTTGGCTGCTTTGTGTCTCCTCAGACCTATGGCCAGAGAACACCAATCCTGGGGGCCTTTCTGACCGCTCACACTGCTTCCCAGATGCTAACAGGTTCTCACATAGGCGTTCACCAGGAAAAAGTCCAGTTGGAAAATGAGATAGTTTTGGGAAAGCTATTTGGTTACCTATTGCAGATAAATAGAAATTAATTGAAACTTTCTAAAGCCAGAAAATGCTTTTATCCCTCTAGACAAGAGTTTCTTTTTTGTTTTGCTTTCCTAGAGGGTGAACAAAATTATCTGACATTTTTAAACAAATGGATATAAAATGATATATAACTGATTGGAAAATAATGTAGTTTTTATCGTGAGTGTTCTTTTATTTTTTCACTAATTTTTTTTCAAGTAGCTTTTTCCTGTGATTTTTACATGCTAGTCTACAGAGTTGTTCCTATGCTCGTTCCCCTTCCTTCCACACAATGAGCGTTTGTTCTGAACTCTGTGCCCACTCAGTGGTGTATGGGCAGGTCTGTCAACAAGCAGATGATTTCATAAACCGCAGAGGAACACTTCCCCCCACCATGTTGGGAGGCAGGAATTTGCAAGTGTGTATCTGTGACCTGTCTTTCATCTCATCCACAGATCGATATGTTTATACTTGGATACTCCCTTGAAGTAAAGATAAAAGTGTTCAGACTGTTCAAGTTTAACTCCAGAGACTTTGAAGTCTGCTACCCAGAGGAGCCTCTCAGGGACTGGCCGGAGATCTCCCTGCTGACTGAGAACGACCGCCACTACCACATTCCAGTCTTTTAAGTCCGCTGGGGGCCGAACAGCGGTGCTCACCAGTGACAGTGGTCACAGTTGCAAGTAAAGTATCTCTCTGAAACCAAAGCTAGCATTTCAGCATGGAAGGAATTAGGACCTTTTCTCCAGGATTACAGGTACACTGGATACAGCCATGCATGGATGGTTTTCCTTTATTTTTCAGTGATTTCCTCTGAAGCAGCTGCACTGATATATTTGGGTGTTAGTGGCTTGACTTTGTCCATAAGGGGCGTGGCCACTTCACATGATGGCGAGCCTTTAAGAGCACAAAGAAGTTTAATATGGACAACAACAGCAAAAAGCAAGAAGAAAACAAGTAGGGAAAAACGGCTAACCTGGAGAGAAAGAATTTCTTTAACCTTTATGTTCTTCATTAAAAATCTTATCTTGGACTGATTTGGGGGATTTTTAGAAACATGGCCTTATTTTATAAGCATGACTTTCCCAGGAATCTTTGTTATATTTTAATTTTTGATAACCATTTGATTAAGTGTATGTATGTATATATACATACGTATGTTTATATACATACATGTATCTATGTATAGTTTTGTATATACATATATACACATAGACATACAGAGAAATAACCACTACTTTGTAATGCTGTACAGTTTGTTTTATATTTCTTTACTTTTTTTGTTACTATTTTATCTGGCCAGCTTAATAGTTTTATTTAGATTTTAAAAATTCTGTAGATTAAAGCAAATGACAGTTATTGAACTATCACAAAAATATTAAACTGTGGTACATTTAATGTGTATTTAATGTGTGGAATCTCATTATGGTAGGCAGAATAATGCCCCATGCTCCCCAAAGATATCTGTGTCTGAATCCTCAGAGCCTGTGAAGGGCTAAATGGGTTAAATGGGAAAGGAGAATTAAGGTTGCAGGTGTAACTGAGATGCTAATCCACTGATGGATTTTGAAATAGGGAGATTTTTCTGGGTTCTCCAGGTGGGCCCAGTGTAATCAGAATGGTCCTTAAAAGTGAAAGAGGGAATTGGAGGAGTGTCAGAGTCAGAGGGAAATGTGAAATATGGAAGAACAGTTAGAGAGAGATGTCCCATTGCTGGCTTCGAAGATGGAGGAAGGGTCCATAAGCCAGGGAGTGCAGGCAGCCTGTAGAATTGAGACTGGAAAGGAAACAGAAACTTCCCCATAGCTTCCAGAAGGAACACAGCCCTGCCAACACCTTGATTTTAGCCCAGTGAAGCCTGTGTTGGACCTCTAATCTGCCGAACTGTAAGATAATAGATTTGTGTTTAAGCCACTAAGTTTGTAACATGTTATAGCAACAGAAAACTAGTATTCTCAGGCTAGTTTTTGGTCATCTTTATTTTGGAAATACTTTCCTAGTTTAATTTGATAATTTTTATTTTGGAGGTACTTTGCTAGTCTGTTTTGAGTTTCAGTACATAAGAATAATTTTTAAAATTTTGCTAATTATATTTTACTTCAAAGTCACAAATCCCTTTCTAAGAATGACTTACTTCACGAGATATTTAGCACTAACATTTTCCCAGATGTTCATATTATTTCTGCCATAAATTAAAAGGGAGTGTGTTAAATGCTGTCATGTCTGAAGTTAACATTCATATTCTTTTGCAATGGGGATGATCCATCGTGTGTACTACATGAATCATGTCTGATGGTAGCTTGTTCCCACTGTCATTTTGTTTTCTGGTTGAAGATTAATGTGCTTAGCCACACAAACAAGAGTTCTTCATTGACCTCTACAGTCCCTGCCTGTTTGGAAACATCTATGGTTTTGCATAACCCCTGTCATTTAACTGACAGTGTTAGAAGATTTCCCCCTGATGTGTTACTGTAACCAAGAAAGCATGAACGCTGCCCTTTCTGGTGACAGCCTGCCATGGGCTGCTGTGGCTGATACTTACAGAATTGTTGCTCCGAAGTTTTGGCTCCACTTGAGCTGTCCAGGAGCCTACCTGGCATTTGTGTATTACCACTCACCTTGGATCTCCTTACCAATGTAATTATTTCCACATCGATCCAGGACTGAAAGGAAAAATTTTTTCACCAGGATTGGCAGCCTGTAGCTCTGTGACCTCAGTCAGCCCATCATGTTGTGGTGTGGTGAAGGGGGGCAAGAATTCTTTAGAGAACCAAGTTGTGAAAAAGATTTCAATCTAGTGAAAGTAAAAAGTCAGAGGACATTTAGATAGTTGCTGTATTTTGGGAAGATATCAAAACAGGTTCTTAGGGAGGAGGTATGAGGTGTTGTTTTGTTTTGTTTGTTTTTATTCAGTTGTATAATGAATATAACAAATTAAGTAGCCAGAAGGAGCTGCATATAAATTAGCACCACTTTTAAATGTCAACAATAAATTTGAGGTGAGCTTCCTGTGTGATGCCAACATTTAAATGTCTTTCTAACCTTATATGTTTCAAATGGTGAGAGAACTGTAGCAAAAATGCAAACATAATGCCCTTGTCATTTTTTGATTTTAGGATACATTTCTGTCTTAAATTTTGGCCTTACGTGTCCATACTGAGGGGTTGTATGAATATTAGTACAAGGATGACTTTTACTGTGGTAAAATATGCATAACATATAATTTATATTTTAACAATTTTTATTTTTTTGAGACGGAGTTTTGCTCTTTTTGCCCAGGCTGGAGTGCAATGGCACAATCTCAGCTCACTGCAGCCTCCACCTCCTAGGTTCAAGCGATTCTCCTGCCTCAGCCTCCCAAGTAGCTGGGATTACAGGTGCCCACCACTATGCTTAACTAATTTTTTGTATTTTTAGTAGAAATGGGATTTCACCATATTAGCCAGGCTGGTTTTGAACTCCTGACCTTGGGCGATCTGCCCACCTCAGCGTCCCAAAGTGCTGGGATTACAGGCGTGAACCACTGCGCCTGGCCTTAACAATTTTTAAGTAACAGTGACATTAAGCATATACACATTGTTGTGCAACCCTCACCACCATCCACTCTCAGAACTTTTTTAAATCTCCAAGGCTGATGTTTTTTCAAAGCAGGCAACTTTAATTCCCTACCTGGTACCTGGATTCCTTTTCCTTTTCATGCTATCTTTTCATCATACCCTTCTAATCTGAGTATTTCCTCTGGGCTTAAAGATCCTCAGTGGAGAAGTACAACGTAAGAGGGAGTTAGGTGACCAAATGGATCAGGAAAATCGTGTTTTATCTCCAAAGTAAAACTATAACTGTGGGTGGCTTCTGGACGCAACTTAGAATATTATCATCGAAAAGTCCCCAAGAAACTATTAATTCAGAACCACCCTGGTGACTTGAATTTCTTGAGTGTCCTCATGGTCTTGAACCAAAGTCATTTCCACCCAAGGGAGAGTCAGGTGAAAGTCCCCAGGGAACTTAGTCTAGGGGACAGGAGACCTCCAGACTAAGCTGGTGGAGGATGGGTTTAACCTCCAAGAGAGAAGAGCAGCCTGGATCAGGGGGCATTAACATGAATTTTCCCAGGACTTTTCTGCAAGTGGGTATTGGATGGAAATATTTGTTGTTCTCAGTCAGATGAATTTCTCCTATTTTAGTGAGACCAAAGAAAGACAATTTTAATTCTGTCCAAGCTGGTCTTGAGGATGGGAAAAAAATATGTAACTTTTCTGAATGCTCTGGAAATGTTGGAATTCTACATCAAAGTATGTGACTGTTTTAAACTGATGACTAACCCAATATGTGAAAATATATACAAACGTGAATAAAGGGATGACTAATTCCAGAATTAGCAATCATTTTCTCTTAAATAGCAAATTCCTAAAGCTATATGATTCTGTTTGCAAGAATGTTTTTCACACTGCTTAATAAGACCAGTTACTGTGTAAAACAAAGAAAAAAAAAATATATATATATATGTATTTTCATGGATCTGAAACTTTAACTGTCTATAGGGTGGCTTGTCATAGTTGAACATTATTTAATTAAGTTATTGACTATATGTAGGTATACTTTTCCCTATAGCCATGCACTTTTTAAAAGTTTTAATTATTTAATTGACAAATTAGCTATTCAGTTTCCTTCAAATCCTATTTTTATCACAATGTCCATTTTACAGCTAGACACAAAATTTAGTGGGTCCAAATTGTTCAATCACTTCTGTGTTATTTGTTCAGAACAGTGGATCTTTCCTTAATTCATTTTTGTTTTAATCCCATCATATTCCTTTAGGCCAAGAAAATGAAAGCTCATTCGGATTATATTTATGCTTAATATCAACTTGGTTTAAAAGTGGACACTCACTCACGTATTCAGCCACCCATGGACTGGAGTGCTCTGTAGAACAGCCTGAAGTGTACACCATGTCTCTGCACTTGAAGCTCATGGAATGTGTTGGAGGAGACTCGAGCTCCATGTGGGAACAGTGTGACCCAAGAGCCAGCATGGAGGAGGGCTGTGTGAGCAGACTGCTGTAGAATGCTAAAGTTACCATCCTAGCTGGTGTCTTGTTCTGTTTAAAAAAATCAAATTTCTGTTTTTAATTGATGTATTGGTCCTTATAGTCAGTACCATCAGGTCTTAGATTGTTAAGCATTTTGCTGCCACCAGACCAGTGAGGATCACTCACTTATTTATAATGATTCTTGGGAAGTTTAGTCAAGAGAATATCCTTGAATAAAGAAGTACATGTTTGAAGTATTTTCATCATAGTCTAGGTGGGTTGTAAAACCCATTTCCACACGAGTATAAATTTAAAACAGAGCCGGGCGCGGTGGCTCACGCCTATAATCCCAGCACTTTGGGAGGCCGAGGCGGGTGGATCACGAGGTCAGGAGATCGAGACCATCCTGGCTAACACAGTGAAACCCCGTCTCTACTAAAAATACAAAAAATTAGCCGGGCATGGTGGTGTGCACCTGTAGTCCCAGCTACTTGGGAGGCTGAGGCAGGAGAATGGCGTGAACCCAGGGAGGGGGAGCTTGCAGTGAGCCAAGATTGCGCCACTGCACTCCAGCCTGGGCAACAGAGCGAGACTCCGTCTCAAAAAAAAAAAAAAAAATTAAAACAGAAACATGAAGGTGTCAGCAATCATGATTTTGTTTTGCTCGTTTACAAGTTTGAAAAGGTGCATGAAGCACCAATCAGTGGCACTGGAATGCTTTAAGGATGGTTTGTGACTTTACCCCATTGTGCCTTATCATTTGTCAACAAACTCACTGGGCCAAACACAAATGGCTCAGACACTCCTGGCCCCATTTCTTGTCATCGCTGCCATCTCCAAAGACAGACTCTGGGAAGCAACCTGGGAACTGCTTCAAGTCCATGTCAGGTCATGGCTTTGTCCACTGCCCGGCATGTATCCGGACTTCCTTTGGGTGCCGGCTTTTCTGCTGGACCAAGAGATTCATGGAAAGAACTCCAGGGCAAGGTGAGGAGAAGCAGCTGGTACAGACTGACGACGAAGGAGAGGACCAGAAAAGCCGCTTGGGTGTGGTGGGAGTTTCAGTGTAATGTGATTCCTAGTAGGCACATCTGTGACTCCCTGAAATAAAAAGGGGCAGAGATGGGACGCCTGGTAAAAATGGTGTTTGTTGTAACATTTTGGTATCATTGTGGGTAAGTAGGACAGACAAATGTTTACATCTCTTATGAAAAGCTACCTTTAGCCATACACATTAAAAGGAAAACTCAGCATTTAAAAGGAAAACTCAGTATTAAAAGGAAAACCCAAAGTGTTTTTGATCTGTGGTTAACTCATCTATCAGCAAATGGTTAAGTAAGTAAAATTAATTTTTCCATTTGGTGTGTATTTCACAGGGTAACAATGAAGTGCTCCAATCTGCTTGCGAGACCAGTTAGATTAGTAGTTGCATTTGGGACAGTTCCTCCTGTATGTCTTTATAAGCGAATTGAAACAATGTGTTCTTTGTACTATACCGAGGGACACACCACAGGTCCTCTTTTTAAAGCAGGCAATAAAATAGCTTTTTCCTTTTGAAACATCATTGTAAAACAGTGCTTTTTAAACTATCCGTGGTAAAGGATGAGTTTTAAAAATTCTAATCCTTTGCAGATTGGTACTTTCATAAATACAATAAAAATATAGTACCAAGATCAGATTGCTATAACAGTTTCTAAACACTTTCAGTTTCTGTACTTAATCTTGCAGTGTGGTAATAAAGACTTCCACACTTTAGTAGCACTAAAATATGAGTTTCAGGCAAGATTCAACAGATTCTGTTATTTGGTGGCTGAGATTTTGCCTAGAGTAGGAGGGCAGTGCTTTGAGGTTTTTGCTATTACTGTTCCAGCTAGGGCCACCGTATGGGCTTGTGCACCCGCATCTTGCATAGTGGTCCTTGACTGAGGAGGTGACTGAAGCTGAGATCTTCTCTCCAAGCCATGGAGGGCTTGAGGTATCAACTGCCCCAAAGGAAGGATTGTCTTTTTCTACCAATAAGGCTCAGTCTAGGCCAAGCCCTGCGCCAGTGGGGATGCCTTTTCCTGATTTGCATAAAGGGCCGTATTGGCAGGAGGTCCCTGGATCAGCCAGATAGTCCCACTACCGAGATGCACATTGCAGGAAGAAGATACTGTCTTGAGAAGACATTCATGGGTTTCTCCAGTCCCTCAGAAAAAATCAGCAAGAACCTGCTTCAGTTCACAGTTCTTTGTGCTTAAGAAAAAGCATCACATTTTATTTCTTTACTGGATTTCAAGTTCCTTATGGGAACGGATGTGGGTCTCATATCGTTAGGACTAGAACAGTGCTCATATAAATGTCAGAGGAATTCCAGATTGCAAGTTGATAATGAGAACCAAGCTCAGCTGTTATTTCTCAAAGAGGCAAAGAATCTAACTGTGATTATGATCTCCGGAAATTTCCTTTTATTGATCCAGGACTTGAAGAGAGCAAGTTTTTAGATGTAGAGGACAGAAACATATGCTGACATATCATCAAGTCAGGGTGGCCTATAGAATGGACAAAAGTCAAACCACGTTTTGCAAACAGTGTATCTCTAGTGAGGTTAAAATTAACCAGGGCCATCAAGTTCACCTAGAAACAGGTTGCTGAACTGATATGCCTGTGAAAGAATGTTATTTAGTGGGATCACAGATCCTAAGAATGGAGAACCTTGAGATGTCCTGGGGCCTGGGCATGGTGGCTCACACTTGTAATCCCAGCACTTTGGGAGGCCGAGGCGGGCAGATCACTTGAAGTGAGGCATTCGAAACCAGCCTGGCCAACATGGTGAAACCTCATCTCTACTAAAAATACAAAAAATTAGCCGAGCATGGTTGCAGGTGCCTGTAATCCCAGCTACTCGGGAGGCTGAGGCAGGAGAATTGCTTGACCCTGGAGGCAGAGGTTGCAGTGAGCTGAGATTGTGCCACTGCACTCCAGCCTGCCAACAGAGTAAGACTCCATCTCAATTGAAAAAAAAAAAACAAATGTCGTGGGAATGCACACACCGTGTTCCACTGCCTATGGAAGATGCCCCACCCTCACCCTCACCTGCCAGCTGCCCTTCCTGGGCTCAGTGGAGCCTCCATGCAGGTTCCGGGTTGGAGATGCAATGTACAGTTGAGCTGGTGTGGCAAATAGGAAGCAAGAGCAGAGGCATGGGTGGCCTGGATCAACAGAGCCATGGCAGGAACACTCAAGTCCATTCAAATAAGTATCAAATTGGAAACAGGGACGCAGACGACATGCACAACGGAAATCAGAAAAAAATGAGGACCCTAGAGGCTTACAGAGCAAAGTCCCGTTTGATGCCAAGTGGGATTGGAGGGAGTTCTTAAACAGCAGGTGGCATTGGATGGTCTCTTTTCCACCAAACTGTGTATTAACCTGGACACATCCATCATCCTTTGGTTTCCTCACAGTTTTGACGCTCTCTAAAAGACAAACTGCTTGCTTGGCATTTGCAGGCCTCAAGTATGGTGTGGCTGAAGAGGAGGCCCAGGTTAAATGTCTACACTAAGAAGAGCTTTGAGCAAATTCATGAATCCCAATTCTGTGTGTATTTTTATCGTGAATGACAAATGTTTATGAGCTTGTTTGTTTTATTAATATAATTAGGCTGGACATGGTGGCTCACGCCTGTAATCTCAACACTTTGGGAGGCCGCGGTGGCTGGATCACCTGAGGTCAGGAGATTGAGACAAGCCTGGCTAACGTAGTGAAACTATGTCTGTACTAAAAATACAAAAATTAGCCAGGCGTGGTGGGTGGCAAGTGCCTGTAATCCCAGCTACTTGGAAGGCTGGGGCAGGAGAATCACTTGAACCTGGGAGGCGGAGGTTGCAGTAAACCAAGATCACGCTACTGCACTCCAGTCTGGCACACACACACATATAATTAGTAGGAAATATTGCCTAAGCCTAAGTCTATCTTGTTAGAAATGCAAGAAATTTAGCTGGTGCATGCCTGTAGTCCCAGCTACTCGGGAGGCTGAGGCAAGAGAGTTGCTTGAACCCAGGAGGCTGAGGTTGCACCACTGCACTCCAGCCTGGGCAACAGAGTGAGACTCCATCTCAAAAAAAAAAAGGGGGGGGGGCAAGAAATAACTTCTAATATTCTTTGGGTTCTGTTCAAGCACTTTAGGTTGTGAGGGTAGGAAACCTCTTAAGTGAGTTGGATAGGGAGAATCCCCCACACCACCAGGGCAGGAAGTACAGCCAGTCCTCACTGGAAGTTGCCTGAAACCTGTAAAGTCAAGAATTAAGGTTACTGGCTGCATTTCTGCTGGTCCATGAGGTCTCACATCTCAAGATTGCTATGCCTTATGCTGTACATTTCTCTCTCCTTCCTCCTCACTTTGTCTCTGTCTTTCTCTACCTCTGTCCCCACTCCTCATCCCTGGAATGTGAAGTTGCTCCTACTACTGAACAGAACTGCACCTTAGTCCACTGGTTCAGATTCCTGAGAAGCAAAATCTGATTGGCTGAGATTCTATGGCACTATGGCCCTTGAACTACCTGCCCATCTCTAGACAATCATCTGTAGCCACAGTGTGGGGAAAGGGAGCCCTTAGAGCAGAACCACATCTGAAACCATATCTAATACATGTTAGGCTTCTCACCTTTCCCCTTTCATGATGGCAGATGAAGCCTGTTCAGATCAGTGCATAACTGAAATTGGCAGTTATCCAACTAGAATCCTCACTCATAAAGATGTTAGTTCATTTGAGAGGAACAAAGACAACTGCTTGGTGACACAATCTTAGGGTAGCACTCATGCCAGGTTGCTCCTATGAAGTAGTAGAACATAGGAAAAAAAGCTACAGATGCCCAGAACAATCCCCTTCATGGGCAGGTTTGTTGTTTTTGGTTTGTTTAAATAGCTGAAAACATACTCATGTGCTGTTTTTAAAATTCAGAAAAAAGCTCTGTGAGTGTTACTCCAGTATTTTGATGGAAATGGATTACAGTTCCTTTTGTCCTCTAAACCTGAAACTAGGTACGTTTTCAGCCCCACTTTTGGTGGCAGCTGGTTAGCTCTGTTTGCAAAGCATTCTGGCTTCAGTACCTGAACTTAATGGTGCAGACGCTGGATCTGTCATTGTTAGCTTCCTTTGAGTTCCATGACAACTTCCTTAATGTGTTGTTCTCTTTGTGCCATGAGTAGTAAATTCTTACCGGCAGTGAGAAATTAGTTCCTCCGCTCTTAAGCATGAGCACGAAGGTCAGATCTCATGATCTGAAGCTACGTGCACAGAATTCCCAGCAGCTCTTTCACGGCTAGTTTTATGTTTACTGTAATGAGATATTTTTCCCCCATGCCTATTATGACTTCTATAGGATATTGTATTTGTTAAGGTACATCCTGGGTCCAGGGAACAGGACAGAGTACCCAGACCCTTAAAAAGGTAAACCTGGTGGCTGTTCTTATTAGTCAGAGTTGCATTTGTGGTTTTGTAGACTTTGAAGTAAATAAAAACAAGAAATCTTTGGAGGGCTTCATAGTGAATATCAGAAAAGATAGTTTGGTATTGTAAATGGATAATGCCACTAACTGTATTTCTGGATCAATGTGTGTTGGAGACATTAAATTTATCTACATTCCAAAAGTTAACAATGGAACTAAACCAAGCCAAGGGGAGAGTTCTAGTTTTTTTGTTTTGCTTTGTTTTAAAAATAAATACAGAAAAGAGAAAATATTTCTTACAAGTTAATGATCAACACCTGGTGGAATGAGTAATCATGTTGAACAGTGCTATAGAAAGACAGTATCAAAAGCAGACGGACTTGCAGTTTCATTCGAATAACCTCAGTCTCCACGTTAAATAACTATGGGAAGGAGCGAGTACCTTATAGGACAGGTACTGTTGGTGCAGTACCCATAGTTACTCCAGCTCAGGAAAAAGGAAGTAAATACATATGGTGAAGTGATTTCAAATGGTTCCAAAGCCATTTCCTTACCTTACTCCTAAACTATCTGTAGATAATGGGACTTTCAAAGTCAGTTATTGTGTTAAACATGGGGCAGTGATGAAAAATTGTAACCAGACATTTTCAGATGGATGAAACCAAGTAGGCATTTTCAAATATGAACTGGAAAGGGACCTCTCCACACAATGCACTTAAAGAGGTTTATAAAGTTCCAGAATGTAAACAAAGGCACATAATGATGAGGGACAACCTCTTAAACATTCTAACCAAGTGTTCATTGTTTTCCACAGTTCCTGTGTGTCGGCTGATGGTCCTACGGCTGATGGTCCTACAGCTGATGGTCCTACGGAGGTACATGGTTAGAGTGATCTGATCTTTGGTATCATTGTATCCCAACAGGGACCAGGAAGATCATCGTCATCTATGTGGCAGACTAAAAGGCTGTTAAATATTTGTATATAGAGAGAATTAAGTATCATACTAAATTACAAACGTTGTGATTAATGATTGACCCTCTGATAGCTACTTTACAGGAGCATCCTAAACATTTCTCAGCATTCATCTTGTCACACTATTGGTCATTCTATGTAACTGCAGCCAATCTCATATTCCACAGTCCTTTACAACAACTCTTTGGTTTTGAGCTTTATCATAGTGGAGATAGAATTTTATGAGTATATTGTTAAGATCGAGTCAGGGAACTTCCGTATTATCCTTTCGAGAGAATTGGCTTCCAAAGCGACTTTTCAAGAGATCCAGAAGGGTCATGCCTTAGTAGTAGAGCTAAACTATCCCAGAATAGAGGCTACTTCAAACCTACCCTCAAAACGTTTAAAAAGAAGCCATGAAAGAATCAAACAAATCTGATTTTCCAGTAACTTGTCTTCTAACAAAGCCATTCTTTAAGGGAACATGGCAAAGTACAGATACTTAACTCAATGTTCACCAGCCAATAAAAAATTACTAGACATGCCAAGAAGCAGGAAAATGTGACCCATAACCAAGAGTTAAAAAAGAAGCAGTCAATAGAAAAAGACCCAACAATGGCAGACAATGGAATTAGTAGGCAAGGACTTTGAAATAGCTGTTACATATATGCTCAATTTGTTTAAATATCTTTATAATCAGGAGAGAGAGTGAAGATATTTAAAAACCAAATGGAAATTCTAGAGGTGAAAAATACAATATCTGAAATGGAAAATACGTTGGATGGGATTAACTGCATCTTCTATATGGAAAAAGAAAAGATCAATGAACTTGAAGTTGTAGCAATAGAAATTATTCAAACTGAAATAGAACAGCAATGGAAAAAAATGGGGCCTCAGTAACTTGGGGGTAATTATTCTTGTAATTACAGTCCCAGTAAAGTGTGTGTTTGGCGGGGGGGTCAGGGGCAGGAAGGAGGCCGGGTGCCATGGCTCACGCCTGTAATCCCAACACTTTGGGAGGCTGACGTGGGAGTATACCTTGAGCTCAGGAGTTTGAGACTAGCCTGGGTAACATACCGAGACCTCATCTCTACTGAAAAAAAAAAAAAAAAAATTAGCTGGGTGTGATGGCACACGCCTAGAAGTCCCAGCTACTTGGGAGGCTGAGGCAGAAGAAATACTTGAACCCTGGAGTTTGAGACTGCAGTGAGCTGTGATTGCATCGCTGCACTCCAGTCTACATGACAGGCTGAGACCCTGTCTCAAAAACAAAAACAAAACACAAAAACATTGAAGAAATAATGGCTGAAAAAAATTCAAATTTGATAAAAACAGATCCAAGGACCTTCACAAAACCCAAGTAGGATAAACACACAAAAAGATCACACTGAACCATATCATACCCAAATCGCTGAGAAACAGTAATAAAATCTTAAAATCAGCCAGAGAAAAAAATGCATATGAGATACAGAAGAATAAAAGAATGAGACAGATTTCTTTTTAGAAATGATGCAAATCAGAAGATAATGGTATGACACCTTTACTGAATAAAACATTTTTTGGGGTCAATGTAGAATTCCACATCTAGCAAAACATCCTTTAAAATTTTTACCCTAGGCTGGGCATGCTGGTGGCTGAGTTAGAAGGATCACTTAAGCCTAGATGTTCAGTGTTATCGTGTGCTGTGACTGTGTCTGTGAATAGCCATTGCATTTCAGGCTGGGCAACATACTGAGACCTCATCTATTACATTAAAATTTCACCTTAAAATAAAGACTTTTAGGCTGGGCGTGGTGGCTCACGCTTGTAGTCCTAGCACTTTGGGAGTCTGAGGTGGGCGGATCACCTGAGGTCATGAGTTCGAGACCAACCTGGCCAACATGGCCAAACCCCATCTCTACTAAAAATACAAAGATGAGCCAGGCATGGTGGTGCATGGCTGTACTCCCAACTACTCAGGAGGCTGAGGCAGGAGAATTGCTTGAACCCAGGAGGTGGAGGTTGCAGTGAGCCGAGATCGCACCACTGCACTCCAGTTTGGGCCACGGAGTAGAACTCCATCTCAAAATAATAATAAATAAAAATAAATAAAAAACAAAGACTTTTAAAGACAAAAGCTGAGAGACTTTGTTACCACGAGATCTGCACTGTATGTAATATTAAGGAAAGTTCTTCAGGCAGAAGAAAGATAAAACCAGATGGAAACTTAGATCTATGCAAAGGGATGGAGAGCATAAGGAATGCTAAGTATAAATGTATTTCATTCTTATTTAAAAATTTATTTTAAAAGCAATTGACTGGCTGGGTGTGGTGGCTCATGCCTGTAATCCCAGCACTTTGGGAGGCCAAGGTGGGCAGGAGTTCAAGACCAGCCTGGCAACATGGTGAGACCCTGTCTCTACCAAAAATACAAAAATTAGCCGGGTGTGGTGGCATATGCCTGTAATCCCAACTGCTCGGGAGGCTGAGGCAGGAGAATGGCTTGAACCCGGGAGGTGGAGGTTAAAGTGAGCCGAGATCATGCCATTATGCTCCAGCCTGGGCAACAGAGTGAGACTCCATCTCAAAAAAAAAAAAAAAAAGCAATTGGCTATGTAAAGCAAAATTAACAAATGCATAGTGGGGTTCATTACTTATGCTGAAATAAAATGTGTGATAACAATAGCACAAAAGATGAGGCCGAGTGTGGTGGCTCACGCCTGTAATCCCAGCACTTTGGGAGGCCAAGGTGGATGGATCACGAGGTCAAGAGATCGAGACCATCCTGGCCAACATGGTGAAACCCTGTCTGTACTAAAAATACAAAAATTAGCTGGGCATGGTGGTATGCGGCTGAAATCCCAGCTACTTGGGAGGCTGAAGCAGGAGAATCGCTTGAACTTGGGAGGTGGAGGTTGCAGTGAGCCGAGGTCATGCCTCTGTACTCCAGCCTGGCAACGGAGTGAGACACTGTCTCAAAAAAAAAAAAAAAAAAAAAAAAAAAAAGAAAAGGGAAAATGGAAGTATACTGTTATAAAGTTATAACATTCAAATATTATTTAAAGTAGGCTTGGTACGTTAGGGATATGTATTATAAACATTGGCACTACCACTGAAAACTAAAATGTAGACATGTAGTTAACCAATAGCAGGAAATAAGGGAAAAAATGAACAAAGAACAGATGAGGTGAATAGAGAACAAATAGCAAGATGGTAGATCTAATCTCAGCCATATCATTAGTGTAAATTGTATAAATTCTCCAATTAAAATGAATGAATTTGATCCATCTGACCAGAGAGAATTTTATAATGTATTGTGAAGTGAAAAAAGCAACTTGCAGAGTTATGTATAGAGTATAGTTCCATTTTGATTCAATGTTTAGAAAGCAACAACTAAAACTTCACCATACCTATATATCTCTGTATATATGTATGTGTACATATATATATACATACATACATATCTACATACACAATAGCTTGAGAATGGAGAAAGTGTAGAAGGAGAAACATTGGACTGCTAGCATTATCTATGGGTGGTGGGACAGAGAGGGGAAGGAAAAAATAAAGGAGACTGGCAAAATGGAAACATGCATGACAAAATGTTACCCAAAAGTGTTAACTATAATATCTCTGTGACAATATGGTTAATACTAAAAATGAGTTCAGAACATAGAGCAGCAGTAGAACTTGACATGAACATGTGAAAACATTGAATTGACTTAGGATGGGGTCTTAGATTCTAGAACTTCAATGTAGTTTCAATAACATTGTATTTTATTAAAATTAAAACTAAAAATATGAGGTTTGAAGGTACAGAAAATTATGACCCAAATTCTTTTTATGTATTTTATAGTGTTCTTTGAATCTCTAGTTTTCTGGAGAGAAGGCAGAGACTCTTTGTGTAATAATTCTCCTAAGACAATGTTTCTGGCCTGTTAAAAATGCTTTAGCATTTTAGCTGGTATTGGCACACAACACTGGCTCCTATAAGTGGTCATTAAACATGGCAAGATACTCCACTGGAAGTGAGAAATGAATTGGTCAGAGCTCTTTGGTTGCAAGCAGCAGGAACTGACTTTGACTGACTGGGGGGGAAAAAAAAAAAAGAAAAAGGAAATTATTAGAAAGACCAGACTTTGAATTCAGGCAACTCCAGCAGGGAAGCAGCAACTCCAGGAATGGCCTATTGCTGGAGAATTCTGGGCAGGTTGCTGCCACTGGCATGAATGAATTCCAGTCTTCCAAATTTACACTGGCACAGATGGCAAAGCTGTGGAAGACAGCACTGGACTCATCACATGCTCATTCTGTAGATAGACCAGGACCTACCAGGAGGTGCTCAGGACCCCTTAGGGTTTCAGTAGCAGGAGGGCTGCTACCTGTAAGTACAGTCCCACCAAGATTGCAGAGGGGGAAAGTTGTTTCCCGAAAAGAAAAATCTGAGTGTGCCCAAGATACACCTTTGTACTGGAAAGCAGAAGAGGAACCACAGAGAAAAATGTGCACAGAGATGAGTGTCTACCTGCAGTACATGATCCAATTGCATTCCTGAGTCTGGAGCCCAAACTGAAGAAGGCATGGCTTGCAAATGCTTTCATGCTATGAATCTGTGGGAATTGAATTTATGGTCCTAAGTCCAATGTAATAGACATATTATGGTTTGCCATTATCTTGAAGGAAGTTGATGTAATTTGTGTTGATGGCTTATATATAGGTAGTTTTAGGTACTAGGTACATTTTTTAATAAATTCAAATTTTATTTTCCATCTCTCATTTCAAGTGTTACTACAGTATAAAATAGTTGTTTTCTGATGTAGGCCTAAAACTAACCAGAAAAAAAAATTAATACATTAGTAAAACTGGGAAATGTTACTAACATATAATAAATGTGGCTGAGTGATGTGAGATAAAATGGCATGTCTGAGCCTCAGAGGAGGATATAGCAAATAGGCAAGTTGGGGGAAATCATTAAAGGAAAGATGTGCAGACTGCTGAGATTCTGTGCACTGCAAAAGGAGAATAGTGATCTTTCAGATAGGCTTAGAGTTTAAGAAAATAATAAATTCGTCACTGAAATAAAAGGTAAGGATTAAAGAATTAGTATGGAGTGGAAATGGGAAGCCTTTGCTTTTTGAAACATTTGGACTCAAGATCCATCTTCCAGACTTCCAAAATGTTAAGGGCTCGTGTTTGCGCCTTCTCAGAATGATGTGCTTTCTTTCTTCAGGAAGACAAGTGTTATTTACTACTGTTTACAGCTTTTGTAATACTGAACCCCAGGACTCCCACAGAAGTGTGCTCTGACCTCTTACACAGAGTTCTTTCTTAAGCCACAGCAAAGGAAATAATGGACATTGAGAGGTCAAGTGTGTGCGTGTGCCTTCCACCCTGTGCCCTTTAAATATCAGTAATTATTGTTTTTCTTCCTGAAGAAGCAGCATCTGGTTGTATGGAATTTGGCAGAAGTAGGTATCCTGTGCTAGTTCTTTTGATATTTAAATATGAGCAAGAGACCTAAATGGCAACTAAATCTGAGCCATTTGAGGAGGAATGAGAGTAATAAAAACAACGAAACTGAACCACACACATTGAGTTAGATCTTTGTAGATTGTCTTGTCGACCTGCCTACCCCAGTCATATGGAAAAGAATGTGAGGATCAAAGAGATTACATAATTTGACACAATTTCACTGTTCAAACACTTATGGGACTTTTCTATACAATTTCTTGTTTTGAAGAAATACAGAATTATTTTACAACAGTGTTATGTGGGGTTGGGATTAACATCCTCCTTACAGACAAATCCTTTCATGACAAGACTGATCATATAGAAATATATGTAGGGACATGTATCTGCAATTTTGTGTTGAACTTCAGCATTGGACTGCATTTAGGAAGGTGATGGATTAGATACATAGCTTGCAATTCTTTCATCATCCTTAAAAATGGGCCCATTTCCAGGCCAGGTCCACAGCTATGTCTTGGGAATTTGCACCCATCTGAAGCGTGCTCAAGAAGGGCAGGTATATGAAAAGATGCTCAGCGTCGCTACTCATCAGGGAAATGCAAATCAAATCACTATGAAATATCACCTCATACTTATTAGGATGGCTATTATCAAAAAGGCAAGAGATAAATGTTGGAGAAAATGCAGGGAGAAGGGAACCCTGGTACAATGGTGGTGGGAATATAGATTGATGAAGCCACTGTGGAAAAGAGTATGGAGGTTCCTAAATAAAAAATAGGACTATCATATAATCCAACAATTTCTCTTCTGGATATATAACCAAAGGAGTTGAAATCACCACCTCATAAATATATCTGCACTGTTGTGTTCATTGCAGCGTTGTTAAATATTCATGGTAAGAATGGTCTTTAAAAAATAAATTTTATTGCATATATTTAAGGTGTACAACATGTTCCGAGATAAATATAGTAAAACAGTTACTATAGTCAAGCAAATTAACATATGAATCATCTCATATAATTACCTCAACCCCATCCCCCATTTTTTCTGGCAAGAGTTCAGTTAAGTTTATATATCTGCACTGTTGTGTTCATTGCGGCATCAGTCACAATAGCCAAGATCTGGAAACAACCAAGGTGTGCATTGATAGGTGAGCAAATAAAACACACACACACACAGAGAGAGAAAGAGAGAGAGAGAGAGATTATTCAGCCTTAAAAAGGAAATCCTGGCATTTGCCACAAAATGGATGAATCTGAAGGACATTATGCTAAGTGAAATAAGCCAGACACAGAAAAATACTGCATGATCTCATATATGAAATCTAAAAAAAAAAAAAGTCAAATACACAGTAAATAAAATGGCAGGGGTGTGGTGGAGTACAAACGGGGAGATGTAGGTCACAGGCTAAAAAGTAGCAGATATGTAGGATGTAAAACAGGACTGTAGGTAATAATACTGTAATTAGGAGTTTTACTTAAAGAGTAGATTTCAGGAACTCTTGCCAGAAAAAATTGGGGGGGTGGGGCGAGGAACTATATGAGATGATTCATATGTTAATTTGCTTTACTATAGTAACTATTTTACTATATGTATCCCAGAACATGTTGTACACCTTAAATAAATGCAATAAAATTTATTTTTAAGAGGCCATTCTTACCATGAAAACTTAACTGAATGAATTCTAAACCTGAGTATATCCAGGACACTCATCTGGGCTTCTAATGTAACAAGATATTCTGTGCTCCCAGAATAAAATAAATTTCATAATAATGCAATGGGATAACGTGTTCAAATGAATACAAGCAATAGGGATTATTTCACAAATACTGTCCTAGTTTATCAAACATGTGTAATTATCCACAAGTTTTGGATAAGGAAAAGAAGCTAATAGGGTAAGTGACTTGTCTAAGAGTATCTGGCGTATAACAACGTATTTTGTTAAATGAATGGATTAATGGGGTAGTGTAGCAGATTGATGCTATATCACAGAATGTACACATGAAAGCAATAATGGATGCCATTACGTATGGCAGTGCTGAAAAGAAGAAATGGGTAATAGAAATGTCACTTTTAGAAAACCCTGCAGAGTCTCAGTAGCTGCCTTTAGTATGCTACCTTTTGAAAGAACGGCATTTGCGAGGGAGCTGTCTGTGGTGCTGAACAGGATGCAACTACTAGGTCCGATGATGGCCTTCACCAATTTCTGTTCATGTTTTCTCCTCGGCTTCTGTTACCAACGAAAACAATATTAATAAAAATTAAAATAATGTTATCAATTTTTTCCTTTTTAAGCTTTCGAAGAGAGATTTTAAAAATAGATTTATTGAGTTTACATATCATTAAATTCACATTTTAAAACGTATAATTCAGTGGATTGTAATATATTCACAAAGTTGTGGAACCTTCACCACGATCTAAATTTGGAACATTTTTAGTACCATCAAATAAAGCTCTGTATCCACTAGCATTCAATCCCCATTCCCCAACCCCTCAGCCTCCAGCAACCACAAATTTACTTTGTCTTTATAGATTTGCCTATTCTGAACATTTCATATAGATGGGAATCATACACTATAGGGTCCTTCGTGACTGGCTTCTTTCAGGTAGCATAATATTTGCAAGGATTATCCATGTAGTAATATGCATCACTACTTCATTTCTTTTTACTGACAAATAGTCCATTGTTTGAACTTTTTTTGTTTGTTTTGAGACAGGGTCTCACTCCAGCACCCAGGCTGGAGTATAGTGGTGCAATCATGGCTCACTGCAGCCTCAACCTTCAGGGCTCAAACGAGCCTCTCACCTCAGCCTCCCAGGTAGCTGGGACTACAGGCATGTGCCACAACACCTGGCTAATTTTTTGTAGCAACGAGGTTTTGCCATGTGGGTCAGTCTGTAATTGAACTCCTGGGCTCAAGTGATCCACCTGCCTCAGCCTCCCAAAGTGATGGGATTACAGACATGAGCCACCATGCCCAACCGATATACTCCATTTTATTGATCTATTCGTCAGTTGATGGATATTTGAGTTGTTTCTATTTTTTGTCTATTACAAATAATGTTGCTGTGAGCTTCCATGTATAAGATTTTTGTATGGGGATGTTTTCAGGTCTCTTGGGTATATACCTACGAGTGGAATTGCTGGGCTATACTATTTCTTTGTTTAACATTTTGAGGAACTGACAGATACTTTTCCAAAGCAGTGGCACTATTTTACATTCTTACATGTACAAAGGTTCTAATTTCTCTACATCCTCTCCAACATTTGTTATTGTCTGTGTTCTTGACGGTAGTCATTCTAGGGGGTATGAAGTTGTATCTCATCATGGTTTTGATTTGCACTTAGATATTCCTGATAACTAATAATGTTGAGCATTTTTTTCATATATTTATTGGCCACGTGTTATCTTCTTTGGAGAAATGTCTATTTGAATTGTTTGCCCCCCTTGTTTTGAGACAGTTTATTTGTCCATTTTCATGCTGCTGATAAAGACATCCCTGAGACTGGGTAATTTATAAAGAAAAAGAGGTTTAATGGACTCAGTTCCACGTGGCTGGGGGTGCCTCACAATTATGGCAGAAGGCGAAAGGCACATCTTACATGGCGTCAGGCAAAAGGAAAAATGAGAGCCAAGTGAAAGGGGCAACCCCTTATAAAACCATCAGATCTTGTTAGATTTATTCACTACCACAAGAACAGTGTGGGGGAAACCACCCCCATGATTCAATTATCTCCCACCAGGTCCCTCCCACAACATACAGGAATTATGAGAGTTACAATTTGAGATGACACTTGGATGGGCACACAACCAAACCATATCAGATGGAGTCTCACCTTGTTACCCAGGTTGCAGTGCAGTGGCATGATCTCAGCTCACTGCAACGTCTGCCTCCTGGCTTCAAGTGATTTTCCTACCTCAGCCTCCTGAGTAGCTGGGATTACAGACATGTGCCACTACCCAGCTAATTTTTGTATTTTAAGTAGAGATGGGGTTTTACCATGTTAGCCAGGCTGGTCTTGAAATCCTGACCTCAGATGATCGGCTTGCCTCAGCCTCCCAAAGTGCTGGGATTACAGGCCTGAGTCACCATGCCTGGCCTCTTTGCCCATGTTTTAAAAGTTGGGTTATTTTTCTTTTTACTGTTGAGGTAAAAGAGTTATTTACATATTCTGATACAAGTCCCTTATTAGTATATGATTTGCAAATGTTTTCTCCCATTCTGTGGGTCGTGTTTTCACTTTCTTCATTGTGTAAAGGACTGTTTTCAAAGGCAATCTTTCTCTGATTCTTCCCAATCCTTTCCTCAGCAACTCTCCAAGGGTTTGTTAATATTAACATAGTGAGAATTTCAATATCTATACTCTGAGTAGCTCATTATAAAACAGGGAAGTCATTTCACTACATAAACATTGGGAAATACCATATGAAACAAAACTCTTAGTTTCTCTCTGGTAAAATACTTGTTTATGAAACTGGATGACACAGCATAAGTGACATCTGTACCTGCAGAAGAGGCATGCCCCCAGCGCTGCACCTTTCTCATTATCTTGAGCCTTCTTTCTTCTCAATAAAACAAAGTCTGCTTGGAAATGATAGTCAGAAAAAAAGTAAATGGAAGCACAGAACTGTTTTCTACCCTAACAGGTATTAAGCTCCTGTTTTCAAAATCTGTTATTTTGTAAGAAAATGTATTCCTTTCACACAGAGAGAAATTAAGTTATTTTTAAAACAGAAACTATTACCTTTTGCAAGAGCTTTTCCCCCTTACTGAAAAGCAGAATTTAAACAATCACTAGTGAGTTAACCAAGATCAGATTTATTGTCTTAAAACTTTCCCAGACAGTATTTACCCAGTGCCTACATTAAGTTGAAAAATATCTTCTAATTCTCGCAGTGCTAAGCTGAAAATATATCTGGCTGTTCTCCACTATGGGCTTAAGGGAATGTTCTTCCTGCTAAAAACAAAAATTGGTATGAATGTAATTGAAGAATCATTTAAACTTCTTTTGTTTTGTTTTGTTTTTTGATGGAGTCTCCCTCTGTTGCCCAGGTTATACAGTGCAGTGGCATGATCACAGCTCACTGCAATCTCGACCTTCCAGGCTTAGGTGATCCTCCTACCTCAGCCTCCCAAGTAGCTGGGACTGTAGGTATACAGCACCACACCCGGCTAATTTTTGTATGTTTAGTAGAAATGGGGTTTCACCTTGTTGGCCAGGCTGGTCTTGAACTCCTGACCTCAAGTGATCCACCCTCCTCAGCCTCCCAAAGTGCTGGGATTACAGGCATAAGCCACCGTGCCTAGCCTTCAACATTTAATATAAGATTTTAATTTGTTCAAAAGGGTAGATAATATTTTCCAAATGGTTATTGGACAGAAATGATTTTCAAATGGTTACTTTATTAGACAGAAATGATGGTGATATAATAGTTCATGGATCATTTCATTTACAAAGATCTGAAATTCCCATTCAGTATTTAAAACTGTAAATAATTTTGCTCTAGTTTATTACAGTCAAAACAGCATCATCTGAAGTACTTTTTATATTTTATCCAAATAATTCCTGGTTAGGTTTATTTTTTTTTTAAATAAATACATAGTAGAAGTCAGAAGACCTGAGTTCTACTTTTGATATCACTAGAAGATAATTGAACTGCTGCTCTAATTTTCTCTCTCTTTTTTTTTTTTTTTTTTTTTTGAGATGGAGTCTCGCTCTGTCGCCTAGACTGGAGTGCAGTAGCGCAATCTCGGCTCACTGCAATCTCCATCTCCCAGGTTCAAGTGATTCTCCTGCCTTAGCCTCCCGGGTAGCTGGGACTACAGGTGCCCGCCACCATACCTGGCTAATTTTTGTATTTTTAGTAGAGGCGGGGTTTCACCACATTGGCCAGGCTGGTCTCCAACTCCTGACCTCAAATGATCCACCCACCTTAGCCTCCCAAAGTGCTGGGATTACAGGTGTGAGCCATTGCACCTGATCTAATTTTCTGTCTCTTGAGGATGCTACAGGAAGGATTAAATAAAGTTGGCCTTGAGCTTTTCTCTGGTGGTATCACCAGAATCACAGTTTTTGCTTTTGTTTTGCTGTATGTGTTTTGT
The DNA here is from genome assembly GCF_008728515.1 of Papio anubis. NCBI lineage: Eukaryota > Metazoa > Chordata > Mammalia > Primates > Cercopithecidae > Papio > Papio anubis. The sequence continues at coordinate 13,972,924 of NC_044980.1, forward strand.
TAGTTTAACCATGATTCATTACTGGGTTATGAGAATTGACAGTCTTCAACAAAAGCCTTTATATAACAGGGTAAGAGAAAGACAGGTTTAAGAGGTTTCTTTAGTTGCTACTTTTGTCATTACCCTGCCATACATTATTTCAGATATGAGAGCATTTCAGAAGCATGGGCTCTGCCAGCCTTCATCTCTTATTTGTCAAAAATCTTAGAGCAGGCACCACAGCTGACCATGTTTACCTGGCCTTCACAAAGCTTTTGGGAAACTCACTAGCAATTATTATGACACCTGGGGAAAAAAATTCCTATCAGCTGCGTGGTCTCTATAACTTCACACTGCTGGGATGTCTCCAAGGATAATAGTCATAAAGATACTCTGAAATTTTTTTTTTTTTTTTTTTTTTTTTTTTTTGAGACGGAGTCTCGCTCTGTCGCCCGGGCTGGAGTGCAGTGGCCGGATCTCAGCTCACTGCAAGCTCCGCCTCCCGGGTTCATGCCATTCTCCGGCCTCAGCCTCCCGAGTAGCTGGGACTACAGACGCCCGCCACCTCGCCCGGCTAGTTTTTTGTATTTCTTAATAGAGACGGGGTTTCACCATGTTAGCCAGGATGGTCTCGATCTCCTGACCTCGTGATCCGCTAACTTTCATTAAAAGAAAAAGGAGGAAATAGGCCAGGCATGGTGGCTCACGCCTGTAATCAGCACTTTGGGACATGGAGGCGGGCAGATCACGAGGTCAAGAGATGGAGACCATCCTGGCCAACATGGTGAAACCCCATCTCTACTAAAAATACAAAAATTAGCTGGGCGTGGTGGCGCATAGTCTCCCAGCTACTCAGGAGGTTGAGGCAGGAGAGCCGCTTCAACCTGGGAGGGGGAGATTGCAGTGAGCCGAGATTACGCCACTGCACTCCAACCTGGCAACAGAGCGAGACTCTGCCTCAAAAAAAAAAAAAATAAATAAATAAAACTCAAACTCCAACTAAAACAAAACAAAACAAAAACCCAAAGAACAAGGAGGAAATTAAACTTCAATAAATTTTTATTAATTTCAAATGAAACAAGCAAACATTTACTAGTTACTTACTACATGCCAGGAACTGGGCTAGATGTGGGGATGTAAAGATGAATGATACAGTCTGCACTCAAGAGGAGATCACACTGTAATAGAAGGCCTAATGAAAACCAAATACTAATAAAGCAATGTTATACCAATCTACATTGGGAACCAATGGAGATGGGAAAAAAGTCAATCCTCATAGGGAGTGGATTGGGGAGTGGGAGTGGTAGAAGTTAGAGTTTAAAAGGTAGCCTGGCACTTTGGGAGGCCGAGGCAGGCAGATTACCTGAGGTCAGGAGTTAGAGACCAGCCTGGCCAACATGGTGAAACCTTGTCTCTATTAAAACTACAAAAATTAGCCAGGCATGGTGGCACACACCTGTAATCCCAGCTACTTGGGAGGCTGAGGCAGGAGAACTGCTTGAGCCTGGAGGTGGAGGTTGCAGTGAACTGAGATTGTGCCACTGTACTGCAACCTGGCCTGACCGACAGAGCAAAACTCTGTCTCAAAAAAAAAAAAAAAAAAAAAAGATAGCCTGTACCACATTGTGAAGAGCATTACTAATAGTGAATGGGGAACAGTTATTTGAATCTGAAAGAATGACTTCAGTGGGAATTATGGGAGGTAGAATGAGATAAAATGAAAGGGGTGTGTGTGCTGTGGCGGTTGGTCACATGGGGTGTGTGTGCTGTGGTGGTTTGTCACGTGTGTGTGTGCTGTGGCGGTTTGTCACATGGTGTGTGAGCTGTGGTGGTTTGTCACATAGGGGTGTGTGAGCTGTGGCTGTTTGTCACGTGGGGGTGTGTGTGTGCTGTGGCAGTTTGTCACATAGGTGTTTGTGTGTGCTGTGGCGGTTTGTCATATAGGTGTGTGTGAGCTGTGGTGGTTTGTCACACGCTATGTGTGACACAGTACACACACACACCCCTATGTGACAAACCACCACAGCTCACACACCCCTATGTGACGAACCGCCACAGCACACACACCCCTATGTGACAAACTGCCACAGCACACACACACCTATGTGACAAACCACCACAGCTCACACACCCCTATGTGACAAACCGCCACAGCACACACACACACCTATGTGACAAACCGCCACAGCACATACACACCTATGTAACAAACTTGTGTGTTCTGCACATGTATCCTGGAACACAAAGTAAAAACAACAACAACAACAACAAACAAAATATCTGTCAGTCACTATCCCTTTATTCTCCTTCATTTTTTTCCCACTGAACTTGACACACACACATACACACACACAATTTCTTGTCTATTTCACTAGAATATAAGATCCATGAGGAAAGGGATTTTGCGTTGTTTACTGTTGTATCCCCAGGACCTACTATATGAAAAAATATTTTTGAAGGGATGCATGAAATAACTAGCTTAAGAGAGTAAGTGGATTGCAATATGATCAACTAAAATAGAAAATATAGAAAGGAAGGTAGACTTGCAAGAATAGGTGATAGATTCTTTTTGAGACATGATGATTTTGAGGTCCCACTGTGAATATATGGTTTGGAACTTGTAGAGACGCTGGGGTTGGAGATTAATATTTGAAAGTCATGGGTGCTTAGGTATCAGCAAAAGAATGAATTTTGAATCAAGGGGACATGATAAACTGCGTGGATCTTAGAGAGCTGCATGAGAAATAGTTTGGTGTGACTCCTGGCCATTAGAACTGCATTCTTCATTATCTGCCTCCATCTCATGGGATCTGTAGGTAATGCTTTACCGCCAGTAAGGCCTTGGGGAATGCTGTTCCTGCAGCCATGCCTAGTATACTTTGTCTTGTTCAGCTGAAAACTCCAGTTTGCTGTAAAGGTGACAACTTATATATACATTCTCAATTGTTTACACAGTTTTCATATTGTTTGCTGAGGATTTCTGCTCTTCCACAAGCCACTTGAAATAACTACTCTTTAAACACACACATACACACACCCATGGCAAGTCATATGATAAACCTTGAAAGTCACAATGAATACAACAGGAATAAGTAATTTGAAATCTCAAGAGAGATTCAGTGGAAACAAACATGTTCCATAGTTCAATATTTAAGACTGTTAGCAGGAAGCAATGATTTGCCTTGTTTTTGAGTATTAACTAGTAGAGCTCATACTTTTTGTTCTTCAAAATAACAAGTGCAAAATGGTTTTGTAATAAGCACAACCCATGCCAGCTTCCATCTCAAGCCATTTTCCAGTGTTATTTTAGTGAAACGTTACCTGGAAGAACTATCTCTCAATTTGACTGCCATTATGAATGTATCTCGAGTTCTCATTCTTTTCACAGTGATTTCAAAGGTTTTACATATTTCATTAGCAAAACAAACTGTAGTATAATTCACTCCAACTGATTTTTAAGCAAATTGGAGTCTGAATAATACAGTGTATTAAATAGCATTGAGAGTTGGATACAGTGAATATCAAGCATACTATCCATTGCATCATATTTGTTATAGGCTAAGACTAGTTGCTATAGGCTAAGGTTCGAGTTGGATAAATTATGTTATTCAGTTACTACATATGTTCATTGTATTTCATTTAAAATGTGATTATTTATATGACTATTAAAATGTACTCTCCCAATAATCTTCATATATTATATTCCTTTCAAGAAATGTTACCACTTGGCCGGGCACGGTGGCTCACGCCTGTAATCCCAGCACTTTGGGAGGCCAAGGCGGGTGGATCAGGAGGTCAGGAGATTGGGACCATCCTGGCTAACACAGTGAAACCCCGTCTCCACTGAAAATACAAAAAATTAGCTGGGCATGGTGGCGGGCGCCTGTAGTCCCAGCTACTCGGGAGGCTGAGGCAGGAGAATGACGTGAACCCGGGAGGCAGAGCTTGCAGTGAGCCGAGATCGTGCCACTGCACTCCAGCCTGGGGCATGGTGAGAGACTCCATCTCAAAAATAAATAAATAAATAAATAAATAAATAAAAATAAAAATAAAAATAAAAATAAGAAATGTTACCACTTCAGGAGAGCCAACTCTGTACTTAGAGCAGTAGTTCTGAGCATTATACAAATGTCAGTTACAGTGTTAGACACTTTCAGACTGCTTCCCTCGACTGCCCTGCAGCCTTTTAAAGTTTTAAAAATTTTGGTAGAGTCGGGGTCTTGCCATATGGCCCAGGCTGATCTGAAACTCCTGGGCTCAAGCAGTCCTCCTGCTTTGACTTCCCAAAGTGCTGGGATTATAGGCATGAACCCCTGAGCCCACCCTCTTTCCTTCTGAAGGTTTCACCCACTTTCCAGACCGAGCCTTCTCTACCATCTTTGTCAGGCTGACTGAAATCTGAGTAGAATGCCCAGGCTTGAAAAGGGATAATCTGACTTATTTTCCAATTCACATGCCCTATGTACTGCACCACGCCCCAACTCTGGGCTTGGATGAAACACTGCATACACCATGCAGAACTGAATTTGGCCTCCTGAGTGGCTGCTGAAGGACTTGATGACACTATTCAAAAATGTGGACGAGTTAGCTTTCTGTGGGGAGACCCTTGATTAATAGGAACTAGGAAATAGAGGGAGGCAGGCAGCAAGATTCTCTCCCACGGAAACTCTGAGGTGCAGTTCTTCCTTGCAGTCCTTCTGGAGAACTCTCATGTGCTAGGCAGCACATGTGGCTGAATGACCTGACATATTTGTGTGTTTGTTTTCTAAAGTTTTGGATGAAGTGGTAGCCAGCACAGTAGCACATTGTGTCACTTTGCTTCAGCTCTTTTCCTTGCCTCAAATCTCTTTTTTCTCTCACTCTTTGTTCTGGGTTTTCACCTCTCAAAGTATAATGCTCTGTTTTCTAGAGGACCTGCATTAAGATTATGACCATTCAAAAAATGAAAAAGACAATCTTTTTTTTTTTTTTTTTTTTTTTGAGACGGAGTCTCGCTCTGTCACCCAGGCTGGAGTGCAGTGGCCGGATCTCAGCTCACTGCAAGCTCCGCCTCCCGGGTTCCCGCCATTCTCCTGCATCAGCTTCCCGAGTAGCTGGGACTACAGGCGGCCGCTACCTCGCCCGGCTAGTTTTTTTTTTTTTTTTGTATTTTTTATTAGAGACGGGGTTTCACCGTGTTAGCCAGGATGGTCTCGATCTCCTGACTTTGTGATCCGCCCGTCTCGGCCTCCCAAATTGCTGGGATTACAGGCTTGAGCCACCGCGCCCGGCCTTTTTTTTTTTTTTTGAGACAGAGTTTCGCTCTTATTGCCCAGGCTGGAGTGCAATGGCGCGATCTCGGCTCACCGCAACCTCCGCCTCCCAGGTTCAAGCAATTCTTCTGTCTCAGCCTCCCAAGTAGCTGGGATTACAGGCATGTGCCACCACGCCCGGCTAACTTTGTATTTCTATTAGAGACGATGTTTCTCCATGTTGGTCAAGTTGGTCTCGAAATCCCGACCTCAGGTGATCCACCTGCCTTGGCCTCCCAAAGGGCTGGGGTTACAGACGTGAGCCACCATGCCCAGCCAAATAAGGCAATCTTTAAAAATTTTTTTAAAAAATATATTTAGGGGACAAAAGTGCAGATTTTGCATAGTAGTGAAGTCTGGGTTTTTAGTGTACCCATTACCTGAATAGTGAACATTGTGCTCAACAGGTGATTTATCAACCCTCATCCCCCTCCCACACTCCCACCTTGTGCAGGCTTCAGTGTCTATTATTCTACTCTGTGTGTCCATATGTTCCTACTGTTTAGCTCCCACTTATAAGTGAGAACATGCAATATTCGACTTTCTGAGTTATTTCAGTTGGGATAATGGCCTCCAGTTCTATCCATGTTGCTGCAAAAGATATGACTTCATTCTTTTTTAGGGCTGAGTAGTATTCCATGATGAGTGTGTGTGTGTGTGTGTATACAATCTTCAGCTGATGGACACTTACTTTAATTATATATCTTTGCTATTGTGAATAGTGCTGTGATAAACATATGAGTGCAAGTATCTTTTTGATATGTTGATTTCTGTCCCTTCAGATATATACCTACTGGTGACATTGCTGGGTCATATGGTAGTTCTATTTTAGTTATTTGAGAAATCCCCATATTGTTTTCCGTAAAGGTTGTGTTAATTTACATTCCCACTAACAATGCATAAAGCATTCCTTTGTCTCCACATCTTTGCCAACATCTGTTGTTTTCTGACATTTTAATAATAGCCATTCTGGTGGCATAAGATGGTATCTCATTATGATTTTAATTTGCATTTCTCTGATGATTAGTGATGTTGAGCATTTTTTCATATGTTTGTTGGTCACTTGCATGTTTTCTTTTGAGAAATGTCTGTTCCTGTCCTTTGCCCATTTTTTTCAAGGAATATTTAATAATAACGTAGGTAACATATGTTTATCTAACAGGAATTTTATGTCACTGCCGCTCAATCCAAATATCCTGTTCACTGGATGAAATACCTGCTTTATGTGCGTATACTTCAGTGCAATTTTAAAAAATACTGTAATTATAAGTTCAGAACTTCTGAATTTCAACAGATGCTAGTGTTCTCTCCTTTTTTCATATGGGAAAATTCCTCTGAAAATCATTTGAAGCTTGGACAAAAATTCCACAGCTGTATTCCTCAGGATCACTTTGCAAAGTCTTCAAGATTCAGATACAGGGGAAGCTTCAATTCAACCTTTCAGAGAAGACATTCCAGCTTGCATGATCTCATCAACCAAGAGAATACTGGTGGCAATCACAGTGCAGGAGTGAAGAAGCTGTTTCTTTACACAATAGTTATCCCATATGCCTACTTCTGCTGCTACCATTGGCTCACCTGTGTCCAGGTTCACACCCACAAGCTGACCTGATTCTGAACATTGTGCTTGAATTTTAACTAATATTTCCTGAAGGTCAAAACCAGAGTTCTGAGCAAGAACCTTTGGAATAATGAGCAACACATCAGCAAATGCTTGGACTCCAAGCTGTGCCCTGCCCTTTACACTGGGCTTATATTTAATCAGGGCATCTGCCATTGCCACTTCCACAGCACCAGCACCTGGAAACACACAGCCCTCATCAACAGCATTTTTGACAGCCCTCAAGCCATCCCTTACTGCATCTTTTGAGCTGAATGAGTGTGTGCTTATTTGGTCCTTTGATCAATAATGTGACAGTGAGTTTTGTTACATTTCTCAATAAAGGTGCACTTCTCTTCTCCCAATGTATATTTGTATACAAGTCTTGCATGTCCCAAGCAGTCAGGATTTAGGTTGTCAAAAGAATTCAGGGCTACCTCACCACAAGCAAGAGTTGGCCTCTCCATATTTCTCCTTTTATCTCTGTGCAGAGTGACTATGCCTTCTTTTGCAAAAGCATCTAAGGAAAGGGGGTCAATTCCCTCTTGATTAATAACAACAAATCCTTTATCTGAATCACCACAGACTTTCCTTTTCAGTTCTTTTTTTTTTTTTAACTCTTATCTTCAATGAATTTTCTTTCAGCTTTTATGAGTTTTTCTCTCTTCTGCACTCTTGTTAAAAAAAAAGCCAGAATTCACTTCTGTTTTATCATATTCTAATGACACATTACACTTGAGAATGTATATATCCTCCACCCTTTTCTTCCTATCAGGATGCTGTGCTCCGTGGTCCAAAACAAGCCCTCTGATTAAGCTCGTATCAGTTTCAGATTTATGTTTCATCTCCATGATCACAACCATGAAGAGATCAATAGGTTCATCTTATCTTTTAATGGCCAAAATGGAGTTCACCACAGCCTCTGTTAAGGCATCTGCAAGTTCAGCATGAACTTTAGTGCCAAGAGAAGTTCTGGCCACATTTATAAGTGTTTCCCTGTCCATCTCTTTCCTTACTTTGACTTCTTCCAAAAACTGAAGGGCCTTTTCCTTTGCAGCTTCAAATCCTCCAGTGATTATTCTGGGATGAAGGCCTTCAGAAATGTAGAGATCCACCTGTTTCAGTAGCTCTTCAATGATTAGGACATTGGAAGTTATACTATCACCACTTATATCATCCTGGGCTGTTGCTACCTTTGCTATTAAGGAAGCTGTTGTGTGTTGAATTTGCATTTCGTGAAGCAGCACATTGCCATCTTTAGTAAGCTTGATGTCTCCAGCGCCAGAAACAAGCATCTTCATGGTGCCCTTGGGCCCCAGGTTGGTCTTCAGCACGTCCTGCAGACCCTGCGTAACGCTGATGTTGACCGTTAGCGCCGCCTCCGTTCGAGCCACCTTGGCCTTGGGGTTTAGGGTCTTCACCACCGCCATAGCTGCTGCAGTGGAGGAAAAGGAAGCCATGGGGCACAGAGAGCCCAGAGCCGGTGCGGCCCTTTTTTTTTAATGGGGTTACTTTCTTCTAGTATTTTTAGTTTCTGCTCTTGTGTTTGGATCTTTAATCCAACTTTAGTTACTAATTTTTGCATATGGTGAGATATATGGCTCCAGTTTCATTCTTCTATATGTGGCTATCCAGTTTCCTCAGCACCAGTTATTGAACAGGGTGTCCTTTCCCCAGCGTATTTTTTTGTTGACTTTGTCAAAGATCAGTTGGTTGTAAGTATGTGGCTTTATTTCTGGGTTATCTATTCTGCTCCATTGATCTATGTGTTTATTTTTTATACCATACCATGCTGTTTTTGTTACTACAGCCTTGTTATATAATTTGAAGTAAGGTAATGTCATGCCTCCAGCTTTGTTTATTTTGTTTTTGTTTTTGTTTTTTTGAGATGGAGTCTCACTCGTTGCCAGGGCTGGAGTGCAATGGTGCAATCTCAGCTCATTGCAACCTTCGCCTCCTGGGTTCAAGTGATTCTTGTGCCTCAGCCTTCTGAGTAGCTGGGATTACAGGCACCTGCCATCGCAGCCGGCTAATTTTTTTTTTGTATTTTTAGTAGAGACGAGGTTTTACCATGTTGGCCAGGTTGATCTCAACCTCCTGACCTCAGGTGATCCACTCGCCTTGGCCTCCCAAAAAGTCCTGGGATTACAGCTGTGAGCCACCATGCCTGGCCACACCCGGCTAATTTTTGTGTTTTTAGTAGAGATGGGGTTTCACCATGTTGGTAGGCCAGGCTTGTCTTGAACTCCTGATGTTAGGTGATCCACCTGCCTGGGCTTCTCAAAGTGCTGGGATTACAGGAGTGAGCCACCATGCCTGGATCAGCTTTGTTCTTTATTCTTAGGATTGCCTTGGCTGTTCAGGCTCTTTTTTGATTCCATATGAATTTTTAGGGTAGTTTTCTCTTTCTTTCTTTCTTTCTTTCTTTCTTTCTTTCTTTCTTTCTTTCTTTCTTTCTTTCTTTCTTTCTTTCTTTTTAGTTTTTTCTAATTCTGTGAAAAATGTATGTTGGTAATTTGATAGGGATTGCAGTGAATCTCTAGATTGCATTGGGTAGTACAGTCCTTTTTTTTTTTTTTTTTTTTTTTTTTTTTTTTGAGACAGAGTCTCTCTGTTGCCCAGGCTGGAGTGCAGTGGCGTGATCTGGGATCACAACAAGCCCCGTCTGCCTCTTGGGTTCATGCCATTCTCCTGCCTCAGCCTCCCAAGTAGCTGGGACTACAGGCACCCGCCACCAAGCCTGGCTAATTTTTTGTATTTTTTGTAGGGACGGGGTTTCACTGTGTTAGCCAGGTAGTACAGTCATTTTAATGATATTGATTCTTCTAATCTATGAGCATGGGATATTTTTCCATTTGTTTGTATCATCTACAATTTCATTTATCAGTATTTCGTAGTTCTCCTCACTTGTTAAATATATTCCTAGGTATTTTATTTTGTTGTAGCTGTTGTAAATAGAAATTGGCTCCTTAATTTGGTCCTCAGCTAAATCATTGATGTAGACAAACACTACTGATTTATGTACATTAATTTTGTATCCTGAAGCTTTACTGAATTCATTTATCAAATCTAAGAGTTTTTTAGTGAAGTCTTTAGGATTTTCTAGGTATAAAATCATATCATCAGGCCAGGTGTGGTGGCTTACACCTGTAATCCCAGCACTTTGGGAAGCCGAGGCCGGTGGATCACCTGAGGTCAGGAGTTTGAGATCAGCCTGGCCAACATGGTGAAATCCTGTCTCTCCTAAAAATACAAAAATTAGCCAGGCATTGTGGCTGGTGCCTGTAATCCCACCTACTTGAGAGGCTGAGGCAGGAGAATCGCTTGAGCCTGGGAGGCGGAGGTTGCAGTAAGTCGAGAACACCACTGCACTCCAGCCTGGGTGACAGGTGAGACTCCATCTCAAAGAGAAAAAAAAACCAAAAAAAACAAAAACCATATCATCAGTAAATAGGAATAATTTGACTTCCTCTTTTCCAAATTGTATGCCTTTTTAAATTCTCTTGCCTGATGCTCTGGCAAGGACTTACAGTACTCTATTGAATAAGATTTGGTGAAAGAGGATATCCCTGTCTTGTTCCAGTTCTTAGAGGGAATGCTTTCAAGTTTTCCCTGTTAAGTATGATGCCGGCTATAGGTTTGTTATATACTGCCTTTATTAAGGTGAGGTATGCTGCTTCTATGCCTAGTTTATTGAGGATTTTTATCATGAAGTGATGTTGAATTTTATCAAATGCTTTTTCTGTATCTATTGAGATGATCATTTGGTATTTGTCCATTTTGTTTATGTGATGTATCACATTTATTAATTTGCATGTTTGAACCATCCCTGCATCCCTGGGATAAATTCTGCCTAATCCTGGTGTATTATCTTTTTGATGTGGTGTTGGATTCGATTTGCTGGTATTTTGTTGAGAGTTTTTTTTTTTTTTTTCATCTAATTTCATCAGGGATACTGGTCTGTAGTTCTTTTTTTTTTTTTTTTTATTGTGTCCTTGTCCGTTTCTTCATATCAGAGTAATACTGGCCTCATAGAATGAGCTAGGGAGAATTCTTTCCTCCTTTTTTGGAATAGTTTCATGACGATTGGTATTAACTCCCCTTGGTATCTATCTTTGTGTGTTTGGTAGAATTTGGCTCAGTAATAAAAATCTTACCCTCCTCCCCCCAAAAGCCCAAAACCAGATGGTGAATCCATCTGGGGTGGGGGGAGATATTTTATTACTGATTCAATCTTGTTACTCATTATTGGTATGTTGGGGTTTTTTTTTTTTTCCTTTTTTATTTTAAAATTTATGTGGGTACATAGTAGGTGTCTATATTTATGGGATACATGAGATGTTTTGATACAGGCATGCAATGTGAAATAAGTACATCATGGGGAATAGGGTATCCATCCCCTCAAGCATTTATCCTTTGAGTTACAAATAATCCAATTACACTCTTTTAAGTCGTTTTAATATTCAGGGATTTTATTTCTTCCTGGTTCAATCTCAGGAGGTTGCTTGCTTGTTTCCAGGAATTTATCCACTGTAAAAGATTTTTTTTAGACGGAGTTTTGCTCTTGATGTCCAAGGTAGAGTGCAATGGCGCACATCTTGACTCACTGCAACCTCCGCCTCCCGGGTTCAAGAGATTCTTCTGCCTCAGCCTCCTGAGTAGCTGGGATTACAGGTGTGTGCCACCATGCCCGGCTAATTTTTTGTATTTTTAGTAGAAACGGGGTTTCACCACGTTAGCCAGGCTGGTCTCAAACTCCTGGCCTCAGGTGATCTGCCTGCCTCGGCCTCCCAAAGTGCTAGGATTACAGACGTGAGCCACTGTGCCTGGCCAAGAAAACCTTAAATGTGGTCTGGTGATCCTTCAGTGGATCTGTGAGGTCAAAACCAGTTTCTTTTTTTTTTTGTTTTTTGTTTTTTTTTTTTTTGAGACGGAGTCTCGCGCTGTGTCACCCAGGCTGGAGTGCAGTGGCGCGATCTCGGCTCACTGCAAGCTCCGCCTCCCAGGTTCACGCCATTCTCCTGCCTCAGCCTCCGAGTAGCTGGGACTACAGGCGCCCGCCACCACGCCCGGCTAGTTTTTTGTATTTTTAGTAGAGACGGGGTTTCACCATGTTAGCCCGGATGGTCTCGATCTCCTGACCTCGTGATCCACCCGCCTCGGCCTCCCAAAGTGCTGGGATTACAGGCTTGAGCCACCGCGCCCGGCCACCAATTTCTTAATAATACTAAATTTATTTGTCTTACTCACTCTCAATCTCTCAGGAATATATTGTGGAGTTTTCCAGAATGTGATATTGCAGCTGTTTAAATACAGAAGCAGATCTGAAAAATCTAGCTTCATTCTATTAAGACAGACATTAAAGAGACTTGCAGAAGTTGAAACAATGTTACTTTTCTCACCACTTTTCAGTTTTGGAAAGGATACTTTGTTACTCACAGTTCCCAGAAGGAAGGAGCACACACTACAGCATTCAGGGCCACAAGAGGAAGAACCAAGGTCAGCTAGGAGGCAGGAGTGAGGGGAAAGCATGGGCAAGAGCCTTGATTGTGATGTGTGCATTCTGGAATGGGTGAGAAAGGGTAAGCAGGCTAAGAATCAGCTAATTTGAATAATTTCAGCTGGCTCCAGGGTTGTCTCAGAGTGGTCTGGTGCCTGGCCCTCAGGTGATTAGGACAGGGGAGTAGTGCTCTGAAGTTTAGTAGCCCTGGTGAGAGTCTGAGAAAGGGAGCACCTGGGCGTATGGGTTTTTGATTGGATGGTTTGCATATACAAAGTATGGTCACAGGATAGTTGTTTTCCATCTCTAGGAATAATTAGCTACCTCTGGGAGGGGTAGCCTCTGACTGGTCAGCAAGGCCCCAGACACCAGGCATACAAAGAATACAGAAATTGGCCGGGCATGGTGGCTCATGCCTGTAATCCCAGCACTATGGGAGGCCGAGGCGGGTGGATCATGAGGTTAAGAGATAGAGACCATCCTGGCCAACATGATGAAACCCCGTCTCTACTAAAAATACAAAATTTAGCTGGGCATGGTGGCGGGCGCCTGTAGTCCCAGCTACTCAAGAGGCTGAGGCAGGAGAATCACTTGAACCCAGGAGGTGGAGGCTGCAGTGAGCTGAGATTGCGCCACTGCACTCCAGCCTGGCAACAGAGTGAGACTCTGTCTTAAAAAAAAAAAAAAAAAAGTAAGAATACGGAAATTAAGAAAATACAATTAATACAAGTCCTTAATAATTTTTAAGAGTATAAATAATGTAGGGATGTTCTGAGACTAAAATGCTTGTGAGCTTCTGGGCTAGGTTATGCACTAACAGAGACGCCCCAAATCCCAATGGCCTAATGTGGCAAAGAGGTTTTTTTCTTTTCTCATGCAAAGTTTTCACACTTCTGAAAGGCAGTATAAAAAATATTTTAACATTTTTTTTAAAAAAGGCCATAATGTCAGAACAAAGGAAAATCATTTTAATTACTTTAGCTTAATGACAAATTCCGTTATGATTTTTCTTTTTTCTTCATAAATTAATGAAATTTCAGCACTACTTAGGAAGAGTTCAGGGACTGGTGCTTGGCAGTTTCTGACGTCTAGGACAATTATGGATGGAAACGATACAAAAGGAAGAAAAGACTTTGTTAATGCTGAGAGAACTTAGAGAGTGGGAGGCTGAAGATACTGGAAAAAAAGGCACTCAGTGGAAACCCTGGGGGATGTGAAGGGAAAGAGGGGGGATTGTCTAAAATAAGAAAGACAGCTCTTCCTCAGAAACTGGCCGCAAAGGAGGATGAGACAGTGCCCTTGAAGATAATTTAGTTGGGGAAAAGGGAAAAGCTAAGAGTTCGCCCTCAATGACACTGGTTTTCTCTATGACTCACAGGCAAATTCATTGCATAAAGTTAAGAGGGCATTGAACGATGAGGGCTTAAGAGACCCATTGCAGGACTTGCGGAAGGGAGCAGGGCAAGAACATAAGATGATGGAGCAGAATCGAAGGCCCAGCTGAGTTTAGACTTTAAATAGTAATAGCATGAAGCACACAGTAGCCTAATTTTCCTAACTGTGCTCCTTCATCCTGGCTTTTAATAGAGGAGGAATTGGAGGTGGGGGATTAGAGAATTGATGCTTATCAAGAGGCAGGTATGGTGCTTAAGAACATGGCTGTTGAAGCCAGCTGCCTGGGTTAAAATCCTCTCTGCCACTTACTTTCCTATTCAGAAAATGGGGCTAATAATAGTCTTATGGTGTTTTAATGAGGACAGCAGTTGGTTTGAGGATGACACAAATATATGCTGTGGATTGTCCTTCCACATCCCCACTGCTGGGGAGTCAAGGGATCTACCTTGGTTTCTTAAGCTTCTGTGCATGATGGACTCTTGAAAAGGGACAAGCCCAGTTCCTCTCCTCTCCCTGCCCATTTTCTTTGGTGGTGTGCCCTGCTCAGTTTCTTCATCCTTGGTCCTCATTATCCTCTCTGATTGTGGTGGGTTTTCCCCTATTCTGTTTCCAAACTATTTTCTGGCATAATCTGTAAGCCTTACAGATCAGAACTTTAGTTTTGAGTCTCAGTTACCTATATTAGTAGTAAACTATACTAACTCTGTTTGTATTTTTACTTTAATAATCCTAGCCCACCCATTCACCTGCTGGCTCTCCGGAGACCTCTAGATCACTGAGAAAAGGTCAGGTATGGATGATGTAAAAGATAAAAGCATAAACATACACTTCAAAAAATCTCTTTTTACTTGTTACCTCTCTTAATTCTCCTATAGGTAGATGTTCTTTTCCTTCTACATACCCAAGACTGATGCTCTGAGGATTAAAAACCTGCTCAGAGTTGCACAGCCAGTTGTTGGCAGAGTAGCAATTCAATTCTATGCTGTGCACTTACAGCTCAATAATCCACATGCCCTCAAACAAACAGCTGAACTGGTCCAGGGTTGAGGGGTAGACGGATGGTGGCACTTAGGACAAAGGGGTGAGAGAGTTGTAGGTGTTCATGAGAGTAGCTGCTTACTGTAAGCAGCAAAGGCAAGAGGGTACAGGGTTATGTGCAGAGAGGGACTGACGGGGAGAAAGGGAAGGAGCAAAAGAGCTGCAAGTCACAATGCAATTGATGAACAAATGGGAGAGATGAAAGGAGAGGTGACCTGACAGAGTGGAATCGAAAGTTGACTATTTTAAGGGTATTGGTCCACTTCTGGATGATGACAAGTATAGAGTGTAGCCACTGGACTAAGTTGATGAAGAGAAGTTAAAGCCAGTGGTGTGGACATTAAGGATTGTTTTAGTTGTTTGTTTGAGTGAATGTTGAAATTAATAGATCTGTTGCTGAAGTCCTTTATGAATGTTTGAGAGTGATCTTGAAAAGTAGGCAGGGACCAAGGCAGCAGACAGGCCCACAGCTTGTCCAAGGTTGGGGCCTCCCACAAAGTGAAGGGTTTTGGAGGCAGGAAGAATCAGGTTTTTTTTGTTTTTTATTTTATTTATTTATTTTTGTTGTTGTTTTTTGAGACAGAGTCTCCCTCTATTGCCCAGGCTGGAGTGCAGTGCAGTGGTGCAGTCTTGGCTCACTACAACTTCCACCTCTTGGGTTCAAGCGATTCTCCTGCCTCACCCTCCCAAGTAGCTGGGACTACAGGCCCGCGCCACCATGCCCAGATAGTTTTTGTGTGTGTGTGTGTGTGTGTGTGTGTGTATATATATATATTAGTAGAGACGGGGTTTCACCATATTGGCCAGGCTGGTCTGTAACTCCTGACCTCGTGATCCGCCCACCTCGGCCTCCCAAAGTGCTGGGATTACAAGCGTGACCCACTGTGCCCGGCCGAATCAGTGCTTTTTTTTTTTTTTTTTTTTTTTTTTTTTCCTCTTTTTTGAGACGGAGTCTGGCTCTGTCGCCCAGGCTGGAGTGCAGCGACGCAATCTCGACTCACTGCAAGTTCCGCCTCCTGGGTTCACACCATTCTCCCGCCTCAGCCTCCCGAGTAGCTGGGGACTACAGGCGCCTGCCACGGCACCCGGCTAATTTTTTGTATTTTTAGTAGAGATGGGGTTTCACCGTGTTAGCCAGGATGGTCTCGATCTCCTGACCTCGTGATCCGCCTGCCTCAGCCTCCCAAAGTGCTGGAATTACAGGTGTGAGCCACCATGCCCTGCCCGATTCAGTGTTTTCAATTGCAGTACTTGGCAGTTCTCATATGCGACTTCATTTGGTTCTCCCAGTAATCCAGCAAGATGCAGACAGAGCAGGAAATAGACTTTCTCCAAGAAAACCAGCTGTTAAGTAGCAGCATTTGGACTCAGTTCAAGTCTCCTGGCTGGAGTTTGCTGTGAGAGCCTTATTCCTCTACATATTATTCACAGTAGGAAATCAATCCCTTAGAAAGAAAACTTCTTTATAGATTCTTTCTACACAGAAAAGGAAGATTTTTCTACATTTTCTTCGTTCAGACTGCTAAAAATCTCTAGGCTGTCATGGTGGGGAAGAGCTATTGGGCTGACAGGAACTGGCTCACGGGATGGTCTTGTGGTGCCACCTAGTGTTCATGATTTATCCACAAAGCTTTGACTAAATTACATGAAAAATAATGTAAGGAAATTGCAAGTAGCTGATTAATTTTGCAAGAGAATAGCTATTAAAACACCTAACAGTTTTGTCTCTCTACCAGGAAGATTTCTTATTTTGGCCTCTGGTCTACCCCAAGGACCAGACCAATTCAGTAAGTTACTTTGTTGGATAAAACAAAATATGACCTAGTGAAGTCCAAGGTTACTTAAAATTAACATGTTCCATAAGGTCTTAGATCATTCTGTATAGTGGAAAGAGCACTAGGCTTGGTGCTCTGACCAGTTCAGGTCTTAACTCAGTGGGATGGTGTATGAAAGGTGCTTCAAAACTATAAAGTGCTAAGCAAGTGTTAGATATAGTGATAATTTCCCAAGCACTGTTCTGGACCTTTGACACACCTCCCTTCTAATCCTCGTATTTATAAGACAGCAGGCACTATCCAGATTTTGCATCAAAGAAACTGAGGCTCAGAAATGTTAAATAACTTGCCCAAGGTTACATAGCTATTTTTTTCTCTGCCATGCTATATGACCATTATAATACTGACATAAGGAATTCATATTAAATCATGTAACAAAAGTTTATTAAGGAGCACTGTATACTATACACTGGGTTAAGAATAAGGTATATAAAGATCAACAAATATTATGGACTGAATGTTTGTGCCCCTCCCCTACTATTCATATGTTTAAGCTCAACCCCCAATGTGACTGTATTTGGAGATTAGACCTCTAAGGAAAAGCAATTAAAGTTAAATGAGATTGTAAGGGTAGGACTCTAATCCAGTGGGATTACAGTCAGCTGTCTGTATCTGCCAGTTCTACATCTGTGGATTCAACCAACTGAAGATTTTTTTTTTAAATTCAGAAAAAAACAATTAAAAATAATACAATAAAAAGAAATACAAATAAAAAGTTTAACAACTATTTACATAACATTTACACTACATTAGGTATTATAAGTAATCTAGAGATGATTTAAACTATATGGGAGGATATGCATAGGTTATATGCAAATGCTACATCACTTTATATGAGGAACTGAACATCCTCAGATTTTGGTATTCATGAGGGGTCCTGGAATCAATCCCCCACGGATACTGAGGAACAACTGTATGTTCTTATAAGAAGAAAAGTTGGCCAAGCACAGTGGTTCATGCCTGTAATCCTAGTGCTTTGAGAGGCCAAGAGAGTAGGATTTGCTTGAGGCTAGGAGTCTGAGACCAGCCTGGGCAACACAGTGAGACTCTGTCACTACAAGAAATTAAAAAGAAAATTATCTGGGCATGGTGGCATGTGCCTATAGTCTTAACTACTCAGGAGGCTGAGGCAAGAGGATCGTTTGAGCCCTGGACTTTAAGGCTGTAGTAAACTATGCCACTGCACTCCAGCCTGGGCAGCAGAGCAAGACATTGTCTAAGGAAAAAAAAAAAAAAAAAAGCAGCACATAGCTGAACAAAGCTGGAGGCATCATATTGCTTGATTTCAAAATATGCTACAGAATGATAGTAATCAAAATCAGCATGCTACTGGCATGAAAACAGACACATAGACCAGTGAAACAGAATAGAGAACCTAGATATAAATGCATACATTTACAGTCAACTCATTTTTGGTACAGGTGCTAAGAACCTGTATATATAGAAATATATAGTTTGATGGAAGAAAGAAGACATAGTGTCTGATAGATCAGTAGTTACAATAATCTATATTGTATAGTCCAAAATAGCTAAGAGAATTTGAATGTTTCCAGGATAAAAAAAGACAAATATTGCCGGGCGCGGTGGCTCACGCCTGTACAATTGGGAAAGGAATCTCTTCAATAAATGGTAATGGGAAAATGGAATAACCATATGCAGAAGAATAAAACTATATCCCTCTTACCATATACAGAAATAAAATCAAAATAGAGTAAAGACTTACATCTAAGACCTGAAACTATGAAACTACTAGAAGAAAACAGTGGGGAAATGCTCCAGGACATTGGTCTGGACAAAGATTTTTTTGTGTAAGACCTCAAAACCACAGGCAACCAAAGCAAAAACAAAATGGGATTACATCAAACTAAAAAGCTTTTGCACGGCAAAGGAAACAATCAACAAAGTGAAGAGTTTGAGACCAGCCTGGGCAACACAAGGAGACCTCGTCTCTACAAAACATAAAAAATTAGCTGGACGTGGTGGTGCATGCCTGTGTTCCCAGCTACTCTGGAGGCTGAGGGAGGAGAATCACTTGAGGCCAGGAGTTCAAGACCAGCAGCCTGGGCAACATAAATGAGACCCTGTCAAAAGAAAGAAAGGAAGAAACAGAGAAAGACAGAGAGAGAATGTGATATATATACACAATGGAATGTTATTCAGCCACAAAAAAAGAATGAAATACTGTCATTTGCAGCATCATGAAAAAAAAAAAAAACAAAACTGGAGGTCATTGTGATAACTGAAATAAGCCAAGCACAGAAAGCCACACATTTTGTGTTCTCAATCATATGTGGGAGATTAAAAAAAGTGGATCTCATGAGGGTAGACTGGTGATTACTAGAGGTTGAGAAGAGTAGAGAGGAGGAGGGATGACAAAATGTTAATTAATGGGGAAAATATATAGTTTGATGGAAGAAAGAAGACATAGTGTCTGATAGATCAGTAGTTACAATAATCTATATTGTATAGTCCAAAATAGCTAAGAGAATTTGAATGTTTCCAGGATAAAAAAAGACAAATAAACAAACCTGCACGTTATGCACATGTACCCTAGAACTTAAACTATAATAATAATAAAAAATAAATAAATTTTAAAAAAAAAGACAAATATTGCCGGGCGCAGTGGCTCACGCCCGTAATCCCAGCACTTTGGGAGGCCGAGGCGGGTGGATCACGAGGTCAGGAGATCGAGACCATCCTGGCTAACAAGGTGAAACCCTATCTCTACTAAAAATACAAAAAATTAGTCGGGTGAGGTGGCGGGCGCCTTTAGTCCCAGCTACTCTGGAAGCTGAGGCAGGAGAATGGCATGAACCTGGGAGGCGGAGCCTGCAGTGAGCTAAGATTGCGCCACTGCACTCCAGCCTGGGCAACAGAGCGAGACTCCGTCTCAAAAAAAAAAAAAAAAAAAGACAAATATTTAAGGTGATGGACATCCCAATTACACTGAGTTGATCTTTACTATATGAATGTATTATCACATGTTCCCCAAAATATGTACATTATATATAAAATAAAAATAAAATTTTCTATTAAAAACTTAGTTTTAAAGGATATAATTTCCATTGTACTGTAAATAGGTATTTTAAAATAATCATGACTTATTTCCAATAGAATCTAACACATTAGAAATTCATTATCATTCATAAAAAACTGTAATTTTACATCATTACTTTTTCTTATTGAATTATTTCCTTTCTGTTTCCCATTCACAGAATTCTATTTAATGCAATATATTTTTATGTTTGAAAGTCTTATTACTTAAATTTACTTGAAAGTTTCATTATAACATTAGCCATAAAAATCTGATGAAAATAGCATATTTAAATGTTGATAATTGTTAAATATACTTAGTAAAATTTGATTATATACATCTCTTTCAAAATTTATTGATGAAGGCAGGGCATGGTTGCTTATGCCTGTCATCCAAGCACTTTGGGAGGTCAAGGCAGGGGAATCACTTGAAACCAGGAATTCAAGACCAGCTTGGATAACATGGTAAGACTCTGTGTTTATTAAAAAAAATTAGCTGGGTACGGTGGCATGTGCCTGTAATCTCAGCTACTCAGGAGGCTGAGGTGGGATGATTGCTTGAGCCCAGGAGTTTGAGGCTGCAGTGAGCTATGACTGCACCACTGCACTCCAGATCTATCGATGAATACAATTTACTGTTAGAAAGAGATAGGATTTAATTTCAATTCTATGCCTATTTTTGAATTTTATAAAAACTATAAAACACTGTCCTCCTAAATAGATGGAAATAGTTTTGTTATCACAAAATCAAATCCTTGAGCTTCCGAATTGCATGGCAAAAATATAGTAATCTCTCATGAAATATTATTTTTAATTATCAGCTAATAACTTTAGGCTCTCCCTCAAATTTGTTTGAAGCAAGGAATTAGAAATCACCTGAAATTCAAAGGAATGATTATCTAATTATTAAGAGTAGATCACCTTTTCCATTTCTGGGACGTACAGTAAGGCAGCTGTCTCACTTTAAATCTTCATTCTAAGGTGAACATTAGGTAAGGCAGAGAGCTTTGCCATGAGTCTGTCACCTTGATGACATAAGATGCCACCAATACTTTTTACCAATACTCTCTTCTTTGTTCTTCCAAGACTCCCTCAGGAGCAAGTCATCTTTTAGGGAAACTAAAAAGCTTAAAATTTGAGCCTCAGAGAAGTTAAATGACTTGCCCAAGGTCATATAGCTAGTTTTCTCTTTGCTACACTACATCACCCTTACCAACCCACTCTATGCTATATCTGAATTAACATACCGGCAAAAATACTCCACTTAAATATCAAAATACCCACTGTTAAGGGAAGAAAAGGAAAGACATGAAGGAAAGAAACCAAAAGGAAAAAAAAAACAAATGTAAGTTTCCGGTGCCTTATTGTAGGCTTCTCTGAAAGAAGTATTTAAGTTGTTCATCTGATTTGAAGCTCTAGAATACCACCATCCAATAGAAATATAATGTGAGCCGCATCATACATAACTTAAGATTTTCTAGTAGCCATATTAAAAAAGCAAAAAGCAACAATTGAAATTAGTATCTTATATAATGCAGTATTTCCAAAATTTTGCCAACATCTAATCAATATTTTAAAATTATAGGCCAGGTGTGGTGCTTCATCCCTGTAATCCCAGTACTTTGTGAGGCTGAGGCAGGAGGATCGCTTGAGCCCAGGAGTTCGAGACCAGCCTGGACAACATGGTGAAACAGAAAATATAAAAAATTAGCTGGGTGTGGTGCTGTGTACCTGTAGTCCCAGCTACTTGGGAGACTGAGATGGGAGGATCACTTAAGCCTGGGAGGTCGAGACTGCAGTGAGCTATGATCGTTCCATTGCACTCCAGCCTGGGCAACAGAGTGAGACTCTATCTCAAAAAAAAAAAAAAAAAAAAAAAATCTGTGATTATTTTACATTCTTTTTAGGGGGTATACTAAGTCCTTAAAATCCTGTGTTTTTCACAAACAGTACATCTTAATTCTGACCAGCTACATTTCAAGTGCTCAAGAGGCACACTTGCCTACTGGCTACTGTATTGGACAATGTAGTTCTTGAGGCACACACTAGAAAGATTTGGCATGGCTGAGAACCTTTTATTTTTGTTAAGCAGGGATATGGTAAACATGAAGGAAGTGATTAGAAAGGAGCACAGGCCTATTTATGTCCTCATGCACCTGTAAAAAGATCTTGTACTCCAGGGCCTTTGCTGCGCAACTGTATAAAAGTGGTGTTGCTGTGCCTCAGGAGACACAGGTGCCTCAGTTTGAAGACCACTATTTTAAGATGGATTCTGGCTGCCAAGGTCTGTAGGAATGATGCAATAGTGATGAAGTTTTATACATTCTCATCCCTAAATTCTGGACCAAGACAAAAGAAAAATGTGAGACAAAATATTAGCAGAAGATCCAGAAAGCCCTTGTGACTTTGCCAGTGATACCCTGGTATGACTTTCAAAGATAAGGTTGACCACCTACCTTCTCACAAGTAGAGTTTTTGTTAATAGTAGGTATATTAGTCATGGTTCTCTAAAGAGACAAAACAAATAGGATAGATGTATATATAAAGGGGAGTTTATTAAGGAGTATTGACTCACATGATCACAAGGTGATGTCCCACAATAGGCTGTCTGCAAGCTGAGGAGCAAGGAAGCCAGTCTGAGTCCCAAAGCTAAAGAACTTGGAGTCCAATGTTTCAGGGCAGGAAGCATCAGCACAGGAGAAAGATGTAGGTCAGAAGACTAAACCAGTCTAGTCTTTTCACGTTCTTCTGCCTTTTTTTTTTGGTGGGGGGTGGGGGAGGATGGACTCTTGCTCTGTAACCCAGGCTGGAGTGCAGTGGCGAGATCACAGCTCACTGCAAACTCTGCCTCTCATGTTCATGCCATTCTCCTGCCTCAGCCTCCCGAGGAGCTGGGACTACAGGTGCCCACCACCACGCCTGGCTAATTTTTATGTATTTTTAGTAGAGACAGGGTTTCACTGTGTTAGCCAGGATGGTCTCGATCTCCTGACTTCGTGATCCGCCCTCCTCGGCCTCCCAAAGTGCTGGGATTACAGGCGTGAGCCACCATGCCTGGCCTTCTGCCTGCTTTTATTCTAGCCACCCAGATTGAGGCTGGGTCTGCCTTTCCCAGTTCACTGACTCAAATGTTAATCTCCTTTGGCAACAAACATCCTCACAGACACACCCAGGAACAATACTTTGTATCCTTCAATCCAATCAGGTTGACACTGAATATTAACCATCACAGTAGGGTAGTGCTTTTCCTTGTGACTACCAAGGAGATGAGATCAGGCTGTGAGAGAATCATTAACCTAACATCAGACTACTTGAGGAGGTGAAGGTTTCCTCTGAGTGACAAAGGGTCTCTTCCTTACCTTTATTTTCTTAGGAAACATCTATGATTTGCCCCTCTAGCTCTTTTTAAGTTCCACTATGTGCTATCAATGATGGGTTTCCTTTCCAAAGAAACCCATATGCTTGTCCTAAAAGGTAAGTGTAGGGAATTACTCTGTAGGGAATTACCTGGCCCTAGCAGACCACGATACCAAGACTAGATGGATTACATAACAGATCTTTTCTCACAGTACTGGAGATTGGAAAGTAAGATTGAGGTGCCAGCTGATTCGGTTTCTGCTAATGGCTTTCTTCCTGGTTTTCAGATGGCTGTCTTCCTGCTGTGTCCTCACATAGTGAGCTCTGGTGTCTCTTCTTCTTATAAGGACGCCAGCCCCTTCATATTAGGGCCCAACCCTTTTGACCTCATTTAACCTTTATCACCTCCTTGTAGGCCCTATCTCCAAATATAGTCACACTGGGGGTTAGGATTTCAACATATGAATTTTGGGGAGACACAATTCAGTAATTCAATCCATAGCAGATACTAAGCTACCAGGAGTATGGAATTCCATCCATAGCAGATACTAGGGTACCAAGAGTATGGAATTCCATTTCAGAAGCTATCCAAACAAATTAAGATTATCATCTGTCTGGAGGATTCTTAGAGGTGAAATTCTGTTTAGCTAGAGGCAAATGACTGATTTAATATTTTCCGGAACTCCAAGTCTGTGAATTATAACAGCATCATTCTCTCTCCTCCTTATATACAAAACGGTTTCATTTTCATGATAACATAAATTTCATTATGACCCATACTTCTCCCAATAAAAACTCTTGGGGAAAGTTTTGGGGGTTTCCAGGTAAACTAATTTTACAGCAAGGTATTTTTTTCTATTGAGCTATTTCCTCTATTTTTTCTCTATAAAGTTATTTCATTTAACTTCAGAACTACAAAAAGCACAGTAGGTTTTTTTCCCCCTCTAATTCTGTTTTTTAAAAATGGGCATTCAATTAAAACCTAGATGATGGGTTGACAGGTGCAGGAAACCACCATGACACATGTATACCTATGTAACAAACCTGCACGTTCTGCACATGTTTCCTAGAACTTAAAGGAAAAAAAAAATACAAAATACCAAAATGGGCATTCAATAATCAGGAGGCATTTTGAATAAGTCTTTAAAATTAATACTTGAGTATTCCTAGGGTAGTTAATTTCTAAGTGAAACTAACAATAGTTTCTTCCAAAGCTTGGTTACAGTCCGTGAACCTATAAAACTAGAATAAACTAAAAAGTACCTTTCCTGTGAGTACTTTAGAGATTGATGTACAGAATACACTTCAAATCTAATTGTTATTGCTGTGGCACTGGGAAATTCCAGAGAGTATAAAAATATAGGGTATTTTAACCTGACTGTAAATTATGAGTTTATGGTACTGAAAAGGGGGACTATGCATCCAACTTGTGTTAAGCTCCTTCAAGAAAATTTTAAAAAATAAGAACACTGTAATGGCTTAGCATTGTTCTTTGGGAACAGTTATTACAAGTAAGGACTACAGCATTCAATGAAAAGGAATGTGGAATCTTTCACATATTAACTATTCTAGGTAAGGCCACTGAAGCAGATATATAAATTTAAGGTGATTAATTGAAAATATAAGTTACCAAGTATTTGCAAATTACAGTACCGTCATATATATTTATCTGATGTTTGATTCTAAGAAGAAACTGAAAACTGACGCATTGTCTGTAAGTTATTACATAGGCTTTTACTTAAGCTTATGGGTTTTTATGTTATTTATCTTGACATAAGAATAGGCTAATTGTTGTAATTATATCACAGTTCATGGGCTTTATTCTCATGACTGCCTCTAAGAAACTCTAGTGTTTGGCCGGGCATGGTGGCTCATGCTTGTAATCCCAACACTTTGGGAGGCCGTGGCGGGCAGATCACTTGAGGTCAGGAGTTGGAGACAAGCCTGGCCAATATGGTGAAACCCTGTCTCTACTAAAAATACAAAACAAAACAAAACAAAAATTAGCCAGGCGTGGTGGTGGGTGCCTATAGTCCCAGCTACTTGGGAGGCTGAGGCAGGAGAATTGCTTGAACTCGGGAGGCAGAGGTTGCAGTGAGCTGAGATCATGCCACAAACTCCAGCCTGGGCAACAGAGCGAGACTCTGTCTCAAATAAAATAAAATAAAATAAAATAAACCCCCCTAGTTTTTGATTTATTTAATACACATATACATTCCTCTAATCATTTCATTCTGTAATAACAGTAAAAAATTAGCATATCTCAAATATGAATATATTAAAAACTCATGTTACCTCTATTTATTATGTATACTAGAAACATACACACCATAGAAGTTTTAAAAGATAAAGACAAAATGATTTAATTAATGAGTTAATTTTTAATTTTTTTTGTTTTTTTGAGACAGAGTGTCACTCTGTCGCCCAGGTTGAAGTACAGTGGAGCAATCTCGGCTCACTGCAACCTCCACCTCCCAGGTTCAAGAGATTCTTCTGCCTCAGCCTCTCGAGTAGCTGAGATTACAGGTGATCACCACTATGCCCAGCTAATTTTTGTATTTTCAGTAGAGACAGGGTTTCACCATGTTGCCCAGGCTGGTCTTGAACTCCTAACCTCAAGTGATCCACGGGCCTTGGCCTCCCAAAGTGCTGGGATTACAGGCATGAGCCACCACGCCTGGACAACACTGAATTTTTTAAATTAAAGGACAAAGTTAGAACAATGACCGGATATTCTTATTTTGGAAGGTCTTGGTTTAACACTTTATGATATGGTGGTTTATTTATTTATTTGGAGACAGGGTGTCACTCTGTCGCTCAGGATGGAGTACAGTGGCATGATCTCAGCTCAATGAAGCCTCCACCTCCCAGGTTCAAGTGATTCTCCTGCCTCAGTCTCCTGAGTAGCTGGGACTACAGGTGCATGCCACCACACCCAGCTAATTTTTGTAGTTTTTGGTAGAGAATGGATTTTTACCATGTTGGCTAGGCTGGTCTCGCACTCCTGATCTCACGTGATCCACCCACCTAGGCCTCCCAAAGTGCTGGGATTATAAGCGTGAGCCATCGCAGCCCACCTGGGTTTTATTTTTGATTAAAAAAAGAGACCTTATTTTTTAGAACAGTTTTAGATTTACAGATAACTTGAGAAGATAGTACAGAGTTCCCATATACTCTGCATCTAACTTCCTCTATTACTAACATCTAACATCTTACATTATTATGGTATGTTACTTTTGTGGTGTTGTTGTTGTGAGACAGGGTCTCATTCGGTCACGCAGGCTGGAGTGCTGTGGCGCGATCATCACTCACTGCTGCCTCAAACTCCCAGGTTCAAGAAGTCTTCCCACCTCAGCTTCTCGAGTAGCTGCGACCACAGGTGCACACCACCACACCTGGCTAATTTTTGTCTGTAGAGGGAGGGTTTCACCGTGTTGCCTAGGCTGACCTTGAACTCCCGGGCTCAAGCAGTCCTCCTGCCTCAGCCACCCAAAGTGCTGGGATTACAGGCATCAACCACTCCATTTGTTACAATTAATGAATTAGTACTGATATATTAACTAAAGTCCATGGTTTATTCAGATTTCTTTGTTTAACCTAATGTCTTTTTTCTTTTTCTTTTTTTCTGTTACAGGATCCCACCCAGGACACCAGAATTACATTTAGTTGCCATCTCTCCTCTTTGCTGTGCGTTTCTCATACATTCCTTGTTTTTGATGACCTTGACAGTTTTAAAAGTACTGGTATTTTGTAGGATGCCCCTCTAATGGAATTGTCTAATTTTTTTTTTTTCTAATTAGACTGGGGTTATGGGTTTGGGGGAGGAAAACCATAGAAGTATAATGCCATTTTTATCAGATCATATGAAGGTTACATGCCATCAACATGATTTATCACTGAGTTCAGGTCACATATTAACTTGGTGGCCTATTGTTAACTTTTCAGTTTCTACTAAGGTCCAGTAGCAAACCAAAAGTTGTTTCTTAAAAGCAGAGTAGTTACCCACAATGGCAGAGATTTGCTCCAAAATCTTAAGGGTTTGTACTGTGATTCACCAATGGTTGCTTGCCAAAGATTATAAACAGCACTTACTTATTTTTTGGGAGAAAGGGCCTTGCTCTGTTGACTAAGCTGGAGTGCAGTTGCATGATCATAGCTCACTGTAACTTGAATTCCTGGGCTCAAGGGATTCCTGCCTCAGCCTTGCAAGCAGTTAGGATGGACTACAGGTGTGTATTACCATACCTGGCTAATTATCTTTTTTTTTTTTTTTTTTTTTTTTGTGGAGGTGGGGCTGGTCTCAAACTCCTGGGCTGAAGTGATCCTCCTGCCTTGGCCTCCTAAAGTGCTGGGATTACAGGCGTGAGCCACTATGCCTGGCCTCTCAACAGCATTTAAATCTGCCATTGACATTAAGCACCATCAGATCTGCTGGATCATATGGCCCAAATGGCAGAACTTACCCAATAGCCTGGACCTGCTGTAGAGCCATCTCTTCTCCTACAAGGTATTGTGTGTGTATGTGTTTTGTTTTTTTTTGGTTGTAAAAGGGGCCAAATGCAACAACTTATTCTTCAGCTTGCAAGTGATATCTTGACATGTCCCATACTGGTCCCCTAGAAATTTCATGAGGTGGAGGGTCCCAGACATTTTGTGAGACTTATTTCCTGTCTTCAGACATGCAAATATTTTACCAATATGTCTAGAGTAATTGCTACTTCCTGCTTACCATGAGTAATCAGCATAATATCATCAATGTAATGGACCAGTATGAAGTTCTTTGGAAGGGGAAGACTAAATTATGACATAGGGCTAAAGGGTTGCTATATCCCTGTAGAGGGACAGGAAGTTGTATAGTGGTCTTGCCAATTGAAGGTAAATTCCTTCTGATGGTATTTTCTAATAAGTATAGACGGAAAAAGCACGTGTCTGATTAATAGCTGCATACCTAGTACTAGGAGATGTGTTGATTTGCTCAAGTAATGAAACATCTAAATGGCAGTGCAACTGGAGTCACCATGTAATTAGGTTTATAAGAATCTATTGTCATTTTTCAAGATCCATTTGTGTTTTGCATGTGCCAAATAGGTGAGGGGAAAAGAAATGTAGTGGTTGTCACCACCTCTGCAACTTTCAAGTCTTTGACAGTGGCACTAATCTTTACAATCTCTCCAAGAATGTGGCATTGTTTTTAGTTTGCTATTCTCATAGATATAAGCAGTTCTAGTGGCTTCCATTTGGCCTTTCCTATTACAATAGTCTTTACAGGTCAGGGAAGCAATGTGGGGATTCGTCCAGCTGCTGAGTATATCTCTTTGTGTTTTTTTTTTGAGACAAGAGTCTTGCCCTGTCGCCCAAGCTGGAGTGTAATGGCATGATCTTGGCTCACTGCAACCTCTGCCTCCCAAGTTTAAATGATTCTCCTGCCTCAGCCTCCCAAGTAGCTGGAATTACAGGTGCCCGCCACCATGCCCAGCTATATTGTTTTTGTATTTTTAGTAGAAACAGGGATTCACCACGTTGGCCAGGCTGGTTCTAACTACTGACCTTGTGATCTGCCCACCTCGGCCTCCCAAAGTGCTGGGAATAAAGGTGTGAGCCACCGTGCCCAGCCGAGTGTATCTCTTTTAATTATGCATTCTGGAACTGGGGAAATATAAGCACAGGATGGGTCCAGGGACTCAATGGGTCTAATGAGAGATGAACCTGAGCTGAAACTCCATTGATCACTCCACCTCCATTAGGCCTCTAGTCTGACTGGCAGGCAGAGTAAAGTTTCTGGTTTCCCCAGATTAGTATCAGATCAGAGCCACTGTGTAGTAATCCCTGACAAATCTGATTATTTCTCTTCCCGCAATGCACAATTACCCTGGTAGATAGCTATTGGTCTCTTTGGGGGAAATAACAATATACATTTTTGGCAATGTAGCAGAGTCCTTCCTCAAGAGGATCCAGCCTCTCCTTCATTCAGAGTTCTGAGAGTGTAAACTGGCTCGTCTGGGAATTGATTGAGAGGTTGTGACTCTTGTTTTGGTGATGCAAGTTAGGATGTCTGTTTCCTAGATCTAGAACCCTTGCACTTATATAGGCCAATAAGAACTTAGTAGATTGCCTGTTTATTTTTCTAGGGACACAACGATTAAGTGGCCAACAGCACAGGTCTCTGTAAGACAGACAATATTGTTTTAGCTCTGCTGGTAATTATAGTAATCATGCCCACCTACTTTTTGGCAATTAAGTGCCACCCTGGGGTGGCACTTAGGAATCCCAGTTTGATGGTAGCAGTTTCCACTGTAAGATATATGTGACTAAAGAGAAGGGCAGCCACAGATCTCTTCAAGGATGCTAGGGTTCTCCTCACAAATTTATTTCTTACAGTCATGGTAAAAGGTATGTCCTCTGGACCCTCCTGGGGTGGGTAAGCAGGTCTTAAATGATAAATCCACTCTAACATTCCAATCTCCCCAAGCCTGTGGATACCTTTCTCTACAGATAACTAGGCAGTTCTGGCACTTCAACTTCATTTAGCATAGGTCCTTCTGGGTGGATGGAGGTTAAACGATCAATGGAGTTTTCACTCAGATCCTTCTCACGGTGGGCTCAGTGGGTCCCCAAACCCATCCTGTGGTTATTTTCCTAGTTTGACATGCATAATTGGAAAAGACATACTCAGCAATTAAACACAGCATTAGGGCTTTTTCTAAGCCTCTGAGATAAAACATTGAATCCAGAATCTCTGGTGGGTCCAAATCAATAAATTTGGCCTGAAAGAATTTATAATCTTTCCACCTTGATCCCTATATGAGTTGCCTGGAGTGGTCAAGACAAAGTACCACAAACTGTGCATCTTAAAACAACAAAATTTATTCTCTTGCAGTTTTGGGGGCTAGAAGTCTGAAATCAGGTTTTCGGCAGGGCCAAGCTTCTTCGGAAGGTGCTTTGGAATAATCCTTCTTTGCCTTTTCTTAGTTTCTGCTGGCTCCTGGCATTCTGTGGCGTTTCTTGGCTTCCAGTTGCATCACTCCAACTTCTGCTTCTGTCTCCAAATGGCCTTCCTCCCTCTGTGCTCATTTATCTATCTGTCCTCTTCTAAGGGCACCAACCATTGGATTTAGGGCTCACTCTATACCAGTATGACCTTATCTTAACTACTTACATCTGCAAAGGGCCTATATTTCCAAATAAGTTAATATTGTGAGGGTCTAGGTGGACATGAATTTTGGCAGACCCTACTCAACCCTCTACAATCCCACACCTTAATAGTCTTTGTATATTCTTTTGTATGCTCTGAATTTCTTAGCATGGGCATTTATTACTTTTTCAAGGAAAATTAAAGGAGAAAACAAATACCCCCGGAGTTCTGTGGCACAAAATATAAATATTCTTTCCGTTTCAATTTCTCCCATGGAGGTCACTACTATTTAGTCTCCCTAAGCTGGTCTTCCAAAGTCTTGCCCTTCTCCAAACTTTTACCAAACTGAAGACAAAGTGATTGTTCAAAATGATCTCAAGATCTGTCAGTGAGGATTAAGCATAAGCTCCACAGTTAGCCTAATATGGCTTTTCATGATCTGGTCTCCAGTACCCCTCTTTTCACTTTCATCTTTCAGTACAATCCCCTGCTCCCTACCTGTTCCGTCCTGGACTCCTCGCGGGTTTCTGAACTGCCCACGCCATTCCATTCCGCCCTGTTCCGGCACTGCACTCTGCTTCACCCATACTTCTTGCACCCACGATTGCAACTCAACCTTAGAGGCTACTCCTCTACTCCATCCCAGAGATGAAGCATTTCGCCCTTGGATGCTTGAAAACGGTTAGTATTTTCCCTTTTGTTCCTCTTAAATCAAAATGTTTACATGAAATACTATGATCCAAGAACAACACACACTGCTGCGCTTGCTAAACCGGTTTGAATTGAACCAGTTCGCCTTCTCCGCCCCAACTCCGGTGCGGTAACTCCCAGCCCCGGAGCGACCGGCCTGGCCCGACAGCGGAGGCCCAGGCCCGCTGGGCTCGGGCGTCTGAACCGTCCCGGCGGGCGACAGCCCGGGCAGGCCGCAGCCACGCTTCACAGCTGAGGAAAACCCGTTCCGGCGGAGGGCAACGCTCGGAAGCCAAGTGTGACACCGCGAGGCGCCAGAACGCGTCAGCACCCTTCACACCTAAGACCGGCCTTCCTCCTCCTCACCCAGGACGCTCCCCGCCGCTCGTCCGGTAGTTTCCAGCTCTCACATCCTCTGCCAGTCCCCACACACAGCTGACGAGGGAAGCAAGCCAGCGAGGCCCGGGGACAGAGCATGCGCAGCAGCCGAATCGCGCGGTTCCCCCTCCAGGCCCCTGTGGCTCAGCCCGCGCACGTGTATGCGCATGCGCCGCGTCCGCGCCTCTCCGCCTCAGGCCGCACCTCCTCGCACAGGGTCAGAGGCCGTGGGGCGGGCCGCGCTGACGCGCGCGGAAGCACCCCGCGGACCCTCGAAAACCGCCCGCGTTGCTGAGCGGCTGCGACCACTGCTTGGCACCCCGACGGGAGGGGCTCCGGGTCGTTCGGAGCCGGCTGAACCCCTTCGGCCCCGAGCGGCCGCATGAGTCGGGGGACTATGCCTCAACCCGGAGCGTGGCCAGGCGCGAGCTGCGCCGAGACGGCGGCGCGGGAGGCTGGGGCCGCGGCGCAGGAGGGCGGGAAGGCGGCGGCCAGTGGGCAGCCGCTGCCGGAGATGCAGTGCCCGGCCGAGCAGTGAGTGCGCGGGGCGCGGGCCGTGGGCGGCGGGCTCGGTCCTCTCCGGAAGCCGGGCTAGGGTGGGGAGTCGTCAGCAGAGGGTACCTGGGCGTTCTCAATTCTGAGTGAGGCCGTTGGCGACAAGGAGGAATTGGCAGACAGTTTTACCCAGTGTCCGAGTGCAGATTTCTTCCCCAGGGCCCCTCACAATTCTGGTCACACAGTGTCTCCCCTCCCGTCTCATTTTTGACATCTGCACATCTGAAGTTAAAGAAAGTTCCAGAAACTTGGGAAGCAAACCCGAGAAGTGGTGTGTTTTATTACTAGCTCCCGCTAGATCTTTCCTCCAGCCTGGCACAGGGAGGAAGTGAGGTCGCCCTTGCCGCAGCCGCGGGAGAACGGAGCCGCGCGACATGTTCTTGGAGGCGACGTCCCACCTGTTGGACAGACTTTGGACCGAGTCTGATCCATTCTTTTTGACCCTTTAACGGCCTGAGTAGTATCCCTTCCCGCATATCCTTTTAAAAAGGAAAGTCAGTGCTGGTTACATCAGTTCCTTACTGTATTATGAAGAAGACGATTTGGGAAGAGTTCCTGATTTCTGCAAGGGTCTGGGGGTACGCGTGGAAGCAGAATAGAAACTCGAGTGAAACTTTTCTACACTTTCAAGTTCCAGGCACCTATAAATGCCGTTGGAATTTAAGAAATTATGAAACCACTCAGCCAGCCAGTTTGACAGATATTTTAATTGGCTGGAAAGTTAAATTTAAGATGTGTTTAAATGCAAAAAGCACTGCTAGAACTTTCGGAAAAAATTCCTGAAAAGGGGCCCTTTGGGGCCCTGTTAGGTAGATACTGTGTTGTAATAACGTATTTGCGTAGTACTTAGACATTCTTATTTGTCGAGAACAGCCTTGGGATAGTGTTACTCGCACTTACTGGGTTAATGGCCGCGGGAAAATAAGATTGAGAGTCAGTGGTCTCAAGCTCCTGCCTCCAGAGCTAGGCAGTAAGTGAAGTAGTGAAGTTGGCTAGGACCTGGAGAGCTTGTCTCTGTTGAGAGGCAGGGTCCCCTAAGCTCAGGCCTGTAGTTGCTGCATCTTCTGTATTTAAAGAATCCAGCTATTTGGGCCTTGCATGAAATACGCTGCTTTTTAAATAGTGGCACCTATTTTTTTTAAAAATTGAAACCACTGTACAGGCCCATGTGTGAGCTGATGTGTCCTGTGGTGCCCAGTTTACTCTCTGGGTTAGAGTCTGTATTAGGCCTTTTTGTGTTGCTATAAGGAAGTTCCTGAGGCTGGGTAATTTATAAAAAGAAAAGAGGTTTAATTGGCTCATGGTTCTGCAGGCTTTACATGAAGCTTGGTGCCTGTATCTGTTTGGCTTCTGGTGAGGCCTCAGAGGGCTTTATTTAACTTACCTCGGAAAGCCAAGTGGGACCAGGCAGTCACGTGGTGAGAGAGGGAGGAAAAGAGAGACTAGGGGTGCCACAAACTTTGAAATAACCAGATCTGGTGTGAACTTGGAGTCAGCAGTCGTCTGTCACCAAGGGCATGGCACTAAGTCATTCATGAGGGATCCAAATACCTCCCACCAGTCCCCACCTCCAATACTGGGGTTTATATTTTAACATGAAATTTGGAGGGGACAAATATCCAGACTATATCATTCTGCTCCTGGCCCCCCAGATCTCATGTCTTTCTCACATTGGTGAATATAATAATCTCTTTCCAGCCATTCCCCAAAGTCTTAACTCATTCTAGCATCAAGTCCAAAGCCCTAAGTCTCATCCATGACTCACCTCTTTCCACCTATGAGCTTGTGAAATCAGACAAGTTATTTAATTCCACAAATTCCTGGGACATGGACACAGTGCAGCCAAATTCTTTGCTAGGACGTAGCAGGGGTGATCCTTACTCCAGTTCCCGAGAACTTCTTCATTTCCATCTGAGCCTCATCAGCGTGGCCTTTACTGTCCGTATTTATTTTATTGTATTTTAATATTATTATTTTTTATTGAGATGGAGTCCTGCTCTGTCACCCAGGCTGGAGTGCAGTGGCGCAGTCTTGGCTAACTGCAACCTCTGCCTCCCAGGTTCGAACGATTTTCCTGCCACAGCCTTTGGAGTAGCTGGGATTACAGGCATCCACCACCATGCCTGGCTAATTTTTGTTTTTGATTTTAGTGGAGATGGGGTTTCACCATGTTGGCCAAGCTGGTTTCAAACTCCTGACCGCAAGTGATCTGCCCGCCTCAGCCTCCCAAAGTGCTAGGATTACAGGCATGAGCCATCGTGCCCAGCCCACTGTCCATATTTCTATCAGCATATTGGTCACAACCATTTAGCCCATTTCTAAGAAGTTCCAAACCTTCCCTCGTTTTTCTGTCTTCTTCTGAGCCCTCCAGACTCTTCCAACTTCTGCCCATTATCCAGTTCCAAAGCTGCTTCCACATTTTCAGGTATCTTTACAGCAATACTCGAGCCCTCAGTACCAATTTTTTGTATTAGACTGCTTTCGCATTGCCATAAAGAAATACCCGAGGCTGGGTAATTTGTAAAGAAAAGAGATTTAGTTGGCTCATGGTTCTGCAGGCTGTACAGGAAGCTTCGTGCCTGTATCTACTTGGCTTCTGGTGAGGCCTCAGGGAGCTGTTACTCATGGCAGAAAGCCAAGCGGGACTAGGTGATCACATGGTGAGAGAGAGTGAGGTGGGGGTGAGGTGCCGCAGACTTTTTAGCAACCAGATCTTGCATGAACTCAGTAAGAACACACTCATCACCAAGGGCATGGTGCTAAGCCATTCATGAGGGATCTACCCCCATGATCCAATCACCTCCCACAAGGCTCATCTCGAACCCTGGGGATTACATTTTAGCATGAGATTGGAGGGGAGAACTATCCAAATCATATCAGAGACTTAACCTCAGACTCTGCAGAGGGTTAAATAGGGGGTCTCTTGCCCCTAACCCCTGCTCCACGGGCCCATGCTGGTTCCTAATTGCAGCTTTGCCTGCCTTCTACCCTGGTGGTGAGAACTATGCGCTTAATTTAATGCTCTGTCTCACATGCTGCACCTCAACCCCAGCCGTGTCATGCTTCCTGAGCAATGCAGAAACTTTGAAGCCAGACCATGTTCTCGAAAGTATACATAGTTATTTGGCAAGTTTTCTGGTGGATGTGATTCTCATTCAGAACACCTATGAAAATAGACAATGGTAGGAAGAAGTGCTCTTTCTTGAAAAGTTTTTGTGGCACAGGTGCCTCTTCTGTCTGCTGCTGGTATAACTGTATAGACTTAGAGCTGAAAGGAATGTAAAAAAAAACTAGCCTAGGTTTGTCGTTTTACACATTCACAGGTTTTTTAAGTGTAGCTTGACTGGAGAGACCCTGATGCATCCATGGGAACCTCCCCCTGCCTCTTCTGGGCTTCCTCAGCAAAACCAGGCAGAGAAACATGATTTATAGTGACAGCCAACTTCACCTTTTTTTAATCCCTTGGTTTGCTTCCCATGTTTGCTTCCCAGTAGATGTTCTGGTTTGTGTGTGTGGGTTTTGTTTTGTTTTGTTTTGTTTTTGCAGCTTAATTTTGTTTTCTCTTTATTTTTGTTGTGTTTGATTATCTCGTTCTCTTTCACATCTCAAGATGGGGCAGAACAAGAGAGGTGAGTTTAAGATGTCACCTTTTAAACATCATGTCTCAAGTTTTGGACTTTCTAGCCTTTTTCCATCTTTCTGACTCGGCAGTATCTGGGTAGTGGACTGTTTCTCTATGGTATTTTCTCATGGGCTAGAGAAACTGTGCCATGGGTGTCATGTAAACAAAGTTTGCAATATAAGGTATTCATGTCAATTCCTGCATGATGATATATATAGCTTAATAGTTGAGTATCAATTTAAATAGTGTAATGTCCATTTTTAGTCTACGTTTTTTGTCATCGGAGCCAAGGCCTTTCTTTCCACCCAGATAGTTGGGTTTGCTATGAGGAGGAATCATTTAAAATGTTTACACTTAGAAGTATGAACACTGTAAGACTGTAGAAGTTTTGAGATATCCTACAGAGTCATTCGTAATACATTCAGTGGACAGTAATTATAAGTACAGAGCATAGCCCAGCTTCTGCAGCTGAATTAGACATTCGGGATATGTCTCTGAAGGCTGTGGTGATGGGTAGAGAAAGAGATGGCTTATTTCCTAGGCAGCACAGTAGATTACTCTGATTGCTTTCCACTAAGCTCATCACATTTCACAAGTGAGAGAAGGGGAGAAGAAACATATACACCACATGGATAAGCTGCTTTGTTTTCTTGTTTGTTGAGACAGGGTCTCTCTCTGTTGCCCATTCTAGAGTGCAGTGACAATCATGGCTCACTGTAGCCTCAACCTTCCAGGCTCAAGCGATCCTCCCACCTCAGTCTCCTAAGTAGCTGGGGCAACAGGTGCATGCCATCTTACCCAGCTAATTTTTTTTTTTACTTTTTGTAGAGACAGAGTCTCACTATGTTGCCCAGGCTGGTCTCTAACTCTTGGGCTCAAGCAATCCTCTTGCCACAACTTCCTGAAATCCTGGGATTACAGGTGTGAGCCACAGTGCCCAGTGATGAGCTACTTTGTATACATCTCATTGCAGGTTTTCTTTCCCTCCCTCCTTCCCTTCCCTCCTTTTTTCCATCCACCCATCAGCCCATTTAAGAGCTGTGGTTGGCTCACATCTCCTAGACAAGCCCTAAGGATGGCTTGAAACATAACTTAGGTTCACATTTGAAGAAATCTTCTGTCAGACCAGATTACTTGGTCTTCTTCGAGCTCCCTCTGCTGCTCTCCTATGCTCTATCCCCTGCTCACTCCACCCCCAACATCTGACTCCTGCTATCTCTGGTCCTGGGACATGGTTGGTGACTAGGCCAGAAATGCTTAGGGAATTGAGAAGAGACTACTCCTTGGCCCTTCTCTGCCTGTCTGAGGGTGAGACAGGGTTTGAATCTGTGGAGGCATTCTGTCGGTGAACCCCTCTGAAATTGAAAGCAATTTTATGTATGTTTCTGGGCTTAGGTTCTGATGAAATCTGAATTCTCAAAGGGGCTGTGAATAAAAAAAGTGGCACACGGTTGTTCTTGTGGATGTATTTTCTGCCCCACCCCACCCCCAGATGCTGCTACAGTTTGGAGTAGGGATAAAGTCTACTTTCTCCCAACCTGATGAAGAGCCTGCTTTGGGGTCCAGAACTAGGATGTCTCTAAGAATCAAACGTTATTGAGAGTGTATGCATTGACCCCAGATACCTCTGTAAGTCACATGGAGTAGCATGAGCCAGTCGTGGAAAGTCCACTTGCAGAAGAGGGGTGGAATTTTGGCCGGGGTGCCGGTACTTTCCTGTAGTTGATGTGTTGTTCACCCATGTCTGAACCACAAAGTGGTGGAGAACGGCTGGGTTGGTGGTCTTTGCTTTTCCTGTGCCTGTGTGGGAAGGTGTGTTAGTGTCATATTGGTTGACACTGTCTCACCGACATTGCCTTAGTGTTGCCATTAGTCTCAGAAGACAGGCTAAGTTAAGTATGAACTGCAGGGTTCAAGTCCAGAGAGTTGAATTAAAAAAAGCCATACTTAGTTCTTTTAGACAACTAAGGGGAACAATTTTTAAAAGGTTCATAACGGTGAGTGATTAAAATATTCTGTCTTGTTAGCTTTGCATATGCATTAGAATTGATTTTTTTCCTATTACGTATTTACTTGAATCAAAAATTAAAAAATTGGCTTCACAGAAATGCCTTCTGCTTCACTAAGCTCTGCTTTTAACTCACGGCTTTTGCTCTTGGGAATACTATAATTTTGTGTCTGTATAGTGAGCATGTTTAAAGTAAGTTTTCAAAAATTGGTTGGTATGCAGGTCTTTTTGAACAAAGCAAGTGGTACCAGTTATAATTTAGTATGTAATGTTATATAGCTTACTCAGTTAGATGTGTTGTCTTAATATCAGAAATAAAATATTTTATCTGTAGGTTAAGAGAAAATAGGTAAATAGGCTGGGTGTGGTGGCTCACGCCTGTAATCCCAGCACTTTGGGAGGCCGAGGCAGGCGGATCACCTGAGGTCAGGAGTTCAAGACCAGCCTGACCAATGTGGTGAAACCCCATCTCTACTAAAAATACAAAAATTAGCTGGGCGTGGTGGCACATACCTATAATCCCAGTTACTCAGGAGGCTGAGGCAGGAGAATTGCTTGAACCCAGGAGGCGGAGATTGCAGTGAGCCGAGACCGCACCATTGCACTCCAGCCTGTGCAATAAGAACGAAACTCTGTGTCAAAAAATGAAAATAGATAAATATTGTTTAATAGGAACTTGAAAATATACACTTTAAAATAATGCCATGGTGCAAAACTGAGAATTTTCTAACTAGGAATTGTTAGCATTTGGTTTTAAAATTTAGGCTGAGCACAGTGGCTCACGCCTGTCATCCCAGCTCTTTGGGAGGTCAAGGTGGAAGGATCTCTTGAGCCCAGGACTTTGAGACCATCCTGGACAACATAGTGAGACCCTGACTGTATAAAAAATTTTAAAAATTAGCCAGATGCACTGGTGCATGCCTGTGGTCTCAGCTACTTGAACCTGAGGTGGGAGGACTGCTTGAGTCCAGGAGGTTGAGGCTGCAGGGAGCTGTGGTTGCATGGCTGTAGTCTAGTCTGGGCAACAGAATGAGACCCTTTCTCAAAAAACATATATATATATATATATAAAATTTTTTAAATTGGCTTAATTATTTTTAAGTTGTACGTATTTATGGGGCACATAGTGATATTTTGATACACATAGCTGTAGTGATCAGGGTAATTAGCATGTCCATCATCTCAAACGTATCATTTCTTTGTCTTAGGAACACTTAATATCCTTCTCCTAGCTGTTTGAATCTATGTAATAGATTATTAACTGTAGTTATCCTACAGTGGTGTAGAACACTAGAACTTACTCCTTCTATCCAGCTGTAATTTTATCCTTTATTTGTATCCTTTAACAAATTTTAACTGTGGAATTGAGGGTGACTGCCAGAAAATCAAGTCATTTAGACTTTGGCTTAACTTTATCACAAAACTGTTTTCTGTGGTGATCACTTGAGTCTCTGAGCTTCAGTGGTTTCTTTTGTGTCAGAGTGGGTACCTCCCCGCTGCCACACCAACTTGACACACAAAAGGTTGCCAAATCCCTTTTCCTCTCATTGTTTTATTATCTTCCCATCCCATAACAAAAACTTAAACTTCACCTCTACTTGTTTCAGATTCCCGGCCTTTAGTATAATTTCATTTTGTCGTTGTTTTCAGCTTTATTATTTTAATACATAAAAAATTAAAGCAAAAGTTTATTGAGTGAAGTATTTTAAAAATAAAATTATTATTTTTTGCTCTGTTTCTTCCTCTCTTTCTGTTTGCTTATCTTTATAGTAGACGGGTAACTGTTTCATTCTGCCTGTGAAATGTCCTCCTTCCTGAATATATTGATTGAGCTTCATTGCTTAAATTTAAAACTTATTCTTCGGGATTATTTTTAAAAATTTAATTAATTAACTAATTAATTAATTTTTTTAGTGACAGGGTCTCACTCTGTTGCCTGGGCTGGAGTGCAGTGGTGTGATCATAACTCACTGCAGCCTCCAACTCCTAGGCTTAAGTGATCCTTTCTCCTCAGCCTCCTCTGTAGAGGGGATTGCAGGTGAGTTCCAGCATGTCCAATTAAATTTTTTTTTTTTTTTTTGTAGAGGCGGAGTCT
The DNA here is from genome assembly GCF_008728515.1 of Papio anubis. Classification (NCBI taxonomy): domain Eukaryota; kingdom Metazoa; phylum Chordata; class Mammalia; order Primates; family Cercopithecidae; genus Papio; species Papio anubis. The sequence continues at coordinate 14,012,432 of NC_044980.1, forward strand.
TGCTTTATGCCCAGGCTGGTATTGAACTCCTGGCTTTAAGCAGGATTACTTTTATTTTAATAGTGGCCTTTAGTAAAGGCCATATTACATTTTCTGTATGTTCATGGTGGCCGTGAAGTTAGCAGATATTTGTGCACAGAATCTGAGTGAAATCTAGTTGTGATTAAAGCAGTTTGATTATACTCTGATTCTCTTACTCTTCCATTTCTGCTTTGCTTTTTTCATGTATCTCGAGTCTCTTCTCTTTATTTCCAGTGATTTCCTGTTCAGCTCCCCTTTGCATTTAGTTCTCCTGTTTGTTCTGCTGTTTGTTTCTTTCCTTTCCTTTCCTGTTGGCCTTTGTAGGAATTTGTACTTGTGGGACGGAGAGTTGCTTGTTTAGAGAACCTCGTCTGGGCATTGATGTTGGATTTTGGTTATTTTGTAGATTAAAAAGAGAACAAAGTGGAGCCAAATATGCACGCAGTATAGCCACAGATTTTGCTCGAAGTACAATTTTCATGACAAATTTATTCACAAACTTAGACTAAATAACTGGAAGAGGAACCATTTATACGGCCTCTTCCAGTCTTCTCATTTTGAAGATAAGAAAACTGAGGACTTGGGGAAGTGGTTTGCCCAGAGATATATGCCTCCGATAATGACACTGTGAAAGTGCTCTGCTTAAATGACTGTTTTACAGGATTAAATTTGTCTCTTATTTTATAAAGCCAGGAAAGAGGCTGAAAGATGTTGTTAAATGATTGAGAGAAGAACGAACACATTTGGTCACTTTTTATTTTAGGCCTTTGATGTATGGTCCCCATGAATCAGGTTTCTGTTTGTTTTTAACTCTGGCATGGGCTCTAAGGGTGACATCACACTTTTTACTTGAAATCTCACTGGAAGCAAGAGCGCATGGAAAGTACCTTTTCCTGATACTTGTTCCCTCACCCCCACAACATTAAAATACACACAGTTACACATTTATAGAGAAAAAAAGAAATAAAAATTGATAATTGGTCAGACTGTTCATTAATACTTTGCACCAGTGGATGTAAAATGAGAATAAGAATAGCTTACTTAATTTTGAGTGCTAATTATTTTCCATGTATCTGTTTCTTAAAATAGCCCTTTGAGGTGAATATTCTTACTGCCCTTTTGACAAGTAGTTAAACCTAGATGCTGACGGGTGTAGTTACTCTAGTCATAGTTATACATACAGCTAATAAGGACCGGAATGAGGGCTAGGTAAATAAACCCTGTTAGTCTAATTCCTGGGTCCCCACTCCAACCATTGCACTCTGCAGAGGGCTTACCCACATGGCGTGTATTGTGATATATCAGGCAGGGGGCAGGTCAGGAGTTGTGGGCCATTCAGGAAGAGGGAACATCTGAGCAAATCACAGATGCACGGGCACACGATAGTGTTGGTCAGGCGTTTGGACTGAAGTGTGAATACTGCATAGGGAAATAATGGGATACAGGCTAAAGTGGTAGGTAAGGTCCTAATTTTGACATTAGTTCCCTGAGTGTTTGGGAACCACTGAAAGGTTTTAGTGGGACATGTGAGACTTCTTCAGTCTACCCCTCCCAGTACCCTTTCTTCATCTGTCTCTTGCCCTCTGACTCCTTCGTCTTGCCCCCAGCTGTACTAGGCCATGTACCAGGAGCTGGGGTGATGAGGGAATTGGAGGTAGGGGTATCTCAGTCATTCACTGAAATTTTTTTTTAAGCTTGGCACCTCCTCCTTCCTGTGTTCCATTGGGTCTGCAGTCTTGTGTGAGGATGGGATATGCTCTCATGAGGCAGGAGTTTGGGGGAATCAGGGGTCTGATCATTGCTTATGTGAAGGTCAGCTAGTCTCCTTGTTTTCCGCTCAGTGTGTTACTCATGCCCCTGAAGGACTTGATGCCTCCAGTTCCTGAGCCTTTCTGGGGCTCTGCCAGGTTTTCTGGCTTGCCTGCCATGGATGCCCATCCACCAGCCTTGGCTTCCCTGTCCTGTGTCATTTACCACTCCATCTGCTTTCCAGCTCTTTGGACTTTCACCTGTCTTCTGGTTTCATGAAAGATAGAATTGGGGTTTCTGTTTCCCTTTATTGTCATTTTGGGGTGAATCTTGAAGGAAAAAGGGGGCATCTTCAAACCAGAAGTCCCATTCTTCATCTTTGTCTAGCATCTAGTGGATTTTTTCCCTTTGTAGTACTTAGTGGGCTCTTTAAACTGAAGTACTGGAGACTAGGAAGCTTTGAGTAAGAAGTCGGTAGTAGTGGACAGTGGGAATATATGTAACAGCTGCATGTGTGGCTGGTTGAATGTGGTGTCAGGAAGCAGGAGAATTTCGAGGAGATTTTTTAGCTTTGGCGATTTGTAATAGTAACTGATAGTCTCTTCTCGTTTTTAAGGTAGCTATTGTCAGGTTTCCTTGTGACATGTTACAAAGGTCGGCAATGGGCCTGCATTCCTATATAAATACTTTTATCAGCACTATCTCCATTCTTGGAACTTGACAGAATCAGTTCAGAAGCTTCACTAATAAGATGCATGCTGTGATGTGTAGGTATGTAGTTGAGGCATTAATAGGCATTGCAATTAAAATGGCCTCAGAGCCACCTAGCAAATGAAGTGATGTAACTTGTCTTATTGAAAGTAAGAAATTCTGAAGTAGAAGAAAGTGGTGAGATAGAAACGTAAGCATCTTTATTCTTAAGATATGAGACACATATTTTATCAGGTTATCATCATGTAAAGTGAAAAAAGTTAAACCCTTAGTGTGTTATGCATTTTATAAGCAGCTGTATAATAGGATGGAAAATGTCAGTGCAACAAGTGTTTGAAAATGTCTGCTTTGGTGTGATTTCAGTGAGGAGGACATGTACCGTGCTGCAGATGAAATAGAAAAGGAGAAAGAATTGCTTATACATGAAAGAGGGGCATCAGGTATGTTTGGAATTGTTTTATTTATAGAGTTCTTATTGTTTATAGCAGAAAATGCAGTTAATTCAGTATATCCATTTTCATAAAATATCAGTAAAATATTCTTATGTATATGGTCTTATCTACATTGATTGTTTTGCCGAAGTATGTTTAGAGACTGTTTCCTGAGGTTTTTAAATGTTCATGCAAGCATTCCCTCTGCATTCTTTACATTCATATCATTTTTCACACCTATGAGGATTGTTTAATCTCTCGACACCATCCTCTCTCGGTTCTTGATTTCCTTATATTCTTAGAGGGAGAGTTCAGATTTGAAGTGCATTTTTCATTTCAAATGGAAAGACTTAACTGAGAAACTGGCTGTGTACATCTTTGCATGCAGATGGCTATATAAATGTGATTAATAAGAAAGACAGTGATGGGATCAGTAGCACAGCCTCATCGTTTTGTGATTTCATGTCTGTGTATTTCTTGTCTTGCCTGATCTTACCCCGACCAGGACCCATTGCTGCTGGAGTGAGGTGTTACTCCTGGACCCTTCCACTGGTCTGTGGAGACTTGGCTGGCAAGGTTGCATGTGGTGCACATCCTTAGTTCCATGACTGGTCTCATGCAGGAGCTGCATAGGGATACTCTGATTTTGGGATACCTCATGAATAATCACAAGTGGCATGTTCTCTCTCGTTACCTGTGTAATGTATAAGGGCACTTCAAAAAGGTTGCGGAAAAATGGAATTAAAAGATAGAAGGCTGGGTGTGGTGGATCGTGTCTGTAATCCCAGCACTTGGGGAGGCTGAGGTGGGCGGATTGCTTGAGTCCAGGAGTTCGAGACCAGCCTGGGCAAACAAGGAGACCTTGTGTCTACAAAAAATACAAAAATTAATCAGGCGTGGTGGTGCACATTTGTGGTGCCAGCTACTCAGGAGGCGGAGGTGGGAGGATCGCTTGAGCCTGGGAGTTTGAGGCTGTAGTGAGCCATGATCTCATTACTGCACTCCATCCTGGGTAACAGCGAGACCCTGTCTCAAAAAAAAAAAACCAAACAGATAAAAATAAAAATATAAACCTTATTTCTCAACATAAGCTCCATCAGTTTCAAGCCACGTTTTTTTTTTTTTGAGACGGAGTCTTGCTCTGTTGCCCAGGCTGGAGTGCAGTGGCGCGATCTCGGCTCACTGCAAGCTCCGCCTCCCGGGTTCACACCATTCTCCTGCCTCAGCCTCCCGAGTAGCTGGGACTACAGGCGCCAGCCACCGCACCCGGCTAATTTTTTGCATTTTTAGTAGAGACGGGGTTTCACCGTGGTCTCAATATCCCGACCTTGTGATCCGCCTGCCTCAGCCTCCAAAAGTGCTGGGATTACAGGCATGAGCCACCGCGCCCGGCGTCAAGCCACTTTTAAATGATGATACCAGCCATTTGTTGAACTCATCCCTAAAGAACTGACAGGCCTGGGAATTTAACAGTGTGAATGCAGCAGTCTGTTTTGCATTATAAGCTGAAGAAAAATGTGTGTCCTTTAAGGGCTTCTTAAGATTAGGAAACAAAAGGAAGTCAGAAGGAGCCAGATCAGTACTGTAAGGTGGATGCCTAATGATTTCTCATCAGAATTCTTGCTGTTGTTTGAGAGGAAGGAGCAGGAGCATTGTTGGGATGCAGAAGGACTCTCAGTGAAGCTTTCTCTGGCATTTTTCTGCTAAAGCTTTTGCTTTCTCAAAACACTCTCAGATATTAATTGTTGTTTGGCCCTTCAGAAAGTCAACAAGCAAAATGCTTTCAACAGCCCAAAAAACTGTTGCCCAGACCTTTGCTCTTGACCAGTCTGCTTTTGTTTTGACTGTACCCCTTCCACCTCTTGGTGGCCATGGCTTGGAATGTGCTTTGTCTTCAGGATCGTACTGGTGAAGCCATGTTTCATCTCCCATTAGAATTCTTAGAAGAAATGCTTTGGGCTCTTGATCCCAATTGTTTAAAATTTCCCTTGAAAGCTTTGCTTCTGTCAGCAGCTGATCTGGATACACCCACGGAGTAGAAAGTTTGCTCAACTGTAATTTTTTTGGTCAGAATTGTGTAGCTGAACCAGGTGAGTTGTCTGTGATGTTGGCTATTGTTTCTGCTGTTCATTGTTGGCCCCCTTCAGTTAGGGCACAAACAAGATTCGTATTTTCCTCCTGAGTTGATGTGGATGGTCTGACGCTGCAGGTTTCATCCTCAACATCGTAATGTTCCTTCTGAAAACGAGTTATCCATTTGTAAGCTGCTGATTTCACTGGGCCACTGTCCCTATAAACTGTTTATAAATCATAAGTGATTTCACCATTCTTTCACCTATGCTTCACCATAAATTCAACATCAAATTTTAGCAGAACTCACGTTGCTCTATTAGCGGTCTTTTCAAACTGATGTCTTATCCTTCTTAGTGCCTTAGATGAGATCCTGTTCATACATGTTATAACAAGTTAGTATGAGTTTATCATGGTGCAAAAAAAAAAAAAAAAAAAAAAAATTGAAATCCATCCATAGCTTTTTTGTAAAAGTCATTTTCCATGAACCTTAGAAGACCCTTGTCTGTGCTCTTCTGGTTTTGAGAACTGCCTTCTGTTTATGGTGAACAAAAGCATTGTCAGATTAGGAACAAATGATACACAGTGTGGTTTTTATAATACTTTTTGAGCCCTTCTCAAGGAATTGGTGAACTCTTCACTGTGGTAGCCACAGGAGATATTCTTTGTAGTAGTGCGTTCCGGGGCTGCACCGTTCCAGTCTTCCATGAAACTTCAGAGAATACTCTGTCTCTACTGCTGTGGTTGTTCAAAATTTCCTGTGGAGTGCAGTGTCCTCATTAGTCAGATTCCTAAGAAGAAAGTGCATATTCAGCTGGTGTTTGTTACCGCTGACAGTCCTCCACCCTATAGGCTCTCTGTTGTGATTCTCTTCTGTCTGGCATTGTACCCCACACAGGCTATGAAGCTTTTCAGTGGGTCTTGTAACTCCTAGCTTTACTCTGAGAATGAAATGGATCCCGTTACACTTCTCACATCATCTCAGACCTTCTGGGTTCATTGTCCTTCCTGAAATAACATTTGCTACCCTCTCCCCTGAAGCAGAGCCCAGACTGAGGCAGAAAGTTTTCTTATCCTCTCTGTTAGTGAAAAGATTTTTTTCCACCTCGCCTGAGAGTCAGCAAACTATGGTTTCCAGGCCAAATTTGACTTGCCACCTGGGTTTGTAAATAAAGTTTTTTTTTTGAAACATATTAGTTTACATATTGTCTGTGGTGGCTTTCGTTCATGGTAAAGTTGAATAGCTGTGACAGAAACCTTATGGCCCTCAAAGCCTTAACTTATTTCCTATCTGGCCCATTACAAAGATTGAGATTCCTGTCCTATTTGAGAGTCCCTGCTTTCCGGAGGGGTTTCAGTTTTAACTTCCCACCTCCTGAGGGTCTGATTCTTGTCTTTGTCACCCATGTGGTGGCTAAAGATCAAGCCTCTTGGTTATTTCAACTCCTGGCTTACCGCTCTGGTTTTCAACTTCCCTATTTTTGTATTTTTTATTTTTTTGCCATTTTTTGAAAACAGCAGAGTCTATGTAGTTTGCAACTAAAGAAAGTTGCTTTTGAACTCTGTAGTCTGCTCGAGGTCAGGCACTGCCTTGTCCTGCATCTCCAGCTCCTAGCCTGGTACCTGGCATGTAGTAGCCATTGGAGTCCTCCTCAGAGGACCACAGCAGAATGGGAATTCAGGTATTTGATGCTGCCAGCTGTGCTGGTACCCATTTTCCCAACCCTCACTGCCTACGTAGGCCTCTGATTCAGCACTTGGCTGTGGCCTATGGCTTGATCTCTTGGCCTGTGTGAGGCTTGCGCCTTCCCCCCTCAGTCATGGGGTGCTGGGCTTGCCCCACCTTGCCCAGGAGGCCAGGTCTTGTCCTGGTGTGCACGAGAATGAGGACTGCAGGGAGGAGAGCAGGAAGGTAGATTTCCTTCCCAGGAGGCCCGTTCTGAGCTGGACATGCTTTCTGTTCAGGCTCATAACCCTACCTGGAGGAAAATGTGAACCAATAAGTGTCTTGACTCTGGACATTTGCATTTCTTCCCTTTTGGGCAGGTGAATGGAAAGACAGATACATGAGAATGCTTCCATCCACTAAGTAGACACACAAAAATATATTTCTCGAATTAAAAAAATGAAAGTTTTTTAAGGATTGGCTGTGCAGCATTGGTCTCTGTGGTCCCTGTATATTATACCTCAGGAGTCTGCTTCATTTTTAAGTGAATCCTGAGGTGTGCCACAGATAAATATGTCTGTGTTATTTGTATATGTATTATTTTCCCTTTTATGTAAAAGGTTACTTTTCTTTGTAAAAGGATTCTCAATGAGATTTTTAAAAATCGACAGTTCTTAAGAGTTTACTTCATTTTTTTTTTTTTAATTTACCTAAACTGCAAGAAGGATTTAGGGCCTCTTATGTGCTCCTAATCATCCTGGCACCCATCACACCCTGGTTTATAAGTGCTTGTTGTCTTTTCTTCTCCAGCAGTCCATAAGCCCCTTGAGGATAGAATCCTGTCTTCATCACCTTTGTATCCCCAGTTCCTAGCTCAACGTTTGGTACATTTTAGACACTCAGTAAATATTTGTTGAATTTAGTTGAGTAAAACATTTTTATTTTATGTATAACTTGCTCAGGAGTAAATATGTTGTCAGGTACTTCTGTATTTATATTCTAAAATCATCACTAGCATCTACGTCTTCAATAATTTAAAAAGGAAGTCAAGATGTGCCTGAGAATTTACCTCCTTTTCTTCCTGAAACATACACGCTAACATGTGCATGTGCGTGTATATGCACCTACCACAGAAGCAAACCCCAAACCATATATATTAAACTAGGGAAAATATAAAGGCCATTTTGTTTTTCGCTGTAACATTTGTCTGATGGTGAGTTGTATTTTTAATTTTTGGGGATTTGTTGTTGTTAGAGTCAGGTGAGGTCTGTGGATTAACAAACATGGAGAGTTCTGTTAGTTTCTGGTTTATTATCGACTACTTTTGGCTTTTTGGGATCAGGGAAGGACATAACTACATTAAGATAACTAAAAGTAATTTTTGTTATAGTAGGTGTTATTTCTTTGTATAATGGTTATAAAAAAACTGATTACTCATTGTTAGAAGTGTTTTCTCATAGTTCAGACTGTCGCATCTTTAATTGATTAGAAAAGTATTCATGAGCACCTGTGTGTCAGTGCAGCTCCAGATCCTGAGGACACAACACAACTGAGAAACAAAACAAAGTTCCTGCCCTCAAAGAGCTCGTGTTTTACTGTATTTTTGTATGGGTGTGTGTGGGGGGGGTAGGGGAGTGGTACAGAAAAATATTTCAGGTGTTGAGTGCTAAGAAGAAAAACCAAATGGTATAAGAGGAATAGAGAGCAAAAGTGTATGTGATAACAAGGTGCTAGCTGACCCTGGAGCAGAGGCCTGCATGGAGCCGGGGAGCTGCCCTGCAGGTGTGGGGAAAAGCAAGCCAGGTGTGTTGGAGAGTATTGGGAGGCTGTAGCTGGGGCAGGAGTCCAGTCAGTGTGAGGAATGGTGGGAGGAGAGACCAGAGAGGCAGAGAGGGGGACTGTATGAGGAATAACGCCATGAGGCAGGAGTCCCTGGAGCTCTCTGAGCCCAGGAGTGATCAGTACCATCTGATTCATGTTTAAATGGATCATCCTGGCTAGCTACCATGTGGAGAATGGTCTGGAGAGTGTGGTGATAAGGGACACCCATTGGGAGACCCCTGTGGTTATCTAGGGCTGAGGTGATGGTGGTCTGGACCAGTGGGTAGGCAGTGGTTGAATTCTGGATTTTTTTGAAATGAAGAGTGAAGGGTAACCCCCAACTGAAGCAATATTCTGATTATGCTTTGATTTATTATTTGTTTTTTTTTTTTTTTAAATTCTTTAACAGAACCGAGATTAAGCGTAGCTCCTGAAATGGATATCATGGACTACTGCAAAAAAGAATGGAGGGGAAATACACAGAAAGCAACATGTATGAAAAAGGTACGACACAGAGGTGCACATATTTCAGGTCTTTCAAATAGTCTGTCGTAAGTTGTTTCATATGTCATTTGATATTTTTAGACATTAGTTAAAATGACTGCTATAGACTTTATTATTGGTGTTCTTATCTTAGAGATAAAAGATAAGGATTTTGTTTTAAGTCACAGTGTTAATATAGAATCAGCATCAGTTATTCAGTGACACAATTTCTTTGAAAAACACGTAAATGACTCTGCTGTTCAGGGTTGGGCCAGCCATTGGTTGTCCTCTTGGAGCCATTTGGGAATATCCTTTTTGGTCTGGTGTTGTAAAATAAAAGCCTCAGGGATGCCTCAGGCCGATTCCACACTCCTGCTTTCCACAGCACACTGGGTTTGCTTACACACCCTCTGGTCCTGGGGCCTAGAACCTTCTTGGACTCCCTCCACAGGGGAGTCAGGAACTGCTCCCTTCACTTAAGGTGTCCCAATCTCATTGCATAGACTGGTGATGTGAAGATAGTCTCCAAGGCTGTGGGATGACATTGGAGGTTCATATGATGTGGTCCTGCTGTGGTTGTTTGGGCTGGTTCATTACTCAGCTCAGACACCATGGCCTACATATACTACGCAGGTGATCAAGTAGCAGGGCCTGTGGGCTCTACCCTCAGATGTATACCAGATCCAGTATTATCAGTAGGATGAACCATGTGAATTGCTCAAAAACAGTCAAATAGCAGATTGAACCTAAGACTTCCATGACCTCTTGAAACCTTTGCATTTATTTTTTCTCATTTTTATCTTGGGATTATTTACATTATGAATTTGAATGCACTTCTTACGTATTAGAGATACTGACCGTCATATTTAATAGAAATATCTTTAAATTTTTTTTGGTTAGGATTTTAAGTTTTTAAGTATTTGAATATTTAGTCTTTTCCTCAGAGCTCGTTTTTATAGAAAATAATTGCTTATCTTTCAGCATGTACCTCAACTGCCCATGGGCTGACCTTAGTAAAAATCTAGCTGCCACTTGTAAAGCTCTGAGAGCAGATGATAGCTCTCTGCAAATCTGAAATGTAGATGCTTTGTGTTTTAGGCGTTTATTAGAGAACTCAATTATGAAACACCTAGAATTCTTAGTTCCTGCCAGAGGTTAAGAACATTTATATTTTTGCTGAACGTGCTGTTGGTCACTTGCAGATTTTCCAGCCTCCAGCCCATCACGACCCATGGCAGTAATTAGAGCATCTCAGATGCCTGAAAACAGCTTTCACCTCCATTCTATTTTAGTCGTTATTTGCGTAATTGTCTATTTTTGTTTCTAATATTCTTTTGGAATTAAGTTTCTATAAATTCAGATTTAATTTTATTCTGAAATAGCGTGAGTAATTTATGCATTTGGAAAGGTACAATTGCAGTTGAATTTGCCATCATAAGTATTCTGGGGTAATTAAGGTTTACCATAGGCAAGAAGTACATAATTATTAGTAGGTGTGATTCTGCCTGATGGAACCTTATGTGTTACAGTGGTTGGACCACTGAATAAAAATGCAGTCCTCAAAATGTTGTTATTGGGGGAAAAAAGTACTTTTGTATTCACTTAAAATATCATCCTATGACTTGAACCGTGAAAACAGCTAAGAACGAGGTTTTAGTACCTGGACACACAGGACAGAGGTGGTCTGCATTGCGCCCACTCCACAATGAGGGTAACACTTCTTTCTTTGTGTGAGTGCAGGGTAGGAAGTGGGTCTTCAGTGACTATCAAGGAAGAGTGGGATGAGTTAAGGGGCTGGCTGGACCCAGGGCCAGGGTGATGGTGGGCAGCTCAGTCAGTCTCAAGGACTGCATGTGCCTCGCTGGAGAAGCCAGGCATCATGCATGCTGGGGAATCGGAGTCACTAGGATTTTATGGTGTCTTTTCAGGGTACGTTTCAGAATGGTCCATTGGATGGCTGTTTTTGAGTGCCCAAGCATGTCACTGAACATTTTCATTTCCTTGTTTCACTTCCAGACTGAGCAAGAGTGACACTTCACTTAAGAAAAGAAGGCGGGGCGTGGTGGTTCACACCTGTAATCCCTGCACTTTGGGAGGCAGAGGCAGGTGGATCACCTGAGGTCAGGAGTTCAAGACCAGCCTGGCCAACATGATGAAATCCCGTCTCTACTAAAAATAAAAAAAAATTAGCTGGGCGTGGTGGCTCATGCCTGTAATCCCAGTTACTCAGGAGGCTGAGGCAGGCGAATTGCTTGAACCCGGGACGCCGAGGTTGCAGTGAGCCGAGATTGCACCATTGCACTCCAGCCTGGGCAACAAGAGCGAAACTCCATCTCATAAAAAGAAAAGAAAAGAAAAGAAGCCTAACAGAATTATTCAGCCATCTCTTGGCATATAAACTTTTATATATACATGCACATACACAAAGCACCCCCGCCCTGCTTTGTGTTTTGGAAACTTGGGGTTTTTCTGTATTTTTTTAATATGAAAATATAAACTTAGTTTAGCTCTCTTTTTTCTTGCCTTTTTGTTAAAGAGTTTAGGGTTAACTGAAACACAGATTAAACCCTTCAAAATGTTGGTTGCCAGGGAGTAAGTGTTAAAACATTTGCCTAGGAAGGGACATAAAACTCCAACTTTGGGCTTCCCAGTGGTCCCAGGCCAAGTTTTTTCCACAGGAATGAAACTTTCTCTGCTATCTCAAGTCAGTAACAACCATTTTGAATTCTTTCATACCTTTTCCCAGGGCTATGAGGAAGTTTCTCAGAAGTTCACCTCCATACGGCGAGTCCGTGGTGATAATTACTGTGCACTGAGGGCCACGCTGTTCCAGGCCATGAGCCAGGCTGCGGGGCTGCCGCTCTGGCTGCAGGATCCAGAGCTCATGCTGGTACGCTGCTGCTGCAGGTTTGAGTCCAAAATGTTTCAAACAATTTTTGTGAGAAAATTTTCCCTTTCTGTCCATGCTACCTGCTATTATCTTCTGCAGTATGATGTCAGCATGTGCGTTTATTCAGTTTTGTGTGGCTGGGATGATTTCACATAGTTAAATGACCAAAAATAATTCGTATTTCGTAGAAGAGAAAAATGATAAAATTTATGTGAACAATTTAGTTGAATTAGAGAGCAGATGTTTGTGTAAAGCACTTAGGAACAGTTTGATTTCAGTTTTGGTGTTTGTTTTAAGTAGGCTGTATATGTTACTGTTTGAGAACCTACTGGGGTTTTAGAATACACATTTCTTTCGTTTCTAGCTATAATTCAAGAGTACTTTTGGCAAAGTGTGAAGATTGGCTTAGTAGGTGTCAGAACAGCAACACTAGAAGAGAGATGATTACTGTCACATGGAGAGGGACTTCCTGAGTAGCTGAGACTCAACCTGTCCCAGGCCTGGCCCTCTTTAGCGTTTTAAATGTACCACATGGCAGACCTGCACTGGAAAGTCATTTGTCTGCACGTCCTGACACAGATAAAGTCATATAGTCGTGTGGGTGATAGACGACTATCCTGAAAGATTTTTTGGTCAGGAATGGTTGGTCAGAAACAGCAATATACCCATGTAACAAATCTGCACATGTACCTCCTGTATCTAAAATAAAAGTTGAATTAAACAAAAGAAATGGCCACAGCCACCCAGCGTTCAACAGTCACCACCCTGCTCAGTCAGCAACCATCAACGTTGAAGCAAGACCCTCCACCAGCAAAAAGATTACAGCTTGCTGAAGGCCCAGATGATCATTAGCATTTTTTTTTTTTACCAACAAAATATTTTTAAATAAAAAAAAAAAAAAAAAAAAGGAAAGAAATGGCAATATGACATTAACTGGAAGAAAATTGAAAGTCTTGTGCTTAAATTTAAAAAATCCAAAACCCAGAAATGCCAGCTGTGGGAGATTGGCCTTATAGCAGTTTATGAAAAGAAAGAAAAAGATGTTAGGATTCGAATTGATTGCAAGCCCGCTGTGAGCCTGCATGAAATGCGATGTCCAGCAATGATCACAAAGCCCTAGCTGCATTTTATTTTTATTATTTTTATTTTTATTTTTTTAAAAAGACCAACCTGGCTGCATTTTAAAAGTAATGATTCTAAGAATTAGACTGTGACAGCCCCACCTTGAACTGGGCTGGTCAGAGGCCGTCTCGAGCTCGGTACCTGTATCCTCAGCAGACGGAAATGTGGCCAGGATGCTTCATCGCATTCTGGGAGCAGTTGAAGGAGCTGGGGTATTTTCCTAGAATAAAGAAGACTTTTAGAGGAACTTGTTGTTGGCTAAGGTAGAGGTCTTTTAGGTGGATGAGAGATCACACGCTCGGAAGGGCAAAACCAGGACTGGTGGGTAGAGGATACTCCCCGTCTGTTCCACGATTATTTAATAAACCAGCACAAAATCACACACCTCTATCAACTATCGAAATGACATCTGGAGCCAAGTGTGGTGGCGCCTATAGTGTTAGCTACTTAGGAGGCTGGGGTGGGAGGATCACTTGAGCCAGGAGTTCAAGTCCAGCCTGGGCAACATAAGGAGGCCCCTTATGTTGGGGAGTCTATTAAAAAAAAAAACAAAACCAACATCTGGGAAAGATATTTTCTACTAAGCAAAGATGTATGCCATGTTAAGCAGATTTTTCAGCATTAGCTTATTTCTTTCATATAGAGGCAAGAGAAATGGGTATACTAGGCTGTTTTTTCTTTTGTAAATGATGCCATTTATTAGTAAAGTATTTCAGAATTGTTTGTCAGTTGGCAAAAGCATTCCTATGGTTGGATATAAGACCCAGCTAGAGAAGCAAACAGTAATTTCACTGTTTTTGCTTTGCCTTGTTTTAACTTCTGTACTTGACAACTGTAGCTATATATGACACAATTTCTAGATTGTGGTGGCGTGTGCCTTTGTTCTTAGCTACTCAGGAGGCTGTGCTGACAGTTGTAGCTATATTATATTAATCTACAAATCTATATTTCTAGGTTGGATGTAATATCCCCCTCAATTTAAGCAAAATTTTCCTTTTGAGGCTTTAAGGAGCTATTTAGATTTATGGACTCACTTGACACTAAATTTGTGTTTTTATACTTTCTGAGAATCTGGGGTAAATGGTGTCCTAAGTAATTAATTAAAGTATAAAATTGCTTTAAACAAAGTAAAGTACAGAGGCCGGGCGCAGTGGCTCACGCCTGTAATCTCAGCACTTTGGGAAGCTGAGGTGAGCGGATCATGAGGTCAGGAGATCGAGACCATCCTGGCGAACATGGTGAAACCCCGTCTCTACTAAAAATACAAAAAAATTAGCTGGGCGAGGTGGCGGGTGCCTGTAGTTCCAGGTCCTTGGGAGGCTGAGGCAGGAGAATGATGTGAACCCGGGAGGCAGAGCTTGCAGTGAGCAGAAATCACGCCACTGCACTCCAGCCTGGGCGACAGAGCGAGACTCTGTCTCAAAAAAAAAAAAAAAAAAAAAGTAAAGTACAATGGCCCCGCCCCCCCCCCTTTTTTTTTGGTAGCAGGATATATTTGGGTAACATTGTCTGCCATATTAAAAATAGTCTGGGTAGATTACATTCAAACTGTTCAAACTCTAATCGCTGTTAGAGTGTGTTGCATGTGTGAGTGATGGGGTTTTAAGGTGGTTTTTAAGGTGGTTTTTCACATTAATTTGAGTAATGTGAAAATAGTTTTAAAATTCTTAAGGATTCTTTCTAGTTTCTTTCCTTTTGTATGTGTATCAGCTATTATATTTTTCTGGGAGCATAATTTAATTAGTTGGTCACTGTGGTTTGGTTTTTGTCATCGGACTTTTATTGAATGCCAAGAGGCCTCTGTTAAAGAGAGAAAACACAGTGTACCTGCCTGTGGGTTTGGTATATATGTTTATTAAACGTTGGGTCTAAATGTTAGCTGAAGAATATCTTTGTTCTTTCCTTGCTGTCATCCAGCCAGAGGACTTGTCCTTGTGTTACTGTTCCAGCCCTCAGCAATTTAACATAGTTTGAAAATTTCCTTTACCCAGTTCGTTTTGTGGTGTCACATCTGAGACATCATTGGATGACAAATTCAAATTCAGCACATGCTTCGCGTTTGAGGGGCTGGTGAAGGAAGGAAGGGACCTATAAGCTTAGTCTGGTCGTGCAGATCTCCCAGGTGGCCTGCAGACCCTCCTGTGGATGCCTTTCCACTCCTGTTCTCACTCTGGCCCCCCTCGCCCCACAGCCCTTCCCTTGGAAGGTCCACTGTGACAAGGGCTTTGTTGAGTGAGCGTTTCTTGCAGTGTGACCGAAAGAAATCAGGGGTGGAACCTTTAGCTAGCTTTACCTGCTTCTGTTTGCAGATTGAGAGATGTTCTCTGTGGCATGTTGCTGTCTTCTCTGTCTTTTAGAACATCATTTGGATTTAGGGTATTAAAGGGAACTGGGAAAGCTAGACTGAGTGACCCTCCCCTTAATCTGTGGTCAGTGAAGGAGACCCGGGCTTCCTTTCTGCTGCTGCTCAGCTTTGCTGGCCTTGCTCTTTTCCCTGCCTATGAGGCAGAGCTTTGTCCTTATTGCCCCTCTGACAGTTTGGCTGCCCCTCACCTGTCATCCTGCCCGGGCATCCTGTTTGTTATTCACATTTCTGCCCAGATCCCAGTCTCTGTGTTTGGCTGCAGCCAGATCATCTGACCCTCACCCCAGCTATGGAGATTGCCTAGTCTGGCTCTTAAATGTGGGACAACACTTTGGTCCCTGAGAGGGGTGTCCTCTAGAGCACGGGTCCTTTGGTTTCCAAGTTCGCTACATTTTATAATGTCTCTGAACTGGTTAGACTGTGACAGTGTTTGCTTAGAGTGAGATAGACTGTGTGTCAAAATTTTTTTGTGAGTTTTGGGGATGACACATTTTTATTATTTGCTGTATGTTGTATCAAGAATTACCAGCATATGCTAGAGAAAACAGGCTGTTTTATAATTTAGTCACAAGCGAAATGACAGCTAAGCTAATTACCTACTTTATTCTTGAATATTTCCAATCACTGTTTCTTATTTAAATCTGGTTTCTTGCTTAAATTTTTTTTATTCTAATAGAAGTCCAGTTTGCGCTTAGTGGAAAACAAAGGCTATTTACATGTGTTCCATGTGCTATGACCTCTGAAAGCATTTAAAGTTGTATTCACTTTTTTCTTCTGAATAAATTTGACTTCATTCTTTTCTGATGGCTTTTTTCATGCTTCATTTTTTAAAATTGTCTTAAGGATTTCTGCATTTCCTGGAAGTCTACAACCCTGAACTGTTTGACCAGTGTGTGAAAGGAATCAGAGACAGTTGTTTCTCTCTGTGTAGTTAGGTCTTCAGGGTCTTCTGAGTAATTCAGTTGAGTACTGCACCTACTTTTTAGATAACTGTATCGTGTCCCCAGATGCTCAGCCGGTCTTCTGGGCTTCCCTTCACCTCGTTTCCCAGCTCACGTCTGTGTGGCCAGTATTCTCTGCGCATTTGTAGTTCTTTGTGCCCAGTTGTAATTTTAGCTTGTTGCCACTTGAGGGCATGTGAGGTTCTTGTGATAAATCTGAGAGACCGAATTGAGGGTTTTGCCGCAGAATTGCCACATGTTGCCTAAACGCAGGGCAGTGTGGGCACGGAGTGGGCTGGTGTATCCCTTAGGTGAGTGGTCATTTGTTACTCTAATAAGATGAGGAGGAGAAGGCCCTCTCCACCCTTAGTGAGTGATGTAGTTCGCCATCACTGTGGTCACAGTGAAAAGAAATTTGCATCCCAATCGTGGTTCTGTGTTTTGTAGAAACCACCTTAGTTTCACATTGCTGTAGGTTGAGAAGGTACAACCAGAATTACTATTTATGAAAGGGTCTTTTAGTCTTAACATTCCAGTTGAATGGAAGATTTGGCCTCATTTAAAACTGTATTTATTTTATTTTATGTATTTATTTTTATTCATTTCTTTCTTGCTATGTAAAGTTTTTAATTTTTTGGAGATGAGGTCTTGCTCTGTTGCTCGGGCTGAAGTGCAGTGGTACAGTCATAGCTAACTATAACCTCAAACTCCTGGGCTCAAGTGATCCTCCTGCCTCAGTCTCCTGAGTAACTGGGAATATAGGCACATGCCACTGTGCCCAGTGAATTTTTAAATTTTTTAAAAAATAGAAATGGGGTCTTGCTATGTTACCTGTATTGGCAAAACTGTATCAATAACTGCTAAAGAAGGTTCCTCATAGGATATTGTAGGATTTAATTATTCTTTAATGATCTGTTGACTTGGAGGTGAACTTGTTTTCCTTTCTAAATTTTATAGCAGTGAAGTGACACACCTGTGCCCAGCCTAATTCTAGGATTTTTCTCCTGACACACCCAAGACTATTGGAAGAGTCTTACTTCCCATGCTGTTATCAGTCAGGCTGTGCCTCAGCTTGCCTTTCAAACTGCAGATTCTGTTGATAACTAGAGGGAAACAAAGTGACAAATACTGCAGGAATTAAAAAAAAAACCGGAAACTAGCAATGTAGTTCAGCTGTCACTTCTTTCATGGACTAAATGAGCACAGCTCCCATAACCCCTGCCTCTGATTTTCAATGTATGTTTTATCTTAGTATATCGATTAGACAGTTAAACTAGACATAGTGTCATTTCTCTGAATGTTAAAACTTTGAGTATATGTGTTAACATTATTTAACAAACTTTTTCTACCTTTTTTTGGTGGATTTTTTAAATACCAGAAACTAGGTTTTATTTTTCTTACTGGGAAAGGAGCAGGTTTGGCTTCACCCTGGACCTTCTCACATGCTCAGAAGCACTGTCCTGAGCCATGTGTTAGGTGGTGGTTGAGAGGCTGCAGTGAGTCCTGTAGCCTGAAGGTGGTTGGTGTGAGAACGTGCTGTGGGCATGGCCTTAGCTCATCTGTACAACTGCTGTGGAATGTCCTGGCCATGGTTGGAGTCCTGCAAGGCAGATTGTGCTTTGGCATCTCAACCAAAAGCACCATTTCACTCCAGCAGCCCTCCTCAGGATGGTACTTTCTAAGTTCCTGACTTCTAGATTTAGGTCCTCCATCCTAAACCCACATGACAAATTTGCAGGATTAATTCTGGAAACAAAGGTAGGTTTTATAGACTTTGTGGTATCTTACAGCTTGGATCGTGTGGTGGATTTCTTGGAATGTTAACACCTCTTTATCTCTTTGTTTCTTGATGTTGTAGTTACCAGAAAAACTCATAAGCAAATACAACTGGATCAAGCAATGGAAACTTGGACTGAAATTTGATGGGAAGAACGAGGACCTGGTTGATAAAATTAAAGAGTCCCTTACTCTGCTGAGGAAGAAGGTTTGGAACCTGTAGTGTCCTGTCTGATAAGGGTGAAGCTCTCGTTCCTGCTTGCCCCAGAAGACCAGTTTTTAGTCTTCACTCAGTGGATTTTCAAATGCTCTTGGCTGATTTTTAGGCAAAATGGTTTTAAATGAACTCAAACTTTTCCCTTGAGGGCTTTGGTAAAATGGGAAGTACCAACTTTATATATTCTTAGAGCAGATGCCATGTACTAGGGTATCAAATAATGAAGTGTTTAACTTTCTTAAAAGGAAACCTTAACAAATATAGTCTTTGTTCCAAGTCATATTTATGTTTCAAGAATATCATTTGGTTCCTATTTCTTATACTAATATCATTAGTAATTCACATTTATTCTTTCCAATTACGTTCATGTTTTAAGATTCTGCCCATATTT
The DNA here is from genome assembly GCF_008728515.1 of Papio anubis. NCBI lineage: Eukaryota > Metazoa > Chordata > Mammalia > Primates > Cercopithecidae > Papio > Papio anubis. Next base: position 14,031,086 of record NC_044980.1, read on the forward strand.
ATCAGACTTATTTTCTTTCTCAGTGATTTTCCAGTTGGTAGATTTAGTAACTTGTCTTTAGAAAACTGTCCTGAGAGTTTTTCTGAAACAGAATTGTAGGGAGAACTTGGTCTTCTGATTCCTATTGATTTGGTCTTTAAAATTCTACCTTTCTGTGGCTTTCCACTGTCTCCTCTGGGTTGGATGTCCTGCCTGCACACTGGCTTACATGACCCCTAGCTTGCCTGCATTGAGCAGCTTGGAGCTCTTCTGACCAAGAACCCTGATTGAGGGCCTGTCACTTGCGCCAGGGTGTCAGTGGAGGGTGGTCACGTAGAGAGGGGGTCAAACATGGACTTTTCAAGGTCCTTCCTAGCATGTTTCAAGCAGTGATTTCTTTACTCACATATGGTCTGCTGCTCCCATTAGACTTTCAGCTCCACGAGAGACTGTCCTGTGCATTCCTTGACACCCTGTGCCTAGCAGCAGGACTGGCACGTAATAGGTGTTCATTTAGTGCTTTATTGAGTTAGTGAACTGAGGGCCCTGACTTCTTGGAACCTAGTTTTTGCTTAGAAAGATAAGAAATGTTTACTGGAAAATATGAAAATACACTGTCAAAGAAAGTCCAGTAGTTTTATCTTTCTTCTACTATAAAGAAATGGGAGCCAGAGAAGGGAAGAGGGAAATACCATTCTTGTTACCTGTTGGACTAGAACGCAGGATTTTGTGTTCCTCGGTCCTTGGGTTAGTGGAAGGTTGAGGGCAGGGCTCTAGCCCTGTGGGAGTGAACGAGAGGGCCCTTCAGCGCAACCACAGGTCATAATTTCGTTTTCATTTTTTTAAGGTCTTGTGAAATTGCTATTTCTGCTTTATTAGGTGTTTCTACTATAATTAGACCCTCATTTTTAGGAATGCTTGAGTGGCGCCAATTTTCAATAAGATTAAAATTACTCACTAATAATCTGAGCCAGCATTCCTAACACTTCTATGCCAGGCTCCAGACTAAAATTTCATGTGTTACTTAATTCTCACGACTATGAAGGTGGTGTTGCTGTGGTCATTCCTGTGTTTTAGATGAGGAAACTGAGGCCAGGAGCTCAGTTAAATGCCCTGCAAAAGCCACCAGCTGCTCTGTGGTGAAGCCTTGATTCCATCCCAACTGACTCTAGAGCCATGTCCATGATTGGTAACTTGGTCTAGTTTGGAAAATATGAGATATAGACAAACATGTACCAGCCTTCAGCCCAAATATTAGAGGGAATTCTATGCAGTCATTACCATTAAAATTCACTCTTGGATTTAAAATCCATAATGGTGTTTGAGAGGGGCACTAGTTATTGTTTATTCATAAGGAATGGTATTTATGTTGGCATCTCTTATTCTCACTCACTGTAACTTAAAAACACATAAATTTATAGGTTTTCTTTTTTAAAGAGTTTGCCTGTATTCACTGAATACGTAACACATGACTTGATTCTTAATCCGGAGTCAGTAAGAGTTTCCTGAATGGATTTATTCATTTGAAGTTCACACATATTTTTGAGGTTAGAGGGATAAGTTTAGTAAATTGTTATTCAGGAGCCCCTAGGCTCTTCCTTGCCTCTCTTCCATTTTGGAGGGTTGGCTTTGTGTTTCTGGGTGCTAACCCTCCTGTAAGCCCCTTGTAATTGTAGCTGCCCTTCACAGCTTAACACAGGCTTCATACACGTGTGTTAGCTCTTCTGTAAGTGTCTGTGATTGGCTGGTTCAATCTCATTGCCTGGGAGGTTAAGGGAGTAAAAATTTCCACAGCCTCAGTGCTTCTTACTACATTGCATTTTTCTTTCAAATTAATGGGAGAAAAAGCTGAATAAGGAGTTTGTGTGCTTTAAAGTGTACCATTTTTTGATCTGGAAACCTGAATATTGTGAGCATTGGTAAGTGACCCATGAAAAATAATTTTGTGCTCATAGTATGGTACTATACCAGGGATTTTTAGAACAAAAATTCTAATTATTACTTAACTTTCTTATTGTAGTGGGCAGGCTTGGCTGAAATGAGAACTGCTGAAGCAAGACAGATAGCTTGTGATGAACTATTCACAAATGAGGAGGAGGAATATAGCCTCTATGAAGCTGTAAAATTTCTAATGCTAAACAGAGCCATTGAACTATATAATGATAAAGAGAAAGGAAAGGAAGTACCGTTTTTCTCTGTGCTTCTGTTTGCTCGGGACACATCGAATGACCCGGGACAGCTTCTGAGGAACCACCTCAACCAGGTGGGACACACTGGTGGTCTTGAACAGGTAAGTTATGCTTTTGAGCATGTATTACCCCAAAATAAAGCAGCTTTACCAATCAAACTTGATGTCATAGTTTTTGTAGGTTAGAAATTCAGGGGCAGCTTAGTTGGGTGGTTCTGGCCCAGGATCTCATGCAGTTGTATGTTCAGGGCTGCAGTCATCTGAAGGCTTGGCTGGAGCTGGAAGATCTGCTTCCAATGTTGTTCACTCACGTGGCTGTGGGCAGGAGGCTTCAGTTCCTTACTGGTAGGTAGTAGGAGGGTTCAATTCCTCACACATAGGCCTTCACAGGGCTGCTTGAGTGTCCTTACAACATGGCAGCTGGCTTCTCAGAGTGATCTAAGCAGAGAGCAAGAAAGAAGCCAAAATGCCTTTTGTGACCTAATCTGGGATATCACACACTGTTACTGTTTTCTACTTTTTAGAAACAAGTTACTTAATGCATTCCACTCTCAGGAGGGGAATTTGGCTCCACCTTTTGGAGTGAGGAGTAGCAAAGAATTGTGGACGTACTTTACAGTCACCACCATTATCTCCACCTGGGCTTTATTCTTCAGAGGGGTGGATGGGATTAGTACTCTTGGCTCTGGGAGGCTACAAATAAATGAAGTACTTGGAAGAGCCGTTCGAAGGATCTTGTTTAATCTTGACAACTGTAGCTGCATTAAAAAGAGAAATGGAGTCACCTTAGCCAGTAGAGTTCAACCTGCTCTTGGATCTTTTACAGATAAGTTAAGTGTGGAGTTTTACACAGAAACCCAGTGCAGTACTATCTCTAAGCCAGTATAGTTGAGTCACCACACCTTGTGCTATCTTTGATGTGTTCATTTTCCTAAAAAGTCTTAATGAGGTTTTTTTTGGAGGTTTTTAGTGGAATAGTCAACCACTAAAGTAGCATTAAGGCTGTTCATCGAAGTGCCACCCTCCTACTTACATAATTGACTCTTGTACCAGCTTTTTTCTAAAAAGGACCAAGTGCCAGGACAGATACTGCAAGGATTAGAGAGCTGAGTTAGGTTCCATTCTGAGCTGTCCTGGAGTGTGAAGCTCTTCTTCTTATTGCCAAGTATGTAGGAAGGAGTGTAGACTGATGGTCACTGCTGGGTCAGGCAGGGCTGATGATAGTTACTTTCAAAAGTTATCTGTACTCATAATGTGGGTTACTTATGTCTCCTGAACCATAGCAAGTACTTTGCAGTCAAAAGGCTTATAGAGGATGGTTTGCATATTAGACTAAAGTTAGTCTTTTCCGAGACCCTATAAGGTCTGCTGTGATGGTAAGTTCATTCTTTTTTTTTTTTTTTTTAATAAGATATTTTCAATTTCTTTTTTGAAGTATATATACCATAAAGTTCATTCTTTTAAAGTTTTGCAGCCATCACTACAGTCTAATTTTAGAGCATTTTGTCAAAAGAAACCCCATGCCCATTAGTAACCACTTTCTCTTCTAACCTTAGGCAGCCACTAATCTACTTTCTGTCTCAATGGGTTTGCCTATTCTGGACATTTCATATGAATGGAATCATATAATATGTGGTCTTTTGTTTATGGCTCTTTGATTTAGCATAATGTTTTTTAAGATTTCATCCACATTGTACCATGTATTAGTACTTCATTCCTTTTTACTGATAAGTAATATCCCATTGTATGGATGGATCACATTTCATTCATCTGTTCAATAGTTTGATGGGTATTTGGATTGTTTCTACTTTTTAGTTCTGTAAATAACCCTGCTATGAACATTCATGTATAATTTTTTTACGTGAACATACGTTTTTAGTTCTCTTGGGTATACACCGAGAAGTGGAATTGCTGGGTCATATGGTAATTCTTTAACATTTTGAGGAACTGCTAGACTGTTTGCAAAGCAGCTGTACCATTTTATATTCCCACCAGCAGTATATCAGTGTCCTGTTTCACCATATCTTCACCAACACTTCTGACTTTTTTTTATTGGGGTGAAGTTCATGTAATATAAAATTGACCATTTTAAAGTGTACATCTCATTGACATTTAGTACACTGCCAGTGACCACCACCTATATGAAGTTCTAAAACATGTCACCCCCAAAGAAAATCCTGTGCTCATGAAGCAGCCACTCCCCGTTATCATCTTACTGGTTATAGTCATTCTAGTGGGTGTGAGGCACTATCTCATTGTAGTTGGATTTGGATTTCTCTGATGACTCACAATGTTGAGCATCTTTCCATGGTCAGTTCTTGGTCAGTTGTGTATCTTCTTTGGAGAAAGGTGTCTGTTCAGATCCTTTGCCTAATTTTTAAGATGGTTATTTGGTTTTTTGTTATGTTAATTGTTGTAAGAGTTCTTTATTCTGGATACAGGACCCTTATCAGACATATGATCCATTCTTTGTTCTGCCTTTTTTTTTTTTTTTTAGTAGAAAAGGATGGGGGCTGGGTCCAAAGCAGGAGGAAAAAAGGTTGTGGCTTCACCATTGCTGTGCACTGTGGGATAATGGGTGGAACATGGTGTTAAGCCACATCTTTCAGTGTGATCTTCCTCAGAATACCCGTTTGTTCTTCTTCCCAGGTTGAAATGTTCCTTCTTGCCTATGCTGTGCGCCACACCATCCAGGTGTACCGGCTCTCCAAGTACAACACGGAAGAATTCATCACAGTCTACCCCACCGACCCACCCAAGGACTGGCCAGTGGTAACACTCATTGCCGAGGACGATCGGCACTATAACATCCCCGTCAGAGTGTGTGAGGAGACCAGTCTATGACAGACGCATGCTCCTGACAGCCTGGCGACGTGGCAAAGATGCACAGGTGGCTCCTGGGCTTGGGCTGCAGGCTTGGGGGTCTCTTAAGAACAATCACTGAGAAGAACCCTTGGGCCCCTGGGAGCCAAGTTGGACAGGATGTCCTGAAGACTAGCTTTTGATAAGAGAAATTAACCAAGTCTTTCCCCTCATCTATGATGCAGTATATTTCAATGGGGGCCTTCTGAGCACACCTGTTCGATGGTGCAAACCATATCTTCTCCAGAAGGCAAATACTTTTGTGTCAGAGGAAACTCAGTTTTGGAGAGGAATATGTTCTTTATATCTCAAATCAAAACTCTCTCTAATGGTAAACTGGCTTCTCATTTTTTTAAGACAGTATTTTTTTTTCTTCTCTAGTAGTAATGGGTTTCTATAGATCTCCCTATACAGTCTGCTTTAACTCAGGACCTTGAGGTTATGAGACTGACGTGCTGCCCACTGCACTAAGGGGGCCTCTAACAGTCTGCTGGGTGTAATTCTGGGATGGATCTGTTACTGGCATAGTCATGACAACCTCTGGTAATCTTCTCTTTCTTATGAAGGGAAGAGCAATGGTTTGGACTTGCATCTTAATTAAGCCTATTTTAGGCAGATTGTTTTGCAGTAGATTAAGAATCGGGTCCTAAAGTGGGTTATTTCAAGGCATTTTTGAAGACTGGAGGAGCCATAGGAGGGAGTAGTGAGGGAACCTAGAACTTCTTGCTCCTTGTGACTATGACAGGTGTCTGATACCCCCAGCACACTGGAGTCTGGGGCTTGGTGCAGGTGGTGCCCCATCAGTGTGGACAGACACTACTTGCCTTTGTGGTTTAGTGTTGGAAACTTTAATTACTCTGCAGTTCCATAGATTCACGATTTTATAGCCAGACAGTTTGTATCCACCTGTTTTCAGAGGAGGGACCCAAGGCCAAATTACTTTGAGGTAGAGCTTAGCTGGAGCTGAGTTTTCCTGTGCTCTTTTCATGCTGTGTTGAAGGGTGTGCCCATTGCCAGATCTGTGTAACCCATCTGGGGCAGGGGTTGAGTGACAGCAAACCATCTTAAAATTTTTCATGAGTATTTAAGCAGAAGCATGTAGGAATATGAGTACAAAAGTGTGGCTGAGCCACGTATGCCCTTGATTGGTTTTGGGAAACCTGAGGGAGGCAGCCTTCCTGGCTACGAGCCATCGCCTGCCCAGTCAGGCTAAGGGTGGTGGATGGGGTGGTGAAGGGGCAGCTCTGCTGAGCATGGTCTGTCTTATGGCCTGAATTGTCCTCAAGGGGTGTGGACTGCAGATGGTGTTCACACGAACCGGAGACGTCACTGTTTAGGATTCTACTGGCAGCCTCTGAATTGGCTCGACGTTCGTGGAGGTGGTGTTTCCCTGAAGTACTGAGCTTTGTTTTATAATAATTAAAATCTTTATTTGGTCCAATTTAATATAGTTTAGAAGCTATCTTTTTTTTTTTTTTTGAGGCAAACCTTTTTTGAAAATGTAAATTTTGTTTTTAATTAAAGTCTTAGTTAAGAAAACTCAGGATGCACAAAACTATTCAGACTGTTACTTTAGCTTTCTCCCATTACCTCATCAGTAATATTCACCACATTTTGCTAAATGTTTATTGATTAGAGTGTCGGAATCAAATTCTGCTCTAAATGTGTGTGAATACATTGGAGAGGCTTCGTGTTTTTCACTGTGAAATGCAATTGTGCCTTGAATAAGAAGGTACCTAGAAGCCAAATTAAAGTAATAATGACTTCTTATTGGCTTTGATTTTTCATTGTAGTATATGGGATTTTACAGCAGGAAATGCTTACCATTCATTTCTGATATTTTTTAAAGCACAACTCGAAACATTCAGATTCCCCTCCTTACATCCTGAGCTGCTTCTGCGTATACATCTGTTGATTTTACCCATGCAGGAGGAACAATGATAGTCACATTAGAGAACAAGAAACCAGTAATACATGGTCTCTAACTGATGATTTGGGTCTGGATTTGATTGAAAGTGTTTGCAGTTCCTCTTCCTTAGAATACAGAGTGGATGAAAATGTTTTCAATGCACAGAACAGGATGAATCCTTTTTTCTTTATATAGTGACTTACACTTTTGTTCCTCTATTATATATTCAGTTAGTGTCTGATAAGATTTTCTTTGCTTAAGGATAACAGACATTGCTTTGGTATGTTTTATTTTTTTCCCTCCACTTTTGGAGCTTATCAGGTAAAAATCTCAAGCCACATGAATTGTTAACACCTCTGTTGGGAAAAGCCTTTGTGAGTTTTTATGTACTAGGTCTTTGTTTTTGTTATTCATCCTGTGTTGTTATTCATCGTGTCCTCCTTCTTTTCCCAATGTGCTGTTTTACCTAAGAGTTAGTCTACTTTCTGAAGATCTTTTAGAGAGAGGCTCTGGAGTGCTGAATCACCTTTAATGATACAGCACTCCTGCCATCTCGGCATCTACGTAGGACTTCCATAGACTTCCTGAATGTGTCTTCTTCAGACGCTAAAGTACAGTTGGATCATTTTCTTATCTCTTTTTCTTAAGCAGTACTTTGCAGGTACTCCCCTTTGAAAGCCAGAAGCATAAACCCTTGGGGAATCTAACTTGTAGACATGCAGAAAAAGAACTGCCTTTATGTGAGATCTGTGAGTACTTAAAAAGAAAGCCCTCAGTGTGTGTGAAGTGTATGAGAAACAAATAGAATTCCCAAATAGTTTAGCAAAGGCAGGGCACAATATCAAATAATTTAAAAGTGGTCCAAGGAACTGTGAGAAGAAGGAACTCATTCTAGAATAAATGTTAAAATGCCATTCAAGAACAAAACCACAGATGCCAGACAAACCTCCTGTGCTTAAATTATAGAAGAATAAAAATCTGAATGAATGGAAAGCCTTACGTGTATACAGTTTACAAATTCCTATTTCTAAAATTTAAGTCCCTTATTTAACAGAAGTATATATTTTAATGCTTAACTGTCTTGGGAAACCTGATTTGTGACATCATCTAAGAGGATGGAAAGACCAGGGAGCCAGTGCCACGTTGAACAGAACAGTGGTTTAGTGAATGTGTGAGGAAAGACACGGGCAACTGATTACTAATGTTTTTGTAATTCAGTTTATAACTTGGAGCCATGAAAAGCAACAAAACTAAACTGTTTTGACAGGCTTTTCCTGTAAGTCACTAGCAGTAGGTGTGAGGTGGGCTTGCCCATGACCAGAAGGGGTGCGTCTGTGTGTGTGCACATGCATGTGTGTGCATGCATGTTGGTCTGCAGTCACAGCATACCTTTATGTGCATGTGTCCTCGCAGCTTGGAACTCAGTAGTATTCTGGGAGGGTGGAGGTGAACTGTCCCATGTATTGTATTATATATTTTTTGAGAGGGAGACTTGCTCTGTTGCCCAGGCTGGAGTGCAGTGGTGCGATCTCAGCTCACTGCAACTTTTGCCTCCTGGTTCAAGCAATTCTCCTGCCTCAGCCTCCCGAATAGCTGGGATTACAGGCATGCACCACCACTCCCAGCTAATTTTTGTATTTTTAGTAGAGATGGGGTTTCACCATGTTAGCCAGGCTGGTGTTGAGCTCCTGGCCTCAGGTGATCCACCTTCTTTGGCCTCTCAAAGTGCTGAGATTACAGGCGTGAGCTACTGTGTCTGGCCCCATGTATTGTATTTTTTTCAGGGTATATTGAAATCTGCTACCGGGAATGGTGGAATGGGTTTTGGTATGTATAATGGAAATACATAGAGTGGTTATTAAGTCTAGAAACACATACATTAATTGTATTAAAATGTTATATCAATACATCATTTATGATGTGTATCTGGTCCCAGATCTCATGGCCACCAGTTTGTTTAAGCATTTTGAATGCTTTTTAATAGCATTCAGTAGCATTAATGGAGGAGGACACTGTGTTTTCTCAGTTAATCTCATTGATTTGTTTGGTATAAGTTTGGGTCAGAAATGAAACTGCCATAACATGGATCAGTACAAGGAAGGGACACAGGGCTTAAAATGTCCACAGTCTTGGCAGTGGACTTGGCAGTTCTGCCAGTAAGCAGAAGTACTTGAGCTTAATTCTGAACTTCAAAATAATATTTTATACTTAATTTTAGGAGCTTTCATTTACAGATTGAAAAATGCCTTGACTGTATTCACATAAATGGTGCTCAAACCTTGTACCCCTTATAAGAACTGCAGCAGTCCACAGTAATGTTGGTTACTTCTGAGTATTTTGATAAAGGAACAAAGTCAAAATGAATGTATTTAATAAGCTTCTTTCTCATTTCCATTATTTTTATAAAAATATTTTGGTATTGTTGCCTGCATTTTAGCCACTACTAACTTTTTGTATTATGAATTCGGAGAGGATAACAAGCCAACTTTAGACCTTCTGCCAGGGGCAATGGTGTTTTTCTTCCATGGGTAAGCCATTGTGAATGGAGGCCAGCGGGGCAGCACACTGTGTGAACCTGGCAGCGCTCATCTTGGCTTATTTAGCAGTCCCTCTGTTAACACCGTAAGATGTTCAGCATCGGTCCAAAATTCCTCCTGCTCTGAAAAACATGCCCCCGAGGCTCTGGGCAGTTTGGGGCCTTGGTTTCCACCTGCAGATGCGGTTAGATGCCTGGCTTCTGGGGCCAGAGTTTCCTCTGTTACTTGTTGAGTCTCTTGTCTTCGCTGTCAGAAGCTGAACCGACTTGGAGGCTTTGCTGTTGATCCACTTTAGCAAACCTTGCTGCAGAGGACTGTAAAAACAAATAACTAAAAATAAACTTAGAAAATACAACTCAGAAGCCTGGCTGTGTTGCTGTGGTCAAATGCTTGCCTTTGAGGACTTTGGCAGATTGTGCTAGTGCATTGGGCTTTAACTTTCTGGCACCCGCAAGGCAGACCTATGATGTCCACATGGCTGACTCTTGACCCCTGGCCATTGTGAGCAGAGGAATCAAGGGTTTAGTGAGGCAGTATTGGGCAGTGCAGAAGAGTTAGATGAGATGAAGCAGTTAGCACAGTGCTTAACCCATACTAAGTGCCCCCAACCCTGCCAACCAAATTAGGTGCATAGTTACCAGCTTGGGTCTGAATTCAACAGCATTCCCAATGCCCACTGAAAGGGTGGGCTTGGACAGTTCCTGAACCTCCCTAAATCTGTTTCTTCATCTTTACCACACACGGTCTGTCTCAGTGGTGGTGTGGATTAAGTGAGGTGCTAGCACTTATTAGGGGAAGATCCCCCAGACATGCAAAGCAGGGCCGCTGCCGCAATTCTGACCCAGTCTTGCTGTGTGTTTGCCACAAAGAGGTGTGGTGTGTGCGAGACATTTCTTTATGAACCATTTACACTGCTGGAAATGTACCCAGCAATGTGATGGCAAGAACTTTAACAAATTGCTAATGAATCAGACTCGCATTGGAAGAAGTTAATCATCTGAAGATCGGGGAAGACTGGACTTTCAGAGGTATCTTGGAGCTAGAGAATGAAGTTTGAGTCAGCCGAGCTCTGCCTTCCTGTTTGTCGAAGAACTGGAGTCCGGGAGTCTTGCAAAATGGAGCTGGGCTTCTGAAGAACCCATTGGGTAGGTACTGGGCATCCATTAGACAGCAGTGCTACGTTGGTCATGTGTAGCAGAAAGACCTCCCCACTGTGAACAGTAAACCACTTTCCTCCTCCACTGGCCCATTCATTTGGATTGATACACTTCTTCAGTGTCAGAAATGCACTTTCTCCCTCTACCTCTCTGAATTACGGTGCTCTGCTCAACTTGGTGGCCAGTGGTTCTTGAATTTCCTTTTCCACCGCCTTCTCCCACTCAAGAAAGTAGAGAGAAAAACAGGGATGCAGGCTGTGGGTCTTATGGAAGCCCTTTACAACCATTAAATAAAGAACACCAGCTGCATTATGTGTGTTTAAAACGAGAGGTTGTTTATACAGTACTTTTCTATTGACCACTTCCATCTTGCCTGAAACCTGGGCATTCTTTCCGTAGCTTCTCTGAATTTTCTGTCCCACGTCCTCACCCCTACCCTTGCCTTTTGTCTGGGCTCGGTTCCCTGTTCATATTCTTTTCTGACATTAAACTCTTGCTAGTTGAGTGTGTGCTTGAAACGTCTTAACAAGTCGTTCTCTAAGTGGTACCATTGATGTACAGTCCCATTGGAGAGCACGTGTACGTTTCCTTAGGCCCTTCCAACACTGGCTTTATCAGACATTTTGATCTTTGCTGAGCTGATGGTTGGAAGTCTGATTTGCATTTCTTTACTTGAGAAAGGCTGAGCGTGTTTTCATTTGTATAAATCATTTTCAGGTCCTTTCCTGGGAGCCATCTGTTCATGTCTTTTATAACCACTTTTGAGTGTTCTATCTGAATTTCACAGAAATGAGATAGATGTAGGGTGGGAGCAGCAGGAAGGAACGGCGGACCAAGGAGTGTTTGGGATTCCATGTCAGGCCCTTTGGTTGCAAGTAACAAGAACTCAGAGTATTTTAGTTCAAAAAGGGTTTGGCCTTCTTTATGGACAAGAAGAGAGCACTGAAGACCAGACGGTCACGGGAGGGAGGGCTGTCGTGCTTGTGTCCTAGAGTTGCCATGTTCAGGGTAGGAATATGAGAATGCCTGCATCCATTCATCAAAGAGTGCCGACTCTGGGGCCAGGCATGGTTCCAAGCTTGGGGATGTAGGGGTGAGCTGGCCGAGGCACAGTCTTCCCAGCCCTTTCCATCCTCACCCCAGCCCTCCCCATCTGCACCTCCCGCTGTGCCCACCCTCCCCAGCCCTCCCTTCTGCAGCCCTCCCCACCTTTCACAGACTCTTGTGTATTTGTCACTGGTGAGCAGAACTGTCATGACTCCAGAGATGGAATCACAAAGCAACTATTTTTGTTTAAGACATAATTCAGTCGGAGACCTTCTACCCCTGGTGAAAACTCAACTCAGGGCGACCCATCACCTTTTTGAGTGCTCTGGGGTAATAGCCTTTATAGTCCTCTTAGGTCGCCAAATGCTTTCCTAACTCAGAAATTGGAATATCGCATCTGTGTGAGTGAAAGCTGTGACAGTTGCTCACTGCCCTGTCTAGCCCCCCAGAGTTAGAACAGGAAGAGGGAGCCAAGACAGGGAGGGAGCAGAGATCTCAGCCCTCCATAGGAACTGTCCTAAGTTGGTCGCACTTCCTGAGCTTCCAGGGCTTCGTTCTCTTTCTCTCATGGGGTCCTTTCAGGAATCTTTGAGGCCCCCTCTGCCTCCCCACTTCTTGTCCCCGGCTCAGGGCCTTCCCATGTGCCTTGACCAAGGCAGCTCCTGGGATGTGCTAATGCTGTTGCCTCCTACCACCACTTCCTCCTTTGCAGCTCCTAGGAAGCCAGCGATAGCTCCAGCTTCTTTCTGCTGAGCCCTGTCCACCCCGCTAGGTGGCCTTTTGGGGCAGGCCGTAAGATGATTCCAGGCAAGCTTGTTGATCTGAGGCCAGGGTCTGGGCCAAGGGAAAGACTTTTGGACCCCCTGCCGTGTCAAACTCGGGATTTGCCAGTCGGCCCCAGTGCTCTTCTATTAGATTTGATGGGTGAGTCAGACACCAGCCCACTGTCTCCAGGACCCCATTTCAAGCTTTGAGTATTGCAACCCCCTGCTTCAGAAGGAGTGGGACTCAGCGTCGCTCTCTGCAGAGAAACCATCTCTACAAAGTCTTTTCAAATATCTACTCTTGGTCCTTTTTTGCCCTCCTCATGGTAAGGGATGGCAGAGTCAGGGAGTTCAGACTCCTGCAGCAGGAGACCGGGTGCCATCAGGAGTCCCCATTTTGTGTGGCCACCTTCTCTTTGGTGTGAGTGTCGTCCTCTCTGGCTGGGTTCTTATTTTCTACACGTAGCACAGGCGTAACCTGGTGCCCACCCGTGTTAAGTGTCAGACTGGTCCTGCAGCAGCCCAGTGCCTACAGTGAGGAAGGACCTGCCGGGCAAAGCAGGGGGCTCATCAGGCCAGGGTTTCTAGAACTGTATCCCGGGCTGCTGAGAAAGGGTGTGTGGGTTGCGTGATGCAGAATTCCAGGAGATGTCATTTCCATCATAGTCCAAGGAAACACTTGAGCCTGGTGGAGGGAGATGGTTCTGGAGGGAAGCTTCTGTAGCATCCAAACCCCAGATGGGCAGGAGCCCCTGAGCCGAGCTGCTGGGACTGAAGAGTAAAAGGAGGGAGTGGGAGTGAGATGCTAGGAGGCAGCGCTGATGGGACTGAGAGGAGTGGGACATGGAGTGGGTTTCTGGGTGGGTGCCTCTGTGACTCCTCTAGATGGGGGAGACTGGAGAAAGTGTAGAAGGGGTGAGGAAAGAGTGTGCAGGGATGGGCTGAAGGCCATGGCCCTTCTCGGACCCTGAGGAGATGTTGGGAGGTGACTGGATACACCCAGTGACTGGTCTGAAGATTGGGAACAAGTTAGGGCTGGAAAAACAGACTTGGGCATCACCGCTGTATTTGGAGCTGGAAATAGGCCCAGATTAGGGAACCTTGGCGCATGAGGACTGGATTCCCAGTGAAGGTGGAAGTGGGCCTGCCAGCCATTTATATACTTTTCTGAAGAGCATGGAATTAAATAGCATTGGGCAGGTTGGCATTGGGAGAAAGAGAAGAACCAGGCGAGGTTAGGACGTGGCCTTGCTGGCATGATGGAGGAAACGCTCTTTACCTCAGACCACACATGAACTGCAAGCATCTGCCCTGATGGTGCCAGGGGCAGTGGAGATACAGGCCGCTCTCCTCAGCCGTTTCCTTTAGACCAAGAGAACTTTTATCATGTAGCAGATGAAAGACCCGATGAGAATTTGAGATTTACAGTATAATGTAAAGTTCGGAAATAATGATTGCATTTGTTAATTCTATTTCTGTCTTTGGAATCAAGGGTTTCTGAACCTGAGATAAGCAGTTTTTTTTGTTTCATAAAAGCTCTAGTCATTTTTCTTTGTTGAAAGTGGACCACAGTAATGTTCTTGGATTTGTTGGCTGAAGCACTTCCACGTGGCTTAGAAGCTTTGCAGACACAGCACCCCCGCCTTCCTGAACTGCCATTGGCCACTGCAAATCCTGGTGGTACAGTAGATTAGAGCTGTGTAGAAAAGATCTTGTTCTAGAGGAGAGGAGGCTGATCCACAGGCATCTAGTCACTTGCCTGAATCACAGCTAATAAGCAGCAGACAGAGTGAGGACTCACAGCGCCTGATTTACTTTTTCCTTTTGTTCGAAGCCCATTGTATTGAACTGGGCAATCAGCATGGTATTTACTGTCTTATATTGTCCAGGTAAGAAACCTGGAGCTTGTTGGGAGCAGAATTACAAATATATATATTTTATACTGACTGCTGTAGTCAATTTGAATCAAAAACTACACAAATATTTTATTTGTATTTTAGAGACGGGGTTTTGCTCTGTTGCTTAGGCTGGATTCCAACTCCTGTACCTGGAATTCCAATTATAGCCTTCCCTGCACCTAAGCATTGCCTTTAAGTGTCAAAAAAAAAAAAAAAAAAAAAAAAAAAAAAAAAAAAAAAAAAAACTGAGAAGAAGGCATAGTTTTCTCCATGATTTTTGAGAAATTCTCCATGATTTTTCTCCTGAGCTAAGCAAGTGAGACTACAGAGGATAAAGAGGAAGGTATGGAAGGCAGAGATACCAGGGGGCAGGGCTTGGTGGTACTCCACTGGCGGTGGGGGGTCGTGGAGGTTTCCAGGTGGGAGGTAAATATGCCTCCTCTAGATGGAGATGTCAGGGGAAAGCATGGGTTGGGGTGTAGATTTGCCCCTTGTGGTATTAACAGTACCACTCCCCACAGGGACAGTCAGTGATGCTGGGGCCAGCGCAGCTCTGCACTGTCTTTAAGGCAACCAGGAACTGAACACACCTGACCCGATAGCTAGGCCTGAGGACATGGCATAGCCCATGCACTGGGGCCAGGAGCACAGCTCTGAAGCCTTCAAAAACATGGTTGGTGTTTGAGGCAGTAAGAGAGAAGCACAGTGGAGGTAGGACTGAGCTCTGGGATTTTAACAAAAGGAGCAGTAAGGAAGGATATAGGCAATCCCAAGTGAGTCTGTAGGATGCATAGAATCTTACTGACTACAGGTATGTAATGAAACACTTTCTACAATGTCTTAGGAGGAGCTAAAAAAAGGTAGAGCCATCTTTCTTTGAGGTTAAAATGTGATGCTTTAAGAAAAGTGATGCTGGGCGGGCACGGAGGCTCACACCTGTAATCCCAGCACTATAGGAGGCAGAGGTTGGTGGATCACGAGGTTAGGAGATCGAGACCATCCTGGCCAACATGGTGAAACCCCGTCTCTACTAAAAATACAAAAATTAGCCGGATGTAGTGACGCATGCATGTAGTCCCAGCTACTTGGGAGGCTGAGGGAGGAGAATTGCTTGAACCCGGGAGGCAGAGGTTGCAATGAACCAAGATCAATGCCCTTGCACTCCAGCCTGGCGACAAAGCAAGACTCCGTCTCAAAAAAAAAAAAAAAAAGTGATAGAAGAGTAATGCTTTTCCCATAAAGACTAAGAAGAGTAAGAATCTCTTAGATGTGAGCAGGAGGATTGTCAGGCTCTGCCCTTCTCAGGCTCACTAAACGTTTGCCTCATTTTGGCATTCCCATTTGAGAAGGTGTATAGAGAAGTTGGAGAGGGTTCAGAGAAGCATTTTCAATATTACTGAAGTTATGGGAAGTAAAAGTAATTTTAATGCAGAATAAGATCTGAAGAAATAGGTTATATTTAAGTAAGACAGGGAGTTTAGAGAAATTTCCCAGTGGTTAGAGGTTTTAGCAACCAAGGCAAAGGGCAAAATGTTAATATCTCAGGTAAATTTGATTAAAAGGGAAACTAATCAGGATTAGGAAACCACGTAACTGCAGTAAGTAAACAGATGCATGGTTAGAATAAAAAATCAAGAAACTAAAAGCAATCTCAATTGTATGCCAAGTGTTTAAGCTTTACTTAAAGTAAAATTAGAGTATGAAACCTGTTTGACAATATATGAATACAAATCGATAAACCCTGAAACAAAGCATATATAAATGCTCTTACCAATGCAAAAACTTCCATCTGTTAGATACATAAACAGCACTTCCTTAAAAGCGACATATATTTTATACTGACCGCTGTAGTCAATTTTAATCAAAAACTACACAAATATTTTATTTGTATTTTAGAGACGGGGTTTTGCTCTGTTGCTTAGGCTGAATTCCAACTCCTGTGCTTAAGCGATCCTCCTGCCTCAGCCTCCCGAGTAGCTGGGACTACAGATGCACACCGCTGTGCTCAGCTAAATATTTTAATGTGATTGGTTTCAACAGTTTATACCCACAGTTTTGATGTGAAACTGACAAACCTATGAGCTGACAGCCACAGCCCATGTAGAGGAATGACTCTAAGCACACTTAATTTTGTTTAAAAAAAAAAAATCTAGATGACTGCTAATATTCAGATCTGAAATGAAGAATGAGGTAATTTTATTCTTCCATTGTAGGATCTCATACCACGTTCCAAATCCTAGATCATACACAGAGTGTTAGACCAGGAAGGGACCTTAGCAATAATGACTTAAGCCTCCCATTGGACAGATGAGCGAGGTGAGGCCAAGAAGCGAGAATGATATGGAAGCCTCCAGCTTGAATACATTCCTTAAATGAATGAGTGTTGGCATGGAACAGAATCGCGTGCATGGCTCTTGTCCACTTTCCCGAAGCCCTTCGATTAACTCCTTGGTCCTACTAGCTTCAGAGACAGTTCCCTGATCAGTACATCGTTAAGCAACCAAAATATCTCATTGCATCCAAGGAGCGGTGTATTTGCCACTGCAAGGCTTGTGGATGTGGCAGCCCTGGGGTAAGGGGCCTGCCGCATAGTGACATGACCAGCGCTGTGGGGTGCTGGGTGATTGGTGGTGATGTGTACCCTGTACTCCTTTGTTATGCAAGGGTGGTTTGAACTTAGCTTTCAGAGGCTGGTTTATTCAAACCATGGGTCCCCGCATGTTTATGGCCCCACACTTCAGGGAACCAGCATCTACCTAGTTGTTATGTTCCCCAAATGTTCCCCAACGCCAAAGGTGCCGTTTCTTGCCCTGGCTCATAGCTAGGGAACGTTGCCTCTAAATCTTACAGTAAGAATTTCCATGAGGTTGTACAGTGAGTGGTACAACCATTTTTAGCTGGTCTGTCCCCTTCTTTAACCTAAGGAAACCACCACTTAAACTCTTGGAGAGAGGAAGGGTGCCTAGTTCTTGTGTGCTTTTGTTTACATATACATATTGTAGACGCTGATGTCAAGTCTTGCTAGTGAAGTGCACTTTAAGTTACATAGCCTAACTTAAAACAGGTACTACATAAAAAACATTTGCTGAATTGGTGTGTAGCTGACAGCCATCTATAAAAGTGCATATATCTTATGCAGTCTTTTAGAGATCCTGGTTGTTTGCAAATGAAGCTGAGAAAACCATTATCACTAAAATGAAATATTTTAAGAGATACTGGCTATAAATTCTCCTGGAACCACTTGGACTTGACAAAGATTTTTCAAAAATGATTTAGGAGGCCCACCTTTGATGCTCTTCCTAGCGGAAAGTTGCAAGTTAATAGATTGAATGTCCCCTTGAGAAGAAAATAGTCTAAACTTTCGGTCTCGTCAGTCTCCTTTTTCCCTTTTGAGATCAGATAGTATACTATGTATTTGTGACTTCTCTGACTTCTGAGTGCAGTTTGGGTTGATTGCACAATGCAATTTCTCTCATTTTGAACATTTGCATGATTTTAGACATTGTGCCTTTAAAAGGGCAGGCAACAGGCCCTTTTACGTTTCTCTTCAGATTTTTCTCTACATCCTGTTTTAAGTGTGGTTAGATCAGTGGATGAGTCACATGATGTTTTTTGCTGCTTCAATGACAGAAATAGAGATTCAAAATAACCACACAGAGGAGTATCCCGAATGGTTACCAAACACGTTGCTCAAAAACATGCTTTCCTACGGTTCCAGTGCTTTATGTGAGAGCCGTCAGAGGGCTGTGTGTGAGGGCGCTGTCTACAGAATGCAGGCAGGAGCTGCTGGCTTTGAACTGGCTGAATATGCAATGCAGACATCTCAGCACTCCACATCTTTCAAAGCCCTTCCTCACACTCCACTGCAACTTTGGTTCCAAAAGAAAGATGGGGAGCAGAACTTAGAAGATAAAGGACCCCTTTTCCTGGACGTGCAATGGTCTGATTGATGAAGACGTCATCCTAAGTTTAGAAGTCAGCTCACCTGCAAAGCTGGTACTAACCGGCACATGCTGTCCTGGGCACTGTTCTGCTGAGAGAGTTACTGAAGTAGAAAGATTTTTAAATACAAGAAAATATTTCTCAAGGAAATGTAATTACAACACTATAAATACTTGCTATTTTGCAAAACACACTCTCTCTCCCACTTCAATTTGAAGGGGAAAAAAACCAGTCAGCTACTGAGTCTGGAAATCGATGTTTCTAGAAAGCAAGGGCATGGAAAAGTTACTCTCCCCCTGCCCCTTCCCTCCAGAAGATCCCCAAATGGGGAACAAGTGAGAGCAGGGAGCTGCTAACATTTCACACTTCTTCTTCTGAAGATTTAAGTGAATAAATTTTCTGAGAGTTATGATATGTAATGATTATTCCAACCAGGAGAGAGATCCAGAGGGCTGGGAGTGAGCACTCCTGAGCTGGCCCCGCTGCGATGCACCCTGGTGTCTGGAGAACTCGGCCCAGCTCTGTCATTACCCCGGGAGCTCCCAGGCCTCCCCATCCGGGGCCCCCCACCCCTTGTACCTCCCAAGGTTCTTTTTTGGGAAGACTGAGGGAGTGAAGTATAAAGTGATTTTACTATTGTAAAGCAGCTTTATTTGGCCCCCTCTCATACATCCTAAGCCAATATTAAATGTTTCCGTTTCTTAGGGAATCGGCTATCCAGGACATTTCCAAGCCAAACTACTGGCTAATGCTAAAAATCAAGGCAAAGTGAAAACAAGGGAAGAGTAACTTTGGCACAAGACAAACCCGATGCAGGCAGTCATGGGGGATGACTGGTTTTTATCCAGAAATGCAAACAAGTGGCCTTCTGCACCCCATTTGAAGAATCTCAAATGGGAGGGTTTCCTGCCAATGTGCAAATCCATCAATACTCCGTGAGCCATGTGGCTGGCAGGTCCAATCCTACCATGACTTTCCGAGTGCAAGCCTCGTCTAGTTCTTTTTGCTCAATTGTTGAGTGTCTCACTGACGCCCTTTGCCACTGAGATCCCTGTAAGTCACTACAGAACAAATGACAACTGCACATTTAGGATGACCTCGTTTCCCTCAAATAGGCCAGCAAAGGAGGAGCTCTAGCCTTGGCTTGCTCAGAGAAAACCCTCACTCTCTATTTTCTATGCTTTGAACTGCCCAAACCTGTTTCTCAGCATCTAAATGAAAAACTACTTCATGGCCTTGTATTTTCAGATTGTATTCGTCCACAAGCAGTCACTCAATTTTGGAGAAAGTCACACCTGGTCTTTCCATGGTCTTTGACATGAGAATCTCACAGGCATGGTACCCTTCTAAATGCAGCTGTCAGCTGAACACCCTGCAATGAAAAATGTTTTGGGGGAATGTTTCTTTGGTCACAAAAGTCAAAAGGTTGCCCCTAATGACTCTGAAAAGTGGGAAGAAGAAAGGTCACTCTCCCTGGTTTGATCTCCTCTCATGTCTAGCTGGATGACGGGACTCGGTTAGAACAAACGCAGGAGAATATGCCAATTCTCAGTTTTTGCCTCAGAAGTTGTTAGGCTGTGACTTAAGCAGCCCAAGTGAAGAAAATGTATGAAGAAGGATCACGTGCTTTAAGGTGAACGGTTTGGACAAGTCCTGCCAAATCAGCTCCATTGTGGTGGCCTGAGTGTGGCACTGCTTCCTGTGTTGTCAGAAACTCTAACCAAATATTATGGCCCACTGATCTTGATCCCTGAAGGGATCTCTGGAGTTATATTTCCTTATTTCCTTATGTCATAATGAGGAGGCCCTTGCTGATCCTTCCTGGATTTAGAGGGAAAGGATTCGCTTTCTTTTTTTGGGGGGGGGGGGGGGGGGGGGACGAAGTTTTGCTCTTGTCACCCAGGCTAGAGTGCAATGGCGCTATCTCAGCTCACTGCAACCTCTGCCTCCCGGGATCAAGCGATTCTCCTGTCTCAGCCTCCTGAATAGCTGGGATTACAGGCATATGCCACCGTGCCCAGCTAATTTTTATATTTTTAGTAGAGACGTTGTTTTGCCATGTTGGCCAGGCTGGTCTCGAACTCCTGACCTTAAGTGATCCACCCTCCCTCGGCCTTCCAAAGTGCTGGGATTACAGGCATGAGCCACTGTGCCTGGCCTGCTTTCTCAATTTGGATCTTTAAGCTCCAACCCCAGAATCATGAAAGAGTCACACATGTTAAAAAATACTGCTGTTTAATTTTCTAGTAATGTCCTTTAAAAAAAGCTGATACATTTGAGTTTTTTTATCTTCTCAGATCTGCCTCTGAAACCACTGCAAAGCAGCTATGCAACTTAAGTTTTCAGCACTCATATATATATTAATGGAGGAAAAGCCACTCTGAGGAAGCACACCAAGGACATGTCCCCATGTGGGCACACCCCATTGGCACTGGGTACCCAGGAATGTGAATGCAACCCTGGCATGCCCACAGCTAACTTCATGCCCTTGCATTCTTTTTCGCTATGAGGAACAATATGATCACACAGCACTGAAAATGGTAGACACAAAGGGCCTACCTTTTTCTTTCTCATTTTTGCCCTTCCAGCTTACACTTCTATTCCTATTCCAGTGACCCGTTTATTCCCCAGTTACCCATAATGAAAAATAGTTCTGTCATTTACTGAGCCTTACATTCAAATGCAAATGACGGACTTTATAAAACTGCTGCAAATAAGGTACAATGTTCATTGATACAATACGTTTCAACTGCAGGTATGTTGAGCACACAAGCAATCACCGTATTGTATTAGAGACATTTTATTGAAAATGCGAAAATAGGAAATGTATTATAGCCTAAAATAAATTACATAACATATACAGCATATATTTATATCTTTAAAATATTTTTTTGTTTAGGTTCTTTCAGTCTAGGAATTTTGACTAAATCAACAATTTAGTGAACTGTGTCTATAATTTTTTAAAGGAAAAAACCTGCTTTCCAAAACTTAGAAAAATATACTGCACTGCATGGATTTCGAATGTGTTATTTCGGGGAGGACCACATGGTGACTCTGGTATCATCATAAAATGTCTTGCTTTATCGTATGGTGTGGGAGGGAAGTACCGTAGTACATTCTGAATTACCTGTACCGCAGAGTTACGACTTAAGGATGGCAGAACCAGGTAATACATCTACTTCAAAAGTTACCCTACAGCAACCTGGCATTAGAATGCTGGATGAGACTTAAAGCTTCAGTTCACTGGAAAAACTAAAATGCAAAGTTAGAACGCTCCATGTGACTCGCTCTAGTGCGACCTTCAGGAAAGGCGAGGGAAAAGCAAGCCTTCAGGAAAAGTCATGCGGCAGGGGCTGGAAACTGGAGATGCGCTTTTGTGACAACTTAAAAGAGTTAGCTCATGTATATACACGGTGGGGGTGAGAACTGACAGCTCGCTCGGATCTAGGAGAACACAGAGTGATATGCTATCATTCAACCGTGTCAGTTTGCTGCCCCCGGGGCATTTCCAACCTTTCTACGGGAGATTATGTCCGTCTGTCAGCCCGCTGTGGTCACAGGTCTCCCCGTTCCTCAGTGTGAACGGGGACTCCGGGCTGCAGCCTGCCGCCCGCCTCCTGCATGTGTGGAGTAGATGGGTTTGAACTCCATGACGGAAGGGAAATTTAAGAGGCCACCGGGGCTCCATCTCTTTGTACAGCCATGTGACTGGGAAGCAAATCAAAGGAAGCCGAGTTTTAACCTGTTGATTCTTAAGAGCGATGAAGGGGGACAGGAGAGTCTGTGGCCTGCTGTGCGGGGTGCCTGAGAGGCGACGGCACAGCTGCAGTCCTTTGGTTCCAAGAGGAGATTGTCCAGGGGAGGAGGACACACCGTCGAGCGTGAGGCAGCTGTGTCTTCTGGGTTTTCGTGAGGCAGGGCATGAAGTCAGTTGTTGCGCTTGTTTTTACATAGCAACAGTGAAGACCATTCACCAGGTCCCCCCGTCAGTGTGAGCATACTCAGTATGCTAGAGAATTGACACGAAACCTTTAAATCAAGGCCTCTTTCATCACCAAAACAAAACAAAAAGGGGAACAAAATACGATGGGAGAGGGAAGAGATGATGCCGAAGTGTCATCCTGACTGTCCCTGCAGTGCCCATGGCGTCCCGTGCCTTATTCATTCTCCTCTCTCATTTCCACAATGTCTGTCACCTCCTCTGTCGGAGGCATGTCCGTCATGGCGGAGTCTTCCCCCTCCGTGGCCGACTCGTTCTCCATCTTCTTTTTCTAGACCAAAGAAGACTCATCAGTGTGGGGCTGTGGACAGGGACACTGCACAGCAGAACCACGAGCAGGGAGACACCACCAGGGTCTTGGGGGGACCCCCCGCTGTAGGCTTAAACCTTCTTATGGTTGGGGTGGCCTCACCTCTTCTGCATCTTAGTTCAGCGTGTTCCTTGCAGTTTCGTGTCTGTGCGCCTGCCACTGAGCTAGGCAGGCACTTCGGAGGACACTGTGTCCCACCGCCCCGCCCCAGACAACCCACCCCCTGCTGCCCTTTCCAATGAGGGCTGCGCTCTCCCCGACTCCTCACAGTCACCTGCAGACTTTTCCTTCCTCCTCCCTAAAGCCTCAAGCTTGGAACCTCACATTATCAGAATATTGCACCTTGTACAGCCTCCGTCAGTCACCTCTGGGACAGCTCCAGGCTTGCTGTCATTCTCTCCCACTTACTGCCTGTCCTAATTCCTGGTCACTTCCCTGCCATGTTGCCTGTTCTTACAATAAATGGCCTCTCAGGGATCAGGTTCACAGCCCCAGCCCACCTCAACCACTCCTGGGTCACTGCAGACCTTGCCATTATCGACATGTTGGGCACCACCAACAGGCCAAGGCAGAGACACTGTCCTCTGTCTGCCAACCCTGCTGGTCCCCCATCCACGGATCCCACCAGCCCTTCACTGTGGCCACTTTCTCGATGTCCTCCCTCCGCTCTTTCCTCAGCTTACATGACATGCTCAGTAATGACCATCATTTCCCTATCCTGCTTTTCTTCCATCATATTTGCCAGGCAAAGCCCCACCTGTGCTGAGGTTCAGATCTCTACCATCTCAGCCCACACCACCCAGCTGCCATGGCTGGGGAAACCCAACAGCAGGGGACAGCCAGTGTCCTGAGATGCGCGTCACGCACCGTGAGCAGGCCCTCTGAGTGGTCTGGCCGTCACCCTGCTGTCCCGGCCTGTTCACTCTGCCATTCTCCTGACCAACTTCCCCACCCATGTGTCCTCGTTCTTCCAGCCTCCAACACCTCCCTTTTCTCAGACAATGATCTGGCTTCCTACTTCACTGAGAAAAAGAAAAGCGATCAGAAAGGCCCTTGCGCAACCTCTTGGACTGCATCTCTGCTCCGCCCGTGACCAGAGAGGCCGCCCGAGCACCTGTCTTGGGCTACCTGGTCCTCGTGTGCAGACACATTCATATCACTGTCCCCTCTCCCACTGGCAGCATCGCCTGTCTGTGGGTCATTCCCCCGAAGCAAGCCATAGGCTGAACTTTGCCCCATCTTCGCTGGCTTTCTGAAATCCATGTCCACACCTCTCTCTCCTTTGGAGCAAAACTCTTCAAAGGGACTGTCTCTACTTGCTGCCTTCAGTTTTTCCCCTTTTCTCTTACCCCACTCCCATTAGGCTTCCAGCCACCCTAAGCCATGAGACTGGGCAAGGTCACCAAGGATCCCCCACTGATGAGTGCCACCATCCAACTCTGGTCAGCGGCTGCTCAGGTTCTCCTGCACCCAGCAGGATGCACCCGGGAGGAGGCTCCCAGCGTGGCTGTCTCACCTGCTTCCGGTAGACATAGCACGCGGCGATGGCGACCATGGTGGATTCTCCCACAAAGCCCGCCAGGAGGGAGCCCACACCCAGGGTTGCACCGTGCACCCTGCAGATGAGAACACAAAGGCGATTTGTCTGTTAAGGCCAAGTCAAGGCACAACCGTCCATACCAAAACCCAGGAAAGTAAGTGTAGCCTCGAGACGGCTGAGACCAGCGGTGTTCTCCATCTGTTGGCTTCATAAGGGCGCAGCTAATAACCTAATGTGTGAGGGGAACTGGGAACTCGGGGTTGGGCCGCCTCCCTCCCGCAGCACACGGACCCCACAGCCCTTCCTACCCTCCCAGGACACTGGGAGCTCCCTGAGCGCGGGGACCATATCCTCCTCTTCTGGTTTTCACGTCCAGCATACGCTCGAGCCCGTGCAGGGCCAGCCACACCCCAACAGGAGCTCAGTGGCTCTTACTCGTGTCTGGGCCTGACCCCAAAAGCCCTTTTCTAGAATGGATCCCAAGAGCCTCCACCTGGTGCCTGGGCAGACACACAAAACATCATTCTGAATTTCCAATTCTAGACATGCCTAGGGATTTCCTGTGGAAATGTAGATCTTAAACCTCTGGACACAGTATTGAAGAGGCAGAAGGACCCACAGCCCCAAACTCTCTGACGACATACCCCAGGTAGGGCAGGACCACGAGGCTGGCGATGAGGACGATGATCCGCAGCACAGAGCTGGGGGCCAGGACGAAGGTTTTCTTCAGCGTCATGAGCCACCCAGTGAGATGCGCCCTCACTGTGACTGTGGGGAGGAGCAAAGGACTCGTCAGGCGTGCCCGCGTCCCCTCCCCATCCTCTGGACCAGGGCAGCACGTCCAAGAGCCAGAGGCTGCCTGGGACCCTGGTCTTGCTGCTGAGCCTCTGGCCATCCCGTCTTCCTGCCAGGGCTCCCCATCCCTGCTCCTGAGCCTAGGCCCGCCTCGGGTCCCCACCTCCTCACAGCCCTTTGGGTCTAAACGGCTGGGGACCAGCAGGCTCCTTGCTCCACTGGGACCACATCTTCCAGGCAGCCTAGCTGCTCCTGTCCAGTCCTGTCCCCACACTTGCCCAGCCCCGCCCTCGATCATCCACCTCTAGAAGGGAACACTCAGAGAAGAGTGGCAATATGACGGCACTCTGGTGTGACGCTGGGTGAGCAGAAAAGCTGGCACCAGAAGTCATCTTCCCTGCCTGCGGTCAGAGGTATGGAGACCAGAGCAGTGAGGTAGGAGGAGGAAGCTGCACGTCCCCACTTCCCTTTGTTCCCTCCCTGAGCTGGTCCTGACCACTTCCACTGAGGTCACTTCCCTTTCTCCCTCTCCTAGTGCTGTGGCCCTCGGTGCGCTGCCATTGCACCACAGGCTGCGTGGCCTCCCCGTGCCTGCCTCCTCACTGGATCTCTGAGCTGCAGGAGGGCCGTGGGTGGACAGCGGGGAACTGTGGCGAGCACAGAGCTTGCCCTTGTCAGTAGGAAGGTCCCTGAGCATCTAGATTCCATCTGAAACTGGAAAGGCTGGAGGAAGCGCAGGGCAGGGCCTGCTCCTTGAAGACCGGGGCCCGTCACCTCCCTGTGGACAGCACCAGGCAAAGGCCCTTGGAGGAGGAAGTGCTCATTCCTGGGATAAAAATTCCTTTCCAGGATTGCTGGTTTGGAAGGAAGCTTCTGCCGTCTTCTTCGTCTAACAGTATATGTCCTGCCTTCCTCTGGGTGGAAGCCTTATATTAATACTAACAAGGCTAATTTTCTTCTCTTAGGCAGACAGACCCACTGAGGTTTTTGACCAAAGGAGAGAGTCGGTCCCAGGCATATGCTAAACTGGTTAGCCCAAACCCAACAGATTGCAAAGAGTGGCAGGGCCTGGCAGCTGTCTGGAAACCCTTCATCTTACAGACAAGAAAGTGGAGTCAAATGGAGATTGAAGGTGAATCGCATACGCAGCTATAGCCTGCTCCCAGCTGGGGCGCTCCAGGCCCCTCCTCTGGTCACTACCATAGGAAATTAGCTGCATGTGCCTCAATCTGCGAGTGCAGCTCCTTCTAGATGGTGACACCTTCCCCAGCTTGGTTCACCCTGTGGCTACCCAAGTCCAGATGCCATCCCGGTGCTGTGATCTTCCAGCCACTTCTCCATTTCTGCCACAGCCCAGAAAGTGATGCCGCAAGGCCTTGGAACAAGGGCTGCTCCATCAGCCCTGGCCTACCTGGGCTCCGTGGCTCCTTTCTTTTTCTCTTTTTTTCTTTCTTTTTGAGACGAAGTTTCACTCTTATTGCATAGGCTGGAGTGCAGTGGCACAATCTCAGCTCACTGCAACCTCCGCCTCCTGGGTTCAAGCGATTCTCCTGCCTCAGCCTCCTGAGTAGCTGGGATTACAGGCACGTGCCACCATGCCCGGCTAATTTTTTGTATTTAGCGGAGATGGGGTTTCACCATGTTGGTCAGGCTGGTCTCGAACTCCTGACCTCAGATGATCCACCTGCCTCGGATTCCCAAAGTGCTGGAATTATAGGCGTTAGCCACTGTGCCCGGCCCATGGCTCCTTTCTTAACGTGTGGCTTTGTAGATTCTGGCTTCCCAGTTTAATGATTTAAGTGGATATTTTGGGGAAACTGATTTTTGACTAGGTGACACACCTGGTACAGAATTTAAAAGGTACAAAAGGGAATAGAGTACAAAGGTCTTCTTCCCAGTGGTGACTTCCCAGGCCCTTGTCCTGCTTCCCACAGGCAACTACTGTTAGCAGCTTGGTGAGTTACTTACAGAAAAAGAATGTAGCTATGCAAGCACTTAGCACATCCATATGACAATACAGATATACATGTGCTACATATTTGCTATGGAAATGGTTGCATACTAATCAACCATTCTGCAACCTGCTCTTCTCATTTAATCTAGAACGACCTCATTCTTGTCTGGTACACCTCACACCACTATATCGGCTTGGTGTAGTAACTTTCCAACTGGCTTTTGTCTCAGCCATGAGCAGTTCCTTTTCTGACCATCCATCATCTGGCCTCAGGTTGCCCTGGAATCTTCCTTTCTACAGCAGTCCTTCTCTGTCTTTGTATATCTCCAGGCTTTAGCAATAAGCTCACTCTATTTTTCTTTTTTTCATTTCACTTTTTAAATTAACGTATTGTAAAACTGGCTTTTTTGGTGCACAGTTCTGAGAATTTTAATACATGAACACATTTGTGTAACCACCACCACAATCAAGACAGAGGGCAGTTTTATTGTCTCCAAAACTCCACATGCTATCCTTTCGGGTCTACTTTCTTTTTACTGTTTTTGCAATCACTGCACTTTTAAAAACAAGTTATACGGCCAGGTGCAGTGGCTCACGCCTGTAATCCCAGCACTTTGGGACGCCAAAGAGGAGCACTTGAGGCCAGGAGTTCGAGACCAGCCTGGACAACATGGTGAAACCCCATCTCTACTAAAAATACAAATATTAGCTGGGTGTGGTGGTGGGCGCCTGTAGTCCCAGCTACTTGGGAGGCTGAACAGGAGAAGTGCTTGAACCCGGGAGGCAGAGGTCGCAGTGAGCCGAGATTGTGCTACTGCATTCCAGTCTGCATTCCAGACAGAGACTCTGTCTCCAAAAAAAAAAAAAAATATATATATATATATAAAATATATAAACATAAATATAAATATAATTATATATAAATATATAAATAAAAAATATATAAAAACAAGTTATACCTATTGATTCATTTCTTGAACTTTCACCTTACTGGCTAATGTTTTTGCATCTTTCTAAGCCACAATGAAATTTTACATTTGTGTTGGTGACATGATTGCAAACATTTCCAAAGAAAGATTTAATTAGGCATGAGGATAAACAAGAATGTTTCTTTCATTCTGTTTTTCTTTACCTGGAACTGGGAAGAAGGAGAAGATCCGCAAAGGAACAACACAGAGTTCTGCGAAGGCAAAGTCCACTCCAATGATGTCTATCAAGATTTTCTCGGACACGTTGGGTGTCCAAAACATCACGAAACAGAGCTGGGGGAGAAAGACATCGAACAGGGTTGTGAGGAAAAACGTGGAAGCGAGTGAAATGAACAGGTCAGGTGTGGCACAATCCTTGGAGAGTTACGAAAGGGGGACAACTGGCCCGACTGGGTGGCGGGCATGCTGGTCCCAGATCTGCCACCTGCCTGCTTGGCTGTCTCCTGACCACAGAGGCCCTGGTCCATTAGCCATGGCTGTACCCAGGGGACTCCCATGGCAGAGCAGATGTGGCTCCTCCAAGAGTGGGTCATTGATTTCTGAATGGGTGAGCAGGCCCGTTCAGAACCAATGTGCTTTGGGGCAAGGCTTAAGGAGACTGCCACACAGCTTGGCCAGTTCTGCCTGGACGTGTTTATTCATATAATGTTTACAGCTTTAACAAATAAAAAAAAAGACCTGGAAGTTCTTGGATGTGTACAGAACCACACAGAATCAGCACACATAACGAAAAGGGAAATGTTAGTGTTTAGAGTAAGGATCAGCCTATGAACCTTTTAAAGTCTAGTTACAAGAATAAGAGATGAGACAGCAACAGAATTGGAACTCTGGAAAGCAGATGGGAGGTGGTAAACTGATGTAACAGATGCAGGAAAAGTGAATCCTGAACCCAATGGGGAAAGTGGAGCTCTCTCCCCACCTCCCTTCCCCGCAGATCAGGAAGTGAGGCACAGGTCCTTCCGGAGATGGGGTGAAGGCGGGGTCCAGAGCAGGATGGCTGGAAGTCAGGTTAGCAAGCAATCCATCCACAGCTCCCCTTGCACAGCTGGTGACTACATCTCCCCGAATTTGACAGGAAACAGGAGTTTAGTCTCTGGATGAGGTAAAACAGAGGAGTACCTGGCATGGCCCAGGGCAGAGTTACTACAGGTTGAGTAACCCTTATCTGAAATGCTTGGAACTAAAAGTGTTCTGGACTCTGAAGTGTTCAGATTTTAGAATATTTGCATTATACTTACAGGTTACGCATCCCTAATCCCCAAAGTCCAGAATGCTCCAATAAACATTTATGTTGAGAGTCATGTCAGTGCTCAAAAATCAAAAAATTGGATTTTCCCTTTTTGGATTAGGCATACTTAATCTGTACATGGAAAGCGGGGGGATTAAGAGAAGGATGACATTTGCATGTTCGGGCTTCCTTCCTCTTCTGTGCTCCCAGAACATGAGAAACTAGTTGAGGCCTTCCCAGGTAGGAGACCGGAAATGGTCTCTGAGGAATCTGACCAGCCCAAGAGAAAAGACGTCAAGTTCCTGAAAATTAAGTCTCCCAATGAGGCAGCCACACTGGAGCAGCCATCAGTGAGGCCCTCGCAGGTGAGAAACCTCATCCTGGTGATCACAGCTTCCAATCAACTCCTAGTCTCCGGATAAGGTAAAATGGGTGGGGTGGGGGGCGCCTGGCATGGCTGAGGGCAGAGTTACTACAGCTAGTCACCAGAGCCCCGCTTATCAAAATGAGCAGGCAACCAGGGAGAAGCACGCTTTGACAGAGGCCTCCAATGTGCGGAGACCAAAACTATGGAAAAAACTGCAACTTAAGAGGAAACAAAGACAATATAGAGAGAGAGAGGGGGAAAAAAAAATAAAACTTTCCTCCACTGACATCCCCAGAGAGATGGGAGAAGCCACTGCGCCCACAAAACAAGAACAGAAGGAGAATGTTATAAAAAAGTCATTCACGCTGGACGCTGTGGCTCATGGCTGTAATCCCGGCAGTTTGGGAGGCCGAGGCGGGTGGATCACCTGATGTCAAGAGTTCAGCACCAGCCTGGCCAACATGGAGAAACCTTGTTTCCACTAAAAATACAAAATTAACTGGGCACGGCGGCGCATGTCTGTAATCCCAGCTACTTGGGAGGCTGAGGCAGGAGAATTGCTTGAACCCGGGAAGCGGAGGTTGTGGTGAGCTGAGATGGCGCCACTGCACTCCAGCCTGGGCAACAAAAGTGAAACTCCATCCCCCCCACCCCCCCAAAAAAAGACATTCACAGAACAAAAAAGATAAAAGCAGAAAGGAAAATTCACGAGTTAACAGTGAGATAAGTTTAGGGAAGCCTACCACGGAGACAGAGCAGAAGGACGAAGGCGTGCAAATGAAGCACAGGAGAAGAGTTAAAGGAACAAAGTCCAACACCCAAATAACAGGATTTCCAGAAAGAGGCGACAGCGTACGTCTGAGACTGAAAGACACCAGTTTCAGAACTGAAAGGGCCCATCGTGGGAGGTGGTGCAGTGCATGGGAAAAGCCCCATCAGGGCATGTCACCGAACACTATTGGGGGACACAGCTTCCTATGGGCTTCCGGCCTCGGGCTTCTCAGTAGCACTGAAAGCTAGAAGACAAGGAGCAGTAAGTTTCAAAGGAAGATGATTTCTACCCTAGAACTCTAAACCAAACTATCACTCAAGTGTGTTTAAAAGAAAAATATTTTCGATATTCAAGGCCTCAAAAGTCTTACCTCCCATGCACACTTTTTCAAGAAGCTATTGGTGAGGGTTGCTCTGCCAAGGCAAGCGAGTCATGGAGTGGAAAAGAGCAAGGCATGGGTGAAGCACAAGACAAAAGCCAGGGAAATCTCTGGGGCGGAGGTGAAGGCTGCGGTAGGCCCACAGGTCAGTTGATCTTCCCTGGAGCAGGGAGAAAAAGGCTCCGAGAGATGCTAACTACCTAGTGTGCTTGAATACTTGAAAAGCGATTTACACCACGCAGGGAAAATGGGGGAATAACTTAGTGACAAGTACCCAGAAGGCTAAGAAAAATGATAATTGAGTCAATTATTAAGTCCAGGCAAAACCAAAGCTGTTTGAGAAAGGAAGGGAATCAGGGCTCGGTGTCAGAGTATCATAGTCACAATCCATCAGGAGTTGGGGGTGCCTCTGAGAGCAGGAAAGGGACAGGGTGGAAGTGAGCAGCGCTGAAGAGGTGGGCTGGGGACATGCTACTGTGAGTTACAATCCTTTCAGAGCTGACTTGGAAAACTTGGTGCTAATTTTAAAAACCTGAATTTAAAAATCCAACAACATCACTGTGGAAGATTCTGTTAAAAACTTGCCAGTTTCATCAAATATTTATCTCCTTTTCTTAAAATGCCAGTGATTCTTCTCTAAAATAAAACTGAATACGTTCTAAAATGAATTACAACAGTGTAAGAACAGAACACTGAAATTTCAGAATATAACATTCTTTTAGGCTCTGACTACATTGTTTCATGGAATTAGCCAAGCTCTATGTACTATGTCATGTTGAAATATTAAAAAAATACACTGGAGATCTATTATAAATATATTTCACTTTATAAGTGCAATAGAGCCATTCCTCTATGTATTTTCTGCATCTGGCAAAGTATATTCCACTGGTTTTCAAAAATGGCAGAGGTACTATCTCATTTAATCCTCCTGCTTGATGACAGTACTCACACCCCATCTTTGACATGAAGGAAAAAATACTTCCTTAGATCTAGCAACTTGGAGCTCAGGGACTTTATTGCCTGAATGCCCTGGATAAGTGGCCCTGTCATCTTTTCCTGAAAGGGTGAGACATCGCACACAGTCATAGCCCTGGTATGGTGGCAACTTCACATTATAATTCGAAACAACACTGAGCATGGAGTTGGAACACTATTTCCCTGTCCATGTCCTACCCCCACAAACACACGGATCATCCCTGCTTCCAGCTTTGCTTTATACTGGGCCCCCAATATATCCCATAGCAGTAAAACCGTAAAGAATTGAGCTAAGGGTTGACTACCTTACAGTCTGGGCTGGCTCTGTGCCTTAGAACCTGCAGAAAGTGAGCCATTCTGTGTTTATCTAAGGGTTAGAGAGAGACCTAGGCCACATACTGCTAAAAACCTGAAGCTTCCAGGGGAACCATGAGCATGCTTTATTTATTTCGCAGCCAGCAATGATCTGAATGTGAGATAATGCCTCACACAAATGTTGCAATTCTCTAGGCTTTGCAAAATCATTGTAAAGTGGCTCTTCAGTTACAAGAACCAAGGAAAAAGGAGGGTATAATTGCACGTCAGAGAGAAAGACGGCAGAAATGGGTCACTGTGGCAGACAAGCCGGGTAATCCCTGCTCTGGGATCCCTAGTCAGGTCATGTTCACCCAGAGGCGTTTTCCTGTCTTGTAGAAGATCAGTTAACCTTTGCAGCAGGGGGGTCCAGTTTGAGGACACAACGATAGGGAGTGTGCCCACATCACCTGACACACTGACATCAGTATCAGCCAAGCTGTGTAGGTGACCACAGTTCTGGTACCTTGAACACAACCACGGAGTTAGGTAAGGTTTGATGGATTTCCACTAGGAGCTTCCTGAGATGGTGGCTCAATATTCCATTTCTAAAATTCCACAGTATGATCCAACTTGGCACCACTCAGTCACTCTGTTCTTTATCTGGTTCTGTCTCTGCTGAGCACACCCTACACGCCCCTTATCAAGGCCATGTGCCGACAGAGGTGCGTCTTCAGTTTCAACCACACACACCTACAGCCCAGACTGGGTCTTCATGGGGTATCGGAACTGGAAGCGGTTAGTCTGATCCGGGGTTTGAACAATCACAGACAACTGAAGGAAAGGAATGCCACATTTATCAATGTCTCCTTTTTCTTCCTCCCTGAAGTCTCTGAAGCTCTTGCTATGCTTCCAGTAGGAAAATGCCACTGCACTTTTCAGCAAGCTTTTCAATGAGTGGTTATTTCTTGCATATATAACTTAGGTATACATATAACTTAGAAAGGAATACATTTAACTTAGAAGTGGATATGGTGGGCCAGGTACATTGGCTTACACCTGTAATCCCAGCACTTTGGGAGGCCAAGGCGGGTGGATCACAAGGTCAGGAGATCGAGACCATCCTGGCAAACACGGTGAAACCCCATCTCTACGAAAAATACAAAACATTAGCTGGGCGTGGTGGCAGATGCCTGTAGTCCCAGCTACTTGGGAGGCTGAGGCGGCAGAATGGCATGAACCTGGGAGGCAGAGCCAAGATCGCGCCACTGCACTCCAGCCTGGGCAACAGAGCGAGACTCCATCTCAAAAAAAAAAAAAAAAAAAAAAAAAAAAGTGGGTATGGTGTTTATTAAAAGCTGTAACTCCTATCTGCAGGTGAGCTTTCCCGAAGCAAAGCGCTGAGCCCTAGCATAATAATCAGATTACATTTAACCAGTTCATTTGAAAAAACAGGAAGCTTTAGAAGTTCCCTTGACAAAGAGTATTTCAGGAACAGTGTCAATTTAATGAGTTCACCCAGAGTAGTCTCGACGTAGAACATGCCTCCCAGCTGACCATGACGTGCTGTGTTCCTCAAATATTTGCAGAGCCTAATGACGTGGACTTTTCCAAACCAGAACACAACCCTAATAATCTCCCATCAATGAACAAGAGTCGTTCCTCTGAGCAGCTGCACAGGTGGGTTTTCTGCTGTCGAGTTTACTGTCAATATTCTCTCATCAGGACGCAGCCTTCAAAATAGAATAGTCTACCCAGTGCCCAGATCTCGGTTTTTCTATTTATTCTTCAATAAAAGGAACCAGGACTCCTTGGAGAAATGACTCATTCTAGGAGCAAGGCAGAGAAAAGGCAAGATGATTCGCTTGGAGCATCTGTGGTGTGAGAAGGAAGGACGTGCCCCAAAATAAAACGATGGGAACACGGCAAAGGGACACGGAAGCCAGGCGGAAGGAGCTTCCGAATGGCCAAAGCAAAAACACTTTGGGCAACAAAATAGTACAGTAGTATTGAATTCTATCCCCAAATAGCAAATAAATATCCATGAGTCCATAGGGATAGAAATTTAAAAATGGCAGAGAAGGGACAAATGTCCTGCACAGAACCCTAAATAATTCATTAGCTGCTCCCCTCTAAGGTGGGTGGGAGCAGACCTTCCCGCTCCTTCGGAGGAACTTCCTTCTGAAGAGCACAGTGGGGAGACAGGAAATGCGTCCTGGCAGCAGAGGAACGCAGCAGACATGAACCCAGCCACGCAGTCAAGGTCAACATCCACAGTGGTAAGTCGGGTTGACAGTCTGTGCCCTCGATAAGATGTGAGGACAGTGGCACTTTGTCTCTGTGGTCTTCCTCTCCAATTCCCTAAGGCCAGTCTTCACCACGAGACAAACCCCAGACAAACGCACATTGAGGGGCCCTCTACCAAATACCCGACCAGAACTCCTCAAAACTGTTGAGGCCTTAAAAACAAGGGAAGTCTAAGAAATTCTCAGAGACCAGAGGAGGCTATGGAGGCATGATGACTAGACATAATGTGGTGTCTTGGATGAGATCCTGGAACAGAAAGAGCTCATGAGAAAACAAACCAGTGAAATCCTAATGAATCATGGAGTTTGGTTCACAGTCGCGCACCAGGGCTGGCTCCTTGGCTGTGACATGCGTGCTGCAGTGAAGCAATGTGAGTGAGGCTGAGGGGTCTATGGCAACTCTGCACCATCTCCACAATGTTTCTGAAAATCAGAAGTTATTCTTAAAAAAAAAAAAAAAAAAAACAAGGTTAATTAAAAAAAGAAGGGCTGGGCATGGTGGCTGACGCCTATAATCCCAGCACTTCGGGACGTCAAGGTGGGAGGATTGCTTGAGGCCAGGAATTCAAGACTAGTCTGGGCAACACAAGACCCTATCTCTACAAAAAAAATTTAGCCCTGTGTGGTGGTGCATGCCTTTAATCCCAGATACCTGGGAGGCTAAGGCAGGAGGGTTGCTTGAGCCCAGGAAGTTGCAGGCTGCAGTGAGCCAAGATCGCGCCACTGTACTCCAGCCTGAGTGACAAGATTCTGTCTCCAAAAATTAAAGGAGAAAAAAGGAAGAAGAAGAAGAAGGAGGAGGAGGAGGAGGAGGCGGAGGATGGAGAAGAAGGAAGAAGGAGGAGGAGAAGGAGGAGGAGGAAGAGGAGGAAGAGGAGGAAAAGGAGGAAAAGGAGGAAGAGGAGCTGGACGGGGCCTCTCTGGGAATGTTCCTAATGTTTGCATGACTCAGTACATCCCAAATGGAATGACATGGAATTCCATCAGGACACACTCTCAGATTCCCAATTTAGAAGGAAAAACAATGCCATTTTACCAGGGTGAATTGCCGAAAGCAGGCAATGTGTGAAAGTAGCCAATGACTCCCATTTCTGGGGATCGGCACTTAAGGGGTGCATACCTGTAGCAACTGCCAGAAGGAATGGGCTCTTGGGGTTGACTGACCTGTCCTCAGAAGGGTGAAAAGCCATATGTTCCTGAGACAGCAGGTGAGGGGACGATGGAGAGAGGGACGCTTCCATGTCCGCACCTTGCTCAGTGAGAGAAAGTAGGGAACCTCATAGGAAGGTTGATGATTATTGCCATCACAGGCAGTGGGGACACGGGGAGGACTTTTTACTTAAGGTCAGGCTAGAAAAATTCTAGTTGGCTAACACAGGGGTAGCCAACCACAACCTACATTTACAACCGATGAAAGTAAATGACATCTATTACTGAGAGAAACAGAGCTTGGTAGAGCATATTACAAAGTGTTTATCTAGAATTTGATACCTTCCATCTGGCTTGTTGATAATCATAATAATTGTTATAAATCTATCTTGAATATTTAAGGAGTTGATGCAATCATCAACTGTTACAGCATATTCATGGTAAAAAAAAAATCAACATTTTTCAGATATAGTTTTATAACCAGCTTTTTGAAGAATATGAAAACTAAATCATCCCTGCTATCATCTAGGTTTAATGAAATTGCCAAATGCACACACTGCATGAAAGCAAACTGTCTTTCAGGTATCTAAGATGACTTACTAATTCCTAGTAATGTCGTGTTGGTGGAAAGAAATGACATACCTCAAACAGCAGGGGGCGCCATGCACCAAGCCCGCAGAGGGTTGTCCAACTCTTACTCCTTTTCTCTGCCGCTTTAATCCTTTCCTGGTTTTCCTCACAGGATCTGAAGACTATTGAGAAAGTTCCACACTCCAGCTTCTGTTTAGCCTTTCCTTCTCCTTGACTATTAATAGTCAACTTGGAATTTGTTTGGGGCTGGGGGAAGGGGACATGGGCAGTGACTGTTTAATGGGTGTAGAGTTTCAGTTTTGCAACCCAGTTACGGACAGATGGTGATGACAAGCAGCAATGTGAATGGACTTCACTGTCCCTTTAAAAATGGTGAGGTTGGTACATTGTATGTGTATTTTTCTACAATTAAAATTTAAAAACATTTGGAACCTGCTTATAACAGCACACTCTGTTCATTTGCTCGTTGTTTAAATGACACGTGTGCATCTGCCCTGGTGTCTTCTTATGAGGGCTTAGGTAGAGTTTTAGGGACTAGCCTTTATTGTCTTCATCTCACCTAAATTCCCCCAAAATAAACCAATCAACCCCTCAAATCTGCTACACGTGCTGACATAAAGAGCAAATGCTGGATTCCTGAAGCTTCCAGACAGAAGTGCGGAGGGAAGGCAGAGGGAAGGAACTCATTCTCATCAGTCACTCACTATGTGCCAACAGCACTCCATATGTGATTCCATTTCATCTTCATACACTCACCAGATAGATGCCTTATTGGTTGAGGAGGACACAGGGCCTACAGGGACTGTGTGACTTGCCCCAGGTCATCGGCTGGTAAAGAGGCAGGGGCAAGAGTTCAATCCAGGCCTTGGGGCCGCAGAAGCCCTGCTTTCTCCCTGTTTCTGAGATGCCCTAGGCTGCTGAACCATTCAGGCCCAAGGGTACTGTGAGGGGCATCAAATGGGAAAGTGTTGAATTCCATTAATTCACCTTTGGTTCTTTTTTCATCCCCCATGCACAAGAGAGGCATTTTCTTCCAGTGGAGCCGGGAACAATGGGGCGGCAGTCTCCACCTCATGTTGTGGGGGTTGGGCGGCCCAGCATTAACAAAGCCTCAAACAGGCCGTCTTTGTTCCAGACAAAGGGTCAGCATGGTACCACCGCTGGAATATGGCCTGTAGGATCCGCCCAAGAGGGCTGAGTGACAGCTATGGCTTGAGGGAAGGTTGCCACAGGAAGGTGAGACAGGGTCATTCTCATGAACGGAATTTCTAACTTGGAACACAGGGCCAGCCGGACAAAGTCCTGTTGGATGGTGAGTTTTACTACAAGCTCAGATTCTGTTGCTTTCTAGCACATGACAGAAGGACTCAGAACTAACACGCTTTACTGAGATGCAGCTGCAAATAATGGTGTGCAACCAAGAAGATGGAATCCTTGGGGTGCTAGCCCAAGCAGTGGCAAGACAGGAGCAGGACAAGCTCACCAGGGCACAGAAGGCCTCTCTATTACACATGGACAGTAGGTAAAAATGGGAGTGGAGGAGCCCATCCTGACCTGCAAGGTGCAAAACTGGCCCTGAAATGATGAAAAAAAAAAAGTCTTTTTTTTTTTTTTTTGAAGTAGTCTCGCTCTGTCAGCCAGGCTGGAGTGCAGTGGCACAATCTTGGCTCACTGCAACCTCTGCCTTCCGGGCTCAAGCAATTCTCCTGCCTCAGCCTTCCGAGTAGCTGGGATTACAGGCGCATGCCACCATGCCCGGCTAATTTTATAATTTTAGTAAAGACGGGGTTTCTCCATGTTGGTCAGGCTGGTCTTGAACTCCTGACCTTAGGTGATTCACCCGCCTCGGCCTCCCAAACTGCTGGGATTACAGGTGTGTGCCACTGCGCCTGACCAAAAAAAAAAAGGTATTCTAATTAAGGAAATTGAGGATGCGAGAGGCAGTGCCAGACCCAAACCTCTGACTTCTAGGAGGCATTTCCTTTCCCTGTGCCTCCACCTCTATCTGCCAGCTGCAACTTCCAAGAAGAAGTGTGCAGAGCCTGGGTTCCACTGGGATGGGGGACACTGTAAATACTGAAACCGTCTGTGACCTGCCACCTTGCACTGGTGGCGCAGGTTCTGGTGGGGAGAAAAGGGGCGGAGCCAGAATTCTGGTTTCTAGCTTTGGGAATGGCGCTTCCCAGCAAGTGCACAGAGAGGGGTTAGTTCAGTGTGTCCAAGAGAAAGACCCGGACAGAGTGGATTCTTCAGGCTGCTTCCTTTTCTGATGCCGCCGCTCTTTGTTTTCTTTCCCTCCCGAGTTGCTTTCTCTGTGGCCTGAAGTTCTGAAGCTTTAGGACGAAGATGTTTTAAACACTAAACACCTTTATCCTCAGTTCCACAGGGGCGCCTGCTCTGGGATGGCACCTACTTCCCTCCGACAGGCGGTGGAGCCCAACAGAAGCAGCCCGCTGTGCTGTGATCCATGCTGGGATTCTACAGAAACAGCACGCAAGGAGGGGATCTGACCAGGCCACTAAGCCCCTCTCCTCTCTGGCAGCCTCCAACCGAATCCCTTCTCCCTGACAAAGTTTCTCCCCGGAACCTGGAGCAGGGGGGCTCACAGCCTTGCCGGCGGGGACAATCCTGGGCTGCTGACAAACAGAGTGGCCATGGCTTCCTCGCATTCACAGTAATCAGGGAATTTTTTTTTTTTAAAGAAATTAAGGAAAACAGATTTCAAAACTTATGGAAAAGAGGCAAATATGATCGAATAGCACCAAAGATTCTAAAAGAGATTGAAAAACTCTCAGAAGACAAATTCTCTCCCAACAACCAGAAAACAGGCCCTGAGGAGGAAAACAGAAGGCATCTGAAGGCCTCGTGGTCCCCAGGTGTGGAAGAGGGTACTGGGGACAGCAAAACATGCATCCATGCCTTCAGCTACCCTCTTGCAGGTCTTCCTTACCCAGGCCCTGGGACGCCTCATGCAGAGTCTACCTTCAAGAGCTTGCAGCCTTGAGGATGGGGCCGACGTGTATGTAGATGTGCCCAGTGTACTTACCAGCAAGAAGCGGGTGCCAGGAGTGCAGGAGAAGGAGCGCCTGTCTGTGCCAGGGAGAGGTTGATAAGGAAGCACCTGCCTGCCAAGAAGCCCGACGGGGCACTCAATGCCAAGGCAGCAGCCAC
The DNA here is from genome assembly GCF_008728515.1 of Papio anubis. Classification (NCBI taxonomy): domain Eukaryota; kingdom Metazoa; phylum Chordata; class Mammalia; order Primates; family Cercopithecidae; genus Papio; species Papio anubis. The sequence goes on from NC_044980.1 coordinate 14,070,189, forward strand.
CGAGGCAAAACACAGAGCGAGGGGACACCACTGCATGGGAAGCTGGAGAGGCGGCCCAACATGGGTGAGAAAGGCCATGTCGTCCTCGGGGGGCAGCGGCCAGCGGTGAAGGACTATCTGGAAGGCTGTGGGCGGATGAGTGGCTACTGAGAGGGCACACTTCCTGAGGATCTTTATCATTTCCGAGTCAGCCATGGCTAGGAGGGAGAGGCAGGCTGAGCGGGCAGCCTGGTGCACACAGGTGTCATGTCTATGGCAGGGTCTATGATGGTACCACACGATGTGTCCATAAGAACGTAAGAACCCCCAAAAGAACAAGGTCGGGAGGTGAAAGCCCGAGTGCTCGGAGTGGGTAAAAGTGCTCAGATCAAAAAAAAACAGCTGTAAAAAAATGTGCCACGAGAAAGAAGGGAAAAGGGAAAGAGCTGCCGGGGGCCGGGCGTACCTTCCAAACCCCCGCTCTCTGTCTGCCTTCTCCAACAAGGATGGTCACCTCTGAACTATCCAGGAAGCGCAATCCCAGCCAAGTGGGATCTGAAGACTGACAGTGACAAGAGGGAGCAAAGCATTCTGTTGATAACGGTAAAAGCCTGCAAGGTTCCCAGCATGAACTCATCTATGGTGGAAAGAAAGCTTAGAGCATCAGGGAGAGGCTGGGAGCCTCCAGGTTGGAAATCCTAAGGATGGATTCTAGAAGGGCCCAGTCCTGGACTGCAGCGTATGGGTCTCGTGTTTATCCTGAGAACAGTGCCAGGCGGCTAATTTAAAAAGCGGATATAGCCTTAGGCTGCATTAGTGAAGGTGATGGGCTGACGTGGCCTGCCCCACTGCCTAGGCGTTCGATAATTTCGGCGATGCATACGGCCACACCTGTGTGGGACAGGCCAATGTGGGGAGAGACGAGACACGGGAGGCCCAGGGAGCTGAGTGTCATGCGAACAGCGCTCGTGAGGGGTCCTTAGGAGCATCATGTGTGCCCCACAGGACCCAGGTTTCTGCGGACACACAGGTGTTCTTTCTCATCTGAGGACTTCCAAATGTGAACATGCTTCCTAGGCCCACGTGCAACTTAAAATTGGTCCTTGTTGGCATTTTCTACTGTGTGGTTGTGTCTGCAGTTCTATCAGATGTCTAGTCAGAGGACTCAACCTATTCATTCCCCTTTTTGTGCTCACTACAGTTTGATGGAGAACTGGCATCTCTGTGTTAGCAAGAAGATGGGGCTCGGGTAGCGCCATCTGTGCCTGGGGTTGGGAGGCTGTAAACAGCAGGGGGTGATGGCTCAACCAAGGAGCTTCCGCAGGGAGAAAAATTGTGCATACAGGGGTCATGACTGTGGCAGGGTCTGTCTATTGAAAGTGTGTGTAAATCTACCAATCAAGAGACTGGCTTTTAAAAAAACAATCCACCCCAACAAAACCCACAAAAATGTGAAGAATATAAACTTTATATTTATCTATAAGATATAGATATCATTCATAAAATTATTCCTTGGCATAAAATATACCCCTAGCCACTTAGGTACCTGTGCAGCCCTCTTTCCCTGTGTTAGGGACCACTGAGTGCCCCAGTGGTGGAGCTGGTGGCTGAGGAGAGCTGGCATTCTTTGCTTATAGCACATGCCAGGTATCTCACTAAGCTTTTACTCCTTTTAAAATCTTAAAAGGTGAGCAATTCTTATTATCTCTGTGTGGCATCTGGGGAAACTGAAACTTGCAGTTTTGAGCGACTTTCCTGAAGCCACTCGGCTAGTGAGTGGTGGAGCCTGGATTTGAACCCAAGCCCTGTGGCTCCAAGGCCCACACCTATAAGCACCAAGCTATGTGGCCGATTCCAGCTTGACCTAAATCCCTCTGCCTCCATCCCTCTTCCCTCTTTAAGTCAACAGACACAGACAGGGCAGTCAGCTGTCATGAGAGCCACAGGCGTGACAGGCAGCCCCCCATCGGCACTCATCTCCAGTTTCAAAGGTGGGAACTTGAAAGAGATCAGTGGTGTCAGCTCCAGTGTGTGCACCCTGGCCCTCTGGAAACTTCTTTTTTGGTAACCATCGGTTCATTCTTCAAGCCACATCAGTTAAGAGCCATCTCCAGGGAGGACTACGGGCCACTGAAAACTGTCTGGCGCCCGATTCATAGCGAGCAGGTTTCGAGGCACTGTTGTTTGCCATATGTGCTGTTTCTTGGCAGCGCTTTGTGGTTCTTTTAGCCTTGCACTGGGCTCAGAAGATACAAAAAGACCCTAGAATAATTTCATGACACCATTCAAACCCGTTTACCTTACTGTGCCCGAGCAAGTGGGACATCCGACCCAGAGGTGAGGACACAGTAGCAAGCCTTTAAGAGAAAATGAAGACCCTTTTGAGAAAAGACCACAGACTAGGTAAAAGCACCTAACACGTGCTGCCCAGAGGTGCAGGAGACACCCAGGCCTGGGAGAGGGAAGCCAGTGAAGTCTCTCCTGTGATCAGAGTGTTTTTTTGATTGTTTTCTTTTGTTCCTGTGTCAAATGATAGGTTACTTCATTAAACTTACACAATGGCCACTTAGCATGCTAATCAGCTGTTTTAGGTCCTCATTGTGCTCATTTCACACACTGCTTCATGTAATTACCTCTATTTGGTAATTTTTTAGGTATTCTGAGATCATTTACATGGGCTTTGCTGGGCTCCCTGCCTGCTGCACCCAAGGGAATGGCAGGCCATCGGGAGTTTCAGGCTGTGGAGAAGGTGCTCGTGTGTGGAGCCCGGGGTGCCTCAGAGCCTCCGAGCTGGTGCTGGGCTCGGAAAGCCAAGAGGCCAGGGGCACCACATCCTTGCTTTCTCCACGTTGATGGTGCATGCATGTTGGGAGGGTCTGGACTAAGCACCCGGTGAAGCTGATGTCTGGTTTCTGTACACTGTCTTTAAGCTGAGACTAAGAAAACCAATTTTTTAAAAACCTGTAGGGAATCATAAAGTATTAATCATGGAAGTCGATCAATGAAGCCCTACTAAGTGACTTCACCATTAGTGTGGGATGGCAGTTTGTGACTGACCTCTCCCTATTGCTAGATATGAGTTCTAAATTGCTCTTCAAAGAATCAATATGTCAGTATGTTCAATTCTTTGCCTTCTACTTTTAAACTTAACTTCCTTGTAAAGCAACCTTTTCTGATTACCTGCTCCACCCTGACTCATTCCGATTTCCTGCTCTGCCATAACCATTTTTTCCAGCAAACCACTCACCAGCGTCACTCTCTTTAAATCAGCCAATCGGAATTAGTTTAGCCCGTGCGGTCTAACCCTAGCCAATAGGGGAACAACACAGCAGCAGGGGCCACGTGCGTCAGGGAAAAGAACCCCTTCCCCTCCCTTGTCCAAGTGTGCGCTCACCATTGCTCCATCTGTAAGGGCGCGCCCTTCTATAGAAGTACATTGCCTTGCTGAGAATTAAAAAGAAAATTTTATATTCGAGTGCTATTTCTTCTGTGGCACTGAAACTTTATTTATAACACTGTGATAGCTCTGTTTCCACAGCAGTGAAAACCAAAGAGCTGGGCTGGGCACCTGCCTCTTTGAGGTGGGACTCGGGTCAGGCAGCACTCAGCAGGTGCAGGGATCCGTGGGGCCCAGGCTTTACTTCCTTAAGGGATTGGAGGGGCTGGTGAGCAGTGAGCATCTGCAGGCCCAGGGTATAAACAAGGTGTCTTCCCTGTTGCTTTCAAACTCATTCAGGTGGTGGGCCCCACGTGGGTTCTTGGCAGAACATGGGTGTGTATTGATACGCTAAACTGAAAAATGAGTGATTTTTATAATTTTGTGCCAAATCAGATTACCCTTTATAAGGTTCAAGTGATAAACAGTAGAAGAGATCAAGATTTTGAGGCAATCTGGTGGGGGGGATAAATACAAATGAATAAAATTCTAGCAACTTACTTTGTTTCCTGAAAATTGGAAAAATATTTCAGTTTTTGAATGCTTGTAGTGGCACAGATTAGTCCTGGGTTCTGCAAAGACCTTGTTGAGGGGCACTGCATTATTCAATGAATAAAAAGCAGAATAAAAATAAGAAGCAAAGTACCTTAAATCTAGTCCTGGTACTTCTATCAGATGCTACAATGTCAATACCCCCATCCCCAAAGAAACTTTTGGCAAAAATATCATTAAGCACGTAAGTGCTGGCACAGGTTACCTGTATCAAAATAGCTCATGTTCCCTATAAATATGTACACCTACTAGGTACCCACACAAAAAAATTAAACTAAAAAAATGCAGACACAGGGCCACACTGCATAAAGTATTATATTTCTAAGCAAATCCTCTACTCACATGGAGAATCTGGAAATAAAATAATAGAGATGTCTCATGAAACTAAAAGGAGATAGACTCTAACAAAAAACAAAAACAAGTGAGTTGAATAGTTGGAAGTCCGGTTCATCAATCCATGTGGCCTTAAGTGACAAGAAGATTCCTTCCCTTCAGAAATCACGGTTGTTAGCTTGCCAGGTACCCAAAACAAAATAACACAAACTGGGTGAGTCTGAGTAACAGAAAATTACTGTCCCACTGTTCTGGAGACCGAAATCAAGGTGTGAGCGGAGCCACAGGTCCTCTGAAGGTGCTAGGGAAGGGTCTGTTCCAGGTCTTTCCTGGCTTCTAGTAGCTCTTGGGCTGAGGCAGCAAAACGCCAGCCTACACAAGGCGCTTCCCCTGTGTGCACGTCTGTATCCAAATTTCTTCCTCTAAAAAGGCACCAGTCATATGGGATTATGGGCCCACCCTACTCATCTACCAGAGCCTCATCTTAACCCTATTTCCAAGTAAGGTCACATTCTGAGGTACTGGGGGTTAGGACTTTAACATAAGAATGCTTGGCGAATCCTATTCAACCCATAACAATAAAGACAGAAGGTTCCGGGTTGAATGGAGGTTCACGGTCTCCCTTTAACCGCCCACTGACTGCAAAAAGCAAGACTCAGAAAGATCCAGAGTAAGAACCTATTTTAACTTTTTTTTAAAAAAATTTTTAAGAATCAGATCCTTAAATACAAACAGCCACTGACCTCAGATACCCTTGCACTCTACTGCGTGAGGCCACGTGGTTTGACTGGCACACTGTGGCAGCGTGGCTAGGCTTCCTTCTCTCTCTGCCTCAAGTGTCAGCAACACCTCCACATCAAGCAGCCTCCATGTGTTGAAGCCAGTGAAGTCAGTTATTCGGGGGCCGGTGGATACAGTCTGGGGGTCCTGGCACAATCCCATGACCTCAGCGTAATTGGAATGTGGGTGTGCGGGGCCAGCCTGGGACAGAGTCCCATCCACACCTGCCATCTTGAAACAGGTCAGCTCACCAAAAATCAACCGTTGGATAACCAATTTGACCAACCAACAATCTGTCAAATTTTCTGAGTTTTAAGATCTTGTCTCTTTTAAACTCTTCTAAAGTATATAGCAATTTTTTACTGGAAGGATTGGCAGGGTCCCAAGGGCTGGGAGGGCCCCAGGGTCTCTGAGACCTCCACATTCTCCCTGTCTGTACCCCCACCTCTGCCATTCCGCTCCAGCTTTCTCTGACTCGTCACTTCCCCTCTTTTTCTGATCAGTTTCTCTCCCTTCTCCTTCTGACCTTCATGCTACTCCACCTCTCTGACCTTCAGTCACTCTCCTTTCCCTGATCCTCGTTCTCCCCCTTCTCTGACTTTCTCTGAATGTGGCATCCCAGGGGTGCTGGGTATGGTCGTGTAGGTTGTGTACTGCACAAAAGTGCCTCGTTAGCTCTACTTGCCAAGATCTGTCTGGAGAGATGCCCATTTCCTTTGTGTGCTAATGGTTTGGGGAGACCTTAGCAGAGGCCAAGCCTGTGCTTTGCATGGATCCTTCTCTATGTCTCCTCAAGCAGAGGGCCCCCCTCTTTTGGCACTAACTCCCCAGAGTAGAGCAGAGCAGGGAGCTTGAGAAGAGAAACACCAAATGTTTTGAAAATGTCATTGTGAAATCAAAATGGAAACTAGTCAACTAAAAGCATCCAAAGGTGTTAAAAACTTCTGTTTATTAAAATATGATTGGCTATGGACTTCAGAAATAGTTTTAAAAAGTCATGTTTTGGGTAAATTGGCACATTTGGTAAACTTAGCAGCCTGATGGGCTGGCTTTCACCACTGGGCCTGGCATCCAGGAATAGGGAGGTCCGTTACTCTTTCGGGACACTTCTTCCCCACCAAAAGGACTGTTGGAAGATATAGCCCATGACGGTGAGTGGTTTCTATCTTATCCCCACATCTAGAGTCTAGGAGGGCACCATGATAGGTCCCAGGGGTTTGGAGGAGGCTGGGTTTCTGTAAGGTCAGCACTGCCGGCTGCCTTCCCCACCTGAGAGGAAGGACTGCGGCGCCTGCTCCTCTCTGTGCGCTCACTGCCGGCTCAGCCTGTGGCTCCAGCAGTGTCTACCTAGAGAAGTACAGCCTTTTACGGCACACTCACTGTCACTGTGTTCTACAGCCGGTCACATGAGCGACAGCGGCCACAGCTGTTCAGGAAGGCTCAGGGCAAGGCGACCACCGGCTTTGATTCCAGCACCGGCGGAGGCACCTTGCATGGCGAGGCTGCGGCGCAGTCTCCTCTGCGTGGCTGCAACCCCGCTCGCTTCCCGTGAAAACAGACCCTCTGAAGCTGTTCTTCCAAATGGCTTTCTGCCGCATTTGAACTGTGCTTCCCTTCACCCCAAACAGCTGCTTGTCAGTCCGCAGGCGCCTTGCTAACCTGGGTTTGCACTGTGTCTGCTCCCTCGTTGCAATCAAGGGGATTCTATTTCATCTGACAGTTCTACTGTTTTGAAGTTAATCTTTTGGATCAACTAAAGGTACCCCCTTTTCTCATCCTCATGCCCATCAGACGGTTTAGAGAGACCAATCCATCAACCTCCGGCCGAGCATGCCTAACTGCAGCTCTGAAAGACTGAAAGCAAGACGCTAATGGAAAACGCGAACACTTCCATTTTCCTACTCCACACCCCTCTGACTTCAGCCCTTCTTCCACACTGGGCAGAAGACATCTGCTGCTTTTCTGAAAACCCAGTGATCAACAACACTGCTGGATAAGAGTACAAGGGCAGAACCAACTTCTAGAGTAGGACAGATACTCTAAATTTAAATAGAAATTGTGTAATAGGGAATAAACCAACACATCATTGTAGCATGCTGAAATGAGCCTCTTACTAATGGTCAGCAGTGACACCGCAGTGTTTTTCACAGGCAAAGGCAGGTGTTGAACTCCAAATATCAGGGCCTGGAGAGGGGGCCGTTCTGAGGGAAGGATGCATTTTGATTCTGGACAGTATTCGTTTTCCTTTGAATCACTGAGTCATTGGGTGTCTACAGGATCCTGGGGGTCAGCTCTTCTCAAAGACTCAGGGACAAAAGTTGATTTTCCCAAAGCAGCCGAGTGCGGGAAAGCGTGCTAATGTTGGACAATGTGTGGAGGGCTGTGGCATCATCACACAGCTCCTACTGTATACACAGAATCATCTGCTGAAATAAACACCAAGTGTGCTGCTTTCAAGTGTTTCAATGACCTCTGCTTCATTATTTCCTGACATTAAGAAGTTTCAAAATTCAAAAAACAAAAACAGGCGAGGTGCAGTGGCTCATGCCTCGGATCCCAGTGTTTTAGGAGGCCAGGAATTTGACATCAGCCTGAGTAACATAGTGAGACCCTTTCTATACAAAAAGTAAAAAAAAAAAAAACCCCAAAACCAAGAAAAAAGAAAGTAGACTAGAAAATCAAGGGCCTTTTAAAAGCTTTTAAGATAGTACAAACGGAGCATAAATGAGAAGATAGTCGTTCACAAGGGTGAATGCTGTCGGTACCTGACCAACTGCTGTCTCATAATTAAGGATTAGTTGATTGCTGTGTTTGTTAACCTGTTACTGTGACCTTTCTCAGTGTCAAGCAGGATGCTAAGCCCTGGGGATAAAAGGTGACATTGTAGACCCTGCCTCATGAAGTTTGGAGCCCAAGAGCAGCAAAAGATGTACAAGAATGAATACAGTAAGAGATAGAATAAGGTGTGTACTCATTACAGGGACAGTTTAATGTCTAATTTAGAAAGAAAAATCTCTAGGTGGGTGCGGTGGCTCACGTCTGTAATCCCAGCACTTTGGGAGGCTGAGGCGGGCAGATCACTTGAGGTCAGGAGTTCGAGACCAGCCTGGCCGATACAGTGAAACCCCATCTCTACTAAAAACACAAAAATCAGCCGGGTGTGGTGGAGGGCGCCTGCAATCCCAGCTACTGGGGAGGCTGAGGCAGAAGAATCACTTGAACCTGGGAAGCAGAGGTTGCAGTGAGCCAAGATCATGCCACTGCACTCCAGTCTGGGCGACAGAGTGAGACTTATCTCCCTTTATATTTTTTTCTATGTGTCTTTCAGTGAAAATTCCTTTAGCCAAGATGTTGGATCAATTGATTGAATCATCGTAAGGATGTGAGATGTATGTGTAAGGTGTATGTGAGACCCTTCCTAAACCACAAACTCAAATACTATGGTTTTTAATGGGTAAGAAACCACCATTTCAGGCATGGTGGTGAGTGCCCTGATCTGGAGGCCTAAGGGCCAATATTTGTTCCTACTCTCTGGGAACAGTGAGGTTCAGAGGACAGGGTCCTGGAGAGCACGCCCTGAAGGCTGGGCTGTAGCCGCTTCTATTACTGGATACTTGGACGAGTCACTTGTCCGGTGTGAATCATTTCCTCTTCTGAAAAATTATGGGTTTTGACTAGTTCATCTCCCAGTTCCTTTCCGACAAAAGGTTCTGAATCTCTATTTCTAGAAGGTGAAAATTTACCCTGAGAAACTTCAAGTCACAGATGGTTTTTAGATAGAGGATTAGAATAATAAATAAAGCCTCTACCTGGGAAATGTAAGCACTTTCCCAGATTATAAGTCATCATCATTTCAAAATAAACTTGCTGCAGAATAATCTTTTTAGAAGTATAAATTACTGCCTGTGAACTGAAAGAGAGGAGAATGTCCTTAAACTCAATCTGGTAAAGCTCTCCATCAGATTCAACTCTAGCTGCGGGAAGATGTTAAACAGTGTGAAAGAAGAGAGAGGAGGCGAGTTTCTGGACTGCAGAGCCAGCGGCGGCCAGGAGTTGTCAGCTTCATAAGCAGGTGAGGTCCAAGTCATAGGGCCTCACAGCAGAGTCAACCTTGGACTTCTAGCCATTAACACAGTCTCCAAATGCTGAGGTCTGTTCCTGGAATAGAAATCTGCTCTGTTCTGCCTAAAATGCTCTTTTAAATGGTTTCAAAGTTGCTCAGTGTTTTGCTAATGTTTTAGGGAACTATGGAAAAGCCTGCACACCACAGAGAGAAATCATGCTAACAGGGGAGCAGGGCTGCCTGGGGAACCGGCCCCGCTCAAACAGGCATTGCTATCAGAAATTCTTCTGCAGTGAGGCAGTGCTGGAATAGGTTCCCAACGCCCCCATGTTCCACAAGGACAGGCTGGCAAAAGGGGCTGTGTTGGTGGTGACAAGGGCAGCTGAGGACAAGAGGTCATGACTCGGCAGTGTCAGAGGTCTTCTGTGATGGGCACTGCCCTTGTGACAATCTAATTAGGTGTTGGATCAACGGATCAAATATTAAGCTGCAGGCTTTCAAAATGTCCATTAAAGGTTTAAAATGTACGCAGGCCTTGATTTTAATGGCCCACTAACAGAGCTCATCAAGCTCCACGGTTCTTGTGATGATGGTAAGAAGGACCCAGCTCCTGTGTTCCCGTTACTGGCATAATCCAACACCTTCATGGCCTTCGGTCCTCTTTATTAGTTATTGACAATGACAACTGCACACATCTTGACATTTCTGCAAATACTTCTATTGTATATGTGAATGTACGTTTCTACAGGATTTAATAAGACACGTGTTGTCACAACAATAAAATGGAAAGCAGAACCAAGTTCAAAAGACCTTTATTTCTTTTTATCCTCTTCTCATCTCCATCTTTATAACCCAAAGGGCACAGTCTCCAATGGAAGGCTGTTTATAAACGGTAGGTTTTTTGCCACTGTTGATAAATGCTCTAAATAACCTTAAATTATATACCACGTCCTTTGGACTATAAAGCATGCACCTAATTTCTCCATGTTTTTTGAACATTATCAATGTTCAAACACACCTGAATTACTCGCAGGGGCTTGATAATGAAGGATGTGTGTTGTTTATTTAAGGTTGTACATAGAAATACTGACAGGCTTTGCTGCTGACACAGTGTCACACATGCTTGCTCACAGCTGTATCCTCAGCAGATAGACGGGCCTGGGATCCCACAGGGGCTCCATGCCTTTGGGCATGCGATGGCCAAGTAAGTAGGCTATGTCAGCACAAACATAACTGGAAAGGAATTTTTACTGGGGAAAACTGAAATAATGCTGATTAAATTTGGAAAAGAGACAGGGATGGTTGTCAAGTTGACTCTTGATGTTTAAAAAGTGGGCTGGAAATTTTTCAGCAAGACAAGTGTATTATTCCAATTAAAGGCAACCTCTTCCTTTCTGCAGCATTTGAGAAGTCCCAAGAAACGCCTGAAGTACGTCCTTTATTCCTAGACTCTAGGGCCTCCTTGAATAACAATCGTTCACATTTGAAGAAGAACATGTATTGAAGAGGTTGCTAATTAATCTAGCGCCACCTTACGTCGTGGAAAGTAAGATTTCCCCCTTTAAAATAGCAACTTGCCCCTTTACAAAAACCAAACAGAGAGAAGAGACAGAGAGAGCCTCTGTCCTTACCGTGAGTGACAGAGCCATGCAGACGAAGGTGAACTTCTTGATGTGGGCTGCCGTGACTGTGTTGCTCGTGCTCACCAGTTTGTTGCTGGGGTTATTCTGGGGAAAGAAAACCACAGTCATGAATGGGCCCTGCTTATCCTTGGCTGAACCCACCAGGGGATCTTGAGGAGCATCTTGCTTTTGTTTTATCTGATGTGTCTGAAAAGAGGTTTCAAGTGACAGTTTGCCAGGCGGCTGTCATGTTGAGTGTCTCTTGGGCAACTGTCAGGTCCCTGCACAGGATCATTAACCTGAGTGAATTCTCGACTCAACGCCCTGTAGCATCGTCCAACTCGGTCACCTCCCCTAGGCCTGGGCGGCCCACCTGGCCCAGTCCTGGGGCTTCAGCTCTGAAGCCTGCTCCTGCCCCATGCACCCCACTCCTGGTCCCAGCAGACCCTGTATCTGGCCACCATGGGCATCTCCCTAAATGCCATGGCCCTGCTCAGGGGCCTCCAGGGCTCCTCTCCTCCCTACCAAATGGACTATAAATCCCACCGGGCATTCAAGGCCTTGTGCAATCTGACATGGACTCACCTTCCAGCCGTGACTTCTCTACTTCTAGCCCAAATGGGGCTTCCTGCTCTTCCCCTGACACACCTGGGGCTTTTGTTCCTCCTGCCATTGAATCCTGATTTTCAAAAATATCCCTCTTTCGAAGGCCCATCATCTTCACAGCCCACCTGTTCCCAAAAGCCTCTCTGACCTTGGACCTCCAAGCTGAGCCCTACCTCCTGTAAAGCCCAATGAACCTGGAGCTCTCTGAGGGCAGGCATCACGTCCTGTCATGCGTCCAACCCCGGTGAGGCTGTGCTTGCTGAGATAACGCCCTGCGTGTCTCCCCTAGAAGCACTCAGCACAACATCTGAGCATCTGCTGCACTGGATTTCAAGCAGGACTGCGGGGGGCTCAGATGTCCCCCAGTTTGGCAGTCAAAGGGGCCTGCCGAGGCTCTCCAGCTGCAATGCTAAGCGTGCTTCTCACCTCTGCAAAATGAGGGTCTGGCCCCCGGACCACAAAAACTGGCAGAGAAAAATAACCCTGGCCTCATTATGGACCTAATTAGTCCCAGAGCCGACTCACAAAAACAAACCCTGAACACCTGGCTCCGCATCCAGCCTCGTGAAACACACACCCGCAGCTACTACAGGATCCACGTGGAAAAGAGCTTGTGATTTTCCTTTACTGGGAGGCTAAGGTCATTTCTCAAATCCCTGCCACCACCAGGACCAACCTCTGAGTGAGTATACGTTTTCTGAATTCTAGTCTCTAAAACATATCTGTTTTCTAGACTGCTCTATGGCAAAGTACAAGTCCCAGTGGTTGGAGACCTCCATCTCCATTCACCCTGGATCTGTTAGAGGACCGCTCTCTGTAAGAGCAGTGCCCTGCTGGGTACGATGAGAAGGAGGCCTATGTTGGAAAGAATTAGGGAACCTCAGCAAAACACACATACTGCCATGGGGACAGCAATGTACCACAGCTCCTTCAGGGGCACTGTGATTTGCAAAATGGCACATATTCACATGAAGATCGTTGGAATAAACCAGCAGGTATCATTAGATTAGCACTGGCGTTTCCGTTTGTTGGCCCAGTTGGCTCAGAAGCATCATTTTTTGCAGAGAACTGAACATTAGAGAGAATCTGCACTAGTGGAAACCTCTCTCAGCTCCTACTTAGCTAGAACTCCCAGAAGGTATGTGAGAAATTTTAAATCTCTGATTCTGGAGCCCACAAAGAAGCTAAGGATTTCAACTGTCAATGCAGCAAATTCTGGAAGTCCACATGGAGGTGCCTAAGATTTTGGTGAATAGACGGTATTCACATAAATGGCTGGCGTGGCTTGCTGGAATGCTTGGAAACAATGGGCGAGGTTTTAAAAGGATTTGGAGTAACTTGAAGTTCTGGCTAGAGGTATGCTCGTTAAAGGAATTTCTTTTATAGCTCCTAGCCTCTGTGATCAAGAATAAAACAATGTTTTTCTTGGATGCTCTCGCTGAAACCATACACTGTTGTATTGTTAAATTTTATGATTTCAAGGTGGCCAAAAATAATCTCAGATGAGACCTAGGCAGCCAGAAGGTTCTAACACTTCAGCACTTGCCCTTCTCATCAGTTTCATCAGATGATCACCTTATTCATCAGGAGCTAGAACTGAAATTTAGCAAAAAGACATACATTCATGCTGGTTTTCTAGGATTTACTTCTATACACATGTGCCTTGAAACGAAAACAATGATTTCTATCTATAGACTGAATTAAACCCACTCACACACAGTGTCTGCTCTCTCCAGCAAGTGACTCATGCCTTCTGAGTCCACTCTCAGAGGCCTATGAAGCAGGAACCAAAAGCATTTCTTAGGAGATCTCTGCATCCTGATGCTGCAACAGAATATTCCCAGTAGGTGGCAGGTCCTAAGTCACAGTCCAGTAGGTGGCGGGTCCTAAGTCACAGTCCAGTAGGTGGCGGGTCCTAACTAATGGTCCACTGAGGAAATTCCACACTCAGTACAGGGTTCGGGGCCTATCGCCCATTAGCTCAGTACAGGGGAATCCCTCACTGGTTTTCAGGTGGGTTACCCTTCCCAGGTGATCCTCTATCTCTAGGGAAATAGAGGATGCAAGTGATAGAGACAGGGAAGAGTGGCCTGGGGGCTGGCAGTGGAAGAACATCCTGATGGGGAAGTGGGAGCAGGCTGTGTGTGGGGGTGGATGTGTGTGTGTGTTTGTACAAGCACGCCCTAACAGAGAAACTGCTCGGGAACTGCAGGAGCAGAGGAGGAGGAGGGCAGATGTGGGTGATACTCCAGGCTTGATCCTCCGTCTCCATCTCACACTTTCAGAGATGCTTGGGCGGATGTCCTTGGGCCAGGCTATAAGGTGTGGTGGGGGAGAGGGGGTCCCCAGTCCCTGCTCCCCAGGCCTCGCCCCTCCCAGAACCCACAAACGGTCTCAGGGGGGCATTCTGAAAGCTGGTGGCCATGTGAAGAAAGGAGGGAAGCCTGCAGCCAGTGGCCTAGCCTTGTTGTGTGGCTTCCCAGGGCTTCCTGTGCCCAGGAGAGGTTAGGCCGGTGGTGGGTGAAGGCGGGAGGGGCCGGCATTATCCAGGGTCCAGTGCCAAGCTGCCCATTCTGCCAGAGTTGAGCGCTGTGGACACCGCTGGCTAGGAGGCTTCCTTTCCTCACCTCACAGGCTCTGGCTGGGATAAGACAGCGTGATGCTGGCAGTGGCTGCTAGTTCTGTGGACATTCAAGGCACAACAGGTGCCCTTCGTGGTAAGAAGTGGCAGCCTGTTTGCCTCCTTCCAACGTATCATTTAAAACACTGTAGACTATTTTTGGAGTATGTTTCACCAGCCATTTGTTTTAGAGTATTAATAAAAGTCTATAGGTTTAAATCATAATGCTATAAAATAGACTTCTATTGAATGACAGCAGGACAGTGCTGACTGGGTCACAAGTTACACAGCAGAAGGGTTATGTGACTCTTGTGGCTGGGGAGACACAGCAGCTGTCAACAGAGGCTTTCCACTGGAATACGTCTGCCATATCAAAACACTGGACCCAGGTCTTGCCTATGGCCAGGCTTGAGCACGCAGGTAGGCCAGCCCACAGAAAGAGAACCACATCCTCATGAAGCCAGGAGCACGGCTTCCTGCCTACACCTTAGCCATCTGGTAGGGGGTCAACAAAGTATTCGTTTAAAGAAACAAACCACAGAAATAAAATTCCATAAATCGATTTTGGGGGAAGTTTATTTTCCCTTTCGCAAACAAATCATTACTCAATGGGAATAACCTGAAAGTAACTACAGAAGATCACTTTGGAAAAGCATCACGGGATCAGCGTCAAGGCAAGCTTCAACTTGCCTGTTATTTTCTGAGGAAAATATTCCTTCAACGTCCCCAACGTCATATTAACCTTACAAAGGGAAGCAGGACTGAGGAGCAACAAAGTGTCCCTCGTCAGAGAGCCCTGTCTATCAAGCAGTCATTTCAAAAGCGTGTTTCAGACACGACACCGCACGGGTTCTCACCTTGTCAAAAGCAGGATAGACAGCACGGATCTCCGTCAACCAGCCGTATGGCATGTGACCCACGGGGTACGTGGCTGTCAAAATCGCCACGGCCTGCAACAGGAAGAGGTGGCAGAGTTAGCAGGGTATCAGCAGAAAGTCCTCCAGGAGCTAGAGTAGGTGACAAAGCACGCTGGCTCAGGTGCAGCCACTGAGGAAAGAGCCCTCCACACTGGGGGACAAACATCAGGCAGTCACAGGACAGCCCGGGACGGGGGGAACTGACAGCAAATTGGGCTCCTAGGGGCAGGCACTCCGCCGCATCCTTGCGAGTGGAATGAACCAGCCAACAAAGTGGACGTGAAACAACGGGGATGCATCATGTTTTATGCGGATGCAACGAGAAAGAGGTGCAGACCACTGGCTGGGAAGCCAAGATTCCTTTTATTTTTTCTCTTTTTTTTTTTTTTCTTTTTGAGGGAGACCAGAGTTTTATTATTATTCAAATCAGTCTCCCCGAGCACTGGGGTCAGAGATGAAATCACAGGAAGTCAGAGCTGTCTTCTTGTGCTCAGTCAGTTCCTGGGTGGGGGCCACAAGCTCAGATGAGCCAGTTGATTGATCTGCGTGGGGCCAGCTGATCCATCAAGTGCAGGGTCTGCAAAGTAAGCACTGATCTTTGGAGTAGCTTAGGGAGGGTCCGAATGTTGTAGCCTCCAGCTGCATGACCCCTAAAGCATCATTTCTAATCTTGTGGCTAATGGTAGTTCTACAAAGGCAATCTAGTCCCCAGGCAAGGAGGAGGTCTGCTTTGCTCTTACCATTTTTGTTTAAACTATAAACTGTAAGTTTCTCCCAAAGTTAGTTTGGCCTATGCCCAGGAAAGAACAAGGATAGCTGGGAGGTTAGAAGCAAGATGCAGATAGTTAAGTCAGATCTCCTTCACTGTCTCAGTCATATGCTTGCAAAGACAGTTTCAATCCTTCCCTTTGGGTTTTATTACACCTTAATCTTAAAGTGTAGGCTATAAAGATGGGAAAAGACCATCCACTGCTCTGAGACGCCAAGATTTCAACCCAGGTCCACCCGACTCCAGAATCTTTGCTTATTCCATTGAGCCACACAGAACCCTCTAGTCTAGCCCTATTTATTCTGGATTCTCAAAATGAAATTGCGAGCCCTCCCTGCTCTTCGGAGGGTCTCTTCCTTGGGATCCACCTCTAAGCTGCCACTCCATCCTTCAGGGACGCTGACATTTTGCGTGGTTGTTGATGGCTCTGTGCTACTCTCCTTCCAACCCAACTCACTCCCAGTCTGTTTGGTCAGTATGGCCCAATTTAGATTTTTAATTTAAGAAAATTAAATACACATTTTGTGCAGAAAGCTATCAATGTGTTTCCATCAAAATATGAGTTTCTGACCAGACATGGTAGCTCATGCCTATAATTCCAGCACTTTGGGAGGCTGAGGTTGGAGAATTGCTTGAGCCAAGGAGTTTGAGACCAGCCTGGACAACAAAGCGAGACACCGTCTCTACAAAAGAAATCGAAATATTAGTTGGGCATGGTGGCTCAGGAGGCTGAGGTGGGAGGATTGCTTTAGCCCAGGAGATCGAGGCTGCAGTGAGCTATGATCGTGCCACCACTACACTCCTACCTGGGTGACAAAGCAAGACCCCGCCTCTTAAAGGAGAAAAATACAATGACAGTTCCTTCCCTATGTGAATGAAAAGGAAGAAAAGTGAAAACAAAGCACCTAAACCTACATCCTGGCAGTGTTCAACTCTCTGCCTAGCCTGTGAAGGAGGAAAGCGAGCTTCATCTGTTTTAATTAACGAAACGGCAATGCCCGGAGGTTCCAGGAACATGAGGCAAGTCCCCAGCAGTGTGACGGAAGTGTGGTGTGGCGTGGTGTGCTAGAACAAAAAGGAGCATTGGGATCGGGCAGACCTGGATCCAAACCTTCACCTCATCGCTCCCCAGCTGTGCAAAGCACCACCTCTCCCACAGCTCCCCTTCTTGCTCCTCTGGTGGAACAGTAAGAATAATATCCATCCCATAGGGTTATTGGGGAGTCAAGGAAATGTACATAAATGCCTGGCACATGAGCAGATGACCAATAAATGCCAGCGCTGTACCCCACGTGCTGTTCCTATATGCCATCGAGGGCAATTTTCAAATGGCTCTAACGTATACTTGTCCTTTTTCTTTTGTTAAAGGGGAGGATGGAATTCTAGCACACAGGTGGCAGGGGTTCCATACTTTTTATGAGAAACTTGAACTGAAGTATTCAAGAACAAAAACTGTGTGTTACAGTAGCCACCCAAGATGACGCTCATGACTCAAAAAACAAAATCCAGGAACACACCGAAGCAAGAGAAAGTGTCCTGCTTCGGATTTATGTGCTTCTCTTTCCAGGAGAACATGAGCAGCTTCCCAGGACATGGAAACTGGCAGGGGCTCTGGCTGGAGACATGCTGACAGTGCAGTTAGGGCTCCAGACCGCTCCCCGCAAGGCAGCCCCTGGACAGGGGGCCCTCGTGGGCAGCCATGAGCCTTCCTCGGGAGCAGCAGTTCCAGAGTTGGAATTAATTCTCCAGAGGGCAGTGGAGGAGGAAGCCAATGAAGTAATTCTATTTGTTCAAACCCAACTTGAAAGAGGGAAAAATGAGTCAACTCTTTCTTTGGAGTGGCTGCCAGTTTCCAGAGAAAGTCTGTTCGATCAAGGAGCTCCCCATCTGAGGTGGGCAGGCCAGGCGCGGGTGTGGTGGTGACGGGTGGGGTGGCACATGCATGACGATGAAGGGCAGGTGAGGGCAGGCTGGGTCAACACAGAGGCAGCGGCCCTGCAGCCACTGGGTGTGTCCCACTCGGCTGCCACGTGGCATGCTCCATCGTCCTCTGCCACCACGGTGAAGAGGCCGGTGCTGGCTCCGTGGACGTGGAAAACGGAGTAGGAGTCAGAAAACCTGGATTCTAACACTAGCCCAGCTTCCAGCGAGTTCTGTGCCTTTAACCTTTTCTTTCTGTGCCTCAGTTCCTCATATGATAAGCAAGAAGGATGTATGACAGGCATGACAGGTTTTCTCCCATAATCATAAAAATATACAATTACATGATTATACGTCACTGAACGAGATCTTTATGGTTTCCTAGGGTGACTGTCATGTAATTTAAAATTGGAGAATTACTTGAGCTCTCAAGAAGAACTGGAAATCAGTTTCAGCACCTCCTGCCCCACCAAGCTGATTATAAGCCCCACATCCCCAAAGCATGGCCTACCTCTGTGGCTGCAGAACTGCCACCAAGGTCCCGGGAAACAAACAGGTTGACAATAGGCCGACTGATTCTCTGTGTGGCCAGAATGAGAGCCAAAGGCCACCAGAAGCTCAGCATCTTTCTTATTGTTGCATCTCCCTACATTAAGAAACGAAGATAAAAGTTACCTAAACTCTACAAGTAGAATGGAAAAAACGATTCAGAATCAAAGCTTTTCCTTCGTATGTTAATCATGAGCCAATTCATTATACTTGAAAGTAATATAAGGAAAAGTGTCTGTAGACAAGCCAAGTTGAATTAAAATAAAATGTTCAGTCTTAATAGAAATTAACTGAGACAGCTGGCAAGCTGCTGTGAAATTAAAACACACACTGAAATTTAATGGATCCCAACCACTCTTTTCCATACTGGGACTCAGGGAATCTCTAACCAAGGTAGAACCCACATCTAGGGCCTGAGAAACAGGTTTGAAATTAAGTCTTCGTTAATCTCATCAAATGGGCTGGCTAGAAGCCATGTCAGGAAGAGGTAACTCTTAGAAATAAAAAAGTTACTATAATTTATTTTGGAATCAGCTCACAAAAATGTGCCTAATTATTTTGGCAGTGTAGAAATTGACTACAGAGGTTCTTATTCTCGGAGCTCTCATAGACGTCATGTAAACTGCTCAAAAGCATAACCAAAATAAAGGCATGTAAAGAACAAGGGATTTCTAAGACTTCTGTGGCAAAGGTGTGGGATATCTTTAAAGCCTGGCTTTCATTATGCAATTTTGGTTTTGATTGTTCACAAGGGTGAGAATTACATCACAGAACCATCGTGGCCACTTTATTTCCTTTTGCTGGTGGCTAAATGTTAAGAGACAGATTGTTACCATCAAGACCAATTTGTGGTTGGCCTAGTGATGAGATAACTAGATAGGATTTCACTGACAGCCTGACCTTGGATGGAGGTAAGTGGTCAAAACAATTACTGCTTGACACCACAAAGTAATGTGTGGCCCAAGTGGGGATCAGGGTAAGGTGAGGGGATGAATTTAGGGCTGTAGATGCCTTACAGCTAAATGCAGACAAACCAAATGATGTCTCATACCTATGGGAAGGGAAAATTAGCACACACAGAAATCAGATACGGTTTATACTTACAACAAACAGAATGCTTTGGTCATCTCTCTAAGGTTCTCTATCTCACTCCTACTTGTTTCTTATTCAACTTTCAGGGCACAGCAAGATCTGCCTCCTCCAAGGAGGCACCTTACACTACATCACTATGTTCCTTCTCCCAGTGTTAATGGCTCCTAAATCCTCATGCAGGTGATGTGCTGTCTCAGATGACTGTTTAATTGTTGCTTCTGTATTGTTCTGACCTGCCAAATGGGATATGATGCTGCTTGAGGGTAGAGACCATATCTCAAAATTTCTGTGTTGCCCTATGGTACCTAATGTTGTACTCGGTCCCCAGGAGGTACCTGAATAAGGGACTGGTACGTTGAAGAAAGTATAAACAAAGCCTGGATCCCTGCTATAAAATTAAACCCAGTGAAATGTAAACTCAAAGGTAACGTGGGTCCTGAAACCTTTGTTGACTGCAGAGTAACTTAGAAGAGCAAGAGAAACCACGAGTGTCGTATCTATTCCTTGGCCACAGATTCTCTGTGCCTCTGTCTCCTCCTGTGGGATAAGGAGGCTGGACAGTGACATCTCTGATCACATCCATCTGTTTGAGTTCATTAATTCTCCAACTGTCTTTCCCGGCAGACACCTAGCACTCAGCCTCTGGGTATGACTCCCGGCCAATTTCATGTTTTGACGTCACTGATTTCTCATTTTCTAAGAGGTAGAACACAGTTTTATTCTACTCCGAGTCTCAGACAGACCGTGGTTGGGTTGGCAGACGTACCCCCAGCTCCGGGCCACTTCTGTCGGGGATGATGTCGTGGATGTTCTTGTAGTAGCCCAGGCACAGGGTGGTGCAGCGCACAAGTGCGCCCATGTACAAGGAGAGGATGGGGATGAGCAGGGGCTCCTGGCATTCCAGGTGACTGTGAAGCAAAATGGCTACAAAAACAACCTGAGAGAAGGGAGAACGGGAACAGGTCAGAGGGGAGAAGCAGGAACCGATCGACAGAAGCACAGGGCCATGCTCTGGAACCTGAGACAGACCTCTGAGCAAAGATCTTGACTTTTATGCAAAGAGAGGCGAAAACTGGATGATGGCCTAGTGTCGCTCTCATGTAACTCAGGTGCAGATGTTTGCAGTTGACTGGAGGGACACACTGATCATTCTGTTATACCCACCATGAAAATTCTTTCAAGCAACTACAAGCATCTTTCAAGGCATCGTTTTTAAGGTTACTGCTTAAAAAACAATCTATGCAATATGTTTTCATGAATCCCTTGGCAATGACTGACTGGAACATATAACTTAAAATAATGACAGCACAGAAAAGCACTGCATGTTTGCACCAAACCAAGAGATTTGGTGCAAGATGTACTATTGTGTGAAACTCATTAACTTAGTAAAATTAAACAAAAACAAAACAAAACAAAAAAACACCCCTCGAGAATTGCCACTGAAATGGGAGGCATTATAAATAATTTCCATTGTACCATTGGTGATTAGTGATTACTTGCTATTTATGCCAAGGTGGTATTTCAAAGTACTGTGCATGGAATCTATTTACTCATTACCAACTTAATGTAGCTTTTCTCTCTCGAGGCTGGACACTCACGTGTGTATGTAACACACACCAGAGAACTAGGCTACATTTAACAAAGAAAAAAACAGAAGTGATCAATGATGTATACAGGAAAACAGACAGTAATGTTTATAGGATTGAAGGCACTAAAAATGGGCTGGGTGCCATGGCTCACACCTGTGATCTCAGTGCTTTGGGAGGCTGAGGCTGGAAGATTGCTGGGGGCCAGCAGTTCCAGACCAGCTTGGGCAACATAGTGAGACCCCCATCTCTATAAAAGATTTTAAAAAATGAGCCAGGTGTGGTGATGCGCGCCTGTAGTCCTAGCTACTTTGGAAGCTGAGGTGGGAGGTTCACTTGAGCTCAGGAGTTTCAGGTTACAGTGAGTTTTAATTGTGTCACTGCACTCCAGCCTGGGTAACAGTGAGACCCTACCTCAAAAAAGAGCCACTGAAAATTCTGCCAAAAAACACCAACAGTAATATTTATAAAACAACTTATATTAATATTTAAAATACTAACCTATAAAAGTAGAATAGGTTGAAATAACCAGAGTCAGGAGAGAATGAAATTACAATAATGTTTATATCTCTACCCAATGGTACAGTCTCTAAAGCAAGCTTCACAATGTATTAACCTCCCTGTCCTGCAAAAATCAGAGAATCAGCCCAGCTTTTGTCTAGAGTCCTCCTGGGATCCAGTCATTCCAAAGACCTCAGAAGCATACTGAGAACAAAGGCAGGACAATGCATATTCCTGAGCTACATCAACCTTAATGGCTAAATATCAATGGAAAAAACAAGCTGAAGCACGTAAAAACCAGGACTGCAGTGGTGGGAGGGCCGGTGGGAAGGAGTGTGTGACTGAGGAGGGGGTAGTCAACAGAGAGAAGGTCGGGGAAGCTGCCTGCTGTGTTTAATGGTGGGAAAGTCATTAGTAAGAACCATCTAGGTGGGCTGATGGGGGTGGAAGTCAGCCTCAAGTAGGTAGAGAATGAAAGGGAAGTGAAAAAGACAGTGAGTAGAAGCCACCCTCCCAGGAAGTTTGGCTATAAAGTGATAGAGAAGTGTAGCTACAGTGTTAGGTGAAATACACAGGAAGCTTCTTGTTGCTGTGTTAACATGGCAGAGATTTGAGCACAACAGGACAAGGGAAACGATGCATGAGAAAGCAGGGAACAGGTTCCTGAGAAAGCAGCACAGGCCAGGACCCAGAGGAGTGGCCCTGGATGGGGGGAGGGACACTTCCTCCCTTACAATGAGAAGAGAATGGGGAGGATGCAGGGCTGGAAGGTAAGTGTGTAGGTTTGTTGGCTGGAAGGTGATGAATTTGGTTGCTGCAACTGACTCTGTGAGGTGGGAAATGAGGTTATATGTTGGGAGGTGAGAGGCAGAGAAACACCCTCTGAAATAATCCCTACAGAGTCAGCAGAGGTGAGGGATAAGATTGTGCATTCACAGTTTGATCAGTTTGTTCCATGGTGTAACCTTTTGCAGAAGCACCACGGAAGTGCAGGAAGATGCATAACACAGGGTTGGTTCAGAGGAATTTTCTCGGAAGGCTGAGATGAAAAGGCAGGAGATAAGGGGATTTACAGGAATGCAGGGGATGTACACATTATGATCTGACCAGCCTTGGAATGTCAGCTGACCTTGAAAGGCCAGGGCTGATGATGGCAGAGGAGTTACAGGATGGAAATCCGAAGACGGCAAACAACCTTGAGACTTCTCACCTTGATATCAAGCAAGCTAAGAAGGTCCAGATGACCAGGGAATAAAACAAAAACAGCAATATGTTTTCACGAATCCCTTGGCAATGACTGACTGGAACATATAACTGTTAAAATAATGACGGCACAGAAAAGCACTGCATGTTTGCACCAAACCAAGAGGTTTTTTGTACTATTATGTGAAACCCATTAACTTAGTAAAACTTGAAAACAAAACAAAACAAAACAACCCCCCCCTCGAGAATTGCCATTGAAATTTGAGGCATTATAAATGATTTCCATTTTATCACTGGTGATTGGTGATTATGTGCTATTTATGCCAACGTGGTATTTCAAAGTACTTTGCATGGAATCTATTTACTCATTACCAACTTAGGTATGTTTTCATACCTAACAAATATTTTCAGGTAATAAGCGGAAGCCTGAGGGTAAAAGACTTTAAAAAGAGAATTTATTCCCCTGGCCAAATTGCGGTAGGAACTCAAGCAACAAGGTTTAAAATAACTACTCCACCAGGCACAGCCTGAAGCCAGATGGCATCTGAACTTGGCTTCCACGCTCCCACTAACCAGATCTGTTTATTCTGAACTTGCAGGCCTTCCCTCAACAGGCAAGGGCCAGGATCAGGTTTAAAACAGAGGAGGAAAATGGCTGTAGGTGTATTGGCAAAGTCTTTTTCAGAGATACGCTTTTCTTCTTCTGTCCTTGGATGGCTACTATGTTTATTTCAGGCAAAGTTAAGGAATTTTTTTTTTTTTTGCCTTTAAAAAAACACACATCTACAAATGTGTGCTCACAAATGCTCACCGACTTGCTGATGCCAGTGTTTGAAATTAGAGAGGCTTACTGAATTTCAAATGAAGTGATTAGAGTGAATAAGGCAGTCTAGTTCATCTCCCAGAGGATACAGACAGTAAGACTGGGACAAAATTCTCTACTCACTCTTAAGAAAATTAACAAAGACATACCAAAGAATGATGGTTGCTAGTATTGCCAGTATTTACACACACACACACACACACACACACAATGTGTTAGTAGAAATCCATTTAAACTACTTATAATAGTGATCCACGGAGTAAACACAATTAATCTGGAAATTATTGGTCTTCATACTAACAGTTCAACAGTAGATTATTTCAAGAAGGGGGCTAAGAGATCAGGGTGTGCAAGAAAGGAAAAATGTATGGAAATGTTCATAGAATAGAAATGAGACTGGGCGTGGTGGCTCACACCTGTAATCCCAGCACTTTGGGAGGCTGAGATGGGCAGATTACCTAAGGTCAGGAGTTTGAGACCAACCTGGCCAAAATGGAGAAGCCCCGTCTCTACAAAAAATACAAAAATTAGCTGGGCATGGTGGCAGGTGCCTATAATCCCAGCTACTCAGGAGGCTGAGGCAGGAGAATCACTTGAACCTGGGAAGTGGAGGTTGCAGTGAGCCAAGATCATGCCATTTGACAAGAGCGAAACTCCGTCTCAAAAAAAAAAGAAAAAGAAAAAAAGAAAGAAATGAGAATTTGGAAGGGCATGTAGAGATAATCTAACCTCCTCCTCTATGAAGAAATCATTCTCCCAAATCCCTGACTGTAGGAACTTAGTTAACTCATAAATCATAGGAATTCAATCGATTTTTCCACTAAAATTGTTCATGCTCTATCCTTGGTAGAAGAAGAAAGGACAGAAAGCCAGGGTTGAGTGCCAGGGCTCAGAGAATTGGACCCAACAGAGAGTGGGATGTAGGCCTTCTTCTCAGACAGCGTGGAAAGGCAGCTGAATCAACTTCCTGGTTCTTTCTAAATGTGGGGAAGTGACCTGTGAATGGCAGCTCTGCATGGTAACAACAGAGGATTATAAGAACGTTTAAGAATAATTCGTAAGAGCCCTCTCTCTAGAACACAGTGACATAGCGTTAGGCCACACAGAGGGCACCCAGGCAAGTGCACAGTGACCCTAAGACATGCCAAAAGGTACTAGGTATGACTGTAGAGTCATCTCACATGCAAGCTCTTTAAAAATAAAGGTCAAAACCTCTTTATTTAAATTTAAATTCTTACAGCCCGTATTCTAGCAAGATTATACACACTTTTATTACAGCGAGTTTCCTTTTCTCAACCATTTAGCAAATATTTATTGAGGTCTCTATGTGATATAACAGTGCTGGCAAAACCAGGTCGAATGCAGAATGTACTGCACAGTGAATGAATGTAAATCACACATCAGTTACACATGCCGGAAGGGGACTCTGAGGAACTCTGATTGACACACAGACCATATTTACCTGAGCTATGACATCTGAGATTGAGGCACATCCCACCAGGAAACTGTATTTGTGTTTTAAGAGAATGCCAGCATGGGTCCATGCCTGCCAGAAAGAAAAGAATTTGGCATGAGATACACCTTCAATATTATGCTGTTTCTGGTTGATGCGATTTACTGGACATTCCTGAAATATACTTTATAGCCCCTCAGAGCCTTTGCGCCAAGGTCTGATAAATCTTTGGTTGGTAAAATTACTGTAACTTGATCTGGTGGCTGGTTCCACGTTAGAGTTTTCCAGTGGAGTGAAGGACTGCACGCAGGTATTTATTTAGCACCAATTGCATGCAGACTAGTGCACTATTAGGTTTGTATGCCTGGCAGGAAAGCTGAAGGAATACCAAGAATGGAGGAAATGCAATCTCTCTCTCTCAAGCATCTTAGTCCCAAAGCAGCATCCTTCCCACGTGATGCACGTCATCATGAGGGCTCTCATTTGGGTCTGAGTTATTACAGTTATTACCGGCGCTCACTGACTGATTAGAGTCTACTGTTTTCTTGCCTTCAAGTTTGGGCAGGATCTGACCTGACACTTTGGGAGATGAGGAGGAAGGTGCTATGAGGGGAGTAGATGAAAAGCCCGGGGAACAGCAGGTCTGGAGAAGGTTTCAAGTTCATGATGGGCTCTGTTTAAGGATTATTCTTCTTACCTTCAAGGTTGATTTGGACTGACACAGAAATGACATTTCATCTGAGCTACGCACAATGCGACAAGCAGGGTCTATTCCCCAGGTCCACGTCAAGACTTAGCAGAGCAACAGCTAATTCCCTGCCCATCTGCAAATCACGGCTGTGGGCTGGCTTTGTTGTCTGACAGCCACCATATAATAAGCTTCCTGGCTTTAAACATTCTCTCTCCAACCAATACATCAGCGCCATGCTGCCGGGGTGAGGGGGTGGGGAGGGAGGAGTTGATCTGGTCCTTATAAATGTTCATTATTTTCATTTTTATTAGCCATCTCGTGCTGTTATACCAGGGTTTTGGGGGGAACTTACAGAAGAAACATGGAAGAAAAGGGTACCAATTACAAATGCTCTGGTGTTCTGTTTGATTTCAGAAAGTCTCTTATGGCAAATAAATACAGCTGAAG
This sequence comes from Papio anubis, assembly GCF_008728515.1. Taxonomy (NCBI): domain Eukaryota; kingdom Metazoa; phylum Chordata; class Mammalia; order Primates; family Cercopithecidae; genus Papio; species Papio anubis. The sequence continues at coordinate 14,096,131 of NC_044980.1, forward strand.
GGACATGGACTACCAGGTCCTTAAGAATCTGCAATCCACTTTTACTAACAGTCCTGAGTTCCTGGAATTCACCGTGTAACTGTAACTCTTCTATGTGTGTAGAGTCCCACTTCCAACACAGATGGGAGGACAGACCTCAGAGCAACAGCATGGACCTGGCCAGGACGCTGGGCTTCGACTCTTTAGGGATGTCAGAAAGGCCACTTCCTTCAGTTCTCTAACTGGGCCACCACCATGGGCTAATTCAGGCACTGCAGGGAAGCCAGTTATGCACTTACATCATGCATCTAACTGCATATAAACTTGAGGTGGGGTGGTAAAAAACTATACAGACTAACATATTTTTAAGTCTCCTTCCAAGAATAATTCAAAATGGAGCCAAAGGAAAGGGTTTACTTTCCAGCACTGGACCTTATTGGAAAACATATACATATATCTATTTTTTTCCTTTTCTGCTAAGTCTTTTTTATATTTATAAGACAGCAGAAGAGAATGAAAGCGCTGTTTAAGCACTCCTCAGTATCATGACAAAGAATTTATGGAAGTGGGCAGCCCTGAGCTAACGGGGTAAAGCTGGTTATTAAAATAATGAATCCCTGCCAGTATGTTCAACAGATTCTTACTCTGAAACTGTGGGTGTCTGTGCCACACAAGTGGTAAGTTTATCAGAAAGTGATTCTGATCCTTTGATCCTGAGTATATCAGAAAAGAACTGTGTATCTGCAACAAAATTTTCAAATGGGCTTTCCTGCCACCTACCAGAACTTGTGGCAAAATTAAATACATTGACAAGATGAACTGGTTAAAAGTCAACAGACAATTGGAACCTGAGTACTCTGCTGGTGGTATAGCTGCTATGAAAATCAGTCTGCTATTTCCTCAAGAAATTAAAAATCAAATTTGCATATGATCCAGCAATTCTACTTCTGGGTATATACCCCAAAGAACCAAAACCAGGGACTCAGATATTTGCACACTCATGTTCATAGCAGCATTACTCACAAGAACCCAAAGGCGGAAGCAATGCAAGTGTCCATCAGCTGATGAACGGATACACAAGATGTGGCCTAGACATTCACTGGAAAGTGACTCAGCCTTAAAAAGGAAGGAAATTCTGACACCTGCGACTACATGGATAAACCCTGAAGACACGCTCAGTGAAATAAGTCAGTCACAAAAGGACAAGTGCTGTATGATTCCACTCTTTTGAGGTATCTCAAGTAGTCGAATTTGTAGAGTTACAAAGTAGAATGGAGGCTGCCCAGAGCTGGGCAGAATGAGGACAGAATCTCAGTTTTGCAAGACGAAGAGTTCTGAAGATTGGTTACACAACAATGTGAATGTCCTTCTTGACATTAAGCTGTACACACAAAAATAGCTAAAATGGTAAATTTTATATTATGTATATTTTACCACCAGCTAAAGAAAAAGAAAGAAAGCCAATGATCTTCTCTACTCACCATTGCATCCATGAAAGGAAAGGCGGCGAGGTACAGGAAGGCCCTTCTCGTCTTGCTCCCCACCGACTCGTCCACATGGTGCAGTTTATTGATAATGTAGTATCCTAAATCACTATAAGCTGCAATGGGTCAAAAGGCATATGTGGAAATATTTAGAAAAGGATATCTTTATATTCTTTTTATTTCAAAAGCTTAAAAACAATTTTAAATGTAGTATTTGTTCGTCGCAGAAAAATGAGATATGCAAATAGAAAAAAATGGCCTATAATCTCATCCCTCTACCCACAGTGAGTCACAGCCAATGCTCTGGGCTCCAATCACCAAGTTCTTTTATTGTTCTGTGTTTTAACATAAAAATGAGATTGTATTACACACACTCTTTCGTAAACCATGATCATCTTTTCACATTTTATTTCTTTGAATTCCCTTCAATGAACTGAATTTCTTTTTGAGAGTTTGCTGAGTATCAGCTTGCCCAGTCTCCTACTGTTACACAGTTAGGTGGTTTCCCTCATTTTGATACTACAAAAGAATGCTTGGTGGCTAGGTTTGAAGCTAAATGTTTACACATATTCTTAATTATTTACTAAGAGAAAATTTTTAGATGTTAATATGCCTTTCCATAAAACTTTAAAGCTAGCTTTTTCGCACTTGCTAGTTCTTTTATTTCACTTTTTGGGAAGAGGGTGGCAACTTAGGGTATAGTCCTGCATGCTGGAAAATGGCATTGCAGAGGTGCTTTTCTAGTCCTTCCAATATCAGAATTTGTTACCAGTGACTAGAACACAGTAGGCAGTAAGCCAGTACGGGCTGAATGAATGCATATGTGTCAAATAGGAATAGGGAAGAAGGAGAAAGGTCTCCTAATGTATTAGTCAGGAATCCTGACAGATCTTATTACCAAAGGTTAAATAAAACATTGAGCTATTTTTTTTACCTCATTGATAGAGGTTTAGATTATATATAAAAATAACAGGCCAGGCAAGATGGGTGACATCTGTAATCCTAGCACTTCAGGAGGCTGAGGAAGAAAGATTGCTTAGCCTAAGAGTTTGAGACTAGCCTGGGCAACATAGTGAGAGACTTGGTCTCTAGCAAAAAATTTTTTTTTAAATTAGCCAGGCATGGTGGGACATGCCGGTAGTCCCAGCTACTTGGGAGGTGGAGGCAGGAGGATTGCTTGAGCCCAGGAGTTCAAGGGTACAGTGAGTTATGATCGTGCCACTGTCCTTCACCCTGGGTAACAGAGTGAGACCCCGTCTTTATAAGAAAGAAAAGAAAAAAGAAGAGGAGAGGAGAGGGGAGGGGAGGGAAGGGGAAGGAAAAATACAAAAGGAAAGGAAAGGAAAGGAAACAGGAAAGGGAAGGGAAGGAAAGGGGAAAGAGAAGGAAAGGGAAGGAAAGGAAAAGAAAGACAAGAAAATAATAATCTTCATGTTTTTCACAGTGTCTTATGAATGTTATAAGAGTAGGTGTGCCTACAGTTTTCATTCTCTTACAACTATGGGTATTAGAGGTGTGAGTAAGTGGTTTCAAGAGGTGGGAGGCTGGAGTGACTACAATCTTCAGAGAGTGAGGTGGGCCAGGTCGAGGAGAGTGAAGGAGGAAAGCTCCTAGTCCTTCCAGGCAGGGTAGAGGTGAACAACCAGAAGGTCAGCTGCCAGGTGAACAAAGGTGCCAGGTGTCATGGTAGCAGGGCCATCAGAACCACTGAGGCATCAAGAAGAGAAATCCAAGAGGGGGCATGTCACATGGCAGAAAGAAAAGAGACCTAGGAAGATGGGATTAGTTACAGCAAGGGACATGGATGGAAGGAGGCAGCTGTGACGTCCCTGTCGTTTGGATCAGAAGCTGTGCAGAGATGAAAAGGGGATTAGTAGAGGTTTGACCTGGGAAGGCAGGGAGGGAGAGCTCCTGTCTGATTTTGCGGCCAGGTAAGAATTGCATTCAGACATGAGCTAAGCTGGCTTAAACACAAAGCCAGAATGAAGATGTTACTTAATCATACAAATGGTCTACTTTGGGTGCTGAACTGTGGAAATTTTGTTCAAAGTTTATTGTTGTTGCTGCTGTTTATTTGCACATGTGTTTTCATTCAGTGAACAAATGTTCACTGTGCAGAGATCTGCAAGGAGACCATCCTGACCTTGCCCACATCGCTGTCCCCACACCCACCTCTCAGCTGAGGCCACTGGCAATGGTAAAGGCAGCTGTGCCAGGCGAGTAGAGCAACGAACACAATGCCAAGTGCAAGAGCACAGGGCTGGCTAGGAATAGCTCATGAGCTAAAATCCCCTGGTGAAGGTTACGGTCACTATAAAACACCAGCTGAGGGGACCTGACTGCTGTGGCTGAAGCTGGGGACTATGGAATTGGTGAAAGGGGAGTATTATAAGCTGAACTACGTCCCTTCAAAATTCAGATGCTGAAATCCTAACCGCTGGCATCTCAGGATGGGACCTTATCTAGCAATAAGGTCACTGCAGATATAACTGGTGAAGATGGCCGGGCGTGGTGGCTCAAGCCTGTAATCCCAGCACTTTGGGAGGCCGAGACGGGCGGATCACAAGGTCAGGAGATCGAGACCATCCTGGCTAACACGGCGAAACCCCGTCTCTACTAAAAACACAAAAAATTAGCCGGGCGAGGTGGCGGCGCCTGTGGTCCCAGCTACTCGGGAGGCTGAGGCAGGAGAATGGCGGGAACCCGGGAGGCGGAGCTTGCAGTGAGCTGAGATCTGGCCACTGCACTCCAGCCTGGGCGACAGAGCGAGACTCCGTCTCAAAAAAAAAAAAAAAAAAAAAAAAAAAAAAAAAACTGGTGAAGATGAGGTCATACTGGAGTAGAGTGGGCTTTCAATCCAATGACCGATGTTCTTACAAAACAGACATTCAGACACAGAGGTAGATGCACACACAGAGAACGCCGTGTGAAGATGAAGGCAGAAACCGGGGTGAGTCTTCTACAAGCCGAGGAACGCCAAAGATTGCCAGCGAACACCCAGAAGCTGGGGAGAGGCCTGGAAGACAGTCTTCCTCCCATCTCTCAGAAGGAGCCACCCCTGCAGCACGCTGACCTCAGACTTCCAGCATCCAGAACTGTGAAACGCTCAGTTTCTGTTGCTTAAACCACCTGGTTTGTGACACTTTGTTATGGCAGCCCTGGAACACAGGTACAAGCAGCTTCTGAGAGAGGGAGAGAGAGGCTTATTTTCATGTTAAACTCTGGGGTGGCAGGAAGATCGGATGGGAAATGTGAGTTTCAGCAGCTGAGAGCAGGGCATGCAGTCTGCTTGAAGTACCCAGAAATACAGAGATCAATATACATAAGCTTCCCCCTGCTGAGAAGAAAAAGAAACTCATCTGAGGAAGGGCAGCCCCTTTAATTATCAGGCCTAGAGATGCACTGAAATGTGACGACGTGTGACAGCGGTCACGTCTCACTCCCACCTTGAGCTAATAATGACCTTGAAACCACTTGCTATGTGGGCTCCAGATGAACTGATGCCAAGTAGCCATCAAATGCCATATGCTGGACACCACAATCCATACCCTATACCGTAAATCAATGAGTATTCCCGTCAAGCGACTTCGTGTTGGCCCATTCCTTGTCCCCTTTTGCCTTTTTTCTTTTGAGACGGAGTCTCGCTCTGTCTCGCCCAGGGTGGAATGCAGTGGCGCAATCTCAGCTCACTGCAACCTCCCCCACTGAGTTCAAGCAATTCTCCTGTCTCAAGTAGCTGGGACTACAGACATGTGCCACCACACCTAGCTAATTTTGTGTTTTTAGTAGATATGGGGTTTCACCATGTTGGCCAGGATGGTCTTGAACTCCTGACCTCAGGTGATCCACCCACCTCAGCCTCCCAAAGTGCTAGGATTACAGGCGTGAGCCACTGCACCCAGCCCCTTTTGCCTTTGAAAACCTGCTTGTAACAAAGGTTGAAAGGAGCACTCCCCAAGGCCACTGGGAAGTGTGTCCCAGGTGGCGATCCTCAATCTTGGTCCAAATAAACTCTCCATATAATTTAACCTCAGTTTCTTAAAGGTAGCTACTTATTACAATAGTTTAACAGAAACATCAAAAACCGTGCCTTCATGCAGAGTAACTGGGCTAAACATGTAATATTTACAGGGTCTAGGGACTGCTGGGGCGTTCGCCATCCACTCTCCTGGGGATGAGCCCAGCCCAGCTTTCTGGTTCTGTGGGAAGGTGTCCCCAAACTCTTGCCTTCTTCAGCATCCAGGGCTTGTCCTAGCTCCCTGGGTTTCAGAGTACTGTGGGACCTATGAGGCTTGAGGCTGCCTTTGCTTCTTTTAACTTCTTTTTATTTCAGTCTCTTTCTCTTTCAGCTACTCCAGGAGATATTTGAAGGCCACGGGAAGAAGCTTTTCCTCACAGGTTTTCTAACGTCCTTCTACACTTCCCCTACATGATAGAGGAGTCTGATTATAACTAGAGAGGTTACTTTACCCTGGGAGCTGTGAGTATAAAATCCCAACAACTGTTTTCACCCACTCTCTTGGGGCGACTCCCTCCCTCCTATGCCCCTGAGCTATTTCCAGCTAGAGCTATTTGGGGGGGTGGGGGGCAGGTAATTTGTTTAAAGTGCTTTGCATAGAGTCCATGATTACCAGGCTAGCTGCCTTAGCAATATTTAGCAACCTTCAGCTTCTATAAACTGCCTTACCAAGACTGTTCTAAAACAGCCTGTATTCCTTATGAAGAGCAGAACATTACAAAAAAAGTTAAACAAGGTTTTTGAACAGATGTAAACAAATTTTATGACACTGCAACAGCAAGAAGACAGTGACTTGACCTGTTTACAGGTTGACAGCTTTGACCCTCCTAAACAAGGGACACAGAAAGTGCCCTTCAGATTCACGGGTCCACTGACCTCAGCCAGCCAGGGCCATAGGCCCTTTCTGAATCAGTGGTTCTCAAACCTGTTCATCCAGGAGCTGTTACAAACCATAAAGTGTCAGTATTAACCGAAATAAGTCTAGATACATTTTTCCACATCCAATAGGCAAATTTGAGAACCATTATTCTAATTCAAATTCCCAAGTTCTCAATGTTTAAAAGTCTCACAGGTGCTGTTATTGACTCACCGTGACCAGCTTGCGAGGCTTTTCATGGGAGCAGGTAATTTCACCCCTGTGCTTCTAGGGTATTATTTCCAAGGTATGTGTGTTTATATGGCTGATAGGCCATATTTAAATCACTTCAATAAATACATGTTGAGTGACTCGTATGCATCAGGTACTACACACACTAACACAGCTGTGAAGGGGACAGTCTCCTGCATCTGGGCTGGGATACAGACATTTAATATCACCCATCTATATAATCTATACTAGGCAACATGTGTCCAGTGTTGGGGATGGGAGGCATAAATATCACCTAGGTCTTGAAGAGATACCATAAACCCATGCACAATGTAAGTAAAGTAACTGTGAAATTTTAACACAAGAACAAGAATTCTGTCTCACTGGCATCAAGACTTGGTGGAGTGGAGTTCAGAATAATTTATTGCAGGAGATCTGCTTCTTTCTAGAGACCATTTCTTATTCATGTTTGAATTCTCAGGATCTAGCCCAGTGTGCTGATTGAATAAATGTTGAAATCCATAACCCCTAAAAGAAGTGACTGGGAGGCTGGGCGCGGTGGCTTACGCCTGTAATCCCAGCACTTTGGGAGGCCAAGGCGGGCAGATCACCTGAGGTCTGGAGTTCAAGACTAGCCTGGCCAACACAGTGAAACCCCGTCTCTACTAAAAATACAAAAATTAGCCAGGTATGGTGGCAGGCGCCTGTAATCCCAACTACTTGGGAGGCTGAGGCAGGAGAATCACCTGAGCCTGGGAGGCAGAGGTTGCAATAACCCGAGATTACACTACTGAACTCTAGCCTGGGTGACAGAGCAAAAAATAAAAAATAAATAAATAAACAAATAAATAAATAAGTAAATAAAGTGACTGGGATATACTGGTAGCAAAAATATCCCTGAGTCTTCCCTCTACTTATATCCCTACTCTTTGTCACATGATTTGGCAGCTCCTCACACTAAAAGTCAGGGTCTATTCCCCACCCCGTGAATCTGGGCCGGCCTGTGACTTGTTTTGGTCAGCAGTGTGGGTGGGAGTGATGGTGGGCCGGTTCTGATTCCTGGCCTCAGGAAGTCATCAGGTGTGCTTCTGTCCCTTCACTTGGAGCATCACCACAGCCGTCTAAAAGAGCCGTCTAAAAACGCCCAGGCAAAGCTAGTGGAGGATGAGAGACTATATGGAGGAGAGCTCAGCTGTTCCAACAGAGGCCATCTAGGATGGCCGGATGTTCGCTAACAAGGAGCCCACCAAGGTCAGCAGAGCGACCTCCTGACCCTCAGTTGACCACAGAGGCAGGAGCCTAGTCAAGTTCCAAAGATCCACCCAGCCAATCTGTAGTCTTGCAAACAAAAATAAATGCTTGTGTTTTGAGCTGCTGAGGATCGGGATGGTTTTCTACATGGCAATAAACTGTAAGACCATACTGACACTGTCCGTTCACTCCTAGCACCCTCGTTGGTTTAAATTATGGCAAATTATACTAATTTACTCTTTACAGAGCTGGTTAATAACCCATGAACAATGGAAAAGTTTGAAAAAAGAAGTCTGGCAAACAGAACTGGGCCAGAAATTACTTCAGTGGCTCACTGGAAGGGCACAGGAACCTGCAGTTTTGTTCTCCTGAATTCTGCTGCCTACCCAGGCAGCTTCAGAACATGGCAAGGGCCTCACAGGTTACTGTTAAGAATAAACGTGTAAAGAAAGTTAAAATCCACAGCAGCAGTTTCAACATCTTCGTGAATTAGGAGGTTAGGCAATACTAATTTCCATGCACGTGAAATTAATTTGGACCCAAATGGGGTCAAATGCAAGGTCAGCATGCTTTCCTCCATGCACCACAACCACTGGCCTAAATGAAGGTGTGGTGATGGCAAACCCTGGGCTCTGTACTCTTTGTTTCTGTTTTGTAACTGAATCTAGCAGGACAATGCAGTTTTAGAAAATGGTGTCTATGACAGATCATGGCTGTAGTTCAGCTAAAAAAGAGATACTTGCAGCTGCTCAACAAGGGCCAAGAAATACTCCCAAGGCTTGTGCAGTTTGGGTATCTCGAGCCAGGCTACGGGTGTGCATAGAATGGACAGTAACTCTTGTCCGGTGGACCTTCTAGACTTCAATTCTCTCAATCCAACACAATTCCAAGTGTCTGCTCTACTGGCTTATTGCACAAGGTTTGGCTGGGCGGGAAGAGTTGCTGGGCACATTCTCTGGGGCCATCTTTCCCTCGCAATCTCCACCAAGCATTCCCAGGGAAGTGTCTGAATGGTCAGTGGAATGTACCCCAGCCTTGTCTGGGGAAATCCACTACCAAGCGCAAAGTTCTCAAAGATGGGAGAATGCCTAGCTCAATAGTGGGGTCAAGAAAAAAAAAAAAAAAGAAATGTAAGAAAAAATAATTCCTTAACTACAGTAAATCTAATGAAAAGGACCTAGTAAAAGGTTCCTTCCTTCTTTCCTTTATTGGGGCAAACCCAGTGAATGAGGGATGACACTACAAAAGCTTTTAGTGCTCTTTGACCTGAGCCTATTTCAATCATCCTACTGTGACCCATTAACTGATGCACAGAGGGGACACCGCGTTAGTGAAAGTGAGAAGATACATCTGCAACTGATTTTTCAGAGCTGGTAATGTCCGCACTGGAAATCCCTTGTAAGTGCAGAAGATCCTCCAGGGATTGGTAAATTATTAGTAAACAGTGAAAAGTACGAAGTGTTGAGGTTCATCCAGACTGGGGAGAAAAAGTCTAACATAGAGAACATCATGTTGGGATGATTTTAGATGGCTATAGCAAAATATTCCTTATAGCACACAGGGCAAATTCTTGACTCCGTTCTGTAACAAAGATAAGGAAAAATTAGACAGTGCTGTGCTGGCCGGGTGTGGTGATTCATGCCTGTAATCCCAGCACTTTGGGAGGCTCAGGTAGGCAGATCGCTTGAACTCAGGAATTCAAAGACCAGCCTGGGCAACATGGCAAAACCCCATCTCTACAAAAAAAAAAAAAAAAAAAAAAATTAGCCAGATGTGGTGGCGTGCACCTGTAGTCCCAGCTACTTAAAGAGGCTGAGGTGGGAGAATTGATCGAGCCCAGGAGGTCAAGGTTGTGGTGAGTTGTGGTCGCACCACTGCACTCCTGGCTGGGCAGCAGAGCAAGACTCTGTCTCAGAAACAAACAAACAAACAAACAAACAAATTGAAGAAAGTGCTGAAATGCACCTCATCCTTCAGAGACGGTTGAGAAATGACTCCATCCATGAGGCCTGTCCCAACCCCAAAAAGAAAATCTCTTCCTGCTCTATGCTCTCACATGTCAAAAATAAATGCCTTTGAAAAATTAGAAGAACTTGCTAAAAGGAAATACATTCATTAAGGTGATGGGAAACTAGCACTTAAAGAAATGTTGAAGACAATTCAACTACTTTTGCCTGGACAAAAGACTAGAAAGAAATTAATTTAAACCTCGATGTATCTCATTTATATTCCCACTCTGAATTCAGCATGATGAATTTATAATACAAGCCTTCCTGTACTTACTGTAGGCCCCACCCAGGAGCTATACATGTAGGGAATATATGCTCATTTCAATATCAGCCCAAGCAAATATAATTGGAAGACTGCTTGAAATCATACAATGGCTTTTCAAGTCAAAAATACTGGGAGTATTTCCTTTTCTGTTTTATCTACCTCAGTGTTCCCCTGTCACACACATAGTTATCCAGGAGCTGACTGCTGAAGTAGAAATATAAGTAGCTGTTTTCAGGATTACTACGAAGTGAAAATGGGTGTAAGCGTCAAATATAGGTGATGCATAGAGACTGCCATTGGAAGGGCAACGTTCAGTGACGTAGGAAAGCGGTGGGAGGAATGGCTAGGGGGTGGAGGGACAGCAACATCCCGTCATGGAACTTGTGGCCACGGTTATGGGAAAGAAAATGGGCAGGATCTGGATATAGAAAAGCTTATAGGATTACTAAAAACAGAAGGAGGCAGAAAGGTGAGCAAAGATGCCCGATGTAGCAGATGGCAGAGGCAGGAGAGTGGCTCAAGACTTAGGCAGAAAATGGTAAGGAGGCCAACACTCTAGAAAAGGGTACGTCATTAAAATCTGGTTTTCAAATGTTCCAAAGAAATCCATATGTGCTTTCATAGCAACTGTGGAAAACATTTGTTTGGTGGATGGAAAAATGCTGTGATTGCAGAAGTATAAAAACGAATAATGATTATTAAATATATATGAGATATAGAAAACCATTTTGGTTTAAATTTAAAATTTTGTAATTATATTTTAAAATTGAAAAGCTAAAATGACACTGATTTTTATTTCAATGACCACCTTTTCTTCCCGACAACTTCAATAACACGGGATGCTTAGCTTTTCTCTTCCAGAATTACTGACAACTGATAACTAGCTGTTTAGTCCCAAAGTCTCATTCAACCATGGCTAAATAGGGAATGTTGGATTATTCATAAGTCCAAGTAAAAAAAGAGCTAGCAGCAAAGGGAACTCATTTGCTCATTTAAGGAAGCCCCTTATTTTACAAAATATATGGCTTTTTTTTTTTTTTTCAAATACTGTACATGTACTCTTTGAAAATGGCTCACATCAAATGTAGCAGAAATTTACTCAAATACAGGTACCTGTGCAAACACTCAGTCCACGGTCAGCATTTAGGGTGTAAACTGAGGAAATCAGAGGCAGCTCCTCTTTACTCCATGCCCTGAAGCTCTGAGCACAAATTAAAGGATCAATATCAACGCTTTGGCTGAATGTCTGGTCCACCAGCAGACACACTCTCTTCCACACTGCTCTTAGCACAAAATTTTATGCCACATTAAAAAGGAAAACCACAAAGGTCTTTCCTTATTTACATTCAGATTTGCAGTTATGTGAGTAAGCATTAGCTGCCATGCAAACACATTGCAAATGGTCTGGGTTAATCTTTTGGTTCCTTTATTCACCACTGACAGCCATGCATTTTATACAATCAGCAACAATTTTGAGGTACACAATGGGTTTATGAAGTGTCATTCACAGTGTTTTATGTAACTGGCTTCAATAGAGGTACCACTCAATTTTTATGCCAGGTAAGCAAAGCTGCTTTAAAGCCACGACATTCAGAAATCATGCCCTTAAGGCTTTACTCCCAGCACGAAAGCAGCAGCAGCAGAACTCCAGCCCTGAAAGAGAGCTGCTTTTCCAGGGTCTTGGTAAACCGGAGGCCAGTCACTGTATGTATGATGCAGCTTTCCTGTTGTTTCATGGAAAGAATGCTATGACAAAAGTATTTAGTCTTGTTTTTGAATAAAATGGAATAAGATCCTAGAACAAATTAATTTAATAAATAGAACAATCTGTCATTTGTTCTCACTGCTGACAAGCATTAATTCTAAATAACAGTCATTCTATTTTTATTCTTAAGATTCAATGACCCAGTACAGTGATGCACACGTATCTCTAATTAAAGCACCTGCTATTTTATTGGCCTTACCAAATGTTATTCCTAGGTGTAATCGCCTACTAATGAAATCACTCCCTTTTACTTAGGGAATCAGAGACACAAAAACTACAGCTCCCCAGAAAAAACACATTATTGTCTTAAGCTAGGAGCACAAGCACTTTCCTTCTATTCCCTGAAAATTTCATAAGAAATGTGATAATTAGTAAAGAAACCACTTATCTCAATAAATATATTTAAATCAATGGAAAGGAATAAGAAATTGCCAAAGCTAGATTGGTCAGTGGCGGTCGGTGGCCTCACCTATCAGTGTGTGAAAGACGGCAGCGATGGCCCCGGCCACCACCATACACAGGACGGCTTTGGTCCTGTCTCGCTTGCTGTTCACAAACACCAGGCCCACATTTTTGAAGTCACTCATAGGACCCGTGAAGAACTTCATGAGGGAGTACGCCAGCCCGTAGCTGGCCAGCATCTCAACTGCATCCTCCTTGACAGCAGCAATGCCCCGGTTCAAGGCCTGGGAAGGGGGAAAAAAACCCACAAGTATTAGAAATGTCGTCTCTTCTCTGGGGAATCACACCCCTAAGACGAAACTTAGCAGATCACGTTTCTATAGAAACACGAAGAACTTATAGGGTACATCTCATGTAATTGGATAAAGGTGATTGGTTTTCATTTTCGTCTACATCAGCTTCAGTTTGAGTTTCTTTTTGTGAAGGAGATACCTGTCCACTGCAGTTAAAATAATAGCAAAACACCAACAAATAGTTTATGCTAATATTGAAAAATAATTCTAAGAAGTTTTGGTTAAAAGTTGATTTTTTTAAAAAACTAAAACGTTAAATTTTGTTTGCAGGCTGAATCGACATAATGGCAACAGACACGCTGGAAATGAGTCTAACGGTTTATATCAAGGGGATGGGTTCTTTTTTCTTTAAAGAAGGGGGGTGTGTGTGTTCATGTGTGTACATGTAATCTTAAATACTTGGTATACGTTATGTATTCTTCATAGCAGAGTTCTATGCTATGAAAAAAGTACTGAAGGAATTTATTATATTCTTCATTAATGCATGTTGTTTACCTGATTCCTACATTTTGGCCTGAAATACGTTCCTGAGCTCTATGCAGACACATATGAAAAGAACACCTTTAGACTAAAAAACAAATGTTTTTGGATAATGGTTATACAGGAAGATGCGGTCGTAAAATACCCTGAATACTTTAGACATCCTCCAAGACAGACACTCTTAGGCACTGCAGGCCTTGTTGGGATGGTACTTCCAAACTAACTTTCCCACCCCGTAGACAAATAAGTAACAGCAGACCAGTGGGAATGGATGTCCAGGTAGCGACAGCTTTCCGACTGAAATGCCTCTAGAACACTGCCTCTGTCATTAGGAACAGGCAACTATGCAGAAGAGCGGGCTTTCTGTATAGTTATATATTTGTAAAAAACAGACTGTTTTCAAGGCAGTTTTAGGTTCATAGTAAAATTGAGCGGAAAGTACAGAGCGTTCCCATATATCCTTTGCCCCCCACAAACATGGAGCCTCCCCTGCTATCAACATCCCACACCAGAGTGGTACATGTCTTACAATCAATGAATCTACGCTGATACATCATTATTACTCAAAGACCAGACAGTAGTCCCCTCTTATCCTTAGGGGATACATTCTAAGACCCCCAAGTGAATGCCTGAAACTATGGAAAGTACCCACGTTTTTTCCTATATATACATACCTATGAGAAAGTTTAATTTATAAATTAGGCACAGTAAGAGAGTAACAACAATAATCAAACAGATTATAATAATATACTATAATAAAAGTTATAGGAATGTGGTCTTTCTCTCAAAATATCTTACTGTACTCCTTGTGATGAGAAAGAGATGAAGCAAGATGGTGAGAGATTTCATTACACTACTCGGAATGGCATGTAATTTAAAACTTATAAATTGTTTATTTCTGGAACTTTCCATTTAATATTTCTGAACCTTGGTCAACCACGGGTAATTGTAACCATGTATAGTAAAACTGTGGATAGGGGTGACTAGTGTAATGTAGTTTACATTGGGGCTCACTCTTGGTATATTGTACATTCTGTGGATTCTGACAAATGCAGAATGACATATATCCACAACATATTTTTAAGAAAAAAGATACGCTAAAGTCTTGGCCTGCCATTTGTCACTCATCCAATAGAGACACGATCACATTCACAGAATTCATACTCAGTCTCTGCTATGTAAACTGAAAGAAGAAGAAAGAAATTCACTTTTCCTGTCTATTTCCTATTTCTATTAATCAAGACAGCTGTTGATAATTTTCCCTACAAGTATATGGTTATAGCCATAGTCTGAGAGCTACCTTGCTATACAGGGTAAAGCTAATCTCAACAATACCAAAGGGTGCTTGAAAGAGGAGACTGAATACAACAAAAGATTCAAGAACTCATCTTCAAACATATATGAGAATCATACTACATTATAACAAAACAAAGTAAACTCAATCCACCATTGTGTTTCACTGAATCTGATACTATAGACTGTAAGCATATGGCAGATACATCTGATAGCAAGAACTTCAGCACACCCTGAGAATGACCCTGCATGGTAGATGCACCTGATAAGAATAATAACTTAAACATACCCTAAGAATGCTGATGCACCTGATCTACGTAAACTGCATGCTTTTTACAAATGGTAGCAGCTCTCCTGTCGGGCCTGCCACCACTGGACTTCCCTGTATGTAAGTCCCCTCGGTAAATAGGGTTTAGGTCTCAATCACTGGCTCCGGGTCTCTTCTTTGGCCTCTTGAACGTGGTGTCATCCTTACTGAAGTCAATATGGGTCTGACACAACAGTAAGGTACATTATTAGTTATATGCCACTAAGAAAGAAAAAATGTTCCAGCCGGGCGCGGTGACTCACGTCTGTAATCCCAGCACTTCTAGAGGCCGAGGTGGGCAGATCCCTTGAGGTCAGGAGTTCAAGACAAGCCTGGCCAACACGGTGAAACCCCGTCTCTACTAAAAATACAAAAATTAGCTGGGCGTGGTGGCGCGAGCCTGCAATGCCAGCTACTCTGGAGGCTGAGGCAGAAGAATCAGTTGAATCTGGGAGGTGGAGGTTGCGATGAGCTGAGATCGTGTCACTGCACTCCAAAAAAAGAAAAAAGACAAAATATTCCCAATTGTAATTGGATGTCATTGATTATAAAATGTATCCAGATTTCCGAGTTGCTAAAATATGGAGGTGGAAGGAGTGTGCCTCAGAATCTATGAAAGGAGGTATTTCATGTTACTCTTCAAGTTATTCCTTAGTTTCAAGGGGTGATGTAGTTTGTGGGCCTACATGTAATTCAGCGTCAGCAGACTTTGGCAGAAGCACTGGCAGAGCTACTCGGCAAAACTCAAGGGCTTCACATTCTGTGCCTTTGTTTCATTCCTTCACCAGGAGACACAGCTGACTGGTAGAATGAGAACTTAAGGGTTGACATTCTCTGCAATGCACTGTTAGGAAAAATGCGTTTACAGGAAAATACCAATGTGAAAATACAATTAAAAAAAAATCTAGAATAAAAATGTATGCTAGCCATAGGAACTCATTATCATTTTTCTGACTCAGTTGGTATTATATAAGCTAGCTTCTGATAATTGTTTCCAATTTTATCTCTAATTGTTTTCCTTTTTTCCACTAATAACGGTGAAAACTTCCATAAGAACCTTCTCAGCCTCTGCAGAGCACACCTGCCATGACGCCTTTCTTAGAAACAAATTTTCCCTGATGGAATACATTAACACCCTAAACCAAAATAAAAACCAAAAACCTCCTTTATATCAAGTGCCTGTGTTCAACAAACATCTCTAGTCTACGGGCTCCTCCTGTCTATGTGCAAAACTTACCACTTGACAATCTACCAAATTAATTCCCTTTGGCCTTCTGCAGGGGACAATGTTGGTGTCTCACCCAGATCCCCTATCCTTTACCTGGCAGGGGACCCATCCCCAGATGCTGGGAGTTGGCCACTAACGGCTCACAGGTGTCTTCTTGTCAGGGAGAAGTACTCCTAGCCACTTTGCATTAGTGAAACTCATCTGACGCGTCCACCATAGATCCAACCAGCACGCAGCCACCCGAGTGTATAAGATCAGTGTCCTGCCTGCAAGTAGGACCACTGTGGTACAATTCATGCTCCAGAGTTCTCCCTGGGATCAGGGTGAAGCCACTCTCCAGTGGGGACCACATCGTCGCTTCACTTTTCCCCACCGCCTACCCTGCTTCCTCCCCTACACACAGGTTTTGCTTCTAGAGAACTCCATTTAGGACAGCTTCTAATCACCTATTTGTCAGACGTCAAGAATAGTGTATGGTTTGTTTTCTTTCCCATCCTTCCCAAAATCTAGGATTGTGAATTGTTTACTTGTTTTTATTGCTCGAATGTGTTAAATCTTGGATGATATCTATTATTTAGCAAAATTTTAAAAGCATCTCATAGGGCACCTAAATAATGGAGGACTAGACATTTTATGTGTCTTCTTGGCAAAGCATTCTTTATTTTATTTTTTTTGCTAAAAACACACCAGCCTGGGCTGAGGCATCCACTGAAATGCTTTATATTTCCACCAACAGTTTCCGAACTTGAGTCCTCAAGCCAGTGCTGAGGCAGGTGGGAAGAGAGAGGGCCCAGGTAATGACAGCTCTGTCAGTGAGATGAAGTGAGAAAGTTTCATTTAGCCCGACGATTACGGTAATTTGAGGAAGAGCACAGGGTTTAAAGCCATGCAGGCTTGAGTTGGAATCTGCTTCTATCACTTAACCGCTGAGTGGCCTTGGCTAAAGTACTTACTCTCCCTAAAATAACCCAACTGATTTGAGAAGCAAGGTAGGTAGTGCGCCGGGCACAAAGCAGTGGCTGGCTGACAGTCGCTTGAAAGCAAGGATTTTTGCCGCTTTTGTTTACTGCTGTTCACCTACCACCTTGTTGCCAAGGCGACATTGTAAACACTCTATTATTTGTTGAATGCACAAATGAATTGGCTATTTTTTACGGATAACTTAAGTGTACATACTAACTGTATGAACTAATTTTTAAAGAAACACTTCTTAAAATCACATTTTAATTGCAAGGTATTATTGCTTGTAAGAGATGCCATTGATTTCATGTTTTTAATGACCATATTAAATATACACATTATTTGAAAATCATCCTGATTTCAAGAAACATTCAAAAGCATGAAAAAAGATGCAGAATTGAGGACATGAGCTACATTCATATCACTAGCACTTTGCTATCCCCATCTGGAGCAAATGTTTCCCCCAGTGTGTTTGTTCACTGCTTAGTTCCATGTTTTCTTTTGATACCAGAAACATTGTTATCATGCAGTCTGTCAATCATTTTATGGAGTTTTTTTTCTATGCTTTTGGATTTGCCATTCTTACCCCGCCATAGATAGGATAATTTTGTTCTAATTTACAGCTTCATTTGCACACTTTTTAATCTCCCTGAAACTTAGGAAGTGAGTTATGCATTAAAACTAATTGCCTCCAACTAGTTTATTACTTCAAAAGCACTTATTGAATAAAGCACCTGTCGCCCATTTATTTGTGGTGATTTCTTCTCATTCATTAAGGATTTTTTTGTTTTGTTTTGTTTTTTCTCCTTGAGACAGAGTTGTGCTCTGTCGCCCAGGCTTGGAGTACAGTGGTGCAATCTTGGCTCACTGCAATCTCCACCTCCCAGGCTCAAGCAAATCTCCTGCCTCAGCCTCCCGAGTAACTAGGATTACAGAAGCCCGCCACAATGCCTGGCTAATCATTAAGTTATTACATATCCTTCAGTTACCTACTGTTTGCTTTATCTGTCTCTGTTTGCTCACCCTGTTTTTCATAATCACATGTTCACTTCCTAACGTTGTATCACAACTTTACTTGTTATTTATTTTCTCGCCTGACTGCCCTACCTGAATGTAAGCTCCAGGAAGCAGAGACCTTCGTTTCACTGCTACATCCACAGACCTACAACCTGGGGGCAGGGGGCATCTCAAGATAGATGATCAATAAATATTTGGAAGAATGAAATAAAATGTATACAAATAGAATAAACATTTACTGTGATATGTACTGAAGACAAAAAAATACATAGGTGCCCCTTATTCACAGGAAGTATGTTTTAAGACCCCCAATGGATGCCTGAAACCTTGGATGGTACCCAACTCTACATATACTATGTTTTTTTCCTATACATACACACACCTGTGATAAAGTCCCATTTTTTTTTTTTTTTTTTTTTTGAGACGGGGCCTTTCTCTGTCACCCAAGCTATAGTACTGTGGCAAAATCACAGCTCACCCTGCAGCCTCAACCTCCTGAGCTCAAGTGATCCTCCTGCCTCAGTCTCCCGAGCAGCTGGCACTACAGGTGTGCACCATCACACTTGGCTAATTTTTTATTTTTATTTAATTTTTTTATAGAGTTGGGGTCTTGCTGTGTGGCCCAGGCTGGTTTCGGCCAAACTCCTGGGCTCAAGTGATCCTTCTGCCTCTGCCTCCCAAAGCATGACAAAGTCTAATTTATAAATTAGGCACAGCAAGAGTAACAATAACAATAATAAAATAGGACAATTATAACAATATACTGTAATAAAAGTTATGTCAATGTGGTCTCTCTCTCAAAATACTGCACAATTTTCAGACTCTGGTTGACTGCAGGTAGCTGAACCTGCAGATGTGAACCCATGGATAAGGGGGCCTGCTATATGCCAATGGCTGGACATTTTTTGCAGGAGCTCATTTAGGTAGACAAGGCAACCCCTCTAAAGACGTGATGTTTGAGCTGGGACCCAAAGACCAAGAGTGAGCCAGGTGCATAAAGAGCTGGAGGCAGGTTCAGGCCTGCAGGAGGGCTTAGTATGTTTAAGGAACAGAAGGGAGGCCAGTAGGAGAAATAGAGATGGGTAGAAGGTGGATCTGGAAAAGCAGGCAATGGTGAGATCATTCTAGGTGGTGGTGAAGAACATGTATGTCGCTGGAAGAGCAGTGGGAAGCTATTAAAGGTCTAGGCAGAAGCGGGACAGGGGCTGCCACTGGCCTTGGTGATAGAAGTGGGCTGGAGAGGCATGCGAGACACAGAGGCCAAGGGCCCCACGGTAACCCAGGCCAGACAAGGTGCGGCTTGGGCGAGGGCGAGTAGTGGAGAGGGAGAGTGGCCTGACTGGAGAGCTCGTGGGAGGGAAAGCAAATGGGTGTGGCAGGGACTACACTTGGCTTGGGTCCTGATGCCTGGCTCATGCTTCCCACGATTCTTCCCAGGGAGCAGAGCGTGGGCAGGGGGCCACCCCCCACATCCTCCCGGGCATGAGAAAGAGGCAGAACCTGATGATGACTGCTGAGCTTTCTGGTTTGAGTCACTCATCAAGCGCTGCAGCAATTCTCTGGGTTGAGGAAATGAGAGAGGGAAGGTTTCAGAGGAAAAAGCAAGAGCTCCATTGGCAGCCTCATATTGGATTTGAGATACCCATTAGGATTCCAAAGAGAGAAGTTGTGTGAGAGACTCAGCTCTGTGAGTCTGGAGTCCGGAGGGTCTGTCTGGGCTGTGGATATATATTTGGAGGTCATCGGCCTACAGGTAGAATTTAAAGCCAGGGGACTGAACAAGATCATGTAGAAAGAACTGAGATAGGAAAAAAGAGTCCACGCTTCAGCCCCACTGTGCACTAGGAGTAAATCTAAACATACGAAGGATGTGGGGAGCCTTCTAGGTCACGTCGGTGTTGAGAGTGTGCTGTAGTTCAGTCAGTTAGATAGGAAGTGTTCTTCGGTTCATGTCAATCCCAAATACTGCTGCATCTCTAGCCAACACCAGGAAGAAGTTGCTCTGTCTGGTAAAGAGGAATAGCTATGGTCATGAAATTCAGCTAAAAAAGTGTCTAGGATGTCTCCAGCATGAATTAGGCCTTGAGGCAGATGGCCAAGACATTCACCAGGGCAGAGGTTCACTGTTTAAAGGCGAGTCTCTAAACATTCATGGGGCTTCCAAAGTAAAGACACTTTACTTTAGATTAGAGCCAGATTTAACAGCACTCCAACAATTGTAAATATGAAGCTGCCCTTTAATCACAGCCTGGGTCTGGCCCCAGGTGCACGGCACAAGGCATTTCAGATCAGTCTTCTTTACACAATGGGTACTTAGCAACATGGAATGGCTGACTTAAAAACATATCTGGGGTCGGGGCAGTGGCTCACACCTATAATCCCAGCACTTTGGGAGGCTGAGGCAGGTGGATCACCTGAAATCAGCAGTTTGGGACCAGCCTGCCAAACATGGCAAAACCCTCTCTCTACTAAAAGTACAAAAAACGTTAGTCGGGTATGGTGGCAGGAGCCTGTAATCCCAGCTACTCTGGAGGCTGAGGCAGGAAAATTGCTTGAACTCGGGAGGAGGAGGTTGCAGTGAGCTGAGATTGCGCCATTGCACTCTAGCCTGGGCAGCAAGAGCAAAACTCCATCTCGAAAACAAAAACAAACAAAAAACCCCAAACATATCTGGGTCCAGAAAGCACTGAGTGGGTCATGCAGGGCTTTGTATCTCCCAGTATCTACCAGGTTCACTGTGTTCTGTTGCCTGATTTATTTTTTCCACAGTAAGTTAACAAAACCACAGGATATTAAAAAGTAAAATATATAACCTCCACGGAAATGTTTACCAAATCCCACAGATATGAACTGATCTCCCTGGTATGAGCTGTCTAGATCATTAAATCCCAAAAGAGATGCCAACATTGTAAACTTCAGATCTAGAGACCGGAAATATCTTTATACTGCAGTCTGAGATTCCTCAGGACAGGAGGCCCAATTCACCCCCGATCCTGCCAGTCATTTTATGCTAATGCTAGCAACAAGCATTTCTTGCAAGTGGGAAGGAGTGCTGTGCCCCTGGGACATGGGTCCAGGTGGTAACCCATCCTCCCTGAGAGGTCTGGTGTACAAACTGCTCAGCTCATCTCCTGTCTGGGAAACCTACGAAGCACTGATGTGTAGACAGATTATCTTTTGGGGTTCAGTACATAAGTTGGGCCCATGAGCCCACCCCGGCCACAGTAACAGAGTGGTCACCTAGTCTGATTCCTCTGGGCCTTTGGAAGAGAATGTTCCTTCCCATGCTTCCTGCAGGTTCCATCGTGGTTATAAGGCCCTGAGCAAATGCCCTGCAGTCCTGCTCCAATGAACAGCACCTCCCTGCCTCTGCCACTTGTGTCACCTCCACCTGAGATGGCACTATGTGGCCTTTGACTGCTGCTGTCCACCCAGCAGCCGAAATTCCTGGCAACCCCAGAGCTGGGCAACAGGAGGGTGAGGGCACCTGCAGCACCCGGCCTGGGGTCCTCCAGATCCTTGCAGTCCTGGAGGTAGGTGTGCATTCTTGCTGTCCACACCATTCCAGCCGATGCATCTCTGCTCTCCTGTAAACTCCCTGCTTTTTTGAGATTCATACCCCTAGCCATATTCCTCTCTCATCTTAGAGTTCCAAATGGAGAAGTCAATCCCTTCTAGTCCCTTCGATTTTCACTGGGGACCCTGCCACTTGGCTCAGAGTCTCCTCTGCATCTCAACTCTGCAGGGAAGGCAATTCAATATCCATCTGGTCAACCCACCCAATGCCCTCTGAGTTCTTTGACTTCATGCATGCCAGTGTCCTTCTCTACTCTGCTTCAAGCGCCCACTCTTGTGGCCACACCTTTGCCTTCATCATCCAGAGTTGCTCCACTTCTCAAATTTCAGTTAAAATCTCCGGCTGCAATTTCTGCCCTTTCAGCTCTCTCTGTTTCTCCCACTCCCTCGATTCTAAACTTCATTAAGCTTGGCACTCTCTCGACTCCCCACTTTCCCTCTCATTGCTCCTCCTGTCTTCCCTTCCTTACTATTGCAGCCTGCACTTCAGGGTCATCACTTAACCCCACCCTTGCCAAAACCCACGACTCACTGCCTGCAAATCTCTAGCCTTGGATTCACCTGACTGACCTATTCCACCCTTAACTGTATTTGTAGAATTCTACTTGGGCTTTGAGAGTTGCTGGAAACGAATACACAGCCACATAGTCTGCTGCCACTGCTCACTCATGGTTTCCAACGCCCCCCGCATGCTGTCAGCTGCCCAATTACCTCTCTAGTCTTTCCCATTCCCGGCTCTCAGTAGTCTTAAGCTGGGAAGACTTTGAGATGCACTCCTTCTTACTCAGCAGATAACCTCACCTCTTATTCATCTGGAACGTGGAATCCATCCGGTAGAAACTAAATTTTTTACTGCTTCTCTCTCTGAAACTACAAAACTCAACGAAACACATATGACCTAAGCTCTTCCTCACCTCCTCCCTCCTGTCACAAAAGAAAGGTGGGCCTGACCAGGGTGAGAGTGGGGCCATCCATCTGGGGCTCTACCTTTATGTTCCTCTGACTGTTTCAGGAGCCTTGTTCAAATCCACCATCTTCTCCTTTTTTTTGTCTGATCTTTGCTACTTGACTGGCCTTCTCATCAATGTTTACACAGGCAAAAGTCTCTTCCATCCTGTTAAGAAACCCTCTCTTGACTCCCAACATCCTCTAGTTCCCCCTCTCTTTCTTGTCTTCCCTCCTCTGTGCTCTGCAGCCCCCTGTGCAGATCCGAGACCCTGTTATTGCCCTCATCAGGGTGTACAGCGGTTACCTGCTCACCCGACCACCCATATCACCAGTCTGTTACCTCCTTGAGGCAGGGACTCGGCTTATTTGTCACCAGTTTTTCTGCATTTACTTAGCACAATGCTTGAAACCCAATACATGTACAAACGAATGTGTATTAACTGTGATACAAAACTTATGTCTGGCCATTCGTAAATAAAGTCTTCTAACTGTAGGTTTAGACTTCTGAATGAAAAACCCGTACTTTTTTTGGGTAAAATCTATGAACTTAAAATATGCAAAGTGCTGACAATGTCACTGTAGCTATTCATGTAGTTCTGATCACTTCTCAACAGATGGGTAGGTCTTCCATGACCATTTCCACCAAGCCACACTGAGCACCCAGGTTGCTTAACTGCAGACACACGGACATGAACAGAATGCAGCAATGGGCCACATAATTAGCCGCCTTGGTGTAAAGCGAAAGTAAAGACTTTTTTCAACTCTTTTTGGATGTCAATTGGGATAGAGGACAAGCTGTTCCATTATGGAGTCAAATCTTGTAACAGAAGTTAGTCGTCATGAGGAGGAAATCAGAAGCTCACATTCAAAGGATAACAGCTTTTTTTTTTTTTCTGACCAGACCCTGGAGAAGCTGAGTGTGCCACTGACAGAGAACCACCTTTCACTGTGAATGATGGGTGCCTGGACGGGCGACAGGGCGTTCAGGAGAGGTGACCATGCAAGTCAGGACCTGCCAAGGGCTGCTGGGTGCTGACCTTGTTATACACATTCATGACCACATGGTTAGAAAATAAAATCAAGGGCCAGACGCAGTGGCTCACGTCTGTAATCCCAGCACTTTGGGAGACCGAGCTGGGTGGATCACCTGAGGTCAGGAGTTCAAGACCAGCCTGGCCAACGTGGCGAAACCTTGTCTCTATTAAAAACACAAAAATTAGCTGGGCGTGGTGGCACATGCCTATAATCCCAGCTACTCATGAGGCTGAGGCAGGAGAATCGCTTCAACCCGGGAGGCAGAGGTTGCAGTGAGCTGAGATCGCACCACTGTACTCCAGCCTAGCCAACAGAGTTAGCCTCTGTCTCAAAACAAAACAAAACAAAATCATGTTTCTCATATGGAAACATCTTTTCGAATTCTTCCACAAAAAAGGGTGTCCAGTTGGAAGCTGATACTGTTCCCTAAAATAGCAAGAGATTATTATGTGAAATGCTGAAAGCTGCATTTTTGACTTTCAGTAAGATGAATACTTCCTTCACTTGCCTCATCCTGGACTAGAAAAAACAATGATACCTAAGAGCAGGTAATTATTTTATCTCGTTCGGAACCAGCCTGGGCTGCTATCTAATCCTTTTGACAAAAGACAACTCCTCCGTCTACAGCTTCAAGGATCTCATTATACTTATGATGACATCAAGGAAACTGACCATTGTAGTAGATAAAATCTAGTTTTAAAACCTGCCTTACACCCTAAGTCCTCAGAAATCGTACATGTGTGGACCCGTGGAAAAGTCGGAAGTACATGTGCAGGCACAGTTACCTGTGAGAAGAGCTTCTTCCAAAGATGAGGAGAATCAGCAATTTTGGATTTCGGTCCTCTCAAGGAGCCTGGGTTCCTGTAATTTTCCACTGTTATTGTTCTGCTGGTCTGAGTTTTGAAAAGTGGCTTGGGTTAAATTGGATCATTTGTCTTCCCGGTAGTTTTCCAGCCATGCTTTATTTTCCCAGGGATCTATATAGCTCTAAATGAGACTCCCTCACTCTGTTTAGCTAGAGCTTCAGCCAAGAACTTCACGCCCACACATGAGGTTGTGGTTCAGGGGGAGCAGCAGTCAAATGGAACCTGGTCCCTCTAGGAGTCAAAGTGACTGCTCTGTGTGGTGCTGTCCATATTTAGTGCTTCCTGAAAACCCCAAGACAACATTGGGCAAGTCCAAAATACAACACTGGTGTTTTCAGTCACCTCCCACACCTGGGGAGGAGCTTCCATAAAGATCAGGGACAAACAACTAGGCAGGGTATGACGACGTTTGGCTAACTCACCTTTCTCCTGTTGGTGTCTTCAACACGTCAGGAGAAAACAAAAAGCATTTTCCCGTATGACCTCTTAATATGAAAATATGCTCCGTCATGAAGGGGTAGACTTAGTGTCCTAAGACCCTCTTTGAATCCTCCTGATCGCTCATGAAACATGAAGCTTATTCACCCAGCTACATTTAACCTCAATTCAAGATGGTAGAAGGCCTGACAAGAAAGGATTGCTACCATGAAAGTTGTAGTGTATTTAAACCCCAACGCTTCCTGTGCCATTTAAGAATGCTTATTCCCCACCTCAATCTCGCAGCTTTCCTGTTAGTGAAATGCTCACATTTCCTGATTTTTTATACTTATAAAGAGAGATGGTTCTCAAATGGTATTGATTAGTTAATACCTCAAGATTCTGCCCAAATTTTGAAACACCAGCACCAACTCCATAAACAACAATCTGGAATACAGGTTTACGTCTGGGATCCTGGGAGTCTTTTAACCAACTCTCTCTACCTGCCTGCTTGGTGGTAGACTTTTTTCTTGATGACCCCAGTGCCTTAACTGTGGTTGTGGATCCTGAGCAGCTCAGAATCTCCATTCCTTCTTCTGACTCAAGGGCAACTTCAAGCTGTATCGTCTACTGCCTTCCACGGACGTTTGTAAGTGTGTTTATACGAAGTGAAAAAAGAGTGAAGGCCCATTTGCATTTGGACCTTAAGAAATCCAGTGACCATGATAATGATGATGACGATCTCAGCAGCTAGCACTGACTGAGTGCTCATGCTGCGGCAGACTCTATTCTAAGATTTTACCTTCCCCTGACAACACGGTGAGGGAGATATTTTTATTCCCCAGTTTACTGGGGAGGAAACTGATGTATGGAGAGGCGAAATCACTCATCCAGGGCAGACACAAAGCTCAGAGAAAAATCCAGAGAGCCTGGCTTCACAGCTAGCGATCCTAACCCTCATTCTATTATACTAAAACCAAAGTAAAGTGAAACCCTTTACTTTGAATTAGAGATTATAGTTGGTGCTGAATTCTGCCTACTAGCAATACTTTAAACAGAGAGGACTAGCTATCAGATCAAAGAGAACTTTTGACTAAAGACTATCTTTACAAAAAATTCCAAAGATCCTAAAGTAAAGATTATTTTTTAAACAGTACTGTACAACAAGCATTACGGCGTAGATGTAAAGGCTGAACTGAGTGTGACTAAAGACGTATTTAATATATCTGAGCCATGCCAAGAAAATGAGAATAAAAGAAATCAGGTCAATTATATTGTGCAATCATGACTGTGAGGCTTGGTGAAGAGTTTGAAACCTGTAAATCCAGCACCACACAGGCCATCTTGCAAAGCTCATGCACCTGCTCACCATCACCAGAGCAGTGGGGATGCCAAGAGAACCCCTATAGCAGCCTACTGAAGATAAGGATGAGAACCTTTAGCAGCTCCTTTTGTACATGGCAGAGCATATTATATAAGGATGTTTAATTTGTCCAAAGTTTTCTTCACTTCTCAGCTGCGGGGTTCATTTACTTCTGCGTGAGGGATCCATTAGAACTCACTGTTGGTATTTATGTAACTGGCACACATCAAGTTTTGTGAATGAGTTCTAAAGGTCTGGGGTGCTTGATCTGGTTGTTTTCAGGAGGTGAGAGAGAGTTAGAAGCAGTCATTAAACAAAATAGTCTGCTCAGCCCATGACCAGTCTCACTGAGCCATCTGTTAGGAATCAGTAACACCGCCTACAACTATCAGAACAAGAGAAGACACCGCAGCACAGAAGAGAGTCGCCACCATTCTACACACACACACACACACACACACACACAAGGAGATAGGAATCTCAGCAAAATAAAAATAGCACTATTTTACTTAATTGTGACAAGGCTGTCTTCAGCATTTGCTTTGCTGTGTGCAAGTAGGAATGTCATTACCTCGCCATCCTACGCTGCTATTATTGGTTTAAATTATTGATGCATGGTATTCCAGGTGAAGTAAAATTATCTCACTGAATTAAGCTGTTTAGAACACAATACAAGAAAGGACAAAGGATATGATCATGGCACCCCCAAAATTTGCAGAGTCAACAGTGTCACTGGTTGCAACAGCAATTTAAGAATTGTATGTCCTGAATTTATTTTGTCTTTATGATGATATCCATGCTTTACTTAAGGTTTTTTACCTTAAAAAGTGACATGATAATGTAATAAGCTAGAGAATAATGTGAATAAAATTAAAGTGCTTTGAAAATTGCTAAAGATGGGAAAATGAATTCATTTTTATCACTTGCTATTTCATGCATACATGATACAGGAGGTAGTAAGTGCCCATGATGTGCTTCACTCTGTAAATCCAGATTCATTGTGACTCAGACCTTGTTTCTGAAAATTAGAGTAGCCGAAGAGGTGCCTTGCTCCAGCCCTTTCATCTACATGGGTAAGGGGACCAAGGAGACCCAGGGAAAGGAGGAAGCTTTGTCCTCCACCTTGCCCTCAGGGCCCTGGGGGGATGCTGCAGCATCAGAAGGCGTATTTGTTGGTGGAGTACATGAATTCATCCAAGAAACATTTACAGATCCCATGAAGAGTAACAAACTCTTATATACGCAGTACTGCACATTCCTGAACATGACTTCACATTCTTGAACATGACTTCACATGTTACCTTACTGGTTTTATCTAACAAGGTAACAAGGTAAGTTTTATCTAACAACATAACAGGGTAAGAACTGAAAATTCCCATGATATGGATATGGAAATTGAAGCTCAAAAAGATTCCATGCCCTGCCCCAGGTTCCTGATTAATATATAGTACTGCAGAATAGAACCAGTGAGACTGCCAGCCTGCCTGGTGCTCCTTCCTCCTCACCTCAACACTGGACTGAAGAGGGTGGGGTGGTGGGGGTAGGATAAACATGTCCCTACCATCATCAGGCTGGCAAAGCTGGTGAGCAGCAGTGCATGGCCTCACAAAGAAATGCTTTTATTACCTGCCCAGGCAATTAAGTATGAAAAATAATTATCATTAAAAGAAGTGGTTATTTTAATGTCATGGTTACCTAGTTTGGGGAACTGGAGTGCCCTCATAAAGAATGTAAGTCATGCTGTTGGAGACATTTCCCTCTAAACAGAGTAAGGAGCAGGGTCATGGTATCTAGTGACAGAGTGTTGGCCTGGCCAACCTCTACCTGGAAGTCTGGGTAAAGAAATCCTACAGGACAAGCAGCTCAAGAACACTCCCAGGACTGAAGCCTTCAGGGAGATTGCCAAAGAAAAGGAAGGTATCTCAGTGATGGATTACTCTTCTCTGCCTCCTAATTCTCACCTAAAATGAGCAAGTGAGGCCCTGGAAAAGGCACTTGCTGAAGTTAGCACAACCCCCAATCAAGGCCTTAACAACTCCAAACAGAGGAAGATTTGTGATGTGCCCACCGACAGCAGGATAGTGGACTGTGGAAAGCTCTATTGGTCAGCACTCTTCCAGTGACTCTGGATACCACCTTCAATCTGCCACGTGCGGTGACTTGGACTTTTCCTTCATTTCTGCTCATGTTTCTGACAGCTGAGGGTTTAGAGCAGACAGTGAAGCTCTCCCCCAAAACATCCACTGCCCAAACACAGTTATTTAAGTCTTTTTGAGATCTGTGAGATATCTAATCAGAGATCCCAAAACAAAAAAGACGAATATCCATAGGTACAAGTACTAAATCCTACCAGGTGATATGGTTTGGATGTTTGTTCCCTCCAAATCTCACACTGAAATGTGATTCCCAGTGTGGGAGCTGAGGCCTGGAGGGAGATGAGAGGATCTTAGGGGTGGATCCCTCAGGAATGGTTCAGCACCATGGTGATGAGTGAGTTCTCGCTCAATTCATGCAAGATCTGGTTGTTTAAAAGTCTGGGACCTTCCTCTCCTCCCTCTCTTGCTCTCACCATGTGGTTAGACTACTCCCGCTTCAGGTTCTGCCATGATTGGAAGCTTCCTGAGGCCTCCCCAGAAGCCAAACAGATGCCAGCACTATGCTTCCTGTACAGCCTGCAGCACCATGAGCCAATTAAACCTCTTCTCATTATAAGTTACCCAGTCTCAGGCATTTCCTTACAGCAATGCAAAAACTAATACACCAGTTGAAACTGAAATTGAAATTGTTATTTTAAAACATCATGTAGGAAAATTTTAATATAAATATGTTAAGAGAAAAACTCTCTTTGTATTCTAATAAAACTCCTTAGTATATGTCTATTATTTAAAAGTAATCTGTATCGGCCGGGCACAGTGACTCACGTCTGTAATCTCAGCACTTTGGGAGGCAGAGGCAGGTGGATTATGAGGTCAGGAGTTCAAGAACAGCCTGGCCAAGATGGTGAAACCCCATCTCTACTAAAAACAAAAAAAAAAAATTAGCCAGGAGTGGTGGTGGATGCCTGTAACCTCAGCTACTCAGGAGGCTGCGGCAGGAGAATTGCTTGAACCCAGGAGGCGGAGGTTGCAGTGAGCTAAGATCACGCCACTGCACTCTAGCCTGGGTGAGAAAGTGAGACTCTGTCTCAAAAAAAAAAAAAAAAAAAAAAAAAAAATTCTGTATCAGGGAGAAAAAGAAAAAAAATAAAGTCTATTTTTCTTTGTCTTTGATGGCACATTCTTGGGTCTTATTAGACTGATATCAGACTCATAAACTGTGTCACTCCCAGTATAAAAGAGACAAAACTATAAAATTCCTGGAAATAAATTAAAGAAGTAGTTCCTAAATAAAGAAAACCACAGCATTTTATTAAAGTTCATAAAATGAGACCTGAATAAATGGAGAGGCAAACTATGTTCCTTGATGAGAAGACATAATCTCATAAACATGTCAGAGCTCTTTCTGAACTCATTTGTAAATCTGATGGCGTTCCAGTCAGAATTCTAGTGATTCACATTTTTATTTGGACTTGGGCAGAATGAGTTTTAACTCCACATAGGAGGAAAAAACAAGAAAAATGTGATTGAGGAGACTAGTGAGGGGTGCTTCCCTTAGCAGATATTTAACTAACTACAGAGAAGGCGGCTCGCAGAAGGAAACAATGCTCACAGGGCACAGACACATGAAAGACACTGCCTCAGCCAAAGTCAGAGAAGGAAAAACTGAAACAAGATTGCTGTTGAATTTTAAAAATTAAAACAACTGGTAAAACCTAGCGCTAGCAAAAGCAAGGAGTAATGGGAAATGTCAGATAGTATTGGTGGGTGTGTAAACTGCTATAATTGTGTGGAAAAGGAATATATCAAGAGGTATTACAATTAAAAGTGTGACAACTCCTTGATCCAGTAATCCCCCATGAGAAAGCCATCTAAATAAAAGCCCCAGTACACAATGACATGTACAAATAGACATTCATGAAAGCTTTCTTTGTCATGACACACAACTGATAATCCATGTGTCCACCAACATAGGAAAGGTTAAATAATTATGGTTCATACAGAGGGCAGAAGGTTACCCACCAAACATGAAGTGAAAGTCAATGTTCTGAAGTAGAAAGAGGCCCAAGAAACAGGCTGGGCATGGTGGCTCATGCCTGTAATCCCAGCACTTTGGGAGACTGAGGCGGGTGGATCACCTGAGGTTAGGAGTTCAAGACCAGCCTAACCAACATGGTGAAACCGTCTCTACTAAAAATACAAAAGTTAGCCTGGCATGGTGGCACACGCCTGTAATCCCAGCTACTTGGGAAGCTGAGGCAGGAGAATTGCTTGAACCTGGGAGGTGGAGGTTGCAGTGAGCCAAGATAGCACCATTGTACTCCAGCCTGGGCAACAGAGGGAGACTCCATCTCAATAAAAGAAAAAAAGAAAGAGGCCCAAGAAACAGTGTCAAGTAGAAGTAAGTTGCAAGTCAAGCAATACAGAATATTCTCGTTCTGTTAAAAACATAAAAAAAAGACCCTAAAAAATGTGTGAGTATATTTGTATGAGCAGAGAGACAGCTGGAGACTGACATACACCAAGCTGTTGATCCTGGTTATTTTAGGAGAAGTGGGATTAAGAGGGGCAGGAATGGGACAATTATTAACTTGATACACTTCCATATTGTTTCACCTAAGACAAAGAGCAGAGCAGATGCTACTTTTATTAATTTAAAATGAAAAAAATGAAAGCACCTTTATCAAGCCAGACAAACGAAATGTCTAATTTTCTAGGGTGCAAAGCCGAGGAAGCACCTGGTAAAGCAAAGGTTACCAGGTCACTGCCATGCTTTGAGTAATCACCTGCGATGTTATCTCTAGGCAGAAGCTTCCCTGCTCATCTCACTTGAAAAACACTATGAATGCTGACAGTTTGAAACACAAGGCTACATATCACGAGTTATGTGCTGACCAAAAGACAGCCGTGAGGCTCCCCAACCCCCAACTTTGGCCATGAGAAAAGAGGAATCTTCTCCCTGTTGGACTCACTTTCCTGTTGGTGCTGGTTTAAGCCCTTCATGACCTACCTCCCTTTTTCGGACTTCAGCACCTAAATCATGATTGGTTTACAAATAGGTACAAATAGGTAAAACAATGCTAACAGTCTGATTAGAACATGAAGGCACTGAGTCCAGTCTGCTGGATCCAAGAAGGCTTCTTGGAGCCCTAAAAACTTATCAGGACTATTAGTGCTGCCCTTGTTAGAACTCTAAGTTCTCAAGTCCAACGTCTGGATTTCCTGGCTGTGCTATCTTCACCCAGATGAATGCCAGCAGAATGGCTTCCTCTTGTCTTCTGCCCATCCTCTGAGAACAAGGTCAATTCCTTTCTCCCTCAGGAAACCTCCTTAACCCGCCTAAGCCACATGATTGCTCCTATCCCAGGGATTATCACTGTCATGTATTGACTCAAAGAACTACTTCATGTATTCAAATATACTTCATGATTGTGGCGTATCTGCCTGGCACCATCTCTTGGTTGATGAATGTGCATGACGTGGTGGCCAAACAAACTGTTAATTTTTTATGGCTATCACATCATGTACATTGTTCATGAAAGAGCATGGTGCCAGGCAAATACGCCACACACACTAAGTATATTTGAACATTTCTTTATATCCCTCAAAGCCTTAGAATGAGGGGCTTGCATCTGTTCATTACTGACGAATTAACTGCCGTAAGGATTAGACACTTTCATATGACAAGAAGGAGGATGAACTCAGGAGCTGAAGATGGAAAAAGTGGTGGAGAAGGCAGTAGAAAGGCAGAGAGAAATACACAGAGAAGGACTGTCACTGTAACAAAGGCTAAGATGGAACACAGGAGGACAGCTATGCAAGTCACACAGGTTAATAACGCTGACCAAAATGAGTGGAAAGGGAACTTTAGAACGAACGTACGTGGAATGCTCCCTGAGCAGAAGTGCAGAAACGAAAAAAAAAAAAGGTGCTTCACATGCCTTAGTGCCACTTGGATTCTTCGGACGTAACTACATCTAAACTTACTGGGGCTGGGCACAGTGGCTCACGCCTGTAATCCCAGCACTTTGGGAGGCTGAAGCAGATGGATCACCTGAGCCCAGGAGTTAGAGACCAGCCTGGCCAACACGGTGAAACTCTATCTCTACAAAAATACAAAAATTAGTCAGGCATGGTGGCGCGGGCCTGTAGTCCCAGCTACTCGGGAGGCTGAGGCAGAAGAATCGCTTGAACCTTGGAGGCGGAGGTTACAATGAGCCAAGATTGTGCCACTGCACTCCAGCCTGGGCGACAGGAATGAAACCCTGTCTCCAACAACAACGACTCAGTTAGCATATATACTATAGTGTTTATATAAGAATGTAAGAATGGTTCCAACCTCAATGTTAGAATTGTTTTACAAAGTCTGACTTTTGAGCTTCCCTATGAGTTAAATGCATTTTTTAAAAACAAATTTAATATCCTTGCATCACATTTAGGTCCCATTCAACTATCCTAAATTCATGTTGTGCTTCCAGAATGGTGGTGATTTAAAAAAAAAAAAAAAAAAAAAGCTAGGCTCCATTTCTAAGCTGTGTTTATCTAGAAATTTTCTAAAGTATTTAGTGTTTGGCTTGGTAACCTCTCTTTAACAGTAAGGAATAAACCACAGTAAATATTTCTTTCTATTTGACTGAGAGTAAAAGGGAATCTCCTAAAATTACTTGCTAACTTTTAAGATGGCAAAGTGCAGATTTTTAAAACTGTACTTTAAGAATAAAACAATGATAATTTTGGATTTTGAGCAGTACACTTTCTCTCTCTCCCTCTCTCTCTCCCTCTCTCTCTCTGAGACAGGATCTCACTCTGTTGCCTGGCTGGAGTGCAGCGGCACGATCTCAGCTCACTGCAACCTCCACTTCCCGGGCTCAAGTGATTCTCCAGCCTCAGTCTCCCCAGTAGTTGGGATTATAGTTTCGTGTCGCCACGCCTGGCTAATTTTGTATTTTTAGTAGAGATGGGGTTTCACCATGTTGTGCAGGCTGGTCTCAAACTCCTGGCGCAAGAGATCTACCTGCCTCAGCCTCCCAAAGTGCTGGGATTACAGGTGTGAGCCACCACACTCGACTCACATTTTCATTTTGTGTAAAATTAACAGCTCTGATAATACAGTTTAGTCTGCTTTAAAGTAAGTCTTATGATACCTTCCAATTCCCCAGTATAGAATATGATGCTTCTTCACAAGTTAAAATGCATTAAGATTTCTACTCTGCCTCCCTCCCCACATAACAAAAATGTTTCTCCATAATTACTTACTACCATATGAAGATAAAAGTACATTAAACAGATAAAACATGACATAAACCACTATATCACCTAATTTTTAAACCCCTCAAACATACTTGGAACTTAAGACTAGTCCCATATGAATGTGTTCTTGGCTGATGCAAAAAATGAAGAATTAAAAGAGAAAAACACAGATCGGGAAAAACAGGAAGTCTCAACTTTGAAAAACACTCAATCCACCTTCTATGCAAACCACAAAAAGATTAGACAAACTAAGTATTTGTTGACATTGGCTGTAAATTTTGAAAAGGGAGAGAACATTAAAATATATCTGGAGTGAGACTCCAATCACTTACTCACTGGTTCTCTTCTTTTTCTTTCTTTTTGTAAAATATATTTTAAA
Source organism: Papio anubis (assembly GCF_008728515.1). Taxonomy (NCBI): domain Eukaryota; kingdom Metazoa; phylum Chordata; class Mammalia; order Primates; family Cercopithecidae; genus Papio; species Papio anubis. The sequence goes on from NC_044980.1 coordinate 14,129,959, forward strand.
GAAACTGCTCTGTGGAAACCTAAAATTATTTTCATATTCATCCCTGAGTCTCACTCAGTCACCCAGGCTGTAGTGCAGTGGTGCGATCTTGGCTCACTGCAACCTTTGCTTCCAGGGTTCAAGCGGTTCTCCTGTCTCAGCCTCCCTGAGTAGGTTGGACTACAGACGAGCGTCACCATGCCCAGTTAAGTTTTTGTATTTTTAGTAGAGACAGGGTTTTGTCATGTTGGCCAGGCTGGTCTTGAACTCCTGGCCTCAAGAGATCCGCCTGCCTTGGCCTCCCAAAGCACTAGGATCACAGGAGTGAGCCACCATGCCTGGCCAAGATCCAACTCTTTTCACTCACTGTCCTGTGTGTATTAGGGTCTGTGCTGGGCATTTTCTTATGAGGTACCACACTTCATTAATCCTCCTGAAAAACCTAGCAAGGTAGAAGGTCTTAGCTCTTGTGAAGGACAAGATGATTGAGACTCATAGGGGAAAAAACAATTTACCCAAGGCCATAAAGTTATTAGTGGCAGAATTGGGACTTTGGCCTCTAAATCCAGCCACGTAAGTTGGAAATCATGTGGACCATCAGGTTGATATCTGAGTTTCCCCCTACTACCTGTGTTATCTTAGGCCCCTTCAGGTGCCTGGAGAGGGATGTGAAGAACCTTAACTCTGGGGTGGGTGCATGAGCTCAGTCTTAAAGAGGCGGCCATGCTGACCCAAACTGCCTGAGATCTCATGCCTCCTCATTCAGCAGGGAGGTCAGGAACAGCAAAATGAGGAACTGTAGTAGTTGCTCAGTGATTTCCATAAAAAAATGCAAAGATCTAGACTCAGTGAAGTAGTTTCAAAAGCACCTTCTACACCAAGTCCCGTCTGCTGCCTACCCAAGCTCCTACGGCTGTAATGAGCCTTTTCTTAGCTTCATTTTCTTTTTACACAAATGGTTCCCTGACTATAAAAAAAATGCATGAAAATTGGTTTTGAATAAATCAGCTACCCCAAAGTCAGCTTTTGACTTTTGCCTAGTCAAAAGCTAAGCAAAATCAAGCCCACTTATTTCTCAGTATTTATCCTCATTGAATTTGACAGCTTTGGAAGGAAAGCACCCAGTGTGTACAAAGAATGCCAGTTCTGCATTTTCAAAAGCAGCTTCCAGTGATAGCTCATGAAGTCAAAAGTCTACCCCAGCCTCTCCCTGGGGAGCCCTCCCAACTTTTATCTTCTACTCCAGCAAACCTCTGCCACGCAGATGCTATCCTGGAAGGGGCTCATCCAGCAATTGCTTGGCTAAGGAGGACTTGTTCAGTACCTGTTGTGCCTGGTACTGTACTAGGCAAGAACCATGGACCACACACAAGACATTTAAAAGCTGGTCCCTGCTTTCAAGGAGGTCATGATGAGAACATGGAACAGGCACAGGACAAAAATGGTGGTACTGATTCGATTAGCAAGAGTAAGCTGCCTGTGCTGAAGATGGTGAGGGTCCTGGATCCCTTGGGAAGAGGGCGGAGGGCTCTGAGGGGGTACAGGGAGTGCCCGGGCTCAGCGTGCTCTGGGCTCCGAGAGGAACAGAGGCTGGCTCAAGGAAGGGTCCATGGAGTGGAGAGAAATTAGGTCAGGTGTCTAGAGTCGAGTCCCATTATACTGGGCAGAGGAATTGAGATTGGATATGACTGCGATAGGAAAGGCTGCAAGCTTCTGAGTGGAGGATTTATGAAGACCGATCTGTGAAGAATATGCATAGTGGACTAGAGTGGCAAAAAACAGTCAGGAAACCAACTCTTGCCAGAGTGGCAGGGAAGAGGTGCTTGGTCTGGGACCCAGACTGGTGATGATGGGACAGGAGGGTGAAACCCAACATTTATTTGGACATGAGAACTAAGATCTGTTTCTTGTCTGCGGCCAGTGGCCCTCCTCTCCAGGTGAATCTCCCTCGCAGTGGGGAATGCACCTCCTTCACCGTTCTATCTAGGCTGATGAACACTGATGAAAGGAAAGAACCATCTGGGGTTTTCTAGCTGAGAAGGCAGCTGGGTGCTGGTGAACACAAGCTAAAAATACTACCCCGAACTGACTACTCATCCTTGAAGTTACGTGAAATAAAAATAAAACGAGGCTGGGCACGGTGGCTCACGCCTGTAATCCTAGTATTTTGGGAGGCTGAGGCAGGTGGATCACTTGAGTTCAGGAGTTCGAGACCAGCCTGACCAACATGGTAAAGCCCTGACTCTACTAAAAATACAAAAAAATAGCCGGATGTGGTGGCAGACACCTGTAATCCCAGCTACTCGGGAGGCTGAGGCAGGAGAACCGCTTAAACCCGGGACTCGCTGTCCCGCAGGTTGCAGCGAGCCGAGATTGTGCTACTGCACTCCAGCCTAGGCAACAAGAGAGAAACTCTGTCTCACGTATATGTGTGTGTGTGTGTGTGTGTATATATATATAAATAAAACAACACTTAGTTACAACAAAGCCTAAAATAAGAGAGGTGGACACTCTTACCAAAGTTTAAGGAGGGAGGGATGTATCAGCAGAGCCAGGCTGCCTTGGACTTGGTCTGCTCTGATCCTGATATCTAAGAGTTCTGGGGCTGGAGAGGCCCACGGGGACACTCTGGGCTGCTGTAGACCCAGCGAGGACTCACCTCTGCCACTCAGTCATAGCCAAAGACCTAACCCCTAAATGTCCCTCAGCCATGGTGGCTTTGCCCAGTAGCTCTTGGGTATTTCTCCAATTCCCAGGGGCTGTGCCCATGTTAAACTGGCAGTGTGGTGAGGACTGCAGGGGACCAGAGGCAGTGAGACCACTGGACACCTGGTGGCCGGTTCTCTGGCGGAGCAGCAAGGTAAGTGGGAAGAGGCTGAGTAATGGGAGATGCACCAGGGTGAAGAGGCAGAATAAACAGGCAAAGGGCAAGCAGCCAGGCCGGGAGTCTTGCAGGAATGGTGGCTGCAAATCTCAATGGTGCTGTTCTCGCCTTCGCTGCTGCAGCTCCTCTTGCCCTGGAGAAACCCAATCCCAAGTGAGTTTGTCCTGGAAGTTTGCAAGTGACACCTAATGGCCCAGCCAGCTGTGTGGCCTTGGGTGGGGGCAGTAAGCAAGGCCCTGGCAGGATCATTTCCCTGCCCTGTTTGCTCTCTCGTGGGGTGGTAAATCCTCTCCCTCTTCATTTGCTATCACTGCATTTCTGTGTGGCTGACTGTTGAACAATGAATGGGACGACCGCCCACTGGGAGAAAAATGTTTTTCTCTAAGTAGAAGTAATGCTATCCACTGACCCATTCTGGCCTGCAAAGCAAATGTGTTTGCTTAGCCAACACTTATCTGATGGCGAACTTCTGTTGGGATAAACAGAAATATCACTAAGATCTCTTTACACTGGTGAGAACCAAACCTCGTAGGATGTAGACAGAATCAATGCAACTAACTGCATGGCTTTATTCTCTAGGAAGTCCTGACAGCTTTGGGCGGTAAGGCATTGTTGGGAAGTGTACTAGGAAAGCCAGCCTATTCTAGAGCAGCAGAGTCTATTTTCAAAGGACACTTATTTTAGCCACAGAGGAGACCTGGAAAAAGCTGAATTTCTCATACTGGAACTATACCCTGCAGCTTCCTGTGTGCTCAGCACTGACAGTGAACCCATGATGTAGCTATAGTGGGGACCACAGAAAGGAGGCAGGTGAAGTGCAGAGAGGGGCCCTGCCCATGAACGTGGGCTAAAGACAGCTTGGGGAGCACAGGGAGCATGCGTAAGAGGCTCTGGAGATGTTCCATTGAATGCCTCTTCTCTCCCTCTCGTTTATTCTTTTGTATCCTAATTATCTGATAGTTCTACTACCAAAGAAAATCCTTTTGCTTACTGTTGGATCACAGTCTTAAGATAAATGTCCCCAGGTTTACTAACTGCTCTAATTTGGAAATGTGCTGTGGTGAAAAGCTGACTCCCAAAGGCAGAGTGCTTCTTCCAATACTGTTCAATTATTTTTCCCACAGAGGTGACAAGCTTCAGAAGCAGATGAGAGAGCTTGCTGCAAGTCACATAAGAAGCTTGCTCCTGAACAGATGGGGCCTTGAGATTGGTAAACCAACATGTGGATTGTTTTGTTTCCTGGAATGATGTTAGGGTTGCACGGAGAACTGCATTGCCCTTCGAAGAAATATATATGGCATTTGCCTCTGCACGAGGTGAGGCAATGAAAACGGAATTCTGTTGGTGCTTTGGAAGGCATGGTCTTGTGTTTTCCTTTGCTGTACTGTGTATGTTCTGAGATAATGGAAGTAGGAGGTGGTACACAGAAACAATGTGTGCCTGGCACTACTTGTCTGAGTGACAGAAAAATGCCTGGATGCAAGTCTGGTCCAACGTGCATCCGCCCACAGTATCTCACTCATCACACATCACTGCAGGCAGCTGCTCTTTTCGGAAGCTGATCCTTCACGTGTGTGCACAGAAACATTTTCCATTTTCTTGGTGGCATGCTAATGGCAAAGCAAAATCCAGTTGCTGACTTGGAGCCATTACCACCAGCCATGAAAAGGGAGTCAGCAAAAAGAGAGTGGAAAAAATGTATCTTCAACAATGGTAGTAAAATCCAATTGTGACCTACTAAAGACTGGAGTTTATTACTTGAACAGTGAACATTTTCTGCATTTGGGAAAAAAACAGATGCAGCTTTTATTCTGAACTAGAGATTCTTGTAATAACACGTTGTGGTTCTTAAACTCATCTTAAGTTAAAATAATCCCCAAATCATGTGCAATTGATTGCATAGGATGTAAAAAACCAAGAAGAAAAAATTCTGGATTCCTTCAGCAAACCTTCACCCTTTTCAAATGAGAACTATATAAAGGACGCTGTAAAAGCAGATTAAAAGCTGGGTGCAGTGGCTCCCGCCTGGAATCCCAGCACTTTGGGAGGTGGAGGCAGGTGGATCACTTGAGGCCAGGAGTTTGAGACCAGCCTGGCCAACATGGTGAAATCCCATTTTTAGTCTCTACTAAAAATACAAAACAATTAGTTGGCATGGTGGCACACGCCTGTAATCCCAGCTCCTCGGGAGGCTGAGGCACAAGGACCAGTTGAACTTGGGAGGTGGAAGCTGCAGTGAGCCAAGAATACATCATTGCACTCCATCCTGGGTGACAGAGTGAGACTGTGTCTCAAAAAAAAAAAAAAAAAAAAAAAGACAAATTATAGCCCAACATATATAAAAGCGAATACCCTAAGATGAGCCCTGAGACCGTGAGGCTGGTTAATTATTCCTTTAGCAACGTGACACCTTATTAGTGTCCTGTTCCTTGGAGGCTTTGATAGTTAAAATTATTTTGAACATAGTTTCCTTCCCAATTGTTAGAGTAGATCTTAGCTGAAAAAATTCTTTTTGACGTGATAGTTTTACAAAGAAATTTGTATCTGTGTCTTCTGGGTACAGACATATTCAGACTTTGTTTTATTGAGCTTCACTTTCTTGTGCATTGCAAATGTGGGTGTTTTGTTTTGTTTTGTTTACAAATTGAAGGTTTGTGGCAACCCTGTGTCAAGCAAGTCTATTGGCACCAGTTTTCCAAAAGCACAGGCTCACTTTGTGTCTCTTTGTGTCACATTTTGGTAACTCTTACAGTATTTCAAACTTTTTCATTATTATTATATCCGGTATGGTGATGTGTGATAGGTGATCTTTAATGTGACTATTTTAATGGTTTTGGGACACCACAAACTGTACCCATATTAGATGGCAAACTTTAATAAATGTGTGTGTCCTGACTGCTCTACCCACACTGGCCTCTCCCTTCTCCCTCGCCTCCAGGTCTCCGTGTTCCCTGAAATAAAACAATACTATGAAATTGCGCCAATTAATAATCCTACAATGGCCTCTAACTGTTCAGGTGAAAGGAACAGTCACACCTCTGCTCATGGTAAATCAACAGCATTGCTTAGTGAGGAAGGCTTGCTACAAGCTGAGTTAGGCCGAGAAAGCTAGGCTGCCTCTATCGGCCAAGTTGTGCATGTAGAGGGAAAGTTCTTAAAGGAAATTTTAAAATGTTACTTCAGTGGATACGAGAATAACAAGTGCAACAGCCTTATTGCTGATACGGAGAAAGTTTGAGTGGTCTGGATAGAAGATCAAACCACCCACAGCATTCGCTTAAGTGAAAGCCTACTCCAGAGCAAGGCCCTCGCTCTTTAATTCCACGAACGCTGGGAGAGGTAAGGAAGTTGCAGAGGAAAAGCTGGAAGCTAACAGAGGTTGGTTCATGGGGTTTGAGGAAAGAAGCTGTCTCCAAAATATAAAAGTGCAAGGTAAAGCAGCAAGTGCTTATGTAGAAGCTGCAGCAACTTATCCAGAAGATCTAGCTAAGATCACTAATGAAGGTGGCTACATTATACAACAAATTTTCAAGTAGACAAAACAGCCTTTTATTGGAAGAAGGTGCCATCTAGGACTTTCACAGCTAGAAAAGAGAGGTCAATGTCTGGCTTCAAAGTCGCAAAGGACAGGCTGATTCTCTTGTTAGGGGCTAATGCAGCTGGCGACCTTCAGCTGATGCCAATGCTCATTTACCATGCAGGAAGTCCTCAGGCCCTTAAGAACTATGCTGAGTCAACTCTGCCTGTGTTACAACAAAGCCTGGATGACAGCACATCTGTATACAGCACGGCTTACTGAAAAGACTTTAAGCCCACTGCTGAGACCTACTGTTCAGAAAAAAGATTTCTTTCAAATATTACTGCTCATTGACAATGCACCTGGTTTCCCAAGAGCTCTGATGGAGAGGTACAAGGAGATTTATGTTGTTTTCATGCCTGCTAACACAACATCCATTCTGCAGACCATGGGATCAAGGAGTAATTTCTACTTTCAAGTCTTATTATTTAAGAAATACATTTCACAAGGCCACAGCTGCCATAGACAGTGATTCCGCTGATGGATCTGGGCAAAGGATAGTGAAAATCTTCTGGAAAGAAGTCACAATTCTAGATGCCATTAAGAACATTCCTGATTCACAGGAGGAGGTAAAACTATCCACATTAACAGGAGTTTGGAAGAAGTTGATTTCGACCCTCATGGATGACTTTGAGGGGTTCAAGACTTCAGTGGGGAAGGTAACTACACATGTGGTAGAAATAGCAAGATAACTAGATTTAGAAGTGGAGTCTGAAGATGGGACTGAATTGCTGTAATCTCATGATCCAACTTCAACAGACGAGGAGCTGCTTCTTATGGATGAGCAAAGAAAGTGTTTGAGATGAAATCTATACCTGGTGAAGATGCTGTGAACATTGTTGAAGTGACAACAAACGACTTAGAATATTACATAAGCTTAGTGGATAAAGCAAAAGCAGGGTTTGAGAGGACTGATTTCAATTTTGAAAGAAGTTCTACTGTGAGTAAAATGCTATCAAACAGTATCTCATGCTATGGAAAAATGTTTCATGAAAGGAAGAGTCAACTGATCTGGCAAACTTCATTCCTGTCTTAAGAAATTGCTACGAGTTCAACCTTCAGGAACCACCACCCTGATCAGTCAGCCCCCATCAATACCGAGGCCAGATCCCGTACCCACAAAAAGATTACAACTCTTTGAAGGCTCAGATGATCATTAGCATTTTTTAGCAAGGAAGTATCTTTTAGTTAAGGTATATACACTGTTTTTTAAGTCATAATATATTGCACACTTAATTGACTATAGTATAGAGCAAATGTAACTTTTTTTTTTTTTTTTTTTTTTTTTTGAGACAGGGTCTTGCTCCTTTGCCCAGGTTGGAGTGCAGTGATGTGAATATGGCTCACTGCAGCCTTGACCTCCTGGACTCAAGCAATTCTCCCACCTCAGCCTCAGGTAGCTTGGACCACAGGTATGCTACCACCACACCTGGCTAGTTATGTTATTTTTTGTAAAGATGAGGTCTTGGCATGATGCCCAGGCTGATCTCAAACTCCTGGGCTCAAGCGATCCTGCTGCCTCAGCCTCCCAAAGTGCTAGGCTTATAGGCATGAGCCACCACACTCAGCCCAAACATAACTTTTATACACACTGGAAAACCAAAAAATGTGTGTGACTTGCTTTCATGCAGAATTTGCTTCCTGGTGGTGGTCTGGAACCGAAGACACAATAGCTCCAAGGGATGCCTATATAATTTGATGTATGTATCTTGGAAGATTTAACAGAATTACTGGACTAAAAGGTTTCTTACTTGATTGTTTTAGTTATCGCTTATCTTTATATAGAACCCTGTTAGATGCCTTCTTGATCTTTAAGTCCTTAAATTCCCTATGACCTCCCTAAAAACAGATCCCACTGCTTCCAATCCTTTCCCAGTGCCTACCATGATGATTATCAACACTCATTCTGAAACAGTCTAGGTTTGGAAATGGACAAGCTAATGCTATGTTACTGAACTGAAAGTATACTCTAAGGAACACTATTTCTTCCAGATGTTAATAGGTGCTGTGTATAAAAAACTCTTTACATTGAAATAACTTTAGAAAACAAAGTTAAACTCTTTTTTTTTTTTCGCTATAGAATTTCTCAAAGACTTTGTCAATGTATGCTAAAAATCTCCAAAGGGACAATGGCATTAGAGAATTTCCCAAATGTTTTTGCCTACAGAACCTTGCTTTTGAGGTTCATGTTACAAATGGGACATTTTGAGAAATGCTGCCAAGACGTTACCTCTACTGTGACACGAAGCAGGGTGTGGTTAAGTGGATCCAAAAGGAAAACAAGAAAAGAGAACGTCTGTGTCAGTCCTTGAAAGCTCAGCTCTTGACTTTCACCTCTCTTCTCATTCTGCGTATTCCCTAAGACATTAGTGTGTCCTGAAAACAATTTAGAATATTACGACGAACAAATTTTATAAACAGAATGGAAAAATGCCATCATGCATGCAGTGGGATATGCCTGTTGTAGGAGTGTGTGCACTAATGTGTCTGTAGACTGGACTGCAGGACGGGATGCATTTCCTGCTGTGCACTGCTGGCAGCCATTTCCTCCGGAGATCTCTCATCTACTCCTACAGTTTCAATTCCTTTCTTCCTGCTGACAGTGCCAACACCGGGTCAATGTTCCCACCTGAGGCTTCTCTCCTTGGCCTGAAATAGGCAAAGTCAACTGCCCACCAACTAGCGCTAGCTGGGTGGCTGGCAGGTGCCTCAATCTCAGTGTGTTCAGAAATGAATACATCATTTAGCCTCCACAAGGCTGCTCCTTCAATGCTCTATTTTTTAATGGCTCTCCTCACCAAGACTTGGCATTATCTCTCATGCTTCTCTCGCCCCTATTCCTCCATTTTCAATCAATCACCTTGTCCAGTTGATTCTATCTCCTAAATATCAGTTATATCCATCTATCACTTCCCAGACCCACTGCCTAGTGCAGACCAGTATTACTTCTCATGGAGTTTGCTGAATCCCTATTACTACTTGATCTCTCTTGACCTTATCGTTGTCCCCTCTGGTCCATTTTGCTTCACAGCTGGAGGGATCCTCTGAAGATGCGGCTCTGACCCTGTCTCTCCTCCACAGCTTCCCATCATCCCTTGGCCAAATCCCAGTCTCCTTAGTTTTTCTTTTGAGGCCCTCCACGGTCTGGTCCCTCACCTCCTCTTCTTCCCCATTCTAGATTCTGGACACACGGCATCTCCTTGAGAGCTGCAGATTCTTCCCTCCCCATCAGCCATCCCATTCTGCCTCCCACCTGCTTCCCCCTGGTTGCTCCTATGCATCCTCGTCTCAATGTCAGCTCCTCTGAAGCCTTTCTCTGATCCCTGGGCTGGGTGAGCTCCCCACCCCCGTTCCTTATCCCATGATGTAAGCTGCCCATCATGATCCAATCATAGCTTACTTGGCACAGAGTAGGTGCTCAATAAAGACTTGTTGAATGGGAGCATGACTCTCACCCATCTTCCAGCAGGGATGTTAAAGTAAGCAACTTGTTGGCTCTGGAACCAACGTGCAGAGTGATGTCTGATAAATACTGTAATCCTCTAGTTTGGCGTCTTCCATACTGTGAATTGCAATCCAAGGTGGATCATGAAATCGGTTTGATAGGTCACATCCAGCATGTAAGTATGTTTAGTTGTTTGAATGTTGGTGTGTGTATACTGGGCTGCAATGAAAGATCTATTACTGTGTCAGGTGGTGGAAAAGTTTGAAAGTCCCTCCTGCAAATCTCTTTCCTTAGATATGGGCTGAAGGCCATGGACTTCTCTAAAGGTCTTTAGTTTCTATCTCTATTGTATTTTATTTTTATTTGTTTATTTATTTTTTGAGAAACATTGTTGCTCTGTTGCCCGGGCTGGAGTGCAGTGGATCTTGGCTCACTACAACTTCCACCTCCTGGGTTCAAGCAATTCTTGTGCCTCAGCCTCCTGAGTAGCTGGGACTACAGGCATGCACCACCATGCCCAACTAATTTTTGTGTTTTTGGTAGAGACGGGGTTTTGCCATCTTGGCCAGGTTGGTCTTAAACTCCTGATCTCAGTACACGCCTGCCTCAGCTTCCCAAAGTTCTGGGATTACAGGCATAAGCCACCATGCCCGGCTGCTATCTCTTTTTTAATTTTTATTTTTCTCTTTGGCCTTAAATTTTTATATTTTACACTTTTTCTTCTTCTATACTCCCTTGACTTAGCGAAATCAAGGTTTCGGTTCACTCCATGATCTTGGCGATGTGCACATCTAGCCCCTCTCCAGCCAAGTGCTCTCTCCTGAGCTCCTCACATGATGTCTCTCACTCTACATGTCTAAAATCAACAACAACAGCAACCATAACTATCATGTGTTATTGCCAAGGAACGTGGGGAGAGCTTTATCATTTGGTCCTGTGATAATCTTACAAAGCAGATTCTATTAGTTCTCTCTCCTCAACTTTGTTTTTTTAGACAGAGTTTCACTCTTGTTGCCCAGGCTGGAGTGCGATGGCATGGTATTGGCTCACCGCAACCTCCGTCTCCTGGGTTCAAGCGACTCTCCTGCCTCAGCCTCCCAAGTAGCTGGGATTACAGGTGCCCGCCACCAAGTCCAGCTAATTTTTGTAATTTTAGTAGAGACAGGGTTTCACCATGTCGGCCAAGCGGGTCTCAAACTTCTGACCTCAGGTGATCCGCCCGCTTCAGCCTCCCAAAGGGCTGGGATTATAGATGTGAGCCACCGTGCCTGGCTAGTTCCCCTTTTCTACAGATATGAACGAACGGAGGCAGAGAGAATTTCATTATTCACCCCAGGTCACACAGCGAGGGCCCATCTGAAACCTGGTCTGCAATGTATGTCCCCAGCTCTGTGCCTCCGCCATCAGAGCAGCCCTCCCACCACACCGTAATGAGTCACTTGTGTCCCTCGGCTGACAACTGCAAGTTCCAGGTATGCAGGCGTCCTCTTTCCTTTGTGCTCCCTGCACCCAGAACAATTCTAGGCCCCAGATAAGTAGTGTTGAATGGCAGAATGAATGAATGTGTCAAAGTCTATGACTGACTGGCAGGTAAGAGGCTGGGAGAGTCTGTGTCTACTTTATGCTTCCCTTGTTTCTTCTGTAAAAATAATGTGATTGTCAGTGATGGACTGAAAACTGTTGCTGGAGTCTCCCAGGGGTTGAAAATAGAATAAAATGTTGTGAAAGTCCTGCTGACTTTTCTAATTAAGGTATTACTCTTGCTAGGTTTACATCCAGAGTTGAGGAATGGATATTTTCTATGGTTTTCAAACAGAGAAATAAAGACTCTATCAGTGCTCACTGGCATTTCAAACAGGGTGAGACTGGATGGGGAAACCCCAGGCATAGGATTTAGTTCTTTCTCTGGCACAATTGGCTTTGGGATATTAATCACCAGGTCGCCTTGTGTGAGTCTGATGGCCTCTAAGGCCCTCCAACGACGTGACTCTCAGTGTATTTGTACGGCAGCTTGAGGAAGCTGGAGATGACCAAGGTTTGACTCTACCCTGTCTTGCTGAGATGGTTAACACTGAGTGTCAACTTAATTGGACTGAAGGATACAAAGTACTGATTTCTGGTGTGTCTGTGAGGGTGTTGCTGAAAGAGATGAACATTTGACTCGGTGGCCTGGGGAAGGCAGACCCATCCTTAATCTGGTGGGCACAATCTAAACAGCTGCCAGTGAATATAAAGCAGGCAGAAAAATGTGAAAAGGAGAGACTGGCCTAGCTTTCCAGCCTACATCTTTCTCCCGTGCTGGACGCTTCCTGCCCTCAAACATTGGACTTCAAGTTCTGCAGTTTTGGGAGTTGGACTGGCTCTCCTTGCTCCTCGGCTTGCAGATGGCCTATTGTAGGACCTTGTGATCATGTAAGTTAACACTTAATAAACTCCCCTATATATGTGTGTGTGTATGTATATATGTCTGTGTGTATATATACATATATATCTCTCTTATAGTCTATATATATCCTATAGGATATATACACACACACACAGACATATATACACATACACACACATGTGTGTATGTATACACACACATATATCCTATAGGATATATATACACACACGCACATATATATATACACACACACACATATATCTATATATCTCCTATCAGTTCTGTCCCTCTAAGAGAACCCTGACTAATACACTTGCTTTAGGTGTTTATCCTAAGGTATCTTTTTTATATGAAACTTGCCTTCTTTTTCTTAGTTACCTTGTTGTTGTCCACAGACCCAATCCATACATTTCTTTCCCTGTTAGACAGTAGCTCACACTGATTACCTGACACAATGTTATTAAAGCTGGCTGCCTAACGGCCCTGCAGATGGTTCCAACCCATTGCAGAGACACGCACCTTCCCTTGCCACTCGAGAGTATGACCACTCACTCTCACACGGGACAGCATGCACTGCTGCTGCCTCGACAAAGCTGGCCGCCTGGCCTCACCAGGTGTCACTCAAAAGGCCATTTCGACTGCGCTTTGAAGTCTGTGCTTGTAACTACTCTGCTGAGCACTGAAGGTGTTTTGAGGCGATACACAGAACATTAACAGGTAACTTCTGACTTGTTCACAATTGAGATGGGAAGACAAGATAATTGTATAAAACTTGTACACATGAGGAGACACGGAGCAATATACAACTCAGTGCAACTGTGCAAGAATAATTTTCAATTCTTCCACCTTCTGCCACTTCAACACATTTGTTCTGGAAAACAGTAAAGGCACAGACTGCCTAATTCAATAGTTGTTGAATAAAGTGAAAACATTAATCAGTTAAAGAGAACTGTCTCCTATGCAGCACCTCTTGCCCCTCACAACCTGCACCACCCCCAACCCCCCAAAAACACTCTAAACATCTCAACATAAAACATATTTGGGTGGGTAAAAAAAATACCCAATCCAGAGAAGACTACTGCTTAATCAGGGCTAAATAAAACAAGAGACTTTAATGCTTTAAGTGGAATGTTGATCACAATTTCAGTAACTGCCACTGAATAATTATCTTGGAGTCCAACAGAAGCCTCCCTGCACGGCAGTCTCTGATGAGCGTTTGCTATTTTATCCCCGTTCATGCTACAATCCCTTTTTCTAGGTGGTCAGGGGAGTGGCTGTGGCTGTGGCTGTGGCAGGAGGTCACGCTCCTCCTGCTCGAAGGGCAGGGGTAACTGTGGACCATCAGAAGAAGAGCAGGCGAGTTCCTGTGTGTGTTGTTCTTGGAGGCCCTTCTAATGGGAACCGGCTGCGGCGGCTCTTCTATTACGTGTGATCAGTCCTTAGGCGTCATCGGTTTTAACTGTCCTCTTGTGACCTCTTGCAAATATAAAAAGGAGATGCTGGGAAAGACACAATGAATCTCCTATGCAGTCGCAAAGGAGAAACACGGCATGCAGTGTCTGCCCTGGAGAATCTCCGCTCCAGGATGCCCACTTCATTTTAGGTATAAAATGAATTATCCACATTCTGAACAATAGTGGTTGTCACAAATTCAGAAAATACAGTTCTAATTTTTAAACTCATTTTTAACGTTTTAATCTCATATGATCAAATGTTTCTTGTATCTCTTTCTTCCTGACCAAGCATTAAACTGACTGCCACAAAGAGTCGTAGCTAATCAGTTATAGTTACAGATTGTCCTGTGTGGTTTACTATGATATTTCTTTTTCTTTTTCTTTTTTTTTTTTTTTTGAAGTAGGGCCTTGCTCTGTCCCCTAGAGTGCAGTGGCATGATCTCAGCTCACTGAAACCTCCACCTCCTGAGCTCAAGTGATCCTCCCACCTCTGCCTCCGAGTAGCTGGGGTTATAGGCACACGCCATCATGCCTGGCTAATTTTTGCATTTTTGGTAGAGAGGGGGTTTCACCATGTTGGCCAAGCTGGTCTCGAACTCCTGAGCTCAGATGATCCACCCACCTTGGCCTCCCAAAGTGCTGGGATTACAGGCATAAGCCACAGCACCCAGCCTGCCATGATATTCCTTACAGTGTTGCGGAGTCAGCACAGTGAGTTTGTGAGGGCTTAAGAATTCTAATACTTCTTGAGCATTGTTTCCGTAGGTACCGATCCTTAACTTGAACTGCTGTGAGAACAGTAAACCTATTAAAATACAATGTTTGTATGCATCATTTTACAAGCACCTGCACTATACCTGTCTTAGATTATAAATCTCTGAGAGGTAGACCCTGTGTCCCCCTATAGAAAGTCTATATGTCAGCAAAGTAGCGCATGCAAGGGGGGTGATTTGATGAGATGTGTAAATATAACAGGGCTACAATCGCAACCTGACGTCATTGGGTTCAAGTCAAGGAGGTCTGAGTTACAGAGTTCGAGAACTGGATAACCTCAAACATGATCTTTTATTTTGCCCTTTGCTGCAGATGTTCCTTGGCGACGGGTCGGGGGGGTTACTTGAATCAATTCATTTAAGATCAATTTCAGAAAAAAAGGTAAATTAGACATGTATGTAACTTTCAGTCTCTCTTTCTGCATTAGCTCCTTTAAAAAATTGGAGTTAATAATTTTAGGCACCAAAATGATATGGCTGGTCATTTACGAAATTGTTTTGCAAAGAGTAACTTTTTCCATGCTCTGAAATCAGTGCCACCCTGCACTTCCAATAAAGTTTTATAAATTTTTTTAAAAACTGTTTTTTAAAATAAACTTATATATGCCCACTGCATTAAACACAGAAAAGTATACAAAGGAAGGAATAATCAGCCATATTCATACCACTCAGCAATAACTATCCACTGTGAAGAGTTGAGCATATTTTCTTCCAGCATTTTTTCCTACATGCACATATTTGTTTTCACACTATCGAGTGTAGAGTTTGTAAATCTTATAGTGATCTTTGACCAAAAGCCATCAAGTTTAAGACTTTATAAATAGAAGATAAGGCTGCACCTTCCAAAAGAAAACACCTAATGATTTGGGGATGTCTTTTTGGCTTCTGGGTAATTAAAAAAATTTCCTACTCATTCTCTTCACTTATATTCTGAAGTTACCTTTTCAAACAACAAAGTTTAAAAAGAGAGGCCAGGTGCAGTGGCTCACACCTGTAATCCCAGAACTTTGGGAGGCTGAGGTGGGCGCATCACTGGAGCCCAGGAGTTCAAGACCAGCCTGGCCAACATGGCGATACCCTGTCTCTACTAAAAATACAAAAATTAGCTGGGCGTGCTAGTGTGTGCTGTAATCCCAGCTACTTGAAAGTCTCAGGCGGGAGGACGACTTGAGTCCAGGAAGTTGCTGCAGTGAGCCATGATTGTGCCACTGCACTCCAACCTGGGAGACACTGTGAGACTCTGTCTCAATCAATCAATCAATAAATGTCATAACAGAAAGCTCTGAGTTTTTTCCGCCACAGCTTTCTATTTCTCCTTGACATAAACTGTTCATGGGATGAAATGATGCCTTTCTGTAGGTACGAAATGTAGAATCAAATATGACCTGAAAATGTTCAATTCTCACCTTTCTGCATTTCCCAGACCTTTCAGGCTAAGGCCAGGGACCACTTGAATGAGAGCTTCCAAAGAAAACTCTGGACCCACAGGAAGTGGGTGATGACTCAACAGGAGAGATCCTTCCTCTGAGTCAGCCCGTCTCGGTGTGACCCTAGAGCAGGCACTGGGCTCTCAAAGCCACAACAGAATTAAGATCTGAAACCCAGATTTTGCTCACGAAGGAGCCTACACAGGAAGTTAGTTTCTGGGTGCCAGCTGAATTCAAGCCACGGACGCGGACTCTTTGCGTTCCCTGGTGGCACTGGTGCCTGTTTTCCTGACTCTGATTTCCTGGGTCTCGGAACCACAGACAGCTTCTGCGTTTCTTTACGGGAGGGAAGAAGCAATCTGCAATTCTGAGTTTCGTGAGGGAGGAGAATAACTACTATGAAAGCATAAAAACTATTGAAAAACTTTTTTTTGTTTTGAGACAGAGTTTCACTCTTGTCACCCAGGCTGGAGTGCAATGGAATAATCTTGGCTCACTGCAACCTCCTCCTCTTGGGCTCAAGAGATTCTCCTGCCTCAGCCTTCCAAATAGCTGGGATTACAGGTGCCTGCCACCAGGCTGGCTAATTTTTCTGTATTTTTAGTAGAGACAGGGTTTCACCATGTTGGACAGGTTGGTCTCAAACTCCCAACCTCAGGTGATCCACCTGCCTCAGCCTCCCAAAGTGTTGGGATTACAGGAGAGAGCCACCATGCCCGGCCAAAAATTGACTGACTTTTAAATAGAATAACAATGAGCATGTTTGTACATGCCTGCACTGATAAGTCAGTTCACAATTAACCTTCATTGATTTGGAGTTTAAAGTTCCCAAGAGACATGACTAATTACAGTAACCATGAATTCAGGGCCTCGCCATTTATCCTAGCAATTCCAAGTTTTAGGAATCTCCTGCAGCACTAAGAAACCAGAGAGACAACTGTATGTTTAGCTTCTACCTTCTGTCCCCTGAGAAGCCACTACTCATCTTGCTTCCCTCAGGATGAACTTTTTGTTTCTATGTTTAAAAGTCTGCAAAAGAAATTAAAAAAAAAAAGGCAGACTCAGTATGTGATCAAACCTTACGAATCACTGTCAAGGTCATTTTTTACCTCTTCTATACCTAGACTATGGGGTGGGATAGTGCATTCATAACATTCCAGATTCAATGCTATCATTTCCATTGTGACAAAATGCCACTTTATGAAGAATTATGATTTCTCCAGGGCGATGTGGGGTGAAGAAGGGAGAGGGGGAACAAATGGACCATAAAAAGCAAAAGATAAATCATGTTCCTGCAGGTGCAGACATGGTCCCTCCAGCAGACCGCACAGCCTCCTCACTAAGTTAACCTCATTGCCCCAAGCAGCATATTGCATTCTGAACACTTTACTTTGGCTGGTAACAAAACAGTCACTTGGCTTTCAAGAGTCTCGGCTCTGCCAGTGAAACAAGCTCAGTCACTTCATATTCCTTCACATTCCCATTCCTTATTCATACACGATAAAAAGACAGCGCTGACCAATAACTACAGCACAGCGACAGGGAAGGGGGAAAAGAAGAGAAACCTGTGGGGTCTTAATAGGCACCAGGACTGTTCTCTGACCTTTCCACTGGCCACTCAGACACACACTTTCCACAAGAAGCCTCCATGTGCAATTGTATGACGTCAGTGGGAGGCAGGATAGCTGGTTTCAGCTAATAAAAATCCCAGTATACTGTAGGTCCTTTTGAATTGCCTGCTGGGTGTGTACTATTGGAACTAACCGCTTAAGAGCATTCTGATTATGGTACACGCTGTCCCCAAGTACAAACAACCTTGTGTGATATGACAACAAAAAAAAGAATATTGAAATACTGATGTTCAATCCACTTGATTTTTAGTTTCCTAACATTTTAACATATTTCAATTTCAGGTGAAACCTCAAAACATCTTTCCTTGTAGTCTCTAGGGTCTAACTCAAAGAAGAACTTTACTGCTTTCTCTTAAGTTCCTGTTTTCTGTTAAAAAAAATTCTGAGCAATTAATCCTTTTCCAAGCAAAACAATGAAATTAGCCATGGCGGCAAGGCACCCAGGCTGGGATGCCTCATTTACCTTTTCATAAAGATTCCACACTTGATATTATCCACCTTAATTCAGTTATTCTACCCTTAAGCCTTCAAGGTCTGAAGACCACAGGACAAATTAATAACACCACTGTGGCTCATTGGAAGCAACTTTTAAAAGTCTCAATGTAGAAAATAATCTATCGTCCTACTTCAATTCATGGTACTATCATAGTCCATTCTTCCCTCTCTATTTATTTTCCTTTATAAAATTCTTGCTGAGCTACTTTTAATCACTGGATCCTGAAGGTAGTTGTTTCTGTTAAAAGTATTTATCTTTAAAAAAAAAAAAAAACAGAATAAAAGAAAGGATCCTAATAAATTTGAAAAACGACCAAGGGAAAACAGATTTACCTTTAAGGGTTAATGCTTTCTCAAATTAAAACCAAAACCCCAAACTTTTTATTTTTATTTTTTTTTTACCAAAATATAAGTAAATTGAGTAGTCAAGTTGGGAGCAAATGTGTCTGATGGGGACCACGCTCTCAAAACCCCTTTCCTCTGCACCTGTTAACGCACTGGCCTCCTCCTTCGCTGAGTGTCCCCCTGACTATGATGACACAGTCTCCTGTGAGGCTTCCTGATCTGGAAACAAATTTTGCATGGGCATTACAGAACACTCCACCCCGTAACTACATGTTTTTCCAGTTTTAATACATGTAACAAGCAGTGGTTTGGGGGTGACAAAGACTCTCTTCCTTGAGCAAACCTTAATGGGGCCCCTCTGAGCCCTCTTCCTTGCCCTTGAGCCCTGTCTTCAGCCTGCTTATTCATAGCAATAATCCTGCTAAGTCAGTTTAGCCAGAATCCCCGCACTCCTGACATCTGATCACCCTTGATAACTGATCAAGTTCCTTATCTTCCGCCCTTGGTGTCTATGCCCTTGGCCTGCCTTCAGCAAGAATCCTGTTAATAAAGTCTTCCTTACGGTTTTAGTAAGTGTCAGAATAATTTTTTCTTTAACACAGGAGCCGACTGAAAGACAAATAAAGTACAATCTTTGTACTCAAGTAATTGACTGTCTATCTAGAAACAGACATGCAATAAACCAATGTAAATACAAGGCAGCCTCAAATGAGTGCTACTACAGTAATAAAATAAGCAGAGTCCTACATTTTCTTTTTATTCAATGTAATTATCCTGGTCATATTAACATATGGTTGAAGCACTCTGGGAGGTTAAGGTGGGAGGATCACTTGAGGCCAGATGTTTGAGACCTGCCTGGGCAACACAGTGAAACCCCATCTCTACAAAAAATTAAAAAATAAACTGGGCATGGTGGCACATACCTGTAGTCCTAGCTACTCATGAGGCTGAAGCAGGAGGATCACTTGGGCCCAGGAGTTCAAGGTTACAGTGAGCTATGATCAGGCCACTGCACCTCAGCCTGGGCAACAGAGAGAAATGGCTATAAAAAAATAATAAAATAATAAAAAAAATAAAAAGAAAGAAAAAAGCATGGTTGAATGGGTCTTTATTAGCAGAACCTATTTCTCAATGCAGTAAAGGTTTTGGGATGATACAGGATGGTGTTAAAGATAGGCCCATAGATATTCGCAGGGTATTGGCAAAAGTACTTGCAGATTAGTAATGTGAATTGTTACCTGAATGCCATAGAGAAATGTTAAGTTCCAATGGCTCCTAAAGAGTTATTTTGGCCAAAATATAAATACAGAAGAGTCACACACACACACAAAAAGAGGAGAAAAACAAATTAAAATGTACAACAGTGTCCTCAGCTTTGTAGTGTGAAGGTGATCCTGGAAACCCCCAATGTGAAGATGATCTGTACTGACGTGTGCCACAGTGACCGTCAATGCCTGGGTCCTTACTGCAGCCCCTGCCCACGGCGTCTATCAGAGGCTAAGCTTCACTGGGACCTGGCCCCTAATCTGTGTCTGCCACAGTCATCAATCCAGCTCTACTTCTCAGCTCTCCGTTGCTTCTCGCCATTGCTCCAGCATCATCTTCGTAAAACATGGACAAGATCAAGCCAACCTCCATCTTCAGAACCCATTAAGGACTCTTACCCCTACAACATGAGGCTAAACTCCTGCCACAGATGATCTGTGCCATATTCTTCCAGCTTCCTCTCCCACCAATGTTCCGGCATCCTATGTTCTGACTTCCCCTGACAACTTGCCAGTCTCCAAGCATCACACCTGCCACTTCCCCTCTCCCTGGCTCAGACAGATTCCTCAGGCTAGACACTCCTCCCTCCTAATGTCCACCTTATCCCAGTTCTTCTTCTTCTTCAAGGTCAAGTTCAGATGCTAACATCGTTGAGACAGCATTCCGTCTCTCACACCAGAATCAATGATCCCTTTTCCCAATGTTTTCACAGACAATTGTTATTCTCTGCACGACATTTGAACATTTATTTCATTCTCATATAGCTTTATCGTTAGTTATTTATCTTTGTCTCCTCCACTAGATCATAAATAATGTGAGGGCAGGAGACTGGTGTATGTCATCAACGTATCAGTTCAGCTTCTGGCGAATAGCAGGTATTAAAAAATGTAAGTAGGCTGGGTGCGGTGGCATACGCCTGTAATCCCAGCACTCTGGGAGGCTGAGGCAGAAGGACTGTTTGAACCCAGGAGCTTGAGACCAGCCTGAGCAACATACCAAGACCTTGTCTCTACAGAAACAAATGTTTTTAAATTAGCGATGCGTGCTGGGACACATCTGTGGTCCCAGCTACTCAGGAGACTGAGGGGGTAGGATGGCTTGAGCCTGGGAGGCTGAGGCTGCAGTGAGCCATGACTGTGCCACTGTACTCCAGCCTGGGCAACACAGTGAGACCTTGTCTCAAAAAATTAAAATTAAAATGTAACTAAATGGACCCAGAGTGGATAAATTAAGTCAGATGCTTTTTATTTTATTTTGCAATTCAGTAGTCTGTTTCCAGCACTAAGGTGTGTCTCATGGCATTCCTTGACTCAGACTCAAGGACATACCTTGGACCAATCCATCTCAGAATCTATCTGAAGAGTGCACACTGTCAACCTACAGTACCTCTTGGAGTCAATCCGGTTTTCTCTCCCTTCCTCCTCTCTCTAAATAAAAGTTTACTTCCTTCAAATTTCACAAGTTTGGGAACAAGGGTCCTAATTTCAGAAAGCCAATATTGTACTAAACAAGGCTCTTTTACTCTATCCGTATTTCAAAACAGAGTTGGAATGTTTAACAGAGCCTTCGCCTTTCCCGTCTGAGGAGTCCTGAGCCTTGAAATTGGTTCTTACCCACCAGCATTGTGTCTCTGTCCTTTTGAACATGTCACCTGTCCCTCTCTGAAAATTCTGTAATTCTGTAAACTGTGTAGAATATTCTAGGTCTGTGGCTTTCTAGAAAAGTAAGTGAACATTTTGTTTCACTTGCAATATCCTCCACCTAGTGATACCTACTGAACCGTAGCAGAAACTCTGGGCTGATGTCTTCAAGAGACCACAGGCAAGTCTCCCGATTTTTCTGCATATGAGGATTTAAAAATTAATGCCCACTGTGCGGTAATGAGAGCGATTTCCCCCCATAAACCCACTAGTTAACAGGTGTCTGGGCTGCAGCTCATCTGTATGCATGTGAGTGTGTATGGATATACTTGTGTTTGAGTAAGAAGAACACTGCCACTGCCTTGAAATTGTTCATTCACAGTCATTCTTGTCACCTGCAATCTTAGCTATTTTACCACTTACTTTCTCCCGTCGATCATTCTAAAAATATGGATGATGTGGAGGTCCACCGGGGTCTCCAGGGAACCCCATGGTTTCTACACTTCCCCAGTGCTGTGCTAGTTCTTTGCTTCTTGTGCCTAAGTCAGTTCTCATGGATGACAAAGTACTCATTAGTCCCTACGAAGGAGTATCCTTTATGCAATAATAACCACACCCAGGCCACCCCAGACAAATAGAAAAAGGAATGCCAAAGTATACATACAAAGGTAGGGCCCATGAGCCACACAGACACCATGACCACAAGTGTCCAGGAGCACAGAGGCATTGGCCAATGCAGAGACTTAATACTGCCAAATACAAGTCAAACACGATTGGGAATTTTGCATGGCGGAGTCTAGTGACTCTTAAGGCACAGATCAAGGGTGCTGGCTAGCAAGCCAGACCAGGCCAAGGTGGGCAGGTTATTGTTGTGAATGACCATTCTGAATTCCAGCCCCTATTTTTCTGTTTGCTCATCCTTGTTTACTAGATTGTCCAATCCTGGTTTCCAGCTAAAGACATTTTTTGGCATATCAGTTTGACTAAGCACTGGGGATAAGCTGAAGAATAAGTATTCCTGACCTACAAAACATCCTAGTTGCCATTCTAATGGGGAGAGCACATTATGCTAAATTCCTTTCTTTTCCAAACCCAAAAACATTTTTCTTTACTTTGTTGATCTAAAAAGGTTGAAGGGCAGAGGACAGAGGTCACTGGCTTAGGAGAGGATGCCTGAGCGTCACCTTCACCGAGTGACCTCTGCAGGACTCAGTATCCTCACATGCAAAATCAAAGAAGATTCGTTTAGAAGCTTTAAGAAAAGAGAGAGAAGCCGCTTCAAATGGGTCTAACTGTAATTTCCTCTAAACCTCAAATTGTTGTGTGGATGATTCTTTTTTCTCACAATCCTTTTATTTGAATGACCTGATGTAGCATCAGAGAGTGACTTGGAGTGTCAGAGAGGAACAGGACCCAGCATGAGAGGAAGGGGATGATTCCATTTGAACTTGTCAAACTCAGAAGGCAGAATAAATCACGATCATCTTATAAAAGCGACGTAAAAGCCTTGGAGATGACTACTGTTTCTGGCTCTATTCTCTCACAAAAGGTTTTTATTCGGACATCAATATTTTCAAGAGGCTAGTGTTTCAGCGGATTTTCTTGGAATTTTCATGTCAAGTACACCTGACTGTTCTTCAGTAGGGTCTCTGTAACAGGTTGGTCTGGCACCAAGAAAAGCTTCTCAAAAATTCACCCAACCAAGAGGCAGGACAGTCAACACTGCAAGCTACGAGCTTTGGCCAGGATGAACATGATGGCAAACTCTCCCACGGGGAAAAGAAAAACACTCATTTGGGATGTGACCAAAGGGAGGACCAGGGACTGGGAGCTCGTACTTTTACCTCGTTGCACAGATCTCAGCCTTTTTAGATGGATTGCCGTGAGTAGATGTTGGATACAATTTTTAAATTAAAAAATAACAATCGCTTTGATGATCCTATACCATGGCATTTTCTAAGTTCAAATATTTCACTGAGTAAAGTGCTTCAATTCTTTCAGACATGAGCTCCCATTTTTCTGTTGTTTTTGCCAAATAGGCAGATGGAAAGGATGTATCGTGCAAGAGTCTAGGATTGGGCACCACAGGGTAGAAATGATGAATCAAAGCTTACTGATTCTGTTTGGCTTTCTGTGGTGCATTTTGGCAGCCCTGTGTGGATGTGTCAGAGGCTGTCTGAACACACGTGAGGCTCGTTGATGGTGGTAGGTTTCTATGTATGACACTAAAAGCCAGGAAAGAAAAGGATAGAAACTGCTAGATATGAGTGGAAATGAGTGAAATGGAAGGATGAAAATAAGAAAGGCAAAAAGGGGTGAAAGAGAAAACAAAAATCCTGGTGAATTTAAGAAGGACTATAGGCGTTTCTGAACTACCATGAGATGGATGAGATGGAATACAATTGTCATGTTAAATGAATCTTCTCCCAGTCATATACTCTGTGCTCCCCAGAGACCAGCTTTCTCCTTACTCCTCAATCCTCCTGCTGTATACAGAACCAGTCAAGAAGACAGACTTGACTTGATAAAGTGTGACACCTGCCATCACTTCTGATGTTTAGGTTCACAAGTGTGAAGAAGTAAAAGGCTGTGAATTTTCCCAGGGTATTCTGTGTAGACAATGTTCCCTCTGACATGGCTACATAACCTACAGATATAGGCTTCACCTGGAGAGAGCTGTGTCAATCCTCTCTTTCACTGTAAAGAATAAAGGGTTCACTATAAGAGGGGAGTTAACAATTTTAGTGTAAAAGCTAATGCAAAAACGAAAAAGCAAGATTTAAAGTAACCAATGGCCTTGGTCAACACGGCAAAACCCCATCTCTACTAAAAATACAAAAATTATCCAGGCATGATGGTATGGGCCTGCAGTCCCAGCTACTCGGGAGGCTGAGGATGAGAATTGCTTGAACCAGGGAGGTGGAGATTGCAGTAAGCTGAGATTGCACCACGGCACTCCAGCCTGGGTGACAGTGCAAGACTTTGTCTCAAAAAAAAAAAAAAAAAAAAAAAAAAAAAAAAAAAAAGAAAAAAAAAAAAAAAAGGAAAAAGAAAGGAAAAAAACCCAATGGCTAGGAGTATCTGTCACTTATCTCATTAGTCTACCCATACTGGTTATAATTCACCACGCATCCTGATGAAACCTTTAGTTCTTTTCTCTCACCTACCTTATTCCACGTAGAAGCCCAGGATTTGCCCATACTCCATATTTAAGTCTTAAACTCTCCAGCAGAATCAGTAGGAGGAGAAAGTCCTACCCTCCCTTCTCCTCCTCTCCCTCTTGGTGCTATTCCATCTTTTTTTTTTTTTAATAAGGCGGAAGCCGCTCGGCACAGTGGCTCATGCCTGTAATCCCAACACTTCAGTGGGCTGAGGCAGGTGTGGATCACCTGAGGTCAGGAGTTCGAGACCAGCCTGGCCAACATGGTGAAACCCTCTCTCTACTAAAAATACAAAAAATTATCCAGGCATGGTGGCGGGCACCTGTAGTCTCAACTACTCAGGAGGCTAAGGTAGGAGAATTACTTGAATCCGGGAGGCAGAGGTTGCAGTGAGCTGAGATTGTGCCATTGCACTCCAGCCTGGGCGACAAGAGCGAAACTCTATCTCAAAAAAAAAAAAAAGGCAGTAGCAGAAAAAAGGATTAGACTCCTGTGTGCACACTGGGCTTCCACACCAACCCTAGTCTCAAGGTTGCCACTTCTAATGGAAACATAGCAATTCTGCCCTTGATTCTTTTACAAAGAAATAAAAAGCTTCATTGAAACCTCATCGTTCTGGTCTCCGACTCTTTGAAATGCGCACACAATGGACACTTAGTAGAGGATACCTTCAGCAAAGACCTTAACCTAGAACTTATATTGAATCGCTGCTGAAGAGCTACTTTTGAAAAAAGCTAATTTTCTGAAATAATACAACACTGTATTCTAAAAACAATTAAACACAAATCTACTGAGGTTTTGACATAGAGATTGAAAGCGGCTTCACCATAAAGCGCCAAAGACTCAACTCTGAATATGGAGTTAATGCCTGGGTTGCCAGCATGAGCTACCCCTCGTCTGGCGTGAATGGCACTGTGGTCCAGTGTCCAGAAAGAGCTGATGTCTTCCTGGAAAGTAACTCTCTGGGGAGTTTCCAAAATTATCTTCAGAAAAAACGAAACCCTGGAACTGCCTTTTATTCTGCTGTCTCAACCTTTCTCTTTCTCTTGCATAACTCATAAAATAAGCATTCAGGAAAGACATATGGGCAGAAAACAGGTTGATACACAAGTCCAGGCACCCATGTGGGTCTACACTGCTGTAATGCAGTCATGAAAATCTGCGGTGAGGGCCTGGACTTTCTTAATTCAATAAGCCCTCTGGGTGGGGGCCAACATTTCTACAAGGAGGTCCTCTCTGCAGTAAAAGTGGTTCGATAATGTTACAGAGTAATTCTGTATCACCTTTATTTCAGTCTGCTATAGAAAGAGCTACTTTCGGTGCAAGCTCCCATTGCCTTCTTACAAGTGAATTAAAATACATTAAGCCTCTGCTGGGCACAGTGACATACGCCTGTAATCCCAGCACTTTGGGAGGCTGAGGACAGTAGATCTCTTGAGCCCAGGAATTCAAGACCAGCCTGGGCAACATGGCAAAACCCCGTCTCTACCAAAAATACAAAAATGAGCCAGGCGGCCGGGCGCGGTGGCTCAAGCCTGTAATCCCAGCACTTTGGGAGGCTGAGACGGGCGGATCACGAGTTCAGGAGATCGAGACCATCCTGGCTAACACGGTGAAACCCCGTCTCTACTAAAATACAAAAAAAAATTAGCCAGGCGAGGTGGCGGGCGCCTGTAGTCCCAGCTACTCGGGAGGCTGAGGCAGGAGAATGGCGTGAACCCGGGAGGCGGGGCTTGCAGTGAGCTGAGATCCGGCCACTGCACTCCAGCCTGGGCAACAGAGCCAGACTCCGTCTCAAAAAAAAAAAAAAAAATGAGCCAGGCATGGTAGTGTGCGCCTATAGTCCCAACTACTTGGGAGGCTGAGGAGGGAGGATCCCTGGAACCTGGGAGGTCGAGGCTATAGTAAGCTGAGATGGCACCACTGCACTACAGTCTGGATGACAGAGTGAAACCTTGCCTCAAACAACAACAACAACAACAACAACAACAACAACAACAACATTAAGCCTAATCTCTAACAACCTTTGCAACTCAGTATATAATGCCAACAGGAGATACATGCCCGCATATTTTGGACCAAACACTGTGGTGTAAATTAAGATCTCACTCCTGTAGAAATAATTCTGACTAGAGAGAAACCAGTATTTTATAAGAAAGTATTTTATAAAATTTTAGGCCAGATTTTGCACTTTGGTTGTAAGCATAATAAAATGTCCACATAATATAACAGTAATAAACAATGAATTTTCTAAGTAAATATAAACTTCAGTTCTAACCACAGAGTTTATTTTAGCCTGCCTAATATAGTGTTTTCTTAGTTTCGTCAATGAGATGAAATAAGAATTTACTCTGTACCATTTTACAATAAAATTGTCCTAAAGGGCTAATACATGGGCTTTCTATGCAACTTATTACTTTGTCATAGAAAACAAGTTACTCTGACACTTGTTAAAATGGTAAGGAAGACTTTATTTGGGACTATTGCGATAGGGGAAAGAGATGGAGCTCAACTCTGAATACAAGAACAAGGGAGAATGACAGCCAACAAGCAGAGGGGGGGGCTTGGTGGATGGAAAATTACTAAGAGGAGACATCACAAGTACGGAGATTCCTACAAAACTCACCTAACAGGATTCCTGCTGAGGGCAGGCCAAAGGCCTAACATCAAGGGTGAGGGAATGAGGAACTTGATCAGATATTAAGGGTGATCAGATACCAAGGGTAGGAGGATTCCCACTAAACTGACTTGGAAGAATTCTTGCTAAAGGCAGACCAGGAGGGAGAGACACAGAAGGTTAAGAAGGCGGCTCAGGGGAGTCTAACTAAAATTTGGTAAAGGAGAGAATTCTTGTCAGTTTCGACCATATGAAAAATTTAAGTTATTACAGCCGGGTGCAGTGGCTCACGCCTGTAATCCCAGCACTCTGGGAGGCCAAGGCAGGTGGATCTCTCAAGCCCAGGAGTTCGAGACCAGCCTGGGAAACATGATGACAACCTGTCTCTACTAGAAATACAAAAAAAATTTAGCTGGGGGTGGTGGTAACACTGCAGGCCCTACACCTCAAGGGAGCTGAGGTGGGAGGATTGCTTGAGCTTGGGAGATGGAGGCTGCAGTGAGCCCTGATCATGCCATTGTACTCCAGCCTGGGTGACAGAATGAGACTCTGTCTCAAAAAAAAAAAAAAAAAAAAAAAAAAATTTTCAGTTATTAAACTCAAAACATGCCAAGACCTTATTAAAGCCCAACATCATATAAATGATAGATGTGTGAGTTTGTAGATACCTTCCAAGTTAATTCTGAGAACATGCCTCTATTACCAATCCCTTGAGGGTAATAATCTAGCAAAACTTCCTTCCCAATCAACAGTAATAAACCCAAAGGTCAGTTTCTTCAAAATGAGGGCCATTTGGTTGACAACAACCGTTTAAATTGGCCAGGAAGACACAGTATGTTATCATCTCACTTAGAATTACAGTAACGGCTCTTTTACTCTGAAAATGGAAAGACATAAAACAGTCCGTATTCCAGATCAGAGGGAGGAAAACCCAATCAGACAAAGACTCTGTAACATGTGCCGGTTATGAATTAACACTGACTGTTTCTGGTCATTATGGTTTATACTTGCTGTAAGGGCTTTGAAGCATTTGAAATGGCATTAATGTGCCATCTTTCCACTGCCCATACTAAACCAAAACATAAACATTCACTAAGCAAAACTTCCACATTTTCAGGGGAAAAAGCTTGATACAGTAAAAACAGCCTTTGGCTGAAAAGTAGTCTGTTAACTAAAGAAAGCACTGTGACTATAACTGGAGTCTTTAATTTCTGCCGCATCCCATCCATGTGGCTATGGCAACAGCAGAACCAGATAAATGAGTGAAAAAAGGAATCCTTTACATTAAGGCCCTCTGATGTGGATTTTTAATTTCCTTTAGGAAATGACTAACATTAGATCAGTGTTTGCGTCTTTTTTTTCTTTCTTTCTTTCCATAAAAATAAAGTTAAACCCTGCTACGGAACAGCATTTGATCTGTGCAAATAAACATCAGAAGGTTATATTTTCCAGACAGTTCTGTCAACATTTTCCTTTTCAAGATCTGACATTTAGTTTTCTGCAAGGGAACAGACATTTCACATGATCCCTTTCTTTCTCCTCTCTGAAGCTGCAGTCAAGCCATTGATGGACCTTGCTGTCCAATACAGCAACCTGGATGGCAGGCAGCTAGGAGCATTTGAAAAGTGGCTAGTCTGAACTGCAATGTGTTGTATGTGAACACACTAGATTTCCATGACTCAGTACAGAAAAAGAAGAAATATCTCAATAATAATTGTATTTTGATGACATACAGGAATAATAGTATTTGGACATATTGAGTTAAATATAGTACTAAAAATTTTAACTATTTTTAATTTTTAAATAAGGCTACTAGAAAATTTTAAGTTATATACGTGGCTCACATTACTTCTGTTGGACAGCTGCATGAGACACTTCCTTGCAGGAGGCTGTTTTTCCTAGCCATCTGAACAGAATGAATATTTCACACTTCAGAAATAGCACTACCAGCAGAATCACATAATGACCCTACACTGGGCCCATCTGCTCAAATAAGGATTCAACTCTGTTATGTAATCTTTTTATTGTATATAAAAAGGTAGTGGCCTTCATTTTTCATGACATACAGCACGCATTCAGAAGCAATGTTAACCACAATAGTAAAAACTCTGCCAATAGACAACAGAAATTTCATGACCACAAATACTCAAATCTCAGAAATACATGAAAACCACATTTGCCCTTTTCTTGTGCTCTAAGAACCTTCCATCAAACATTACTAATACTGTAATTAATTTAAGGTTATCTGGACTTGGTAATATAAAATACACTATTATGTAATTTTATAACACTAAATAAAACCAAACATTCAACTACACTTCTGACACTGTATTTGTTAAAATGGGCAAAGTGTGAACTTCAGTGTTTACTGGTAACAGTTCCATGAGTAGTCAGAAAGCCTAATATATACTATTTTATACCTATATGACAAGAAAATAAGTTTAGTTCATTTATTTTATTAGTCATAAGTGCTTTGAACTGTGAGTCACTGAAATATCAGTGTCTCTATCTCCCAGAATATCAGGAATAACAACAACAATTTTAAAATAAAAAGAACTTTTAGAAAGGAGAGATCCTGTTTATAAAATGAACAATTTGCAGTGGAAATGAACAATTTACAACATTGTATAGCAAGAAGGCAATCATAGCATGGTGTGTGAGTGGGTGATCCTTCTAGAAATAATTCAGGAATTGGGAGACTGAGAGAGAAAAAGTGGGTATTTTCAAGCAAACTGGAGATTGAAATTCACAAATGACTTTCAAGTTCACAGCCTCGGACGCATGAGAAGTCATTTCCACATTTAAACCTTTCTTCAGCAGGGCGCGGTGGCTGACGCCTGTAATCCCAGCACTTTGGAAGGCCGAGGTGGGTGGATCACTTGAGGTCAGGAGTTCGAGACCAGCCTGGCCAACATGGTGAAATCCTGTCTCCACTAAAAATATAAAAATTAGCCAGGCATGCCTGTAATCTCAGCTGCTTGGAAGGCTGAGGCAGGAGGGTTGAGGTTTGAACCCAGGAGGCAGAGGTTGCAGTGAGTGGAGATCACACCACTACACTCCAGCCTAGGTGACAAAGACAGACTCCATCTCAAAAAACAAACAAACAAATCTTTCTTTCTCCCTGTGGTGCTGCTGCCCAGATAAACAGGCAGCAGAGAGAAATCCACTGCACAAGTATGTGGTATGCAAGAATACCTTACCCCAACCAAGAGTCTGCAGAGCCCTCAGATAGCTGTGACTGCAGACAAAAACCCATCACCATGACATTTTATCCCCACAGCTATAGAGGCTGAAACAATCTGTTCCCAGCAGGACCATCCTTCCTTGAAAGAAGGAAAAAAAACCAGTCTCTGATGAAATGTAAATAGGAAAAAATTAAAAGTGATTTATTTTTCAGATTTTTTTGGGAAAAAAAAATTAGTCAAGTGAGTTGGGCAGACCTAGCCTAGAAATGACATGTCTGCTGCATACAATGTATTCTCGTTTGAAAACAAAAACCAAAACTGGACTAGAAGCCTAAAGGGCAATAATGACTGGGTGATTTTTTCCAATAATAGAGATATAAAAAAGCGGTTTCTTTTTTAATGTTAATTTAAGTTGCATTTAAATTAGGAAGGAATGTTCACGGTCACGAATTCTAAAACACAACAGTGTTTTAGATTCAATGTGCCATAGAATCAAAGGGTACCCTCAATATTGGTTCACAGAATGAGAATAGCTGTGTTATGTTAATCATAATACAAAATAAGCAGTCATTTCCAAACAATAGAAGTTAATAAATACAATGAACAGTTCTGCAGTTTGTGAGATCATTTCATCAGCTGACAGGAACGACTGCCAACACTCCTGGTTCCCAATGTGATGCTGAGGTCCCAAGTCTGAAGTCCCCATTAAATTACCACCGTTTACAGCCCAAGGAGTCAGCCCTGATACTTCTATTTTCTGCCTACTCCTGACTTTTGCTTGGCCTGTCAGGGGGCATATCAGTGGCCTCCCATCTCCGACAGCTCTGGTTATACACCCCAAAAGGTGAGCAATATCACTTTCTCAACGCAATGAAAATAACTTTGAAGAACAAATGTGATAAAGAATATTCTAACTTTGCACAGTGGAAAATGGTTTCAGATCTAGAGGTAAAGGCAAGAGATTATCATCTGTTAGCAATAGACAGATGGACGGTCTGCCTAATTGTTCCCTATGTTTTCATAAAACTGAAACAAAACGGTGTGGAAAAGAAAAGACAAATATTGAAGAATAGGTGCTTCCCTCATTCGGCTACCATTACCAAGATTTTCAAAAGACACATGAGGACACACAAAAACAACTGGGCAGATACCCAACTGCCTTGTGGCTTGACCGAAAGTCTTTAAGGTATGCTGGTACACAGAAATTCTAACTACTCAGCTATTCCATGGCCTATCAAAACTCTTTGTACTACTATACATCCACTGCTTCTATCTGACATCAGTTTAAATATCTACTACTCGGTGCTTTTTTTTTTTTGAGACAGGATCTCCCTCTGTTGCCCAGGCTGGAGTGCACTGGCACAATCTCGGCTCACCGCAGCCTTGACCTCTTGGGCTCAAGCAATCCTCCCATCTCAGCCTTCTGAGTAGCCAAGACTACAGGTGTGCACCACCACGCCTGATTACTTTTTATATTTTTTGTAGAAACAGGGTCTCACTACATTGCCCAGGTTGATCCTAAACCCCTGGGCTCAAGCAACCCTCCTGCACCAGCCTCTCAAAGTGCTGGGACTTAAGATGTGAGCCACCATGCCCAGCCTCAAGCCTTTTAATAAACATATCTTAGTGCCTTACAGGAACCTGAAATCTATGGAATTGATAAAGACGGCAATGAGCTGACTCATCTGAACTGATCATGCAGAATCTCTTAAGAAAATAAGTGTCTAATCTTAATGTTGTCCGTGTACAGGGGCTCACAGAATTGTGCCTTCATCTTTTCTTTCTATAGTGCTATACTCAAAAAATTAAAACACAAGTACCAGTGACATCATGTTACGTAACCTCTATAATTAAAATCTAGAGGTTAGGGTTAGAACCCTCACTTGAATCTGCAGTTGGTATTAAAAACTAACTAAATACAATCTACGATTTAAATACTAACCACAGATCCAAGTAAGGGTCCTAATTAATTTTTCAAGGACGAACTAAACAGGTATCAGCGGTGAAGATACTAAAACCTCTTTTCCAGACTAACGCAATGTATGCATGGTTAACCTGATAATAACCATAGCATGTTTCTCTAAGCAAATAAGTTAAAGTAAACCAAAGGATAAAGTACACATTGATGTGTGTTTTTCCATGCACGTGTGTATTAGGTTTTCTTGACACACCACCCAGCTCATGACAAATTAATGGGTGCTGTATTAGGCAGGGTGAACACCTCGTATGGGATTAAGTCTCAAGCTGTATATCTGGATTTGGTCTCCCAAGAAAGAAAACAGAGTTGGTGACTAAGTTATCTCTCTACCAAATCTTGTCAGATTACAGATTAAAGGGACAGCAAAAAAGACCAACCAGCAGCTTTGTTCATCCTGTTTGTGCTTCTTCATCAACTCATATTTGTCATTTGGATTCATGCCTTTTTGGTAATTCCGTTTCTTCATCTGTCAAAGGGGGATAATTCTGGTACTTACTTCATAAGGGCTGTGGTGGGAATTAACAAATTAATTTTACCTTACTAAATAAGATCAAATAAGTATGTCAAGTCCTTGGTATTTTGGCACACAGCAAACACTCCCTACATGTTAGCTTTCATTATTTTATTCAGAAATGATAACACAGCTGAATTTCAGCATGAACACTGGAATTTGACTGTTGCATGCCAAGTAAGAGAGCAGATTTTCATATTAATTTTTAAAATTAAACTGAAAAATGTTTCTGCTTTAGAGTGAAACCATAAACCAAAGTCAAAACCACCGATTTGCTATCCATATGTTCTGACTAATATCCACGTTCTTCTCTGCTTCCTGGGCCCCCAGCTAACCTGCATTTCCCACGTCCCCCTGCAGTTAGGTGGGGCCGTGTGACCACTTCTGGCCAATGGACTGTGGGAGTTTTGAAAGTGTGAGAATGTGGGAAGTCTGGTCTCCAAAAACTCCTGAGCAAACCTCTTCCCTCACCTGCCGGCTAGAGGCTGAAAGTCAGTGAAGAACTTGGAGGGCCTAGAGTACAGCAGAACCAATGTCTCTGAGGAATCTCACCGACCTGGGCTAAGCAGCTGAGCGACCACCACTGTGCACTCTGGCAGTTCACACACTCTAGTCCATGGCTGCTTCTTCTTTACGCGTGACTCTAACATATTCCTGTAACAGTAACACCTAAGACTTTTACCATGGGCCACTGCTCTAAGTACTGCATATACATGTTAGCCCTTGTAATTTTCTCAACAATCCTCTGAGCCAGGTATTTCTTACAGCTGAGGAAGGTAAAAACAAATATTTTAAGTGATCTGTCTCAGGTGCACAGCCAAGGTAAGCTGATGAACTGGGGGTGGATGCAAATAGCAGTCTAGCCAGCCCTAGAGTCCACATTCTCAGCTGCTAGTCTAGGCCTTTTAAAGATAAATGCACACATCCGGGACACGCTGCTGTGGTATTATTCACCAGAGTGTTATGCAGGGTCAGTCCAGACATACTTGAGAAGAAGGCTGTGGTTGTCAATAAGGGATCCCCAAAGCCCCTGCTGCAGGCACATCCCATTCCTTTGTTAACCAGGTATCTCATCAGGTAGCAGACAACTGGGTGTCTTATCACCTCCTTTGGTTTCCTAGGGCTCCCAACTTAAAGGATCCTCTCTGGGCATCACTGAGGTTTTTGGACCTTTGTTGTATTTCTCCTTGTATCAAAACTGCTGTCCTAAGACCTATTTTTTTGGGATATCCTACTCACTGAATGCTGGTAACTCAGTGATCTGACACATTATATCAATGTTCTCTTTCTCTCAGAGTATCTTTTATTTCAGAGGCCTTCAGGGACAATGCCATAATCTGAAACGGTAACTTGATTGCCAACAATTTGCAACATTCCCAGGTAGGTGTAGCAGCCATATGTGTTTGGATAAAGAAGAGTATTTGCATACCTCAGATCATCCCATGTGGGCACCTGTTCTGGCATAAGATAAATCACATCAATTACAGACAAACTAAAACATGTTGCTTTGTTTCTAGGCTGTGGCTGCAACACTCTGATGTTAAGCACTACCATGTGCTTTATGCCATTTAGAAAAAGAAACCATGGTAATCTCACCACATGATGAGGCGTGTGTGACAGGTCGGCTTGGACGTCAAGCAAGAGTATTTCCTAACATTATAAACAAGCTTCTGGCTGGGCGTGGTGGCTCATGCCTGTAATCCCAGCACTTTGGGAGGCCGAGGCGGGCAGATCACTTGAAGTCAGGAGTTTGAGACCAGCCTGCCCAACGTGGTGAAACTACGTCTCTACTTAAAAAAAAAAAAAAATTACAAAAATTAGCCAGGCATGGTGGCAAGTGCCTATAATCCCAGCTACTCAGGAGGCTGAGGCAGGAGAATGGAGGTTGAACTTGAACTCAGGACATGGAGGTTGCAGTGAGCCGAGATTGCACCACTGGACTCCCGCCTGGGCAACAGAGTGAGACTCCATCTCAAAAACAAACAAACACAAAGACAACAACAAAAAGTTTCCTCTTCTTTTCTTTTGTCTTTTTTTTTTTTAAATACCATAATGCAGTTCTTTACACCTATGCCATGGAATGAAACCATCAGCAATATGTCTCCTAATAAGAATCTCACCACATGGAAAAATTACTTGTGAAAATATATTTAATGGCCTGGACTCTAGACATACAATTGGAAAATATCAGCTTATTAAAATAAAGCTCATCCCCTGGCACTATATCCAGATCAGAGGGAGAAGAACAAGCTAGAAAACAACCTTGCCCAAGTCATAGGTACATCTCTTTAAGATCTGAATTACTCAAGAGAATTCCTTACATGGTAACATTCAGAAGAAGCAATTTCTGGCTGGGTGCGGTGGCTCACACCTGTAATCCCAGCACTTTGGGAGGCTGAGGCAGGCAGACCATGTGGTCAGCAGATCGAGACCAGCCTGGCCAACATGGTGAAACCTCGTCTCTATTAAAAATAGCCAGGCGTGGTGGCGGGCACCTGTAATCCCAGCTCCTCGGGAGGCTGAGGCAGGAGAATTGCTTGAACCTGGGAGGTGGAGGTTGCAGTGAGCCTAGACTGCGCCATTGCACACCAGCCTGGGCAACAGACAGAGACTCCGTCTCAAAAAAAAAAAAGGAAAAAAAGAAGAAGCAGCAGCAATTTCAAAGCATGTACCTCTACTGCAGTTTTTGTTAATCGATGACTCTTACTGTCCATTGTAATGAAGAGAACAAGAGAATCCAGAAAGGCTTACCCAGAAATACTTATTTTGCTATACAGATGCCCGAAGTCCCTCTGTTCTCCTTCTTCAAGCTTGATGGTCAAATTTCTAGAATAATTCATCAAACAATCAAAAGCTGAATGTGCTACACAGTTAAGATTCAGCTTCTACTGAAAAATGTCAAAGTTCTACAAATAATACAGGTTCTGAGATATGAAAGAAAAAAGTGTCAAAATCTTACTTTATAAATAAACTACCAAATGCTTAGGAAGAATGCATTTGGGCAAGTTGCCTGTTCTCGTGCAGCAAACCAACAGAAATGCCTGACATATGATCTAGAATTCACTTCTGCCAGGCTAGTGCTGCCCAACCACGACACATCTTGAGTGTCTTAAGAAGCAGTCTCTTGAGAAAACCTCACCACAATATCATTACATAAAAAGACTTGTTGCACATTTCCTACGTTTTCTTTAGACAGGTACCTGAGATCAATATCATCTCTCCTTCCCATCCTCAGGATAAACAGAAGACGTAATACATGAATAAGTTTTGTGTTTTCATCAGAGTTTATAATCTCATAACTGAATAATAATTTCAGCTGGCAAAACATCAACCTAGCCTCTAAAATAACCATTCTCAGTATTAGCAAATTAACCATTTCATATAAGCCCAGGGAATTATCAATATTCTACTTCTGATTCTGGTTTTGCAATTTCTGGATTGGGCAAGAGGAAGAGTCACTTATCTTTTGTCTGTATGAGAGATGGAGGCATGAATTAATGTGAAGAAAGTTCAGTGTTTTACCTTGGAAAGCACCTCACTAGAGGATACACTAACATCACAACAGACTGAACACATACCTATGGACAACTATGAAGCAAGATTTTTTTATGTGAAGGTAGTAAGCAAAATTATTACACAGAAGTCCTGCTGTGTATTTGAGGCTGCCTTTCAAAATCATCCTCTTTTATTCGTGGGCTCACCTGCAGCCATATCAGACTGAGAAGACATTGCTGCGGCTTGCCCCATGTTGGACTTACCTCCTGCCCAGTACACGCACCCACACAGGCCGGAATAACCGAAGGTGGGGACAGCATGAGTAGGAGGTAATGAAAACGTGTCCTAGCGCCGGGAAGAGTCCAAACCAAACACAGTCCTAGGCTGCAGTGAGGGAAGGAAGTGGCTGGAAAGTTATTCCCTGATGGCTTGGATATTTAAACATTGTGAGGTAGCGGGAGTGTGTGTGTGTGTGTGTGTGTAGTATATGTGTGTGCAGCCTTAGAAATAAAAAACAACACTGCTAACTTAGAAACTTAGAAAAATAATTTGGTCATAACTGAAAGAGAATAACAGCAAGTCTGACTAAGACAGCAAGGAGCTGCTTGAGAGCTCCAGGCTGCAGCCGTATTTTGTATGTCTGTTTTCTCAAACTGCCTCTCCACTGACCATTTTCCCAAGCACTGCCCAGAAAGGAATGTCACTGGCCCTACTGGTGAAACACTAAATCTGATTCACCACTTTACCCCCAACATCTAGTCTGGTTCTTGGCATCCAGAAGGCACCAACAGTCCTGCTTTGCCTGGGACTTGCCTGGCTTCAGGACTGAGGGTCACAGCCCAGGAAACCCTTGGTCCTGGACAAACGGGGTCAGTTGGTTACTCCACAAGATGCCCCATGTAGAATCCCTTCCTCAGTATGCCTTCATAGACAGTTAAATCATTCATTTTTTTAAGGGCAAAAAAAGAATTTTTTGAATTTCAGCCCCAGGTACTTCCTCTGGAGACGCTCAGAATGAGTACAAGGATAGTTTCTGCTGAACAGCTCCTGGCTGGGTCACAAATGCAGCTTTCTACTAAGTGGGACTCTGGTGCCCAACTCAGGAGACCTTGGAGAGTGACAGGGAGCCCTAAAACGAAGGATGTGAAAACTTCACAAAACTGGAATTGGACAGCCAGCCAACCCTCTGCATTCCTATCGGAGGAATTCTAAAGTTTCAATAAATATCATCCCATCATGAATGTTTGTATGAGGAGCTACTTAAGTGAAAAGCTGCCTACAAATGCCCCTATTTGGCATTTTTATTATTATTTTGCCTCTCTTAGCTAAGTCATTAAATGCCTAATATAAAGCAACTTTTCTGTGTTTCTCATATCTCTGCACCTTGCTGTAGTTGAGTTCACTGGTGACTCAAGGCACTAGAATGACATTTGCTGAAACTGATATCATCCACAGTTCCATGATCCCCCTGGGGGATGACACGGGGCCTTTACAGTATTTACGGCTGTGATTGCCATGGTGCCAAAGGGATCCAAGGTCAAATGCTCACAAGGGGGGCCCTGCACACCATCCACACCAGAGAAATCCTGTAGTATAGGAAACCATCTTCACTGTGGTCAGCTTAGCAGTGTTCAGATTTACTTGATCACAGGGTCCAATTTTCACCCCAAACTTATTATCCTGCAGAAAATTTTGAAAAACTTGCTTAACTAAGGCACAGAACTGAAAACAGTCTTTTCCTCAACCTACATATTCACCATGCTAATTAAGGAAAAGCAGTTACCAAACCACGGACTATTTCCCATAGATGAATCTTTTTCATCACCAAGTTAGATTATTAAGAAAGATAAGGAAGATGAATGAACTTTCGGGAACAAAGATTAATAAATTACAAGACATACTTTGCTTTTAAAACTTTCCCTAAAATTTTTTGGGAAAAGGTTCTGGCCCAGTAAAATATTCAATTCTTGATGGTATTTCAACAGCTCATAATACCAGCAGTGCACACAGCTCTACTCAAAATTACAGTGAAATTTCCTGGCAGCCCCCTTCTAAGAAAAGCAATTTTTAGATCAATAACCTCCAAATACAGGTGGTTTTATATATATATATACACACACACACACACACACACATATATATACACACACACACATACACACACACACACATATACATACACACACACATATATATACACACACACATATATACACACACATATATACACACACACATATACACACACACACACATATACACACACATATATACACACACACACATATATACACACACACACATATATATATACACACACATATATATATACACACACACACACATACACATATATGTATGTATTTTTTTTTCTGGTCTGAAAAGTCATACCAAGAAATCAGTCCTTAAGCAGTTATCTTTACAAAGTAGGACATAATTTAAAAACTAAAAACATAACAAAAATACTTAAAAGCTATTAAAAAGTTGCTGCCACAGACATACATTTTATTATCTCTGGGAATTCTGATAGCTCTCCATGTGCAAATAAATATTATTTCCACTACTGTGTTTTTTTATAAACTCCCTTTCAAAATAGTTGCAATGAGAAATAAAAAACATTTCTGGATTATAAACAAGCAGCATCCTTTTCAAAAAACTCAATAACCAAAGTCAATTATCAAATTGCTAGTTCATGGTCCTAAGGGTAGAGGGGAAGTCAAAATAAACAGATTACACTCAGTAAGTAACAGAGTTATAGAATCATTCAAGTCACCTAGGAAACATAGTATGAGAATTTAAAACAAATTCTAACAGATTTATTTAAAAATGCCGAAGAAGGAGTTGGAGGAAGTATGCTTCCAAGAACGGATAAATTAAATTTTAATTACTATTCATGCTTTATTTTCTAGTTTTCAAGTTACCATTTATTTCCCTGTAGAGTTTGTTGGCCTGTTACAAATAACAATCTTTGTAACATTTGGAGCAAGGAAAGCTGAAATAAGATTCACAATGGGGAGAAAATATCTGTTCCACTGTGACAGCAATGAAAAATCTGGAGAAAATATGGCTATTGAGATACTGGAAAACATACCAACACCTAACTTTTCTGAAAAGGAGAAATTTGTTTGCAAAAATTATTACTAGCTGACCTTGCCATGGACAACTAAAAAGTAGCCAGTCACAACTGAATGCCTAACAATTTCTGGTGCTGCATGTTTTCAATTTCTTGATGAAATCACGGTGCTGCTTTGAAGGGCCCCAAGCTTGGCCCCACTGACCTGTGGGGGACAACGTGCACTATTATTCCTATTGTCTCAGATGGATTAATTGGCAACAAACAGAACCACTCTAGGCATGATGGCTTCCCTTCTGCTCACATTAAAGCTTGCAATGGATTATGTCTTCAGATGTTCAGAGGCAGGTAAATATTCATTCCATTCTGAAATTATAGCATTGCCATATATTTTGGAAGTTCTATCAGAGGAATTAAGACTCAAAGAACTAGCTTGGCATACTCATTAAATATGAGCTGTCTGTCTTGATATTCCAACATGCCTGCTCTCTAAGGCTCAGGTCTTGAGGACGTTTCATTCACTCTCACACAAGGGTGTTCACTATTCATGGGAATGAGTAATAGACTAGTAAAAGCTCTAGTCTCCTACCCTGCAGAGCTTGTTAGGCTCTTAAACATACCAATCCTTACAGCATTTAGAGCACAGGAGGCCAAAACAAGATTCTTGGCTGCCCCTCCCCCAGTCTGGGTATACGGTGCAGGATGGACTCCCAAAGCTATGGGAGAAAAGGGTGAGGACTACCTGAAGTACTCAGGGTGAAAAAGGCTGCTGCACAACCTCGAAGACAAGTAGTGAGATCTGCCAGAGACCTTTCAAAATAGCCAAGATGTCACTCTTTGTGGACTGGCCGATGCTGGGCCTGAGGGAAGTGAACCAAACGGACCTGCAGGCCCTGCCTTGCTTACAGTATACTGAAAAGCAGAAAGCTACCTCATGCATAGTTACATCCCCTTATGGACCATTTCTTTACTCAAGAAACTATCTACATGCAAAGGAACTGCTGGGGCCCTGCAGTCCTCCAACAGCACTCCACCTTCTCTCTCACATTAACACTCTTTTCAGTAATGCAACTGCCTCAGAGGTGGCAACACGAAAGAATGACGAAGCCAAACAGAATCGTCGCACGGGGCTTCCGTGGGACTCGTGCTGACCTGCATTCACCCACGTACAACTCTGACCTAAACGCAGAGCACAGCTCACCTTCCACAAAATCCACTGGCATCTTTAAAGTACAGGGGCAGACTGCGGTTATTTTATATAAAATTGAAAGGTACAATGAAAGGAGGACTAATGAAGTGGTAAAGAACAGGAGCTCTACGCTTAGCCTGTCTGGGCACAGATAAGAGCTCCACTGTCTTGACCCTAGACCAGTGATCTCACATCTTTGACCTCGGTTTCCCCATCTGTAAAATGGAGACAATGGCAGGACTTGCGTCACAGGAGAAAGCAGTGGTAAATTCTCAGTCTATGAATGGTCTGTAGTGATGAGGCCTCCACAGAAGGTGATGCCTGTTATGATTACTATTGCTGATTACATTCAAGGTAAGCATGACCCAAAGACTACAGGAGAAAGGACACTGTAACGTTAGAGGAAAAACTCATAAATACTGGGGATTTACTAGGGAATTTCTTAAGATTATTTAAAAAATATAAATCTGGCCAGGTGCAGTGGCTCATGCCTGTAATCCTAGCACTCTGAGAGGCTGAGGTGGGCAGATCACATGAAGCCAGGAGTTCAAAATCAGCATGACCAACATGGTGAAACTCTGTCTCTAAAAAAAATAC
Source organism: Papio anubis (assembly GCF_008728515.1). Lineage (NCBI taxonomy): Eukaryota > Metazoa > Chordata > Mammalia > Primates > Cercopithecidae > Papio > Papio anubis. Next base: position 14,171,067 of record NC_044980.1, read on the forward strand.
AAAAATTAGCTAGGTGTGGTGGTGCACACCTGTAATCCCAGCTACTTGGGAGGGTGAAGCAGGAGAATCACTTGAACCCAGGAGGCTGAGGCTGCAGTGAGCAGAGATTGTACCACTACACACCAGCCTGGGTGACAGAGTGAGACTGTAAAATAAAGATCTATGTTGTCATCTTGGGCAAGTGAACTTGCCCTCTCTGTGCCTTAGTTTCCTCATCTGGAGAAAGAAAATAATAACAGTGACAGCTTCATAGGATTATTTGGAAGATTAATGAATTAGTAGACTTATAAAGCACTCTCAGCAGTTCCCTGGAACACTGTCAGGGCTACATAACTGCTTGTTTTAGTACCATCATTAAGACAAAAGCATGGTTCTCAAATAAAACAGCCAAAGCAGGAAACAAAAGGTTATTTACTTCAGTAACATTACTTTAATCAAGCAAGGTTAACCATTACTCTGATACTAGTACAATTCATTTACATTTTTATGGTGATGTAATCTTTACAAGTTTTTAAAAAAATAATTCTGGATTAGTGCAGAGCTCGTTAAATTTTAAAGTGCTTCACATATGTATATTTTATGACCAGACTTAACTGGAAACCACATATATTTTTAATTCTGTTGAGACTGAAAGAGATGAGTGTTGCTCAGCGAGATGACTGCTGTCCCTCTGGTTAGTTATGGGAATAACCTGCCTCTTGGAAGAGTTTGTTCCATTGTAAAAGAAGCCCTTTGAAAAACCTGCAGTGCGTGCCCACGGACAGGCTGAAATGCTTCCTGAGTCCAGCACTACTGACTTGAAGCCATTTTTGTAATCAGGCCCTTCATCTTTCCAGACATCTCAGTGCGTTCGGTGGTGAAAGCCGCATGAATCCTACACTCTTCCCTAAGAGACTGAGGGTCCTGCTTCCCACCCAGAAACTCTGATGCCGGGTTACTATGTGTTTCTGGCTGGTGAGATTCTGGCAGATGCTCCTGCTGCCTACTAATCACTTTTCCTGTTTGTCTTTCTGCTTAACTAGTCATGCTCTATCTTCCGACAAAATCACAGCCCAGAGGTACAAAGAGGAACTGGTACCATTCCTTCTGAAACTATTCCAATCAACAGAAAAAGAGGGAATCCTCCCTAAACTCATTTTATGAGGTCAGGGTCATCCTGAAACCAAAGCCTGGCAGAGACACAACAAAAAAAAAGAGAATTTTAGACCAATATCCCTGATGAACATCGATGCAAAAATCCTCAACAAAATACTGGCAAACTGAGTCCAGCAGCACATCAAAAAGCTTATCCACCATGATCAAGTTGGCTTTATCCCTGGGATGCAAGGCTGGTTCAACATATGCAAATCAATAAATGTAATCCATCACATAAACAGAACCAAAGACAAAAGCCACACGATTATCTCAACAGATGCAGAAAAGGCCTTTGACAAAATTCAACAGCCCTTCATAACAACTCTCAATAAACTAGGTATTGATGGGACGTCTCTCAAAATAATAAGAGCTATTTATGACAAACCCACAGTCAGTATCATACTGAATGAGCAAAAACTGGAAGCATTCCCTTTGAAAACTGGCACAAGACAGGGATGCCCTCCCTCACCACTCCTATTCAACATAGTGTTGGAAGTTCTGGCCAGGGCAATCAGGCAGAAGAAAGAAATAAAGGGTATTCAAGTAGGAAAAGAGGAAGTCAAATTGTCCCTGTCTGCAGATGACATGATTGTATATTTAGAAAACCCCATCGTCTCAGCCCAAAATCTCCTTAAGCTGATAAGCAACTTCAGCAAAGTCTCAGGATACAAAATCAATGTGCAAAAATTACAAGCATTCCTATACACCAAGAACAGACAAACAGAGAGCCAAATCATGAGTGAACTCCCATTCACAACTGCTTCAAAGAGAATAAAATACCTAAGAATCCAACTTACAAGAGATGTGAAGGACTTCTTCAAGGAGAACTACAAACTACTGCTCAGTGAAATAAAAGAGGACACAAACAAATGGAAGAACATTCCATGCTCATGGATAGGAAGAATCAATATCGTGAAAATGGCCATACTGCCCAAGGTAATTTGTAGATTCAATGTCATCACCATCGAGCTACCAATGACTTTCTTCACAGAATTTGAAAAAACTACTTTAAAGTTCCTATGGAACCAAGAGCCTGCATTCCTAAGACAATCCTAAGCCAAAAGAACAAAGCTGGAGGCATCACGCTACCTGACTTCAAACTATATCACAAGGCTACAGTAACCAAAACAGCATGGTACTGGTACCAAAACAGAGATATAGACGAGTGGAACAGAACAGAGGCCTCAGAAAAAAATACCACACACCTACAACCATCTGATCTTTGACAAACCTGACAAAAACAAGAAATGGGCAAAGGATTCCCTATTTAATAAACGGCGCTGGGAAAACTGGCTAGCCTTATGTAGAAAGCTGAAACTGGATCCTTTCCTTACACCTTATACAAAAATTAATTCAAGATGGATTAAAGACTTAAATGTCAGACCTAAAATCATAAAAACCTTAGAAGAAAACCTAGGCAATACCATTCAGGACGCAGGCATGGGCAAGGACTTCATGACTAAAACACCAAAAGCAATGGCAACAAAAGCCAAAATTGACAAATGGGATCTAATTAAACTAAAGAGCTTCTGCACATCAAAAGAAACTACCATCAGAGTGAACAGGCAACTTACAGAATGGGAGAAAATTTTTAAAATTAACCTATCTGACAAAGGGCTAATATCCAGAATCTACAAAGAACTTAAACAAATTTACAAGAAAAAAATCAAACAATCCCATCAAAAAGTGGGCAAAGGATATGAACAAACACTTCTCAAAAGAAGACATTTATGCAGTCAACAGACACATGGAAAAATGCTCATCATCACTGGCCATCAGAGAAATGCAAATCAAAACCACAATGAGATACCATCTCATACCAGTTAGAATGACGATCATTAAAAAGTCAGGAAACAAGAGGTGCTGGAGAGGATGTGGAGAAACAGGAACACTTTTACACTGTTGGTGGGACTGTAAACTAGTTCAACCATTGTGGAAGACAGTGTGGCGATTCCTCAAGGGTCTAGAACTAGAAATACCATTTGACCCAGCCATCCCATTACTGGGTATATACCCAAAGGATTATAAATCATGCTGCTATAAAGACACATGCACACATGTGTTTACTGTGGCACTTGAATTCACAATAGCACAGACTTGGAACCAACCCAAATGTCCATCAATGGTAGACTGGATTAAGAAAATGTGGCACATATATACCATGGAATACTATGCAGCCATAAAAAAGGATGAGTTCATGTCCTTTGTAGGGACATGGATGAAGCTGGAAACCATCATTCTGTGCAAACGATCGCAAGGACAGAAAACCAAACACCGCATGTTCTCACTCATAGATGGGAATCGAACAATGAGATCACTTGGACACAGGGTGGGGAACATCACACACCGGGGCCATCATGGGATGGGGGGAGGCGGGAGGGATAGCGTTAGGAGAAATACCTAATGTAAATGATGAGTTAATGGGTGCAGCGCACCAACATGGCACTTGTATACATATAACAAACCTGCACGTTGTGCATATGTACCCTAGAACTTAAAGTATAATAATAAAAAAGATTTTTAAAGTATAATAAGTAAATAAACAAGAAAAAGAAAGAAAAAAAAAATCACAGCCTGGAGCAGTGCTCTCCAACTCCAGAAAACAAGTCTCTTGGACTCAAGGGGTATGTATGCTCTTCTCAGTGCGGGCCTGAAACTGGAAAGCCCTGCTGGGGCACATGTGAGTGGCAGCCCCTGGGGGACCGCACCCCTGCTGCTCGGGGTGACCAGAGAGGAGGCAGAGGATGGGACAAGCTGCAACACAAATACCCAGTCCCGAGGGGAGCTTTGCTTAATTCCAACTGTATTATTTTGTTTGGCAGATGACTCTGCACACTTTCTGATAAAGGAGGGTTTCAAAATGGTTTATTTTTTCAATAAATCACTTAATGAGCATAACAAAACACTCTGTGGTGTGAATTTTTCTGCCAGTGTATACAAACTGCAGGTGTGCCCAGGCCAAAACCCAGCCAAGTCCCTCCCAGCCCCTAAGGTGTGCGTATGTTGGCCAAGGAACCAAATCGCTATCCACGTGAAGGCAAAGACCTGAAGATCTGGGTATTTTTTAATGTTAAACGACATTATACTCCCTTTGAACAACAACCCAAGTGAAAAACTATTCATAAAAATCTTAGCAAAGATCCTTAAAGGGATTTTGACCCAGTTATCCAATAGACCCTTACCTCACTTTTAGCAAACCGAGCCTCGTGCCACGTTAGCTTAATGGTGGGGAAGGTCTTCAAAGTAAAACACGGGACATATGAGGGAGTGATGTATGTATGCAGCCATAGCGACCACAGCACTCACAATCTTCACATCCTGACTTGAATCCTGGGATTTAAACCTAAGTGCCAAATTCAGAAATATGTAGACTAATTTTTTATTTCTGGAAAGATTATGTTCTTTCATTATAATCTTTAATACAAAGAGTAGTAAAGACAAGCAAAAAAAGCTAACATAGATAAGTTAAAACTTCATAACTTGAACACATACAGACACTCAAGCACAGACAGGGTTTTGGCTCAATGTCATACTTGATCTTCTCAAAGAAGCGGTATCACAATACATTCTGCCAAGCTGAGGCTAGATGCTTCTAGCCTCAACTCAAAGTCTTATCAGTTAAAAAAAAAAAAACAAAAAAACCCACAGAGATTCCTTTCTTTCTTCTTCAGTATAAGAAAGGGTTTTTGTTTCATTTTGTTTTCAAGGCTTGCTAGATTTTGATCGGTCTCCAAACTCATGTTACCTTCAGGCTGAAATCAAGACCACCAAAGGTCAAGTCGTCAACTTTGTCTTTCCTAGAAGAAACTTCAAGACACTGGAAAACAGAATGAAAGTCCTAATGGCACTCATTTTTAGTCTTTCATCTTCAATATTCTAATTTTGCACTGTAAATAAGATACTTCATGCATTTGAGGGTGTCTGTGGGACACAGTATTTATTGTGATGTGGGAAGGGATGTAAAGATGCAAGTACGTTCCCCATCAGAGGTAGAAACATTACCTTGACTGGCAAGTACCATCTCACCAACAGCAGCTCAAATCATAGAAAATTACCAATGTCTGGTTTTTGTGATCAAACCTAACAAATGTTCAGGCTGACCTCATCCAAGACACTTAAGCATCCCGCTGTGAACATCTCAGAAATCATCTGAGAATAAGCAAAGGAATATTCAAGAAGTTCTTAAATATTTTAAAAAGGGAGTTCTTGCCTTATAAGGATGGAAGATAACATTTGCTCTCATCCTTACCACGCCTCTCTGAACATGTTTGGTTTGCTCATGAAGAGAACCAATGTTCTTCTATCCTCCACAAGTGAAGTGTCTGGCCAGGGCAAGGAATTTCCATAGCACTTTTTAAGAATAGTTTATTTTTTCCTCTTTCTGTATTCAAGATATAGTTTAAAGATTTTTAAGAAGGAAAGGTACAGCAATCCAGCAGGGTATAAGTGTCTACCATTTTCTGTTTTGCCCTAGGACAAAACCAAATTAAGAAAGTTGTTTGTGCTGCATTCTTCTAGGAGGAAGTTGAATGTGGAAAAATAAAAAAAAAAAACACAGGGTATTCTTTTCTGGATCCAGAGCTCTACCAAATTCTGATTTTCAGAATCTGGATTTTACCATATTAGATTCGGGAATCAAAGTATATTGAGTTGTGCATTTTCTTGATTTGTGACAGTTGTTCTAATGGTTTACTTAGCTGCCCGTTTCAAGCCAAAGTGGATACTTATGAATTTGCTTCATGAGGTGGTTTCTAGAAATGACAAATGATCTGATTTAACAAGTATTATTATACATTTTCAAATTATCTGCTTCAAAATTCTACTGATATATCCGGTTAAATGAGCTCTCCCTGGCCTTCTAATGATGCCCAGGCATTTACATCCCCCTCCCAGTCAGTAGGAAAAGGGAACGTTCTGACACCTAAAAACAGCCAAGGGGCATCCTGGAAGGTGACTGCAAGGGCATCTATGGAAAGGGAAAATAAATGGGAAAACAGGACATTTCTGAGTGGAGCCTCAGACAAAAAAATCACAGCTGCTCCACTATACTATGCCATTTGGTTTTTTATAACTTGACAGGCTAACACCTTAATCACGGTCTTTTCTCCTTCAGCCTACAACACGTATCTCAAAGTTTTGAGTGGGGATATATACGATTAATATGCATGAGGATACTAATTGTCACTACTGAGAGGACAGGTTTTACAATCATTAGGTAGAACTGAGCAAACAAAACGGGTAGAGGAATGAAGAGCTAAGTTTTATTTAAAAAACCAAAGAGAAAACTTAGGCCTCTTAAGAGCTCCAAGGGAAAATAATTAATGCATAAAATCTGTGATAATCTTTTAAACTTATTCTTTAAATCATGATAAAATATACATAACATAAAATATAACATTTGTTTTGTTTCTTCTTAGACGAAGTCTCGCTCTGTCACCCAGGCAAAAAAGTGCAATGGTGCGATCTCGGGTCACTGCAACCTCTGCCTCCCGGATTCAAGAGACTCTCCTGCTTCAGCCTCCCAAGTAGCTGGGATTACAGGCATTTGCCCCAATGCCCGGATAATTTTTGCATTTTTAGTAGAGATGGGATTTTGCCATGTTGGTCAGGCTGGTCTCGAACTCCTCACCTCAGGTGATCCAACCCCTTTGGCCTCTCAAAGTGCTAGGATTATAGGTGTGAGCCACTGCGTCAGGCCAAAATTTACCATTTTTAATCCATTCACATTGTTTGGCAACCATCCACGCCATCCATTTCCAGAACCTTTTCTGCCTTGCAAAACTGAAACTCTGTCCCCATTAAACACTAACCCCCAGTTATCTTTTCCCCAAACCCCCAGTAACCCCTACTCTACTTTCTGTCTTTATGAATTTGACTACTCTAAGACCACATATGAATAAAATCAGACAGTATCTGTCTATTTGTGACCGGCTTATTTCACCTATCATAGTCTGGAAGGGTCACCTATATGGTGGCATGTGTCAATATGTGATTATTTAGTTCACCAAAATCCTAGAATTCCAGAATTAGGTGTCAATTCCAAAGTTCTAGGGAGTTAGTCTTAAGAAAAATAAAAAGGATTAGCGCTTTACAAAGGGATAATAAACCTTGAGCAATCTGTACCCCAAGAAGATAATAAAAGGCTAAATAGATAAATGCTTTCACTAAAATTAGATGAATTCCTAGGAAAGAGATATATAGGAGGCTATTTCCTGGGAGGAAATTTACACCACCATTTCAGCCTGCTGTAAGGTGGAGATGGCAGACAGCTAATTAGGGTCCTCTCTATAATACTGACTGATGATGGGGGTGGGGTTTCTTACTTGGCTGAGTGCCTTGCCAGCCATTTCTGCACCTGCTGGGCCTGGAGATTGCTGATGTGCTTCAGGCTTAAGCAAATCACATCAAAGGCTCAGCTCACCGGCATACCTGATGGTCAAGGACAGAGACCTGCTCTGACCAAGGAATACCCTAATGAGACTGGCCTGGAGGGTCTAAGCCAGTTCGGCAATGTCTTATGGAGTCCTAGGATAGTCCTGGTTATTCAGCTTTGGAGAGCATGGTTTGGCCTATAGGACACAGACTCTCTTCTACAGCCTTCCTTAGGGACCAGCTGTGTCTCAGTCTGCATAAGACTTGGGGGAACTAAAATGGACTGATCATCCCAGCCCACAGAGTATCAAAGCCCTTAGTTTACAGTGTCCTGAGAAAACACTCACCCAAGTTTCTGGGGCTGGACTTGGAACAGATGAAGACTGTAGAGACAGGGAGTGGGGGGTTTTCTTCTATCAAGCCCAAGTATGAACGACACACTGAAGTGTCTCTTCGTTCACTGGGTGCTCACGAGCCATGCAGGAGCAATCATATCACCCATGGGTGGTGATTTTCTTCCCTTTCTTCTCTCAGTAATGGCACTGAGAACAGGATGTTCTGAACATTATAAGGCAGAACACATGAAAATTCCTAGACAGATCTGTTCTATCCACTCCTCTCCTCCATTCGGCATACCGTGTTCCCACTGTGATTCTGCTGTTGGACGGCAAAGTCTGTTTTGAGAGCTTCAAGGTAAGAGGGTCTTAAGATGTGGCCAGATGCCCAGGAGTGATTAAGTAATTAGGACATTCAGACACTGCTTACTGCCTACAACTCAGCAGCAACAGCCCATCTCCTGGGCCACTCAGCTCCCTAACAAACGAGACCTTTGCAGAGACACCAGGGTTCTCTTTTCTTTTCTTTTTTTTTGGAGACAGAGACTCCTTCTTTTGCCCAGGCCAGAGTGTGATGGCACAATTTTGACTCACTGCAACCTCTGCCTCATGGGTTCCAGTGGCTCTCCTGCCTCAGCCTCCTGAGTAGCTGGGACTACAGGCGTGTACCACCATGCCCGGCTAATTTTTGCATTTTTAGTAGAGATGGCATTTCACCATATTGGTCAGGCTGATCTTGAACTCCTGACCTCAGGCAATCTGCCCGCCTTGGCCTCCCAAAGCGCTGGGATTACAGGCGCGAGCCACCACGCCTGGCTGGCTCTCATTTTTTATAATGCACCAGACCCTAACAAATGAGCCCTCCTCCGAAACAACTATCAGGGGATTAGCGGAAAAAAAAAAAAAAAAAAAAAGAGCCTATCTGACAATAGCAGAAAAAGTGAATTAGGCAATGCCGAAACCAGGGCAGACTGACAGACCCTGAGCAAGAAGGGAGAAGACTCAACCTTAACATGCGTTTCTCTCCTATTGCCTCGCCCTAACAACCTTCCGCTAACCTCCTCACTGTATGCTCCCTCGTGAGTTATTCTCTGGATGAGGGAGGATGATGGAAAAGAGGCAGTAATGATAACTTAAGGGTTACAATAATGAAATCTCGACTTCCTAAATGACAGCCCAGACAGTACGATTCACACACAGTGGGCACACATTTTGCATATACGGTACGTAAATAAAAGCATGAACTACTGTAGAAACCAGGATTATCATGTTTTTCTGGTGGATACCACATTTTTCTCTTCCTCCTGTAACTCCAAGGAGAGACGGATAAAAGGGAAAAACCGTGTTCCTGTATCATCCACAAGATTTGACCTGGAGTCAAGTTCACATTCACCTTAGAGCCAGTAAGACACTTGGTTGCAGAGAGAACAACTTCATTCACTAAGCGGCAGTGATTTGTTTTACTCTGCCTTGTGCCTTAGTACTCCCCGAGTGTGGTGTAACATAAAGCCTTTAAAACATAGATACCCCCAAGGTTGCAAGTCTTGGGACAGTTCTGATGTCTTATGTACCTCTCCTATAGACCTATCTTTCTCTGCACAATAAGTGAATAGGCATGCTCATTTTCTAAAAGCACAATTGTTTCACTTGCCAAGCTTCTCTGACCTTACTTTTGGCCTAACGTGTTTCTAGCAAAATGTAGTATATTTCAGTGCTTTTGCCAAATTTCTTGGCTACTGGCTCAAAAGCAGCAAACTTTCCCTTAGAAGAGGTCCTTCATCTCAAGAAAGACATGAATGCTCTAAACCGCAACCTTCTGAGGCTTCAGCCTCGCTCTCACTTTGCTAAGCGCTCACGGTGGCTATATTCAGGTTTTTATTAGGGTGTTTTAGCTACAAGTTAGAGATCTGGAGAAACAACAGAGGTCAGGGAGAACCTTCTATTTTCTTGATTTGTAACTGCAACAGGAAGGTGGTCACAGGTGGTCATTGAACGGTGAACCCCTTTCACTGTCTGTGACTGTCTGCTCTGCAGTAGTACAAGTGGAGCTGCAGGTTCGGGATTTGTTTGGCAGCACACTGCTCAGACTTGAGGGATTTTTCACATTTGTTTTGAGTTTGAGAGTTGTTTCTGCCTTTCCTGTTTCTCCCCACCCCTCTTTTCTTTGTGCATAACAAGCTCATTGTCTTGGTCTCAGAGAACTCCCAAGTTTCTAGGAGCATCTTTCAGGGAGGATTGGAGCCATAGGGTTGGTATCAACTTTCTATTTAAAAATGTTGCCCTCAGGGGAGAAATTACTTACCAAGCTATCATATTATCAACTTCTTCCTGCTCTTTTGTTCCTGTTTACCTCAGCGTGCAAGAAAAAAAAAAAAAAAAAAGAAAGTCCTTTTTCTACAACTGAACTTTCAAAGAGGATTTTAATGAGGTATCCGACCCTTCCACATCCAGATTAATGCTGTTGACAGAAGCTCGCTTTCCAGTAACGCCTCTATTTTGTTATTCTGGCAAAAAACGAAAATGGGTATTGTTTTACTTCTTTATTTAACGAGTATATATGGTAAGAGTCTAGCCTGGATGAATAATGAGTCCAGAACTGTCTTTCTTCCATCTGTCCTGTGCCTGAAACCACTATGCTGAGATTTGAATTCATCATTGTTGGCAGAAGAAACCCTGCTAGTTTCACATTTTTTTTTCTTTTTTCTTTTTTATTTTTTTTTATTTTTTTTACCTTTCTGGTTTTATTAAGAAAAAAAGACAGTTATATAAAATAAACAAAATGGCAAGTGTTTAGAAGTACATGTCCCGCAGGAGCTATCTTGGGATCTTCTTATAAGATTTTTGTGACCTTACCATACAGTGTCATTCTCTGACAGGGACTTCTGAGCCCCCTGTACGAGGACTTGGGTTGACAGTGACTTGAGAGGAAGTTGTTCTGGGACCAGCCCTTGCAGAAGAGCATAGAGAGTGCTGGTGTTTCTCTTGAGGTTTCAATCCACCCAGGGTGCTAGGCAGTGCCTAATTTGACTCTCTCCACCTTGGGCTCTGCGGGGTGCCTTTAATGTCCTACAACCCTGGTCAATTACCACAGGTGCTGGGCAACCAAGGATATGTCTAATTAGCTATGAGCCAAAGGTAACAGATTACTACATCAGTACTGCACACTGGTCAGAGAAAATCTCTACGCATGCTTTTTTTTTTTTTTTTTTTTAAACCAACTAAAGAGATTCTAGTCAGCCTTTTCTTTTCTTTTTCTGGTGATGGAGTTTCACTCTTGTTGCCCACGCTAGAGTGATATGGTGCGATCTCGGCTCACCACAACCTCCACCTCCCAGGTTCAAGCAATTCTCCTGCCATAGCCTCCCAAATAGCTGGAATTACAGGCACGTGCCTCCACGCCCAGCTAACTTTTTGTATTTTTAGCAGAGACAGGGCTTCACCATGTTGGCCAGGCTGGTCTCGAACTCCTAGCCTCAAGTGATCCACCTGCCTTGGCCTCCCAAAGTGCTGGGATTACAAGCGTGAGCCACCGCGCCCAGTCGTAAAACTTACTTTGATGCAGTCAAATTCTAATCTCTGAGCATCTTTTGGTAAATATGCTTAAGGCAGTGTGTCAAACTGCCAGGAGGAGGTCATAATCTTAAAAGATTAAAGACTGTTACTTAAGTGTCTACTATTTCCATGATACAAGGATTCCCGCTGCTTTCCTTTAATTTTCTGTACAGGCAATGCCGTGCTATTCCTCATTATAGAGCAGTGGGAAAACAGCCATATTTACAATGACATTTACATGTATCCAGCTTAACAGCTAGTAGGGTTTGGACTAGGATAAGCAGTGGACAACAAGACTTGTTTAATAATTAATTTAATGTGGTTTTTAGTCCCTCAGCTTTTCAAAGGATATCTTTTTGAATTATTGCATATATAAGCAATGGAATGGTTCAAGAGCAAGTGACAAAGTCCCAGAGAAGCAACTGAGTACTGTCTCTTGGGCTGTTTCTACTGGAGACCTGTTGTACATCACCCAATACAATTAACTTAGGAGAGAGCACACACATTTGAAACCAGGGAAGAGCACGGTTAAGAACGAACCTCAAGGGCCAGGGGTGGTGGCTCACCCCTGTAATCCCAATATTTTGGGAGGCCAAGGCAGACGGATTACTTGAGATCAGGAGTTCGAGCCCAGCCTGGCCAACATGGTAAAACCACATCTCTACTAAAAATACAAAAAAAAAAAAACACTAGCCAGGCATGGTGATATGCACCTGTAGTCCCAGCTACTCGGGAGGCTGAGGCAGGAGAATCACTTGAACTCAGGAGACGGAGGTTGCAGTGAGCCAAGGTCGTGCCACAGCAGTCCAGCCTGGGAAACAGTGCGAGACTGTCTCAGAGAAAAAAAAAAAAGAATGAACCTCGAGCTTTTGATTTGATTTTCAAACGACCATCTTACAGGTTGCCTTATGGGATGTGGGGTGCTGCATCAAAGGCAAAAAGCATTTCTCTTAGACCAGGAAGGTAGCCAGTAAACTACTAAAGACACAGTGGCTGGTTAACAAGAGCAAAATTTTTCGTTTATTATTTTCATCCATATTGGGGAAAAGAAAGAGAAAAAAGCTGGCATCTCAAAGTGAATGCTTATGTAGCCAGTAAAAACACAGAGATCACTAAGAGGAAAAAAGGCGCTGTTACGGGTTTGGAAATAAAGTCTCCTTTGTCGCGGAGGCTGAGGATGTGGCTCTGAAAAACAGCTGTGCTAGTGCATCCTGACTGAACTGAGTCCTGACTGTGGGAGAAAGGTTCCACTTGGAAATCCCTGGAACCTGCATGTTGCAGCAGACAAGGAGCAAGGTCCCAGGGCTGCTCAGCGGACAAAGTATCACTGCTGAGAAGGAGGGCACATCCAGGCCTCCGTCAGGATTCCTATGAGCCTGGTCTGGGCAGGCCTGGTCCTTCTAGCTGCCCTTTGGATTAGTAAAAACTGCATGGGGCCACATCAGCTGGGTGACAATCTACTGCTCAGGCTGCCAAAGCACAAAGCATATGGACTGGCACAGTAAAGAGCTATTTATTTTGTGCCTATAGATATGGACCCAGTCTCTCTGACAATCTTAGGATAAAGAGATTTTCTCCTACTCAATATGGGAAGACCATATGCTTTCAAATAACCATGGCTTCTTACGAGACACTAGGAAAATGACAGGAAAAAAATTAGAAATTTAAATTTGTTTTCAAAGTTTTACTCCCTGGGCCAGGTGCAGTGGCTCACGCCTGTAATCCCAGCACTTTGGGAAGCTGAGACGGATGGATAACTTGAGATCAGGAGTTTGAGACCAGCCTGGACAATGTGGTGAAACGCCAGCTCTACTGAAAATAAAAATCAGCCAGGTGTGGTGGCTTGCACCTGTAATTCCAGTTTCTGGGGAGGCTGAGGCAGGAGAATCACTTGAACCCAGGAAGGAGAGGTTGCAGTGAGCTGAGACTGTGCCACTACACTCCAGCCTGGGTGATGGAGCGAGATTTTGTTGAGAGACAGGACTAGCTGGATTTCCTAGGCCGACTAAGAATTCCTAAGCCTGGCTGAGGAAGGTGACTGCACCCACCTTTAAACACAGGGCTTGTAACTCAGCTCACACCCAACCAATCAGGTAGTAAAGAGAGCTCACTAAACTACCAATTAGGCTAAAAGCAGGAGGCAAAGAAATAGTCAATCATCTATCGCCTGAGAGCACAGGGGGAGGGACAATGATAGGGATATAAACCCAGGGGTTGGAGCTGGCAGTGGCAACCCCCTTTGGGTCCCCTCCCGTTGTATGGGAGCTCTGTTTTCACTCTATTAAATAATCTTGCAACTGCACACTCTTCTGCTCCGTGTTTGTTCCGGCTCGAGCTAAGCTTTTGCTGGCCATCCACCGCTGCTGATCACTGCCACTGCAGACCGGCTGCTGACTTCCACCCCTCCACATCCGGCGGGGAGTCCGCTGCACTTCTGATCCAGCGAGGTGCCCACTGCTGCTCCCGATCGGGCGAGAGGCTCGCCATTGTTCCTGCGCAGCTAAGTGCCCAGTTTGTCCTAATCGAGCTGAACACCAGTGGCTGGGTTCCACGGTTCTCTTCCGTGACCCACGGCTTCTAATAGAGCTAATAGAGCTATAACACTCATCCACCGCAGGGCCCAAGCTTCGATTCCTTGGAATCCACAAGGCCAAGAACCCCAGGTCAGAGAACAAAGGGCTTGCCACCATCTCGGGAGCTCTAAGAACAAAGACCCGCCGGGTAACAGCATGTTTTTAAAACAACATTGTTTCATAAACTAAAACGCATCCCCCTTCTCCCTCCTGCTTTTAGCCTAATTAGTATTTTAGTGAGCTCTCTTTACTACCTGATTGGTTGGGTGTGAGCTGAGTTACAAGCCCCGTGTTTAAGGGTGGGTGCGGTCACCTTCCCCAGCTAGGCTTAGGAATTCTTAGTCGGCCTAGGAAATCCAGCTAGTCCTGTGTCTCAGTGCCATGCTTACTTCCATCCTTTCCCCTGTAGACTTCGCCTCAACCTCAGTCGCTAAGGAACTAGTACATACTTGAGATCAGATTTCTTCTTTGTCAGATTTGTATGGCAGGTAAGTCCCAAAAGTCTTTTCTCTTCCATCTTCTCATTTATTTGGGAGAGGGAAAGCAGCCTATTTTTTGACCACATTCTTTCCGTTTGGGTAATGGTAAGTAACGTAACGAAGTCGGGATCCCTTAAAGCAAAGGGGTTTTCTCCTCATAATGTTAGCTGTGTACACGTATTCCATAAACTGCGGTTGTTCACATTATTTGCAGAGAAAATTATTATGGGTGATTAAACTATTTATTAGATAGATGCAGGGAGGGTGGGAAGGTGAGCTCAACAGACAGTAGTTTGCTAGCTCTTAGATCATTATCACTTCCATGTTATTCTCTGTTCCGGTCTCATTGTCATGATATACAACATGACACATTAAAAAGCTTTTGGTTTAGCCACAGCCCACCCTGATGATCAAAAGTGCAAAGTCAGCCCAGAATGTTCTTTACTAGCTATAAAATCACAAAGTCTTCTCATGAAATGTTGCTCTTCACATCTGGGTCTATTGAGCTCATTCTAATCATAGCTGTGCCGGACGATCCCTCTGCCCTGGATGAGAATACACACTTGTTACACTGTCATCCAGGCAGACGCTGCTTGTCACGGTCACTCGAACCTGCATCCTCAAAAGAAGGTGGTCTTCTGTGTGGACTTTCAGGACTGGGGGCATGAACTAGGGTGGTCAGGAGCCTTCCTCTGCACTCTTTCCTGCCTTACATCTCACCTCCCTAGGATGTACCCTCCAGGTTAAACCTGCTCCTAACCACACCGCTTCAGTACTCAAATCACCCTGACTTCGTTCCTTCAGGCAAAATCGCCTCACACAAAAGGTATGTTTTTGCATATTTCCTTTCACCACAAAAGGATTGCTCAACAAACCCAAGAATAATTGTCTTTCAAAGTAGCTGGTCTCACTGGCTTGACAGGAACCCAAACATCAAGTCCAAGCCAAGGCTAACCCTGCCCCACAACACTCCCACCTGCTTCCAGATGCGGCCTGAGAGGAGCTGCCCCGCTCACTGGGTGGGGAAGGTGGGCTACGGCTGCACATTCATGCATCGTGGGCTTCCCTGCTGCTGGCCCTGAGCTAAATGTGTGTACCAAGGTATTGTGTCTAGGAAGTCATCTAATAAACTCAGCTTGTTATACTTCCATTTAGAGGGAGAAATGCACTCTGGCTTACAGGAGATGGGGATATCTGCACTAACCTTAAGCAAACTGCATTTGAAAGCTTATATTTTCAGGCATTCAGCTGCTGATTTCCTGCAAGCCCTCTGAAGTCCCTACTGTGTGCTGAGTACGGAAGCCAGAAGCCAGGGCAGTATGCTGGAATCACACCTCAGCCCCAATCTGGGGTTCATGGTAAGATGGGGACAGAGTGTGGCACTGCCAACAGTCCTACTATGGCACCTCCGGGAAGGGCGGGGTGAATGCTGTGATGCCCTCTCTCCCTCTCCTGGAGCTGCCTGCCGTGCAGAGGAAAGAAGCCCTTTACAAAGGCAAGCTGAGCAACTTAATTTGAAACTAATGAGTGCTCGGAAGCAGGAAAAATCTTTGAAACAGACCTGATTTATGAAAAGGTGCTGAAAAGCAGAGAAACTGCGACGTCTGCCAGAAGGCACAACCGATTAAAGCCCAGAGAGCCCTCATTGAGTTTTTGTTTTCTCCTGATGATTAGATTAGACGAAAGTCATGCTCTGCAGTAGAGATAAGGAACTGTGAGGTGCTCCCATTAGTTTAGGAGAGGGCAGTGGGGGCAGGCAGAGGCGTGGTGATGTTATGAAGGTTTAAGGAGGAAAAGAGCAGTGTATATAACAAGAGAATTCCAGGTGGACTGTGGAACCTGCCCATGACATGGAATCCTGCTAAGGCTGTGCTATGACCCACACAATGTTGCCAGGAAGCCTCGCTCTCTCTCCCAACAGTGTATGATTCTCAAAGGGGACAAACAGGAGACTTAAGACACCAACACTCAAGAGAAAAGGAAGGTTGGCTGCAGGCTGGGGCCTTTGATCCCAGGCTATCTGTGGCTCTGCCTCTCACTGCCTCTGCGTGCAGTTCTCTCTAACACCAAGACTGGACTCCGCCTTCCTCTGTGCTCCAAGACAAGCTCTGCACAGAAGTGCCATTTCGGGCTCAGAAGGAAGATGGGTTCATCTCAGAGGAGGGAAAGAAACATGGCCAGTGGGATCTCACACCCCCTCGGGACAGCCCCACTCTTCTTATGGGTGGGGTCATCCCCAGTGCCTCTGGATTGTGGAACTATTGCATTTAATGAAAATATATTGTACAAACTGTGAAGTGTTCTACAAATGTGAATTGTGCACCAGGGAAGGGAAAGGCAATGTTCATTTTGTTGCATCCTGAAATAAGACTGTCCATTTCTGCTGAACTAAAAAGAAGAAAAAACTAGATTAAGCACTTACTTTCCACTTCCCTCAATCTAAAGCATTTGCCTTACATTGGAGATGACTTGAACAATTCTCAGAAACAAAAACAAAACAAGGAATGTAAGTAAGCATTGGATGTAACATACAAAACTGATACGGTCCAAGCATGGAAAGTATTTTCACTTCCCCAAATTCCCATTTAAATGCTGAGCTTCCTAGCAGCTTATGGGTCTCTCAGTAATGTAAATGTAAACACTGCTTTTGACATTATTTTGTAAGATGATTTCAATTGAATGAAGGTATGCCTAAATCAACGGATACAGTTAGGTGTTCTAAAATTTTATCCTCACTAGAAAACATAGCAATAACACGCTTAAAAATAGAATTTGCAGCTGGGTGCAGTGGCACACACCTGTAATTCCAGCACTTTCGGAGGCTAAGGTGGGAGGACTGCTTGAGTCCAGGAGTTTGAAATCAGCTTGGACAACATAGCAGGATCCTGTCTCTACAAAAAATTTAAAAATTAGCCATGAGTGGTGACATATGCCTGTAGTCCCAGCTACCTGGGAGGCCAAGACAGGAGGATCACTTGAGCCCAGGAGTTCAAGGCTGCAGGGAGCAGTGATTGTGCCACTGCACTCCAGCCTGGGTGACAGAGTGAGACCTTGTCTCTCAAAAAAAAAAAAAAAAAGAAAAAAGAAACGGAATGTCCCTTAAGGACTAATTAAGGAAAAGGAAACATGATATGGAAGCAGCAAGGCCCCTGGAAATTAGCCTGGCGCATAGCACATGATTAGGTCACAACAATTACAGGGCAGAGAACAGAAATTTTAAAGTCCAAGCAGCTACTGATAGTGACATTCAGAACAAGCCTTTCTCTAACCATACTGAAATCAGTTATTTTCCACGCAAAAACATTAATTTTTTTAAATTTAACTTTTAAGTTCAGGGGTACATGCGCAGGTTTGTTAATACAGCTAAGCTTGTGTCATGGGGGTTTGTGGTACAGATTATTTTGTCACCTGGAGTGTAAATTAGTTCAAAAACATTTTAAACTGCCTTACATGTGTCCCTAGTGGGAGACAACTGGCCACTACTATACTTCAGATTATATCAAGTTACAGGCAACAACTTTATATTGCCCGTCCCCCAAAAATGTCTTTCACATGCAATTGGAAGAATGCACAGTATCTTCCTTTTACCTTACTCACCATCCCAGCCCACTCAAGCTGTCCTGGGTTCATGATGCCAGCAGAGCACAGGTGTCCTGTGGGATCCTGCAGAAGATCTAGCCTCACCCAGGAGAATTCATTCCCATCACACCCATTAATTCCACCCAAGCAGATCTGTTTCACACCCACCCTCCTGTCTGCTAAATCGTGTCAAGGTACCCCCAGGGGTGTGCAACACTCATCTCTCATCGGTGAGTTTTCAGATAATCATAACCATGCTTATGAGCCACGTGCATCCTTAGTTTAAAACTAAGCCCTTGGCACCAACCTTCCCACAAACTACCACCATACAATGCAATTAAACCAACAGTTCTTAAGGTACAATTAATCAAGACAAATAATAAATTTCAACCATACTGCTTTTCCCAATTACTACTATTTTAACAGGATGGTTGTCCACTACTCATTGCAAATATAGAATACCTAAATAACATTAGGAGTTATATAACTTAGGTGGTTGGGTGTGGTGGCTCACGCCTGTAATCCCAACATTTTGAGAGGCCAAGGCAGGAGAATCACTTGAGCCCTGGGGTTTGAGAGATAATATAGTAAGTATGTTACCTGGGTAACATAGTGAGACCCTGTCTCCACAAAAAAATAAAAAAATTAGCTGGGTGTGGCAGCACAGACCTATGGTCATAGCTACTCAGGTGGCTGAGGTGAGAGGATCGCTTGAGCCCAGGAGGTCATTGAGGTCACAGTGAGCTGAGATTGTGCCACTGCGCTGCAGCCTGAGCAACAGAACGAGACCCTGTCTCAATAAAATAAAATAATTTAGGTGGAGGGGCCTGGAAACCTAAACATGATTTATATATTATTTCTGTAGAAAGATGTGTGTTTTTTTGTTTGTTTGTGTCAGACGGAGTTTTGCTCTTTTTGCCCAGGCTGGAGTGCAGTGGCACGATAGAAAGGTGTATTTTAAGTGAATTTTATGAATCAAAACCAGATGGTAAGCTATAGACAATACTAAAAACAAACAAACATGCAAACAAACATAAAGCCATACAAGGAAGCCCTCTAAGGTGAGTCTACTCCCTACTGTTTACATGGTAAACATTTACTATACACAAAGATACAGCAAACCCGGGAGCCTCATCAAATTCAATTCCAGATGGTTCTCTCCGCTGTCACCAGGCACCTGGTCCATCTGTAATGTTATCCTTAGCAGAGCACAACGATGATGCAGAGAAATGTGTATCCTCCAAAATCCTAATGTATTCCAGTGCCAAATATTCATAAGTAGTTTTGAATTTTCTACATCACTATTTCTATTTCTATTTATCACTATATTTCTATTTCATTAAAGCAAATGGCGGAGAACTATTATAATAGAACATTTTTATATTTTAAAGGGATAAATGAATATTCATAGCATTTGCAGATAGGAGAAAATGAACTCTAGTACAGCTCCCACTGACAGAGAATGTCCTGAAGACAGAGATCCAACGCCAAATATTCCTTGCCATTCCCACTGTTTATTCATAACTTGTATTCTCTCAGGCAAGCAAGTTAAAACATTTCACTAAATCTAACAAATTAACACGACTGAAACAGAACTCATTCTCTTTGCCACAACGCAGCTCTTTTAAAGCTTGATGGCAGCTGGGCATGGTGGCTCACACCTGTAATCCCAGCACTTTGGGAGGTTGCGGCAGAAGGATCTCTTGGGCCTAAGAGTTTGAGACCAGCCTGGACAACATACCAGGACCCAGTCTCTACCAAAAAAAAAAAAAAAAAAAAAAAAAACTTTAAAAATTAGCCAGGCATGGTGGCACACATCTGTGGTCCCAGCTACTCTGGAGGCTGAGGTGGACCACTTGAGCCCCGGAGTGTGCCATGATCGTGCCACTGCACTCCAGCCTGGGTGACAGAGTGAGACCCTGTTTCTAAAATAAATAAATAAAATAAAACTTGGTGGCATCAGCAACTGCCCCAGCCTCTCCCACCCCATCTGATCAGAGCCAAGTCCATTTGATTGTAGGTTATTTTCTCTTCCAGCCCTCCGAACCAGGCCACCACTGTCTCTCTGGTAGTTGCCATAGTAGCCTCTTAATTGGTCTCCATGCCTTTGGTCTCACCTCCCTCTAATTCAGTAGCTATATTGAAACCAAATTATCTTTCAAATATGCAAATCTGAGCACACCACACCCTACTAAGAAAGCTCTTCACCGTGAGCAGGACCAAGTCCACGTTCCTTACACCCTGAATGAACGGGCCCTTCCCAGTCCGGGTTCACTTACCCAACCACCCTCTCCTCCTGCCATTCCCCTGGTCTTATTCCCTGTTCCAGTCATACTAAGCATCTTTCATTCCTCCACTGGATCTGTCTTGCTTTCCAGAATGGGGACGCAGTATTCTCTTCAGGCCTCGGCTGGAACAAAAAGCCTCCCTGATTCTGAGGATGGGCTAAGGATTCCTCCCATAGGATCCCAGAGCAAAGCCCCTGGTCTCCTCCTCCCAGCCTTGATCCTATTTCTTGCTAAGTGCCTCCTAGTCTATTTGCCCTCCTATTAATAGATAGACTCACTTGAAGGCAAGGACTGCATTCGTCCTTTTGCTGACTCCATTCAGTGACTAGTACATCATAATGTTCAGGAAACAATTGTTGAATGAACAAATTCATGAATATACTCTTGCCCTCTGTGTTCCATACTCCCCATTATTTAATAATGAAAACACTCCAAAACCGTATACTAAGCACTTTGGGAAGTGAGTTGCAACTTTTATCTCATTAAGCAACCATCGTACACTGTGTCAAAACACCATGGTGTGTTATTATCACAATTGTCAACAAAATTGAGAAAGACTTGGTCCCTCTTGAATGACTTGATTACTGAAGGAGTCCATGGTACATGGCAGCTGCCCTCCCCCTAAGCCTGTGTCAAATAGCAGCCTATAATTAAATGAAGATTAAATTTAGTCTATCATTTCAAAAAGCATATGTTATTTAAATCTTAGTAACTCAGTTTTAAAAAGGCACACTACTGAGAAAATCCAGCTTTAAAGGCCTTTTCCCCAAAGTGGGGGGGGAAAAAAAAAAAAACAGGCGGCATGCTGACACACATGCTGTAATATCTGAGTGTCCCAATCATCTGTCGTTTGCTTGCTTCTGCTTGCCCCTAACCAGTTGGCTCTGGCTTAAAGATATCCCCTTAAGGCAATTCATTGAATAAATACAAAGCAAGAAAAGTCAGTTAGTCAAGAAAGCAGAAAAACAGGCAGGGTGCGGTGGCTCAAGCCCCCAGCACTTTGGGAAGCCAAAGTGGGCAGGCGAATCGCTTGAGTCCAGGAGTTTGAGACCAGCCTGGGTAACATGGCAAAGCCCCATCTCTACAAAAAATAGAGGAGGCAGAGGTTACAGTGAGCCATGATCACATCACTGTACTCTAGCCTGGGAGACAGAGCCTGACCCTGTCTCAAAAAAAAAAAAAAAAAACCGGGCAAAAAAAAGAAAGAAAGAAAACATAAAAATAAAGCAGGTATAGCAGCTGCACACCAAACTCAAAGTTTCTGCAATACTATCAGACATACATGCACCATTTCATACTTTTCAAAGCACTTTCACATCCAGTCTGTTTGGTCCAGATCTCCAAAAGAAGGTATATCAATCCTTTATCCCTATTTACAGTTGAAAAAATTGAAGCCTACAGAGGTCAAGTTCTCTGTTCAAGGTCACAGAGCCAGTAGGTGCAGAGGTCCTGACTATCAGGTGCCCGTGATTTTTCTATCCACCATGCTGTGATCAGCTTGCACCACTGATACTGGGAGAGCACAGGACTGGCTCTGGGAACTCAGTTCACTTCTGGATGAGGATGAACCAATTCCCCTCTCCTTCCTCTTTTGCTCCTTTTCTCTGATATAGACTTGAAATAGCAAGACCAGGTGAAATGGATAAAAACATGGTCAGCCTGTTAGAAAAGGAAAAAGAACGTTTTTCTCTTTGATTTTCCCTAAATATCACCAGCTCTGCTTTTCTCTCGCAGGCTGTCAACACCAAAATTCACCTATGAGACTCTAAGCATGAGCCACGAGTCAGACAAGCCTGGCTCCACATGCCAGAAGCTATTCACCTATTCATCTTCGAAGTGGGAAAGGTGACTCTCCACAGTACGTGCCCCACACCGAGGGTCTGGCATGTAGGAAGGTCTGCACGCTTTTTTTTCCTTTCCCACCCACATGTTCACAGGGAAGCAAAACTTCTTGAGCACCGGTGAACTCACTTAAAGACAGCGCTTTTCTCTGTCTGGAACCCTGCAGGAACTGAGATCTTCCCAAATATACAGGGGAGTAAAACCAATACAGTCCCTGCCCACCCCACGCGTATGCCTAACCACACCTGCAGTACACATTTGGTCCAAAAGGTACCAGGCATCCAAACATCCTCCCTCTAACTAGAGACAAAGCAGTTCCTTGCAGGAAGTGAGATCTTCCCGGATATACAGGGAAGTAAAACCAATGCAGTCCCTGCTCTCCCCGCAAGTATGCCTAGCCACAGATGCAGCATATATTTGGTCCAAAAAGTATTTATTTAAAAAAATGAAAGTCCAGAGGCAATTTAAAAGTATTACGTTAAGAAGAACTGCTGGGTGCAGTGGCTCATGCCTGAAATCCCAGCACTCTGGGAGGCCAAGGCAGGCAGATCACTTGAGGTCAGGAGTTCAAGATCAACCTGGCCAACATGGTAAAACCCCATCTCTACTAAAAAAAAATACAAAAATTAGCCAGGCATGGTGGTGGGTGCCTGTGATCCCAGCTACTTGGGAGGCTGAGGCAGGAGAATTGCTTAAACCTGGGAGGTAGAGGTTGCAGTGAGCCGAGATCGCACCACTGCACTCCAGCCTGGGCAACAGAGTGAAACTCCACCTCAAAAAACCAACAAATAAATAAAATAAAATACATTCATAGAAAAGAGGTAAGAAGATTATGCACTAAAATAAGATACAGATTTCTAGGTGGTGGGCTTGCATAAGATTCTTATTTTCTTTTTGATACTTTTATTTTCCTTCTTTTTAAAAGGAAAATGAATTGGATCTATAAATACAACACAATTAATACATTTCGTCTTTTAAAGGGAGTTCCTCTTCAAATACCACAGGCTTTTCCGGTAGCTTATGGTGTTAATTGAACGTTTCTAATTTTGATAAAATATACATAAAATTTATCATTTTAATAATTTTTAAGTGTACAATTCAGTGGCATTAAGTATGTGCACATCAATGCCATCCATCTCTAGAGACTTTTTCATCACCTCAAATTGAAACTCTATGTCCATTAAACAACAGCTCCCTATTCTCCTCTTCCCTGACCTCTGGTAACTACTATTCTACCTTCTATCTCTACAAACTTGACTATTCTGCGTACCTCATATAAATGCCATCAACCATACAACAGTTGTCTTTTTGTGTCTGGCTTATTTTACTCAGCATAATGTCTTCAGGGTTTGCCTGTGTTGTACCATACATCATAATTTAATTCCTTTTTAAGGCTGTGTAATAGTCCATTGTATGTATATGCCCCATTTTGTTGCAGACATTAGTTTTTTAACGCAGTCTTTTTAAACCATGTCTGAACATCAAAATGATCAACAGTACACATAATTTAAGATGTGTACCGTTGGAAACAATTATTTTACAAACTCTCCACCTGCTGAAAAGCCACTAACATACTCGATATTAAGCTATAGTTTGCAATAAGAAAGGATAAGGTGCTAGACACTGTAATAACAATGCACGTGTGTCATTTTCACGAGCAGTTACAAAGGCTGGCACAGGAATCAGAACAGTGGTTGGCTAGGAAGACTGCTAAGGGGCACTGTGGATGTATCTGGGCTGACGGAAACGTCCCATATCCTCATGGTGTGGATTACACACAGGTATGCATCTGCCATTTGACAGAACTCATAGACCTATACACTTAAGATCTGTACATTTCACGTAGAGCCTAAAGGAAATCAGAGTAAATATGAATTTTACAAAAACAAAGGAGATTCTACAGTTCAGCTAGTGAGGCTTACTGCCGTCCACCACTTTAGGGCCCTTCGGCAGGTCTCCACTATACCTGGAATTAAGCCCAAGCTCCTTGCTATTCGGTGCTGAAACACTGGTTTGTCTAGGAGAGGCTGGGAAACACGTGGTGGACTAACTACCTACAATGCCAGGAAATCTGCCCACGTTTAGGAGACAGCCCAATAGGCGTGAGCCCCAGGTGGTGGAATGTCTCTGTGTGGGGGTAGAAATGAGGTACAACCGGCTGCACGCCAGGCTCCAGGCCAGGTGTCTTCTCAGGTGATGCAAGGCTGCATCCAAAACCGTCCCAAAGAGACAAGGTCTCTCTCCAGAAGGCGGTGAGGGAGCAACATTCGAACACAGAAACCTGCAGAGGAGGAGGGCGCTGTCTTGACTCCCTTGTCAGGCTGGCTGCGAGCTGTCTTTCCACGCACTGTGGCATTGGACTTGGCTGGAATCACGAAGAGCTGAAAGTTACTGCCTCCTTATTAAGTGTGGTTATTTGTTACTCTCCTCTGTGCAGTTTGCCTTTATAAAATGTCAAGTTTAGGCCACACATGGTGGGAGGCCTCAGTGTCTTAGCCACGGTGAATTTCCTCTAAACCATTTAAAGCACTGAGAAGTCAGAGAATTTTTTGTTGTTGTTTTTACTATTTTATATTCTCCACACTACTATTCCCCTCTATTAAAATGCAAGTCCCAGTGGCCAGTCGATCTCCGGGTGGTTCACAGGGCAGCATAAAAAAGCATACAAACTTCTTATCACCTTAAAAACAGTTTGGGAAACACAAAGCAGCCCCAGCTAAGTCAAAGGGCAAATTAGAAAACAGCAGGCAGAAACTCAAATACTATCCTCCGCTTAAATGTTATGTATATTTTTATTTTACTATTAATTTATTTTGAGATGGAGTCTCACTGTGACGCCCAGGCTGGAGTACAGTGGCGCGACCTCGGCTCACTGCAACCTCCACCTCCCCGGCTCAAGCGATTCTCCTGCCTCAGCCTCCCAAGTAGCTGGGACCACAGGCGCCCACCACCACACCTGGCTAATTTTAGTAGAGACAGAGTTTCACCATGTTGGTCAGGCTGGCCTTGAACTCCTGAGCTCAAGTGATCTGCCCACTTTGGCCTCCCAAAGTGCTGGGATTACAAGCATAAGCCACCATGCCCGGCCTACGTATATTTTTTAAGTGAAGCAAGGGTTCTGAAAAGCTTACTGATAGGGACTCACTATAATTTGAATGAAAGGCAGTAACCTGAAGCAACTAGTTCTCACAACATAAATGCTCGCACAGGATGACTGAACCCCCAAGACTCCAGGCACATAATATTCCTCTTCAGGTCACGCACAGAACAAAAGCCACCTTTCCTTCTCATGTCCTCAGAAGCTGATAACCACAGAGCTGACCTCTGACCCTCCTGGTTCCTGGTTCATCTGGCTCGCTAGGAAAAGCCTAATTAACCTGTCAGCAGACATTCTGCTTTCCAGCCATTTAATCGGACAATGAAATGTCCTAAGAAGCCTCAACCTCACTTTTGAAGTCATCTTTGAAACCCCCTATCTGGGGACTCTGCTCTATTTTTGGATTTCTCCCCAACCTGGACCCAGAGGTCCTTACTGGCATGTTTCTGCCCAGGTGAGATAGCCTGGTGGGTGTGGTGTGTGCAGTGCCTGTCACCTCCTCATGCTCCAGACTACTGAGCCACACATGTACAGCCCCTCCTCTGTCCCCCAGGCTGGGGACAGTGACGTCAGCCCATCTTATTGAGGAGAGTGTAGATTCTTATCTATACTCTCTTTTTATCAACCCACTTTTCAGTGCCTCTGGAAAATGCCATAACTGATCTAAAAACCACCTAGGACCTGCGAACTAACTTAAGCCAAAATATCCTCCCCCTAACTAGAGACAAAGCTGGTCAGTCTGTCCCTAGGGACCCTGAACCAGATGTAGACTGTCTTTTGATAACATTTTATCTAGCGGAATAAATATTGCCCCCAACCTTTGCCCTGACAAATAACCAAGTTACTTTCCTTCCCTGGATGGACTTTAAGAACATTTCTGGGGCTGGGCATGGTGGCTCACGCCTGTAATCCCAGCACTTTGGGAGGCCCAGGCAGGTGGATCACTTGAGGTCAGGAGTTTGAGACCAGCCTGGCCAACACGGTGAAACCCATCTCTACTAAAAACATGGAAATCAGCTGGGCATGGTGGCACGTGCCTCTAATCCCAGCTACTCAGGAGGCTGAGGCAGGGGAATGGCTCAACGTTGCAGGGGAGGCGGACGTTGCAGCGAGCTGAGACCACGCCACTGCACTCCAGCCTGGGCAACAAGAGCGAAACTCTGCCTCAAACAAACAAACAAAAAAAGGGCATTTTTGGTATGAAGAAGCAACTACATAGGAGAAACAGTAAATTCTGATGATTAAACTTTCTAGTTGACTGAAATCCCTCCTAAATGTTGTCTTTGCAATTTTAAGCTCATTTGTTCTCAGAGCATCATGACTGGTATTTGGTTGTTGGAACAGTAACTGAATGATCCCAAAACCATGGAAAACCAACCAACAAACAAAAACAACACCTGGGCTGATACGGCTTGATATGAAGCCTGCTAATGGACCTATCTTGCAATTCTATCTTCATCTTTGCAGACCAGAGCTCTCCACGTTCCCCAGCAGAGCATTTAGAGAGGAAAAGCAGGAGGTGGGAACATCCAGATGAGAACTGTGTCCAAACATCTTGCTGTTTCACGACCACAGACTTACTGCTCGGCTGCAATTACTGAGCACCTCGTCCTGTGTCATAATAAACTGTGCTGTATAATCAGACATTTTGCTCTGTGCTGCTCCGATTGCAAAAAGGTGCTTCATGTGTGTTTTCTTAACCAGGATCTAAACAATTTGAGGGCAGGGGCTGGGTCGAATACGTCCATGCTTCCTTGCCTTGTTCAACAATCACTTCACTGCCATTGGCCCTAGAATCTCTCTGGAACAGATGCAAAATGAGAGCAGGAAAACGAGTGTCATGAAGTATAAATGCTTTTCCCAAAGGAAGCCACCAAAGTTACTCCTTCATTTTTCCTGGAATTCTAGTGAATTTTAGCTGCCTGGGCCCAGAGCAAGTCCACAGCAGAACATTAAAAAGCAAGAACTCAATAAATATCAGCTATGTTTATGGTGTCTGTGTTATCATTAAGTGGTTACACGGGTATACTGCACAGCAAGAAGAGGAAACTGAGTCCATAGTAACCAGTTACTGAAACCAGTAGCAACTGATTACTACTAACCAGTTGACTGGCAACTGGTTAGTATTAAAATGATAAAAGCAGGCACATGGCCTATAAAAAATTTTATTAAACCCTACCACACACTTAAGAGTCTCAAGAAGGCCACAACACTGCTGCTGGTCATGCAGGGCTCCAGACTGGCCAAGGTCAGCTCCCACTGGTTGGTGCCAATCCCTTGGTGAAGTATTTTGAATCTCACGTGACTTCCCGGCACAATGGACATTCACAGCCTCCAAAGATGCTACATTATGCTTTGCCATATGATACTCATTTAATAAGGTAGATAAATGTGCAGTATAGGTTAGATTTCCAACAACACTAGTTTTCATACTGAAAAAAGAGGAAAACCCAGTGACTTCCACTTTGAAGCATTAGCTTCAGTTATCAAGCAAATTCACTCATGTGGGTAGCTCAGACCAAGATAAGGCTGTAGAAAACTGGATTTTTCTCTATTGCATCTCTACAGAAACTAATAGAGTCATAGGTGTTCAAAAAATACCTGATTTTTTCTTTTTTTAATGTAGACACCACCCAAGTCACTCTGGTATGCTATACCAGGAGCTTAACAAGGTTTATTTACTCACACAAGACCATAAAGAATGGTTCTCCACCCACGCTCTCTCCTCCTCCCACCTAACATAACCTGCTCCATTGTCCCAAGGCAAATATGGAAAGCAAATTATTCACCGCTAATATAAAACTGGGCTTATCTCATCTAAAAAGTGGTTTCCATAAACAGTATCACACTGTACCCTTTAAAAACTGTTTTTAGGCTGGATGTGGTGGCTCATGCTTATAATCCCAGCAGTTTGGGAGGCTGAGATGGGAGGATTGCTTAAACCCAGGAGTTCGAGACCAGCCTGGGCAACATCACAAGACCCCATCTCTACAAAAATAAAAAAATTAGGCAGGCATGGTTGCATATGCCTGAAATCCGAGCTACTCGGAGGCTGAGGCTGGAGGATGGCTTTAGCCCAGAATTCGAGGCTGCAGTAAGCTGGTGTTTGTACCACTGTTCTCCAGCCTGGGCCACAGAGGGAGACTTGTCTCAAAACAAAACAAAATAAAAACTGCTTTTAAAGAATTTGATTACTAGAAAGAGATTTAAATATTGTTTCTGTATGATTGATATGCTTGTATGTATTTAGATAGAGCAGTATCTAGGCTGGTCATCAAACCACCTCAATAAATAAATGAATGAGTAAATGAGTAAACAAACCAACCTCAGGATTATACCTCTATGGCTCTGAAAACAACCCGCTTACCTAAGTCATCTGAAGCGATGTATTTTAAATGCAGATGGACATCTAAAGAAAGCTGGGAAACACAGCAGGGAAGTAAGTACCAGTTGGACTAAGGAGGTCACAGTGTCCTTGACTAAATATGGACTGCAAGAAAGGCATGACCTCATTTTCTATGTATGAATCGGAAACTGAAATAGGCACCAAATTATGCCAGGCATAAAGCCCAAGGTAGTCAAAGAAAACACATTATCTACTTATTACACAAAGATGTTCATTGAAACTTTATAATGCAAAAGCAAACAAACCTTTGTTTAACAATAAGGTAATATACGCAAAAGGAATTACAGCATGCTCTCATAACCACATATTAAGCTGCAATTTAAAATCATACTTAAATACTTTTAAATAGTTTAGGGAAAATGCTTCTGTGTTTTGTGAAACATATACACATACACCATTTTATATATATAATGTGTGTATATATACACATACGCACCATTTTTATATGTGTGTGTATATATAATGTATACACACACACACACCCCCCCCACATACACATATACTTCCTCAATTATGTTATAAAAATAAATTGGCGGCCAGGCACAGTGGCTCACACCTGTGATCCCAGCACTTTGGGAGGCCGAGGCAGGAGGATGACCTGAGGTCGGGACTTTGAGACCAGCCTGACCAACATGGAGAAAACCCGTCTCTACTAAAAATACAAAATTAGCCAGGCGTGGTGGCGCATGCCTATAATCCCAGCCACTTGGGAGGCTGAGGCAGAAGAATCACTTGAATCCGGGAGGCGGAGGTTGCGATGAGCTGAGATCACACCATTGCACTCCAGCCTGGGCAACAAAAACAAAACTCCGTCTCAAAAAATAATAATAATTTAAAAAAATAAAATAAAAGAATAAATTGGTAGGAGATACCCAAATTGTTAAAGGAGCTTTAGGAGTGAAATTAGAGGTACTTTTTCCCATTTAAAAAATATTTACCAAACTTTAAACAATTTGCTGATATTACTTCTATTTATAATTAGGAAAAATAATTATTTTGAAATTTATTCTGTTACTACAGAATAGACTGGAGGGGGAAAAGTCTCCCTCCCAGTGACTAAGAGCCTTAGCCTGAGATTTCCATTTCTTTCTTTAAGCGCTTTGGGAAGTGAATCTTACAACAGATCCCTGTCTTGTTTCTTAAGGCAAGCTCTTAAGCACTGTCAAAGGAGGTCCTCTCCATTGCTCAGGGACCTTGGATGAAGAGGCTCTTCCCTATTGGAGCCAGTGCCATAGACTGCATCTGTCCTTTTTAGTCCCGTTCCTCCTAATCGAATGAAATACTTCTGTTGTACTTTGGGAGGAGGCGTGGAGAGGGTGCGCTTCTCCAAGCTATTTTTCCTGGGCGTCTCTTTTTGTCCGTCTTGTGATATTAATAATTTGGAACCCTCTTATACTGTGGAAGCCTAACTCTAGGTTTCCTAAATAGAAAGGGCTGAAGATACATGAACACTCCTATTACACATCTAACTCCAGGAATTGTCACAATTCATGTGCAAAACTCTCCATTCACAGATAAACAGCTCTGGTCTTCGAATTATCATATTAGACCCACCCAAATTCAGTAAATCATACAAGGCAACTTGAAATATCTAAAGTATTTGAAAGGTATTGAGGTATTCGGTGCGGTCTCAGCTCACTGCAACCTCCGCCTCCCTGGTTCAAACAATTCTCCTGCCTCAGCCTCCTAACTAGCTGGGATTACAGGCGCCTGCCATCATGCCTGGCTAATTTTGTATTTTTAGTAGAGACAGGGTTTCTCCATGTTGTCCAGGCTGGTCTCAGGTAATCTGCCTGCCTCGGCCTCCCAAAGTGCTGGGATTAAAGGCGCGAGCCACCACACCCAGTCCCATTTCTCCTTTGAGCGTAAAAGAGTAGATTACCTGGCCCTAGGCAGAACACATTTCTTAAGTGAGAACAATTTCAACTTTCTTTTCTCCTTCAAGGTATTCACAGCAACGTTGCCCTTAACATTTTAAGTAATATTGAGTACCTTTTTAAAAAGTTCAGGCCAGGCGCAGTGACTCATCACAGCTGTAATCCCAGCATTCTGGGAGGCTGAGGCGGGCGGATCACAAGGTCAGGAGATCGAGACCATCCTGACTAACACAGTGAAAACTTGTCTCTACTAAACATACAAAAAATTAGCCGGGCATGGTGGCGTGCGCCTGTAGTCCCAGCTACTCGGGAGGCTGAGGTGGGAGAATGGCGTGAACCCGGCAGGCAGAGCTTGCAGTGAGCTGAGATCGCGCCACTGCACTCCAGCCTGGGCGACAGAGCGAGACTCCATCTCAAAAAAAAAAAAAAAGGTTACCTAATTTGTTCTATGTCATTTGGTGAATTTGGCTTTTAAGGAAATTGGGGACTTTGAACCAAATTTAAACAGAATAACAATTCTTTGAACATGGTGAGATCAAATGAACATCTGCAGATACTTTAAAAGAAATATATTGTTTAAAGACTATATCAATATGCTCCTTTCCTTAGCAATCTGTATTGTTCTAATGATAAAAACCAAGTGACTTCTAAACAACTTTATTGTGAGGTATCAGTTGTTTCTTTCCCCCACCCCTACTCCGACCGAAAGCTATGCCAACCTCGTTAACGTAAGATACAGTGTTGACTTAATTATCTGGGTAATTCAGCTTTTCTTAAAATGAACTTATTGGTCATAATATCCCTTTCCTGGAAGCCCTCCTTTTAATCATCCTACCTCTGTTGAGTTTTTAAAATTCAACACACAGGCTGGACGTGGTGGCTCACGTTTTGGAAGGCCAAGGTAGGCGGATCACGTGAGCTCAGGAGTTCAAGACCAGCCTGGGCAACGTGGTGAAACTCCATCTCTACAAAAAATACAAAAATTAGCTGGGGGTAGTGGTGCACGCCTGTAGTCCCCGCTACTCGGGGGACTGAGGCAGGAGAATCGCTTGAGCCTGGGAAATGGTGGCTGCAGTGAGCCAAGATCACACCACTGCACTCTAGCCTGGGCAACAAGCGAGACTCAGCCTCAAAAAAAAAAAAAAAAATTCAATATACGACAGTTAAGATTAAATTTAGACCTAGTCTGGGAATCAGAAAAGCCAGAACTTATTCCTAAATTTGTAAGGACCAGGGGGGTATGGGCTTGAACCTTAGCTCTGCCATTTACTGCTTGTGTCATCTTGAACAAGTACCTTACCATGCGTAGGCCTCTCATTCTTTCCTCATATATATCATATGCTGAGATATAGGCACATACTAGGTGCTCAATTAATGGAAGTGATTAATACTTTTGATTCTCAATCTGTAAACGATGAGATAAAATAATTCTAGATACACAATGATCATAAAGTATTTTATATACCTATAGGGCTCTATAATACAAATGTTATTTCAGTTTCTGCAAAAGGAGATGTGTTCCCATTTTCTCTGGTGCCTATGTAGAGACAGGGCAGATCATTTTATTCCATAGAGCTTTTTTTAGTATCAAAATTCAACCTCTCCCCCTCACCACCTCAAATTACTGCCACTACCAAAACTGAAAAAAACGTGATAATAGGTTTTGCTAGTTTTGTTAGAGGAAATAGTCCATAATATTTGGTTTCCTCCCTGACTGAGCTATAAAATGGCTAAGAAATCTATATACAACAGGTAATTTTCATGGAGAAAATCAGAAGTTTCTGGAAGGACTGTTACAGGCTCTTTCCTTAGCCCCTCCACACACTCTGGCTCTGGGGTCATTAACAGGCAATTTCTTTACATGGTCTCATATGTGCAACTTACTTAACTTTCAGTGGAATCTTGTACATAGCTGGATTTCCATTTCAAAAGATCTGTACATGTTTTTAAAGAAACCATGAACTGTGATATTTATCATCATAAAACACCTCATCTAAGAAACATTTAATATAATTTTGCTATTGTTTTGTTCTTGACAAGCCAGGAACTTAAGAGCTCATGAGAGGTTTTATTTTCTAATTTTGCATTTCTTTTCTTTTTCTTTTTCTTTTTTTTTTTTTTTTAAGACAGAGTCTTCCTCTGTCTCCCAGGCTGCAGTGTGCAGTGGTACAGTCTTGGCTTACTACAACCTCTGCCTTCTAGGGTTCAACGCAATTCTCCCACCTCAGCCTCCTAAGTAGCTAGGATTACAGGCATGCAACACCATGCCTGGCTAATTTTTGTTTGTTTGTTTGTATTTTTTAGTAGAGATGGAATTTCATCATGTTGGCCAGGCTGGTCTTGAACTCCTGACCTCAACTGATCCATCCACCTTGCCTCCCAAAGTGCTGGGATTACAGGTGTGAGCTATTGTGCCTGACCTCTTTTTTTTTTTTTCTTTTGTCTTTTTTTTTTTTTTTAAATAGAGATGAGGTTTCACTATGTTGCCCAGGCTGGTTTTTAACTCCTGAGCTAAAGCGATCCTCCCACCTTAGCCTAAGCAATCCTCTAGCTTAAGCCTCCCAAAGATTGCCCTCCTGAAGTGCTACGATCATAGATAGGCATAAGCCACCTTGCCCAGCCCAATTTTGCATGTCTTAATCATCTCAAAAGCATGTGAACCTGAGGCTGCATTGACCTTTGTTCTCCCGTGCTACCTCTCCATCTTAGGATTTGTAAATGGCTGACAAATAAGCCATCATTCGCTCCCAGCAAGATGTAATACACCTGCCCACTTAGCAGCAGGACCTACATGTGTCTGTCTAGAACTCCATATAAACTCAAGGACTGCATATTTTCAGCTAACGTACACCTACTCTTGCAAACTGGTTCATTTCTCCTCCTCTTTACTGTGCTTCAGAAGAGTTGGGGTAAAATGTTCGTCTATTCATCACCCACACATATCAGGCCACTCTTCAGCTCCCACTGTAATTCTTTCCCTCCAGTTTAATGCTGAGAAAGAGTAAGCAAGTTTCGCTCTCTCTCACCCTGCAACATTTTGCAAAACAATTATCATCTGACACCAGAAGGCAAAGCAATGTTTGGAAAACCTATCAATTTCTTCCCCACATTGCTCCACCCTTAATTCTGTGATAAAATATCTCCGCCCGCCAGGCAGCCTATAACCTCATAAATACTCTGGTGTTTTCGGGAAAAGGACCTCAAATGACACTTGTTGATAACATTTTGCTTCTCTGCAAAAACACAACACCGTTAAATACTGTGCTTACATCAGCTATGATAATCAGGTTAGCAATGTTTTAAGGATGAGTTAGAATTATTAGACCCGTGAGGATAAACCATCTAGATAGTTGTCTCTTATGTTTAACCTCCCTTTTGTGACTTCAGGAGATTATTTTTCTTATACTAAAATCAAACCTAGTTATGTCAGCCTTTCATTAAATCAAGGCAAAAGGGAGGCAATACTGTGGTATGCATCAGGTGGTTTAATGATGACACAGACTACTCTTATTTCCACTAGTTATCTCTATATGATTCTTACATGCACACAAACACACACCAGTTCAGATGAGCGGCCTGGGCTTTCTGACAACCTTTGGGACAGCTTCAAGAAGGTAAGCCTTAAAATAGGAAAGGCTCGAGTGAATATACAGCATTTGACTCATCTAAAATGGGCCATGTAGTAAATTCGTGTCTAGAAGCTTTTCTACAGATTGTAGGAAATGTTTAAAGTCACCAGTTACTATAGAAAGAAGGGAAGGTGGGCAGGTACAGGGTGGAGCAGGGAAGGAGAAGCCCTTGGGGTACCCTTGTGAGGCACTGGCAGGGCACAGTGGCAACAGAAGAGACAAGATTTTATCAAAGGACATTGGTTGGCTCTGTAAACAAAGGTCTCTAGAGAATATGCCATACTATGAACACCTATCATCAACAAAATTCAAAGTAGAAAGTAGCTTACAATGTGGGCTACATATTAGGGAGCTTATAGAGTTGCAATTATTCAAAAGTTCTGAGCACAGAGAGACAAATCCAAACAGATATTCGTCAAACGAAGGAGTCAAACAAATCTCCGGTTTGTAATTGCCTCCTGAAAGCTGTTTGGCTTTTACAATGAGTATTGCATCAAAATAGACGCATATTCTATATAAATATCCGTTTAAGTCTCTTTACTTAAAAGGAAAGAAGACAGACAGTACCACAATACGGGAGTGCCGCTCGTCACACGCTCTGGCCACTTGGGACACCTGCCCATCAGGGTGGCATGTCACTGCCTCCCCATCACCAAATCCTCTCCCTGGCCTTAGGACGCAGCTGCATCCCGCTGGCGGCCCTGCCAAAACGGTCCCCACATGCAAGGTGCAGGGTGCCAATGCCCCATCGCGGGAGAGCCTGCAGCGCTAGATTTGCAATGACGCCACATGGAGAAAACGTGAAAAGAAACAAGGACGAGAAGGCGACACCAAACAAAAACGTGCTCCCTTCTTTAGTGGTCCATTGAAAAAAAAAAAAAAAAAAGAGAAAGAAGGAAAGAAAAAGGAAAAGGAAAAAAAAAGAAATCCCAAACTAGAAATGGTCAAGACCGGCTTATCAGGACACATTCGGGATACCCCTAATCCTTACCTGGGCTACGAAACAGATGTTTAAAAATTAGAAGTACCTGGGAAATCAACTTGGACGCATTATAAAACAGAATTTCCCCACCGTCACCATTACCACCAGCCACTGGTAAATAAAAACCCAGCACTTAAGCTACTAGAAACTACATTTTAATTACAGAGCTGAGGTTTACATAATTGCAAATTACATAATACTGCCGTGCACTAAAAACCCTTCCATACACAGGTGAAGCTTCACACCATCCAGTCTTTAACATTTTCCAGAGAGGGCTGGAAAAGTCTGCTGAATAATTGAGGGGACGGAGAGAGGGAATGGGGTGCTAGAAAAGTCACCCTTGACAAGCTGCACACCCGACCAAATGTTCCAGGATAAAGAGGGACTCGGAGCAGGTGAATCCCCTCCGCCCCAGTGTCCGGGCGTGTAAGGCCAAGGCAGGGCGAGCGGGCGTGGGGCACGGGGCCGGGCTTACCTGCTCCCCGAAGTCGATGGCTATGTTGGTGATGCCCAGGGGCACCAAGAACCGGATCAGGGGCCAGTAGTGCGTGAGCGCCGGGAATTTCACCATAGTCCCCGCCGTGGGCTGACCCCACACACATCTGCTGCCGCGAGGGGACTCTGCGGGGAGGCAAAGGGCGACGGGGCGAGCGGGGCGCGGGCCGACAGAGGCCGCGGGCGGCGGGGCCTCGGGCGCGGCGGCGGCGGCTCCTCCTCGCGGCTGCGACGCCTTCTCCGAGCGCGGCTGCTCTAGCAGGGGATCCGCAAGCTCAAGTCCATCCCTGCTGCCCTCCCACACAACAAAGATCTGCCGGGAAAAAAAAGAGGAGGGACGGCGACGGCGGCGGCGGCGGCGGCAGCAGCAGCAGCAGAAGGTTCTGCTGACAGCGGCTCCATTATAAGCGCTCTGGGGCCCGGAAATAAATAACCTCGCGCACGAGGCGCCGCCGCCGCCGCCGCCGCCGCCCGGAGGAAATAAGGGGCGGGCGCGGAGGCGCGGACACCGCCAGCGGCCCCGGGGGCGGGCTGGGGAGGGGGCCGAGCCGGGCGCGCCGCGGCCTCCTTCCCTGTGCCGTCGCCTGCGCTCGGCGCGGCCGCGGGGGGCGCTGCGCACGCTCAGGCCGTGGGGCCGGCGCCTCTTGGGCGCTGGGCGGGACTCGCCGTGGAGCGTCGGCCGGCCCGGGGGTGGCGGCGCTAAGGGCGCGGCGGGGACGGTCTGGGGGCGTGGGGGCGCCGGTGGGGGCGGGGGCAGTGGGCCGCCTCCAGGCCCCGGGTTCCCTGGCTCGCTGGCCCGGCCTTGTAGCCCGCGTCCCGCGGGGCCGGGGGCTGGGGTTCCCGCGCTGTGCCGGGAGGGCCCGGACGTCTGGAAGACTTTGCAGCCGGGGCAAGCGACGTGGGCGCGGACGCGCGAGGAGGGCTGGGGCGCGGGGCGCGGGGCGCGGGGCTGAGAAGGGCGCCGTCCGGCGGTGGCCGGGCTGGCGGCTGGCGGCTGGCGGGGACTGCGGAGGAGGCAGCTTGCGCCGGGGCTGGGGCCTGCTTTGGGGGACTAGCGGCCGGGGAGGTATGGAGGTGCCGCTCCGCGGGGGCGAAAGAAACGAGGAAAGGTCGCCAGGAGGGAGCCTGTCCCCCAGGGTTTCCAGGGGCAACGGTGTCCTGTGTCCCTGGGAGACATGCTCCAGGGCAGCAGGGAGTGGTCCCCGCAGGCTCCCAGGCTGGGGCCGGCCGCCTTCTGGGGCGCTTGGAACTGTCTGCTGCAGTTTGCAAATGGTACTCCCGAATTCTTTTCATTGTAAAAAGGCGCTATTAAAAATAACTCGTAAAGCCTATCATCTCTTTTAAGTAAAGGGGAAGAAAGAAAGAAGTGTATTCTGTTTTGTAATACCGGGCCCTAGTGATTTCAGGGTAACTAGTCGCGGTGCTGAGAGTTTGACCTAAAGCTCGGCAGTGTGACAGCAACGCCAGCATCCATCCCCGCACCCCAGCACTGTGACGCGAGGGAGGAGGACGCGGTGAATGAAAAGGGACTCTGGGCAGGGCTGGCTTCACAGGCGTGCGATCTGTGCAGTCAGAAAGGGCCCGCACTTAAAAGGACTAACGCACTCTTGAATTTGACCAAGGGTCTCTGCATTTTCATTTTGTACTGGGCATGCATAGAATGTAGCCTATCATGGTTTTATTATTTTGTACCCGCTCTCACACACATCTCTTTGCATTTAATAAACATAATGAAGTAATTTATTGTTAAAAGTAAGAAAGTATCTTGTACCTAGAATGAACCTGTTAACTCACCATTTAGCTTTGTAAAGCTTCTGTAAATAGTGAGCTTGAGACCTTAATATCCTGGGTTCAGGTGTTTCCCAACTACTTTGAACGTATTAAATGTTTCCATAGGCCGGGCGTGAGTGGTGAGCGCCTGTAGTCCCAGCTACTCGAGAGACTGAGGCAGGAGAATCACTTGAACCCAGGAGATGAAGGTTGCAGCCTCACCCACGGCACTGGAGCCTGGGTGACAGAGTGAGACCACCTCTCAAAAAATAATAAATAAATGTTTCCATATTTTACATCCTTTTAAAATACTTTTTTGAAATTCCACACAATTTGAGCAGACTTTGAGAAATAGGAAGCTAATTTACCTTGTAGCTCTGATGTAACCTCAAATTACATTCCCTATAATTAAAGTTAAACTTTGATAAGTATTTATTGTGTTAAGTGTGTCAAATAGCAATACTGTATTTAAAAGATTTCCCAGCAAAACAGGAGGTTCATGTGGACAGGACTATCTTCAGGAGCAAGTTCTTGAAAGGTGTGTTTTAATATATTTGAATGTAACCTAAATATACAGAAAGGGAGCCTGTTATTTAAAGGAATTCTCTGGGAAAGAGGTTTTTTCCCCCTAAAACAAATATCACCTCATGGTTTATCATTCTGTTATTCTAGGTTTCACGGGCTCATTTTACTTAGAGCAATCTAATTACACTGACCTTTGTCTAGAATGTGGGATTGATGAGGTCCTAGATCGATCTCAATCAAGTCCAGTTTGCTTTCTTTGGTCTCTGGACAAGGACCGCCACAGCCCGGGCTGCCTGATGCAAACGCACACCTTTGGTCTTTAGGGACAATGGTGAGAAAATTCCAGTGAATCAATGAAAGGTCATCATCCTTGTTTGAGTGTTCTAAAAGTGCATTTTTTAAATGAGTGATTTGGAAGTGTCATCTCTGATTATGGCAAAGAGCCCTTTTTAGATTTTAAAGGCCTATGAATTTCAGTAAGACTATGGCAACATGGAAACGAATGAGACATTTCATTATTTTTTGTCACAGTGAAAATCTGAAACAGATGTCAAAGAGTTTTGGCTCCTCTTTATATTTTTTGTTTTTTTAATGATTACAATAGACATTTATTTAAAGTAAAACATTGGCAGACCAAATAATTCTCAAATTATATGTTTCAGGTTTAACCATCTTCATAAAAATACTTGGAGGACAGCTGCATCCAGACTTCAAATATGTGATGACTTCTCTGACCATTCTTCTCATTCTTTTCTTTCCCAAGTAAGCGCTTTCAGTTATGGCTCATGGTAGAATTTATTCTCTTCATGTTTGGTCCGCTGCTCTTAAGGCAAGATCTGCTGTCTCTTAGGTCCAGTGTTCTAATGCGAAACATCCTACCATTAGAAAGCCCTCTTATGGCTTCCTTTACATCTTCATCCTCATATATCGTCTCATCTCACGTTGACTCTAGTTTCTCAAATCCTGCAGCATTGTCATACCGTTTTCAAATACCATCCAGCTACCTGTCTGGTGCTGCCAGTCTGCTAGCCATCTTGACCCAAACGCGAAATGTTGCCTTCTCCCTCTGTCTTTTTATTTATTTATTTGTCTAATTTATTTTATTTTATTTTTGAGATGGAGTTTCACTCTTGTCGCTGGACCCAGGCTGGAGTGCAATGGTGCTGTCTCAGCTCACTCTAGCCTCCACCTCCCAGATTCAAGCGATTCTCCTGCCTCAGCCTCACAAGTACCTGGGATTACAGGCATGCACTACCACACCTGGCTAGTTTTTTGTATTTTTAGTAGAGACAGGGTTTCACTATGTTGGCCAGGTTGGTCTTGAATTCCTGACCTCAGGTGATCTGCCCACCTCTGCCTCCCAAAGTTCTGGGATTACAGGTGTGAGCCATTGCACCCGGCCTCTCTTTTTAAACTTTGTTGTTTGAAAAGATAACTTAAGAATGTAAGTGATGAGAATGAATAGGAAATTTTTTTAATTATCCAGAAGCCAAAAAGACATCCCCAAATCATTAGGTGTTTTCTTTTGGAAGGTGCAGCCTTATCTTCTATTTATAAAGTCTTAGACTTGATGGTTTTTGGTCAAAAACCATTAAAAGATTTACAAACTACACTCAATAGTGTAAGAAAAAATATGTATATGTAGAAAAAATGCTGGAAGAAAATATGCTCAACTCTTCACAGTGGATAGTTATTGCTGAGTGGTATGAATATGGCTGATTATTCCTTCCTTTGTATACTTTTCTGTGTTTAACACAGTGGGCATATATGTTTATTTTTATCAAGTTTTTAAAAATTATAAAACTTTTGGAAGTACAAGGTAGCACTGATTTCAGAGCATGGAAAAAGTTACTCTTTGCAAAACAATTTCATAAATAACCAGCAATATCATTTGGGTGCCTAAAATTATTAACTCTAATTTTTTAAAGGAGCTTATGCAGAAAGAAAGACTAAAAGTTACATACATGTCTAATTTACCTTTTTCTCTGAAATTGATCTTAAATGAATGGATTCAAGTAACCCCCTGCAACCCGTCACCAAGGAACATCTGCAGCAAAGGGCAAAATAAAAGATCATGTTTAAGGTTATCCAGTTCTCGAACTCTGTAACTCAGACCTCCTTGACTTGAGGAACCCAATGATGTCAAGTTGGGATTGTAGCAGTGAACATGGTTTGGGAGCAGATGCCATATTGATCTGTGTAAGCTTGACCCAACAGGGTTATCTTCATTGATTTTATGCAGTGATCCAATGTCGTGTATTTAGTATAGCCAAGTTATTTAATAACTTCGATGGAAGGCTTAGTCCTACAGATTGGTGTCTAGTTTTGAGTCGCAAACCTCCAATATAGGGTAGACTAGGTATAAATTTAAGCCTCACAGTTCTATATTTGGGCCTTGAATAATTTTGCTCCATGTCTCTTTGGGGGTGTGGTAAAGGGAAGTCTACGATTTCAGCCTACTTAATTGTGTTCATATGAGCATCATCCTATTGATAAAGTCATTATTTCTGCCCAGTTGCCAGATTCCAAGACAGCAAAAAGAGAAGTTATTTGCTTCCTCCCAATTGTCAAGTTTTACTTTTGCTATTCCAGCCCAAAGCCTACGTGTAATTTGCCTGGGCTAATTATTAAAGTCAGTTTCTGTACTCTGAGCACATGCCAGAAGTGGAGGTAGGAGGTGAGGGGAATGGGTAAATGATCCTGAAACTGTCGTTTGCTGTAGATAAGCTAGAATTAGCTAGCTAAATTCTGCCAAGAGTTATAGTTCTTACTTTTAATGACTTCCTGAATAATATTTTTAAAGGGACCACACAGATGCTTCCAAATGTGTGCCGTAAAAAGGAATGGGGAAGAATTCTATATACTTATATGGAATAATCTGTAGAATATTTTGTTAAGTGAGAAAAGCAAGGTGCCAAACCATAAAATGGTATTATGCTATTTCGGGGGCAAAAAGGGAGAGAAATATGAATATGGGTGTGGGGGTGTGTGTGCATGTGAATTTGCTTATATTTGTGAAAAGAAACACTGGCAGGATAAGCCAAAAATTAATTAAATGTTTATGAGAGAAGGAAGAGAACAGGTTGGATTTGGGATGGAAGAATGATTTCTCTGAATGTACCTTAGAATCTCATTTTGGCTTTGGAAACATTCATGTTTTACATGTTGAAAAAATAAAATCAAAGAAAAATTGACAGCAGATACATTTCACGCAAGTGTTTTTCTTACTTAGTCCCCTTTTACTCTGAGGAAAGAATTTAAGGCAGCTTAAATCGGAGCACAGATATATACCTTATGCACTTTGATAAATTTTGATTTTTCTGTAACTGCTAGAGAATAAAACCGTTTGGAGAGACTCTTGCCAGGGTAACTGTGTAACCTGGTGGCATTGTGCATTGGTAGCTACTAACTCACTCCTTCCTCTGAAAAGCGGCCTAAAAAACAAGAGTAAGTTTTAGGATAGATTCTGCCTGTGCCCCTCAGAAATGACACCACCATGAACTGACTTTCAGGATTCTTAAAGTAATGTACTTTATACAGGTAAGCATTTGATAATTTACTGACTTATATTTGGCTCATAATGATGCAACATAAAAGGTGAACATGTACGTAATTCATCCTGGCTCTGCAAACCTCAGGTCTGGCAATGCTTAATGAGGAGAGTGAAATGAGCTGCAACTAAGACTAAAATAAAACTACTTTTTGTTCCCCTTTTTCCCTCTTTCTTAAACTTCTGATTGTTTTGTTTAAATGACCAGAATAAGATAGAATGCCTGTAATTAAAAATATTTAATAAAGATTACGTTATCTTTGCCACCTATTCAAAATCTTTTAAAATTTTTTTTCCATCATCTAAAGGAGATACTGTTTAATTATATAAAAGGTAGGTAACAAAATACATTTCTCTTTTTCTAATCAGGCAGTGAGGCATAAACTGTTGGGACATACCACTCAGGGCCACTGCTGTCTGGGACTAAAACACTGGTCTGTATGGAGAGCCTTAATATTCTTGCTTCCTTTTCCAGTCACTGCCCCAGCATTCTTGCTCTGAAGCAAAATGCCTAATTCAACCATCTCATCAGTATTTCTAGATCTTTAAATGCTTTTTTGTCTTTCACGTCTTCTGCAGGGCGTTTACCAAATTCACCGTTGATTTCAGTGTTAGGGAAGGTTTCCTCTGGCTGTTCAGTTTCCATTTTCTTGTATTAAATGGACACACCAGGCCGGGTGCGGTGGCTCACACCTGTAATCCCAGCACTTTGGGAGGCCGAGGCGGGTGGATCACGAGGTCAGGAGATTGAGACCATCCTGGCTAACACGGTGAAACCCTGTCTCTACTAAAAATACAAAAAAAATTAGCTGGGCGTGGTGGTGGCCGCCTGTAGTCCCAGCTACTTGGGAGGCTGAGGCAGGAGAATGGTGTGAACCCAGGAGGCAGAGCTTGCAGTGAGCTGAGATTGTGCCACTGCACTCCAGCCTGGGCCACAGAACGAGACTGTATCTCAAAAAAAAAAAAAAAGAGAAAAGAAAAAATGGACACACCAATCCATTGAAAAACAAAGAAGATGGTACATTTGGCTTATTGGAAAGCAAACTGTTAAAAAAAAAAAAGACTCTCTTTTTAAATTTGTTAAAGCTCTTTTGGAATATCATTTCTTTCATAAAGATTTCCTGGGTAATTCTAGCTCACTTTGGTCACTTCTCTTCTGTTTAATATTTTAGCAGTCAGAGTCAGGGCTATATTCATTTCTATTTCTAGTGTATAAGTCTGATATCTACCAAAGAATATTACATTTCCTGAGGTTGGAACTATTTAGAGAAGGGATTCCCAACCTCTGGGCCATGGACAGGTACAGGTTTGTGGCCTTTTAGGAACTGGGCTGCACAGTAGGAGGTGAA
The DNA here is from genome assembly GCF_008728515.1 of Papio anubis. NCBI lineage: Eukaryota > Metazoa > Chordata > Mammalia > Primates > Cercopithecidae > Papio > Papio anubis. Next base: position 14,213,901 of record NC_044980.1, read on the forward strand.
TGGCGGGTAAGCAGGCAAAATTTCGTCTGTATTTACAGCCACTCCCCATTGCTCACATTACCCCTGCGCTCTGCCTCCTATCAGATCAGTGGTGGTATTAGATTTTTTTTTTTTTTTGACATGGATTCTCACTCTTTCACCAGGCTGGAGTGCAGTGGCATGATCTCCACTCACTGCAATCTCCTCCTCCCCGGTTCAAGCGATTCTCCTGCCTCAGCCTCCTGAGTAGCTGGGACTATAGGTGCCTGCCACCATGCCCAGCTAATTTTTGTATTTGTAGTAGAGACAGGGTTTCACCATTTTGGCCAGCATGGTCTCGATCTCTGGACCTCGTAATTGTCCACCTCGGCCTCCAAAAGTGCTGGGATTACAGGCGTGAGCCACTGCGCCCAGCTGGCATTAGATTTTCATAGGAGTGTGAACCCTATTGTGAACTGTGCATGTGAGGAATCTGGGTTATGGGCTCCTTTTGAGAATCTAATGCCTGATGATCTATCACTATCTCCCATCACCCCCAGATAGGACTGTCTAGTTACAGGAAAACAAGCTCAGGGCTCCCACTGATTCTACGTTATGGTGAGTTATATAATTATTTCATTATGTATTGTAGTGTAATAATAATAGAAATAAAGTACACAATAAATATAATGCGCTGGGATCATCCTGAAACCACCTTGCCCCCAGTCAGTGGAAAAATTGTCTTTCATGAAACTGGTCCCTGGTGCCAAAAAGATTGGGGACAGCTGATATAGAGTACTGTTACATCTCCTTTCACCCTCCTTCTCCTGTATCCCTAAGGCAGTAATAGACACTAAATAATATGTTTTGAGTTGAGTGTTTTATGTTTTGTGTGTGTCTATGGTTTTTTTTGTTGTTGTTGTTTGTTTTGGTTTCACTCTGTCACCCAGGCCGGAGTGCAGTGGCGCCATCTCGGCTCACTGCATCCTCTGCCTCCCAGGTTCAAGCGATTCTCCTGCCTTAGCCTCCGGGGTAGCTGGGACTACAGGTACCTGCCACCAGGCCCGGCTAATTTTTTTTTTTTTTTTTGTATTTTTAGTAGAGACGAGGTTTCACCATATTGGCCAGGCTGGTCTTGAACTCCTGACCTTGTGGTCTGCCCACCTCAGCCTCCCAGAGTGTTGGGATTACAGGCATGAGCCACTGCACTCAGCCGTGTTTTTATGTTTAATCTCCAAGCTGGCAAGTATGTTATCATTTCCGTTATGTAGTTAATACTAATTGGACATCTTTAGCATTTTGAGAATATATGAAAATCAGATTCTCTTGTTTTTCAGTTTACTATCCCAGAGAAAAGGTAGACAATCGTACTTTAAATTGTTACTGCATTCTAAATCAAATCTGTTTTGTTTTCAGTGTTACTAATTATATTTTAGTAGGTATCAATTAATCAAACAAGTAGTGGATTTTACTTTCTATTTTTATTTTTATTTTTTTTTGAGACAGAGTCTCACACTGTCACCCAGGGTGGTGTGATCTTGATGCACTGCAACCTCCGCCTCCCAGGTTCAAGCAATTCTCCTGCCTCAGCCTCCTGAGTAGCTGGGATTACAGGTGTGCACCACCCAGCCTGGCTAATTTTTTGTATTTTTAATAGAGACAGGATTTCCCCATGTTGGCCAGGCTGGTTTCAAACTTCTGACTTCAGTTGATCTGCCCACATCCGTCTCCCAAAATTCTGCCAGCGTGAGCCACCGCACCCAGCCCCTATTTTACCTTTACATTAAGCATGTAGCTTATCCCTAAGTGTGTTTACCTCCCAACCAGAGGATTTTTATGCTTGAAAATATTTCTGATTTCAAGATGGTATCCCCCTACTTTATTTCATAATTTTGCATATGACTCAATAAATTGGTTGGATAATGTTGCCAATGAAACCAATGTCATTTTTAATCTCCATATAAATTGGTTAACTTTGTTTTCATTCATTTAGCAATCTCTTTTGAGTGGCTACTGTGTGCCAGACATGGTGCAAAATGCTGGGTAAAAAGTGCTGAGCAAACCAAACATGACCCCCTAAGACTAGGAACCGTGCAAGATGAGCTCTCTCAACACTCCTATTCAACACCAGAGTGGAAGTCCTAGCCAATGCAATCAAGCAAGCAAAAGAAATAAAAGGCATATACAGTGGAAAGAAAGAAGTAATCTTTTAGTTCACAGATGATGTGATAGTTTGCATAGAAAAATCTCAAAGCTTCAACAAGAACACCACCAGAACTAATATATGAGCTTAGCAAGGCCACAGGGTACAATCTCGTCTCATTTAATCTTCAAAGTAATCCTATGAATTTGCTACTTTTACTTTTTGAGGGGAGGGAGATAGGAAAACAGCATAAACACAAAGGTTAAGTGAACCGTTTTAGATCTCACAACTAACAAGCAGCACAGTTGGTACTTCAACCCAGATATACATGACAAAAAATGTTAATCACCATGCCAGGGCATTTTAAATTTAGTATGCTTAAAATGCAAAGTCTCAGCCCTTACCCAGAGATTGTGATTCACATGGTGGAATAGGGGTAAGTCCTGGGAAGCTGTGTGTTCACAAGGACCCTGGGAGATTCTGATGCAAGTTGTACAAAGAACCTCCCGTTGTATGGACTATATAGTCCCTATGCATGTACGGTATTCTGTATGCATATACTATTTCACATGGTACCTCTAACCCAGGAAAAATGATCTCTCAGTCGAAGCTCAATGTGATAGAAACGAAACCAACCTTTTTCTGGTCTCATCAGTGGATTTAAAGAGAAGCTAAACAAACCTAGAAGGGCTGGTAGAATCCACAGCTGAGACGGCAAGGAAGAAAAGACATTTCCAAGGGCTGATCCCTCTGCGAGGCCCACAGATGAGTTCTTGAGTGCAAGTTCTTTTTTTTTTTTTTCCTGAGATGGAGTCTTGCTCTGTCACCCAGGCTGGAATGCAGTGGCGCGATCTTGGCTCACTGCAACCTCCACCTCCCGCGTTCAAGCAATGCTCCGGCCTCAGCCTCCCAAGTAGCCGGGATTACAGGCGGCCACTACCGTGCCTGGCTAATTGAGTGTAAGTTCTATGCAGAGAACCTTGCAGAGAATTTCACAGGCCACTGCAGTGGAGGGGCATCCCAGCAGAAGCCAAAACACTGGTGGTCTAGAGAGAAAGGGAACTTGAAGAGGGAGTTCAGGGGTTCAGTGAGGGTACTGGGGGATAAGACTATGGAACTGTGTATTTAGAGCTCAGACAGCTAGTGAAGGATCCATAAGGATGAGGGAGGGGCCAGGTGCAGTGACTTATGGCTATAATCTCAGCAATTTGGGAGGCGAAGCTGGGAGGATCGCTTGAGCTCAGGAGTTTGAGATAAACCTGGGCAATATAGTGAAACCCCATCTCTATTTTTAAAAATTAAAAAAAGGATATTAAACAAAAAGATGAGGGAGGGATTGGAGTGTGCATTGCCCATTTTATTTTATTTTATTTTTTTATTTTTTTTTTTTTTGAGACGGAGTCTCGCTCTGTCGCCCAGGCTGGAGTGCAGTGGCCAGATCTCAGCTCACTGCAAGCTCCACCTCCCGGGTTCACGCCATTCTCCGGCCTCAGCCTCCCGAATAGCTGGGACTACAGGCGCCCGCCACCTCGCCCGGCTAGTTTTTTGTATTTCTTAATAGAGACGGGGTTTCACCGTGTTAGCCAGGATGGTCTCGATCTCCTGACCTCGTGATCCGCCCGTCTCGGCCTCCCAAAGTGCTGGGATTACAGGCTTGAGCCACCGCGCCCGGCCTTTATTTTATTTTTTAATCATAATTATTAGCTCTTCCTGGATTGAGCATTTTCCATGTGCCAGGAATGTTGTTAGGCACCTCACATGTGATGTGATGTGCAATCTTCAGAGCAACTCCCCGAGGGAGGGACTGTTCATTATCACCCAGTAATGAATCTGATCAGAGGAGTTGAGCGGACAATGAAAGAGACTCAGGATCACAAAACAGCAAAGCTACAAGGAATTTTAGAGATTATTTAGTCCAAGGGTATATCCTGTGCTTTAGTTTAAGAAGAGACAGAAAGGACTGGGTGCAGTGGCTCACACCTGTAATCCCAGCACTTCGGGAGGTCTAAGCAGGGGGATCCCTTGAGCCCCGGAGTTCAAGGTTACAGTGAGCTATGATTGTGTCACTGTACTGTAGCCTGAGCAACAGAATGAGACTCTGTCCAAAGAAAAAGAAAAAAAAAGGGAGAGAGAGAGAGAAGCAAAGGCAAAGCATTCCTGGAAGGACAGCAGCTATGTGGATGGTTTCTCAAAAATGAGGAAACGGGATAGTTTGGGATAGGGGCCTGTGCCACAGGCTTTGGAGAAGAGACAGTGGGATTAGGGCTCCTCAGAGCGGGAGCAAAGTCACCGCTAGAGCAGTGATGGGGGCTGCCTTTATCATAATTGTGCAACTGGCCTCTCTAGGGCACTGCATGGTTTCCAATCTACATTTCATATCAAGTATAGTAGTTCCTCACACCTCATCTATGAGAAGGTCTCTCAGTTGAATTCTTTTGGTAGAATCTAAGAAAAATCTGCTTAAACTAGCCTAAGCTGAAAAGAGGGATTTATTATGAAGATATAGTATGTTCCACAGGAACCCAAGTCAAAGGCAAAGTGGCCTCAGGAAGGAACTGGTACTAGAGACTCAGCTATTGTTAGGACTTGCCCTGCCTCTCTAATTACTATTCCCCCTGACCTCCTGCCTGTTACCTGTTGCTTGTCTGGTCCAGATGGAGGTAGAAAATGCCCAACCAATAGCTTCTCAGCTTAGATATTAGGTCCCTTTTTCCCTTAGGTCTACATGTCAACAAAAGAGACTCTGAGTAGGCCAGCTTGGATCAGGTTCCCATCCTGATGCAATCAGATGAGTCAGGGGATGGGGTCATGTTGTCCATCATGACTCCTGGGTGCCCCAGGGAGAAGTGGCCGAGCAGACAACTCAACAGATGTCTTACCCATGGCAGCCTGCTGTGTAACACAAGTATACATTATCCCATATGTACAAATTTTCAAAGATGCATCTGCCTAACAAGGCTCAACTACTCCAGTGACAATCCCAAATGTACTCTCTCTTTCCCCAACAGAAGACAATTGAACTCAGTAACTCATATCCAGCCACTGTAAGCAATACTGGGGTCCTGGCACCAGGGTTCATAGACAGTGCCATGTTTTTCCATATAAGGGAGTATTGACCCCTTTGCCATATAACATGAGGGTCCAGGGCTTAGAAAGTGGATCTATTTGGATACCATTATTTAGCCTATCACAAGTAGCTTCATTAAAAAGGTAAAGCAGGCCAGGCACAGTGGCTCATGCCTGTAATCCTAGCACTCTGGGAGGCCAAGGCAGGCAGATCACCTGAGGTCAGGAGTTCAAGACCAGCCTGGCCAACATGGTGAAACCCCGTCTCTACTAAAAATACAAAAAGTAGCTGGACATGGTGATGGGCACCTGTAGTCCCAGCTAATCAGGAGGCTGAGGCAAGAGAATCACTTGAACCTGCGAGGCAGGGGTTGCAGTGAGCCGAGACTGCGCCATTGCACTCCACCCTGGGTAACAGAGTGAGACTCCATCTCAAAAAAAAAAAAAAAAAGTAAAACAAAACAGGTGAAATTGATTTTTAATATATTTTGTTTAACCTAATGTATCCAAGGCATTATTATTATTACAACATGTAATCAATATAAAAATATCAATGAGATATCTTACATTCTTTTTTCCGACTAGGTCTTCAAAACCCTGTGTGTCTGCACAGGCTTTCTCTTCTGTCTGCATCTTGTGGTGAGTTGTTCTTGCACTAGGGCACAGCTGCACACACCATGGGGTCATGTTCTGCTAGAGGGACCCACCTAGGATGTCTGCTTTCATAGGGAAGGGTGGCTTTGCCCAGGAGAATAAGCACCTTGGGCTCGGCTGCCTGGCACCCTGCGACTCGGTGCTAGATATTTAGAGGCCACATGCCTGTCCTGGCTCAATCAGTTGGCAAAGACCCTCTGTCTGGCACCCAGAGACCCTGGCCGTGCCTTTTCCCATGGGAAGTTGAATCTAGGCGCAACGGACCCTTTCTCTGGCAGTTGTGTGTGTGGAGAGGGTGGCCTGGCAGGGCTGAGTCCTTGCACCTCACTTCCTGTCGCCAGGAAATGGAAACATGGAAAAGTACTCATGGCCGCCCATTGGGCAGGCCTGGACTTCTGCACAGTTGAAAATGGTAGAAATAGGATGTTAGGTCTAATTCCAAAACCAGTTCTCTCAGCTACATGTTCTTCTGCTCCTTCCCATGGGAAAAGGCACAGCCAGCTTCTCCGAGTGCCAGATAGAGGGCCTTTCCCAACTGAGTGAGCCGGGGCGGGCACCTTACCTCTGAACAGCTGGCATCTGGTGCAGGGTGCCTTTTCTTGTGTGGTCTAGACAGGAGGTAGAAAATGCCCATCCCATAGCATCTGAGCTTAGATATTAGGGCCTTTTCTCCCAGGTCTATTTGTCAGCAAAAGAGAGCCTGAGTCAGGGGATGGGGTCACGTTGCCACCGTGACTACTGGCTTGATAGGTGGTGACCCTACCACCACCTATGGTGCCCTGAGACAGGGACTGCTTTGCAAGGCAGTCCCCACTTAGACTGAGGTAGGACAGCAGGCAGGCAGGGGCAGGTCAGGAATCGGGACAAACCAGGATGTAGTCCACATGGCCAAGGTAAAGACAGGAGCTTCAGGAAGAGCCTTCGGGTGTGGCCAGACCTGAGCTGGAGGCCATGGCCGGGCTTCTCACAGACAGACCTGTTTTGGATGGAGATGAACTGTTAAGTTGTTTGTTTTTCAGTAAACTGCTCCACCCGAGAATGTTCCAGTCATGTCTTAAAAGGCTTAGCCCCTCCAGAGAGGGTCTGGTTTCCCTGAGTCAGTGATTTTTGTCGCCTTCTGTCTAAGAATCCTGCCAGTTTGTCTCCAAAAGAGTGTTTGCCCTTGGGGTGGATGGGGGCTCAGCCGGCTCTGGACTGAGACTCAGTCCTCTTAGGCTTTGATTCAGTAACTTTCCAATTCCCTCCCACAGCACTGGGGCCACAGGTGGGCATTTGGCTTAAACCTGACACTAACCCCATTGACTTCAGTCACCAGAGCTGTCTGTACATAACAGGTATCCATGCATGTTGCCAACCAACAGCTCTTATCTTGAGGTGGCTTGGCTGTCAACCAGGCCAGGGGAACTGATTGCCGGAGGCCTCATCTCAGAAGCAAAGAAAAGCACCGTGTCCTTGCTCTAGTGTTTTCCAAGGACTCTAGGAAGTGCCTGATATGGTTTGGCTGTGTCCCCACTCAAATCTCATCTTGAATTCCCACATGTTGTGGGAGGGACCTGGTGGGAGGTAATTGAATCATGGGGGCAAGTCTTTCCCGTGCTGTTCTTGTGATAGTGAATAGTCTCACGAGATCTGATGGTTTTATAAAGAGGAGTTCCCCTGCACAAGTTCTCTCTCTTTGCTTGCTGCTGTTCATATAAGACATGACTTGCTCCTCCTTGCTTTCCGCCATGACTGTGAGGCCTCCTCAGTCATGTGGAACTGTAAGTCCATTGAACCTCTTTCTTTTGTAAACTGCCCAGTCTCAGGTATATCTTTATCAGCAGCGTGAGAACAGACTAATACAGTGCCTTTAAAACATGTTTACAGTGATGTTTTCAGTGGGGGCCACCTCTCTTTGGTGAATCCATGAAGAACATTTAGCACAAGTCTCAACACTTGTGTAATCAAGAACAAGTTAGATTGGTATCCCAGTTTCCAGTTAAAATAACAGCACAAGTTTATTTGGCTTGATTTCCCCAGGGCTTACCCTTTTCCCACAAAATTTCATATATTTAAATATGTACAATCTCCAAAACAGCATAATAGTCATTACAGAGAAGGTTGATGGTGTTTTCTGAACAAAAAGTACAATTTTTGCTACTTTTTAGAGTCAGTCTGGGAGGTGTAATTGGAGGCAGAAATATTTAAGTTTGGGCTGGTCTATTAAAAGATCACAGAACACAGTATTTGAATTATGCCTGCCCCAAAAGTACATTCAGGTCATCTGATAGTGATCCTGGCATCCATTGAGTCCAACATTCACCCCACCTTTTGTGTGTATCTGGCAGAAGCAGACTCAGTAACAATATAGGAGGCCTAGCCAGTAACATTCTTTCTTGCCATAGTAATCTCTATTTCTTTCTTCTTATTGTTCTTGGAGTCCCAGTGGAGAAGATTGGGCATGAAAGTGAAAAAGCTAAAACGGGTGAAGGGCCAGGAGGAAAGGCAGAATATGTAAAGTTCCTGGACAAATAATAATTAGTAATAAAAATAAGAACGAGCACAGCAACAGGTAGTACTTATATGCTACGTGCCATACTATGCTGGATGCTTGACAGGGTTACCTCGTTCATTCATCCAATTGTTCAGCAATTACTAATGTGTCAAGCAGCATTCCAGGTACCAAGGGCACAGCAATAAATAAAACAAAGTCCTTCCTCTTGTGGAGTTTGCATTCCAGTAGGGAGATAGACAACAAACAAATACGTACGTAATGCCCAGGAGATGAGTGCTAAGAAGGAAAATAAATCTGAGCATGGGAGAGAGGGGGCCGGGGGGTCCCAGGGGAGGTCACTCTGTTGAGTAGGTATCTGTCTGCTTTGCAGGCAGTCAACAACAGGCCCTAAGCCTGGGAAGGGCTTCACAATGCATGGTAGGGGATGAAGGCCATGGGGTAGCTAGGGATCCCAGTGAAATGGAAAAGCCACTAGAGATTGTTGAGCAGGGACATATTTTAAGGATTATCTTTGAAGGAATCACTTTGCCTGTTTGGTGGAGAAGAGGCTGGGGAAAGGATGAGAGGAGGCAGGGAGACTGGTTCACAGGCTACTCCAATAGTTGAGGAACAGATGGTGATGGCATGAAGCTTGAGCTAAAACTGGAGGAGGTGAGAAATGGTGGGTTTGGGATCTTCTCTGGAGTTATGATGGTGGCAGAATAGCTGATGGACTTGAATGTGGTATGAGAGCAAGAGAAGAGTCAGGGATGTCATCTAAGTTTTTGGCTGGAGCTCAAACTAGGGGTACCATTTCTAACATGAGTGCCCGACGGAGGAGCTGATCTGGAAATGGAAATCAAGCGTTTGGAGTGGATATACTGCCTTTGTGCTGCTCTCTAGACATCAGGTGGAGATGTCATAGATAGAGCTGAGTGCCTAAACTAGTCTGAAGCTCAGAGGGCAGGCTCGAGATTGAGATTTAGGAGCCATCAGCAGAAATGTGGTCCCTGAGGTCAGAGGCCTGGATGACCAACAAAGGAGGGAGAAGACGTGAGGTCCAAGAACCGACTTCTCGGTACTCCAAGCTTCACACATAGGAAAAGGGCAGATACTGAGGGGAGTTGAAGGAGGGGAGGAAACCAGAAGAGAGTGCTTATTTTGATAGCACATGGAGCAAGTGCACTCATAAGCTAGTATGATGAGTACTGAGAATTGACCACATGGTTTAGCAATGTGGATTTCATTCGTCTCAAAACCTTATGTGGTAGACACTGTTATTTTCCTCATCTCTCCCTCTCTCTCTCTCTCTCTCTCTCTCTCTCTCTCTCTCCCCCCCCTTCCTTCTTTCTTTTTTTTTTTTTTTTTTTTTGAGATGGAGTCTCACTCTGTTGCCCAGGCTGGAGTGCAGTGGATGATCTCAGCTCCCTGCAACCTCCGCCTCCCGGGTGCAAATTCTCCTGCCTCAGGCTCCCAAGTAGCTGGGATTACAAGTGCCTACCAGCATGCCTGGCTTTTTTTTTTTTTTTTTTTTTGTATTTTTTAGTAGAGACAGGGTTTCACCATGTTGGCTAGGCTGGTTTTGAACTCCTGACCTCAAGTGATCTGCCCGCCTCGGCCTCCTAAAGTGCTAGGATTACAGGCATGAGCCACTGTGCCCAGCCATTTTCCTCATTTTTCAGAGGAGAAAGCCAAGACTCAGAGAGGCTTAAGTAACTTGCCTGGATGGAAAACAGTATGGAGGCTCCTCAAAAAATTAAAAATAGAATACCATATGATCCAGCACCCCCACTACTGGGTATCTATCCAGAGGAAATATAATCAGTATATCAAAGAGATGTCTGCACTCCCATGTTCATTGCAGCACTATTTACAATAGCTGAGAGATGAAATCAACCAAAGTGTCCATCAATGGATGAGTGAATAAAGGAGATATGGTATACAAACACTGTGGAATACTATTCAGCCTTAAAAAAGAAGAAAATCTTGTCATTTGCTACAACATAGATGAACCTGGAGAATATTATATTAAGTGAAATAAGTCTGGCATAGAAAGACAAACACCACATAATCTCACTTATATGTGAAATATAAACAAGTCAAAGTCATAGAACTAAAGAGGAGATTGGTGGTTACCATTGTGGGGAAGACTCGGGAGATGCTGGTCAAAGGACGTAAAGCTTCACTTGAATGGGAAGAGTAATTTCAGCAAATCCATTGTACATCACGGTAACTACAGTTAATAACATATGTAGTATGTAAGAGAGTAGATTTTAGGGCTGGGCACAGTGGCTCATGCCTGTAATCCCAGCACTTTGGGAGGCCAAGGTGGGAGGATCACGAGGTCAGGAGATCGAGACCATCCTGGCTAACATGGTGAAACCCCCGTCTCTACTAAAAATTCAACAAAATCAGCTGGGCATGGTGGTGTGCGCCTGTAGTCCCAGCTACTCAGGAGACTGAGGCAGGAGAATCGCTTCAACCCAGGAGGTGGAAGTTGCAGTGAGCCAAGATGGCGCCACTGCACTCTAGCCCGGGTGACAGAGTGAGACTCCGTCTCAAAAAAAAAAAAAAAAAAAAGAGAGATTTTAAATGTTCTTACCACAAAAAAAGGTAAGTATGTGAGGTAATGCATATATATATATATCTATAATATATATATAATATATGTATCAGAGGCTGTCAGCTTCATGCCTAGAGTTACTCTGGAGACACACATTTCCCTTCTTACTACCAGTTGTAGAGTCCTGGGCTTTTTACCTGAACTCCCAGGTAAACAGCAGCAGTGCTCCAGAGAAGAAGCCTAGCTTACTTCACCTCCATTTGCAGGATGATAGATTCCTGCCGAATTTTCAGAGAATGATTCGAAATGAGGCCAGAGAGAGGATAATGGAGAGCATTTAGGAGAAGCCTGCCTTACCACTTACCTTTGGTTTTAGCTCACAATTGCTTTAAAAATTTCTTATTAGCATGAGAGAGAGAGAGGAAAAGAAGATTGAAAATAAATTTTTTTTACACCAAAAAATGTAGTGGGAGATTTGTAGGCTTTTCTGCCAGACTGCAGGCTATAAAACAGATTTGTGGGTAAAACCTAAGCTCTTCGTGTTTGTTCTTTCTCATTTTGTCTCTTGTATGCTTAATGCACATTAAAGAAAAGCTAATTAGGTTACAATAGGAACAGCACATATAATCCTCATTCCTAAACAATGCTATCTATTCACTGCAAAATATTTTGCATGAATAGGAATTTTCTTATTTTCAGGAAAAAAAAAAAGGTAGCGAATGAATTGCCCTACTTTATATTTTAGTTTCTGACTGCATGTTCTTAAAATGTCTCAATAATCTGAACACAGATTTTTGAATCTGGGTTTCCCAATCCAAAGCCAAATGGATTGAGAATAGGTTTTACAGGCCCTTGGTGCCAATACAGTTTTCTAGATGATAGTTATAACACAAAATATATATATATATATATATATTTTAATTTTTTTGAAGCAGAGTCTCCCTCTGTTGCTCGGGCTGGAGTGCAGTGGTGTGATCTTGGCTCATTGAAACCTCTGCCTACTGGGCTTACGTGGCCCTCCCACCTTACCCTCGCAAGTAGCTGGGACCACAGGCACATGCCACCACACCCAGCTAATTTTTGGTAGAGATGGGGTTTCGCCCTGTTGCCCAGGCTGGTCTCAAACTCCTGAGCTCAAATGAACCACCCACCTCTGCCTCCTAAAATGCTGGGATTACAGGTGTGAGCCACCGCACCTGCCAAGATTCTTAATTGCAGTGTAAATTCATTTCCTAGGGCTTCCACAACAAGTTACCAAACCCTGGGTGGCTTAAAACAACAAGATTTCAGGTTCTCATCACCTGGAGGTCTGAAATCTAGAGTCAAGGAATCAGCAGGGCTCTGCTCCCTCCAAGGGCTCCAGGAGAGAACCTCTCTTTGCTTCTTCCAGCATCTGGTGGCTGCAGGCATTCCTTGGCTTGTGGCAACGTAAATCCTGTTTCTGCTTCTGTCTTTATATGGTTTCTTCTCTGTGTGTTAAATCTGCCTCTGCCTTTCTCTGATGAGGACACTGTGATTGGATTTAGGGCCCACTCTAAATCTGGGATGGTCTCATTTTGGGATCATTAGTTATGTCTGCAAACACCATTTTCCAAATAAGATCACATCCACAAGTTTTGATGCTTAGGATTTGAATATATGTTTTGAGGTCACCGTATTTTGGGGACATATATTTATGGATCACTATTGGGGTGACCCATAGTGGATCCCCATTCCACCGCTATACCATGTTACCCCTGAAGGTGGTGGGAAAGAATTAGAGGTTTGGGTTGCGGTCTTCCTCTGATGTCCACTTCTTAAATGTTTGCACACAATGCCACATTCAACAGAATATCATACACATGTGAAAGTAGTCTAGAGAAACAAATGAGAGATAGAGAACGAGGTGCTTCACTTTGTGGTCCCTCCTTGCAGGTATCTGGGGCAACAGCAGAGTGAAAAGAGAATGTGTGGATCAGACATACCTGGGTGGAAACTGACTCTACCCATGACTGGCTGGCTGCAAGACCCTGGCGATTATCCTTAACCTAGCCTCAATCTCAACTTGTGGTAAGTGAGTCCTAATCCTGACCTCAGAATGTCCTGTCCCTGGGAAATCAGAGGTGCCAAATGTGGAACCCCTTGCACAATGCCTACATGATTCCACAAATGTCAGTGCTTCCCTTCTCTCCGTGCTGAGCCAGGATGCCTGTCTTCCCACCTGGTACCATTTCAGCATTCAGTTTTTCACCCTTGGAGCTCCCCAGCTACAGGAAGAAGCGGGAGCCCTGGTCTGGTTCCTTGTATCTTTGGCCAGTGAGTCTGCTCAAGCCCTCTGTTCCACCAGGATGCTTCCAGTCCATGTATGCAGTCCTTCCTGTTTGGCTGCCTCTGTCTCTTGCCCAGAGACTGTAGTAGCTTTTCTCATCTGTTCATTAGGACCCCTGGATATTCAGCCTATCTCCTCCGTAAGGCATCCAGTAGGCTTGTGAGGAATACAAGGATGAATCCCATAGTCCTTGCCTGCGGGATGGGACCGTGTTAATGGCTTCTGATGTCTCTAAGCTAGTTCATGAGGGGATCCCAAGCTGGGCTTCAGGAGGCTATGTGTGAAATGGATTTACAGGACAAAGAATTGGAAGCAGCAAGGAGTAGGCCTATCTGGCAGTTTAGGAACTGTGGACTGAACGAGGCTGCTGGTAAGGGAAGGAAAAAGAAGGGTCTGGAGATAAGAGCCACAGATTATGCGATTGATTGGTGCTGGGCCACGGGCCGTCCGAGTGGTACAGGGGGTACCATCTTCTCAGCCGTGGCAAATGGCGGGCTGCTCGGCTTGAGGAAGGAGCCCTGGACTACTGTGTGTGAGCCCAGCAGGTCCCCTAATGTCTCTGAGCTCCTCTGTAAAATAATAAATAAATAAAAACACAAAGCCCCAGAAATTATAGGTTGTTTGGAAATACAACTAAGATCATGGGCATAGATCCAAGTAAATGTTATTAAACTCTTTTGTAACATAATATAGGGCAATTTTAAGTCAGATACCTCTAGGGCAGAGCCCTTCTCTCTGTTCCATCATCATTATCCTTTAAGACATCTAGAGGAGCAATGAATGCGATCAGATGAATGTAAGTAATTTCAAATCACTACCAAGGCTCTGATGCCCGTCATATCCAGTCCAGTTGTTGACTTTTTTCACAAGAATTGGGCTGGGGCAGCGCTTCCCAAACGCTAATCGATTTCCCAATCCTCTGAGGATCTTATTAAAATTCAGACTTTGATTCAGCCACTGTTGGCCAGGGCCCAAAATTCTGCATTTCTAGCAAATTCCCAGATGATACCAATATTGCAGCTCAGAGGCCCACACTGTGAGTGGTAGGAGCAAGGTAGCACCTGGGATTCAGTCATTCAAATACTCTATGCCCAGGATTTCTTGAAAGCTATCGGCTATGACTTCTCTCTCCTTTTTCACTGAAAGCTCATCTTTTTTTTTTTTTTTTTTGAGACAGAGTCTCACTCTGTCACCCAGGCTGGAGTACAGTGACGAGATCTTGGCTCACTGCAACCTCTGCCTCCCAAGTTCAAGCGATTCTCCTGCCTCAGCCTCCCGAGTAGCTGGGACTACAGGCATGTGCCACCACGGCTAACTTTTGTGTTTTCAGTAGAGACGGGGTTTCACCATGTTGACCAGGCTGGTCTCAAACTCCTGACCTCAAGTGATCCATCTACCTCAGCCTCCCAACATGCTGGGGTTACAGGCATGAGCCACCTCACCCGGCTTCATCTTCTTCGGGTCAGAATTGACAGAGAAGAATTTCCTTAGAGCAACTCCTATAGAAGGGAGTCAGGGAGGCAAAGGAAAATTACAGATTTGTGGAAAGCCATTTCTTCAAGCAGTTAACACGGTGACCCAGGATTACAGAAAGAAGTTTAGTCTGCCAGACTTTCATCCGCACGTTTTAGGTACGGCAGTATGACTTGGTCTGATTCTCATCTGAAAGCCTAATCGATAATTTTGTTTTGTTTTAGTCTTGTGTCCTGTAAGATTTTCCTTAGATTCCACCTCCTCTGAGAGGCCTCTCCTTTTCTATTTTCTTTTCCTAACTCTCAATCCTCTATAACAGGGACCACCAGTGCCCAGGGTTGTGGACCTGTACTGGTCTGTGGCCTGTTAGGAACCCAGCTACACAGCAGGAGGTGAGTGGCAGGCAAGTGAGCATGACCGCCTGAGCTCCGCCTCCTTCACATCGGTGGTGGCACTGGATTCTCATAGGAGTGAAAACCCTATTGTGAACTGTGCATGCAAGAGACGCAGGTTGCATGCTTCTTATGAAAATCTAACTAATGCCTGATGATCCAAGGTGGAACAGTTTTATCCTGAAACCAGCCTCCCCTACTCCGTCCATGGAAAAATTGTCTTCCACGGAACCGGTCCCTGGTGCCAAAAAGGTTGGGACCTCTGCTCTATAATCTCCTTGGCCTCCAGTGTCTGCCTGTATCCTAACTCTGGCTTCCCTGTATCTGGCCACCCTTTTATGGTTCTCCTTCAGAGCGTAATCTCCTTGAAGGCAAAAAGGAGACTCTAGCCCCTGTAGTCAGGGGTCTTAGAGAATGTCTGGCATGTTCATAGACACTCCAGGTCTACAAAAATTAGCTGGGCATGGTGGCAAGCACCTGTAATCCCAGCTACTCAGGAGGCTGAGGCAGGAGAATCACTTGAACCTGAGAGGTGGAGGTTGCAGTGAGCTGAGATCATGCCCCTGCACTCCAGCCTGGGTGACAGGGTGAGACTCCATCTCAAAACAAACAAACACCCATAAAATTATATTTATTAAATTAACTGCCTTAACTACGAGATCATGTTCATTCATTTTTGAGAGTCAAGTGACCCTTCCTTTCATGAAATAATGGTGATACCCTGAGGTCAGGAGTTCAAGACCAGCCTGGCCAACATGGCAAAACCCTGTGTCTACTAAAAATACAGAAATTAGCGGTGTGTGATGGCAGGTGCCTGTAATCCCAGCTACTTGGGAGGCTGAGGCAGGAGAATCGCTCGAACCTGGGAAGTGGGTGGGGAGGTGGTTGCAGTGAGCCGAGATCACACCACTGCACTCCAGCCTGGGCAACAGAGTGAAACTCCATCTCAAAAATAAATAAATAAATAAATGAAATAATGGTGATAGGAATTCATAGTTTTTTGTTGTTGTTTTTGTTTTTAAGTGCTCTTACTTGGCAAAATAAACTTATCATACTGAGTTGAAATCCCACTTTTTTTAGACTACTGTGGAATCCCAATGCCTGAGAACGATTGCTGTGGAGAAAGGAGGAAGCAATAAAGTCCTGGGTCTCTGAGAGCAAACAGGGAGGTGCCTTTAATGGATGATTTTAGTGGAGACTGCAATAACAATTCCTGCTCATAAATATCACCCTTTCCACTGTGCCCAGCTTACTTTGAGTAGCCCTTGAAAATAGGACCTAAAATTCATGAAAGGACTTCCCCTTTTATTTAAACAAAATGATTGAGGGCTTCATCTTTGAAAAAATTCTGTTCAGATGGGCACCCTGCAAGGGTGACTTGGATGGGAAGAGGATGTGGGTGTTGTGTGCCTTTCTCTCACTGGCACATTGTCTCAGTCCCTTTGGGCTGCTGTAACAAGATATATAGACTGAGTGCTTTGACACAACAGAAATTTATTTCCCATAGGTCTGGAGGCTAGGAAGTTCAAGATCAAAGCGCCCATAGTTTTGGTGTTTGGTGAGGGCTCGATCTCGTCTTCAAAGGTGGTGCCGCCTTGTGGTGTCCACACGGCAGGAGGGGTGAACAGCTTCCCTCCGGCTTTTCTTTTCTTTTCTTTTTTTTTTTTTTTTGAGATGGAGTTTTGCTCTTGTTGCCTAGGCTGGAGTGCAGTGGTGCCATCTCAGCTCACTACAGCCTCTGCCTCCTGGGTTCAAGTGATTCTTCTGCCTCAGCCTCCCAAGTAGCTGGGATTGCAGGCATGTGCCACCATGCCTGGCTAATTTTGTATTTTTAGTAGAGATAGGGTTTCACCATGTTGGTCAGGCTGGTCTGGAACTCCTGACCTCAGGTGATCCACCTGCCTTGGCCTCCCAAAGTACTGGGATTACAGGTGTGAGCCACCGTGCCCAGTCAAGGCCTTTTTTTATAAGAGCCCCAATCTCGTTTCTGAGGGTGGAGCCCTCATGACATCATCATCTCCCAAAGACCTCACCTCCTAATGCCATCACCTTGGTGATTAGGTTTCAACATATGAATTCTGTGGGGACATAAACATTCAGACCATAGCACACAGGTGACTTAATTTTCTTGGAAATGATAGGAGACTCTTGCTTGGGGAGCACACATTTCTGAAGGATTTGAGTAAGGCAGCCAGAATTTCTGTGTAGGGGCATGGATAGGAAGTGAGGGGGTTGGGTGTGGGGAGACCAGAGCACTGCCTAGGAAGGCCAAGGGTATTTAGCTGAGAGAACAAGGGTAGTGAGAGAAAGTCTTACATGAAGAGGATGTCCAGAGGCATATTGAACAAGTGCAAAAAGAGACAATAAAAGGATAGGGAAACCAGATTTTACCTGTTGATCTACCTTGAAGCAAAAACCCAAACCAAAATAAACACAGAAACCAAAAAGCAAAACTCCCACAATGTCATCAGAAATGGGCTATTTCCACATGGAGTGGCAGATGAGCTGATGGAATTCTTATCGTTTCTCTATTTCAGGAAGAATAGAGTCATGAGGGATGTCTTTCTCACTGTGTTCATATCATTGTCTGATGATTAGCATGACTGACATGATAAATGCAGATAATTACAATCCTTTTCTTACACACATTTCACAACATTCAGCCCTACACAACAGAATTGATCTTGTATTCACGACTGCAAAAAGAATATCCTTGTATGGCTGGGCGCGGTGCCTCACGCCTGTAATTCCAGCACTTTGGGAGACCGAGGTGGGTGGATCACCTGAGGTCAGGAGTTTGAGACCAGCCTGGCCAACATGGTGAAAGAACGTCTCTACTAAAAATACGAAAATTAGCTGGGCGTGGTGGTGGGCACCTGTAATCCCAGCTACTCAGGTGGCTGAGGCAGAATTGCTTGAACCCAGGAAGCGGAGGTTGCAGTGAGCCAAGATTGAGCCATTGCACCCCAGCCTGGGTCACAACAATGAAACGCCACCTCAAAAAATAAAATAAAATTTAAAAAAATAATCCCTGTATAATGCAGTAGATCACAGAATATAATGTAGTTATCCACGTACCATGACCCCAGAAAGGGCTTGGTGTGTGGCTGATCTCTTCTTTATTGCCCGCTGGGTGAGTCATGAATCATTGCTCCCAAGAAACTCTGACACACTTTCTAGCAAGTAGTATTCACCATCATGATAGTATAACTACCATTCGCTGCTAAGGAGTGCAAAAATTAAAAAAGAAAAACCGCCTTTATGAGGTAACAAGCTTTAGAGCAACAGCAGATTGTATGTGATTATAGCAGCTGAAACGATTTTGCCATGTAATGGGCTTATGATGTCTGTTGGATAGTGGCTTTTTTCTGAGCCATATAAAGTTAAAATTACCAATGGTCAAGTATCAAACCTGCTGGCATTTCACATCTGTAACTGTTTCAGTAATTAAAAGGAGACAAGGACTCTGGCTGTCAAAGGAAAGAATGACCCAGGAATATATATATATATGTGTGTGTGTATATATATATATATAAATTTTTTTTTTTTTGAAACTGAGACTTGCTCTGTCACCCAGGCTGGTGCAATCTTGGCTCACTGCCACCTCTGCCTCCTGGGTTTAAGCAATTCTCCTGTCTCAGCTTCCCCAGTAGCTGTGACTAGAGGCACGTGCCACCACGTCTGGCTAATTTTTGTATTTTTAGTAGAGATCGTGTTTTACCATATCGGTTAGGATGGTCTCCATCTCCTGACTTCAGGTGATCCACCCGCTTGGGCCTCCCAAAGTGCAGGGATTACAGGCATGAGCCACCACGCCCTACTTTTTTTTTTTGTGAGACAGAGTCAGAGTCCTGACCCAGGACAGTCTCACTTTTCTCCATTGAGGTAGGGGAGAGGCGAGGCCATAAAGAGGGCAATGAGATAAGGATAGGAGGCAGCAGAGGATTTCAGGGTGTGGACTTTAGAGTCGCACTGTCTGGGTCTGGGTCCAGCTCGGCCTCTTATCAGCTGTGTGACTTTGAGCAAGTTACCTAACCTCTCCACGCCTCATTCCCCCAAGTGAAAATTGAGAATAACGATGGTACTAAGTCATAAGGTTGTTGTGAGAATTAAACAAGTTTATAAGGTGGTTGTGTTCAGCATGCTATGCAAATAAATATTTGCTACTTCTGGAGGAGGCAAAGCAGGAAAACTGCTCTGGTGTAAAGGTGCAGGGCAGATTGGAGGGTGCCTGGGAAGCGGTGTTGTTGTCTGGGCTAAATACCTGAGATTGTTGTCTCATGGCCATAGAAAACTAGGATGCAGACACACAAAGAGTAAGGTTCAGAGTAGAAGTCTAATAGGTTAAAGAGAAGAGCTCTTTGCGGCAGACCGGGGTCCCAGAGAAATGGGTTGCTGCTTCCGCAGTGAAATACAGAGCATTTAATAGATGAGCTCGAGGAGGTGGTGTCTGATTTACATAGGGCACAAAAGATTGGTTGGACCTGGTGCGCCATTTGCATAGGGTGTGAAAAACTGGTTAGGGCTAGGTATGTTAGTTGCATAGGGCATGAAAACCTGGCCACCCTCACCCTGATACTTTATTATGCAGACGGATTCTCCACCTGGCTGGAGCCATGTTTTTTTTGAGACGGAGTCTCGCTCTGTCGCCCAGGCTGGAGTTCAGTGGTGTGATTCCGGCTCACTGCAACCTCCACCTCCCGGGTTCAAGCTATTCTCCTGCCTCAGCTTCTTGAGTAGCTGGGATCACAGGCACCCACCACCACACCCGGCTAATTTTTGTATTTTTGGTAGAGATGGGGTTTCGCCTTGTTGGCCAGGCTGGTCTTGAATTCCTGACCTCAGGTGATCCACTTGCCTCGGCCTCCCAAAGTGCTGGGATTACAGGCCTTTGCCACCGCGCCTGGCTGCCTGTTTCTTTACTGTACACATGGTGACGAAAGGAAGACGGAGCTTCTATGTCGAATATACCTGGACCCCAGGTAGCCCTTTTCTATTGGCACAGCAGCCGGTGTTCACCGGTGCAAGCTTCCAGCTTGCTTTTATCTATGTTAACAGCTCGATTTTTCAGGTTACTTTTTGTTAGAAAATAAATAATTTTGGGGTCTGTTTTTGTTCAAAGGGAAATTCCGGCCAGGCAAGGTGGCTCAAGCCTGTAATCTCAGCACTTTGGGAGGCCGAGGTGGGCGGATTGCCTGAGCTCAAGAGTTGCAAACCAGCTTGGGCAACATGGCGAAACCTGGTTTCTACTAAAAGGAAAAAAAAATTAGCCGGGTGTGGTGGCGGGTGCCTGTAATCCCAATTACTCGGGAGACTGAGGGAGGAGAACTTGAACTCGGGAGGCGGAGGTTTCCATGAGCGGAGATTGCCCCATTGCACTCCACCCTGGGCGAGAGAGCGAGACTCTGTCTCAAAAACAAAAACAAAAAAGGCTGGATGCGGTGACTCACGTCTGTAATCCCAGCACTTTGGGAGGCCGAGGCAGGCGGATCACGAGGTCAGGAGATCGAGACTATCTTGGCTAAAGCGGTGAAACCCCATCTCTACTAAAAATACAAAAAAAAAAAAAAAAAAAAAAATTAGCGGGGCGTGGTGGCGGGCGCCTGTAGTCCCAGCTACTCGGGAGGCTGAAGCAGGGAAATTGCTTGAACCCGGGAGGTGGAGCTTGCAGTGAGCCGAGATCGCGCCACTGCACTCCAGCCTGGGCCACAGAGGGAGACTCTGTCTCACAAAAAAAGAAAAAAAAAGAAAAAAAAATGGAGGTTCTGCCGAGGGCTCTGTTGCCCTTACTATCTGCTTTGATAATTTCTTTCTAGCTCCTGTATCACCTGGTCAGGGACCTCTGGGTCCTCTCACCACCTTCACGGCGTCACAGAGGGCCCGAGGCAGGTGGCCTCTGGAGGGCCCCCCAGACCCTAAGCAAGAAACCCAAGTCTGGGGAGTGGAAGCGTCCTTTTCACCAGACTTAGCAGTGTCCTCCGTCTTTTTCTCTGTGGTTTATATTGTTGGTGTTTTAAATGTAAAGACGTTTTTCCTGATTATGAAGGTCCGGAGTAACTGCAGCACTATTTGTAATAGCTAAAAATTGGGAACAACCTAAATGAATCATTCCCATAAATGTTCATTTCCCCATAAGGGAATGAACAAGCTAATTATGGGATATTTGTTTGAGAAATACTCCACAGCAGTTAAAATAAATGAATTGGTTCAATACAGAGCATCCTGAGTGGCTCTCAAAAATCTAATGTTTAGTGAAAAAAAGTAAATCACAGTGTGATAAAATTTGTGTAAGTTTTGAAGAACACCAAAAGGAACACTATGGGATGTTTATGAAGGCAGAAACTTCTAGGAAAGTGTGCAAACAGTCCGGGTACCATGGCTCATGCCTGTAATCCCAGCATTTTGGGAGTCTGAGGTGGGCGGATCACTTGAGGTCAGGAGTTTGAGACCAACCAGGCCAGCATGGTGAAACCCCATCTGTACAAAAATACAAAAATTAGCCGGGCGTGCTGGCGTGTGCCTGTAGTCTCAGGTACTTGAGAGACTGAGGCAGGAGAATTGCTTGAATCCAGGAGGTAGAGGTTGCAGTGAGCCAAGATCATGCCATTGCGCTACAGCGAGACTCTGTCTCAAAAAAGAAAAGTGTGCAAACACAGACTAGATGGCTGCATGCTGAAGAAGAGAGGGGTCTGGGATGGGGAGCAAAGAAGACTGAAACTCCATCAATGATATTCTATTCCTTTATTAGATATCTGAAGTGGAAACAACAGTTAATTCTGGGTAGGGGAGTCATTATTTTTCTGTTTAAAACTTTCCCCTATTAAAAATTTTTTCATGCCCATATTAGAAAATTTAGAAAATACGTTTATTTTTATTTATTTATTTATTTATTTATTTTGAGACAGAGTCTTGCTCTGTCGCCCAGGCTGGAGTGCAGTGGTGTGATGTTGGCTCACTGCAAGCTCCACCCCTGGGTTCATGCCATTCTTCTGCCTCAGCCTCCCCAGTAGCTAGGACTACAGGCGCCTGCCACCACGCCCGGCTACTTTTTGTATTTTTTTTTTTTTTTTTTTTTTTTTTTTTTTTTAGTAGAGACAGGATTTTACCATGTTAGCCAGGATGGTCTCGATCTCCTGACCTTGTGATCCACCTGCCTCGGCCTCCCAAAGTGCTGGGATTACAGGCATGAGCCACTGTGCCCGGCCTATTTTTATTTTTTTTTATACTTTAAGTTCTAGAATACATGTGCAGAAAGTATAGGTTTGTTACATAGGTATACATGTGCCATGGTGGTTTGCTGCACCTATCAATCCGTCATCTACATTAGGTATTTCTCCTAATGCTATCCCTCCCCTAGTCCCCCATATCCCGACAGGCCCTGGTGTGTGATGTTCCCCTCCCTGTGCCCATGTGTTCTCATTATTCACCTCCCACTTATGAGTGAGAACATGTGGTGTTTGGTTTTCTGTTCCTGTGTTAGTTTGCTGAGAATGATGGTTTCCAGTTTCATCCATGTCCCTGCAAAGGACATGAACTCATCCTTTTTTATGGCTGCATAGTATTCCATGGTGCATATATGCCACATTTTCCTTATCCAGTCTATCATTGATGGGCATTTGGGTTGGTTCCAAGTCTTTGCTATTGTGAACAGTGCTACAATTATAAAAAAAGGGGCTGGGCGAGGTGGCTCATGCCTGTAATCCCCACACTTTGAGAGGCCGAGGTGGGTGGATCACCTGAGGTCAGGAGTTTGAGACCAGCCTGGCCAACATAGTGAAACCCCATCTCTACTGAAAATACAAGAACAAAAAAAAATTTATCCAGGCATGGTGGCAGGCACCTGTAATCCCAGCTACTTGGGAGGCTGGGGAGGAGAATCGCTTGAACTTGGAAGGCAGAGGTAGCAGTGAGCCAAGATCGTGCCATTGCACTGCAACCTGGCAACAAGGGCGAGGCTGTGTCTCAAAAAAAAAGAAAAAAGGAAAAGAAAAGAAAAAAGCATAAAAAGTAAGTAACTAGCATTCAGATGTAATGACCATCATCATTTTTTTCTGCTGTGATGTGTGTAGATGTGCGTTTGAAATTGTAGTGTGTATATAGTTTCGTAAAATGCTTTTAAAAACGTAATGTATTATATTTTCCTATGTTAAATGTTCTATAAATGCATGCTTATCAGCAGCTACAAAATAGTTCATCTTCTGTACACACCGAAATTTATTCTATCATTTTTCTATAGGTAGATATACAAACTGTTTCCAACCTTTTGTCACTGTAAATAATGGGCTGTGAACATTGTACATTTCTGATTATTTCCTTAAGATATATTTCTCTCTACATATTTTTATATAGATATATTTATATTTAATATTATATTTGATATATATTTTTTCTCTATATATTTCTATATTACTAGGAAGAAATGCTGGCCAGACAGGTTCAAAATGTATGGGCATTTTTAAGGCAATTGATACGCATTGTCGGACTGGTTTCCCAAAAGGTTGAATCAATTTAAGCTTCTTTAGTTGGGTATCAAGTCGCCTGAACTCACCCCACCTCTATAGCAAATTTGTTTTTCCTGGGCCTCTGGGCTTATTTTCTTTTGGATTTCCTCTAGCAGTGGTTCAGACCTCAGGAAGGGAGTGGCTTCTGGCTGGAGAACAGGCTTGGTGGGCGATTTCCCTAATATTTGCTCCTGTGGGAACCTCAGAGCCAACCCCCTCCCTCCCATGATTTCAGTCACTTCCAGTCATTAGGTTGAAGGCCTGTCTTGTTACTGCTCACCATCTCCTACGCTGTGGCTAACACATGTACTGGAGTCCTTCAGAGAGGAAAGACAACCCGTTATTTGGTAGTTTGCTGTCTTATAGGAAGCTAAGGACAATACTCAGCAAAAACACAAATTCACCCTAAGTGACTGTCCCTTTCTAACTGTCATAATCCAGCCCTGATGGTCACTGTCACTGGCAAAAATCCTTTCCAAATGGGAACACTGCTCCCTATCTGAAATTGATTCTAGTTAAGGGGCCACTGATGAGTATCATCTGGCTCAGCAGGAGAACGAATGGGTTAGTCTTGGTCTGTTAACATTTACAGATATTTGTTATCACCCATATTCCAGGGAATTTGTTGACATAAGCCCCAACTATTTTGAAAGAGCATTCCACCTTGGGATACTGTACTGCTTTTAAATTTGTGTCTGTATAAGGCAGTAATTATTTGCACATTCAATGGTAAGATTTCCATCCATTCAACATTTAAAGTAAAAAAGTAGCTGCCTCCCACTGTTCTCGGGATAAATAGCTACAACCTCACCATGAGCCACAAGCCTGTCTGGTTTCCTCTCATGAGAACGTTCCTCTCCCGCCTCCTCGACTTTCTTTCTGGCTCTCAAACACAGCACATTCCCCCAGCCTTGGGGTCTTGGCATGTGCGATTTCCTTTGCCTACAGTGGTCTCCTTCCTCCTAGAAATTGCTCCTGACTCAGCAGATTCCACTCCAGCACCCTCCTTTGCCCAGTCTTATTAGAATCCTTTAGAGGAACTCCAAAACCCCATCTGCAGGCAAGGCTTCCCTGATGCCCCAGACGAAGTCTGGACTCTGGTTTATATTATCACAGCATCTGGTGGTTTTGCTTGTGGTGCTTTGCAATTTGTAATTCTATGTTTATCTGTGTCATCAGAGTTGAATGTCTGTCTCTCTCATTGGTATATGAGGGCTAGGCAGGAAGGGACAGCTTTTTCTTATCACCAAAAGCTCGTGGCCACCAGCACAATGCTGACCAGATAGGTGCTGAATTGATGCTTGCAAATGAGTAAATGGATATTGACATGCTGCAGCTGATGGCTGGGGTGGGGTTAGTGGGGTGACTGAGTGTCCTGGCATGCAGTGTTTTTTCTATTTTATTTTTATTTTTTGCAGGGGGTTACATTATTTCTCATGCCATATAAGAGTGCCTCTCAGGGTGGAGACTTTTTTTTTGAGATAGAGTCTCGTTCTGTCGCCCAGGCTGGAGTGCAGTGGTGCGATCTCGGCTCACTGCACGCTCTATCTCCCAGGTTCAAGCAATTCTCTGCCTCAGCCTCCTGAGTAACTGGGATTACAGGTGTGCACCACCAGGCCCAGCTAATTTTTCTATTTTTAGTAGAGATGGGGTTTCACCATCTTGGCCAGGCTAGTTTAGGATAATATCTTACATTTTCTTCATCCTAAGACACCACTGACTTTAAGATGATCATCATTTAATAATAACTTTTCAGTGAAAAAAATCCAAACCAGACCAAATAAATCAATAAATAAGATAAAACGCCTCACTATAGCTCCTGCATGTTGATTTTAAAACACATGTTGATTGTAAAACATACCCAATTTCCAGGCATGTTAACATGTTAAAAAAAAAAGAACATCTTTAGAATTTAGACAAAACGTGGCAATGCCTACCAAAAAGGATGACTGTCCAAAGAGATGATGCATGTTCATCATTTTGCCACGTGCCTGGTATACCTGAAGCATTTGTTACTGTGAATGCTATCTTTTCCTTTGAAAGGGTTCACTTGTTTTCAGTCTGTGGGTTGTGTATTCCCAAGGACGTTAAAAGGCTCATGCCTTCTATTTCTTTATAAATTCCATCTCCCCTGCCCCCGCCCAGTATTTGGTAAGCTGTGGTGAACACACCGTAGATGTCAGTAGTGGAGACTGATGGAGGTATCCGTGCCTTGAAGAGAAAGGCTGTTTCGGACCCTGCTTCCTGCTAGGGAGGAGTGAAGGGAAAGAAGCCAAAAAGTGGGGAACTGGCTTTCCTCAGACCGTCTGTGCTCAGGATCTGGCTCCTTTGCTAAACAATCAAGGGAAGAAAAGCCCCCTGTTTGGTGGGACTGCATTCTCTGTTGTGGTCAGGATGTTATTGTTGTCTTTTCTGTGTTTTCACGGAATAACATTACAGCATGTTTATTCTCAGAGATCTTTGTTGGCTGTTTCCAGTCCCACTGCCACTGCCTGGCCCAGGCCTTCATGACTTCTTGCTTGTCCCATGCAGTTGCCTCCCAGAGAGTTTCCTGCTGGTAGACATTCCTCTCTGCAGCCAGCCCGATTTAATTCAGACAAGATCGGGCGTGTTCGGGGTGATACGGCAGTAGACTGACCCAATTTAATTCAATTCCATACAAATGAGCGAGGTACTGTGGCTGGGTTCATCATCTAAGTTGTGAAGATGCTCATCTCGCTCCCCTGGTCTCTTGCAGAGACTGGTTAAGCTGCAAATGCTGGTAGCCACAGAAAGCATTATTCTCATGAACATGTAGAGAGTAAAGTACGGTCTGGTGAACAAAGCTTTGCTTTCTGAAGTTGGGTCTCATTCCAACATCCTTGTGTTCCTTCTCTTCTCAGCCTTGATTTGTTCCTGACTTCCTGCCCAGCCTCAGGGTCTTGATTTGGTCAAGCCTCAGTTGCCTCTGATTTCTGGAAAAATCTCCTTTGCTTTTACCTCACTCAGCACACTGTCTAGGCTTCCCACACAGCACATGATTCCATTTTCCTATTTTGGAATATACTCAGACAAGCACAAAGCTGATTTCTTTTCTAGACTATAAACTCCTTGAGAGCAGGAGCTCCATCTCATTTACCTTTACATTGTAGTTTTTACATGGAGCATGCATAAAATGAGGAAGTTGCTTAATGGTGACTGAAACATCAAAAGGAATGTATTATAGGGTTTCAACTCAGGTGCTAAAAAGCAGTAACAAGATATTTCTTTTTTTTTCTTTTTCTTCTTCTTTTTTTTTTTTTTTTTTTTTTTTGAGATGGAGTTTCCCTCTTGTTGCCCAGGCTGCAGTGCAATGGCACAATCTCGGCTCACTGCAACCTCCGCCTCCCCGGTTCAAGCAATTCTCCTGCCTCAGCCTCCTGAGTAGCTGGGATTACAGGCATGCGCTACCATGCCCGGCTAATTTTGTCTTTTTAGTAGAGATGGGGTTTCTCCCTGTTGGTTAGGCTGGTCTCAAACTCCCAACTTCAGGTGACCCACCCGCCTTCGCCTCCCAAAGTGCTGGGATTACAGCCGTGAACCACCGCGCCCAACCGTAACAAGGTATTTCTTACATGTCCCATAAATTAAATCTGGGGAAAAAGCGATCCCTACACAGTGAAGGGATCTTTCTTTTGCAACAATCATTTCTTTTTTTGTGTGTTCTTCCTTTGAACTAATGTAATGGTGCAAAGGGGCCTTTCTTTTCTCTGATGGACAGAGGAGGGATGTATATACTGTCAGATATACTATTTTAGCAATGCATCCATTCATGCATGTATCCAGTGCTCAGAATGCAGCCAGTATATATTTTAAAACCAACACTGGTGCTTTATGAAGGGTGGGTTGAATTCAGACGTAGGCGCAAGGAGGCAAAGGCAGGATCAGCTATGCCTTGGTGACCTGGACTTAGGTCCCAGATGGGTGAGGCCAAGCCTCACTGCCTTCTCAGCGGTGGTTCCCGGGGCACAGTGTGAGAATGCTAAACAGCCTCACCCTTCAGAACTACCAGCTTTCAAGAAAACAGGTAGCACAGAGAATGTTCCCTAAGCCAATGACCTTGTGGCATCTGGAAGCGGAAATTCAGTGTTTCAGGGTGCGCTAACAAAATAACTCGATAAGCAACGTAGCCTGTTGGGGTTTCCGTGTTACATTTTATGGATTCCTCAAGTTTTAGGTGATTTTTTTGAAAATAATAATTTATAGCACATTTAAAACTTATGTATGAATGTAATTTCTAAATCCAATTTCTTCTTTTTTTTTCAGTAACCAAATTAGATTGCCATCTTTATCTCGTGGCAGGCATGTGTTTCCACGTACAAATAGTCACCCAACAAAAAACGATTTGGTTTTACTGCCTGATAGATGATTTCCAGATTTTTGAAAATTATCAAAAAGTCAAAATAGCAATTTAAAATTTTTTTAAATGTGGAAAAACCTTTGTAAATATTTGAATAGGCTCAGGGGTCAATGGATGTGGGTTTCAACCTCGGTGTGGAGTGGATTGAACTTCATGGTCTTGAGCATCTTTCCTCCTCTCAGTATCTGCCTCTGCAGATATAAAACAGAAATGAAGATGACAGACAGCCCCTACACACTGAAAGGATGTGAAGTAAATAAAATAATGCATGGAAACATATCCTTAGACCAACGGTCACTTTTAAGTTTGAATTAAATCATGATCGTAAGTTGTCTTAGGTGCTGTTCTCTCTGCATAGATCCCTTATAAAAGATTTCTTTCTCAGTGACAGATGATGAGTAGCTCATCTGTCAAAAACTATTCTGTAAAATTCATTTATCTTTCCATCCTTCTCTGCATTATTGCCTTTATTTTTCAGGCACTGCAAAAGTGGCCTCATTTTCAATGGCAGGCGTTACTAGAGGGGTCATCCTGTCTGTGTGTGTTCCATGTCACCCCTACCTGCTGGTAGCTGTGAGTGGGTCCCCAGTGCTGGAGACATGGTTTTCTCTTCTCGGTGCTGGCCTCACGGGTAATGGTAAGCCCTAGAATTGCTCCAAGGCAAAGAGGTTTTAGGGCAAGACACTCTCTAGTCTAATTTTTCTTGCATTATTTCTACTGGATGCTAACAGAAACCAACAGGTGAGTAACCTCTTATCAACCTTTGGGAAATGCCTACCTGGTTTCCTAGGTAGAAGCTATTCGATGAGAAATGTCATTCTGTAGTTCTTTCTGAGTTTTGCGATTTTTATCACAGCCAAGTTATTTGCCTTAAGGACTTTTCCAAACCCATTACTTTCCTATAAAATATCCTCAATTGAAATAATACACTTCTCATTATGTAGTTACTTTCATTGCTGGAGACTCAAAAATACTTGAAAAATCTTTTAGACTCCTCTTCAAAGACTATTTTTACCATTGTAAAATTTACATATGGTGATATATAGCAACTGTTTTAATAGCTTACAGCCATATTAATAAAATCTAGACATAATAAGACAAAAAGGACTCTATATCTCAATGATAGCACAGTGCTTGCTTAGAAATGCTGAGTAATCACTCTGGCTGGAAGTGGAGCAGCAAAGGCATTATTTGAAGAGCATTATATGATGCCTAATGACCTAGAGAAAGTATGACCAAGCTTTCTATCTAATTGGAAAAAACCCTTCCTTCTGATTGGGTTTGTGGGGACAATGCTGCTGAATGCCACATTTTCTCATTTGCCTTTTTCTTTTTATTTATTTATGTATTTATTTATTTTATTTTACTTTAAGTTCTAGGGTACATGTGCACAACGTGCAGGTTTGTTACATTTGTATACGTGTGCCATGTTGGTGTGCTGCACCCATTAACTCATCATTTACATTAGGTATATCTCCTAATGCTATCCCTCCGCTCTCCCCTCTCCTCACAATAGGCCCCGGTGTGTGATGTTCCCCTTCCTGTGCTTCAGCAAAATCAATGTGCCTTTTTCTTACACTTACATAAAGGATGCCGGCTTTAGGGTAGATCTCATATAATCACTGGTGAAGTTTTGCATCTCAACCCCTTCCTCCTAGACTGCAAAGCCCATCTTTGAAGGGTTCCAACCTTATCTACCCAGAGGTCTGCTTAATCCATTGGAGCGGCCAACCTTGCAGGGGGTGTGATATGAGGGCTAACCTAGCCTAATGCGTTATCACTCTAGCCTCGCCAAAAACCCACTACCATCATTCAAAATAATCCTTTGTAAATTTCAGCACTGGTATGGTTTGGATATGTGTCCCCACCCAAACCTCATGTTGAGTCATAATCCCCAGTGTTGGCGGTGGGGCTTGGTGGGAGGTGACTGGATCATGGGGGCAGATGTCTCATGAATGGTTTAGTAGCATCTTCTTGGTACTGCCCTCAGGATAGTGAGTGAGTTCTCATGAGATTGGCTCATTGAAAATTGTGTGACATCTCCTCACCCGCTCTCTTACTCTTGCTCTGGCCATGTGAGGTGCCTGGTCCCACTTCAGCTTCTGCCATGATTGCAAGTTTTCTGAGGCCTTCCCCGAAGCTCAGCAGATGCCAGCGTCATTCTGCCTGTACAGCCTGCAGAACCGTGAGCCACTTAAACTTTTTTTTCATTACAAATTACCCGGTCTCAGGTATTTCTTTATACCAATGCAGGAATGGACTAATACAAGCACATTTTCTTTAATATATTTAAAATTGTGACACCTGTAATCCCAGCACTTTGGGAGGCCGAGGCAAGTGGATCACCTGAGGTCAGGAGTTCAAGACCAGCCTGGCCAATATGGTGAAACCCTATCTCTACTAAAAATTCAAAACAATTGGCTGGGCATGGTGGTGGGTGCCTGTAATCCCAGCTACTTGGGAGGCTGAGGCAGGAGAATCGCTTGAACCTAGGTGGTGGACGTTGCAGTGAGCCGAGATTGCACCATTGCACTTCAGCCTGGGCAACAAGAGTGAAACTCCGTCTCAAAAAAAAAAAAATTGTGTTATAGCAAGTCATTTTTTAGTATTACATGTAAATAGAGGAAACTATTTGCTCTATGTGAGTGTATGCTGCTATACTATATTGTTAGAAAAGGAACCTCCACAAGGACTTGCTCTAGCAACATGGGCTTTTCTAGAACCAATATTTTTTACTTAAAAATAGTTGATAAGTCAATGTTTAATTCCATCCATCCTTCCCCCAGGGGAAAGACTTCCTGGGCATTAAGAATATTTTGTAATGGCCAGGCGTGGTGGCTTACACCTGGCCTGTAATCTCAGCACTTTGGGAGGCCGAGGCGGACGGATCACGAGGTCAGGTGATCGAGACCATCCTGGCTCACACGGTGAAACCCTGTCTCTACTAAAAATACAAAAAAATTAGCCAGGCCTGGTGGCAGGAGCCTGTAGTCCCAGCTACTCGGGAGGCTGAGGCAGGAGAATGACCTGAACCCAGGAGGCGGAGCTTGCAGTGAGCCAAGATTGCACCACTGCACTCCAGCCTGGACGAAAGAGCGAGACTCCATCTCCAAAAAAAAAGAATATTTTGTAATTACATAGTTATTTTATGCTTAGGATGTCAGTGCCTGAAATAATTCATTCCAATAGAGAAAGAATGTTTCCTTTCAACTTTAGCAGTAAATTATGATTTTTACTTAAGATTGAAATCAAGTTGATGATAATTGTGTGGCTGA
Source organism: Papio anubis (assembly GCF_008728515.1). NCBI lineage: Eukaryota > Metazoa > Chordata > Mammalia > Primates > Cercopithecidae > Papio > Papio anubis. The sequence continues at coordinate 14,245,085 of NC_044980.1, forward strand.
AATACCTAGAGTCTTTTATGTTTTTTACCATGCATTTTAACAAAGGATTTATATTGGTCTTACTATTGTCCAACTGGTATATATACATGTTTAGTTAGTATTTATTTATTTAGAGACAGAGTCTTCCTCTGTCACCCAGGCTGCAGTGCAGTAGCCTGATCTTGGCTCACTGCAACCTCCGCCTTCCAGGTTCAAGCGATTCTCTTGCCTCAGTCTCCTGAGTAGCTGGGACTACATGTGTGCGCCACCACGCCTGGCTAATTTTTGTATTTTTAGTATAGATGAGGTTTCACCATGTTGGTCAGGCTGGTCTTGAACTCCTGACTTTGTGATCCGCCCACCTTGGCCTCCCAAAGTGCTGGGATTACAGGCATGAGCCACCGTGCCTGGTCTGGTATATTTTTACCCAAGGACTAGATTATTCGTTGCTAGTGGGTAAGGAAAACAACTTAAAGTTCCTTTGCAAGTTGTCTTTCAGCACATGGAGAGGTGGGAGTGCAGCCCATACTTATCGTAGGGGATAAGCCAGATGTCTGGCACTGAAATGGAACATCTGTCAGCATTTGATTGTGTCATAGACAATGCCCTTGCCACACCTGTACGTTAATGCTTGAAGAAAAACTGTGACGTGTATTTAATGGAATGTAGGTGTGCCAAATGAAAACAAAAATTTAAGGATTCTGGAGATCATATTTATACTTGTGTTACTATTTCTCTTTTTGAAATGTGTGTGAAGGAATTAACAATTATATAGTAATATAAAAATTATCCTGTGGGCCGGGCGCAGTGGCTCATGCCTGTAATCCCAGCACTTTGGGAGGCCAAGGTGGGTGGATCACGAGGTCAGGAGATCGAGACCATCCTGGCTAACACGGTGAAACCCTATCTCTACTAAAAATACAAAAAAATTAGCCGGGCATGGTGGCGGTCGCCTGTAGTCCCAGCTACTTGGGAGGCTGAGGCAGGAGAATGGCGTGAACCTGGGAGGCGGAGCTTACAGTGAGCTGAGATCGTGCCACTGCGCTTCAGCCTGGGCGACATAGCAAGACTCCACCTCAAAAAAAAAAAAAAAAGAAAATTATCCTGTGAATGCACCCAGTAATATGACATATAATTTGACAACCAGTGGTGATAAATAATTGCTCTAAGTTTCTTCAGTTTTTTTTTTTTTTTAAGATTTCCTTCCTACCAGTATTCTGTCTGTGAGACACCAGATGTTCTATAAGCCTGTGGTCTATGGTAGCATTTCCCCAGAGGATTATTCTTCTCAGAACTCTAGTGTCTCATGAAATGGTATGTTAATAGTTATTTCATGAAAAAAGGAGATATGTATTCATGCAGACGATTGATGGTTTGACTTAACAATTTTTGTACTTTACAGTGGGTTTATGAAGGTATTAAATGCATTTTTGACTCAATGTTATTTTCAATTTATGATTGGTTTAATAGGACATAACCCCATCATCACTTCAAGAGCATCTCTCTCTGTCTCTCTGTGTATATATATATGTATATGTGTGTGTGTGTGTATATATATCTCTCTCTCTCACAAAAAGACTTATTATAGGGAATTGGTTTGTGTGATTATGGAGGCTAGCAAGTCCCAAATTTGTGATATGAGCTGTCAGGTTCAAGACCCAGGAGAGCCAATGGTGCAGATGAAGTTCAGAGGCAGTTTACTGAAGAATTCCCTCTTGCTTTGGGAGGCCAGTCTTTTCGTTCTGTTCAGGCTGCTTGAATGAGACCCACCACATTATGGAGAGCAAGCGCTTTACTCAAAGTTCACGAACTTAAATGTTAATCTCATCCAAAAACACTCTTCAAGTTGGCACATAAAATTAACCATCACACTGGCGAAAAACAAGGGGTGGTGGGAGTGGGAGGGAGAGAAATACGGCATGTTATGCACATGACAGTCTCCTCATGGAGGGGGAATCACAATACACATGAACATAAAGGCCCTGAGAAGTCCTGCAGTGAATATGTCTTTTTATATTTGTATAACCCCATCTTTCCCAAATTTATTTGCTCATGGAAACTCCCCCACCCCCAATGTTTTTTCTGTGAAAATGTATTACCATTGTGCTGGATTACTAGTGTTCAGAGGAACACAGGTAAAAAAACTGGTCTATAGGACACTATCTGTTCAGGCAACTGGATCATTTGGAGATAAAATTGATAATATGAGCTTCATTAACTGAACCTAGTAGCCTAGATGGGTATTTATCCATTTAATGTATTGGCTATATACTCAAGTGTAGATAGAGCGTCTCCTGCATGAGATTACACACACGGCGGGTAACGTATGAAACACTAGTGCACTTATGAGTATCATCACCACGAACACAAAATAAGCATCTGAGAAAGATGCCAAAATAAAGGGAACCATAAGTAAAGAAAAACAACATCACCACTTGCATATTCATAGGCTTATGATGTATATATTTTTTAACTTAAGGAGATAACAAAGCATCTTTAATCCTATCATCCTGGAAAACCTGAGTATCTCAATGCAGAAAGGCATGAAAATATCGTATTATTTGATAAAAATTTTCTGAAGCCTACATCCAAGTATGTAACAATCCTAGGTAATCACTGAAACTCTCAAGCTGTATAACTTTATATGAAAACAAATGGTAAATTTGTACAGTTAATTCTTGGATGATTATCACATTGAGATAGTAATCATTTCACCATGAATGTTACTAGGTTGGTGCAAAAGTAATTGTGTTTTTTGCCATTTGAAAGTAATGGCAAAAATCACAATTACTTTTGCATCAACCTAATAACTCCTTTCTGGCTCTTTCTCCTCTATCCATCCCCAGTCATTAACTCTGGCATGTAGCAGCAGAAGAGAGCATTGGAAAGAGTCCAGTGGAGCAGAGAAAGGTGGGGAGTGGACGATCAAGGACAGCCAGGTCTTGATTTGGAAAAGATGCCCGTGGAAAGGACACTCACTGAAAAGGTGACCTGTGTACTAAATAATGAAACATAGATTTTACCCGCCATGAACACGTGTAGAAGCCCTGAAGGCTTTTCAGCCAGGAGTGATGAGAATAGACCGGCATTACAATCATTCTGACATCCACTGAAACATAGGTTAGTGAGTGGGGGTTATGGGAATTTGGGAGAGAGTAAGTCTTAGTATGCTTTTTGGGGTACCTATCCTACCTATCTTATATATTTAATAAGAGCATGGCTTCTCGAGGGCAGGTACATGTGTTTATTTATGGCTGATAAAAGAAAAAGTTCAGCTGAATTAAATTTAAAGGAGCTGGGCTGGGCACAGTGGCTCACACCTGTAATCCCAGCACTTTGGGAGGTTGAGGCAGGAGGATCACTGAGCTCACGGGTTCAAGACCAGCCTGGTCAACATGGTGAAACCCTGTCTCTCCAAAAAGTACAAAAATTAGCCAAGAGTGGTGGCATGCGCCTGTAGTCCCAGCTACTAGAGAGGCTGGAGCAGGAGAATCGCTTGAGCCTGGGAAGTGTAGGTTGCAGTGAGCCAAGATCACGCCACTCCACTTCAGCATGGGCAACAGAGCAAGACCCTGTCTCAAAATAAATAAATAAATTAATTAATTAATTTAAAGGAGTTTAATTGAGCAATGAACAATTCGTGAATTGGGTAGCCTCCTAAGCCAGGGTAGGCTCAGAGACTCCAGCGAAGCCACGTGATAGAAGATTTATGGACAGAAAAAGGAAAGTGATGTACACAAAATGGAAGTGAGGTACAAAACAGCCAGATTGGTTACAGGTCGGCATGTGCTTTATTTAAATGTGGTTCAAACAGTTGGCTACATTTGATTGGCCAAAACTTGTTGAATTGGCACAGGGGTGGGCCAATTCAAACAGATTGTGGGCTATGATCTGTTTACACTTCCATTGGCTATAGTACACAATGTCCCGAACTTAAAATATTTCAGATTGAACTTAAAATATGTAAGGAGGAAGCTTTAGGCTAAACTTGATTAAACACAGTGCAGTCTGTTCTGCTATAATGTGAGCTTTTAGGGCAAAATTTTGCTCAAGTGCAATTTGTAAATAAGGGAATAATGTCAGTACTGAACCCAGTTTTGTGTCCTTCCAAATGTTCTCCGCACCTGCAACCCCCTCTTCCTGGCCAGACAGGCTTTCAGACAGCTCATGCAGCTACCTGGTCTTCCAGCACAGCTGGTTGTCTCATCCTCTCATCCTCCCCTGGGTGTGAGGCCATGGTCAGGCTCTAGAGGCTATGAGAGCGATGACATTCTGTCCAGCTGGACCCTCAGGGGCTCCGGTTTCCCTGGCGTCTATCTAAGGTGGGATGCCACCTGGACATTAGCAGAATTCTTGCACTGTGAGGTAAACCTTAGCAATGTGGGACAGGAGGCAAGAAGAAACTGGCAGGTCGATTGCCCACCTTCCTTCCGCCATATTTCCTGAAATGTAGTAATTCCCTGTGACCTTTCTGGAGATGGCCCACATGACCCAGGGAGCCAGGGCTGTTTTCATAAAACTGTGGCCGTCTTGGTAACACAACTTTAAATTCCTTCCCTCTTCCCCTCATTCATTCCCCTTCCCCCATCACTCCTCCAAACACCCGCCCCCAATAACCTGAAAGTTTTGCCTCAGGGCTGTTTTCCAGAGAAGGAGGTGAAGACGATGTCAGTGTAAGACCGCGGAAGTCATTTCGGTTCATAAGTGATTTTTCTTACACAAGGGAAGCCAGAATAGATCATGGGAGTGGAATTATAACCTTCATCAGGAAGCGGGTAAGCCTCCAACTCAGCGGCTGCCCAAGCAGTAAAGGCCTTTTGGCTGAATTTTGAGAAAATTAAAATGAGGGCCTGTTTCTGGAGCCCCACCTTGAGAGACACAGCTCTCGGCTCGGTTAGATGGGGCTGCCTCTGGGCCCAGATTTGCCACAGTCCCACCGGCCAGGGACCCCTACATTTGCGTTCCTCAGCACTCCTAGCTCTGCTCCTCAGCACTCCCAGCTCTGCTCTAACTGAAGTGTGGCTAACATGTTTACTGTGTTGTTTCTGTGCTTTTTTTGGAGATGGAATCTTGCTTTGTCGCCCAGGCTGGAGTGCAGTGGCACGATCTTGGCTCGCTGACCTCAGCCTGCCGGGTTCAAGCAATTCTCAGTCTCAGCCTCCCGAATAGTTGGGATTACAGGTGCCTGCCACCATGCCCAGCTAATTTTTGTATTTTTAGTGAAGATAGGGTTTCACCATGTTGGCTAGGATGTTCGTGAACTCCTGGCCTCAAGGGATCAACCTGCCTCAGCCTCCCAAAGTTCTGGGAATACAGGCCTAAGTCACCGCACCCAGCCAATGTTTCTGTGCATTTTTAACGGACCAGTGGCAGCCTCCAGCCAGGCTGAGCTGCATGCATGGTGGGTTCCAGTTGCCTCCCCAGGAACTAATTACGGTTTTTGTGAGTACTCTGGTTACAAAGTTGCATAGGTTTGGAGTGGTCTGCCTAATCCTATTTTTCTCGGAAAGGCTGTAATAAGTGTGTGATTTTTGAGAATGTTGAGGTATATTCAGGTATGCCTATGTTGCAATCTAGCAGAAATGTTGGTTTCTCAAGCAGTTGAAAAAAGACCTGTGGAATGAATAAAATGCTTTAAAAATTATTCCTAGGGATATGGAAAGTGACATTCACATGATAGTATGAATATTTTTAAAAACTTTTTGTTTAGAGAGGATTTTAAGCCCTTACATTGTAGCTATTTTTAAAAAAGCAAACATTTCCCCATTGCAGCCGTGTACCACTGGATAATGAGATAAGAATACTGTGATGAATATCTTTCCGTAGCCCCTCTGAATCCACTCCTCTCTCTTTTTCAGTGTGTTCTGTGCCCTGGAAGGCTGGAACTGGAAGGCTGACTACATCAGGGACGACTCTCTTGCTGTAGGGCTTCTTGTTGAGTCCAGCCAATGCCAGACAAATGAGGGAATCCAAAGGTGGGAGAAGAGCGAGGTGGGCCCACTCCTTTGTTTGTTTGTTTGTTTGTTTGTTTTTGAGATGGAATTTTGCTCTTGTTGCCCAGGCTGGAATGCAATGGCTCAGTCTTGGCTCACCGCAACCTCCGTCTCCCGGGTTCAAGCGATTCTCCTGCCTCAGCGTCCTAAGTAGCTGGGATTACAGGCATGCACCACTACGCGGGGCTAATTTTTTTTTTTTTTTTTTTTAGCAGAGACGGGGTTTCTCCATGTTGGTCAGGCTGGTCTCGAACTCCGGACCTCAGGTGATCCGCCTGCCTTGGCCTCCCAAAGTGCTGGGATTACAGGCGTGAGCCACCGTGCCCGGCCTGCCCACTCCTTTGTTAAGCCTCCTGGTCTGTCTGTGCCACCTATTTCCTGCTGGTGAGGCAGGAGAATAGGGTCTGGAGGCAGGGAACCTGAGGCCGACTCACGCTGACTTCCTAGAACTAAATCAAAAGGAAGCCTCCAACTTTCCACACCTAAGTAACAAAATACACGTGGCTACTAACCGCCACCCCCACCCCCCCCCCCCCCCCCACCCCCCGCCCCCCGCCCCATTTTCTGGGTGGCAGAGGGAAAATTGAAAGTATCTCTGGTTGGCTGCTTTCTGCAACCAATCAGACTGATAGCCGCCCAAGTTTTCTTTGCCTAGAGGCGTAACTTTGTAACTTTACTTGCGTCTCTGACTGGTTGCTTTCCACAACCAATCAGATGCTTGCATAGGGTCTAACCTTTGTAACTTCACTTCAGCCTCTGATTGGTTACCTTTTGCAACCAGTCAGATGATTGCCGGCCATTACTTTATCTACGTAGGGTGTACATCAAGTAAGGAATGGGAAACTTCGAGGGTATTTAAACCCCAGAAAATTCTGTAAAGGGTCGCCTGAGCCCTTATGCTCGGGCTGCCCCCACACTGAGGAGTGTACTTTTATTTTCAATACATCTCTGCTTTTGTTGCTTCATGCTTTCCTTGCTTTGTGCGTTTTGTCCAATTCTTTGTTCAAGATGCGGGTAACCTGGACACCCACTGGTGACGCTGGGACCCTGACTAGGAACACCTTTCTTTGAAGGTTTGTGTATTTTCTAACCTTCAGCAGATGAATGAGTGAGGCAACTTCAGTAATCCTTGTCATGTTCATTCTCTGTACAGGAAGCATGTAGTTAGAAATTAATAACTGGGGAAATGGGAGATATTTCATTCTGCCTTCAAAGAACAGTAGAGTATCTCTTCCTTGGCAAATGTGTAACCATAAAACATTATAAAATGCATTTGAAAAAGTGCCACTTAAAACATAAGTCAATCTGTTTTTCAATGATTCAGAATATACGTTAGTAGCCCGCAGTGTCTCAGGAGTCATGGTTATGACTAATTGTACTAAATTGTGTGGAAAGTCTGGTTCATGGGATATAGAGAACAGAATTTTCTATATTTTGGGTGTGCTAATCCTGCATGTCTACTGTAAAAATCCCTTATGAACACTGTTAAATTATAATAAAACAGGGACCCAGCAAAATGACCCCATCAAAAGTTCTGTACTTTTAAAATAAAATCAGAAGTATTATCAAATGTCTCCTACATTCCAGACACTATTATGGTTTGCTTACCATATTTCCTTTCATCTTCAGGACAACCCAACAAAGTGGATTTTATCATCTCTCTTTTGTAGATGAAGGAACGGGCTCAGAGAAGTCACAGGTCCAAGGTCACACACCCAGTAAGGGGCAAAGCCTGGATTAGAGGGTGGGCCTGTTTGGTTCCAAAGTTCATTCCCTTTCATGAGACCAACCGCCATTTCGAAGATCATCAAAAGGGAATTCTAGAACTCAGAACTTTTTGGCTTTTCTGAGCTTTCCCGGTTTTGAGTGATCCTGAATAGGTGCATCCCAGCAGAATGTGGAAGCGAGTCCTCTTTCCGTTCTTCTAGAGAAGCCGATTCTTATGATTCAGGCATCGCTGTGTCATTACCCACTGCAATGGCATAACCTACCGAGATTAGCTGGCAAGACAATCCTTCACGGTGATGGCTGGCAGGCACCACACTGTGAGATCCTGGGACTGAACTTTTCACCCGAAGAAATGCAGGAAGCTGTCCTGTCGGGCAGTCACTTACAGTGCTGTGCCTTGGATCATGGAGTTTTAGAGCCGGAGGGGAATGCCTATAATGAAAGCAATAACTTTTATTTACTCGAAAAGACCTGTCTCAAAATAGTAGGCTACGCTTGGCAGGCAAAAAGGCCATCTTGATTTCATGTCCCATAAACAAGGCAACAAGCTCTTGTGTGAGAAGGTAAAATAAAGGCTTAGTTTTTCAGTATTTTATGTTCCTCAGATGTACATCTGAGTATGTCTTAAATCCTGAAGGCTGGCCCAGACCTGGAGAATTAATCCCAGCTGGTCTGGGGGCAGTGGTGAGCAGTGATCAAGCAGGATAGCACACGAGAAGGAGGCAAGTTGCTGGGTTTCCATGTGTGCTTTGCGTGGAGCTTGCAGCTGATCAGCCAGCAAGAAAGAGAAGCAGTTGAGAGTATGGGCTCTGGAGAGAGACTGCCTGGGTTCCTATCTTGACTCTGCCACTCACCTCTCTGAGCTCAGTTTCCTCCCCTGTAAAATGGCAGTAACAAGCACATGCACCTCAAGGGGTTGTCCTGAGCCTTGCTCAGGTAACACATGTGAAGCATGGAGAATGATGCTTTGAACAGGGTAAGCCATCTATGTATTAGTGACAATTCTTATGATTTTCATGTTTTCAGAGGCTCAGAAATATGAATCAACCTGTGATATGGTTTGGCTGTGTCCCCACCCAAGTCTCATCTTGAATTGTAACTCCCATAATTCCCAAATGTTGTGGGAGGGACCCCGTGTGAGATAATTGAATAATGGGGGTGGTTTCCCCCATACTGTTCTCCTGCTAGTGAATAAGTCTAATGAGATCTGATGGTTTTATAAGGGAAAATTCCTTTCTCGTGGCTCTTATTCTCTCTTGTCTGCCACCATGTAAGATGTGCCTTTTGCCTTCTGCTATGACTGTGAGGCCTCCCCAGCCATGTGGGACTGTGATTCCTTTAAGCCACTTTTTTTTTTTTTTTTTAAATAAATTACCCAGTCTTGGGTGTGTCTTTATCAGCAGTGTGAGAATGGATTAATACAACCTGTCTGAGGTCCCACAGCTTGTAAGTGCATGCATTGGGACTGGCGCCGCCCAGAATAGATGGAGGGTGTAAGTGGCCCCCATCCTGAGACTGTCTAGGAGACCCTGAAGTTAGACCAGGGGAAACCAGACACAAGTTCATGGTGCCAAATGCAAGAGTCAATATTGAAAACCAGTTCCATGTGAGATTGCCCCTGAAGAGAATGCTGCAGATCTGTGGTTTCAGGTACGCCAATTTTGAAATATTCTTTCTTTCTGCTTCCATGATTCTTCTGCTGAGAGAATTTGCTCTACTGAGAAAGGCTGTGGGTCATGGCAGTAAGCCATCAGGAATAAAGGTATTCACAGTCTTTCCAGTGTCTGTTCAGTGTGGAATCCCCAGCTCCTACAACACTGCCGGGCATGTATCAGTATTCACTCATGTTTATTAAATGAATATTTATTAAGCATGTTTATTAAATGAATATTTATTAAACAAGTGAATGAATGGATGAAGGGACAGAGAGACGACTTAATGAATCCAAGTTTTGCCTACCAGGGGAAGACAGACCCGAGCTTAACAATCACTACTCAGTGTTCCCTAGGCTGAGGCCAAATATGGCTCCAGGGGAGCTGGCTGAGCGACCAAAGCAGGGTGTGTGAATGGCAGGTTCTCTTCGAAGATTGCATACTCCCCTTCTTCTCTGCTCCTGGGGTGGCTGCTCAGTGTGTGGACAGTGGACCCACCCACGTGGGACCCACAGAAGGGCTTTCAGGACATGCAAAGAGAATCCCTGGTAGATGCATTTTTCACTTCCATGGGTCACAGTGGGTCCTGGGACATAACCAAAAAACACATTGTGGCCTCCATCCGGAGATGGGGGTGGCAGAGAAAGGCTGGCCCAGATCCACCGGTTGGAAGGCTGTTGCAGGAATTCAGGTGAGAACTGAAGAGGGCTTGCGTTCAGACACAGGTGGTGAGAATGGCCTGGAGGGGATGTGTTCTGGAAATCTTTGTAGGGTGGATTGTCAGCATTGATTGGATTCATCACATCCTGCCCTGAAGCCTTAGATGTCCCCAAATAAAGTGAGTTTATAGTTTCCAGCTGAGAATGTTGGCCAGCTACCAGCTATTGCTAGGAACTGGCTTTTTTAGAATGGCCACTCTAGTCATTGTTTTTGAATTTCTGAGTGCCATCTGTTTGGTTCTACAGTGTGTTTCTTTCCATACTTTATAGAGATCTATTGAAATGGCGTTAAATTCAGGATTTTTGCACCTGTGAAGTCACTGTACCTTTTCCCATTAACCTAATATTGCATCTCTTCCCCTCCCCCAAACCTCTCTCTCTCTGTCCCTGTCTCTCTCCACCTCCCACCCCATCTCCGTTAGTTATGATGGCTCCATACATTTCAGGAGCGCCTTGCCCTATAACTTTGATTCCAGTGCAAGGAATGGAAAACCTTTGTAGCTCAGAAGCATCTTAAAATTCCTTCATGATTTCCTTGACCTTAATCCATAGGGTAGAAGGAGTCTTTGGCTCTGGTAAAGACAGGTATGTCTGGTGTCAGGGACCCCTATCATTCTAAAAGCAGGTTATCCCTCACTCTTATGCTTCTCCTTTGAAGTCTCTAGTTCTTGTCTAGAACCAGGAAGCTTCCTCAGAGATTTGCTGCAATTGCTGACAGCTTCCGGGCCGGTCCTTGTTCTAGTAGTAACACCTGACTGCCAGCCACCATTTGCCCACACCAGGAAGGTTGCTTAAAACAAGGCAGAGAGCAGGCCATGATAAGTCCACTCCAAGATCTTGCTTCACGCTTTCCCCTGGGGGCTTGCCTTCTTGCTATTACCAGTTTTCTGTGCTCAGTTCAAGCCTCAGGCTGGCTGATCTGGGCCTTTCTGCTTTACCTGGGCTTTGGTGCTGGCTTCCTGGTCTCAGTTCTGCCCGAGTTCCAACCTGCACTTCCCTGCCCAGCCCAGACCTGTGAGTGCCATATTCTAATTTATCCACCAGGACTTAGAAACTTCTCTGTGCCCTCTGGTTAGGTTTGGGAAACTGGGCTCTGACTTTGCCACTGCCTTTTCCATGATCCTTTCCTGTGGTGCTTCATGCCCCTACATGACAATGGAAGTCATTTGATCTGACTGTCACCAAATGAGCCTGTTGGCTAAAAGAGAAGCTAAGCTCTCGTTCCCCGAATCATTATGTAGGACACCTCTTTTGGGCACCATTCAGTCATTTCACATTTGGACCTGAGATTTCTAAGTTCAACTTTTATCATTCATCAAATTTTGAAACCCAACTATCTATTTCCATTCTATCTATCTATCTATCTATCTATCTATCTATCTATCTATCTTCTATCTATCTATGATCTGTCATCTATCTATCTACTATCCATCTATTTATCTACTATCATCTATCTGTCTGTCTGTCTGTCTGCCTATCTATCTATCTATCTATCTATCTATCTATCTTTCAGAGACAGGATCTTGCTCTGTCACTCAGGCTGGAGTGCAGTGGTGCAATAGTAGCTCACTGCAGACTTAGCTTCCTGGGCTCAGGCAATTCTCCCACCTCAGCCTCCCAAGTAGCCGGACCACAAGCATGTCATATGATGCCTGGCCCCCAACAATTTATGTGGAAATTTTATTTGATGAACCTAACTACCTTGATTACATCTTTTAGATTTAAGCTGTGATCACTAGTTTGTGTTTAAGGAGTATATCTGTTCCTTGGGTTTGATGGGGCTCAGGACATGAAACCCCAAAATATGGCACCTTGGCATTTGAGAAAACAGTAGAAGCAAGAAGGCCACTCTGACCTTCCCTTACCTTTCTCTTCAAAGTGGATCAAAAGACTCTGGTTTGGGAGGGGCCTTCATTATTTTGGGAGGAAAGGAACATTCTTATATCTGAAAACACAGTGACACAGAGAAGAATCTGAACCAACTGGCCTTGCTAAGTTCCCCCCAGTTTATTACTACTGGATTATACCCCTTTGTCCAATTACACTTCTCCACGACTACCCACTTCGTCATCAAACCTAGGGTAAAAAGATATACAAATTCACCTGCATTGAAAGACAAAATTATAACAAATTTAGTTTAAAAATCTTAATTGGCTTTTATTTGCAATCCCAGAATCAGGCAGCATCTCATTCTATAAAATAGAGATGAGTAGGGGAGCTTGGCTTTATAGACAAAAAAGGGCTGAGGAAAGCAAAAGTAGAACAAAAAGTAAATTGGTCATTTCAAAGTAACTTTTCTTGTAAAAGTTAAAGGGAAGAGGGCTTCCTTATAATGCCAGCTAAAACTGGCCTGTTTGGGGATTTGGCTCTTTTCTCTCTCTCTTCGGATTTCCTGAAAGTTCAGATAAACAACTTAGCTAGATGGCATGAAACTTTAGCATGAGTAACCCCATTTTGGTTTGGTTTGTTGGGCCTAGTGCAGGAGCTCAGTCTAAACCAATGGCCTCCTATCCATTTTTCAGAGAAGCACTGGTGTCTTGGGTCTACATTTCTGAAGGCTCTCCTGCCATGTAAAAGTTACATTAAATAAATCTGTATGCTTCTCTCTTGATAATCTGCCTTTAGTTATGGGGGGCTCAGCCATGAACCTAGTGATGGGAAAGAAGGATGTTCCCTATAGGTACCTCCCATTTTTCTTTGTAGGGCAGGAATTACTTTTCTGCTTGAATTACTTTATACTGTAACTGTTGGGCCTCAGAAAATGATACCCTGAAATGGAAGCCCCAGAAGCAGCTTCAGAATCAAAAGTTTTTCTCTGACTTCTTTTCTCCTGTCTCTCAGTCCCATTCTCCCACAAGGTCAGCCATAGAAACTAGAATCCCTTTTCCCCAAGGCGGGTTATCAAAACCAGAATACCCTTCCCCAGAGTCAGCCATAAAACCTGAAAATATTACTGTAACTTCCCCCACATCCCTGTGTAAAAATTGGCCACAAAGAAATTATCTGACTGCCTTGGTTGATTGTAAGTCATAAAACCCCCATTCCAGGGAGGGTCCTGCCCTGTGCTCAGCAAAAAGGAATGCTGGTCAGTCACAGGGCACACGCCTGTAATCCCAGCACTTTGGGAGACCAAGGCGGGCAGATCACATGAGGTCAGGAGTTCAAGGCCAGCCTGGCCAACATGGCAAAACCCCATCTCTACTAAAAATATAAAAATTAGCCAGGTGTGGTGGCACATGCCTGTAGTCCTAGTTACTCAGGAGGCTGAGGCAGGAGAATCACTTGAACCTGGGAGGCAGAGGTTGTAGTGGGCCGAGATCGTGCCACTGCACTCCAGTCTGGGCAACAAAATGAGATTCTGTCTCAAATGAAAAAAAAAAAAAAAAAAAAAAAGAAAAAGAAAAAGGAATGCTACACAGAGAGGCCAAAAAAAAAATTTAAGCAGTCAGGACTTGCTGGACTTCCCTTCACTCTATTGGCCTTAGATCATACCCTTTTTGTTCACTTATATTTCTGCATGGCTGTTCCTGCTTTGTTGAACCTGAGCATAAAAAAAAGCAATTGCCCTCGTATCTTTAGGTCTTCATTCTGAAGGTTCTTGTGTTGTGGAAAACTATGATCAAACATATTTGTATGCCTTATTTTCCCCATTTTCTGTGTTTTGTCAGTTTTGGTTTTCAGTGACTCATCAGAGGGCAAAGGGGACTTTTTCCCTTATCCCCCTCATAATCAATGCACTCAAGTATGTTCTAATGCAACCAAGAATAAATTTGGAGAAAATTAATGCTATTGACGATTACTGAAAAGTGGCTCATGCCTGTAATCCCAGCACTTTGGGAGGCCGAGGTGGGAGGATCACCTGAGGTCAGGAGTTTGAGACCAGCCTGCCCAATATGGAGAAACCCTGTCTCCACTGAAAATACAAAAATTAGCCAGGCATGGTGGCAATCGCAGCTACTCGGGAGGCTGAGGCAGGAGAATCGCTTGAACCCAGGGGGCAGAAGTTGCAGTGAGCTGAGATCATGCACTGTGTTCTACCCAGGGCGACAGAGCAAGACTCTGTCTCAAAAAAAAAAAAAAAAAGAAAAGAAAAGAAAAGAAAGTTGTTTCTTTGTGAAACAGAGGTACTATTAGAAAGCATTTTAATGTGCTTTCTGTTTGTACTTTGGGTATGCTACTTTATCCCTGCTCAGCCCAAGGTAAGGTACAGTTCTGGGGTAAGTAAATGGTATTTCCAAGGGAAATACCAAGGGAAACAAAAGTTAATAGTCAACTCCTGACATTCAAAATAGGTTTTTGCTGCCAAACAATAGATTTGAAACCAGGTTTGCCTAGAGAAGATTCCCCAAATTAGCACATAGGAGAGAACAACAGAAAAGGTAAGGAAGAAGACACGTTGTCTTGATCACATATTTCCAGAACAGAGTCCAGAGAAAGGAGGGGTGCCACTGGAGCTGAGGGGAATGCTGAGAGCTTGAGGCTTTTGCTCCATTTTAATGTTTGGAACCCTGGGAGGAGATCATCTTAAGGGTTGCTCCCTTGTGGACCTGGGGGAAAGCCACTTTGAAGTAGACTAGGAAACAGGGAGTGGGCCTGGATCTGATTTGCCTGAGTTGGTCTTGCTTCTGGAGGGTCATGGAAGCGACCTAGAATTTCTCTCCTGCTCATGGGGTTGGAGGTGGGGAGGGAGACACAGAAGGTGGCTGTTTCCGGATAGCAGGTCTTGGCCCAGGGCCCACGGTGGAGAGGAGCCAGAGGCCAAGGAGAACACTCAGGCTATGAGCTAACAGAGGATGGGCAGGCCTCCTGTGCCTCGGAGAGACAGGGAGGCCAGCTCAATGACAAAGGAGCACCTGGCCAGGTGACAGTAATCTTTTATTTTTACCTGATAAAGGAAGATTGTAGCATAGTACCTGCGTGATCACATTTTCCTCAACAGCAGAACCCGGAAGGACAGGCTTCAAGAACTCGATGGTGGTTGCAGTGGTTGTTAGGATTATAGATAATCTTGACTTTCTTCCTTCTGCTTCTCTATTTTTCTGATATATATTGTAATGACAAAGTGTTAATTTTATGAAAAGAAAAAGTAAAGCTATCTTTAAAAAAAAGAGAATCAGACTAGACACATTACTCTGTAACTTTTTAATCTTTCAAAGCCATCCCTATAAGTTTGTAGACATATCTCTTTTCTCATTTTTATTTATTTATTTATTTTGAAACAGAGTCGAACTCTGTCATGTAGGCTGGAGTGCAGTGGTGGGATCTCAGCTCACTGCAGCCTCCACCTCCTGGGCTCAAGCAGTTCTCACGTCTCAGCCTCTTGAGTAGCTAGGGTTACGGGCATGTGCCACTATGCCCAGCTAATTTTTGTGTTTTTAATAGAGACGTGGTTTTGCTGTGTTGGCCAGGCTGGTCTCAAGCTCCTGACTTCAAGTGATCTGCCTGCCTTGGCCTCCCAAAGTGCTGGGATTACAGATATGAGCCAATATTTCTGGACTTTTTTTTTCTAAAAAGCATGCATATACTTTTACACAAGTACAATCATAAGTTTTGGTTCAGTCTCCTTTTTCCTTTCCTTTTGCCCTCTATTGTCCCCACCCTCCAGTTTCCTAGGAAAAGTGTTAGCCATCTGGCGTACTCTTTAGTACTTTTTTTCTATCTAACCATATGCCTTATGACCATATATGACTATGCATACAGACTTGCATACATCATATACTTGTATAAAAACATTTAGATTCACACATATGTAAACACATTTATAAGTGGGTATTTTGTTACATTATATAGATGGGATCATACTATGAACTTATCTCTGCATCTTATCTTTTGTATTCACTATCACCTCCTAGAAATTCTCCAAGTCAACTGGCGTAACTCCTATTCATTTTTTTTGAATGGTTCTTTAATACTCTATGTTGTTGTCATTTATCCATCTGTAAGAGTTCCTAGCACTTCTTTTATTATTGATTCTTGAAGATGGTGGCTGTTTGGCCACTATGATTTGAAAGCTTATGATATGTTCTATACTTTAAATAAGTATAGCATTTGTTTAGTTAATTTAATGATGTTAATACACCTAGATTTTTATCCACTTATTTCTAATGACATTCAAATATGCTTTTCTTTCTTTCTTTCTTTTCTTTTCTTTTCTTTTCTTTTCTTTTCTTTTCTAGAGACAAGTTCTTGTTCTCTATCCCAAGCTGGAGTGCAGTGGTGCAATCAGAGCTCACTGCAGCCTTGACCTCCTGGGCTCAAGTTGATCCTCCCACTCCAGCCTCCTGAGTAGTTAGGGCTACAGGCATGAGACACACACCTGACTAATTTTTAAAAAAATTTTGTAGAGCCAGGATCTCGCTTTGTTGCCCAGGCTAATCTTGAACTCCTGGTCTCCAGCAATCCTCCCACTTCGGCCTCCCAAAGCTCTGCAGGGATTACAGTTGTGAGCCGCTGCGTCCAGCCTCAAATATGTTTTTCTATTCCAGGGCCAAGACAATACTCTTTGGTTAATACAAGCCCTAGAGCATAACAATGCAGGACAATTAATCAACAAATATTTGAGAATCTCTATTATGTCAGATACAAATTTCTCTTTAATTAGTGGTTTGTCACAAAAGTCTTTAATAGGACTTGTGCAGTTTTCTGTGGAGAAACTAACAATGGGTCCGAATCAAGGAGGTGAGACTTTCATTTGAATTAACCAATTAGTAGAAAATGGGCTTGATCTTCAGAAGGCAATAAGGATTTTATGGTTTTACTAAAATTTTCATTGCAATTATTACATAGAGTGTTTTGCATTCAGGTATAGCCCATATCTGGTTTTTAGAGGTTAGTAAAAGAACAGCTTTCTATTGTTAATCTCTCTTTAACCTCTCTAGCAATTAGCTTATTTTCTAAAGATTTGAGTTATAGACCACCAATACTGAATTAAGATAACTCCTAGTTAGGCATGTAAGTCTAAATTTTAAAAAAGATTTTATGCATCTACATCCTTATTTAAGTCTTATGACTTTTTTGAGTAATGAATCTCATCGTTTGACAACAGATGAAGATTACGCTTTTCATTTTAGTTTGCCAAGAGTTTTATATCATGCTAACAAAGCCAGTATTGCTTAGCTGAGCTAACTCTAATGACAGTTTATAAATCACTTCCTATCATTTTAACCACAGGAAGAAGAGATTGTTAGCCTGTTATACTTGCTTTAAATGTCTAACTGTGGCTTCCATTACAAACAAAAATTATGAAACACACTCATCCACTGTCATGAACTTTTGACTATTAAAAACAAGTGCATAATAAAACCTTTTACTCTCAAGCTTAATTTTAAAACCAGGTGTGAGGGTAAACAGTTTTGCTAATGTTGAACACAGGTCTTCAATCACAGGGACAATTTGTAGTGTGTGATGGATGAGGTTGATACATTTTTTAAAAAATTCTACTTTCTTCTTTGCAGGAAATAAAATCAGAATTACCCGAGAATTTGTCCCATGGTCTCTTGACTATATCAGTCACTCGACAATGGATAGAAGTCACAGCATCTTTAACAGACAGTCAAGAGACTTAAACGGGGGGCACTGAATTGCTGGGAAAGCTAATGGCTTGTCGAGAGTGGTAGGGTCCCTTTTGATTACAAGGCGTAATCACCACCTTTGCCTTCTGAATGTTTTGCTTCTCATTGCATCTCATCTCCAAGGATGACAGAGAAGGTGAAATGCAGGCAGCTGTGGTGAAAGATCTGGTGTGAGGGAGCGTTCTCCACCACCCACACATCCTTACCCAGTGTGGGCTGAGTTCCGGCTGGCTGCTTTTCCTAACCTCCAGGCTGACTCACTCTGGGCTTGTAACCTCATCATAGCCTCTGTCTCTGCCTTATTTGTCCCACAGGCAGGGCTGGCCCCCTGGCTTACGAGTACCGGGAAGGCATCATAGGCTTCTTAGGGTCTTCTAGTGCTAGAACTGGAAGAGATCTTTGCACATCCCCTCAGTCCCCTGGCTTTGCTGATGATGGAGTTGAAGCCCGAGAGAAGGTTTTGTGGTCAAGTCTAAGTGGGTTCAGATTTCCTATCTCCAAATATGTCGCTCTTTTTGAGTCTCACTCTGTCGCCCAGGCTGGAGTGCAGTAGCACAATCTCAGCTCACTGCATCCTCTGCCTCCCCGGTTCAAGAGATTCTCCCGCCTCAGCCTCTTGAGTAGCTGGGACCATGAGGCTTGCACCATCATGCCTGGCTAATTTTTGTATTTTTAGTAGAGACAGGGTTTCACCATGTTGGTCAGGCTGGTCTCGAACTCCTGACCTCAAGTGATCCACCTGCCTTGGCCTCCAAATGCTGGGATTACAGGCGTGAACCATGGCGCCTGGCCTACCAGATATGTCATTTCTACTCCACTAGGCTCGTTATACTTGTTCACAATTCTTCCTAATAGAGACTCATCCCTTTGGAATTACTAGAGTCCTGAGTCAAACACCCTTTCGGAGAGGCCAACCTGGGTGCGAAATTGTCAGACAACTATCTTATTAGAGAAGATGGCGATAAGTCAGGGTACTGAGGGTATGGAACCTTTGTTGAGCAAGATGACAAGATTTCCTCTGGGGCAGGAGGCTCTGGCCTGGGCTGCTGCTGCTGCAGGTGACTGGCTGAGAAGAGAGAAGGGGCAAAATGGAAGCTGTCCTTTTGTCTACATCATGGTCTCCTCTGTGGCTTTCTTCCATCCAAGCCTGCCCTACTACCAGCACTTACCAGCTGCTTTCACAACGTGGAGTGCTAATCTGTGCATCTCAAGGATGTGTAGGGACCGTTGTGTCTCTGACTATGTTCATCTTTGAGCTTCTTGGCTGAGAGTTCCTCCATGGAGATGCCTTTGGATCATGAAAAGTTCCAGCTGCATTTGCTGCTCAACGCCTTTTAGCCTCTGTTGTCCCCAAAATATTTTTGTTACCTAAAATGAAGGAAAATTGATTTCTAATTCTGGATGATGTCAAATTATGACAACTCCATCAGGGTTTAGGTTGGATTACATTTCCTTATAAATAGTATATATAGTTTAAATTCTGAATGGGCCTAAATGACTTCCTTATATATTTTTTCTTTACGTCAAAAAATCAGAAAGCAAGCTACATGTTACCGTGTTCTCTTGGAACTTTCCAAAGAAAACTCTACTAGTGTGGACTGCCAGGTACAAGTAGTGACTGAAATAAAGGAACTTTTGGAAACACAGAGCCTTTATAATAGAACTAGTGACTATGTTCAGTAAAAGAGGTAAGCACACCTTAGCTGTAGACAGCATCTGAGCTCCCCTTTCTGTAATGTCTTTCACTGATCCCCGCTCAGGCTGGAGAGACTCATGACCAGGATTCCAAGTGAGTCTTTTTTTTCTTTTAAACAAAGTCTGTCTCTGTTGCCCAGACTGGAGTGCAGTGGCGCAACCTTCGCTCACTGCAACCTTTCCCTCCCAGACTCGAGCCATTCTCCTGCCTCAGCCTCTCGATAGCTGGAACTACAGGTGCACCCCAACATGCCTGGCTAATTTTCTTGTATTTTCGGTAGAGATGTGTTTTTGCCATGTTGGCCAGGCTGGTCTGGAACTCCTGATCTCAGGCGATCTGCCCACCTTGGCCTCCCAAAGTGCTGGAATTACAGGCATGAGCCACCATGCCCCCCCAAGTGAATCTTAATTCAAGTTACTTAAACGTTATCCCAAATGGGTTTTATGAGATACCATAGGTTATTTTGTAAAAAAAAAAAAAAAAAAAAAAAAAATTAGGCATGATTTTTTTTTGCCCTTTAAATTGTGTTTTAGGCCGGGCATGGTGGCTCACGCCTGTAATTCCAGCACTTTGGAAGGCCAACGCAGGCGGATCACAAGGTCAAGAGATCAAGACCATCCTGGCCAACATGGTGAAACCCCGTCTCTACTAAAAATACAAAAATTAGCTGCGCATGGTGGTGGCCCACCTATAGTCCTAGCTACTCGGAAGGCTGAGGCAGGAGAATCGCTTGAACCCCAGAAGCGGAGGTTGCAGTGAGCCGAGATCGCATCACTGTACTCCAGCCTAGTGAGAGAAGAAGACTCTGTCTTAAAAAATAAAAATAAAATAAATAAATAAATAAATAAAATAAGATAAGTTGTATTTTAAAAGTAGATGAGGTCAGGTGTGGTGGCTCATACCCATAATCCCGGCACTTTGAGAGACTAAGGGGGAAGGATCACTTGAGCCCAGGAGTTCGAGATCAGCCTGGGCAATATGGCAAGAACTCATCTCTGCAAAGCATGTAAAAAAGTGACTTGGGTATAGTGGCGTGTGCCTGTGGTCCCAGCTACTTGGGAGACTGAGGCAGGAGGATTGCCTGAGCCCCAGGGATTGAGACTGCAGTGAGTCGTGTTCATGCCACTGTACTCCAGCTTGGGGCGACAGAGCGAGACCCTGTCTCCAAAAAAAAAAAAAAAAAAAAAAAGATGTAAGAAATCTATTTAACACATAGAATGTTCCATCCATCAATGACACTGAGACAGCCTTTTACTGGCATACTGTCAAATGGGCATGAGTACTGTCTCGGACGACCAATGATCTATGCTGTGTACTGCATTCCTCAACTTCAGTATATATTAGTCATGCTATTTCATGCACTTAGGATACTAAACAATTATATTACACTGTGTTATTATATATATGTTTTTAATCCACGGTTCCTGGCTTGCCACTCCCATCGTTTTTGTTATAATATGGGGGCACTTTAGTACTCAGTAGACCCCAGAAAACAGAATCTTTCTCTCTGATCTTCCCCTGCCCTCCTTTCACCTGCTTTATTTTTCTTCCCAAGGTAGAAATCTCCCACCTTTTTGTCTTGGAGCTGTCCATAAAGAAATTCCCTGACCTACCTTGTTTGATTATAGGTCCTAAGACCCTCCTTCTAAAGAGGGTTCTACTCCATACCCTGGAGGAAGGACTGCTGCACAGAGGGACCAGGAAGAATGTGAACAGACAGGCCTTGCAGGCTTTTCCTTCTCCACCTATTCGTATTAGATCATACCCTTTTTGTCCAATGCTATTTCCGCACAATGGTCAATCATGCTTATCCAGGGAAGTCTCCATAGAAGGCCCAAGAGGACTGCTGAAAGCGCGGATGCTGACCAAGAACTGATCCATGTGCCGGGAGGGTGATGCCCCTCAGCTCCACAGGGACAGAAGCTCCTGTGCTTGGGACCCGTCCAGACCTCATCCTGTGTGTCTCCATCTGCATGTTTATTTGTATCCTTTAAGATACCCTTCATAATAAACTGGTAAACTTAAGTAAGTGTTTCCTTGAGTTGTGAGCCACTCTAAGAAGTTAAACCCCAAAAAGGGGAACCCCAACTTGAAGTCCTAAGTTCCAGAGGCCTGGACTTTGGATTGGTGGGAAAGAGGGGGTGGCCTTGTGGGACTGAGCCCTTAACCTGTGGGTTCCAAGGCTATCTCCAGGTAGATAGCGTCAGAATTGAATTGACTTGGGAGGATACCCAGCTGGTGCCTGCTGCAGAATTGGTTGGTTGCTTGGTGTGTGAAGAGAGCTCCCCCACATTTGGTCACAGAAGTCTGTGTTGTTGTTGAGTGAGAATAGAGAACACTTTGGGTGTGAGTTTTTCGCACACATATGCAAACCTCCTTCCCAAGATCTATAGCTGACAGAGGAAGATTACATGAAAAGTGAGGTATTGTGAAACTCAAACTATATCGGATATAAATGAGCCAAAATAGGTATTTGATTTTTTTGTTGTTGTTGTTTGTTTTTCGAGATGGAGTCTTACTCTATTGCCCAGGCTGGAGTGCACTGGCACGATCTTGGCTCACTGCAACCTCTGCCTCCTGGGTTCAAGTGATTGTCCTGCCTCAGCCTCCCGAATAGCTGGGATTACAGGCGTGCACCACCACACCTGGCTAATTTTTGTATTTTTAGTAGAGATGGGGATTTCACCGTGTTGGCCAGGCTGGTCTCAAACTCCTGACCTCAAGTGATCCACTCGCCTCAGCCTTCCAAAATGCTGGGATTACAGGCGTGAGCTACCAGGCCCAGCCAAAATAGGAATATTTTAAAGAGAATATTAATAGTCATAGTCTTTGATTTCTATAGAAATTACTCAACATAAACAATACATTTAAAAGCAGCCTAATTAATGATTACCCAATTATTGTAACACCAGAAGGTCGCATCTCTCCCTTTGCTACCGTGTACTTGTAGGAAATAGGATTTTTTCATATTGTTCTTTAGTGTTGTTGCTGGGATCCTTGGGTTTAGTATAACCAAATGAGTTCATAGTCAGACTGTAGCTGAGGCAGGAAAATAGGGTCTGGAGGCAGGGAACATAAGGTCGATTCACACTTCAGCTGTGACAGGAAACATCCTCTCTATTTACATAGGGCGTACACCAAGTCACCAATGAGATCCTCTAGAGGGTATTTAAACCCCTCACAATTCTGTAACTGGGTCCTGGAGCCCCTGTGCTTGACCTGCTCCCACACCCTGGAGTGTACTTTCAATAAATTTCTGCTTTTGTTGCTTCATTCTTTCCTTGCTTTGTTTGTGCATTTTGTCCAATTCTTCGTTCAGGACGCCAAGAACCTGGACACCCTCCACCGGTAGCATAGCTACTTACTCTCACTTTGAGCAAATTATCTAATCTTACTAAACTTTATTTATAGAGCTTTTTTTTTTCTTTTCTTTTTTTCTTTTTTTTTTTTGAGACGGAGTCTTGCTCTGTCACCCAGACTGGAGTGTAGTAGCATGATCTTGGCTCACTGCAACCTCTGCCTCTCGGGTCCAAGGGATTCTCCTGCCTCAGCCTCTGGAGTAGCTAGCTGGGATTACAGGCATATGCCACCATGACCAGCTAATTTTTGTATTTTTAGTAGAGAAAGGGTTTCGCCGTGTTGGCCAGGCTGGTCCTGAACTCCTGACCTCAGGTGATCTGCCCACCTCAGCCTCCTGAAGTGCTAGGATTACAGGCATGAGCCACCACGCCTGGCTTATAGAGCACGTTTTTATTTATAAAGTAAAAAAAAAAAAAAAAAAAAAAAAAGCAACAGATATCCCAAAGGATTATTTTGAGGGTGACATGTAAACTGTTTAGTGCAGTGTCTGGTATGTAATAAATAGTCACTGCAGATTAGCTGTTTTTATTAGTTATTATTAATGCTGTAGCATATATCAAGATTGGTTCATGTTTCCTTCCAGTAGCATATTAAAATATACAAAATTTTGAATTCCCACTTTATTTTTTGCTGTATTAAAAAAGTTTACAAATATTAATTAAATTGGGGGTCATTTCTTTATTTTTGAGATGAATTCTCACTGTTGTCACTCAGGCTGGAGTGCAATGACTCAATCTCGGCTCACTGCAACCTCCGCCTCCTGGGTTCAAGAGATTCTCCTGCCTCAGCCTCTTGAGTAACTGGGATTACAGATGTGTGCCACCACGCCTGGCTAATTTTTGTATTTTTAGTAGAGACGACGTTTCACCATGTTGGCCAGGCTGGTCTCAAACTCCTGACCTCAGGCAATCTGCCCGCCTCCACCTCCCAAAGTGCTGGGATTACAGGCATGAGCCACCGCGCCTGGCCGATTGGAGGTCATTTCTTGTAGCAACACAGGTTTGTATTTTATCTAAACACCTGTTAGCTTTTAAGAGATTTTCTTGGTTTGGGTGCAGTGGCTCTAATCCCAGCACTTTGGGAGGTCAAGTCGGGAGGATTGCTTGAGGCCAGGAGTTTGAGACCAGCCTGGGCAATAAAAGTGAGACCTCCATTTCTGAAAAAAAAAAAATAGCTGAGCATAGTGGTTCGTGCCTGTAGTCTTAACTAACTGCTCGGGAGACTGAGGCAGAAGGATCACTTGAGCCCAGGAATTCCAGGCTGCAGTGTGCTATGACCACTCCACTGTACTCTGGCCTGGGTGACAGACTAAGACCCTATCTCTAAAAGAAATTTTTAAAAAAAGCCAAGAGTGTTTTTTGGTCAAATGAGCTTGGGAAGTAATGAGATAAGCTTTTATTTTTTTTTTTTTTTTTTTTTTTTTGAGACGAAGTCTCACTCTGTCACCCAGGCTGGAGTATGGTGGCGTGATCTCAGCTCACTGCAACCTCTGCCTCCCGGGTTCAAGCAATTCTCTGCCTCAATCTCCTGAGTAACTGGGATTACAGGCACCCGCCACAACGACCAGCTAATTTTTGTATGTTTAGTAGAGACGGGGTTTCACCATCTTGGCCAGGCTGGTCTTGAACTCCTGACCTCATGATCCACCCACCTTGGCCTCCCAAAGTGCTAGGATTACAGGTGTAAGCCACCGCACCCAGACCTGAGATAAGCTTTTATTTATCTATATCAAGAGAAAAAAATGCTAAACACAGTAATAAGACTGCAATGACTTTTCTATGCCCTCATATACCATATTTGATTTAAACAATCTCCTGTAGATGAACGCACAAGTTGTTTGTCACTTTTTGGCACCATGAATAGTGCAGAACATGCATAGTTGATAGAAAATGAAATATAAAATTGTATCAGTTGAAAACTCTTTTCGAATGACTATAAAATGGACCCCAAAGCTTAAAGACATATGACTCATTTGTTGCTAGTGGGAATCTGAAATAGTGCAACCACTGTGGAAAACAGTTTGGTGGCTCCTCAAAATGTTAAACATAGAATATTGTTTGACTCAGCAGTTCCATTCCTAGGCGTATACCCAAGACAATCAAGAACAGATGTTCAAACAAAAACTTGTACAGGAAAGTTTAGAGCAGCCCAATTTATAATAGCCAAAAGGTGGAAAACCCTCAAATTATCCATCAAGAAATTAATGGATAACAAATTGTTATATATTCATACAACAAAATATTACTCATACAATGAAATATTATTCATACAATGAAATATTATTCATCCATAAAAAGGAATGAAGTACTGACGCTTGTTACAATGTAAACATGCTCAGTTAAAGAAGCCAGGCACAAAAGGTCACATGTTGTTTGCTTCCTTTTATAAAAAATATCCATAATAGGTAAATCCATGGAGGCAGAAAACAGATTCGTGGCTGTGTGGGACTGAAGGGAAGCAGAGGAGAGTAGCTCGTTAATGAACACAGGTTTCCTTTTGGAGTGATACAAATGTTTGGGAACTTGATAGTGGTAATGGTTGTACACCATTGTAAATGTATGAAAAAATAGTGAGTTGTACACTTTTAAATGGTTAAAATGGTACATTTTTATGTGTATTTACCACCATAAAAAAACAGAAAATTGCTTCATGGTACCCTCAAAATACCAATATGTGAAAAACCTGAATTCAGCTGGAGTTGTATTTTCAAGTAATTTGTTTTTGTGATCCAGTGGCCGTCTCACTCAAATTGCTTTCGTCTGAATTATTTCCTGTTAAACTGTGAGGGATCCTTCTTCTGGGAATGGTGTTAGGCATTTTTGCCCCAATCTCCTGAACTGGAGTTAATTGAAAGGCATTTTGATCAAAATAAGAAATCTGTAGTTTAGATGAGGTGCTGTCATAGAAATCCATTTCCCAATAGACACCTCTTGTTTATACTCCTCTTTTTATTCCTTCTTTTAATTTTTTCTTTTCCCTCTCCCTCTTTGCATTTTCCCCTTAATTGTTGCTTATATTTAAGGCTGTCCAGGAATATGCAAGAACATTGTTTTTGTGGCACCAAGAATTTGGAGTGGATGGTATTCTTGCCTCTTAAAGTGAGACAATCCAGTCCTTAAAAACACTCAGCAGACAAATTGGGCTCTGATAAAGAATTTTCTGGGTTCGGATTCATGTCAATATGTATATTATGAACACAACTTCCTTTTTAAAACAATAGCAGAGAAATGTCTCTATTTCTGGTCAATTCTTTTCACAATTTACTGTCAGGTAGCTTTAAAAGAAACATGCTACCAGGGCATGGTGGCTCACACCTGTAATCCCGCACTTTGAGAGGTCGAGGTAAGTGGATTGCTTGAGGCCAGAAATTCAAAACCAGCCTGGGCCACATGACGAAACCCCGTTTCTACAAAAAGTACAGCTGCACATGGTGGCGTGGACCTGTAGTCCCAGCTACTCAGGATCCCAAGAGGTTGAGGCTGCAGTGAGCCATGATGATGCCACTGCACTCCAGCCTGGCTGACACAATGAGACCCTGTCTCAAAAAAAAAAAAAAAAAAAAAAAAGAAAAGAAAAGATAACATGATGTTTATTGCTTTTTAAACTTTTCCCTGAAAGTGGTTTTTAAAAAGCCAATGTGACTGATATTTAACATGAGAGAATATGAGAGCTAGAACTATCGAATTGGAATTTTAAAAATATACTATGATTTGCCAAGTAAAGGATTTTTTATTGAAGTGAAATTCACAAGACATACAACTAATCATTTCAGAGCGCACAATTCAGTAGCATTCAGTGCATTCACAACATGGGGCAACCACCACCTGTCTGTTATTTGGAGACTTTTTCATTACTCCAGAATAGCCTGCACCCATTAAGTAATCACTCTCTGTTTCCCTCCTTCCCCATCCCCTGGGAACCATTAATCTGCTTTCTGCCTCTATGGATTTACCTGCTTTTGACATTTCATATAAAAGGAATCATACAATATGTGACTTTTTGTGCCTGACTTCTTTCACTTAGCATGTTTTCAAGGTTCATCTATGTTGTAGCAATTGTCAGTAGTAACATTATTCCTTTTTATGGCAGAATAATATTTCATTGTATGAATATGCCACAATTTGTTATCCATTAATTTCTTGATGGATAATTTGAGAGGTTTTCACCTTTTGGCTATTGTAAATAGTGTTGCTACAAACATTCCTGTACAAGTTTTTGTTTGAACATCTGTTTTTGATTGTCTTTGGTAATACCTAGGAATGGAATTGCTGGGTCAAACAACGTTCTATGTTTAACATTTTGAGGAACCACTGAACTGTTTTCCACAGTGGCTGCAAAATTTTAAATTTCCACCAGCAATGTACGAGGGTTCCTGTTTCTTCACATTATACTGATTCTTTTTTTTTATTATTATAGACATCCTAGTAGGTGCAAAGTAGTATATTAAAAGTCTTTTTGTGTGATTGTTGGCTATATGTATACCTTCTTTAGAGACATGTCTATCCAAATTCTTTGTCCATTTGTAAATTTGATTTTTTGTCTTTTTGTTCAAGTCATAACAGTGGTTTATATATATGATTCAAAAATATTTTCTCCCATTCTGTAAGTTGACTGTTTAGTTTCTTGATAATATCTTTTAATGTACAAAATGTTCTAAAGTTTATGAAGTCCAGTGTATCTATTTTTTCTTTTGTTGCTCATGCTTTTTGTGTCAAATATAAGAACCCACTTCCAAATCTGACTTCATGAAGATTTATTCCTATGTTTTACTCCTTAAGCTTTTGTTTTGTTTAGGTCATTGATTTTCTTTCAGTTAATTTTTTATTATGGAGTGAGGTAAGAATTCAACTTTAATTTTTTGCATGTGTTCACACAATTTTCCCAGAATCATTTGTTGAAGAGGCTATTCTTTCCTCATTGAATGATCTTGCCACCCTTGACAAAAAGCAATTGGC
This sequence comes from Papio anubis, assembly GCF_008728515.1. Lineage (NCBI taxonomy): Eukaryota > Metazoa > Chordata > Mammalia > Primates > Cercopithecidae > Papio > Papio anubis. The sequence continues at coordinate 14,272,738 of NC_044980.1, forward strand.
CACAGATGTTTGGGTTTATTTCTGGACTGTTAATTCCATTCCATTGTGCTATATCTATGTTGATGCCAGCACCACACTGTTTGGATTACTGTAGCTTTGTAGTAAGTTTGAAATCAATCAGTGTGAGTCTTCCAACTTTATTTTTTCTTTTTTCAACATTGTTTTGGCCATTTCTAATTCCACATGGATTTGAGGATTGACTTTTCCATTTTTGCAAAAAAATGCAAAATTGGCATTTTGATAGGGATTGCATTTAACCTGTGGATTGCTTTGGGGACTATTGACATCTTCATCACAATATTAAGTCTTTCTATTCATTATTCTTTTCATTTATTTAGGTCTTTTAAAATCTCCTCCAGTAACATTTTGTAGTCTTCAGTGCACAAGTCTTTCGTCTCCTTGATTAATTTTATTGCAAGGGTTTTATTCTTTTGGATGCAATTGTAAATGGAATTGTTTTCTTTCTCTTTTTTTCTAATATTAGCAGGAGTTGACAGGAAGGAACCATTTTCTTAATTTCCTCTTTGAATTGTTTGTTGCTGATGTATAAAATTCCAGCTTAGTTTTGCATGTTGATCTTGTACCCTGTAACTTTGCTGAATTTGTTCATCAGTTCTTGTCATTTTTTGGTGGATTCTTTGGGATTTTCTTGTAATATATAAAATTATGTCATCTGGAAATATATGTTGTTTTAAAACTTCCTTCTCAATCTGGATGTCTGGATGCCTTTTATTTATTTATTCTTGCCAAATTGCCCTGGCTAGGACTTCTGGTACAATATTGAATAGCAATGGTGAAGATGGGAATGAGATAAGAATACTTGCTTCCACCACTGCTATTCAATATCCCACTGAAAGTAATGGATTTTGCAGGACATCTTTCATGTATTACAGTTCACAAAGTAAAGCCAGTGGCTCAATAATGCCCCACCTTTTCTGAGATTATATTGTTTTTTGGCAAATTTATGGTACAGAATATACATATTTTGGAACATAGAAATATTGGAACAGTCCTCTTAGGAGGAAGACAATGAATATCTCAAAGCTATATGTCTCACTCTAAAAGAAGACTAGCTCTACTTTCTGAAAAAAACCCATTGACTCAGAGTTGTTCCTTAAATTAGGGCTATTGATTTACTCAGGGCGTTTTCCTTAGACACGTCTGGTTCTGTCTTATAATGTGTAATGCATTCAAAGGGAGGATGGAGAATAGGGAACTGCCAGCAGCTGACAGTGGGAGAAATGGCCATTGGCAACAAGGGACAATGTGGAAGAAAAGTCGAGTGAGAAGGAGTTCAGGGAAAGGGCAAGCTAAATGCTAATTACTGCAGTGGTCTTTGTGGTGTCACCATGTCGCTCCACAATGCAATGAATCACTTTTTTTTTTCTGAGTTCATTTTCTAGCCCCATTTCTGGACACCCTTGAATATCCTCTCTGCAGCCCCCTGGCCAGTGCAGAGGAGGGCAATGGGGACTGGGACATGGGATGCTGCTGGGGGCCAGGAGAGCACAGTCAATAACTTTTATATGACCTTGAGTTAGATGAAAGACTAAATTATATTTAGTATGAATCATTCAATACATTTAACAAAAAGTCTTATAAACATAAAATTTAAAAGTTCTCAGAAGGGAAGGGCTCACGTTCATGGATTTTATATTTATAGCATATATTTCATTTCTTATCAATGCCAGGGAAATTAATTATTATATGAAATGATGAAGCAATCTTTTACAGTAGAGTTCTTCTGGCCAGGCATGGTGGCTCACGCCTGTAATCCCAGCGCTTTGGGAGGCTGAGGCAGGAGAATCACTTGAGGTCAGGAGTTCAAGACCAGCGTGGCCAACGTAGTAAAATCCCATCTCTACTAAAAATACAAAAATTAGCTGGGCATGGTGGCACATGCCTGTAGTCCCAGCTACTCGGGAGGCTGAGGCAGGAGAATCACTTGAACCTGGGAAGCAGAGGTTACTGTGAGCTGAGATCGTGCCCTACACTCCAGTCTAGGTGATAGAGTAAGATCCTGCCTCAAAAATAAAAACAAAAAAAAAGTTATTCTGACACATTTCTGATGAAAAGGATAGAGAAAGAATGTGAAACTTCTCAGTAACTTGTCCCTGTAAAACTGGATTGATGATTTTCTTCTATGAGAGCCTTCATGGGGGGTGATCTGAATAAGTTCCACCAGTAAAAATTTAGACCAATGAGTAAAAGTTCATTTCCTAAGCAACTCAAGGTTGGAGATCACATAGTTTATTGTCCAAACCAGGAAACTTTTGAGAAAGTAGTGGTGCACTGTGAATTATGCCAGGATGACAGGCATAAACAAGTACTGTCTTGGGCAAACTGAGATGGATGGTCATTCCAACTAAAACCATTAGGACCACTGGAGTTTTTTGTTTGTTTGTTTGTTTTTTGTTTATTTTTGAGATGGAGTTTCTCTTTGTCGCCCAGGCTGGAGTACAGTGGTGCAATGTTGGCTCACTGCAACCTCCGCCTCCTGGGTTCAAGCAATTCTCGTGCCTTAGCCTTCTGAGTAGCTGGGATTACAGGCACCCGCCGTCACTCCCGACTAATTTTTGTATTTTTAGTAGAGACGGATTTTCACATGTTGGCCAGGCTGGTCTCGAACTCGTGACCTCAATTGATCTGCCTGCCTCAGCCTCCCAAACTGCTAGGATTACAGGTGTGAGTCACCGTGCCTGGTTAAGTTTTTATTCTTATTGTTACTACTGCTTCATTATGGAAAAAAATTAGCAGCAGGAGAAACTTTTATTCTGTAAAGCGATAAAGCAGATTTTCAATGGAGAGGAAAGCAAGGTAACAATCCACTGTTGTAATGGTTGCCCTTTCCGGTTCTCCCACAGTTTTTTAAAGTGGCCTATTTGGGTGTTATGAGACTGGACTGAAGTCAATCCAAATCAATTTGATACTGACTGTGGCCAAGACAGAGCTGCCTAGCGGGTTTAGGTTCACACAAAGACCAGGGTGAAGAGGAGCTGGTTTCAGCCCAGATCTTTTGGGCCATTCTTGTGCACCGTCTCCACTCCGGACTTCCTACTAATGAGGCAGCCTGGGACCCTCTCACTCTTACCAGGGCCCACCAAGTGTGGGAAAGTCCTAAGATTCGGCTGTAACTGGACTTGTTTCCAGGAATTAGCAGGAACTGAGCGGGATAATTCTTTTCATTAGGAATACATTTACTTCCTCACACTTTGTTGATAAGTAAATTTCACAGCAAAGCAATAACCAAAATAATGAAAGCTATTCCATGAACATACTTAATCATGTGAATGTAATTCATGATTCCAAAGGCTAAAGGTAATGATGGTTAAAAATCAGAAACAATTAGTTTCTGATTTTTAAATCAGAATCGCTTACTTAAAACCAAAGTAAGTAATTAGGCACGTGTTCTAAAGGTTACTTTTCTGGCATCAGCAGGACCTTACATTTAATAATTCGTTTTCAGTATATGATTATGAGTTTGTGGACCCCTATAATGAAGACATAGTGGACAAGGATGGCGATTGGAGCAACGATAAAAGTAATGGAAACCATCTGGGAGCATCTATTGTCTACCAGGCAAAAGTAGTTGGTTTAAAGTAATGTGGTTAGTTAGTAGCAGTTTGGAGCAGAGCTGGAATTAAAAGTTCATGCCCTTTCCGCTCTGTTTCAGTGACCCTCAATTCACAGATATTGTAGATAATGGAAAATACATTGAGATGCAAAGCAGGGACCTAGGCCCTAGCCATAGATGTGTCTGCAGTAATGGCAAGTCCTACAGTCTTTGTGAATCATAGTTTCTTCATTTGTTAAAGGAAGGTTATATAGGTCTTAACCGAATCTCAGAATGGTAGTAAAAATCAAACATGATGTGTATGACAACACTTTGAAAATAGATTTCATGGCGTAAAGCACTGCAAAAAGTTATTCAGAAGATTCTGTCTCAATCACACTTGTATTATGACCTACAGGAAAAAAAAATCATTCAGCCTTTAAAAATTCTTTCTCTATTTTTAGATGTGCAAAAGACAGGGAAAAAAGAGATCTTTCCCCCTCGCTCATCCCAGGCAGTCTTCACAAACACTTTTCCAAGTGGTTTCTATGGCTGACTCCTTTTTTTTTTTTTTTTTTTTTTTTTGGAGATATATTTTCGCTCTTGTTGCCTAGGCTGGAGTGCAATGGCACAATCTTGGCTCACTGCAACCTCTGCCTCCTGGGTTCAAGTGATTCTCCTGCTTCAGACTCCTGAGTAGCTGGTGCACGCCACCATGCCCAGATAATTTTGTATTTTTAGTAGAGACAGGGTTTCACCATGTTGCCCAGGCTGGTCTCTAACTCCTGACCTCAGGTGATCCAACCGTTTCTGCTTCCTAAAGTACTGGGATTATAGGTGTGAGCCACCATGCCCAGCCATGGCTGACTACTTTATCTATTGTTTGCAGGTACTAATTGCTAGGTGGATCAGCGTGATTCTGAATGCATCCTACCATCCTTAGTGATTATTAAGGATCCCTGAGATTTTAAATATTAAGTGAGGCATGAGGATCACTTTGGTTTTAAGTAACATAAATTTCCAACTCAAAATGATTTAAACATTAGAAGACATCAGGAACCATTTCATCTCACTTAACCAGAATTTCATAGGCACAGCAGCTCTTACTGTGGTATCTCAGAGTCCTAATTTGTTTTCTGGCAATTCTATCTACTTTGACCTTCACTATGTGTCGACATCATGGTTGTAGTTCTAGGTATTGAAGCATACAGGGCATCATCTTATGGAAGAAAGACAAAATCTCCCCACCTTTTTTTTGGCCAGGATTGGATGGCACATCACATCTAAGACAATTGCCAACAAGGGGAAATGATCATCGTGGCTGACCATTTGAGGTAGGGTGTATTCTTGGGAGCCAACCACGGAGACTACTGCAATAAGGCAGATTGGAAGGAAGGATGGAGTTACCTGACACTATGTAACCTCCATTCAAACTTTGCAGAGTAGACTCTTTGTAAGGCTACGTGGTTGATGGAGATGGCAGCACATCTGTCGTTTTGTACTTCTTGTTACCAGGCAGATCATGACCATTTTATAGTTCCTGTTCTGTGGCCACTATAATTGGCTTACTTTGAGATTCCTACGTAGCTTTTCTCTCTTTTTGTTTTTTTGAAGAGACTGAGTCTACAGTTGCAATGGAAGACACTGAGATGAAAGAAAATCGCTACTCCTTTTGATTTGCAGAAAGCTACAGGTTGTATCTTACAGTGACTGTTGCAGAAAATAATGAGCCTCCAGATCTTGGTTTAAAAAAGGGTGCCTCTGATGAATCTCTTTCCTGGGCAATTTGTTGACTCTGTTTTAGCTGCCACCCTTGTATCAGCCTGTGGTTAATTCAGACTAGAATATGAATACCAGTGTTAAAAGGACAAATAACTAGTTAGGGGACATCCCAATCTGTTCCTTGATTAAGGAAACAATTCTCATCTCATAAGAGAGGAAATAATCCGCAAGATGTTATGTATGTTTTGAGGCAATGAAAAGTGTTCGTCCTGATGAAAGTTTGTTGAATTAAGACAAACCCCTGTTTATTTTGTGTCTTCATCTACAAATCCATGACATCAGCTGCTTAGGTGCTTATAATCAGAGCCACACCAGAATGAAAAAATATTTCTATCGTTCAGTTCCCTGAAGGAAATATGTGAGAACTCAAAACTCCCACTATTAATTGAGATAATCTTCTGGTAAATGCCTGGTCTGGGCCGGGCAAGGTGGCTCATGCCTGTAATCGCAGCACTTTGGGAGGCTGAGGCAGGCAGATTACTCGAGGTCAGGAGTTTGAGACCAGCTTGGCCAACATGGTGAAACCCCATCTCTACTAAAAATACAAAAATTAGCCAGGCATGGTGGCGCACACCTGTAATCCCAGCTACTCAGGAAGCTGAGGCATGAGAATTACTTGAACCTGGGAGGCAGAGGTTGTAGTGAGCCGAGATTGTGCCACTGCACTCTAGCCTGTGCGACAGAGTGAGACACCGTCTCCCCGGCCCCCCAAAAAAAAAAAAAAAAAAATCTTGGTCTGAACAGCCTACCTAAACTGTTTAGTAATTTGTTTTTCTGAACGATTGCCATCTGTTTAAAATGCCATGTGCAACTGAGCTGAGAGGTAAGTGCTCAGCCTCTGCCTTTCTCTTTTACTGACTTCTGGCCCCTTTTCCTACAAATGAATGAACATTTGATGTTGCAGCAGGAACAACTCATTATGCTCATGACAAAGCACAAAAACTGTCTAGGAAAATATCTACTGATCATTTAACCATGAGCCATGACTAACAGTTATCTAAATGGAATTAAGGGTAATGACTCCAAGAGGTTCATAGGAAAAAAGTGCCGTTTCCTAGCAGTAACGATTTAGTAGTTTTTTCCTCTTTCTTTTATAGAAACTTTTACCCCTTAGTCTCCAAATGCCTAGCAAGAGTTGTTTTATATTCTGTGGAATATGTCCTTCTAAAAAGCTTTGTAATACCGTCCTCAGAAACATGATATAGAGAAATTAAAATAATAAGGCTTGAGGTTGACCAAATAAGTAAAAAGAGATTTATTGTTTTAATTAAAAATTTTTTTGACAATAAACATCATTTAATTATAATTTCCATGATAACACATCATTTCATAAAAACTTAATCCTATGCGAGCATAACTGGGAGTTGCCTCGTCCCCACCTATAAGATTTACCATTAAACTCACGTATCCAGATAAAAGGATACAAAACAGAGTTGTCCCCTGTCACAGATTCTCCATCCTGCACGAGAGGAGCTCATGTTTTGGTAATTTTGTAATTTGCCAATTTGAGATGATTTTTAAATACTCCTAACTCAAGTCATGAATGGCATTAACATTTCCCCCCCCTCTGTTGGGAACAGCAGCTGTTTCATATGCATTCGTAAAAATATTTCTAACTGTTCAAATTCAGGGCATGTTTCTTGCCTTTTAATTTTGTTTTTAATATAGTTATGGAAGGCAGAGATCTCTGATAGACGCTATCCTTCCCCTGTGCTTTGGAATTAAAAAAGATGAGAGTGGTAGATACTTCTTTTGCTGAAGTCACCTTTTGAGCTTTATACTTAGAGTCAAAGGAAAATTAATTCTTCACAGAGTACGTTTTGCCTTGAAGGTACAAAGAAGTGAAGTACTGGGTGTAATATCCTGAAACAGGTGCCTGGATACTCCGCTTCTGCTCAGCACCTCTGTGGATAAATGGAGATGTGTCTAACTGACAAACTCACTCCTGTGCTTACAGACCCAGGGCATCCAGAGCCATAGAGAGCATTTTCTCCATTTTCTGTGGAAAATTAACTTATCATATCCAATCAAATGTACTTTTTATCTTAGACATTCTTTCTGGGTTATCTAATTGTAGATTATTTATTTTTTTGGGACAGAGTCTCACCCTGTTGCCCAGGCTGGAGTGTAGTGGCGCGATCTCAGCTCACTGCAGCCTCTGCCTCCCAGGTTCAAGCAATTCACCCGCCTCAGCCTTCTGAGTAGCCGGGATTACAGGTGTGTGCCACCACACCCAGCTAATTTTTTGTATTTTTAGTAGAGACGGGGTTTTGTCATGTTGGCCAGGTTGGTCTGGAACTCCTGGCCTCAAGTGATCCTCCTGCCTCAGCCTCCCAAAGTGCTGGGATGACAGGTGTGAGCCACCGTGCCCGGCTAATTTTTTGTATTTTTAGTAGAGACGGGGTTTCATCATGTTGGCCAGGCTGATCTGGAACTCCTGGCCTCAAGTGATCTGCCAGCCTCGGCCTCACAAAGTGCTGGGATTACAGCCATGAGCCACTGCGCCTGGCTATTTCTGGGTTATCTTTTTTACTTCTCAGCATAAATGATGGCTCAGCAGGTTAGAAACTATGACATCAGCTTGGTTCAAAAATAAACTGAGTTCATTATCTTGTTTCTGTTTAACAAGCAGAATTTGAGAAAAAGATCATTTGATATATTTTTAAATTTTATGTCTTAGTTCTATTAAGAACCAAATAGAAATAGAAATAAACAGTAGTTAAGATGAACTGAAAGTACAAAGTCGACTTGACAGTACAAATCAAAGCCCCAGTATTCACAGAGTTCTAACTTCCCAAATTCGTGGTCTCATGAGAGTTGCCTGCTCCATTGGTATTCACATAGGCAGGCGCTAAAGGATTACCTGGCTTCAAATCCCCAACCTGACATCTCCTTACATCTGTCACATTAAATATAGTTCTGTTTCTTCACCTTACTCACTGATGTGGCATTTATCAAATCCTCACACAAAGGCGTAGGTTGGAAAAAAATGACAAGATCACATTATTTAATAGACTCCTAAAATCTACTAAAGATATGAAGTTTAACTTTAGATGTCTTTTTTTTTTTTTTCCCCGTTAGGGCTCAAATGAGTGTTTGGCAACATACACTTATCAATTGGGGAGTTTGTAATTCAGCAGAGGGATATTACCTGGAGTGATCTGTGCTTTAAAATATTGGTGTACGGGGGAATTGTGTCAATGCTCAGTTTTTCATAGAAATGACAAGACCCCGTATTTTATTAACCATAGAAAATGTAACTGAAGAGAAACATTATAGCCTTAAAAGCACATGCAGTAATTAAATGCTGTGGCCCTATAACTGATCATGTAAAGTTGCATTTGGAATTATATAGTATCATGCATTGTTCAAAATTGTCATCTTCCACAGTTCTGCCTGGTTTTACTATAACAATGCATTAGATGAGTAAACAAATATGTCCAGATCACAGAATGAAGAAAGGGTTTTCTTGAAGCAAATTTCTTAGGTATCTGATTACCCAAGCCGCCGCTCCTGGGAGCTTTCCTCTGATGTTACACAAAGCATATCTATTATTTACACAGAATTGTTTATCTTTTCATCTCTCACAAGGAAGTTGTTTCTTCCAAAAGTCAAAACTCCCACTGGACAGAAGTGATGGCCAGCTTTAAGGTGCACAGCCCTGCAGGCGATGCTGCGTCTCCAAAGCAAGGCTTTCTGCCCAACTCAAAACCTGGTATTTTTTTTTTCTAGGCTGTTTTCAGCTGTTTTTCCTTTTGTTGTTTATTATTAGAGAAACAGATGACATAAGTCATTGGATTTATTTTAAACAAGCATAGCAATATATGCACCCATCCTCAAAGTGGGCATTGTACTTGTTCAAATAATGGAACGTTTTTGGAATTCTCTTCAGAGGGCTTATTGCCCCCTCAAGTGTATGATGGCTCATCATTTCCTATTTAAGTTTCCGGTCTCTGGTTGTCTTACCCCCTCCCATGTCACTCACCTGGGCTTCATCCAACCTTGCCCAACTTTCTTGGCACTTGAGTTGACTGTTGTTGAGTCTGTGAGCAAGCTGATCCTTTCTGTGAACTCCTCTGGAATCTACAACCACAAAAAAAGCTTCCTGGGAACTGAGTCAATCTTTTCCTACCACTCAGCCTAAACCAAACATCCAAGAGAATAATTTCTCTCCTCCGTTAATCAGAACATCTTCTGAACTCCGTTTTCCTGAATGTCTTAGATGTCTTAAATGTCACAGGTTTCTTCCCCGCATCCCCACTTCCCATGCTTTTACCCAAGGAGGTGACATAGTCTCGTACTTCAATTTGCATCTCTTCATGTCTTCTCCAGGAAAAATATTAGAGTCCCCAAATCTCAATAGTCATTACTTAGTTAACAACCACACTGAGAGTACTCATTATTTTTATCTGACTGCTTTTCTGCTGCATATAATGCTTTTGCATTGACATCCTTCAAATACCATATGGTGGGTACCATTAACATAGAAGCAACCTTAAATGATAACACTAATATTTAGAAGCCTTGGAATTACCTTTCTTTCCCTACCTCCCAAGTCCTGTTCCTTTGTATATACAATTAATGAGATATTTTAAAAACTGAAAGTGTATGCAGGTCTTTTACTTGGTCAAAGGAAACTTATGGTTATTCTATACTTTTTTTTTTTTTTTTTTTTTTTTTTTTTTGAGATGGAGTCTCGCTCTGTCGCCCAGACTGGAGTGCAGTGGCCGGATCTCAGCTCACTGCAAGCTCCGCCTCCCGGGTTTACGCCATTCTCCTGCCTCAGCCTCCCGAGTAGCTGGGACTACAGGCGCCCGCCACCTCGCCCGGCTAGTTTTTTTGTATTTTTTAGTAGAGACGGGGTTTCACCGTGTTCGCCAGGATGGTCTCGATCTCCTGACCTCGTGATCCACCCGTCTCGGCCTCCCAAAGTGCTGGGATTACAGGCTTGAGCCACCGCGCCCGGCCTATTCTATACTTTTTAAAGATGGTCCTGGAGTGTTATTTCCATGAATTCCACAATTGTTGTGTCTGTTTGTGCTCACCACTGTGGATCTCATGCTTAGAGCAGTGTTTGGCACCTAGTAAGCTCTCAAGGACTGTGTAGTCTGCCCTTGGGCTGCTAAGAGAAGTTTAAAGCTACTATTGACAGTGCCTGTTTGTGAACGAGAATATGGGAGAGTGGCCATTTCATACCTGGTCCTCAATAATAGGGCACTTATAATCATGTCGGGCATAGCTTCCTTGGAGTGATTAAGGTTGGAAGCTGTCTAACGTGTTTGTACAACAGGGAGCATTCCATTTCTATCACATGTTAATTGGATACAGATTTTTAATTTTGCCCAGAACACTTTAAAATACTTTTGATTAGAAGTCACATCCTGTCCAAACATTTGGGAAAACAGAAGTAAAAATTTCCCTCCTGTTTAACGACTATCTGACCAATTGGATTAAGAGTTGTGCTGATTTTTTTGCTCCATTTAATCATTCTGTTTGTTGCTATGCACTGTTACAGTCAGTGATGTGTGAAAACCAAATAACCAGAAGTCATGGGCTTAAACAGCACGATTGCCTAGTTGAGGCTCTAGCAGAAGGGACACAGTCTTAGTTTCTTGAAACACAACTTACCTGCAAAGAACGAATGAAGAACCGTGGCGTTTCAACATGCCTAGGCAACATTCCAGCATATGTGACAAAGCATTGGCATATGTTGTCCAGTGGAGGGCACCAGTACTTAGTTTGGTTTTAGAGCCTATGCCTGTATCAATGTCGAGTTTAAAACAAAATGAAAAAATTACCTTAAGGGAGTCACCAGAGTATCAAAGAACATTTGCCCTCTCAAAGGGCTTAGTGACCATCCAGCCAGATATCTGTTTTTGGACAAAGACAGTAAGTGCTGAGAGGTCCTTGAGCTGGTCAGCACCAAACAATTAGTTAGGAACAGAGACAGAACTCACAGTCAGGAGCATTTCCCCACCATACTACTACCTGTTCCTTTCTTGCTTCTCCTCTGAATATGATTGACCCAGACCCTAACTAGGAAGAACTGGTTTCTGCAGTGGGATCTACACAGACTACATTGGAACAGCCAGGGTGAGGCAACATTCTTCCTGTTGAGGGATTTTGCCCTGGAAGCCTTGCCCTTTGAAATACCACAATGTGCCTTTGTGGCATTCTTCAGGGAAATGGCCAAGACATTCATTTCCATTTCTGGGCCATTGTGGTGCCTTGGATGGCACTGAGATAGTTGGGAGAAGATTTGGGCTTAAGATTTTAATTATTTTTGCTCAAGCCTTGATGTGGTGTCTATGGGCCAGGAACAAACAGCACCTTTTGTTTATTGTACTGTGTAGATTTCATTAGGGAATTTGGAAAATGGAGTGGAAACAACGGAATGAAAAATAAAACAACAAAAGGTCACTATGAATGCTCAAAGTCTTTGGAACATTTGAATAATGTCATTGGAAGTAATTTTCTGTAAAGTCCTCTGGTCTTCCTAAGCTCCTAATTCAAATCTCAGGCAAAATCAACACCTTCCATAGTCCTACATCCACATATTTTTGAAGAAATAACTGTCCTCCCTACATGTCTATTGTTATTCTTATACAATAGTAAACGTACATTTTTGGTACATTAACAATAAACTTTTGGCCGGGCGCGGTGGCTCAAGCCTGTAATCCCAGCACTTTGGGAGGCCGAGGCGGGTGGATCACGAGGTCAGGAGATCGAGACCATCCTGGCTAACATGGTGAAACCCCGTCTCTACTAAAAATACAAAAAACTAGCCGGGCGTGGTGGCGGGCGCCTGTAGTCCCAGCTACTCGGAGGCTGAGGCAGGAGAATGGCGTGAACCCGGGAGGCGGAGCTTGCAGTGAGCCGAGATCGCGCCACTGCACTCCAGCCTGGGCGACAGAGCGAGACTCCGTCTCAAAAAAAAAAAAAAAAAAACAAAAAAAACAATAAACTTTTTATTAAAATATAACAAAAATAGAGAAAAGTATGTAATAAATTTTCACAAGGTGAACACAAATGATAAATGTCATCCAGGCCAAGATATAGAACATTACTGTCCACGCAGAAGCCTTCCCCAAGACCTCTTCCATTTACTCCCCACAGTCTCACACCCCTGCCCACAAAGGTACCGATATCCTGCCTTCAGTCACCGATTTAGTTCTGTAAGTTTCTGAATTGTATATAAATGAAATCATATAGTAGGTACTATTTGGCGTTCAGTTTCTTTCATTCAACATTTTGTCTGTGAGATTCATTTATGCTGTTACATGTAGCAGCCTTGTTTATTTTCTTTTTTATGTAGCATTTTAGTACATGGATAAACCACAATTTATCCATTTACTTTTGATGAACTTTTGAGTCATTTCTAGTTTTTGGTTACTATGAAGAGTGCTTCTGTGAGTGTCTGGGTACATGAATTTTGGTACATATATGTACTCATTTGCTTTGGGCATATACTTAGGAGTAGAATTGCCAGTCATAGGGGAAGCACAGGTTCAGCTTTAGTGGATACAGCCAAGCTGTTTTTAATTGGTTGTGCTAATTTACATTACCAACAGCAGTCTATGGAAATCCATTTGCTGGATAGCCTCACTTGAAGTTGGTGTTCTGGTGAGGCTATAATGGCATTTTAATTTGCATTTTCCTGATGACTAATGTTGTTGAACATCTTTTCATATGTTTAGCGGCTAAACATTTGGATTTTTTTTTTTTTTTTGTGAAGTGCTTGTTCAAGTTCTATGCTTGTTTTCCTATTGGATGGTCTGTCTTGTTTTTATTAACTTTTAGGGCTTTTTGTATATTCTAGATATAAATCCTTTGTTGGATATGCGCATAACAAATATTTTCTCCCAATCTGTTGTTTGCCTTTTCTCCCTCCCCTTCCCTCCCCTTCCCTTCTCTCTCTCTCTTTTCTCTTTTTCTTTCTTTCCTTCGTTCTTTCTTTCTTTTCTTTCTTTCTTTCAGACAGGGTCTGGTTTTGTAGCCTAGGCTGGAGTGCAATGGCATCATCTCAGCTCACTGCAGCCTCCATCTCTCAGGCTCAAGCCATCTTATTTCCTCAGCCTCCCAAGTACCTGGGACTATAGGTGTGCCACCATGCCCAGCTAATTTTTGTATTTTTAGTAGAGACAGGGTTTTTGCCATGTTGTTCAGGCTGGTCTTGAACTCCTGAGCTCCAGTGATCCACCCGCCTTGGCTTCCCAAAGTGCTGGGATTGCAGATATGAGCCACCATGCCCAGCCTTCAGTTTCTTAATTGTGTCTTTTTGATGAACTGAAATTCTTACTTTTAATGGAGTAGAATTTATCCATCATTTAATTCATGCTTATTGCTGTGTGTCTTCTTAAACTTTTTTTTTTTTTTTTTTTTGCCTGTCAAAAGGATAGTCTCCTTTTTCCCCCTAGAATCTTTGTTGTATTTATGCCTACTTTTACAGGTACAATTCCTGTAGTTTATTATGCAAAATGTGAAATAGAGATTTAAGAGTTTTCTTTTCATATAGATTCTAATTACTCATGTGCAGTTTATTGAAAAGGCAATTTTTCCCCTCTTTGGACTGATGTATCACCTTTGTCAAAAATCAAGTGACACTCTTTTCTATTCCATAGGCCTATTGGTGTATCAGGAACTTATACCATGACCCTCTTAATTGCTGTAGCTTTATAATGTATCTTGGTATCTGCTCATGTAAATTCTAAAGTTTTTTCTTCTAGATTTTTCCAGTCCTGCTGGAATATAGATTTGCTTGGGAATAACTTACTTAGACCTTTATAATATGGAGTTTTTCAATTCATGATCATTGCATAGCTTTCCACTGAATAGATTTTAAAGATTTCTCTTAATAAGCTTTCCACTAAATTAGATTTTAAAGATTTCTCTCAATATGTATAACTTTCAGGATAAAGTTCTTGTGAATCTTTGTCAGGTTTATTACTGGCTGTTTTCTTGCTTTGTTATACTGGCTACAACCTCATCGTTTGAATAAAAGTGATCATAGAGGCATATTTTCTATCTCAGGAAAAGATCTTTTCATACTTCACCATTAAGTATGATGTTTGCTATATGGTTTTTCTAGGTACTCTATATCAGGACAAAGGAAGTTTTCCTCTATTCTAATTTTGCTAAAAGTTTAAATTTTTGTTAACATGAGAAACTACAGCATTTTATCAAGCGCAATTTGTGCATTTGTTAATATGATCATATGGCATCTCTTTTTTCTTATGTGATGAATTACATTTTTTTTCTTTTGGCTTATAAACAACAGAAATTTATTTCTCACAGCTCTGGAGGCTGAGAAGTTCCAGATCAGTGTGCTGGCAGATTTGGTGTCTGGTGAGGGCTTTGCCTCCTGGTTTGTAGATGCGGTTTTTGTAGATGCCTGTCTTTTCCCTGTGTACTCACATGGTTGCAGGGGCATGGGAGCTGTCTGGGGCCTCTTTCATAAGAGTATGCTGACAGATTTTAAAATATTAAACTAATCTTGAATTTCATTTCTGGAATCAAGCCAACTTGGTTGTGATATATTGTTATTTTTACATACTGTTGGATTTGATATGTGAATGTTTGATGAGACTTAAGCATCTGTCAATATCCTACAGTCAAAGAAACACATTTGAAGTTGAACAAGTGGGTTTATTGCTCATTGCAAAGAATGAGACTGAACACAACAGGAACCACGGGGGTATCTCAGTCAGAGAGAATTAGGAAGGATTTAGTATAGGATTTGCTCCAATCATGCTGTCAGGAAACAGGGACAATTCGATAGTTGAGTGTCTTAATAAATCTTATCTATGATGCTGGAAGAATGTATCGAGGCTATAGGTATAGTCAGCAAAGAGGCAATAGTCCCTTATAATAGCCAGGATGAGAGGATGTCCAGGCATTTCTATGGTTTGAACAATGGTCTTGATTTTGTCTGTGTTAAGACATGATTATGAATGGTCTTAGTCTGTCTTGATCCTTTATGGTTACAGAGTACCCTTACCTGCTGTTGGTGTTCTATGAAATGGTTTATGTTGAACAGGAGGACACCAAGGCCTACCTGTGGGAGCCAGGCCAGCTCTTCGCAGCTTTGAGGCCTGGCTGATAGTGCCAGCCGGCTTCCTGGTGTCAAGGACTGCTTTTCTCTTTCTTGTATCGATGCTATTTATTTTTTATTTATTTAATTTTTTAAGACGTAGTTTCACTCTTGTTGCCCAGGCTGGAGTGCAGTGGCACAATCTCGGCTCACTGCAACCTCCGCCTCCTGGGTTCAAGCAATTCTCCTGCCTCAGCCTCCTGAGTAGCTGGGATTACAGGCATGTGCCACCATACCCAGCTAATTTTGTATTTTTAGTAGAGACGGAGTTTCTCCATGTTAGTCAGGCTGGTCTTGAACTCCCGATCTCAGGTGATCCACCTGCCGGGCCTCCCAAAGTGCTGGGATTACAGGTGTGAGCCACCACACCTGGCCTCTCTTTCTTGCATCTATGTTTATGAGAGAGATTGGTGGGCAATGTTTCTTTTTTTATACTGTTCTTTTCAGATTTTGATACCAGATTCATGCTGACCTTATACAAGAGTTAGAAAATGTGGCTTCCTTTTCTGTCCTGTAAAAAAGTTTGTATAGCATCAATATCAGTTATGATTTAAACCAGGGCTCTGCAGCCAGTACCGGTCCATGGCCTGTTAGGAACAGGGCTACACAGCAGGGGGTAAATGGCAGGTGAGTGAGCTTTACTGCCTGAGCTCGGCCTCCTGTCAGATCAGCAGTGGCATTAAATTCTTAAAGGAGCCTAAACTGCTACTGTGAACTGGGTATGTGAAGGATCTAGGTTGGGAGCTCCTTATGAGAATCTAAAGCCTGATGATTTGACGTGGAACAGTCTTATCCCGAAACCATCCCACACACCTGTCAGTGGAAAAATTGTCTTCCATGGAACCAGTCCCTGGTTGGGCACTGGTTGGGCACCACTGCTTTCAGTGGGAGAAAATCCTCCTGGTGAAGTTGTCTGAGCCTTGACAAAGACTCTCTCCTTGATCGGACTTTACCTTCTCTGAATCCTGAAGACCTTGGTGTGCTTTTTGTGTAGAATCCCTTTTGACTAGGGCTTGACCTCGGTCCCTGTCCTTGTTTGGCCTGCATAGTCCAGTCACAGCAAGAATCATGCTAATTCCATTCAGATAGAATCCCCCACCCTTGATATCTGATCCCCCTTAGTATCAGATCAAATTGCTCATCTCCTGCCCTCAATATCTAATCACCCTGGCCTGCCTTCAACCAGAATCCTGCCACGTTCTTGTAGCAGGAACCCCTGCCCTCCACCCCGATGTCTCCCTAAGGAATTCTCCATATACTGACCTTTCATGGTGCTCACTTCTGTTCCTCTTATGTCTTTTTTTTTTTTCTTTTTTTTTTGCCTCTTTTGGACTAATTAACTATTTTTAAGATGATTATTTCATTTTCCCCTCTATTTAATATTTTTTTTAAAAAATAAAGCTATCTCTCTGCTATTCTTTTGTAAGTTATCCTAGAGATTAAAACAATTACTTTTGATTTATTCCAGTTTAATATAAATGAGTTCTTTACCGCCTCTCAAAGGATTTTAACACCACGTATCCCGTTCTTTTTTGTTATTTTTTGTCATGTTGTTTAATCTTCTACATATTTAAATATCCATATTACTACTGTTTTGTACAATTAATATTCATTTAGATTTAAGTACATTTACATTACTCATTATTTCTATATGTATTTTGTGTTGCAGTCTTCTGTCTGACTCATTGGAGAAAACCTTTGCTGCGTGTTGGATCCATTGTTGGTGTCCTCCTTCCCTTTGGTATCTTAGCCTTTCAAGGGCACTTCTGCAGCTTCAGATCCCAATTTGTCCTCCCAGTGCTGTAAAATTGCTTGAAGCTCTGCTGGCTTCTCTGCCTCTTAGCATCTGCTCCCCCGCCCAGTTTCTTAGTCCCTAGCCCTGCACCAAGAATTGACCAAGAATTGCCGCAAAGGTGAAACTGGAATGTGGAGAGCTGGGCTCACCTCTGGAAGCTTCCTGTCTTTTGTGGATCTCGTGCCCAAATTCTGTCTGGTTGTCTTGGTGGTTCCTCCATGCCTTTAAACAGTTTGTTTATTTATTTATTTATTTTTTATTTTTTGAGATGCAGTCTCACCCTGTCACCCAAGCTGGAGTGTAGTGGTGCAATCTTAGTTCACTGCAACCTCTGCCTCCCAGGTTCAAGCTATTCTCCTGCCTCAGCCTCCCAAGTAGCTGGGATTACAGGCGTGTGCCACCACGCCCAGCTAATTTTTATATTTTTAGTAGAGACGGCGTTTCACTATGTTGGTCAGGCTGGTCTCAAACTCCTGACCTCAGGTGATCCACCCACCTTGGCCTCCCAAAGTGCTGGGACTACAGGCGTGAGCCACCGTGCCTGGCCTGAATGATTTTTAAAAATATAATTCATCTGTTCTTTTGGTTTTTCTTTAGTTTTCTTTAAACTACTCTATCATAGCCAGAACAAAAAGTCCTGTAATTATATTTTTTGTACTTATATTCTCTGGTATGTGAGAAGCCTTTGATTGTTTAAGAAACCAATTAGCATATGTTGCTTAAGGAGTCTATGGAGAGAAGTAACGGGGAGGTTGCCTTGTCCCAGTGAACCCACTGCCAACTTCAGGCCTTCTTTCTCCCGAGTCCCCTTATGGTATGGAGAGAGAGCATCTCCCTCATCTCTCACGTCTGCTGTGGCTCGAGTTTCACGAATCATGCAGGGTGACTGCCTGAGTGTGCTGTTTCTGAACTTGCAAGGGCCCTCCAGCCTTAAAATATCTTCACATCCTCCCCACCCCAGCTGGCCACAGATGCCAGCAATCTCTTTGAGAAGGAGCAGTCTCTGCAGTGTGAGGGGACTCAGGAGAAAGAGGGCCTGGGGTTGGCAACGAGTTCACTGGAACAAGGCAACCTCCCCATTGCTTCCTTAGCAGAGCTTTAAACTTTCCAGAACTCTGAGAGCCCAGGGCAACACACAGACTTTGGTGAATGACAGAGAGGAGATTCTTCCGTAAGACCAGGAATGGGAAGCCAGGGAGACATGTTATGACAGAGGAAAAGAGGCAGAAAAGAGAAAAACAGTCTGCCAACATTATGATCGTGCCTCAGCAGTGTCCTGGGGACAGAGGCAGGTGATCTTCCCATTGTCACAATAACCAGGGGGACCAGGTGGCTTTGACATCCTCTATCTCCTATGTGGCGCCACAGTCCCACAGTCAATAGGAAACTGAGAAGGGATTGCCAATACATTCTCCGATTACTTTTATTCCTCTGCCACTGCCTCCCCAAGCTGCAGGAGTGAACCCCATTTCATCCTCCTCTGATCTTTAGGGTTTTCTCTTACTAATCAGTTGTCAGGAGCATAGCCCTTTTGACAAAGCGACTGTTGCTGAAGCGTGGTGTGCTTTTCGCGTACTGTAAATTCTTCCCTCATCTGTTGCCTGTGTATGGTGTTCTATAAATACATTAATTGGTACCACTTTTAATTTAACTGTCACTGCTGTCTCTTTTCCTGACAAGCATATATTAAACTCTCTTATGATGGAACAAAATAAAACCACCCAGTTACAGGGGGCTATTTTGGCTAAAGTGGAATGTAGCAAGAAGAAAAGTTGTAGTTATGGTGGGGAAAGACTCATCAGTGATAGTTTGTATAAAAAATTTAGAGTAAAAATTCCTTCTTAGATGTGGGGGGACATCCTCCAGGAAACTACTGAAATAAGGAAGGTAAGGTGGAATTATCAGAACAGCTGCAATTTAGGAAATGGGCTGAAACCAATTTCAACTTCATTTTAGCATTCATCAAGTCGTACTTATTTTAGATGACTTTGGTTTTGGAGGAGTTTCAGAAACCATATTCCTTATATGTTCCTTTCTGCCTTGAAAGGCTGCAGCCAATTCACAACAATGGAAACCCAACTGGTGCAAATGTTCATTTCAAATGTCTTTTACACTAGATAGAAATTGGAACGAACTAGTCTTACAATACAGTATATTTTTACTAACTCCCATCTAGATGGCATCTAAGGATATAGTAGCAAATAATCTTAAATGTCTGCTACTCTGTGTTCTAAAGTTTATAAAACCAATGTTTTGAGATTTGGCAACTGACTAAAATTTAGGATGTAATGAGGCCCTTTATTTCTAGATAAATTTAGGTTGATTTCATCCAAGCCCAGTAGACTGGAGTATCAGTCAAGATTCTGCCAGAGAAACAGAATCAGTGATTGTGGGGTCTGGCAAGTCTGACATCCCTAGAGCAGGCTGTCAGGAAAAGCCATCTGGAATCTGTCAGGCCAGACCTGATGCTGCTGTCTACAGGCAGAATTTTCCTTCCTCTGGGAAACCTCAGTTTTGCTCTGAAGGCCCTCATCGGATTGGATGAGGCTCAACCAGATTATTGAAGATAATCTCCTTTCTTTAACATCAACTGACTGTAGATGCTAACCACATCCACAAAATACCTTGGCAGCAATACCTAGGCTAGTGTTTGATCAAGTACTGGATACTGTAGCCTTGCCATGTTGACCCATAAGACTAACCATTACCACTGGTGGTGAAAACCCCCCTTCAGTTTGAACAGAATTATCTGGAAGTGTTGCTCAGTGTATCCACTGTAAATGGCATCAGTTCTGAAGGCCTGGACTGCATGTTCTGGCCTCCAATTCCTAAATGGAGTCCTTCTTATGGAGTGAGAGAAAGCCCAGGTCAGGCAGTCCTTGTTCTCTTCATTCTGAATACTTTGACAGGGGCATGAGCTTAGGGTGCTAGACTCTAGGGCGGAACTTTCCTATTTTTCATGAAGGCTGCACAGAATGAATATCTGCATCAATCAACCACTTCATTCTTTGCCTTTGCTCTTGAGAATGTCATGTGGGGAATGGCCTTTGAGAATTTGCAGTCTATGTTCAGTTCTAAAGAATGCTTATTTTAAAAATACATCAAAATGAATACAATTTCTGTAAGTATGGATTCTTTACTTACAGGTGTGTTTCCTTACAGAACAAAGAGAATGTGAAAAAAGGATATGGTCATAAATCTGTAAAATGTGCGTTTGGCCAACCAATATTTATTTTATTTATTATTAATTATTTTAGAGAGGGGGGTCTCACACTGTCACCCAGGCTGGAGTGCAGTGGCATGATGATAACTCACTGCAAACTCCTGGGCTAAAGTGATCCTCTTGCCTTAGCCTCCCAAGTAGCTAGGACTGCAGGTGTGTGCCACCACTCCTAGCTAATTTGTTGTTGTTTTTTTGTAGAGATGGGGGTCTCACTATGTTTCCTAAACTGGTCTTGAACTCTTGGCCTCAAGCGATCCTCCCACCCTGGCTTCCCAAAGTGCAGGAATCACAGGCATGAGCCACCATGTCTGGCCCCGATATTTATTTTATAGAAAATTCCCTTGTTGCTTCATATTTTTTTATAGCTGGAATAATAAATATGACTCAATGTAACTTCTTTAGTTTGTTTAGTTATTTTATAAGTATACATTAGAATGTACAAAATGAATGCATGAGAATGAGTGTAATACACAGTCAATAAGGAAGAAAATAAATTTGAATTTAAGCTTAGATACTATTCCTTGGTCACTTTTGACTCAGCAAAAGTGAAGTATGAAGGAAAAACATTTTTATTTAATGTATTTGTTAAATATAATTGGGGTTAGAGAAATTCTTCTTCTTCCACCAAAAGCCACTTTGAACCTCTCTTCTGGTGTGTAAGCTCCATTTTATCAAATGTAACTTTAAAATACAAGTTCTGTTGTCATGAATACATTCAGCACCCATGAAGATGCTTTGTTATTCCCTATGACAGATATTCCTTGTAAAACCCTTGGCTTGTTTTTATGTCTCCAAACTCTATCCTTGTACCTGAAGAGGAAAGGGAAAAGGAAAGTTGAAATAGTTTGATCTTTATTTTCACAATAAAATTATCTTGGGTCTAAGAAGCACAAAGCAACTTTGCAATATTATTGCCTGAATAAAAAGCAACATTGTCCATATTTTGTGCAAATGAGAAGTGAGTCCAGGCATTCATAGTGCATATCCAGTGAGTTGACCAGAGCAGGACCCATTAGGAATTTGCCTGGGAGCAGCGAGGGCGTCATGCTGGCCGACCACGGCAACCTTTAAACCTGTGGTGGTAAAACTCAGGGTTTGGGATCTGCTGCATGGAAAGGAAAATTTTAAACTAGCCTCTTTCATCTTGATTGAGGGTGGAAACATAAACGGGAGTGTTTTTGCTTGAACCTCTTGAAACCAGTTTCTTGGAAAGTAACACTTAAGTGTTTTCTTAAAATTTCATTTGCAATTGAAAATGCAAACTGTAGGGCTCATTAGTTTGTCCATGGGTGGTCTTCAGAGGCTGGACCAAGGCTGGGTGTTTGGGTGTTGGCCTGTATGAGCTGACTGAGGTATGGGAAGGCCTAGACACATTGTTTTTGGGGAAACTTAAAAATAAATAAGTCCCATGATTTGTCTGCTTTCACCTCCCTTCAGCCCTAGAACATTTGGCTCTGGTGTTAGTCTGTTTTGCATTGTTATACAGGAATATCTGAGGCTGGGTAATTGATAAAGAAAAGAGTTTTATTTTGGTTCACGGTTCACAGGCTTTATAAGAAGCCTAATGCTTCTGGCGAGGGCCTTAGGAAGCTTACAATCATGGTAGAAGGTGAAGGGGGAGCAGGCGTGTCACATGATAAGAGAACAAGAGAGATGCTAGGCTCTTTTAAACAACCGGCTCTTGCATGAACTAACAGAGTGAGAAATTACTTATTACCACGGGGAGGGCACCAAGCCATTTATGAGAGATCCACTCCCATGACCCAAACACCTCCTACCAGGCTCCATCTCCAACTTTGGGACTCACATTTCAATATGAGATTTGGAGGGGACAAACATTCAAATCCTATTAGCTACACAGTGTCCCAGTGAGGCCACATTGGACAGATTCACAAGCTGGAGAAGCCCCTGCTCAGCAAGGATGGGCTCACCCTCACCTCTGAACACTACACAATTAGCATTTTGCTGATATGCCCAGCCAATGTGGCTTTATTTATGGGTGAAAAACTGCCAATCACTGGGGATTAGGTGGAGAAGTCTCATTTCTATTGTCAACCTCATTTCTTCTTTTTCCTTTTTTTTTTTTTTGAGACAGAGTCTCACTCTGTCGCCCAGGCTGGAGTGCAGTGGAATGATCTCGGCTCACTGCAACTTCCGCCTCCCGAGTTAAAACATTTCTCTTGCCTCAGCCTCCCGAGTAGCTGGGGTTACAGGCACGCACCACCAAACCTGGTTAATTTTTGTATTTTAGTAGAGACAGTTTCACCATGTTGCCCAGGCTGGTCTCGAACTCCTGATCTCGTGAGCCACCTGCCTCGGCCTCCCAAAGTGCTGGGATTATAAGCACGAACCACTGTGCCCAGCCCTCATTTCTATTATCAAATTGGAATCAACCTTTTTGATTATGAAAGATTCATTTTACATTGTGATTTAGAACACAACTGCAGTCACGTGTGTGCAAACATGCTTGCACATCTAAAGTTTCACAGACCAGTTTTCTCCTGCTTACCTGTGATTTGCTCTGGTATTTCTTATCCTATCCTATTCAATCCATCCCATCCTACCCTATCCTATGCATCCCCTCCTATCCAATCCATTTTCTCCTTCTCTCCTCTCCTCTTCTTCCCTCCCTTCTCTCCCCTCCCCTCCTCATTCTATCCTATCCCATCTTATTCATCCCATCCCATCTCGCCCTATCCTATTCTATCTGTATCCAAAGTGCTAGTCATGACTCACTACATTTATATTACAACACTATAATATCTGATGGATCTACTTCCAGAAAGTAAAACCAGCAATGGTGCAGCTTCATGAGCACTGGCAGAAAAAGACAGTCTGTATGAAACAATCTGCCGCCCGCAGATACACTGATTACTGACAATGTGCCCAGCCCTTTTCCTCCCAAGTGAGAAGGATAAAGAGAAGAGGTAAAGTACACTCCTTCTGTATGATACATATATACACAGGTGTGTGTTTGTGTATGTGTGTGTATACTTACCATAAATAGTCCCCAAACTTGACTTTCCTTTCCCTGAGGTGGGATAGGAAAGAAGAAATCAGTATCAGTTGAATTTGCACAGTGCATGGATTGGTGCTGGGGATAGACTGTTTTTTCAATTCTCACATTTCATCAAAGCTGGTAGTAAACAAAAGTTACTCTCAGAGAAGACCTTGAGTAAACTAATTGGTGATCTGAATTAATGTCTTGATATAGCATTAATTTTCTTTCCCTGTCAATTCTGGGAGACATTCTAAAAGCCCTTAGAATGGAAATTAATTGCCTAGCTTTTCCTGTGATGTTAATAGTACTCCCTTGGGCCTTCAAAAGCAACTTGCAAAGGAGAATGGGATTTGTTGCGTAGTTCTGTTTATTTTTGTTTTTCCAGAGTTTGGACTTCTTTATTAAAGGCTGTCAACCTAAGGCTTGGACCACAAAGATTTAGCACCATGTTTTTAAGAAAAAGAACATCAAAATTGGGGTTAATGAAAGTTAAAAATCTTTGAGACTCCTTGTAGGTCTCTTGTACAGACACTTGTTTTGCAACTGTCTCTTGCCTGGGTGCGCCAGGTCTTTGCGGACCAGCTCCACCAGAGGAAAAACAAAATAAACATTACCAATGGTGGCTGTCATAACCGGCAACCTCTTTTTTTTTTTTTTCCTACCAGACAAACTTCTTTTTTTTTCCTCCATTAAAATTTTGTCTGTGTTTGACATTTGAATCACCCTAGAATGTGGAATATTGTTTTTGCTGAAGCTGCTGGATAAATGTCTCCTACCTACCTTGTCTGGAAAAAGCCCCAGACATCCCCCTCTCATGTGCCCTTGGCCTGGGGGCACTGCCCTTCCTGGCCTCCCTGGCTCAGGCATTGGAGCCCACATAGTCACCAGCATGAAATTCAATCCCTATTCTCCGGCACCTGAATAGATAGGAGTTCAGCACATGCTCCAAATAACCCTGGGACCCAGGCTAGGTGAACTGTTAACCTGCAATGGGTCTGCCTAGCCTTCAAAGGTCAGATGACATGAAATGCTCCTCAGTGTTTTAAGATATTAGTCACACAGTAAACAAAAATACAGAGATTCTTGGAGGAGGCAGTGGTTGAAATATTAGAAGCAGACATGTCAGAACAGGAATATCCTGTCATCCTTGCTTTGCCTCATAAACAGGCGGGTACAGAGGCTGGGACATAATTCCTAGGCTGCTCTTATGACTTTATATCTCAAAATACTCAACATCGATTTCTGGGTTTCCCAAAAGTTGGCTCCAACACGTATCTCCTCTTTTCTGTAGATCCAGTCTCTTCAAATACTGGCTCTTTGTACCATGCAAGCATGTTAAAAACCTCTCCCATTTTGGAGGAAGGCCACGGAGGGGTGGCGTGGGCGAGTAGGGTGTCCAGAATGGTGCCCGGGAGAATCTCTGTGGGAGATATTTGACTGTTACTTCATATTAACTTGAGTGGAAACCAAAAGGGCCCTCCCTTCTTCTCCCCTCTCCTCAGGCCTTTCCAGCAGGCGCGATGGCGGAAGCCCCGTGACGGTGGCCATGGCGGTGGCGGAAGTCTCCTCGGGTCCGGCGGCTTTGTCTCTGGGCTGGGCCTTCTCGAGTTACTGGCCCTTTCAGCCCCAGTTGTGGGGTCTCAGCCTGGGCTGGCGACTGACGGGCTTCTCCGGCAGGAAAGGCTGAGGCTGCAAAGTCTCGCAGGAGGCACTGCCCAAACTCCTGGCCAGACTGACACGGCCCACACCCGGCTGGGCCGAGGCTGCCCAGGAAGCACTCCTGCCAGAGGGGGCGGACCCTGGCCCAGCCCTTCCAGTCCTGGGCATTGGGATAGACCCTTGTGTCATCTTGCTGAGGCATGGGGGCCTGTCACTGTTGCAGACCATGGACTTCTTTTACCCCTTGGTGGAGGATCCCTACATGATGGGGTGCATAGCTTGTGCCAGCGTGCTGAGTGACCTCTAGGCCATGGGCATTACTAAGTGTGATAACATGTTGACGTTACTCAGCCTTAGCCAGAGTATGAGTGAGGAGGAACACGAAAAGATAATGCCACTCATGATCAAAGGCTTTCGGGACGCTACCGAGGAGGGAGGAACTGCAGTGACAGGTGGACAAATGGTGGTCAGCTCTTGGCTTATCATCGGTGGAGTTGCCACTGTGGTATATTGGCCAAGTGC
Source organism: Papio anubis (assembly GCF_008728515.1). Lineage (NCBI taxonomy): Eukaryota > Metazoa > Chordata > Mammalia > Primates > Cercopithecidae > Papio > Papio anubis. The sequence goes on from NC_044980.1 coordinate 14,298,363, forward strand.
ATTCATAAAGCCTAATAATGCTGCTGTTGGGGATATGCTGGTGTTAACCAAACCCTTAGGAACCCAAGTTGCTGTCAATGCCCACCAATAGCTGGATAATACTGAAAGATGGAATCAGGTGTGATCCTCAAGAAGTAGAGCTGGCTTATCAGGAAGCCACGCTCAGTATGGCTACCATTAACGGAACTGCTGCTGGATTAATGCACAAATTTAATGCCCATGTGGCCACAGATATCACAGGCTTTGGCATTCTAAGACACTCTCAGAACCTCGTGAAGCAACAAAGAAATGGTGTGTCCTTTGTTATTTGTAATCTGCCAGTCATTGCCACGATGGCTGCCATCAGCAAGGCCAGTGGGCAGTTTGGGCTTCTTCAAGGAACCTCAGCTGAAACCTCAGGAAGATTACTGATTTGTCTTCCAAGAGAACAGGTGGCTCACTTTTGTTCTGAAAAAAGATCTTCCAAGTACAGAGAGGGTCACCAAGCATGGATTGTTAGCATTGTGGAAAAGGGAAACCAGACAGCCCGGATCGTTGAAAAGCCTTGAGTTATTGAGGTCCTACCTTGCGGGGCCACTGCTGCTGTTCTTGCTCCTGCACATTCCAATGCATCCTCAGAGCCTAGCTCATGAAATGAAATGGCACAAGTTGTTTAGAGCTTAGGGCTTTTGTAAACAATCACGGACAATTCTCAGGCGCTGATTTAAGAAATTCCCAAAGAAGGCTACCTACATAGTGGTTGCAGCTGCCCTTTCTAGGTGATCTGAATTAGCCCATCAAAAGTTGCCTGTGTGTGCATTCCAAGGCCAGAAGTATTATTTTGAACTTTGTGGGGATATCTGTTCATCTCCTGGGTAGAAGAGGAGCAGAAAAACTTGTTTCCTCTTTCCAAAGTAAGATGAGGCTACTCCAGTTTGAGGGATATTTTTTGCATTAGGTTGATTAATTTCTGCACAGGGAGTGAGATTATTTATTAAAATTGCATACACACAAAAGTAAATTGCACAATGAAAAAAACTTAGATCTGAAGCAAATGAGTTTGGACCAATACCATTGATAAATCTAAGTTGTTATGGGAGATCTTATAATGCAATGTCAAATGCTTTATTAGATTTTTCTGAAGTACTGGCTCTTTCCTGCTCTGGACAAGAATTGAGCAGCTTGTTTAAAGACTGGGAAAGGAGGACCTGCAATCATCTGACTTGGTCTCTGTAAATGATGTCTCTCCCTCTAAACCCCATTAAGGACTGGAAGAGGCAGAAAGAGCCCTAGAGCCCAGGTCTTGGTGGTCATTAAGATGTTAAATCTTGTGCTGAACATTTCTGGTGATTTAATCAATAAAGAGTAGTTTCTAGCTAAAAAACCAAAATGTCTTCCATTTTAGAACACAAAATCCTCCTTTGACTATCCTCCTTTTCCTCCCAACAGTTGCTTCTCTTTCTTTTTCTAGATCTGTATGTCTCGGTTTTTGGTGTACATCAGAATCAGCTACAGAACTTGTTACAGCACACATTCCTGAGCCTCATCCTCAGAGTTTCCGAGTTTCTGATTTGGTAGGTTGGGGTCGGGTCCAAGAATGTGTATTTCTAACAAGTTCCTAGGGGATGCTGAGGGTTGGGGACCCACTTTGAGAACCACTACTCTAAAAAGCACCCTCTGTGTTCATTGACTTTGCTTGCTCTTTTTCCATTCACTACCCAGCCTGCTGTCACCTGTCTGCTGCCCCACACCACTGACCTCCAAAGGTCAAATCAAATGCAGTGGAGCTTTGCATCCCGTCTTACTCAAGTCCTCTCTGACGTTGGTTCCCTGGCCACATCGCTCTCTTTCTTCCTTTGGCTTCCCTGACATCACTCCTTCCCAACTGTCTCCTTCCTTTCTGGCTGCTCTTTTTGAGTTGCCTTTTCAGGAACCTCTTCTCTTTTTCAGTTTTCTTCCAGGTTTCAGTTTTCTTCCAGGTGCTGCTCTTGTCCTCTGCACTTTTCACTCTGTATTCTTCCTGGATGCCTCACCCACGGTACAGCTTTGACTGGCATGCCAGTAACCCTCAGATCCACTTCTCTACCGCAAGGCTCTCTTCTAGCTCTTCATCTGCATATCCAGACTCACAAAGTTAGACATGTCCCCAGGTGGGCTTGTTATATTTGCCCTCAAATGGCCCACTTGTTTGACTTATCTTCAGGATGGGCAACTATTTTACCCCGACCCAGACATCTGTGTGTCATTCTTACTTTTTTCTCCCTCACTTTTATTCCTGACATTCATCATCAAGATCTCTCTCATATTGCCCTCTTTTCATTTTTCATTGCTAATGCCTCAGTTTCCTACTGTTTGCAGTTCCTGAGTATTAGCTTTGCAGTGTTTCTAGGCACTTTTTAAATACTGGGAATATATAGGAGTCCCTCAAATCAGGTAACATTTTGCTATTCCATAAATTCTGGTTTTGCCATTGGATGCTATATCATTTTACACAATAAGACATTTTATTTTATTATTTTTTTTGAGACAAAGTCTCACTGTGTTACGCACGCTAGAGTGTAGTAGTGCCATCACAGCTCACTGCAGCCTGAATCTCTGGGGCTCAAGTGGTCCTTCTGCCTCAGCCTCCAGAGTAGCTGGGACTACAGGCACACACCACCATACCCAGCTAATTTTTTTGAAAAATTGTTTTGCAGAGATGGGGTTAGAATACTGTTGCCCAGGCAGGTTAGAATCCTGGGCTGAGGCAGTCCTTCCAACTCAGCCTCCCAAAGCACTGTGATTACAAGTGTGAGCCACCACACCTGGCCAAGAAGAATTTTACTACTAATAAAAGTAATGCGGGAGGCGTGCATTCTTAGCTCCATTTCAGATGAGGAAACCGAGGCTCTGAGAAGGTAATAGAGTTAGAAAAAAGAGGAGCCAAGGATACAAACAAGGTCTGCCAAAAGCAAGTTGTGGAAAATGAAAACTGTCTAGCTCCTTCCATGTAGAATTGGAAGAGTATAGTTCCATTATTTTGTTGAAGTGCAGTAAGTTTTAATAAACACAGACATTTCTGTAGTAAAGCATATTCGTACAGTAAAGTGAAAAATGTACAAAAGCAAAATATGATCTGGTGACCCATTTCTATATGCAATTTTTTTTCTCTCTCTCTGTCTCTCTGTATGTGTGTATATGCATGGGTGTGTATATGTAGTTTCATGAAAATTGTAAAACTTTTTATTTGGAAATAATTGTAGATTTTCAGGAACTTGCAAAGATGGTACAGAGAGGCCCTGGGTCCTCTTTATCCAGTGGTTACATCTTGTATAACTATAGTACAATATCAAAGCCAGCAAATTGACATTGGTACTATATAAGTAATGCATAGTTCCATGCCATTCTGTCACAGGTGTAGATTTATGTGACCACCACCGTAATCAAGATATAGCATTACTCTGTCACCACAAAGATCTTCCTCATGCTACCTCTTTATAATCATTTCCTCTTCCCTTCACCATTCCTAACCCCTAGCTACCACTAATCTGTTCTCCATCTCTATAATTTGTCATTTTGAGAATGTTGTATAAATGGAATTTTATGGTATGTGACCTCTTGAGACTGACTTTTTTCCACTCCATAATGTCCTTGCCTATAGTTGGGTAATGTTTTTAAACCCCTCTTTGCCAATATCTATCTTTTAGTTGTCTCTCACTGATTTCAAGATTTATTTACTTTTAGTATGTATGTATGTATGTATGTATGTATGTATGTATGTATGTACGTATGTAGGTACATATTTATTTTATTTGAGACAGAGTCTAGCTCTGTTGCCCAGGCTGGAATGCAGTGGCACGATCTCGGCTCACTTCTATCTCTGCCTCCCAGGTTCAAACCATTCTCCTGCCTCAGCCTCCCGAGTAACTGGGGACTATAGGCGTGTGCCAGCACGCCTGGCTAATTTTTGTATTTTTTGGTGGAGATGGAATTTCACCATGTTGCCAGGCTGGTCTTGAACTCCTGACCTCAAATGATCCACCTGCCTTGGCGTCCCAGAGTGCTGGGATTACAGACATGAGCCACCATGCCCGGCCACCTTTAGTTTTTACAAGATTAACTAATATGTGTCCTGACATGGATTTCTTTAGGTTTATTCTGTTTAGAATTCATATAGCTTCTTCTTTCTTTAAGTTGTGTCTTTTACCAAACTTGGGAAATTTTTAGTTATTGTATATTTTAATACTTTTTTAGCCCACCTTCTTTCTCGTCTCCTTCTGGGACTCAAATGACATGAGTGTTTGATTTCTTTGTTATAGTCGTATAGGTTCCTGAGTTTGTTCTTTTTTTTTTTTTTCTCAGTTATTTTATTTTATTTTTTTCTGTTGTTCAGATTGAGTAATTTCTATTCTCCCACCTCAGCTTCCTGAGTAGCTGGGACTATAGGTGTGCACCACCATGCCTGGCTAATTTTTGTATTTTTAGTAGAGACAGGTTTTTGCCATGTTGGCCAGGCTGGTCTTGAACTCCTGACCTCAAGTGATTGGCCTGCCTTGGCCTCTCAAAGTGTTGTGATTACAGGTGTGAGCCACAGTGCCTGGCCAATTTCTATTGTTCTAGCCTCAAGTTCTCTGATTCTTTTCTCTGTCCTTTCCCTTCTCCTGTGATGCTCATCTATTGAGATTTTTTTTTTTTTTGTATATTTTAGTTATAAAATTTATATTTGGTTCTTCTTTACATCTTCTATTTGCTCAGATTTTCTCTTTTTTCATTTGTTTCAAGACAGTTTTCGTAATTGTTCATTGAAGCCTTTTTATGATGGCTGCTTTAAAATCTTTATCAGACAATTCCAAAATTATTAGCTTGGTGATGGCATCTGTGGACTGTCTTTTCTTATTTAATGTGAGATTTCCCTGGTTCTAGATGTGATAAGTGATTTTGTATTTTACTCTGGATATTTTGGGTATTACATCATAAGACTGTAGTTCTTACTTCTGTTTAGCAGGCTTCCTCTGACATGTGCTGCAGGGAAAGAAGTGCACCACCTTGTTACTGCCAGGTAGGGGTGAAAATCTAGTTTCCCCACTTAGTTTCCTTTATGCCTCCAGGGGCAGGACCCCTATTACTACTGGGTGGAGGTGGATTGCAGGCTCCTTGGAGACCTCAGCTGACAACCACTGTGGCTGGGAAGAGAGGAACGTCTCACTACTGCTCCCCATGCGGCCTCCACTGACACTGTTTGAGGGGTGCTTACCACTAGATGGTGGTGAGATTTCTGGCCTCCCAAACCCTTTCAATAAGCTAGGGAGGAGGAGGAATGCCTTATTAGCTCTGGGTGGAAGTGGAAGCCCAAGTTCCCCATATGGTCTCCATTGACACATGAAGGAGGTTTCACTTCGCTGGCGTGGGTAAGAATACTGGCTCCCCACTCAATCGTCTTTCCTAATAATGGGATGGAGGAGATACAGTGAGGTGTGATTGTTACCGCTGGGAGAGGGTGGAATTCCAGGATCCCCTCCTGGCCTTGGCTGATGGAGGAGGAGGTGGGGCTCTATTTTTCTGTGGTGCATGACTACTGGGGTAGAGTGGCTATTGTCCAAAAGTTTTCTGTCTTGCTATGCTGTACCTTTCCTTGTTCTTTTTTCTTTTCTTTTCTTTTTTTTTTTTTTTTGAGATGTTGCCCAGGCTGGGAGTACAGTGGCATGATCTCGGCTCACTGTAACCTCCACCTCCCAGGTTCAAGTGACCATCCTGCCTCAGCCTCCTGAGTTGCTGGGATTACAGGTGTGTGCCACCACACGCCCAGCTAATTTTTGTACTTTTAGTAGAGACGGGGTTTCACCATGTTGGCCAGCTAGTCTCGAAGTCTTGGCCTGAAATGATCCACCCTCCTTGGCCTCCCAAAGTGCTGGGATTACAGCCATGAGCCACCACTCCCAGCCATACCTTTCCTTGTTTTTCGACTAGAAGCAGTAGCTTCTCCTGGGGGTGTTTTTAGTCTGCACCTGTTACTGCTTTTCCATTGCTGGCTTCTCTGGCACCATGTCTGGGATGAGTGAGGCAAAAAGAAAACCCAGGGAACTTGTCACAGTGTGGTCCTCAGGGTTCCGGGCCCTTGTCCGTTTGCCTTCGTTTCATCACCTTTTAGAGTCTTGTTATGTTTGTTTTATGCATAACATCTGAGGTTTTCGGTGTACTTTAACTTCATTTGTTTAGATAAAAAGGCAGTCGTGCTTTCCTAGGAATGTTCCTGAAAAGCTGCGTACTGATGGTATGTGAGTGCTAAAGTGTGCTACCACCTCTAAAGGCCCCAGGCCTTCCCATCCCAAGCATCTATTCCTGCATGTCCTACAGGCACTTACGCTGACAGATCAGCCTCAGGTCCCTTCCTCTGTTTCCACTATTTCAACCAGAGATCCTAACTATCAGTGCTGTCATCTGAGGCCGCGCCTTGGAAGGCCATTTAGATAGACCCTTCCTCACACAAGCGATTATTCCCCACATCTAACCGATCTCACTTCCTGAGCACATTTTGAGCTAACCATGTCCTGCCTATATTCCCTTGCTGTATTTGAGCCATTATTATCTCTCACCTGTACTGTTGCCATAACTTCTTAACACATCTCTTTGCATCCGCTTTGTCCCCTCTGAGCCACTCATCCATGGTTCTGAAATGCATCTTTCTAACATGAACCTTTTCAACCCTTCAAGTCTGGCTCTGGGTCTCCCCAAGACCTTTTAGCCAAGGGGCAGAGAACTTGTGATTAGGCTTCCATCTGTAGCCTCAACCTCAGCCACAACCTTCTGGAATATTCCCGCACAGTGTCACTGGCTGCAAGCTATCAATCACATCCCCGAAGGCTTCCCCTGGACCCTTGCGCACTGTTTTTCTTCTGTTGGGAATGCCCTCACTTACTCTTTCCTCCTTGTCTCCAATCTGATCCTCAAAATGTAATGCATATATTACTTTATTTGGGAAGATTTCCTAGATACTGTACTTCTGTCATTGCACTTAGTACAAGCTATTATAGTTATGTTTATTTACACATCTAACTCTCCTGGAGACTATTAATTCCCTTCTGAGAGGGGACATGTCTGACCGCAGAGTAGCATCGTGTAGTGCTCAAAAAGAAGGACACCGGAGTCCTGAGTTTGTATTCAGACTCCTGCTTATTAGTTCTATGGTCTCAGGGAATTTATGAAATGTCTTTGTGTCTCAAATTTAATTGCATGTGAAATGGAGATTATCGTGATGATTGAATGAGGTAATACATTGAAATTGCATAGCACAGTGCCTGTCACAAAATAAGCTCTTAATAGTTGTTAGTTATGATGATGATTTAATTTGCTGTAATTTACCAAACTATTCTCCCATTGTGGAATATTTGTATTGCTTCTATTTTTTTTTTTCCTATCATAGCTAACCCTGGTAGAAAATGTAAAAAACAAAACACAAGAGATGACTAGAATTGGGATTACTTCTACGCCTTTGTATCTGAAGTTGACAAAATCAACTTAATTTTCTATCTAAGTTTGAAGTGGTTGCTGAAAAATTTTGGTACTCTTCGTGACCTCTTCCATGCTGCAAAGCACATTGGAGCTTTTAAGATTAATTAGATTTTTCTCTCCTGCTTAGCTATTGGAAGAGAAAAATCTCAAAGGAAGCACATAACAAATGAATTTGTACTTGAGCAATGGATGGTGTGAATGCATTATATTTCAGTTTCTGTATTTGGAATTTTCTGCTCTTAGATGAGTCTACTTGAGGTTTTGAAGAACTCCTTGACCTTGTTTCTTCTGTACCTATCTCTACCCCAAATAGCAGGTTTGTAAACACAAATTAAGTGAAAGGTACAAACTTCCTCCTAAGGAAGGAAGGAGGGAGTGCCAAGGGAAAGCTCATTTGAGGAGTTGGGACTCTCATTATTAAAGTGATACTGGTTTTAGCCTCTTATTCATTTCAGGCTGCTATAATAAATACCATAGACAGAGTGGCCTAACCAACATTTATTTCTCATAGTCATGGAAGTTGGAAAGTCTAAGATCAAGGTGCTGGCTGATTCAGTTCCTCTTGAGGACCTTCTTTCTGATTTGAAGACTAATGACTTCTTGATGTATTCTCACATGGTGGACAGAAAGATTCTCACTCTGTTTCTTTTTATAAGAGCACTAATCCCATTCATGAGCACTCCACACTCAAGACCTGATTACAGGTGGTTCCCAGCTTATGATGGTTTAACTAATGACTTTTTGACTTTACAGTGGTGTGAAAGTTATACTGTACTTTGAGTACCCATATAACCATATTTTGTTTACTTTTTAGTACTGTATTTAATAAATTACATGAGATATTCAATAACAAAGTAGGCTTTGTGTTAGATGATTTTGCCCAACTGTAGGTGAATGTAACTGTTCTGAGCATAGAAAGTAGGCTAGGCTAAGCTATCATATTGAGTAGGTTAGGAAGATTAATTGTATATATTAAACAATGTTGTTGATCAGAAACATTCAGAATTTACATGAACAAAAATAAACCTTGGTTATATTACTCTACTGAGATTTGGGGGTTTATCCACTCATCACTGGTGGTCTCTTAGTTAATACAACAGTTCTAGGTTTTTTGCTTAGATTTAGTATTTCTTTTCTGTTTCCAGACTAGCACTGTCATTAAGACCATGAGCTTTGGAACTAGACAAAGTTTGCATGGGATCCTTTTACTAGCTACATAAATATTTTAAATTTTCAGAAACTCAGTTCCTTCATCCATAAAATGAAGATATAAAAATCTTCTAGTTAGGATTATTGTGAGAATTAAATAGGAATACTTTTCACAGTGCCTGGCACATAATAAATGATCAGTGATGGTATAGAAATTTTATTTTATTTTTATCCTTCTCACATTAATAAAAATGATTCTGAATTAGTGTATTTTAATTATTTTCCCTATGATTTCAATTTTTTCTATTGTCAGGTAATGTGCTATACATTTCTATCTACTCGGTTATTTTCATCTTCTTTGTGTAAACATTCCACTCTTCACTTGGGAAAAAATTCATCCTTCAGAGTCTAAAAAATTATCACCTGTGGTAGATTTTAGTTTCCCAAAATACAACAATGGTATTTCCCATCTCTTCTAGAGCCTTATAATTTCTCCACTCAGTGGCCGACAGGACTTTGTGACCATGTGAATAGCATGTGGCAGAACTGATGTTGTGTGACTTCTGAGGCTAGGTCATAAAACCCAATGTGGCTGCCACTAATTTTCTCTCTTTCTCCCTGTTAAATTAATTAATTAACTGTTTCTAGAGACAAGATCTCACTCTGTTGCCCAGGCTGGGGTGCCATGGTACAATCATAACTTACTGTAATCTTGAATTCTAGGCTCAAGCAATCCTCCTGCCTAAGTCTCCAGAGTAGCTAGAACTACAGGCACATGCTACCATTCCTGACTAATTTTTATTTTTATTTTTCATAGAGCTGGAGTCTCACTGTATTGCCCAGGCTGGTCTTGAATTCCTGAGCTCAAGCAGTCCTTCAGCCTCAGCCTTCCAATGTGCTGGGATTATAGGCATGAGCATTGTGCCTGGTCTAATCTAATTTTTTTTATTTAGAGACAGAGTCTGGCTCTGTTACCCAGGCTAACATGCAGTGGTGCAGTCATAGCTTACTGCAGCCTCGAACTCCTGGGCTCAATAGATTTTACTGCCTTGGCCTTCCAAAGTGCGGGATTACAGGTATGAGCCACTGCTCCCAGTCATCCCCTCTCTTTTCCACTTTCTCCCCCTACAGGAAGCTTAAATTTAACATCCAGCCATGTTGTGAGGGAGCCCAGGTAACAGGAAGATGCTGTGTATGGGTGTTGTAGCTAACAGTCCCAAGTTATGAGCATCAATCTCCAGAAGTATGGGTGAAGGAGCCTTCAGATGATTCTAGTGACCAAGCCTTCAAGCAGCCCCAGCTGATGCTGAGTGGAGCAGAGAAACACCAGCCCTGCTGAGCTCTGACCAAATCGCAGATTCACCATGCGCAACCTCATTGATTGTCAGGGAAGTACAAATGAAATTTACAGTGAGATACTACTACAGGTCCACCAGAATGGCTAAAATTTTAGGGCCAACAATACTAAGTGCTGATAAGGATATGAAACAACTGGAACTCTCACCCACTCCACAGTTTTTAGACTGTAGAGTTGGGAGTCTGAATTCATACAACCACTTTTGAAGACTGTTTGGCAGTATCTGCTAAAGATTAACATACACATATTTTCTAGCCCAGTGTTTCCTTTCCTAGTACATATTCAACAGAATTGTGTATATCTGCACACTAAATACATAAATATCCTCAAACTAGAATGTACCCAAATATCCATCAATAGTAGAATGGATTAATGGATTAAAAACTCATAGTATAGTTACACACTGAAATATTGTGCAGCAAAAAAACCTTATAACTACTGTAACAATATAAATAAATCTCAAAAATGGTATTAAGTGAACAATGCCAGACATGAAAGAGTCCTATTATATTAATATAATGTTAATATAAAATACAAATGTATAAATTTGAAGTTATTCATATAGTCTAATAAACTTCAATATATGAATTTGAATTTATTAATATAATTTAATAAACTTAAACTAGTTATGTAAACTAGTTTCATAAAGTTTAAAAACAAGCAAAACAATGTCTTAGAAGTCAATAATGTGGTTACCTTCAGAGAGGAGGGAGGAAAGAATGATTGCTAGGAGGCATAGCAGGTCTTTTGGAACTCTTCAGTGTTCTAGTTTGACCTGGGTTGTGGTTGCACAGGTGAGCTTGCTTTGTGATCATTCCGTGAGCTGTACACTTGCGACTTCTACACTTTTCTACATGTGCATTATGCATCAACAAAAAAATCTAAAAATGTCAACTAGAAATAATAAATATTTGGAAAAGTTAAAAAAAAACACAAATTGCAGGTTCAGGAGAAAAATAAATGTCATCATAATCCTAATCTACTAAATTTGGGGGTGGTCTATTAAACAGCGATAAACAGCAGAACACCTCCTCTGTGAAGCCATCCTTATGACCTCTTGGTTTTCCTGCTTCCTCAGGACTAAAAGCTTTTCTCTGTGCTCCTTTAGCATTTTATTTATTTTTCTAGGACTTAAAAGTCTGTGAAGTCTTCGAGGGCAAACATCAAAGCTTATTCTTTTTTGTACCACCTGTGGCATTTAACTCAGTACCTGGTATAGCGCAGGTACTGAGCACATGTTGGTTAAAGGACACTTGAGTTTATTTTGCCTTTCTTTGTCAGAGCACTTATGCCACGGACAGAAATTTCCACTCTGTATTAAGTTCTCTTGTGAAATGGCATCTGGAGCACTGGTAAATCACACGAAGCTCAAGGATGGTGATGACCATCCCAGAGTTTGTAACGACAGTAGATGGGAAAAGCCAATCGCAAGACTTGAAAGAATGTCGTTCTTCATGAATGTCTAGCACTCATTAAGCAGCATTCACCAGTCATTTCTGGTGTTCCATAAAGCAGTTGTAAAACTTGATCATTGCTTCCAGAGAGGCTAAACATTACATAGCCCTGATTACCTTTATCAGAATAGCCTTTGTAGAAAGAGGTCTTAACATTTTTATAAGTTCTCATGGCTTTAAATGATGTGTGTGCGTGTGTGTGTGTGTGTGTTTTTGAGATGGAGCCTTGCTCTGTCGCTTAGGCTGGAGTGCAGTGGTGCGATCTCAGCTCACTGCACCCTCTGCCTCCTGAGTTCAAGCTATTCTCCTGCCTCAGCCTCCTAAGTAACTGGGATTACAGGCACATGCTGCTGTGCCTGGCTAATTTTTGTATTTTTAGTAGAGATGAGGTTTCACTATGTTGGCCAGGCTGGTGTTGAACTCTTGACCTCAAGTGATCCACCCACCTTGGCCTCCTAGAGTGCTGGGATTAAAGGCGTGAGTCACTGCGCCCGGCCTAAATGATGCTCTTTTTAACTAGATCAAAAAACTGTGCCACAAAATGTTCTGATACACTTAGAAAACAAAATTCTCATTACACATGTGTTTTTTAAACTCTATCATTAGTAGCTTTGCTACAAGCAAACTTGTATTTATTTTAAAAGCTTCAAGATTACTTATTTATCATGAACGGAAAGATTACTTAGCTGAATGTTTCTCATCCCTGCTCTGCCTTTGACTGACTGTGTGATCTTGGACAAGTCCTTTGTTTTTTCCCTCATTTTCTCATTTCCACGTTTATGAAATGAAGAATGATGGCCCTCAGGGCTTTGTCCAACTCTAGCTCTACCGTTCCATGAGCAAAAGGATAGCAACATCTTTGTAGACGTATAGGTGGAAACTCAAAGGGACCTATGAATTTTTTTTTTTTTTTGAGACGGAGTTTTCATCTTGTTGTCTAGGCTGGAGTGCAATGGCACGATCTTGGCTCACTGCAGCATTTGCCTCCCTGGTTCAAGTGATTCTCCTGCCTCAGCCTGTAGCTGGGATTACCCGAGTAGCTGGGCTTACAGTCATGTGCCATCATGCCTGGCTAATTTTGTATTTTTTAAGTAGAGATGGGGTTTCACCATGTTAGGCTGGTCTTGAACTCCTGACCTCAAGCGATACACCTGTCCTGACCTCCCAAAGTGCTGGGATTACAGGCATGAACCACCGTGCCCAGCCAAGCTTTTTGATCCATAGAAAAATATTGGTAAGGTAGGGAGTATTAGGATTTTGAAATTCTGACTATCTTCTCAACAGCTGCACAAGACTAACCTGCTCATCATCTGTTATTTTTGTAGATTACAACAATCCATTTTAACTACTATGAAATGGTTCTGGAATGACACTGTTGTGAAGAGGAAATTCCAGCGGAGCTACTGGAGCAAGCCTTTGATCTGCCATATTGAGCTCCTCCAGCCATGCGGATTCGCTGCACTATAAGAAAAACATTTCTATGACCACTTTAAAGCTAAATTCATTTCAGGTTTGTCCTGAAGAGAGACTCAGAGAAGGCTAAAAGGCTAGCCCAGGCTTCCATTTTGAGACAGGGAGAGTATCCAGCAATATGACGGAGGTAACAAGTGACAAGCAGGATTGTGTGGGGCTTTTTCTTTGAAGATCTTCTGTAGTAAAACAGAATGGAACTTGTCTATTTACAACATTTTTCAATTTTTCTGGGCAGTCAATAAAACATAACATTACCAACATCATTTTCTCTCACCTAATCTAGGAGATTTTTCTTTATGTCGTTTTTTAATACTTTATTCATTATAAAAGTTTTTCCACCTTTTACATTTTGCAGTTACTAATATTAAGAAACGAAATGCCAATTTGTTTGCAAGCCATGTAAAAGGAACATCTTAACAGGATAGCAAATGATTAAATATATGGTGTGTTGTGTGGCATATATTTGATGGTTTTGTGACCAGAAATGGTCTAATATCTAGTGTTTCATCTTATACCATCAAAGTAAGGTCATCTTTGTCCTATTTCTTTATTCCTCTTTGTGCTCATATATATTTATTGAACATTTGTGTGTATTTAGCAGTGACAGGGATGAAAATAGTCTGACTTTAGGGAAGCATTGTTTTTCAGGCTTTAATAATAAAACCGATATTTTCCAGGGCACAGAATGCCTACCTGTGCCTAGGTGATAAGGTCTCGAACACAATGAGCTCTTTTGTTCTGAGAAGCAGCCCAGGCTTATTCTGCTACTTCTCCCTGTTTTACAATCTTGCTAAGGTTGACCTTTACCTATCTTGTGGTGCTTTTTCAACAAAAATAAAATTCTTAACTGGTTTTTATGACTGACTATAAAACATCCCTTTCAACTTCACCTGTTAATAAAGGGAACTAGCTCTTCCTTCTCCTGTATACTTGGAAAAAATAGAATAAAAACAACAAACAAAATAGTTACTTAACTGAAAAAAAAAAAAGGTATTGAGATTAGTCTTACAATGTGTAAGATTCTCAAATAGTCCTTAAATACAATCCTTAATTTAATTTTTAAAATGCTGTGTTTTCTTAAACCACTTCTCTCTCTTTCACATCCCCTCTACCACCACCCTGGGGGTCTTTTGCAATAGAGTAGAATGTTCACAGGATTCACTTTTGATATGGGTTATTTTTTGGAACAATGGCAGATTGATTGATGGGTAGTTGGGGTAATCTTTACTATTTCGTACTGCTATCTTTAAATACTCAGTAGATAATTGCTCTGATTAAATTTGTCTGTTAAACACAGTAGCTTTGGTAAACATTGCAAGAGGATACAGTAAGGATACAGTAATGCAATCCCCTTTTAGTACTAAAATATTTTATTTGAATGGGTTTTTAATCAATAAAGAGCAATTTAGTTCTCAGAGATGCATGGGCAATTCCCATTGATTTGTATGAAATCCTTGGGTTCTTTTTAGAGTGATGGATGGTTTAGTGTGGTTGTTTAAAAATAAAATTGTATTCTTGGGCTGGAGACTCCATGCTGGAGAGAGATGGTATATAATGGATGAAACTGGTCTCATGGAAGTCCCTGATGCTTCGTGATATTTAGGGGACCAAATATCACTGAATGGTTGGTTTTTGTTTTGAGACTGAATAACTGTATTAATCTGTTTTGTGTTGCTATTAAAAAAAACTGCTATTGGCTAAAATATAAAGAAAATAGGTTTATTCAGCTCACATTTCTGCAGGCAACCATATCTGCTCAGCTCCTGGTGAGGCCTCAGGAAGCTTTTACTCATGGTGGAAGTTGAAAGGGGAGCAGGTCTGTCACATGGTGAGAGAGGGAGCAAGAGAGAGAGCGGGGAGTTCCCTGACTTTTTAACAAGCAGATCTCATGTGAACTCATTACTGCCAGGAGAGCACCAAGTCATTCAGTAAGTATCCTCCTCTATGACCCAAACACCTCTAGCTAGGCCTCACCTCCAACATTGGGGATCACGTTCCAACATGAGATTTGGAGGGGACTAACATCCAAACTATATCTATAATGCTTCCCAGTGATTCTCTATCATGTGCACTCCAGTGTTCCCATACTGTACACAGTGATACATTTTATTTCTGTGAAACTTTTAATGAGTTATTATATGTCGGGGCTTAGAATGCTGTCTGGCACAGACTAAGTACTATGTAAGGGTTAGAAATAATTGTTACTAGTTATTCCAAGGCCAACTCCAGCCTTAACTCATCAGCCAGGTGAGATGGAAATGGAAGCATGGCTTAGGAAAGAAAGTGTATCAGTTAACATTAGCTGTCTAACACAGAAATGTCAATTGCAATGGTTTAAAAATAGCAACCATGTATTTAGCTTATGGGTCTTTGGATCATCAAGTTGGACTGGGCTCAGGTTGGCAGTTTTTCTGCTTTTGGCTCTGCTTAGCATAAACATCTCTGGTCAGTATAAGCATAAACATCTTTGGTCAGTGGCCAGGTCACCTGGTGTCTGACTAGTCTAGGATGGGCTCAGCTGGGATGGCTTGTCTTCGCTTCACAGGTTAGCTTGAGCATGATGTCATGGTGAAGCCAGGGGAGCAAGTCACGAAGACAGGCTTAGATTGGCCAAAGAAAACTCCAAGTCCAACCCAGATTCACTGGGTGGGGAAATAAACTCTACCTGTTGCAAAATCACAGTGGAAAATGAGTGGATAGAAAAGAGTGAAGGATTTTACAATCTGCCACACGTTTGTGCATTCATCTGAATGTACAAGTACATGACTTTTGGGGATGAAGAAAGAATACAAGGCTCCAGAGTCATGATTTCAGGTGACTTAGGATATGGTGGCACTATGCAGATAAATAGGAAATAAAGTAGGAGAAGCATTTACCTTTGAATGTATAGAATTTAAAACAGAGATGACATGTTTAAGAGAAAGTGTCCAGTAAGGGGTCTGGAAATCCACAGAGAAACCAGGCCTACAGATAAGATATTTAGGATGTCAACAGATGTAAATAGATGCAAACAGCAACAACTACCTGTTGTTTTCCTAGCCACCATGTGGTTAGAGAATTAACATGGTTTACTTTTGAGTCTCCCCTTAGTGGACACACTCTTTCCAACTGTTAGTTCATGTGATTCGGATGAGCCCAACCCTGGCCATCTGCCATTCAGGTCTGGCCAATCAGCACATTCCAGCCCTCTGGTCATAGGGATTGGTTTGGGAATGGCATTGGACCAAATTGGTTCTAACAAAATGAAATCCTGGCACTTTTGTTGAATCCGTTGGAACTTTCTTTTCCTTCTACAAGAGCTACTAAGCTGGAGGGCCATAGAACTGCTGGAGGTCGTATTATCAGTAGAGTCTGCCTAGGAGGGAAGCCAACAAAACAAAAGTAGAGCAGAGAGAGAGAGAGAGAGAGAGAGAGATGCAATTTAGACTCCTGAATCCAGCTGTACCTAAAGACATGTCTCTTTACAAACTGTTCAATTTTAGGAACCAATACATTTTCTTTTTTACTTGAACTGGTTTGAATTGGGTTTCTGTCATATGTTACTAACGTGAAAAGAGAAAAGGATATAAACTTAGAAGACAATTGCATTTTGTGGGGCTGAAGGAAAATTAGAGTATGTAATAAAAGCTTATGGAACTAAGAAATCCAAGAAGAAGGAGACTTAACAAAAAAGAATAACATGTTGACATTGTCCCATGTCAGGGAGCAAGGGCTCTGTAGAGAGTGTTGACTTGGGGGCCAGGACGCCTCTGAGGGAGTGCTCTTGGCAGCAGGGTGGAAGAAAGGAAGGTGCCCTGCCAGGAACTAAGGAAAGGGTGGGCGGTTTCCTTTGCCCATAAAAGGGCCTCCTAGTCACTCAAACTTGAAACCTTGGAATCAACTCTTCCTCCTCGCTCTGCCACAGCCCACACATCTACACAGTCTTCTTGTCCTGTAACTCTCCCTCCACAATTGCTGTTGGGCTCCTACCTTCCTTCACATTTCCACTGCCAAGGGCTGGCTCCAGGTGTCTAGTGTTCCTGTCCTGGAACCTGGCCTCTTTGCAGCTCCCGTGCCCATTGTCCCTCCACCTCTGTCATCAGTTCTTTATTCTGCTGCCAGATTATTTGTCCTAAGGCTCAGTTCTGATTGTGAAATAGCCACACACAGTGAAGAGTCCCTGGTTGGGGAACCCAGCACCAGCTCTGACAGGCTACAGGATCTTAGAAAAGATTCTGATCCTCTCTAGGTGTGGGAATCTAATCTTTGAAGGGAAGAGTTGAACCAAACTGTGACATTTATTGCCTCTCCATCGCCTGTAAAGTAAAAATCTAGCCCTAACCTAACTCTTTTAGCCTTACCTCCTTTAGCATACATATAACTCAGCTAAAATGAAATACTTCTTGTGCCTGAATGCCCTCACCTTGTACCTTCCTACTTCTGTTCATTTTACCTGGAATCATTTGTCTTTTCCTATAGAAAGCTTATCCATCCTCTAAGGCCAAGTTCAAATGCCATCTGTGAGGATTTCTTGAACTCTCAGCTGAGAGTCTCTTACCCCTGTTATTGGTCAGGGCACTTTGCTTTGTTTCATTGTTTGTGCATGTGTCTTGCCTCCTGTCAAATTGTCAAGGGCTTGAGGATCAAACTTCCATTATATTCATTGAGGCAGCCCTCAAGTCATCTAGCTGAGTAGCTAGTTCTCAGTAAGCACAAACTTCCTTGCTGGTCCACTCAGCCGTCTTGCAGATCCTCCCAAAGCATCCGACTGCAAAATCAAATGTCATAGTTCTGCTGAATAGAATTATGTGATAGTTTAGAAAGGGTCTTCTGAGTGTAAACCAAAGTATCTGAGACAGGTCTCAGTTTAGAGGTTTATTTTGCTAACATTAAAGGCCATGGCTTGAGACACAGCCTCAAGAGGCTCTGAGAACATGTGCTCAAAATGGTTTCATTATAGGTCGCTTTTGTACATTCTAGGGGGACAGAATTTATAGGCAAAGACATAAATCAATACATGGAAGGTGTATGTTTGTTTGGCCCAGAAAAGTGGGACATCTCCAAGAGTAGGGAGGCTTTCTGCTCACAGGATGATTCAAGTATTTCCTGACTGGCAGTTGGTTCAAAGAGGTAAGCTTTGCCTGAAGAAGTAAAATCAGCATAAAGAAACGCTTGGGTTAAGATAAGAGGGTGGATCACTTGAGGTCAGGAGCTCGAGACCAGCCTGGCCATCATGGTGAAACACTGACTCTACTGAAAATACAAAAACACTGCCGGGCATGGTGGTGGGTGCCTGTAATTTCAGCTACTCGGGAAGCTGAGCAGGAGAATCATTTGAGCCCAGGAGGCGGAGGTGGCAGTGAGCCGAGATCACACCACTGTACTCCAGCTTGGGCAACAGAGTGAGACTTCATCTAAAAAAAAAAGGTAAGGAGGAGGTAGAAGCCAAGGTTCTCGTTAAATATTTTGGGATAAAATAGTTTGATTTCCTTTGGGGTCAACTATCTGTCATGTGATGCTATATCAAAGTCAGGTTGGAATTGAATGTCTTATTGCTACAAAGAATCTGTTTGATCAGTCTTATGATCTCTTTCAATGTGGATGGTGGTCAGTTGTGCCTAAACTCCAAAGGGAGGCATGTCCATCACCCCTGCTTCCTGTCATGGCCTCAACTAGTTTTTCAGGTTTCTTTGGGATCCCCTTGGCCAAGAGGGTGTCCATTCAGTCAGTTAGGGAGCTTAGAATTTTACTTTTGGTTTACATGAGCTTCATGGTAAGTATCATTGGCCCAAGTATGACCCTATTTCTGCCTTGGGAAGGTGTGTGTCAGCAAAGTCGGTGTTGGGTGAAAGTGTCATGGAGGTCCCTTCTATGGTTCCACACTCCTCCGCATTGAGACCAATCAAGGGTGGCCTTCTCCTTAGTGTTTGCAAGATAATGGTGGCATATTCTGAATAGAACCCAGTGGTCTCCCTCTGATACAGCTCTTGACAATGAGAGGAGATGGTGTAAACCAAACATAAAATTCTAAGCTCCCCAACCGACTGAAAGGACCCCCTCTCTTGGCCAAGGGGATCCCAAAGAAACCTGAAAAACTAGCTCAGGCCATGACAGGAAGCGGGGGGTGTTGAAAATGCCTCCCTTTGGAGTTTAGGCAAAACTAACCAGGATTCACATTAAAACAAATCTCCAGACTGACGAAACAGACACTTTGTAGCAATGAGATACCCAACCCCAACCTGGCTCTGGTACAGCATCATCAGACAGATAGCTGCCAAGAAGGAAATCAAACTATTTCATCCTGAAATATATTTCTTTGACATGTTTTGGAATGGCCCTGAAGAACCAGGAAATTTCTGGGGGAAATTTGCATTCTATAGAGAATTTCCTTCCTTTACTAGGCCTTTTTCAGAGTCTGACACTGTTTGAGGTCCGAAACAGACATTTACCATCTATTCTCTCTGAAGCCTGTGACTTAGAGGCTTCATGCACCTAACAAGAACCTTGGCTTCCACACTTCCTTTCTTAACTCAGGCATTTCTTTATGCTGACTTTACCTCTTCAGGCAAAGCTTACCTCTTTCAACCAACTGCCAATCGGGAAATCTTTGAATCTTTCTATGAGCAGGAAGCCCCTCTACCCTTGGAGATGTCCCTCTGTTCTGGACCAAACCAATCTACACCTTTCATGTATTGATTTATGTCTCTGCCTTCTGTCTCCATAAAATGTATAAAACCAACCTATAACCAAACCATCTTGGGCATGTGTTCTCAGAACCTTTTCAGGCTGTGTCATGGGCCATGGCCCTTTTATTTGGCTCAAAATAAACCTCTTCAAATATTTTGAAGAGTTTTGCTTTTTTTTTTTTTTTTTTTTTGGTCAACAATGCAAGTGCCAGTCCAGAGGAGTAAAGCAGAAAGGGAGAGAAGGAAGAATAGGAGAAAATGACAGGTGGAAGTGCGCAGTATGGAGATGCCAATGTTCCCCATAACCCTTTTTATAGCAAGATTATCAACTCCAGATCTGTAAACTTGTTGACATGTTGTGGCGAGACTGGATATTGACACAGCCAGTGGCCATAGCCAGTAGCTAGAATTATGTGGCTGTCTCCTACCTTCAACAGTGAACCTTGAGACCTTCCTCTGGAATGCTGGTTTTTCTAGGGGGCTGAGGGGAAACAGACAGCTGGACTTGGGTGAACCTTCACTCCCTCCTTATTATCTTCCCCTCTCCGCCCACAGCAACTTAAATCATTAAAATCCCGTATAATTAAAATTTCATCCAAGTTACACCAGTTATGTTTGCTGGCCACAGTGGAGTGTATAAATATCTTAGAAACCATAAAGACAGAGGTTGCTTCCTGCCTGTGGTTTCCCCCTTGCACAGGATCTGCCTGCTACCGTGTATGCCATCAACAGCCTGGGGAAGGCTGAGCTCGCAGTTCCCACCAGCCCTGCTCTGACCGGATCTTTACTCCATAGTGTTATCCACAGGGCTTGGGTCTCAGGGTGACAGGTTCTTGGTTGGGGGTGAATGCCTTTGTTCTGTTCATTTAGGATTTTCTTCTCTCTTTCCCTGTCTCTCTCTCCCTTTCTGTCTCCCTGCCCCCTCCATTTAGAATTTGGTTTTTAATTTTGAATATATTTAAATTAAAATATCTTCATAAATGTTTCATTCTCTCATTTAACTAGAGAACAGGAGTTTATCTTTCTTCCTACCCATTCGCTCTGTCAATACAATTTGTATTGCCATCTCGTTGCTCAAAAATCTCAATTACCGATCTGATCATTACACATTGTATACATGCCTCAAAATAGCACATGTATCCCCAAACATGTACAACCATGATGTTTTAATTTTAAAAATTAAAAAACCCACAGTGTACATTTCTACCACAATGGTTTTGTGTTACTTACAAAATGGGGTTACAAGTCTACTACAGGTTCATTCACTGAACAACGAATTTTTGAGCATGGGTCACATGCTCTGGGCTGTTAGGAGCTGTCTTGTCGTAGATGTTCTAGCAGCTCCAGGGAGTCACCAAAGGGTTGGACCACAGATGGGTCCCTAGTGTGGGGTTCTAAGCTCTTTGATTGGGACTACCTTGTGTTATGGGCAGTCAGTGTGCCTCTAAGTCATGTGTTATCATATTTGGTTGGGGGGTAGCATCATATTGATTGTGACTTTGCAATGGCATCACCTTAATTGAGGTACTTGTGACAGCTTTAGAATCAGCATGTGTCTTAGTTTGGGTTCCCATATAGCAGACCTTGAGATAAGGATTTGAGTGCCAGTAGTTTATCTAGGATACGTTCCCATGTTAAGTGAGTGAAGAAGTGAGACAGGAAGCGAACGAAGTCACCAAAGGATGTGTTATCAAACCAGTTACCACCACACGCAACTGGAGGTCAATTTCTCTGTGGGAGCTCTGGGAAGCAGTGAGGAACGTGCCTCTGAGTTATCCCATTTGAGGCTCCAGGAGGCTGAGCATCATCTGACACATCCCCAGACTGTCCTGGTTGGGGAAAGTTCCAGGGGTCAGGATGCTGTTGGACGTCCAGCTTGCCTGCATGTTGAAAGTCAGATAAAAGACTTCAGGTGGCATTGCTGGTATTTGCACTCAGTAGCCTTTCATACATAGGGCTGAAGGCTATGAGAATATGACCAAGGACTGATAGATTCGTTATAGCAAGAAAGATCCCTATTTAGTACTTATAGAGCACCCTGTACAGTTGATTCTCATTATTTGCAATAGTTAACTTTCTATAAAGTCACTGTGAACATCAAATTAGCAAATACTGAAACATTGCTTCCAGAAGATGTACGGGGTTAGGTATCCGTGAGCTTCTGGTCACATTTAGTTAACTGATCAATAGATCACAATTGTTTTATAGGTTTCTGTTGAAAGACAGTGTATGTAGTATGCAGTATTAATCCATTAACATTGGCCTCACGGCCAACTACTGTACAATTCATGTCTGAACAAAGCTCATCTAACACACGCATTTTCTCTGCAAGGCACGTTGTAGACTTTTTGTGCTTAGGAACACTAGACAGCACATGAACACTGTGCTTGGGTGGCATTTCAGACAACAAAATACCCAGAACTATGAAAAATGTGACACTAAATAGACCACGAAAGGAGACTTGTGTACAGTATGAGAGCTGAAACTAGAAGGCACAGTAGCACCTGGTTGGGCCTTAACTGGATGTGTGCATTGCGCCACTCAAATATTTTGCTGGACTGTACATGTCTGCAAATGACCACGAAGGTGCCTCAAGGACTGGTTTTGGAGTTGCAAATATATTTTAGAGAGACAGTCCCTAATTAGAAAATATGAAATCTGTGAATAATGAAGCCCAACTGAATTTTATTTTTTTAATTTAATTTTTTTTTTGGAGACAGAGTTTTGCTCTTGTCGCCTAGACTGGAGTACAGTGGCACAATCTCAGCTCACTGCAACCTCCACCTCCCAGGTTCAGCGATTGTCCTGCCTCAACCTCTTGAGTAGCTGGAATTACAGGTGTGCACCACCACGCCCGGCTAATTTTTGTATTTTTAGTGGAGATGGGGTTTCGTCATGTTGGCCAGGCTGGTCTCGAACTCCTGACCTCAGGTGATCCACCCGCCTTGGCCTCCCAAAGTGCTGGGATTACAGGTGTGAGCCACGGTGTCTGGGCAACTATATTTCACCTTATGACAAATATGGTAAAAACTACCACAGTGCTAGGTGGAGTCTAGAAAACTCAGGCATGTGAAATATGGCCTTGTGTTACCATGAAGCTAAAGAGGCAATTAAGGCAGGCCTGTGCAATCAGTCAGAAGTCTGTCCAAGAGTCATCAGTCCATAAACAGTCATTTAAAACACCTGTAGGTTATGCTACTTAACAAATAAATCTTTTGAATCAGAACAATTTGTCTCTGGCAAATTTGGATTTTCTTCATTTACATAGACATGTAGAAGTCAGCAACTGAATTAGATGAATATTCATAGGATTATTGAACTAAACATATTTTAGTTACTTTTTAAATGTCTTGTACATGGAGGAAGGACATTAGAAATGTGACCTGGTTGGGGGATAAAAAGCTGAAACAAGAGATGTTAATTTGTGTAAGTAAGAGAGAGAATAAGATGTATTTCCTGTGTGTCACTATCTTTATATGTAAAAATAAAAATGGTTATAGAAACAGGTATTAGACATCTAAATTTTAAATGTGCAGGTGGAGCACCTGTGGTCAGGAGTTCCAGACAAGTCTGGCCAACATGGGGAGATGCCGACTCAACTAAAAATACAAAAATTAGCCAGGCGTGGTGGTGGGCGCTTGTAATCCCAGCTATTCAGGAGGCTGAGGCAGGAGAACCACTTGAACCCGGGAGGTGGAAGTTGCAGTGAGCCGAGATCGTGCCACTGCACTCCAACCTGGGAGACAAGAGCAAAACTGGGCCTCAAAAAAAAAAAAAAAAAAAAAAAAAAAAAAAAAAATTTGGTTTTTAAAATGTGAGCTAAGCCAATTAAGGCTGAATGCTACATTTGCTGGAAGCAATGGAAAGCTTTGGGTACAGGGAACTAGCTTTTGTGACTGATCTTGGCCATCTCTAAATGGTAAATGGTCAGGTAAAGTTGGTTAGAAAGTGAGAGAAATGGGTCAAGTGTGGTGGCTTACGCCTGTAATCCCAGCACTTTAGGAGGCCAAAGTGGGTAGATCAACTGAGGTTAGGAGTTTGAGATCAGCCTGGCCAACGTGGTGAAACGCTGTCTCTACTAAAAATAGAAAATTAGCCGGGTATGGTGGTGCGTGCCCATAGTCCCAGCTACACAGCAGGCTGAAGCATGAGAATCACTTGAACCCGGGAGGCAGAGGTTGCAGTGAGCTGAGATCATGCCACTGCACTCAACTGCACTCACTCACTCCATCCTGGGTGGTGGAGTGAGACCCCGTCTCAAAAAAAAAAAAAAAAAAAAAAAAAGGAAATTAGATAAAGCGTTAAAAACATTTCCATTTTCTTGTGAAGGATTTTCGTTGCTTTTGTCTAATGTCTTCCTTAGTATAATTTTAGCTGGTACTTGGTTACATATGGGAAAACTGAAGATTTATTTCTGGATAAATTTTGAGGATAATATAATAATTATTTTATGATGATAATATGTGACAATAAACTTCACCCATGAGTTTCTTTTCATAAAATCTCACTAAGATAGAATCTTCCATAGTATTTCAAAATCAATGCTTGCATTCATTCATTCATTTCATCCATCCGTCAATCATATACTGAGCACCCACTTTGTGCCAAACAGATGCTGGGTACTGAGGATACAGAAGTGAACTAAACCTGTAATAATCCCTGCCCTCATTGAGCTTATGCAGTAGCAGGAAGAGACAGACAATGAACAAATATTTATAAAACGTGGTATATCAGTTGCTGGTAAAAGCAATAGAAAACATAGAGCACGGGCCGGGCGCGGTGGCTCAAGCCTGTAATCCCAGCACTTTGGGAGGCCGAGGCGGGTGGATCACAAGGTCAGGAGATCGAGACTATCCTGGCTAACATGGTGAAACCCCGTCTCTACTAAAAATACAAAAAACTAGCCGGGCGCGGTAGCAGGCGCCTGTAGTCCCAGCTACTTGGGAGGCTGAGGCGGGAGAATGGCGTGAACCCGGGGGGCGGAGCTTGCAGTGAGCCGAGATCGCGCCACTGCACTCCAGCCTGGGAGACACAGTGAGACTCCGTCTCAAAAAAAAAAAAAAAAAAGAAAACATAGAGCACGGAGATGGGACATCTTTTGTCTATCCCTTCAGAAGTCTTCCCCATCCTCCCTTTGACTCGAGCCACTGCTACTGAGACCAGTTCCTTGCAGACTTTGACCAGCTCTCCACAGGGGCAATCTGGACAGTATCTTGCCCCAGGCCTTGTCCTTCTTGCTTCCTGCCCTGGGACTTATCTGCGCTGAGTCTGGCACATCCACGGGAACTGGCTCTGTACTCAGATACGCACAACCCCAAAGTGCAGGCAGTCACCTAGGAGCCCCCTTGAACAATGGAGGGCAGGAAGGGATCGGTGAATGCTTCTTGCTTTCTTCTCCCAGAGGGACAGCTCTGAGATACATTTCATAGGGTCCCTCAGAAGGTGCCTGGAAGGATCGATCATTGCGTGCAGACAGCCAGCTGGATTGCACATCTGCGATGGCCCTTCCCGCCTTTCCTCTTTCACTGGTCCAGGCCTGCCCCTACTTCCTGCAATCTCCTTTTCAAATCAATCCCTGCATGCAAGCCTTCACTCAGACTTTGCTGTGGTGGACCCTAGACCAAGATGGGGAATGCAGTGGTTGAGATAGTGTTGCACATATAAATATGAGGGATCAGGCCAGTCATGATGGTTCATGCCTGTAATCCCAGCACTTTGGGAGGCTGAGGCAAGGTGGGTCATTTGAGGTCAGGAATTTGAGGCCACTCTGGCCAACATGGTGAAACCCCATTTCTACTAAAAAGAAAATTAGCCAGGCGTGGTGGTGCATGCCTCTAATCCCACCTATTTGGGAGACTGAGGCAGGAGAATAACTTGATGCTGGGAGGCAGAGGCTGCAACGGGCAGAGATCATGCCACTGCACTCTAGCCTGGGCAACAGTGAGACTCCATCTCAAAATAAATAAATAAATAAATAAATAAAGTAAATTAAAAAAGAAATATGAGGGATCACTGAGAAGGTGCACTTGATCAAAGTTCCGAAAAAAGAGGGTAGTAGTAGTCATGCAGATAACTGGAGGGAGAGCCTTCTAGGTAGGGTGAAAAATGGCACAGGCAAAGGCCCTTTCATCAATGTGGCTGGAGTGGAGGCAGAGGAGGAGAAAAAGGAGATGCAGACAGAGATTTGAGGGAGACCCAGATCTCATCTCATAGGGCCATTGTTAGGACATGGGTTTCGTTCCAAGTGAGATAGCCAATTTATTTTCAGATACTCTGTGTGTTTTGCCTATTTTATATTTATTATTTTATGTTTACATGGTACACTTGGATTTCCATTTTATAGGTGGGTAACTTGAGTCTTTTAAAAATATTGTTTGCTTGATGGGAGCTGTATGTTCTCATTCTCGTTTTGTGTCTTCCTTGGGTTGCTAATGAAGTGCAGTCTCTGGGGACTGTATTACAGATATTGATGTACTAAACTGATGGTTGTTGATCCTAGAGTATAATTCTTAACTTCATTTATTTAGCAAGTATTTATTGACTATCACTATGTGCATGGGAAAGTAATGGAAATTGAAGGAATGGTGTGGATTAACCTCGATACTTTCTTTGAAGTTTTTTTATTGTGATAAAATATACACAAAATTTTCCATTTTGACCATTTTTAAGTGTATAGTTGAGTGGAATTAAGTACATTCACAATGTTTTAGAGCCATCACTGCTATCTATTTCCAGAACTTTTTCATCATCCCACCTACCAGAGGCTCTGTACCCATTAAACACTAACTCCCATCTAGCTGCCCCTGACAATGACTCTCTCCTTGACTAAACTTTAGTTGGGCTCCTCTAAGCCATTTTCTCAACTAGGCCTTGACCTTGGCCTCCATCCTTGTCAGGATGGCATCGCCTGGTTTTAAAAAGAATCCTGCTAAGTCAGCTTATCAGGAACTCTCCACTCTTGACATGTGATCCCTCTCAATAGCTGATCAAATTCTTCATCCTCCACTATCCTCCAGATAATATTGGATCAATCTGGCCTGCCTTCAGCAAGAATTCTGTTAGGTCAGTTTAGCAAGAATCCCTCCCTACTCTTGACTTCTTTTACTAATTTTCTACTAATTTTCTATCCACAGGTCCCTATGTGTCCTTAGTGTTATCATAATTGAGCCCAGTTCTATACTGAGGTTTCCTTTTCCCTCTTACAATAGTTCCTGAATCAAATCCTTTTAAAACTGTGGTCAGCCTCTGGTTTTCTGTAATATCTCCAACCTTTGGTAACTTTTCTTCTACCTTCTGTTTCTATGAATTTGCCTATTCTAGGCACCTTATTGTCCTAGTCCATGCTGGCTGCTACAACAAAATACCATAGAGCCAGTAGCTTATAAACAACAGAAATGTAATTCTCACAGTTCTGGAGGCTGGAGTTTCAAAATCAAGATTCAGCGTCTGGCAAGGTCTTGTTTTCTGGCTTGTAGATGGCACCTTCTTGCTGTAACCTCACATGGTGGAAGGGGCACACAAGCGTCCTTGGTCTCTTTGAAGTCCCATTGGAGAGCACTTCACTCTCATGACCTAATCACTTTCCAAAGGTCCTGCCTCTTTTGATCATCTCATTGGTGATTAGTTTTCAACATATAAATTTTGGGGAACACAAACATTCAGACCATTGCATTCATATATGTGGAATCATATAGTGTTTGTCCTTTCGTGTCTTTTTTACTTAGCATGATATCTTTAGGGTTCATCCATGTTGTCACACGTATCAGAATCTCATTCTTTTCTAAGGCTGAATAGTAGTTTGTTGTATGTATACACCACATTTTGTGTATCCATTCATCTGTTGATGGACACAGATCGGGCCGTTTCTACCTTTCAGCTATTGTGAATAATGCTGCTATGAACAATGGTGTACAAGAATCTGTTCAAGTCAATGCTTTCAATTCTTTTGGGTGTATACCTACAAGTAGAATTGCTGGATCATATGTGATTCTATGTTTAACTTTTTGAGGAACTGACATATCTTTTTCCACAGTGGCTGTATAATTTTACTTTCCCACCAAAAATGCCCAAGGGTTCCAATGTTTTCACACCTTTGCCATTCTTATTTCCCATTTTTTGATAATAGTCATTCTAATGGGTGTGAAGATATCTTGTTGTGGTTTTGATTTGCATTTCCCTGTGATTGATGACAGTGAAAATTGTTGCATGTGCCTATTGACTATTTGTGTATCTTGTTTGGATAAATATCTATTAAATTCCTTTGCTTATTTAAAATTTTTATTGTTGTTATTGAGTTGTACTAAATTTTTTTTTTTTTTTTTTTTAATGAGAAATACCAGTACTTCATAGACAGTAAATTTAAAAGGGACTATGATGGTGAATTTTATGTGTCAACTTGCTTGGCTCATGGGATGCCCAGATATTTGGTTAAGTGTTATTCTGAATGTTTTTAGAAGAGATTGACCTTTAAATTGGTAGACTTAGTAAAGCAGGTTGCCCTCCCTAATGAGGGGGAGCCTCATCCAAACAGTAGAAGGCCTAAATAAAACAAAAAGACCAACTCTTCCCCGAGGAAGAGAAAATTCCTCCTACCTGACTGCCTCTGAACTAGGACGCTGGCTTTTTCCTGCCTTTGGACTTGAATGGAAGCATTGGCTATTCCTGGGTCTTGAGCTTGCCGGCTCTTAAAATCGAACTAACTACCCCATGGGCCCTCCTGGGAATCCAGCTTGCAGACTGTGAGTCTTCAGACTTGTTTGCCTCTATAATTGTGAGAGCCAATTCCTTTTGGTAAATCTTTCTACATAGACAGAATCATCTATTTTATTGGTTCTATTTTTCTGAAGAAGCCTGACTAAGAGACTCACTTACTGAGAATCAATTATAGTTTCTGTTCAAATCCTTTTTGTTATAGAAATAACTTGATACTCATAGTGAGTATAAAATACAATTTGTACAGTTATTATGAATTAAAGTTGAGTAAATATTTTGATTTGTCTATTTTTCCAGTAGTATATTTTTACTTTTTAGGTGACATTCTGACTTTTGTCTCAGGTTCAGAACTCCGTCTAAGGGGTTTGGGGCAGCTGTTGAGTGATGTGTATAGAGGCAGGCCAGTCCTTTTTGGGGCCTAAATGTCCTAAATGTCAGGATGTGTTCAGTATTATCATTTGAATGAAGATCATGCTAACTATAGGGAGTGTCATAGTCCCCAGTGGAGTGCCAACATGGATGAAAGTACTGATCTCCTTCACCATGATCTTTTCCTAAAACCAGAAGCAACTATTTCATTTTATTTTATTTTTTGGAGGCGGAGTCTTGCCCCGTTGCCCTGGCTGGAGTGCAGTGACATGAGCTTGGCTCACTGCAACCTCTGCCTCCCGGGTTCAAGCGATTCTCCTGCCTCAGCCTCCAGAGTAGGTGGGATTACAGGCACCCACCACCGTGGCCAGCTAATTTTTGTATTTTTAGTAGAGATGGAGTGTTACCATGTTGGTCAGACTGGTCTTGAACTCCTGGCCTCAAGTTATCTGCCTGCCGTGGCCTTCCAAAGCGCTGGGATGACAGGTGTGAGTCATCATGCCCAGCCGAGCAACTATTTTATAAGTTATTATAGGTTAATTGCTTTTTTGAGAAATTAGAAATTAAACATTTAAGTTTAAGCTCCTCATAAAGGCCATTTTCATCTTATTTGTTCTGCAGGATTGCTTTAAAATTTAACAACATCATCTCACTGGCAATACATGAATTGCATTTCTTGAATACAGGAGGCTACATTCACTTCAGTGAAGGCTTGACATTGTCCAGCAGCATTAGCATCACCTGGGACTTTTCAAGCCTCACTTCAGACCTACTAAATCTGCGTCTGCATTTTAAGAAGCTCCCAGGTGATTAATCCCCACAGTAAAGTTTCAGAAGCATTGATTTAAAGTATCCATGTGTCCTGTGTTTGTTTCACTTGAAGTCTTTTAATAAAATAAAATAATTTTACAGCTTGGAGGAAGCTTAGA
Source organism: Papio anubis (assembly GCF_008728515.1). NCBI lineage: Eukaryota > Metazoa > Chordata > Mammalia > Primates > Cercopithecidae > Papio > Papio anubis. The sequence continues at coordinate 14,327,938 of NC_044980.1, forward strand.
AGTTATCTGGTTTGATTTTCTCATTTCATAGAGGAAACAAAACTGGAATTCAAGGAGATTAAATGACTTCCCCATTGTCATGCTGGGCTTACATATGGGGGCTTATTACTGCTATGGATATTTTTTTCCTGTTAGAATTGTCTCTCCATATTCCCAGTGTTAATTCAAATAAAGTTTTCATAGACTTTAGAATTGGCAGGGTATTAGCACTCAGCAATGCTATTTTGCAGATGAGAAAAATGAGATCTGGAAAGGTGAAGCAAAACTTATTTAAGACAACAGAGTAAATATAATTAGTAAGGACAGGCTAAATGATGCTATGTAACAAACAACATTAAAACCTCGTGGTATTTTATTTTATTCTATTCTATTTTATTTTATTTTACTTTATTTTATTTTCTGAGGCAGAGTCTTGCTCTATTGCCCACGCTGGAGTGCAGTGGCATGATCTCGGCTCACTGCAACCTCTACCTCCCAGGTTCAAGCGATTTTCTTGCCTCAGCCTCCCAAATAGCTGGGATTACAGGCACATGCCACCATGCCCGGCAAATTTTTTTGTATTTTTAGTAGAGATGAGGTTTCACCATGTGGGCCAGGCTGGTCTTGAATTCCTGGCCTCAGGTGATCTGCCCACCTTGGCCTCCCAAAGTGCTGGGATTACAGGCATGAGCCACTGCACCTGACCATCTCAGTGGTTTTAAACAACAAAACTACTCATGCTTCCACTCATGTTATATGTTTACATGGCTTGACCTAGGGTCTCAAGCTCTACCACCATCCTGTTATCACTTTAGGACTCATCCTGATGGGACAGGTACTAACTGGAGGATTGCCAATAGCAATGGCAGGAGGAATACCACGGTGAAACACACAGTGGCTTTTAAAACTAAGCAGAAATGACAAATGCCACTTGTTCTCGTATCATTGACCCAAACTAGTCATGTGACCATGCCTGAGACCACTAGGACAGGACATAAAATCAGTGGTGTGCTTGTAAATATTTAACCACTGATTTGTAGGCTTTGCTGATTTCTTGTTATAAACACTCCCTTTACAACTGTCATCAAGCTATCAACATGATGTCAGTAAATGTGTTGGTGCCAGAGATGAACCCTCTTGCCCTTCCTTAGCTGATGCAAGCCAGTGAGAGTCAACTCCATAGCACCACTGACTAATCCTCTCATGCGAATGATATTGATTAAGAATAATACATCTATCAAAGAAAAATTGGGTTCGGATGTGGTGGCTCATGCCTGTAATCCCAGCACTTTGGGAGGCCGAGGTGGGCAGATCACCTAAGGTCATGAGTTCACTCTACTAAAAATAAAAAATTAGCCAGGCATGGTGGCACACGCCTGTAATCCAGCTACTCAGGAGGCTGAGGCAGGAGAATTGCCTGAACCTGGGAGGTGGAAGTTGCAGTGAGCTGAGATTGTGCCACTGCACTCCAACCTGGGCAACAGAGCAAGACTCTGTCTCAAAAAAAGAAAAAAGAAAGAAAAAGAAATATTGTATATGAAAATAGCAGCAGGAGATGTGGAAATAAACACAAATATCAAATCCAGCGTGGCAGTTAAATCAGAAGAGAGTCAATGACCCACAGAATGATGAAGTTATGACAGGTCAAACACCTTTACAACACATTTCAGATATTTTTGCTGCATGAATATTTGCACTCTTAGTTATTGTTGCATTAGTAAACAATACCTGGAATTTAACTCTCTTTACCCCAGGTCTTTCTGTTTATACTTGAGATGGGACTGAACTTGTGTGGCCTCCATTATGGATGCATCTCCCTTCAGGTCTCCTCTCTCTTTGAACTATTCCCATTTTATCTAAAATCAGGCGCCATAGTAGACCATCTAATAGGAACATCACATTCCCTTTTGTCCCCCTGTAGATAATAAGATGTGCTAAGATAAGCTTTGAACAACCATAGCAAAGCCAGATATATATGCATGTGTATGCATGTGGAAAGTTCTGGGAATTCTCCACATAATCATCTTAACAAGGAGACATCATTTCTCAATTTGATACCCTTAAAAAGGCTTTTAAGATTATCTTTCATTTTCCTTACCATATAGCATTACGTAATTCTTTATTTTTTAAATTTTTTTCTTTTTTTCAGTGACAGGGTCTCTGTCGTCCGGGCTGGAGTGCAGTGGTGTGATCATGGCTCACTGCAGTCTTAAACTCCTGGGCTCAAGTCATCCTCCAGCTTCAGTCTTCCAAGTAGCTGAGGCTACAGGTGCATGCCACCACATCCAGCTAATTATTTCCTTTTTTTTTTTTTTTTTCTTGAGACAGAGTCTCACTCTGTCACCCAGGCTGGAGTGCAGTGGTGCGATCTCGGCTCACTGCAAGCTCCGCCTCCCAGGTTCACGCCATTCTCCTACCTCAGCCTCCCAAGTAGCTGGGACTACAGGTGCCCACCACCACGCGCAGCTAATTTTTTGTATTTTTAGTAGAGATGGGGTTTCACCGTATTACCCAGGGTGGTCTTGATCTGACCTCGTGATCCGCCCACCTCGGTCTCCCAAAGAGCTGGGATTACAGGCGTAAGCCACATTCCCGGCCTAATTATTTCATTTTTAAATAGAGATGGGGTCTCACTATGTTGTCCAGGCTGACCTCAAACTCCTGGTCTCAAGTAATCCTTCTGCCTCAGACTCCCAAAGTGCTGGGATTAGAGGAGTGAGCCACTACACCCAGCCAACATTATATAATTCCATTTACTGTATTCATTCAATGTATCAGAGACTCTTTTAAAAGGAACCTGAAGTTTGAAAAGGGTCAAAATGTCTAGGACCTAGGTTAATAATTTTCTTTCACTTTTTCTATATATAGTCCGTTTAATAAGATGTAGTTGAAGTAATTCACTAAATCCATGTGATGTTAAGAAGTTGAGAAATTAATGGTTACTGTTCCATTCTTTAGTATCCCCTTAGCACAATCATACAAAAATTAACTCTATAATAGCTAGTCCAGGAGCTCAGCAATCAACCCTGAGAGTGGAAAGTTTCTCTGTCACCATAGACTTATTGTTGCCTTGCCAACAAGAAACTTAGAAGTTGCTTGAGGTTTCAGTTCTCGAGAAACTTACAATCAAAACCAATAATAGGATAAATGCATATCTTGGAATGTAAACTGATTGCACTTTAGAATGATTTTCAACTTACAGACAAAACATAAAAAGTAAAATTGATCAGTTATAGATCCTCTCCAAATTCGGTTTTGGATTTAACCAATACTAATAGTTAAAATTGACTGAGTACTTATTGCATAATAAGCATTGACACTTTTTACACACACTACTATCTCATTGAATTCTCATAGCAACATTAGGAGGTTGGTACTACTATTATCTTCTGTACTTTATAGAGATGAGAATACTGAAGTTTGGAGAGGGTAAGAAACTTTTCCAAGGTCACAAAACCAGTAAGAGATAAGGCAGAGACTCACCATCAGGCAGATGGACTCCAGTGTCCAATCTTTCACCACTATCCTTTTCTACTTCCCATAAAGCAAGAAAGATAGGGCCCCTGCAAGGCAGAGTGAGCCACTGGGGTGGACTGACCGGTTAAAGTCAAGAGCATAGAAGTTGAGGGCTGAAAGGACACTTTTAAACCACTTAATAAATGCTCTGATGTCTTCAAAAGTATCTTCAGTGTTCCTTAGTCCATGCCCACAGTCTATCTTCTTCTAGGAGAGGATTTGAAGCAACTGTCATCTTTACTAAAGGGTTTTTTCAGCCTCTGTTTGTACCGTGCCAGGAAGAGGACTAGACCCTGCCCTGATGTCTCTTTGTGGCAATGCTAACCCTCAGAATGCGTGAGTTTTCATAAAGTGAAAAACCCGACCTTTTAATTATGTTCTCTGATGCCGACAAACTAACTCTGTTCCCTTAGGATGGCTCCCCCAACGTTGGTAAGCAGGGATCTTCTCCCTCAAAGAGAAGAGGTTTTTCTTCTCCAGCTTAAATAGACTCCGTTAAGGCATCCTTTATCATCCCGTCTGCTTTCCTCCAGACAACATTCAGTCTGTCATTTTTTTTTCCCTCAGTTTAAACTTGATAGGTTGGACTAGGTTAAAGCATTTCAGGATTATCACTTTCCCCATTTACCAACGCAATGCTTCTATTGAGAGAGAACACGGAAGCAAAGCAGAAATTGTGCTCTATTATCTTCTGCCATCCTCAGCTCTTCCATTTACTGTGCTCATTCAACATGACAGGGGTTCTCTAAGGGGGCGGGGTGGGGTGGGGGAGGGCATGACCCAGAATGTCCTCCACCTTCTCCAAAGAAAATCTCCTTGAAATTTTAGACCCTCCCTGCGGCCTTACATTATCTTGGTTTTACTGTCTCTGGCTCTATTTCTATAGGTGTTTTTAGTGTTATGCCCTCGCCTTTGCATAGATTGTGACTTTGCTGCCCTATATTCATTCTCATGGGCTTCTCTTCTCTCTTGAGCCATCTCAGTCTGAGTGATCCTATCTCTCCTTGGAAACTCGGCGTCAGTCTGAGCATGTATCGAATCTCACATCTCCTGGAAGTTCCTCATTATTAAGGAGAAATACACCCAAAGTAGCAGTTCCTTTGCCACTTCCTTTATTTTCTGAGAAGTGAAATTGTAAGCCAAACAAGTAAATCTAGACACTTATCAGATGCCCTGATTTTCAGATGGAAATTTCCAGAACTTTGGGGTAATTGGAGCCTCTCCTTATTTTCCATAACTTGCTAATGTGCCAATTTTATGATCAGCATCGAGTACTTTAACCAAATTCTCCAGCATACCCCCACTACAGTACTTCCTTTATTCCTCTATATCACACACACATATATGTGTTATATACCCATATTTATTTTTATGCATACATGCGCACACATATTTTTACCCTTATCTAGATTTTTCTTTTATAATTTTATTCTTGTATTAACAGGTTTGAGTGACCATATGTTCTAGTTTGCCTGGGATGGTCTTACTTTACTTGTTGTTCTGGGTGTAATTAGTAATTAATACATTTCTCTTTTGTTATCAAAAGTGTGCTAGTTTGGGCGATAAATTATGCAATCATCCTATCAAAACTTCCATTCTACATTCTGTATCCTGTCTCAGAGTCTGAATCCTAGATTGGAAATAGAGAAAAAAAATGCTTGCGTCCCCTGGCTCTTTAATTTCCTGACCAGCACTTCCAGCTCTTGGCTTTTTTTTTTTTTTCCTATTTAATAGTCGCATGCTCCTGACTACGTGAAGTCCTTGCAGAGCTGGAGGATGCCATCTGTCCTGATGTGTCCTTTTCCTCTTGGGTTCTTTGATCTCTCAGTTTCAACATGCTGATTCCCTGTTGTTGTTTCATGTGGGGCGTGTGCTCACAGCATTGATCTTAACAGGTCTTAATTCACTGTAGGAGGATGGGCTACATCTGTTATACAGGTGAACTAGCTCTGAATGTCTTCTTATCTTTCTCTCTTTTACATCAGTCTGTATTCTTAGAATCTTGGATATTCTGAATTATTTTCTTTGTTTTGTCCTGGATTGCTTTGTTGCATGAAACAAGTAGGCATGCACGTAAGAATTATCTCCTCCTTTTCATTTGCTCTTCAAGCAGTGAGACCAGCTTGGCTAATGGTCGGCCTCTAGCAGGAAAAGAAACCCAGTGCCACAGGCCGTAGAAACAGTCCTCTCTGCTTCTCTACTTCTTGAAATATAAGGTTTATTGAATGTCAAGTTCACTGCTTCTCCTCCAACTCCTGGAGCAAGCGCCTCTTTGACCTGTTCCGGGGGAGGGAGGCAGCACAGGTCGGTGGTCAAGACCATAGCCTCAAAGTCAGAAGACTTTGGCTTTCATTCCTCACTGTGGCCTCACGTACTTACTTGATTTCTGAGTTGAAGCCTCCTTGCTTGCAAAATGGGGATAACAATTCTTACATGATTGGATTTGAGAAAGAGTTAAGTGAGATCATATAGAGAATATGCTGAGCATCATACCTGGCAATTAATGCACACTTAGTAAATATTTGTTATTCTTATAATTACTATTATTAGTTCTACTGTCAGAACTATAATGAATTATTGATTCATCAGATGCTATCTCATGAAGGTGACAGCAACCTCTAACACAATGACACCAATCACATGGCCAACAGTGAGGTTCAATGGGCACCTTTGTTCTGTTCTCCTGAGTGGCTATCAGTGGCTGAGAACGCCAGTCAGTCAACCAGCTGGTAGACCATGTGATGAAATAAAAATGATTCTTCAGGAGGAATAAGTTGTAGTGACCTTTAGCATTACAGGGTGACTATAATAAACAACAATTTATTGTACATTTTCAAATAGCTATTTATTGTACATTTTCAAATAGCTAGAATAACAGATTTTGAATGTTCTCAACAGAAAGAAATAATAAATGTTTAAGGTGATGGTTATGCTAATTACTCTGATTTGATCATTACACATTGTATACATGTATTGAAATATCACATTGCACCCCATAAAAAGGTATAATTATGTGTGAGTAATTGGAGTGGCTTTTTTTTTTTTTTTTTTTTTGAGATGGAGTCTCATTCTGTTGCCCACCTTCGCCTTCTGGGTTCAAGTGATTCTCCTGCCTCAGCCTCCCTAGTAGCTGGGATTACAGGCGTACACCACCACACCCAGCTAATTTTTGTATTTTTAGTAGAGATGGGGTTTTGCCATGTTGGCCAGGCTGGTCTGGAACTCCTGACCTCAAGTGATCTACTTGCCTTGGCCTCCCAAAGTGCTGGGATTACACGTGTGAGCCACCTGCAATTCACGCCCGGTCCCTGGAGTGGCTTTAATTTTTGTTTTGCATATGCTTCCCTTTTTGACTTAACAAGAAATAACATCCACTGTAGCTTTTCTTCTAGAGGATGGATAACATGGAAAGAATGATGGGTGAAGAGAAGCCAAGATTTCAAGTTGATCTGGAATTTGTAGCCTGATCAAATGGAATCTTCTAAGAAGGTCTATTGCTATGCCTAAGAGTGTGAACCTCAAGCGAAATTTGAGTGTTTCTGCTCACTTACATTTTCCCTTGGAGGTCAGGAGAAAGACCCCCAATTCCCAACTCTCCTCTTCCCTAGATTCCTGGTTCCTTGATTTTCTTCCTGTTACACATTGTTTTCCAGGTATTATCCCAGTTAGTGCCCATAACCAGTGGAATCAGCACTTACTGGAAGGGCTTTTGACGACTCCTTTCAGCTGGCAAACTAGAGGACCCTGTTTTCCTTCTGTAGCCCTTACTACTCATTACATGAAGCTTTGTATTTATGTAGCATTATTTCTTTTTATAGCCAACCTCATTTTTTATTTTACACTCTTTGATTTTCTGATTATTTCTGAGCAACACCTCTAGGTAGGAAAAAAATGGACAAACTGAAGCTCAAAATGCTTAAGTAACTCTCTGAAGATCTTACAATGAGTCAGGGAGTGAGACAGGAATAGAAACCACGACGCTATCCTTCTAAACTGTTTTTCTGACCACTAGACCACACTTCCTCTCCAGACTATGAAACACTGGAAAATGGGACTCAGGCAACGAGTAAATATGGAGGCGAACCCACAGAAACACAATTTTACTTGTACCCAAATCATGTCATTTAGCAAAGGAAAACAGCAAAACACCCCAGTCTTTTCGATGTCATCCAAAATTATAATCTAAACCCACAATGGATATAGAATAGGAAATGAGTCTGCCCCGAATTGGCACAGTTTTTCCATTTAAAATAAATTCGAAAAAAAATTTTTTTCCCTGATATGTTTTTCCTTTATATGAAAGAAGAATCTAAGTATTCAGTTTTATGTAGATTTCAGGGTATACAAATAAAATACTTTTATTACTCTCATTCTTTGCACAATAAAAGCCTAACCAATAATTATTTATTGAGTATTTAAGGCTTTGTGGGAACAGCAGGTATATTAGACATAGTTATTGTCTTTAGACTCAAATTTTATTTTAGTCTATTTTTATTTCAATGGCAAAATGGCAATTACTTTCACACCAACCTAATAGTTGGACAGAGACTACCTATGCCCATAAAGAGCTGAAGACAGTTGACGATGAACAGCAACTAAGCAGGAGTGAGGAGGAAGCAGCCTGTGACGTACAATAGTGAACACCAAAGTGACACGTACAAAGATTTGGGTTTGTGTCCTGACTGTACCACTAGCTAACTCTCCATCGTAGATGAATCAGATCTCAGATCCTATGCATCAACAGACAGCGATAGCAATTGCTGGCTTTGTCTGCCCGCAGCGTTGGTGTGGAAGTCAGCCTGAGAAAATGCGTGTAAAAAGGGCAGTGAGCTGGAAGATGAAATATGGGAGGTATCCAAATCATATTAAGGTTGCCCGGGCAAGCCTTCTTCCTTTGCGTTTAGGATCTCCAATGACATAGCTTTTGAAGACGGTTCGTCATGCCTAAATGGAAATTAAAACAAGAAATTAAAAACAAGCTCCTTTGGAAATTATTTTTGGCGACGAGAACAGAAAACCACACGATATTTTCCCTTTGGCAAATAGTTCCTTGTCTCATCACTCGGAATATGTGTGAGTGAGAGGTAGCTGAACACCTCGTGTGAAATCTTCTGATAATGAGTGTGAAGAGAGAACTTTTCCATTTGGAAGAGCAAGGCATGCAATTTGGGGAAGCTGAGTCCTCTAGACTGTGACAGAGAATGCCAAAAAGCCCTCCCACCTGTGGTTCCAAGGAAGCAGTGACAACAATACTTCATCACAGAGGCTAGGTGGCAAGCAACAAGAATCCTGGAATGACCTTTTCATGGGAACAAGCCTGAAGCTATGTTCTGGGCTTCCATCTGTGGATAAAAATTGGGTATTGTTGATATGGGCAACTTGAGAAAAGGCAGGAATTTACTTTAAAATTTTAAAGTTACTTTTAACACTGACTTAAAAATTGTTACTTTTGCAATCAGACGGGGACAACTTACCACAATTATCCTTAATTTATAAACTGCCAGGACATTTTAAGTTTAGAAGGTCATTAAGAATTTTCTTAGTGGAGAAAACAACTAACATTAAAACTTTTAAGATTCTTTGACTAATCTCTGCTTACATCGTCACTTTTTGTGTAGTAGTAGTTCACTACACTTTATATTCAGCAAAAACCAGATTTTTTTACACTGACTTTACCACTCTTATAATGATATCAAAAGACTAACTTATCTTCTATCTAAAACAAAGGAATTGGAATACAATCCCTGTCTTTTTATTGGGATAGTGCATGGCCCAATGTAAGAAGAATTGCAGAGCTCTTGTGCCAAAAGTAGAATAATGGGCAACATTTAGAAAACAATGCCCTGGCGCCTGCCAGCCTTCATGCACATGTTTTAAGGGTATAATTTATACGACAAGCCTTGTGGGTGGGTCATAATATATTAGCACCATCTAGTGGTGATGGGCAAAGCTGTCTGTCTTCCACCCCCACCCTACCTCTCAAACAAGTTACAGCCAAAGCACAGCTGATAGTGCTCTATTTATGGTCTTTGACCTAAATTTATTGCCACTGTTCACTCTGAATATTAAAGGTGCCGCACAACTGGATCAAAAAGATGAAGGAGAAGTGTGCACCCAATTGTAATGATACTACTACTTGCATTATAATGATCGCTTGTGTTTATTGAGCACTAAGTACATGATCAATGTTGTACACAACGCTTTTCATAATCATCTTACTCCATCTGCATGAGAATCTATTTGGTATCTGTTATCATAATTATGGCTATTTTACAGGTAAGGAAACAGGCCCAGAGAGCTTTACTTGCCTAGGTTACACATTCAGCATTTAGAAGACAAAAACCTTCCTTGTCTCACTGACTTTTCAGGTTGGTACCACGAGGTGCACCATCACTAGGATGCTATGGAGTAGGAGGAGCTCAGGAGCTTCCACAAACTTAGAAAGCACCTGCAGAAAGGGAAGCAGCGGAGCACACTGATTAACGACACACACTCCAGGGTCCAACTGGAATGGGGTTCAAGTCACGACTTAACCAGTTATTACTTCTGTGTCCTTGGTAAAATTACAGTACCTTCTTAGAACCTCAGTTTCTTCTTCTGTAAAATGGAGATAATAATGCATTATTCATGGAGGAGGAGGTGGGAGTATTAGTTGAGATAGGGTGTGGTTCATAGGAGCCATTGAGGGGCTATTACTATATTTCTATTTTAATTTTTAAAAAATTTTGTATATTTCTCTTTTAATTCATTTGAATGCAAAAACCAAACAGTGATCAGAGTCCTTTATCTCTCTTCCAAGGTCTCAAAACACTCACTTATGTATGGAAAGAAATGGGACAGAAGGATTTGTTTTAGGGTACAACAGCAAATTGGTGTGGAGAGGAAAGTAGCGTAATAGAATACCTTAATCTGTAGCTTTTTATGGAATGAAGGAGTAACTTGTTCATCAATAGACAGTGTTGCTGCCATTGGCAAGTCTTTCTCACATGCAGAGTCCAGAGAAGTTTCACACAGTGGTCAAGTGGCTCTTCTGGACTGTACAGAGGTGGAGATGTGGGAATGACCCCTGTTTCCTCTTGAGGCTACACCCTTGCAGAAGGCACTTGGCTTTTATTTTCCATTCTCAGAGCACTGCAGGTGGTGACCACCACGGTTCAGCAGAGAAATCTCTTTCCTTGGAATTCTTCCTTCTTTCTTTGTGCTCTTGTCTCTGCTCATTCAGCAAAGCCTGGGTTTGCTGCTGGAGGGGCTGAGAGCATGGGGTGGGTTCAGGGGGAATTTAGATCTGGAGGTGAAAGTCAGGATGTGAGTGTAACATGTGTGGAGGGAGCTGGTCTCAGTGTGGCTTATCTAAAAGAAAATCAGAGCCTTATCACTGCTCAGGAAAGCCAGGAGTGCCAGACGCCCTTCTGCTTTGCTTGGCGTATCATGGCCTCCCATTCTGTTCCTCTCTCCTTCCTTCCTTCCTTCCTTCCTTCCTTCCTTCTTCCTTCCTTCCTTCCTTCTTTCTTTCTTTCTTTCTTTCTTTTCTTTCTTTCTTTCTTTCTTTCTTTCTTTCTTTCTTTCTTTCTTTCTTTCTTTCTTTCTTTCCTTTCTTTCTTTCTTTTTCTTTTTTCTTCCTCTTTCTTTCTTTCTTTCTTTTCTTTCCTCTTTCTTTCCTTCTTTCTTTTCTTTCTTTCTTTCTTTCTTTCTTTCTTTTTCTTTCTTTCTTTCTTTCTTTCTTTCTTTCTTTCTCTTTCTTTCTTTCAAACTCTTTCCTCTTTCTTTCTTTCTTTCTTTCTTTCTTTCTTTTCTTTCTTTCATTTTCTTCCTCCGTCATTCATTAGTCTTTCATTCCTTTCATTCATTCTTTTCTTTTCATCATTCATTCATTCATTCATTCATTCCCATTCATTCATTCATTCATTTCATTCATTCATTCCATTCATTCATTCGTGTTCAGATAGTCGTCCGTCAACGACAGGGACTCTCTCTGTCGCCCAGGCTGGAGTGCAGTGGTGTGATCTTGCCTCACTGCAATCTCTGCCTCTCAGGTTCACGGGATTCTCCTGCCTCAGCCTCCCAAGTAGCTGGGACTACAGGCGGGTGTGTGTCACCATGCCAGGCTAATTTTTGCATTTTTAGAAGAGACAGGGTTTCACCGTGTTGGCCAGGTTGGTCATGAACTCCTGGCCTCAAGTGATCTGCCTGCCTCAGCCTCCTAAAGTGCTGGGATTACAGGCGTGAGCCACCACGACTGGCCTGATCCTGCTGCTTCTATAGCCCAAGCTCTTTGAGTACAGAGTTTGCCTCAGGTGAATATCATGACGTCATATCACCTGTAATGCACTCTCTACCTGGTAGTCAGAGATGTCTGTTGCAAACAGGAGTCTGATAAAGTCACTTTCTGGCCTGGACCCATATGGTGATTTCCCATTGCTTACTAAATTGTGATCTTACTACACCTAATCTAAATTTTGCTAGATCTTACTAAAATGTGAAAAATCTGTAACTTGACTTAGCAGGGCATGTGTGATGTAACTCCTGCCTACTTCTCCACACTCATCTTCAGCTTCCTCTGGCCCTCTCAGCTTCCTCCCTATAGTCCAGATACCTTGTTCCCAGAATGCTCAAAGCTCCTTCTCAGTGCAGGGCCTTTGTATATGCTCCTCCCACCACTTGACAATCTTCACTAGATTCTCTGGTACTTATCCTTGGACTTGTGACTTCCCAAACCTTGTTGCCTATTAGCATTGCCCAGGGAGCTTAAAAGTATCCCGATACCCAGACTTCACCCCATGCCAGTTCAATCAGAATCTCTGGAGGAAACAGTCAGGCAAAAGCATTTTTTAAAAAAGCTTTCCAGGCAATTTCAATGTGTAGGCAACTTGGAGAACCAGTTCTTAGCTTAACTGTTTTCGTCTTACGGATAGCTCTTGTCCTCGTTTCCCAGTCTAGTTTGGACTCCCTCATTAAATGTTCTCATAGTAGTACTCTGTATGTTTTCAACAAACACTCTGTATTTGTTCAATGTATCTCCCACTAGACTGTAAACTCCACGAGGCTGTATCTAGTGTGTTCACTTCTTTATTCCTAGGATGTAGCACAGAGCCTGGCACTTAGGAGGTGCTCAAGAAATAACCGTGATAAGAATGAAAGCTCTAATGTGGATTGCTGATGGTTCTCTCCAGAGGATGGGGAGCTGTAGTTTGATTATCCAGCTCAGGCACGTGGACCCACATGTTGAGTCTATGACAGGTCAATATGAAGAGGGGGGCCTCCTCACTGGGGAGGTGACCACAATTCCATCACTTGAGAAGAACATTTTCCTGCCTCTGGGAATGCATCTATTCTAGGTCATGGCAAGGACTAGAAATATCAAGGGCTACACGTGACCACTGGGCTGCCCTCCCACAACTGTATTGGTCTATTACCTTATTTTTAATTTGTCTTTAGCAGGGAATATTTACCAAGAAATACATTTTCAACACTCAACAGCCAAAGGACATTCCCATTTGACTGCTGAATACTGACAGTGTATTTCTTGGTGTATATTCCCTGCTGAAGACAATGAATTAAAAGTAAGTTAATAGGCCAATACATTTGCTGGAGAGTAGTCTTGTAACATCAATATAACTTTAGAATGTGCTTTACAGAGAGCAGAAATAGGTTTAGTTGATGCCTTCAATGTGCCATCTTGAAGGATAGCATAGATATGTGCTCAGAAGGATAAAAAATTAAAGACATGGTTTTTATGTATAGTACACTGTATAATTAAAGCACATTAGGTGCATGACAAGACAATCCTGAAGTCCATTTCAATTGTGTGTATTCTCTTTTGTGCATCTCCTTCTACAGATTTGTTGCATGATATTACAAACATGGAAAATATCTTACTGAAAGGGAATATAAAAAGTCATAATTTCTAATGAATAGACATGGGAACATCATTTGCCAGTAGATGCTGTTTAGGACCCTTTCTGCAACTGTAGATGATTCATTTTATGCCAGTGTCTCAGTTTCTCCATCCCTAGAATAAGAGTAATGAAATTGGCCTTTAATTAAAGTCTTTATTATTTTTTTAAGGCTCCAGGGAAGTTAGGTCCAATGGAAAAATGAAATATTTGAGGATATGACTTAGTCTGTGCTAAGAGTTTTATAGGCAGCTCACCAAGGGTTTTTTTTCCAAGTGATTTGCACGATATGCAAAATGTATTTTAAGCCAAACGTCTCGGACGGGGCGACATGCACAATAACCTGTCCCAAAAGCAATTATCACATCGGGACACACCCACTGGGATTCAATGCTCCTATTTAAAGTCTGTCCAAACACTACAGCCCACGTCTATAATGGCTTTGGCAGAAGGGTGAGAACCAGCATCTGCAAAAACCTTATTTAACTGAGCAGGAAATGGATGTTTTCCGTACCAGAGTTTTAAAAGTCAAGAAATACCTATTTTGTGAACAGGATTTATGATTTCATCCCTACAAGAAGAAGTAAAAGCAAATGGACAAAAATTAATTCTGTAAAGAAATCACAGCTCTGCTGCCCATTTTCCAGTGGGAATTGAGGGTTCTTTGTTGAATACATTGTCTTGGGAAGTAATCTCCTTGAAAGACAGGGACTTTCCTAAGCATGTAAACATATTCTGATCTCTCTAGATTTCTGAGATCTTAAGCACAGGGTCAGCTCAGGCTTTGCCTTTTTCAGAAAGTCTTCGTTAATAACTCCTCTCCTGTGCCCTCTGGGTTAGAAGTTCTTTTATGCTGCATACCTGTCGCTGGGTTTCCATATTGTTTTGAAGTTGTCCTCTTCTCCATTAGATTGTGAGTCACTGACAGTCGTGGATGCGACTTCATTCTCGCTCCTGCTGTACTCGGCACAGTGTTGTTTAGTAAGTGATTGCTATATAAGTGAAGAGAGGAGAGAGGACTGTCATGGCCATTCTGCACTTGGCACAGTGTCGGTGGGGATATTTGGAATCCAAGCAAATAAAGTCAGGCAACGGCCGCTCTTGTTTGTGCATGACTAATGTGTCCCGCTCAGTTGCGTCATCCAGAGGCTGAGTGTCTGGCATGCCGGGCAGCACTGCGGTTCCCTGCAAGCGGTGTATTCTGGCCCTGCTGGATTCCTGTAGTGGCCTGCTGCAGTGATGTGGGAAGGCAGGGAGGAGATACACAGTGAAGCTCAGAGCCATTTCCAAACAATCACAGGCTGTCCTCTTTAAGGGCTTCTTTTTACTTACCTTTAAAAGAAAATACTGCCTTAACACATCAGTCTTTAAATTCTTTTCTAAGAGGAAAGAAACATTGAAAATCACGTAACAAAGACGGTCAAGAGTTATTCTGCTTCAGTGTGATTCTAGGGGAAAGCCGTCTTGGTCCAAGGCCCAGGTGGTCTTTGGTTTTCTGTGGAGGATGCATGGTAGAGGTCTCAGAGTTCAGGGTGGAATGTTTAGGCCAAGGCATATCAGCTGGTGGGGCCAGGGATGCTGCGTCACGGTGAGGCTTTGGGCATCGTCATCAAAGGTGGTTTGATGAAGGGCAGAGGAAAAAGATGGAATCATTCAAAGCCATGATAGTGGACTTGGGAAAGGGGATGAAAATTAAAATAAAAAAATCAACAAAGATGTCTTGGTTTCTTAAGCTAAAGAAGTATGGGGTATAATTGTTATCCCGAGGAAAACTCAAATTTACTGGAAAATATGCATGATTTACATAACAATGGTATATTTAAATTACTTCAATTCTTAAAATATTAAGATAAACTTTTATGACAGGAGAGTGTCTTTATTTAAAACTGTTGCAAATTACATCGATGACTTTATACAACCGTGGTAGAAATGTTCATTCCACACAAAAGAACAGACCTGTCAGTATTCATGGAGGGCACCGATTCTGCCCAGCTTTATCTACCATGATTCAGTGCCTTTGGCTCAGACCCAAGAAACATCAACCTTTGTAACTCTCTGCCCCTTTGTATTTGCTTTCTAAAACTGTGACATTTGCCAAGGGGGTAAATGAAACTCAATAGCAGCAGCTAAACTCCTTGTTCATAAAAAGACATTGTTTTGAGTAGAAAAGGAATTTTAAAAAGGATTCATTGACATGTTGCTGCAACAATAAAGAGTAAGTTAATAATTTCCATGCTCATACTGTAGCTTGTTTTCTTTTTCTTAAATTTATACTGTGGCTGATTTTATATAAATGTTGATTTTTAGGTCATGTTCTCACCAATCAATCAGTGACTGGTAGGACAAAATCTTACCCAAGCCAGCACCAGCATATTTTATACACCTAAGATATGAGGCTTTTATACTGAATGGGAGATTCCCTTATTTAAGAGTTAGAGGGCAGTGGCTATATATCTATCTATACATATAATCTTTTCTCTCTCTCTCTATATATATATTCTCTCTATATATGTATTATATATGTATAATCCACTGTGTGTCAGGTGCCACACTAAATACTTTATTTTTCATTTATTCTTCCCAACGGCCCAGCAAAGAGATATTGCTAGTTGGACATGCAACAGATGTCTGCATGTGAAAACAGATCCAAAGAGGGTGAGAGACCTGCCCCAGGTGTCATGGTTTGTTGGTAGCGGAGCTGAGATTTGAATGGAGATCTAGCATCCCCCTCAGCTTGAGTTCTTACCCACTTCAATAAAGTGTTTCTAATAAACAAAGCCCTACATGAGGCACAAAAGATGTTTATAAGATGTTTGCACTCTAATTTAGGAAACAAACCCAAACAAAACAATGAATATACAGGAAAGCAGCATCAACATAATAAGTTGTGCTGTAGATAATAATAATAATTATATGATACAGGAAGCCATGCTGTATCTATCTCAGGTGTAATAATAACATGGGAAGCCGCACTGTATCTCATATCTTAGCTTACACATCTTTATTTGCAAGCCAATGCAAAGTGAATTTGAAGCTACGTTTTGGATGGTGTCATTTCTTTCTAGAATATTTAAAAATAAAATCGCTTCTCAAAAGGCCTATGACATTTGAAAGGGTCAGACTTTTGTGTTTCTTAGGTTGGGAATTGTTAATGCTTCATAATTGACACAGATGGGGGAGGGGTGAAAGATAATGGGCAGAGGAGGATTACGCAGGAGGAGTTTGATGTTTGAGGGTCTGGTCCTTTTCTCCTCCTTTCCTAACCCCAAAAGTGAAAGTGGAGAAGTAGTTTGATGGGCATGAGGAATCCACAGAGCACCTTTCAAAATGATTCTGCTGCATTCTCGTGGGTGTTAAAATGTCCTGAAAAGAAAGCATGGCTCGTTAAAGAAAAACTACATAGTGTTTTTTTTTACATTCATAATGGCTACTGGCCATTAAAAGCACTTGGCTTGGAAAGATATTCACTTATTGGTAGATGAAAAAACCCGCCATGAAACAGTAAGATCCTACTATTGGGAAACCCATCCAGAGGGTGGGACAGACACATGAATATTAGTGTAGTAGTTTGCTAGGGCTGCCATGACAAAGCACCGCAGCCTGGGTGACTTAGATAATAATTCTAGAGGTTAGAAGTTTAAGATCAAGGTGTCAGCCGGGTTGCTTTTTTCTGAGGCCCATAGAGATGGTCATCTCTTCCCTTTGCCTTCATATGCTCTTCCCTCTATACAGGTCTGCATCCAAAAATTTTTTTTTTCTTCTTTTTTTTTTTTTTTTTGAAACAGAGTCTCGCTCTGTTACCCAGGCTGAAGTGCAGTGGTGTGATCTCAATCTCACTGCAACCTCCACCCCCCGGGTTCAAGGAATTCTCCTGCCTCAGCCTCCCAAGTAGCTGGGACTACAGGTGCATGCCATTGGGCTCAGCTAATTTTTTGTATCTTTAGTAGAGATGGGGTTTCACCATTTTGGCCAGGCTGGTTTTGAACTCCTGACCTCAAGTGATCTGCTTGCCTTGGCCTCCCAAAGTGCTGGGATTACAGGTGTGAGCCACTGTTCCAGACCAAAAATGTCCTCTTCTTATAAGGACATCAGTCATATCTGATTTGGGTTCTCCCTAATTATCTCATTTTCATGAAATACCTCTAAAATATCTCCAAATAGGATTGCATTCTGAGAAACTAGGGGTTAGGCCTTCAATATATGAATTTCTGGGGGTACCATCAGTCCACAGCAAGCATCTGGATGGGGAGCCGGGGTGCCAACCCTCACTTTGCTGGGGCAAGCAGGCAGTGCTGTCTGCAGGGCGGTGTGCTCTGGGCAAGGAGGACTCACTGGGTCCACCTGCCACCCCAGTCAAGGAAATTGGAAGACTCCATGTCTTGGTTAACTGTCTGAAAATTCAGTGAATTCTTGGATTTCAGATTTCGTAAGCCAGTTACAATAACTTTTTGATATGTATTCTTAAAAAGAAAGACTTCTTGGAAGACATTATGAAAATAATAATTCAACTCCTTCAAAAAGCACTAAAAGCAGTGTAATAAACTAAAAATGGGGTGGAGGTTGCAGAGTTGAAGGAAGATGTACTCATAAACTATGGTTCCACAGGTTTTTCAAGGGCCTGCCAGCACGAAGGCAGCAGATGAGGCTCTTGGGATGCAAAGGGGAATCAGACAGAATCCTTGCCCTCAAGGCACAGGTGGAGAAGGAAGATGAACAGAGTTTCAGGGCTGTGGGATGAGGGCTGTTCTAGAGGTACTTCCCGACAGGCATGGACAGGTGGGCGGGAGTGTTCCAGGTGAAGGCCACGAGATGGGCAGAGGCAGAACAGGGCCTGCTGAAGTTTGAATACTGGGAATACTTTGGCCCCATTGGGGAAGTGGAGGATGGAGGGGAGAGGTGGGCTTCAGACCTTGCAAAGGATGTTAGACTTTGTGCTGCAGATGGGATGAATCCTTTAAAGATTGAAAGCAGATGCTCAGAAAGAGGTGCTGGTGTGCAGGAGGGGGACAGGAGCTGGTAAGTGAGGATACGGAGTCTATCTAATAGGCTCTTGCAAGAGTTAATGAGAATCATGAGGAAGGCTTGGACAAATTGTTGAAGATGGTGTTAAAGAAAAATCTATTCAATGATACTTGTTAAAGCACAATAAGGAAGACTTTAGTTGGGACCATTACCATAGGTATAGGGACCATGGCAATGGGATTTTGCAGTGGCAGAGAGAGATTGGGCTCAGTTCCAAATATGGCATGGGACAATTTAGAGCAAAGGATTGGGGTCAGTGGATGGAAAAGCAAAGGTCAGTGGATGGAAAAGTACTGAGAGGTAACATCGGGAGTAAGAGAGGAATTCTGGCTAAACTGACCTTGCAGAATTCTTGCTGAAGACAGGCCAGGGTGATCAGACACCACTTGGGGAAGGGTGGGGGATCAGGAACCTGATCATATATTGAAGGTGCAGGTTTCTTGCTAAAGTGACTTAGTAGGGTTCTTATTAAAACTGGATTTTAAAAGGACATGCACAGATTGGCCCAGGAGAAGTTCCAGGAGTCTGACTAAAGTTTGGTCAAGCAAAGAATCACTGTCATCGAGAGAGGGGGTAAATCAGAGAGACATTTAGAAATAGAATCAGGGCTGGGCACGGTGGCTCACGCCTGTAATTCCAGCACTTTGGGAGGCTGAGGTGGGCAGATCACAAGGTCAGGAGATCAAGACCATCCTGGCCAACATGGTGAAACCCCATCTCTGTTAAAAATAAAAAAAAAAATTAGCTGGGTGTAATGGTGGGTGTAGTCCCAGCTACTCGGGAGGCTGAGGCATGAGAATCGCTTGAATCCAGGAGGCGGAGGTTGCAGTGAACCGAGATGGAGCCACTGCACTCCAGCTTGGAGACAGAGCGAGACTCCGTCTCAAAACAACAACAACAACAACAACAACAACAACAACAAAGAAATAGAATCACAAGCTTGATGACTGTTGGGAAGTGAAGAATGAGAGAAAGAAAAGAGTCTCGAATGTACAGTATTCAGTGACATTTATCTAACCAGGATTTAGCAAACTTTCACCCCATGACAGTTATGGCATCAGACTTTGAGAACACAATGGTGGGGAAGATAAATCAGGCTCCTGTTATCACAGGACTGAAGTCAAGTGAGGATGGATGATGACCAAACACTCAAATACAGTGGAGTGAGAGATGTGATGATGGAATGCCTTCCAGATTTCTGTCTTGGCATCTGCTGGGACCACCAACTAAGTCAGGAAGGCCAGAAGACAGAAGAGAACCAGCCTGGTTTTGGATTTGTTAGGTTGAAGGTGAAATATACAGAATGTGCTGCATTATTTCCTGCCACCGGAAAATACGACTATTCTTCCAAAAGGAATTTCTTCCCTTTCTTAAAGGGAAGAAAAAATATTAAGGAATTTCAGACATCCCTAGTTTTCCTCCAGAGTATGTATTTGAGGAACAATGTTGCCCTCTAGTGTTCACCTCTGTGTTTTTATTCCATGCTGGGAAGGGTAGTGAAGAGTCCAGTCTAAGTCAAGTGCTCAGACAATACTACCTTCTTATATCTAGTCCTAGTGACATTTTTATAAGTGAGGTTTTCCATTTTCACAAAAGTGAAAATATTACTGGTGGTTTCTTTTGGTTATGATGAATATTCCAATAATTGGAAGAGACCATGAAAAAAACCATGTTGATCAACGGCAGAAAGCTTGTGTACCTAGCAGATCCTTGATATGGGGTCAGAGCCAATCCAAAGTCCAGTGACAGCTAAACATAGTTTACACTGTTTTCGGGTGTTTGTAAAATGTTCAGGTTTCCCTAAGCATCAAGGGCTAGGTACATGATCTATATATGGCAAAACTTTATATTCACTATATATGATTTGGATTTTTATTAAAGTCATTCCTTCAAAATAATTTTTTGAAATAAAATAATTTTTAACTGTAATTTTTTTCTCATCTTGCCATGAGTATGATCAAATAAATTTTTATTTTCAACTTATAAGGAGATTGTCTTTTGAGAAGTAGAAGTCAAGATGGTAATACTATTCTTTGTTAATAATTACAGGAAAAGGGCTATATGAATAAAAATCTGACAATATATGTCATGTGTTGTGGCACACACCTGTGGTCCCAACTACCTGGGAGGCTGAAGCAGGTGGATCACTTGAGCCCAGGAGTTTGAGGCCAGCCTGGGCAACATTGCAGGACTTCCATCTCTAGAACAACCACCACCACAATAACAAAACTGGTTACAGAGAGGCAGAGTCTGCAGTGTGTACCCTCCCCCTCTTACAATTTTCCTGTAGAATCTGTGAACATCCCAGGCCTCTCTGGCTCATGAAAAACTGTGTAATTGTGTAACATAAAAGCTCACAGCATGGGCAGCCAGACATACCTGGATGAGCCCTGGATTTGCTAGTTTTCGCTGAGCTATTGGGCAAGATATGTAAACCCTCCAAGTCTCAGTTTCTGTAAAATGGAAACAGTAATCTAATTTATCTTCTAGAGATGTGAGGACTAAACAGGATGAAGTATGTAAAGTATGTAAAGCATTTAGCTCAGTATCCATTAACCATTAACAAAGGAGAACATGACACATAATGAATTGTTTGCAATAGCGAGTTTTGCTAACAAGTAAAAGGGTACTCCAGGATAAAATAAGAATCATTTTTTGCCTTTGGAATTATTGTCAGCAATTATGTCAATATACATTCTAGATCCTAAAGCAAATTCTATAACCCAAACTGTAAACGCCTCATTCTGTCTCTTGAAAGCAAAACAGTCATGATTTTTGTTCTCTGCACTGAGCAATTTACTCTTTTCTGTTCCTTCCAAAATTGTCACTGTTGCTAAAACTTATGAACCAATTATGCAATGCAGGGTCAATCCTTTTATAGGAGTACATCTCCCCTTTTTCATGAGTATGATTACATTTCCTGACTCTAGAAACTCCTTTGCCTTTTAATTTCCAGCTGATCCATTGTTTAGGATTATCTTCCCATCAAAGTTGGCTCATGATGTCTTGCCTATCTTTATTATTTTCCATGGATGTTGGAACAAATTTTCTCTTTTTTTTTTTTTTTTTGAGACAGAGTCTCACTCTTGTCTCCCAGGCTGGAGTGCAGTGGCACGATCTTGGCTCACTGCAACCCCTGCCTCCCGGGTTCAAGTGATTCTCTAACCTTAGCCTCCTGAGTAGCTGGGATCACAGGCGCCTGCCACCAAGTCCAGCACATTTTTGTACTTTTTTACTAGAGACAGGATTTCGCCATGTTGGCCAGGCTGGTCTCGAACTCCTGACCTCAGGTATCTGCCCACCCTGGCCTCCCAAAGTGCTGGGATTACAGGTGTGAGCCACCATGCCTGGCCGTAACAAACTTTCAAGTAACTTAATTTTGTCTTCGGCTGTGGTCTTGAATCAATGTGGGCTGGGGGTGGGGGAGGTGGTATCAGCCTATCAGCCTGATACGATGTAACATGCATCTTTTCTACCAAGCCCCCTTCTGGGAGCTTATGGGAACTTCAGTGTGGTGAGGAATGAGATTGGAAATCATCCTTTCCAGCAACCACTGATCTTAGTGATGCTGCACCACTTAGGACTCTTCCAACTGAATGTTATAGGAGCCCACCTCCAATTAACTTGAGTAGCTAAGGGAATCTGTGGGTTCCAGAGACTTGTGTTTAGAGCAAAATCACTTTAGGGATACCTTGATCTAAGAGCTCAGATAATACTATCAGGATTCTGTCTGGGGCTTGGCAGGAGTTCCCGTGTCCATTGTATGGCATACACAGTTATAATTTTGTCTTCATTGTTATGTTTTAAGATTCAGTCTCCAGAAGAGCAATGTATCTAATATTGGGTCTCTTCCAGCTTTGTGAATGAACAGTTCATCTCTCAGACATTTCTTAAATGCTGCTTACTATCTATGGGAGATCTTTGGCTTTTGAATGTGCTAAACAAGGCTGGCCACATCATTCATAGGGCTCAGTGCAAAATGAAAACGCAGGACCTCTTGCTTTCAAAAAGCAGGAAAAATGAATACCATTAAAGATACTAAAATATCATGCCTGTAATCCCAGCTACTCAGTTGGCTGAGGTGGGAGAATCACTTGAACCCGGGAGGCGGAGGTTGCAGTGAGCGGAGATCATGCCATTGCATTCCAGCCTGGGCAACAAGAGCGAAACTCCATTTCAAAAAAAAAAAAAAAAAAAGATACTAAAACATAACCTTTCCTTTTCTTAAATCGTGGTCTCTTTGTCCATAATTCATGGTGTTTTTTATTTTGTATTTAATGGTATGCTCCCCTGGGCATGGGAATACTGGTCAGGCAAGGCTAGACCTTCACAGGCACCCAGGTGTCCATTTCTGTGACTTGGCAAATTTTCTGTCTGACCATTTGCCAGCCTCTGGACCAGATGTCATGCCCCAGCACTGGTAGGGGGAGCAGGTAAGTCAATCTCCTTTTTTTCCACAGCTCTTGGCCCCAATCCACCATGAATGGGTATATGAGTCTGTTCTCATGATGCTAATAAAGACATATCCAAGACTGGGTAATTTATAAAGGAAAGAGGTTTAATGGATTCACAGTCTCACATGCCTAGGGAGGCCTCACAGTCATGGTGGAAGGCAAAGGAGAAGCAAAGGCACATCTTACATGGCAGCAGCAAGAGAGCATGTGCAGGGGAAACTCCCGTTTATAAAACCATCAGATCTCATGAGATTTATTCACTACCACAAGAACAGTATGGGGGGAACCACCACCATGACTGAATTGTCTCCACCTGGCCCTGCCCTTGACATGTGGGGATTATTACAATTTGAGGTGAGATTTGGGTGGGGACACAGCCAAATCCTATCAATGGGCAACTTCTAAGGGTTAATAACCTCAATGCCAGGTGCCTCATACCTCGATGAGAGTAAGTGGGAGACACAAAGAGAGAGAGAGAGAAAGAGAGTAAGAGAGATTGCCTCAGGTGTTATCGTGCTGCCACCTGGGGTGAGGACAGCTGCAGCCTTGGTCCTCTGAGATGCTGCAGGGCACTCTCCCACACCTGGGCCCACGCTCCCACTGTGGGTAGAGAGCAGCAGTAGTCACTGGTTGGGACCTGGGAGGTGGGGGTCTGGTGGGGGTCTGGTGGGGGGCAGGAAGCCGGGATCAGCAAGAGTGGCCTACTGAGATCTGGCCAGGGCAGGCCAGGAGGTGGGACTGCAGGGAAGCTGAGGCTCCAAACCCTCTTGCCTGCTCCATTATCCCATTGGACTTACAAAGTGCAAATGCAGAGATGAAGTTTCTAAGAATTTTAAGAAGGTGACCACAGGGCATGAAACCCCAAGTGTGAATCCCTTCTGAAAAGGAGTCCTCTGTGACGGCACCAGGTCTGTACCCCTAAAGTTGGCCCAGGGCCTGGGTGTGTGTTCTTCCAAATTTTCTTCCTTTCATCTAGGCCTTCCCTTTCTGCACCTACTAAGGGCTCTTTACATTCAGTCATCGCCAGAGGACAAAGACCCAGGCCTGCCAGGGCAGCTGGTTCTGCTCATGCTTGAGCTGTTTCTAGACCTCTTCCTCTGTTGGACTCAGACTTAGCTGAGGGAATTCAGGTCATTTTCGTGAAAACCATGACTTTGACCTTACCATGTGCTGGCTGTCCCTCAGAAGCTACAGAAGAAAGATCCAGTCATCCTCTCATAAGAAAATATTATTCACATAGAATTGTTGTCTGGGGTCTTGACCAAGTGAGCTTAGAAGAAATTACCAGTAGGGCTTTAAATATGCCCCTTTGCCTTCAAATGCTCAGAATCTAGTTCATTCCATGAGGCAAGAGGGAAATGACATTTTCACACTTTTTTTTTTTTTTTTTTTTAAAGACGGAGTCACACTCTGTCACTGGGCTGGAGTGCAGTGGCATGATCTCGGCTCACTGCATCCTCCGCCTCCTGGTTTCAGGCGGTTCTCCTGCTTCAGCCTCCTGAGTAGCTGGGACCACAGGTACGTACCACTATGCCCAGCTAATTTTTTTTGTATTTTTAGTAGAGACAAGGTTTCACCGTATTAGCCAGGATGGTCTTGATCTCCAGACCTTGTGAATCCGCCCGCGTCGACCTCCTGAAGTGCTGGGATCATAGGCGTGAGCCACCACGCCCAGTCTCACACTTCTTTTTTATGAACATTTCACTTTGTCTGCTAATAAGGGCTTTGTGCATGTTCTCTAGACTATATTGCTGAGTCATTTGGTTTCTATTTTTTATTTCCTGCAGGCTTTAAAAAATGTCATGTGCTGTTTTCCTTGCTTCTCCTGTAACCTTGTTTGACTTGGTCTTGGGAAAGACATTTTTATCAGTGTTTAGTTTAACATCTTACTCTTCATGCTTGAGTCTGGACTTTAGAAATGAAGGTTGTGTAGGAAAATAATTTCCGTGTTTGGTGTCAGTATTTTCATCCCTTGGCAACCCTGAGTTCCAGACAAATAATGTGGCAACCCAGTGACTTTTCTCTTTTTGCTTATTTTTAAATTTTTAATTAATTATTTTTCTTTGTTTTGTAGAGAAGGAGTCTCACCATGTTGCCCAGGCGGGTCTTGAACTCCTGGGCTTAAGTGATCCTCCTGCCTTGGCCTCCCAAAGTGTTGGGATTACAGGTGTGACCCACCACGCCTGACACCCAGTGACTTCTTTATTTTTGAGGTCAGTGACTTGCCTTTAATGTCTCACTCTATCTAACTTTTGAGATTCCAAGTGTGTTGAATATTTGAGGCTCTGTTGTGAGTCTCCAAACTCTGAAGAAAACAGTAATAACAATAAAAGCATAAAAGCAGCTTTCCCCCCATTTTCTGAAAGACAATGTGATAATCTGAGCATTTTTTTCCATCAGTGGAATAATTGTACCTGTAAGTTGAGTTGAAGATCTAACGTCAATTCGAAGTTAGATCTCTGTTGAAGCCTGGCTTCGGAATGACCCAAGTAGCCAATATTTTTGCCAAGAAGGAGTTCCCCCTCCCCACCCAGATACGAAGGCTTTGCCTAGGTTTCTACTATTCAGTTCACTGCTGATTGCATGCATACTTTATATCTCTGCAGTGTTCCTAATGTACCAATAAACTCCCTCACAAAAACCAGACCCTTCAAATGGCCTATAAATTAGGACAGTTTCAACCTGCTTTTTTCCTGAGGTCTTAATCTTCCACTGAAGACCCATTTTCCTTAAATAGATTTTATAAGATTTTTATGGGAAAATTATATTTAGATTTTACCACTCTCCCGCATATAATCACATATTTGAACTGAAGAGTCATGCATTTATTCTGCTTATGGGATTGCAGGCAGTAATTCGTACCTTGAGTTTTTATCTACTCAATGTTATATATTTCTTTTGTTAAAGATTTGCTTTGAGGAACTTTTGTTAGCTTTGTCAAAGAATAATCCTTGAATTCGTGTTTCACATGTCTGTTCTTTGTTTTGAAAATAGAGCCATTCGGAAAACCCATGCCATGCCTCATAGTGGTTGGACAACATTGAGAGCAGTAGTGAGGTTGCGTAAGTGTAGTGATGAGAACCCTGGGGGCAAAAGTTTGAAAAACTGAGATCTAGTTAGAATTATGCCATTGAGGACTTTTATTTAATAGCTTCTCTTTTCGTAAAATAGAAAAATTAACAACCATCCCAGCTTCCCAGCATCTGTGTATAGAAAGGACATATAAAACAAAAGGTAGACATGGTTTGAGTTTTATTGAAAAAAGGCGGCCAGGCGCGGTGTCTCACACCAGTAATTCCAGCACTTTGGGAGGCTGAGGCGGGGGAATCACTTGAGGTCAGAGTTTGAGATCAGCCTAGCCAACATGGTGAAACCCCGTTTCTACCAAAAATACAACAATTACCCAGGCGTGGTAGCATGCACCTGTAATCCCAGCTACTTGGGAGGCTGAGGCAGGAGAATCACTTGAACCCAGGAGGCGGAGGTTGCAGTGAACTGAGATCGCCCCATTGCACTCTAGCCTGGGTGACAGAGTGAGACTCCATCTCAAAAAGAAAAAAAAAAAAAGAAAGAAAAAAGAGGCATAGCACCAGAGTAATCTTCAGATGAATTTAATGAAACAAGCTCGGTAGCTTTCTTAAAAAAGGACCTCCTTAAAAAACATATCCAAATGCATGTATTGTTTGTTGCATTTTCTAGATTACTAGGCACAGAACATTTTCACAGGAAAAGCAAAGGTGAAGGAGAAGCAAAGAGAGGAGGGTCTCTAGTGGAGCGAGGCCCTCACACTTCCTCTGTCATAAATCATCCCTTTGTCCCTCCTTCCCATACCCACAAGGCAAATTCCTATCCTTCCCTGAGGAGAGCTGGGTTCCTCAGGTTTGAAGTAAGATCTAAGAATAGAAACAGAATGTAAAGGAACCTGGGGACCCCCCAACCCAGGGCTGGGTGCACTCTTGAGCAATGAAAAAAAATGCAGATCGTGTAGGTGAAAGTGATTTCAGGGGAGCAGGCAAAGGCTCTTTGGCAGCAGTTCTTACAATTGGATTATAGTTTTACTTTTGGACTTTGGGGACACACATATTTTCAACACAATCCATTCCAGTGGAATCGAATGAATGCATTATTGATATGATGTCACCGGCTCCTTATGAAATGAGGTCAGCTCTTGACATTCAAGTGCACGGTTAACATGTCCATAGGTCAGCCCTGATCTCTTTACTGAGCAGTTTCAGATGCCGTCTAAGACTCTCAGCATGTCAGCACTTCTGATCACTGCTGCGAAAGCAGAGAAAATGGCTCCCAGATCAGCGATGACTGGGGTCCAGGCTGCCGTTGGCGGCGTTCTGAAATGAATAGTGTGAGCTAGGCCTTATCTACCACAAACAATCTCTGGTATGTGGAAAGAAATGTAAGCAGCCCTTCCAAGCGACTTCTTTCAGAGGAATGGAATTAAGATTCATATCCAAGAAAAGTGAGAGGCTCCTGGAACAGCAGATTTCCCACACCTTTTCTTTGTTTCAGTCAAAAACAACCCTTGCCGTGGTGAGGATGGATTTCACTTTCCTGCTGGCAGGATGCAGGCAGTCGTTCTACAGTAGAATTAATTTTCTTTTAGAAGCCACAAAAGAGTCAAAGCAGAATGTGTGTCTGCTTTAAAAAGACATTAGCTTCTGTGTCTCTTGTTATCTGTATTCTATTGTCTCTATTTTGCCTCCCAGGGGACATGTTTGGTTGTCACAACTGGGCAGGGGCGGTATTGCAGGCATTTAGTGGGTAGAAGTCAGGGATGCTGCTAAATGCCCTGCAATGTACAGAACATTGCTCCACTCCCTCCAAATATGCAGCCCCAATGTCAATGGGGCTGCTGTTGAGAAACCCTGCTCTATTACGGCGCTTTTTCTTCCGTTCACTATGTACCTTCTCTGATCGCAGACTCTGTGACTACATAAAGAAATGAGGAATGCCAACTGTGTTCTGCCATCAGGAATGGGCTTCATATTTATTATCAGTTTGCCTACAATTAATGTGATGCAAAACTATTTGCTTAACAGCTCTTCTTTTCTTCTTAAATAGTTTTTTAAAACTTATCATC
The DNA here is from genome assembly GCF_008728515.1 of Papio anubis. Classification (NCBI taxonomy): domain Eukaryota; kingdom Metazoa; phylum Chordata; class Mammalia; order Primates; family Cercopithecidae; genus Papio; species Papio anubis. Next base: position 14,355,897 of record NC_044980.1, read on the forward strand.
AAAAATAATGAAGATTTAATTTTAAATTTCTTTTATGAATCTAATGATCATTACATACATATGCACCAAATTCCCAATAAAATATTATCTAACATGTTATCCAGTGTTCTAGAGGGGGCTGAAGGTAATTCTGTTGTGTTGCTCATTATTGCAAATACTGGAACTAAGAATAATTTGGTGGCTAGGGTCATTGTTGGTTGTGTACGATGCCTTGCTGGTGCAGAGCAGTGCTGGGCTGGGGTTGGGTTGGTGAGGGGAGTGAGCGCAAGGCATAGCACCAGTTAAAAATGTTGTTTCCAGTCTTATGTGAGTTAAAAACATTGGGATGAATATTGCATTTTACTCCCCAGGGTAAAGATAACATTTCCACTGCTCATTGAAAAAAATAATTGATGCCCAAGGAAGGTGAGCTCTGTTTATGTTGGGACTTTGAGCAGCTAATGTGCACTCCTGGGCATAAGCTCATCTCAGTTTGAGAAGCATAATTACAAGGGGAAGAAGCAGTAGAAAAAAAGACAGAAAGACAGGCCTGGCATGGTGGCTCATGTCTGTCATCCCATCACTTTGGGGGGTCGAAGTGGGTGAATTACTTGAGGTCAGTAGTTTAAGACCAGCCTGGCCAACATGGTGAAATCCCGTTTCCACTAAAAATACAAAAATTAGCCAGGTATGGTAGCATGCACCTGTAATCCCAGCTACTTGGGAGGCTGAGGCAGGAGAGTCGCTTGAACCCAGGAGGCAGAAGTTGCAATGATCCGAGATTGTGCCATTGCACTCCAGCCTGGGTGACAGAGTGAGACTCTGTGTCAAAAAAAAAAAAAAAAGAAAAGACAGACAGACAAATAACTGTGAGCCTGAGGCAGGTGACTGGCTTCTGCAGAGCACATCTTTTTATCCACTGGATTATGACGGGTCTTCTCTGTAGTGAATGCCCTTTGGTAGGCATTTACAGGAGACACAACATCTCACAGTCTGAGAGGTTCATATACATACCTTTCCCCAGGTGTCCTTGTCACCTGTCTTCTAAACGTGGAAGTCCCTGACCATCCAGCCAAACAATTAGTGACTGCCCATGAATCCGTGTTGATGCATACCTCTGGCCATCTGTTACTTACTTCCATCATAGGACATGTACTGCTGAATGTGGAGTGGGCCTCCTCTGCCCAGTGGAGGACCTTTTTGCACCTTGTCCTTCAGTGTCATCCCTCAGTGGAGTGGTGGTGCTGCAGCTTTCCACTTTCTGCTGGTACCAGCATATCATGCTGAAGTTTTTCTTCCTTAGTCAGTTGGTCATAAGGAACACCCTAGGAGGTCATTGGTGTGGATTGAGGGACAGGAGGCAATTTTAACCGGAGCTGGTGTTGAAGGAGCCTGAGACTCCTGCTCACATTGCTTATTTGTACCTTCTGGATTTGCTTGAGCTTGGTCTCTTATATATCTGTGTCCATCAGGATCCATCCAGAGAAGAACTAGTAGGAGTTTAACATATATGAGATTTGTTACAGGGAATTGGCTTATGCGAGTAGGAGCTGGTTGAGCAGCCTCTGTAAGGCTGTTGCATTTGCAAGTCCACTGAACAGGAGTGTCAGGAAGGGGAGATCATGGGTAGATTGCAACCTTGCAAGCATGAGCTGGAACCCCATGAGGATGAATGAAAACCTCTAGTCTTGGTGACCCTTTATCATGGAGGTTACAAACACATATTCCTGGCCCCGAACTCAGAAAACCAAAGAAGGATGTAGGATAAGGTAGGGTATTTGCAGGTCCAGATGCCACTTTATTCTAACGAAGCGAGTCAATGGATGAGCGACAACTGTATGTGTACTGTAAATAGCTGTGTCTTCTTTTCAGCCTTCCAAGAATCCCAAGAATCTCGCTTTGGCTCACCATAACCAGAAACATACAAGAGAGGGATTTCAGGGAAATGTAGTTCAGTCTAACCCAGGTGACATGTTCCAAAGCCATTGTGATGCCATTCCCGTATGTTGGTAGATTGCTTCTTAGCACAATCATGCGACTGGGAGGGTCAGATGACACCTGGCTCATGGTGGGAAACTCAGGACGCTGGGTCACCTGACACCCAAAGCGTGGTCTTCAGTCTTTCCTCAGGCCCAGTAGGAAGCCAGAAGCTGTTTTTCAAAAGGAGAGCGGTTAAATCTCCAGATTTATCACGTATCTCCATACGTAATATATTGGATCATGGGCTTATTAATTAATTAATTAATTTTACTTTAAGTTCTGGGATACATGTGCTGAATGTGTAGGTTTGTTACATAGGTATACATGTGCCATGGTGGTTTGCTGTACCTATCAACCCATCATCTAGGTTTTAAGCCCTGCATGCTTTAGGTATTTGTCCTAACGCTCTCCCTCCCCTCACCCCCACCCCACAACAGGCCCTGGTGTGTGATGTTCCCTTTCCTGTGTCTATGTGTTCTCATTGTTCACCTCCCATTTATGAGTGAGAACGTGTGGTGTTTGTTTTTCTGTTCCTGTGTTAGTTTGCTGAGGATGATGGTTTCCAGCTTCATTCATGTCCATGCAAAGGACATGAACTCATTTTTTTTATGGCTGCATAGTATTCCATAGTGTATATGTGCCACATTTCCTTTATCCAGTCTATCATTGATGGACATTTGGGTTGGTTCCAAGTCTTTGCTATTGTTAATAGTGCTGCAATAAACATACATGTGCATGTGTCTTTATAGCAGAATAATTTATAATCCTTTGGGTATAGGTTTTTTATTTTTTTCAACTTATCTGTGTTTGTTGATGTACCAGGACCCAGTATATACATGTTAGCTGCTGGAACTTATAGCATGTTTTGATATTTGGTAGGACAGGTTCCTCTTATTGTTCTTTTTTAGTCTACACTTTCTCTTCTCGTTTATAATTAACTTGTCAAGTTCAATAAAAGGTCTGTGGAAACTCTGATTTACATTGCACTGAATTTCTCTGATTCAATATATTTTGGAACTCTTGCAAGTATCCTTAGTTTTTACAGACTTTCATTTCATACTTTTTTTGCCCTTATGTATAGAGTTCCCAGGGAATTTTCCAACTCTGTCCTCCAATTTAGTAATTTATTCTTCAGTGGTGCCTATTTTGATATTTGGCTTATTTGAGGATTTTTTTGAAAGTTATGCTCTTTTATTCCAAGGTCTCTAATTGGTTATTTGTCAAATAACTCATTTTTATTTTGTAGATGAGATAGCTTCTCCTGTAACACTGAGATTATTACCATATTTCCTTTAAAATCCCCTTTTGTTTGCTGTATTAGCTTAATTTCATTGTGCTTCAGTTTTTCCATTGTTGTCTTTTGTGTCTAAGTGTTAATTTTCCTGAAATATTTTCTATTTCTTGCCTATATACTCATTTTCAAACTGAGTCTCAGTTTGCACTTGTGTGATTGTGTTACTGTTGACGGCAACCTGATTCTCATGACTTTGGAGAAAGGGGTAGGATATGCTTTCAGGTGGAGCATATGAGTGCTTTGTTTTTGAGTTTCCTGTTTCTCCTATTTGTCAGAAGTTACTATTGTCACAAACCAGTCTTTCCAACCTAAGCATTCAAACTAACTGCTAGAGTCTAGGGAAAAATCTTTTCTTCTGATTTGAGATACAGAGTGAGGGAATGGTGAAGGCAGGATGGACCCCAATGGCTGCTCTCAATCCTCTAAATGTGTTTCTATAGCCCTGATGGCTTCCCTAGTTCCATAGAACTGGACATCCAGGCTGAGAGAAGAAAACCCAACTTTGCTCCTATTTTTCATAGTTCCCTTCACCTGGGGCGAGTTTTGGGCTGCTGTTTACTCTATCAAACCAACCTCATTTGCCTTCAGTTTTTGGAGAATTAGCCAAATTTCTGGTCCACTGATAATTCTTTTCTAATGCTGGTGAACAACTATTGTCCTGTACACACACACACACACACACACACACACCCCTTCCCATGTTCCTGCATTTTGGGGACACTTGGGACAGAAGAAGAGATCTATCTTCTCAGTCTGCCATCTTGATCTCATTTGATTCGATGTTTTTCAAGTGATTCAGGTCCCCATCTGTTATTCTATAATGCCTCAAACCACAAGTTATCCTGGGCTTGTTCATGCCGGATGAAATATTCACAGTCTTGCAGCTTCAAGACATTAGAGATAAAGCTACTGGAACATAATGACTTATAGTAATGAGATTTCATTTGAGGGTAATATGAACAACTGGGGACTCTTGTCTTTGCTCTCTGAATTTCAGAATACTTTCACATTGGGAAAACAGGAGGCTGTGGCTGGTTCCTTGGCTTTTGTTCGCAGACTCTGCAGTACACTGTCGGCTTGATGGATGTATTTTCTCATTGCTGGTGATAATTCTGTAGGGGGTGATTCACCAGCAAATGGAGGCCAAATTAGTGCATTTTTCTCCCTCTACATACTCATGCTCATTGGCTTTGCTATTTACTCCTAATGTCCATTTCCTCTACTCAATAAATCACCTTTGATGAGAAAAAAAAGTACAAAATATTAGTCATGTGAGGATTTGGATCATGTTTAATTTAACACCAATGAAAAAGTTTTCTCCTTAATCCAGTAGCTCTGTGGAGCCACAGTCTGTGCTTGCCAATAGTTTTGTGTATGCACTGACTGAAGCCCAGACAGCTTGCTCCCAAACCAGCCCAGAGCTCAGAGGATTTGTGCTACATTCCAACGCCGGCCTGAGACTCTGAGCCTGGGGGTTAAACTGTAAATCAGGAATGACTGAAAGCAACACTTTGCTCAATTCAGTCATCTGCCTCTTTCAAAGGACTTTTCTATTCTTCTATGTTTCTATTCTTTGATTATTGACCAGACCATTGTGGGTTCAATGTTACACTCATACATAAGATTATGAGGCACGGAGAGCTATAAGAATGCTCAGCTGCCCCACCACTTCCACAGAGAAGGGCTGGAGAGCCGCCTCTCTGGGTTTAAATTAGATTCTTGCATATCAAGGACCAAAGGGCAGACTATGAGCTATCACTTGCTCATCTCTGTCAGGTCGTCTTTACACACACAGTTAGCCAGAGAACAAGGATTACACGGGTACACTGCTGCGTGTGTTTACTCTTCAACTTCAGTTACATAGTGAGGCGTGAAGCTGTGAACTGAGGGTGTATTCATATGTATGTCGACCAGACTCACCTGCAGGGCTAAGCTCCTGGAGCTTGTGGCAGCAGGCTCTGAGTTAGAGTCAGAGTTGGATTCTCCAAAAGCAGCAGTTAACACGGAGCTCGAGGTGCAAGATTTTATGAGAAATCCGCAGCCGTGAATGGAAGGGTGAGATCTGAGCAGAGGAAGCTGTGAAACGGTGCTTTAGGCCCTATACATCTTGGCCGGATTTGTCTTCCTTGGGCCAAAATGGTGGCATCTTCATGCCCCTGCCTTGCTCAGTAGCTAGGTGTGGTTTGGGACCCAGGATCAGGCGGCTCTTGTAGCTGAGGTGGAACCAGAGAAAGCTTGCAGCTGGGGGCTGTCTGCTGATGGGGATCCCTCAAATGAGGGCAAGTCCTTCTTCCAAGGGCTATCTGGTGAGTGTGTTCTGGCCTCAGGTAGAGGACGTTTGTCCTGGGAAGACAGAAGGTAGCTTTTTTTTGGGTAAGGAGTCCTAACGGTAGGACAATTGTGAGCTCATGATACCTAAATTATTTCTCAGGTCAGCCTTCTTATCTGATCAGATTCTAAGGAAGAAAGAGGTTATAGTAGGAAGCAAGTCACATGCAGGAGCCGTATTGCTCTAAGCGTCATTAAAAAATGAAGATAAAAGGCACTTCTGATTTTGACTTAAGAGCAGAATTCAGTACAGGAGGGAGAGACTGAATATACAGACTATTGCCAGAGCAGATACGAAAATAGAACTCCGACCCACAATGCATCACAACCAGCCCAGGATACCAACCCATTATCCACAACCTAGGAAGCCAGTCTGCTATGTCAGACTTGTAGGAAGTCAGATTCCTATCTCCAGAAACAACTCAGAAAGCCAAACAACTTCTGTTACAATCAGCCCTAAATATCCAGGGCTTAATGACTGTCTTGACTTCTAACTTAGGACCAACCAGAGAAAGCCAAGAATGCGCCCCTAACCAATCACATAGGATGTCCCACTTCTAGTTAATTCCACCTGTGGCTTTCCATGACAACAGCCTCCAGTCAGGACATGGCTGAGCCTTTCCTTCTTTTTCCATCAAGTTTTTCCACTCCTCTGCCTGCCTGTGAGTCTCTGCCAAAGCCCAAGTGACGATGGTTACTCCCTTGCTATAGCAAGCTCAGATAAGTAGCCTTTGCTTGTTCTCATTTTGTTTGTCTTTGTTTATTTCCACTGGAAGGAAGAGAACTTTTCTGACCAATCCAATGTGCTAATTAAAGGTACCAGAGGAGGAACCACAGAGTCAGGATTTGGGGGAGGCCTGAGAGGCAGCCAGAGTGCCATCTACCTGTAGGGTCAGGGCAGAGGGAGGCGATCCTGGGTTCTCATGGGAAGCACCGAGGGGCCCCTTGGGCCCTAGCAGAGGGCTTTAGGGCTGCCAGTCTAGCACTATGCTGCAGGAACTGAACCTAAGAGTTCACTCTTATTTGGAATTTACTGCACCCACAAAATGTTTCTGTCTGAGAAAAGTTGGGTGTATTAGTTTGTTTTCACACTGCTCTGAAGAACTGCCCAAGATTGGGTAATTTATAAAGCAAAGAGGTTTAATTGACTCACAGTTCAGCATGACTGGGGAGGCCTCAGGAAGGAAGAAAGGAACCTTCTTGGAACCTTCTTCACAAGGCAGCAGGAAGAAAAAGTGTCCACTGAAGGGGGAAAAGCCCTTTATAAAACCATTAAATCTCATAAGAACTCACTCACTATCACAAGAAGAGCATAGGGGAAACTACCTCCATGATTCAGTTACCTCCACCCAATCTCTCCCTTGACATGTGGGAATTATGGAGTTTATAGAGATTATGGAAGTTACAATTCCAGATGAGATTCTGGGTGGGGACAGAGCCAAACCATATCAGTGGGACATACCTAGCAACAAACACCTGGTTAAATATTTGTCAAACAATTAACACTTGCCAGGCCCAGTGCCTGGCACGGGGGACAAACCAGTGAACAAAACAGTCATCTCACAAGCTTTATTTTCCCTACATATGGCGCCTAGCACTAGCAAGCACTTGATACTATTTTTATCTTGTGAAAAATCAGCTAGAAACGGGGTGGCTAGTGTGGCTTTGAGAGGTTTCATTCCTGAAGGAAGGAATGGATTCAGAAACTCTAGTCACAGCTCTGTCCTGTGTGTGTGTGTGTGTGTGTGTGTGTGTGTATACACATTTGGATGTTATCTTGGGCTAACTGCTTAACATCTGTATGCTTCAATGTCTTCATACAAAATGTGATTAATAATACGTCTCCTTCCTCTCATAGATTTGAATGAAATAATAAAAGAAATGTAGATGGAAAATGTAGATGCAATGGAAGTGCAACAGATATTGTTATTTCCCTCCCTTCCTCCCATCACCAACTGGAGAGCTTGGAAAAGGACAATACCCATGAACATTGCCAGGGTGGCCAACTCTCCTTAGATTTAAGAGTGTGACATTTGCAATTCTGGGATCCTATTTCCAGTCCAGTTCAGGTCTCTCTACCTCCATGATGGTTTCTCTCCTTCTTGGCTTCTTTCTTTGCTGAGTTCCTATCACTCTTCGCCTCAATGCCCACAGGCAGGAAGGAGGGTGATGTGATTGAGATGGTATCACTGGACCGGTCTGGTTGGCTGGATGGGATCTTCTCCCTCTCTCATTTCCATATGTCTTCCTCTACAGCTTTGCGAGGAGTCTGTGGAAGGAGAGGTCATTTCCCAAAGAAGAGGGCCATACCTGGGTCAAGGATGGAGAGGTGCATGCAGTCCTGTACTGAAATCACAAGGCAATCTCTCACCTAAAGTGCTTCAAGAGCCTCTGGCTGGTCTCTCTGAAGCCACTGTGACTCTTATTTTCCCCAGAGTTGCCAGAGTAGTATTTTGAAAATGTAATATTGCTCATATCACACCCCTGCTTCAATGACTTCTTACTGTTGTTGTCAGATAAAGCCATCAGGGCATCCCCAAATTCAATCTGATATTACCTTAATGTGTAAAAATTGTGGTTCTAAAAGATAGAAAGAATATGATAAAAATTGAGGATTAATGGAAACGGTAACTAGATTTGTTAACTTCAATCAAGTGGAGAAGCCACCTGGGTGGGAGGTAGAGATTAAATTGACATGCAAATTAGTCAATGCTGTGACTTTGATCTTAGCTACATAAAGGACAAAATACGACGCGGCTTGGCAGTCAGAGTGGGAAGAATTGCCCTTGGATGTGTGTAGCTGCGGCTAGTTTCACACCCAGAGACTAAGTCTGATTTTTAAGCAGTTTCAGCATGCCGAGAAACTCTAAATATTCTCTTGGAAAAGCATGCTCAAAGTTGTTTGAGGCATTATAATTTTTCCCTTTGTGGATCGGCCCCTTTAACTCCAGGGAGATTTTAGAATTAAGTGTACATATAAAGAAAATAAAAACATAATAGTTTTGACATAATTTGGGTACATTTGTTATGCTAATTACCTGTAGCATTTCAGAATACCTGACGTATTATTGTGTCAATAAGTTAACCTTGTGATTTCAGTTTAAAAATACAAAAATGAGTACAATTAATTGAAATTCACATTTCTTTGAAAGCATACTAATTGTATACACATTACTGGGACATTTGAGAGACTATAAGAATCATTATATTTGTAATATATCTATTATAATTACTTAAGCATATACTTAGGAAAGTTCAAACAGTTGTAAAATTGGAAATAAAATCAAAATTTAAATTTATACATGCTATGTAAAGTGCTTCAAGGAAACAAATTAATTGAGTTTTTAAATGGGATCAAATATCAATCAGCCTGCTTGCTTATTAAAATGTGTTAATATTTGAAATTGAAGAATAAAGTTTCTTAAAAAGCTTACAGTAGAGCTAAGTTCATGACTTGTAACTTTAATAAATACAATGTTAATTTAAAAATGGAGTTAACTCTGAATTTTAATTTTGGTTCTCCAAAAACCTTTCATTTCCTAGCTCTGAGAAAAAAATCTAAATTTCTCAGCAATGCCTCCAAGGTCCTCCATAGTCTGGATATGGTTTGCATGTCCATCTGCTTCTCATGTCCCTGTTCTTCCCTATAAATACACTCCAGGCAGACAACTCCATTTATTAATTTACTTTTCAAACACAACAAATCCCTCCCTACCTTGTGGCTTTTGCACTTGTTTTTCCCTCTGTGTGGAGAAACTTCCCTCGGGCACAGAACTGGTGTTTTATTGTCCTCCTGCCAAGCTCAACTGAGCTATCTTTCCCAAGGTAAAGTCACAGCAAGGTCACCTTGCTTATCCTATTTGAGCTGGTCACTATATTCTGGATTCTACCACCCTATTTGTTTCTTTTAGATGAATCCTCTCCATGTTTAATGATTTAAAACACTTACATTATTTATTTGCTTTTAGCATTCTTCTCCCAGTAGAATGTACTCATCATGAGGGCAGGGAGTTTGTCTCATTTGGCAAACAAATCATTGGCAGTTAGTAGGTGCGAAACAAGTATTTATTCAACAAATAATTAAGTTGTATATTTATACTTAAAGCAAAGATGGGATCCCACTATTCTCTCTCTTTGGTAACTTCCTTTTCTCAGCTAACAATTACTGAATAATTTTTCCAAATTGTATATAGATAATAATTACTAAAGACTATAACACTCTATTATATGGATACATTATAGTTGACAGAATAACGAGCAGAAGTTTTACATTTTAATGAAGTCTAATGTATTATGAAGTAATGGATAGAGAAATAGAGAAAAGAGTGTGTCTTTAAAGTAATAGAAACTCAAGGAAGAAGAAATAAGTACCTTAAAATCAGTTACTATAAGAATCAGAAAAAAGATGTTAGAATATTCTTTTTTCCAAAAGGATGTCAGAAGAATTTATCTTAATGTAACAGGAACAGTAACTGTAAGGAAAAAGAAACAGAACAGGCTGAGACTGAAAAACAACAGGAGAATCTGAAAGTGGAAATGAGTGAGAAGAAGGAATTTTAATAAATTAAACCTTTAATATTAGATTAAAATTCAAATGGACATAAAATGGCTTTGTGGAAAATAAACTTGAGAAACTCTTAAGGAAAAGAACGAAGCCGAGAAACTAGTGACATGAAAAACTGTAGAGAGAGATATCCAACATAAAAATTATAGTTGTAAATTGGAATAAATGTAACTGAAGCCCCCATGTAAGAGAGAAGAACGAAGAGCTGATCATGCTCCTTAAACATTCTCATTCTTAAACCAAAGAGAAATACATACTGAGGGAGATGCTGGTTACAATTTTGAAATGTGCTGATAAAAATATTATCCAAAATTTCAACAAAAAATATTTTTCTTCTGCAGATTCTGAAGACCAAAACACAATGGAGAAAATTCTGAGTATGGAGGGAAAACTTGGTGTGATCCAAGAATTTGATGCATAGAGATGTCCTTCATGGGAAAGGCAACAGAAAGATATTATTAAGAATGCAAGGTTTCAGAGTATAAATTAAGAACCAGAGAATGTGAATGAATATCCCTGAGTTGTAAGTGAAAATGTTAAATCAGGAACTCTTTCAATTATTTGTTGGCTGATTGATTCAGGAGGCCATTGATGAAACGAAAAACTTCCCTTGCTTTCTCTTTAACTCTTTTTTCTGTTTTTTTTTTTTTCTATATCAGAAAACATGTTACTGAATGCACATATTTCAATGCACTGTTCTAATTAACTTCTGACATATCTAATAACAACATAAAATTACTGTACTTTTCAGTTTCCAGCACTTGCTGAGTACGCAACAACTGAGAATACAGCAGGATGTAGTGCAAGAGTAATTGTTAAACCAAAAGCCTTTTTTTTTTTTTCTTTCACAAAAGCAGAATTGCATAGTGCTCCACAATGGCCATTCAGTTGCCAAGGAATTTAACAATTTTTGGCGTCTTATAGTAAATGGATTGAGTTACTTTTAAAATCATCCAATAGCAGACATTTTTGCTTTCAGAACCCTCGTCCAAATAATACTGCATTCTGGATCTGTATGTATTACTCAGCTAACTATCATTAAAGGAAGATCTGTATATCTATACCTCTCTATATATTTCATCAGCCATAATATCTGTAAAAAAGGCATTGAAAATATAACTTTGGCCAGGCACGGTGGCTCATGAGTGTAATCCTAGTACTTTGGGAGGCTGAGGTGAGTGGATCATGAGGTCAGGAGATCAAGACCAGCCTTGCCAACATGGTGAAACTCCGTGTCTACTAAAAATAAAAAAATTAGCTGGGCATGATGGCGCATGCCTGTAATCCCAGCTACTCAGGAGGCTGAGGCAGGAGAATCACTTGAACGTGGGAGTCAGAGGTTGCAGTGAGCTGAGATCGCGTCACTGCACTCCAAGCTGGCCACACAGGGAGACTCCATCTCAGAAAAAAAATTAATGGAAATTCACTACACAATTATTATTGTGTACTGTATAGTATGTAGGACATAGATGTAAAAAATTAAAAAAATTTTTGTACATAATTTCGGCAGTTTTCCTCTTCGCTTTTGTAATACATATTTTGTGTCATCTTGATCATTTCCATCAGCATATAAGCATGGTGTTGGAGTTCTTCTCATTTTACAAAACTTGTCTTGACTTTATTTCCTGCAGAGCTGTCATCCGTCTCTGCTTTCTTCTCAAGACCTTGGGAGACTTGCCTACGTACTTGCAGGCTCCAATTTCTCTCTCCAGGTCTGTTTTAAATCAACCGAAATCAGGTTTTGCTTCACTGAAACATTTCTTGTCAAGGTCTCCAGTGACTTCCATGTTGCTAAATCCACTGGTCATTTCTTGTTCTTCATTCTATTGACTCCCAGCAGCATCTGACCCATTGGTTCACCCTCTTTCCTCATATACTTCCAGGATACCATCCTCCCTGGCTTCCTCCCCCAGCATCGCCCTTTCCTGAATCCTCTTTTTCTCAGCTTTTTACAGCTGCAGGGCCCCAGGTTTCGGTCCTAAATCCTCTTCTCTTTTCTAATAATACTCACTCCTTTGGTGATTTCATCCACTCTCAGTGTTTTAAATGATATTGAACTAGCTTCCCAGTACTACAGCAGCAAATTACCACAAATTTGGTGATTTAAAACCACAGAAATTATTCTCTCTCAGTTCTGGAGGGTAGAAGTCTAAATTTGGCAGGCTTGGATATAGCAATTCTCTAGGGGGACATATTCTTAGGTAATGACCAGAAAGAAATAAAATCTCCATTCGAGGGTAACTATAAACTCGGACTCTAAGGGTCTCCAGAAAAGCAAACGCAGTTCAAGAGTGAAAATTGGCTCCCATTTCTCCCCTGGGATCTGCAGGAGATGGGGAGCCTGGAGTGTGAGTTCAGCAGGACAGGAGGGGTGCTGTCTGTGGAACCTGGAATGTGAGCAGGACAGGAGGGCAGGGTCTGTGGAGACTCACTTTGCCTGCACTTGCCTGCTCTCCCCAGCTTCTCATTCTCTCAGAGCCTCCAATCAATACTGGTACAATCCCTTGGTGTTTTCATTATGACTACTGTCTTAGTCAGTTTGATTTTGCTAGAACAGAATACCTGAGATTGGGTAATTTATAAAGAACAGAGATTTATTTCTTATAATTTGGGAATCTGGGAAGTCCAAGGCCGAGGGGCTGGCTTCTGGTGAGGGCCTTCTTAAAGCGTCATCTCATGGTGGAAGGTAGAAGGGTAAGAAAGTGCAAGAGACCAACAGGGCAGAACTCACTTGTATGACAAACCCACTCTCTCAATAATGGCATTAATTGATTCATGACAGTAGAGCCCTCATGAATGAATCTCTTCTTAAAGGTCCTACCTCTCAACACCATTGCACTGGGGATTCAATTTCTAGCACATGGCAGGCCACGGTGGCTCACGCCTGTAATTCGAGCACTTTGGGACACTGAGGCCAGATGATTGCCGGAAGTCTGAAATTTGAGACCAGCCTGGGAAACAGTGGGATTCCATCTCTAAAATAAAGAAAGAAAGAAAGAAAGAAAGGAAGAAAAAAAAGTTTCCTACACATGAGCCTTGGGAGACACATGCAGACCATAGCAGATACCGTTTAAAACCTTTTTCATTTGCATGATTTTCTTGAGTCTCATAACTGCTTTATCTTGTGGTTGGTAAGACTGAAGATTTCGACGACATTTTTCCTGATGGAAAAATCTGATCTTTGGAGAGGTTAAGACTTGCACAGTGCCATGATAACAGATGAGTGGGGCCTCAGGTTCTGAACGAAAGATGCTGCTCCTCTCTGTCTTAGGATGCTTCTTTATTTTATGTTGAGTCTGAATGTCTTCAGTCCCATTTCCATGTTAGAACTGAGTTCTTTGTGACTTTTCAAAAAGTCAGAGTTGGGAAAATTTTCTTTTTCTCCCTTCGCCTGCCAATATTTTGAGTTGGCAATCCACCCATAACACATTTTACCCTTTATGAGCAGAAGCTGCTTTATTTCCTACTTAAATCAAAAAGGGATCTTATCACAAGGGCCTGCAATAAGCACGTTGTAAATAAACAGTTGTAAAACAAAGATGCATTGAGTTGAGAACAGTGGGAAATTGATCTGACTGTATTTTATGAATTGTGTTAAGATTTTCAGCATGGATAATATAAATGATTTACAATTTCTTACACATTGGTATAGAATAAGTCATAGAAGCAAGTTATTTACTTGGATTTTCCAAAGAGTGATATTTCACCCCCTTCAGGTCAAAGAAACTAGGGACTTATGATTAAATCTTCTAGTGGTTACAGCATAGACTTTGGAGTGAGACTGAACTGAACTTGAAGTTCAGCTATACTATGAGCAACAAACTATGACTCTCAAACATTTTACCTAATCATCAGTTTCTCCATCTGTATCATGGGGATAGTATCAATACTTGTTAGGATTTAAAGGGATAATTTTGGTGCAGTTAACGGTCTTGGAGCCATGGACTAAGGATGTTGATTTTTTACCCTGCTTGTGTTTCCTCATGTCTACATGTTCCCAAAGAGGTTTGTGACACCTGGAACAATGGCAGACTGGGCTCCCCTCATAATTAATGACTATACATGTAATTCTTTTTTTTGAAACAGAGTCTCACTCTGGCTCACTGCAACCTCTGCCTCCTGGGTTCAAGGTATTCTCCCACCTCAGCCTCCCAAGTAGCTGGGACTACAGGCGTGTGCCACCATGCCCAGCTAATTTTTGTATTTTTAGTAGAGACAGGGTTTCACCATGTTGGCCAGGCTGGTCTTAAACTCCTGACCTCAAGTGATCCACCTGCTTTGGCCTCTCAAAATTCTGGGATTACAGGTGTGAGCCACCACATCCGGCCTGTATATGTAATCCTGACAGTTCAACAAAGAGCTCTGGTAAAAAGCTGAATTGACATGTGCAATGCTTTAGGCTGAAGAGTGTCATCTTAAACAGCCCCCAAATCTAGATTCTGTGATCTGCATACACACATCTGCATGTGCATATGAGCAAAGAGACCCTGGACTTTGGTTTAGCCTGTTAGGTTCACGGTATGAAGCAGTGGAAGTGGAAGAGAAAAAGGCACAGGACCACTAGTGAAACGTGTTCGCATGAATGTCCTAGGCTCTGAGTGATCACATTGGAAATCCTTCCTTCCTTGGAGTGGTGGACAAGAGGAAGAAGGGTATGGTCAGAAGTGTGCATCACATGAAGAGGGCCAAAGCAGCCACTGCCACCAAGAGTTGTAGTGAAAAATGAATGAGAGAATGCATTAAAGCCCTTGGCATGAGATGTGCCCAATAAGTGCTGCCTGTTGGAACTGTTACTGAATTTATAAGGGGAGCAATAGCTATCCCCCAAAATTCCCACCAAAGAACTTCTTTTAAACCCCATTCAATTTTTTGGGTCATTTCAGCACTCTCTTGCTCTCTCTCTCTCTCTCTGTATATGTGCATGTTTGGACCTCACTTAAATTTTCCTAAATGGAATCTGTTTTTTTGTATTTGAGTGAAGCCAAATAAATTCCCAACTGTACACTGAAGGCGAAGGCCAACCTCCCAGCTTCTAGGTCTCTGTTCACACAATAACAGTTGAGAACTCATTGAATACATTTCAAAGAAGAATTTTATTTGGTTATTCTATTGTTTTTCTAGCAGGTGGTATTTTCCCAGAAGACCATGTACTCTACTGTATATTCAAATTACTGAAATCAGTAAGTTAGACATTGTCGGCTCATGAAAAGTGCTCAAACTAATGGAAAAATCCGCTTGTTGAGCACTACTCTTATTCTGTAATTTTCATTAGCTTTGAGGACATTGTTGGAAGTGGTGGAGTGAAGTTTGGCACTTTCCCCCATTGTACAGCTTGTAGCCCATTTCAATACCATTTAATGCAGTAGTTCTCTAGGGGGATTTTTAGGTAATGGTTAGGAAGAAAGAAAATCCCTTTTGAGGGCAACTTAAACCTCTGATTTCATTTTATAAACAATTTTTAAGATAGTCATGGAGTGATAAAAGTATTATACTTTTTACTTTGTGTTTACTATGGTGTAGTCTATGATATGATCCAAGGCAAATGTTTACTTTTCACACTACTTAAGATATAGTTCCACAATGTTCATGGGAAAGAGAGTAACTATGTGAGTCTATGTGAGCTTACTGCATTGCTTTCCTTCTTTTCTTTGTTTTCTCCTTGCACTAGGCTACAGCATGGGTGGATGTTTAGCTTCAAGTCTAAGTGAGTTACTTTTTGTGTCAGACACATATATCAATGCACTAATTAAAGGAAATTCTGCCAAAAAAAAAAAAAAAAAAAAAAAAAAGGCCTAGCATAGTTTCCCTGTATAGGGGATTATATGTGGGGTGATTTAAGGCGAGTCTTCAAAGCATCATAAGTCTAGTGCATTCCACCCCTCAACTGCCATGCACAGGGGCCCCTGTTCCTATTTATCCAGTTCTAAGGATGCCTCATTCAAACACATTCTATCATACTTATAGCCATATACCACCACCCTCTCCCCAGTTTGCTCTGTCTTCAGGTAGAGGTGCTGTTATGGGATTACTTTAAAAGCTTTTTGTTTTTCTTAAGAGTCTAGATCTCCAGGTTATCTCCACGTATATCTGTGTTCTAAATCAATTCCATTCTTATGTGTGTTAGTTTGCTATTGCTACTATAATAAATTACAAAAAATTTAGAGGTTTAAAGCAACACAAATTTATTATTTTACAGCTCTGGAGGTCTGAAGTCTGAAATGAGTCTTACAGGCTGAAGTGAAGGTGTCAGCAGAGCTGTGTTCTTTCTGGAGGCTCCAGGCAAGAGTCCCTTTCCTAGCCTTTTCCAGCTGCTAGGGGCTGCCTGCATTCCTTGGCTTATGGCCCTATCACTCCTATCTCTATGTCCATTGTCACATATTCTTCTCTGACTCTGATTCTCCTACTTTCCTCTCATAAGGACCCTTGTAATTACGTTGGACTCTCCTGGATAATCCAGGATAATCTCCCAAAGATTATCTTTAACTTAATCACATTTAACTTAACTTAATCACATCTTTAAAATCCCTTTTACCATGTAAACTAGCATATTCATAGGTTCTAAGGATTAGAATGTGGGTGTCTTTAGGGAACTATTATTTGCCTATCATACCGTGTAACTTCTCGATATTATCCAACCAATTGACTACATAAGAAATGTATCCATCTCCAGAAAACCTTTTATAGGTAGCAGGGAAGGAATTAAGTAATACACTAAAAACAACTACTGTATTAAAAAAATACTGTTGGTATGCGCCAGTCCTGTTTTCCCTGAGTTCTTTGTCTAGCAGATGATCCTGATTATCATTCCTGAGTGGGATACATTCTGGTATTTCCGTCTGTGTAGGGTTGTAGAGGTTTATTGTTAACCTCTGCCACTGTGTACAGTTGTATGAGAAAATATCCTGAAAGTGGTGAAGGGTTGGTATCGTTACTACTCTGAGAACATAACTTTTCGGAGTTTCAGCTTAATGTGGGGAGGATATCCTACAAGACTCCTCACCTTGGGAAAAGGTGGAAAACTATGGACCTTGACTTTTCTTTTTCTTACTCCTCCTGAGTTTTTAGAATTGAGACCCAGGTGGGTGATATTGAGAAATGTCCTCAGGACAAGAGTTGCTTTCACACTCCAGGATTCGGCACGTGTTGGATTCAGACTTTCTTCCAGATTTTGGCCTGATAATTGGTGTCTTTGGTGTTTTTATCTTTTAGCCAGATTTTTTTTTTTTTTTTTTTTAAATCAGGGGAATTTGTCCAAATAACTCTGCCTGCAATTACTTGAAACATGTCTTAGTCACGGTTGCTTTGTTGTTGCACTTAATGACATTACTTATTTCTGGAAGATTGGGAGTAAAGTAAGCAGATCTCATATGTATCAGTTGATAGCTTTGTTTCTTTAGCTTCTGGGTAAATTCCTTGGCCAGGCCAGTGTTGCATAGAATACCATGTGATGTACAAAGCTTCATAAGCCTTCAGATAATGATGCCATGGCAGAGAAAGTAAGAAAGAAAAATCCAAATAGCTCTCCTTTCCATGGCAAGAAAACCTCTATTTGTTTAACCTGCCACAAAGGCTTGTCCCCTTGAGATGTCTTGTGCCCTTGGGTCTTATTCCAGGGCTGAGTAGGTCGCCATTGCTGGAATACAGGAACTTGCAGTGATTGTAGCCACATTAGTCTTTGAGAGGAGACTCATTATTATCAAGGTCATGCAGAGCCCACTGTACCAACATAGCTGCTTCATTCATGAGTCTATTGGACAGGAACCGACTGACTGCAGAAGGCAAATGATTAACATTTGCAAATTGGTTTATCCTGGTAAATGATGGCAGTCTCTCTGCAGTAGACTGATGGGAGGATGTTAGGATAGCCTCTCTTACAGGTTTCTCAAAGATTTCTCAAGCCCTTTTATTTAGTCTGCTGGCCCAAGGGTGAGAGACGTGTGGAACAGAGCCACCCAGCCAATCCCAGCTTGGATCAGCAGACTCCCAGCTGATAGGGAGATGTATGAGTGATAGCAATTGACTGTTGTTTCAAACCACTGAGTTTTACAAAAATAGCAAACACAAAAATGCATCAGACTCTTAGTGGTCATTGTTTCTATTTTGTTCTCACAAACCTCATGTGCTTGGGTGGGACCTCTTCAGGCATCACAGGGATTCCCGTCTCACCTGACTGCCTCCATATATGCATGAATGTATGTATATGTGTATGTATTTACTTTAAGCTGAAGCCTTCTATTATTTCTCCTTTGCTTTTTACAAATTGTATATATTTAAGGTGCACAACATGATGTTTTGATAGGCATATACATAGTAAAATGGTTACAACAGTCAAGCAAATTAACATCCGCTATCTCACATAGTAACCTACGTTTTTTGTGTGGCAAGAGAACCTATAATCTACTCTTTTAACAAAAATCTCCAATACAATGCATTGCAATATTATTAACTGTAGTCCTCATGTCGTACCTGTGACATCTAGACTTGCTCACTCTACATACCTGTAACTTTGTATCCTTTGACCTACATCTTCCAATTTCTTCTCCCTCTACCACCCTGATAACCATTTTATTCTCTACCTCTGTGTGTTCAACTTTTTTTCATGCTTTTTCCTTTTTTTAGATTCCACCTAAAAGTGAGATCATACAGTATTTTTATTTCTGTGTTTGGCTTGTGTCACTCAGAATATTGTTCTCCTTCATCCATGTTGTGGCAAACGGCAGGATCTCCTTCCCTTTTTAAGGCTGAATAATATTCCATTGTACATACAGTTGCATTGTTTAACAGCAGGGATATGTTCTGAGTAATCACTGTTAGGTGATTTTGTCATTGTGCAAGCATCATAGTATGTACTTACACAATCCTAGATGGCATAGCCTTCTGTACACCTAGGCTATATGGTATAGCCTATTGTCACGGGGCTACAAACCTGCACGGCATGTTACTGTACTGACTGTAGGCAACTGTAACACAAGGGAAAATATTGTGTATATAAATATAGAAAAAGATATAGTAAAAACACAGTATAAAAGATAGAAGATGGTAGATCTGTACAGAGCATTTCCCATGAGCAAAGCTTGCAGGACTGGAAGTTGCTCTGGGTGAGTCAGTGAGTGAGCAGTGAGTGAACATGAAGGTCCTGGACGTTCATATTCACTGTATAAACCCTATTTAAGGAAGGCACATAAATTTATTTTAAAAAATTGGGCCAGGCACGGTGACTCACACCTGTAATCTCAGCATTTTGGGAAGCTGAGGTGGGCGGATCATGAGGTGAGGAGTTTGGGACCAGCCTGGCCAACATGGTGCAACCCCATCTCTACTAAAAATACAAATTAGCCGGGCATGGTCGTGGGAGCCTGTAATCCCAGCTACTCAGGAGGCTGAGGCAGGAGAATCACTTGAACCCGGGAAGTGGAGGTTGCAGTGAGCTGAGATTGTACTATTGCACTCCAGCTTGGGTGACAGTGTGAGACTCCGTCTCGGGGGAAAAAAAAATTATTTATTCAACAATAAATTAACTTTAGCTTACTTTAACTCTTTTACCTTATAAACTTTTAAATTTTTAAACATTTCATTCTTGTAGTAACAGCTTAAAGCATAAACATACTGTAAAGCTATACAAAAATATTATTTTCATATCCTTATTCTATAAGCTTGTTAAAATTTTTACTTTTTAAACTTTTTTTGTTAAAAACAAAGATACAAACATGCATATTAGTTTCCTATATAGGTCAGAATTATCAATATCACTGTCTTTCACCTTCATATCTTTGTCTCACCAGAAGTTTCTGGAGCAATACACCTATAGAGCTGTCATCTCATGATAACACTGTTCCTTCTGGAATAATACCTGCTGAAGGACCTGCCTGAGTCAGCTTTACAACTAACCTTAAAAAGTAAGTAGAAGGAGTACACTCTAAAAGGAATAGCATTGTCAATACATAAACCAGGAACAGTTGTTCATTATCAAGTATTATGTACTATTTATACTTGTATGCACTCAACTTTTGTGCAACTGACAGTTCGGTAAGTTTCCTACACCAGCATCACCACAAACACATGAGTAACGCATGTGCTACGATGTTATGACAGCTACAACATCACCAGGTGACAGGAATTTTTCAGCTCCATTATAATATTATGGACCACCATTGTATATGTGGTTTCTTCATTGATTGAAACGTCATTATGCAGCACATGACTGTATGTATGTGTCCTAGAGAGATATATATATATATATAATCTATCTATCTATCTATCTATCTATCTATCTATCTATCTATCTATCTATCTATCTATCTCACAGTTTCTTTATCCATTCATCCATCAGTGGACACCAGGCTGTTTTCATACTTGGCTATAGTGAATAATGCTGCCATGAATGGGAGTGCAGACATCTTCACAAGGTAGCGTTCTTTGCTTTTAATTACTCTCTCTTGGGATCAGTCAGCTCCAGTACCAACTATCTCCGTTGCTGCGAATAATCTCATTTTGGTTACTCTCTGCTATTTTTATATTCCAAGTCATGTCCAGAGAGTATCTGTTATCCATAGTCTCTTAATGGAAAAGGAGTGGGAGGTAGGGCTGGTTGGCATTCCTTCCTTTCGGTCTTTGCTTTCTGTCTTCTGCAGGCATCAAAGGAATCAACATCAGTCATCATCATCCAGGGTTTGATTCAACCTCCAGTCACTAAATATGCATCTTAAGTAAGCTGTCTTCATTACAATGAATTTGAGTTGGTCTGAAATTATATTTTGTCCTCCTTGCATAAGCTCCTGTAAATTTCTTAGCAACATATCTTCTCCTGGTCTTCAACAGTCTTCCCTACACAATACCTGTAGCTTCTGAGTCGAATTCTTTTCCATCCTATGTCTTCACATATTCCTAAGCCATATGCCTGTTGGGCAGACTGACACACTTGTTGATTTATGGGGAATGTCTGGAGCATTCCATAGTTTGGGGTTCTTCCATTGTGACTTCTCAGATCATACTTTTTGCCAGTTAGAATATTAATGTTAACCAAAACCCTGAACATCTGTGAATCCAAAAGACTGTGATAATTAGCAGTGCTTGTCCATAGCCTGTGGCTCTGGTTTGCCTCCTTGGATGTCTAACTGAGCAGAAAGGTTTCCCTGCAGCGGAACTACACAATGGCCAGCCCTGTCTCCTTATGTGCTTCCCTCTGGGCAACTTGGAACCAGCTCTCTTTTTCGCAATGTAAACAGCCTGATGCTGTGAGAAGCTCTTTTCTACCCTTGCTTGTGCTTCTTATTCCTTTTTGTGTTGCCCTTCACCTCAAAGGATCCGAAGCAACACCCATTATTTGTTTTGCATGGCAAGGCATGGAGTGTTCGCTTTCCGTGTTGCAGTGGGGAGCATCTCTACCTCACAACCCTTATCTGCTTCAGATGATAATGCTCGTTTTGGAGGAGTTGTTGTTCAGAGTCCGCACCTTAGCAGTCTTCTCTGTCTTCGGGAATTGAAAATGGTACACACAGAATGCTTCACTAATGGCTGTTTGTTTTGAGGATGCAAGTGGGCTCAGGTTAGAACATGAAACTCATCAGGACATCAGGAACTGTAACCCTGTCAGTCCCCTGCTGGTCTCCTTATCTTTCTCATGGTCTGCATTATCTCTCTTTCTGGTGGAGTCTGTGTTTTGTTCTGTGAGTCTACTCTGTTGCCATTTGTCACCAATCAGCCAACCCTCTCCTTAACCTCTAATGAAATATCTTGAGGAAACCAGCCAGTTGACTTGATTAATTACCATTGTCTTGGTTCCTTTTACACAAGACCTCTACTTTGGCATCTGGGTGCCATGGGTCAGAGACTCACACCTGTTCCAGGCAGTTTAACCTAGAATGGGAAGAGATGTATGGTGGCCATGACAAGGGACATGCTATCTAGCCTTATTTCCCAACATGTTCCCAGGGTCACATATTCCCTAAATGAAGTCTATGGATTAAGCATATTTTCCACATTAGTGTGTCACGTGAACGATTCCTCTGGAGTCTATCCACAGGTGTGGTGACTCCACTCTTCTCTAGCCTCGTCAGTAGGGCCATTGGTCTCCAGGTCTGTCGGGCACTGTGACCACCTTTCCTGGGTACTAAAGGCTATCCTGTCTAGTAGAGCACCGCTTTCCCTGACTAGATTTGGCCATTGATTCCCACACTTTCACTCCTCAGAGTTAGTGCTCATGACAATACCAATGAACCTATGAGATTTTTCTTGCTTCCCTTTATTACCTGAGGATGAGAGGCAAATCAGACATCAGGACAGGTCCTATGGGTAATCAAAGTAGGAAGTTCATTCATCTATTTTCACTCAGCACATATTTAAAGAACACTTTGAAAGGCATTGGGGCTCACAGCAGTGAATGAAATAGCCATAATCTAGTAGCGAATGAAAATGTCAATTATAAGGGCAATGAGTGGTATAAAGTGCAAATATAAGTACTCATCAGAGAAAAAGAGGGAGGGAGAGAGAGACAGCACGTTTGACAGGTGTTGCTTGTTCATTTACTCATTTGTGCATTTATCAAAACATATTAATTGAACACCTACTATGTGCTAGGCACTGATCTGCTTACTAGAATATAGCAATGAAGAAAACAAAAGTTATACCCTACAGGTTTTTATTAAAACAAGAAAACCAATAACATGTGAAGGTGTTGTCAGGGGGGATAAGTCACATAGGAAAGCAGGGTAAGGGGTAAGAAAGTGATGGAAAAAGAGGCATTACTTTCAATGCAGTGGCCATGGCAGGCTTCTCTGAAGAGATGACAATTGATCTAAGCCTTGGTGGAAGCAAGGGAGGGTACTCTGTGAATATGTGGTGGGAAGCGTTCCAGAAAGAGGGATTAGCAAGTACAAAATCCTGAGTCAGGAGTGCACTTGGCACATTTGAGGAATAGCGAGGGGTCCAGCGAGAAGTCAGGCACAGAGAGGAAGGGGCGAAGAGGCAAGGAGAATAACTGGAGACACAGCCTGGGACCCGAGCATGTGGGGCCTCTCACACCATGGAAAGGACCTTGGATTTTATTCTAGTGAGGTGGCTTTGTGCTGAGGAGTGACATGATCTGATGTACATGATAAAAGAGTCAACACTGGCTACTTGTGGAGAACAGATTATAGTTTTGAGGGAATTACTACTGTTTTTGGAAGAAATTATATGTAAGCCTATATATTTATAGGCTTTCAAATACTACTCATGATCTAGGAACTGCAAAATAGGCTTAGTTCCATTTTTCTCTTAACCAGAAATGTTATAGATTGCTCGGCCAAGGTGGAGGCAGATTTATTGGCATAAAGTAACTAAACCATGACAATTCCACTAGGAAGACCAAATAGTATCTTTATAATGGCTGGGACTTTATAGACACAAAAGTGCAAAATGATATTACACCCCTGTGGGGGTTAATACTGAGTGTCAACTTGATTGGATTGAAGGATGCAAAATATTCATCCTAGGTATGTCTCTGAGGGTGTCGCCAAAGGAGATTAACATTTGAGTCAATGGGCTGGGAAAGGCAGACCCACCCTTAATTTGGGTGGGCACCATCTAATCAGCTGCCAGCATGGCTAGAATATAAAGCAGACAGAAAAACGTGAAAAGAGTAGACTGGTCTAGGCTTCCAGCCTACATCTTTCTTCTGTGCTGGATGCTTCCTGCCCTCGAACATCAGACTCCAAGTTCTTCAGCTTTGGGAGTTGGACTGGCTGCCTTGCTCCTCAGCTTGCAGACAGCCTATTGTGGGACCTTGTGATCATGTGAGTGAATACACCTTATCTATCTATCTATCTATCTATCTATCTATCTATCTATCTATAGATATATGATCTATCTATATATGTAAAGATATATGATCTATCTAAATATATAGATACATGATATATTTATCTACATCTATATCTATATCTATATATGTGTATATCCTGTTAGTTCTATCCCTCTAGAGAACCCTGACTAATACATCACTTTAATAGTATCTCAAACCCTGTTCATACCCCATCTGCAAATGCTTTATTGGTTCTCTTGCTTTGGAGGGTATTATAAGCAAGTCAAATTCAGCCCTCCTTATTCCTCATAGCCATAGTCCACCTGACAGGTGATGAAAAAATGACAACAATGAACCCAGGAGAAAGGAAGACTTCTGCAGCATCTGCCCAAACTGGATATACTCTAGTTCAACATAAAAATGGCTGGGTTCAGGGTAGAAGGTCTAGAGTGGGTCTTGACCATGTGCTGGGAGAAGAATTAGCAAAGTGATAGGGGCTTTTTGTTGAATAATGAAGCACTTTGTCAAAACAGAAGTGCTTTATGAAAAGCAAGCTATGTTTTTTCTCCCCTCCAGCTATGTTTTTTTAAGAAGGACTGCCAAACAGCATTTTGGGCAGAAACTATTAATTTTCCTTTAAGTAACATACAAAAGGAAGAGTCTCACTGCCCCCAGCATGGGGGCAATTTAATAAAATCACAAGCAGCAAAGCCATGAACAACTAGGATCTATGATCTATAATCAGTTGGTGTTGATTTAACAACTTGTGCATTTTGTTTGAGTCTGGGTTTAGCCTGGAGGCATGACTTAGTTTTATTAATGGTTTTCAAGCATGAGCTAGATTGCTATTTTGTGGAGTTTTTGAAGGGGCAATTGTAAACATGAAAAGAATGATTGAATCAGATAACCCGTAAGGTCCATTTCAACCCTGAGGTTCAATGATTACAGGAGAGAATCTTGAATTTTAAGTGCAGACGCTTTGAGCTTTGCTTTCTGCAATTTAATTTGGTGATACAAAATTGATCTGTAGGACCTTTTTAGGGTTTCTATGTGAGTTTGAGGAAAGCAATTTTCCTCTTGGGAAAAGAATGTTTCAGCCGTTGAATGTCCAACTAAACCTTCATTTAATGATAGAAAAAAATGTGTTTGAGAAAAAATTCCATGACAGCAGCTGTCTGAAAGAACTGTGAGGATAAAGATATTCTGTATGTGTGCTGTTGTATTCAGTAGTTGCTAGATGCACAGGAGTGCTTAGCATTTGAAATGTGGCTGATGTGACAGGAATTTAATTTTAATTTTTATATAATTTTAATTACTTAAAAAAATTGCTTTTCCCCCTATTCTCCTGGAGAGTTCTCTTTTAGGGCATTTGGGAACCTTCCTGCTAGCAACCTTGGTCATGGTCATCTAAACCACCCAAGAGATGTCTCTGTTTTCAAATTTCTTCTTTTTTTTATTGTTATACTTTAAGTTCTAGGGTACATGTGCACAACATGCAGGTTTGTTACATATGTATACATGTGCCATGTTGGCGTACTGCACCCATTAACTCATCATTTACATTAGGTATTTCTCCTAATGCTATCCCTTCTCCCTGCCCCCACCCCACGACAGGCCCCAGTGTGTGATGTTCCCCTTCCCGTATCCAGGTGTTCTCATTGTTCAATTCCCACCTATAAGTGAGAACATGCGGTGTTTGGTTTTCTGTCCTTGTGATAGTTTGCTAAGAATGATGGTTTCCAGCTTCATCCACGTCCCTACAAAGGACATGAACTCATCCTTTTTTATGGCTGCACAGTATTCCATGGTGTATATGTGCCACATTTTCTTAATCCAGTCTATCATTGATGGGCATTTGGGTTGGTTCCAAGTCTTTGCTATTGTGAATAGTGCCACAGTAAACATACGTGTGCCTGTGTCTTTATAGTAGCATGATTTATAATCCTTTGGATATACACCCAGTAATGGGATGGCTGGGTCGAATGGTATTTCTAGTTCTAGATCCTTGAGGAATCGCCACACTGTCTTCCACAATGGTTGAACTAGTTTACAGTCCCACCAACAGTGTAAAAGCATTCCTATTTCTCCACATCCTCTCCAGCACCTGTTGTTTCCTGACTTTTTAATGATTGCCTTTCTAATTGGTGTGAGATGGTATTTCATTGTGGTTTTGATTTGCATTTCTCTGATGACCAGTGATGATGAGCATTTTTTCATGTGTCTGTTGGCTGCATAAATGTCTTCTTTTGAGAACGTCTGTTCATATCCTTTGCCCACTTTTTGATGGGGTTGTTTTTTTCTTGTAAATTTGTTTAAGTTCTTTGTAGAGTTTGGATATTAGCCCATTGTCAGATGGGTAGACTGCAAAAATTTTCTCCTATGCTGTAGGTTGCCTGTTCACTCTGATGGTAGTTCCTTTTGATGTGCAGAAGCTCTTTAGTTTAATTAGATCCCATTTGTCAATTTTGGCTTTTGTTGTCATTGCTTTTTGTGTTTTAGTCTTGAAGTCCTTGCCCATGCCTATGTCCTGAATGGTATTGCCTAGGTTTTCTTCTAGGGTTTTTATGGTTTTAGGTCTAACATTTAAGTCTCTAATCCATCTTGAATTAATTTTTGTATAAGATGTAAGGAAGGGATCCAGTTTCAGCTTTCTACATATGGCTAGCCAGTTTTCTCAGCACCATTTATTAAATAGGGAATCTTTTCCCCATTTCTTATTTTTGTCAGGTTTGTCAAAGATCAGATGGTTGTAGATGTGTGGTATTATTTCTGAGGATTGTGTTCTGTTCCATTGGTCTATATCTCTGTTTTGGCACAAGTACCATGCTGTTTTAGTTACTGTAGCCGTGTAGTATAGTTTGAAGTCAGGTAGCATGATGCCTCCAACTTTGTTCTTTTGGCTTAGAATTGTCTTGGCAATGCAGGAAGGAGAAAGAAATAAAGGGTATTCAATTAAGAAAAGAGGAAGTCAAATTGTCCCTGTTTGCAGATGACATGATTGTATATTTAGAAAACCCCATCGTCTCAGCCCCAAATCTCCTTAAGCTGATAAACAACTTCAGCAAAGTCTCAGGATACAAAATCAATGTGCAAAAATCACAAGCATTCCTATACACCAATAACAAACAGAGGGCCAGATCAGGAGTGAACTATTCACAATTGCTTCAAAGAGAATAAAATACCTAGGAATCCAATTTACAAGGGATGTGAAGGACCTCTTCAAGGAGAACTGCAAACTACTGCTCAACGAAATAAAAGAGGACACAAACAAATGGAAGAATATTCCACGCTCGTGTATAGGAAGAATCAATATCATGAAAATGGCCATACTGCCCAAGGTAATTGATAGATTCAATGACACCCCCATCAAGCTACTAATGACTTTCTTCACAGAATTGGAAAAAACTACTTTAAAGTTCATATGGAATTAATTAAAATTTAAATTTACACAACCATTTGTGGCTGGTGGCTAATCTTTCAGACAGTATGGTTCTAAGATAACTTGAATTGTTCAGTATTAAATCATACAGAAGGATTGAAAATGTAAACATTTCTATTTTACCCTAAGTCAAATAAGCATAGTCATTTATCCACGTTTTATCTCCAATCCTGGTATGTATAGATGCATGTACATATGCAATTTATATATCTCTAGCTATGTCGGCCTCTGTATCTATTTACCTATCTATCTGTTATTTGTCTATCTATCCATCTACCTATTGTCTGTCTACCTACCTATCCATCTATCTATCTACCTATCTATCAATCTATTGCCTATCTACTTGTATATCCATCTATCTATTCTCTCTCTTTCTCTCTCCATCTAACCATCTATCTATTTGTCCATCTATGTATTGAATGTTTTCAATAGTACATTTTGCAACATATAGGGGGAGGAGAAATGTGAACTATAAATATGATGAAAGTTCTTTGTGTGAATTTCAAAGATAGAGTTTTCATGATTTCTTCCAAAAAGAGAAATTTTAAAAAAACGAACATAAGGAAGTGTGAGCAAACATCTTGTTTAGTTTTTGACACCTCATTAGGGCAAACCAGCTTCCTTAGTGCTTCAGCATGCATTTGGAAAATTGAAATCATATACTCTCTAGAAGCGATTATGCTTTCTCCAATTTAAGATTTCAAAATAGTGATTTCTAGGTCCTTCAATCTTTGCTAACACTGTGCTTTGCAATATATAGACAAAAGTAAGAAAACAATGTTTGGGATAACTGAGTCCTGGGTTCACTTTTCATAACTCTGATGCTTTTCTTTTTTTTTTGTAATGACATTAAATTGAGGGAAGAGAGCTTTTAAAGACAGAGTAGTAGGAAAAGATTGATGGGTAGACTGCAGTAGTTTGGCAACAGCTTGTAAGAGGCTATGATATTAGCTTAGTGGGCATACAGTAGAAATAAGATTATTAGAAAATTTTCATAGTGTAAAAGTTTAATTTCTTCTTTTATCACCACTGAACATGCCATTATACAAGGAATCTTAATTATAAACTGAAATTATTGCAACCCCAGGATGTCTCTCCTCCAATGGATTCTCCTATAGGCTGATATAATTCTTCTACTTCGAATTTTAAGTGGCTCCTCTTTGCTTGCAAAATCAAGACATTTTCCAAAAACACCTGCTTCTCAGTTTTCCAGTGAAGTATACCCAACAGTAGAGACATGAACTTGAACCCCGGAAAATCTGGGGAGTGGCTTGAAGCTGACTGCAGCAAGTGGGACACTCTTTAGAAGTCTTGTGTTTAATCTTAAATATTCACATGATTGTCACATTCAGTGTGTATTTCTCTGTATTAAATCTGTATTTCTCTGATTATATAAATATTTAAAAATACTATCAGGAAAAAATATTGACAAAAAATTTTCCTGCCTGAATTCCTGTTTCATTGAGTGGTTGGTTTATGTATGAAATATTGTACTGAATTTATCCATTTTAGAAAATTGTGCTGAATTCAAGAACAATGTAATGATGCATTATTAATAGATTTGCCAAGTAGGCTATTTCTTTGCTGCCGCTTGCTGTCACAATATTTCAATAACCTAGACTTAAAGAGATACATGAATGTAATCAGCATTTCCTCCTTTCATTCTTATAGAAATTTCATCAGTGTAATCCTTGGAGGGAGAGGCCCATATTTTGTCAGAGAGGTGGTGACAAGGAACGATTTCAGTTGTTATTCGTAGGCATTTTGATGAGTACCTCCCTGAGAGGCACAAAGGTTGAATAATGTGCAGATGAAAACATTTCTGATTTATGACTTGAATATCTTTTATTGCCTCAAGAAAGCACTTCTCAGAGGTGAACGTTTTTCATCTTGCATTTTATCAATGATAATTTTAATCAGATTAAATTGAACCAATAGTCTTAATTCTTAGTTCCCTTGATCCACTTTCTTGTCTAAATCTCAAATTAAATTGTATGTTAAAAAATTCTGTATTAAAGTTTATAACTTTAAAATTATTATTTTAATTGACATAATAATTGTACGTATCTATGGGGATGGGGTACAGTGTGATATTTTGATACATGGATACAATGTGAAATGATCAAATCAGGGTAATTAGCATATCGTCAACTCAAACATTTGTCGTTTGTTTTAGTGTTGGGAATATTCAAAATCTGCTCTTTTACCTATTTGAAAATATACAACAAATTGTTGTAAATTATATTCTCCCCTACAGTGCTACAGACACTAGAAGTTATTTCTCCTTCATAACTGTAATTTTGTATTCACTAACTAACCTCTGGCTATCCTCTCTCTTATTCCCAGGCATTAGCAGCTACAATCCTACTTGCTACTTCTGTGAGATTTACTTTTTTAGCTTTCACATATGTGTGAGAAAATGTGGTATTTGTTTTTCTGTGCCTGACTTATTTCACGTAAGCTCATCCATGCTGTCACATGTTCTTTTTTATGGATAAAAAGTATTCCATTGAATATGTATATCACATACACAACATTTTCTTTATTCATTAATCCATTTATGGACATTTAGGTTGATTCCATGGCTTAGGTATTTTGAATAGTGCTGCAATAAACACGGGGGTGCAGATGTCTCTTTAATGTACTGATTTCCTTTCCTTTGGATAAATGCCCAGTAGTGGGAATGCTGGATCACACGATAATTCTATTTGTAGTTTTTTGAGGAACCTCCATACTGTTCTCCATAGTGGCTGTACTAGTTTACATTCCCACCAAAAGCATATAAGAATTCCCTCTTCTACACATCCTCACCAGTATTTGTTATTTTTTATCTTTTGATAACAGCTATTCTAACTAGGACAAAGTGATATCTCATTGATGATTAGTGATGTTGAGCATTTTCTTGTATACTTGTTGGCCATTGGTATATCTTCTTCGAGAGATGTCTACCTGTTCATTTTCCCATTTAAAAATGGCATTTATTATTTTTTTTCCTGTTGAATTGAGTTCCTTGTGTATTCTGGATATAAATCCATAATGAATTATTTGTGGATGAATAGTTTGCAAATATTTTCATCCTTGGTGGATGACTAGTTTGTAAATATATTCTACTATTCCACTGGTTGTCTCTTCACTCTCTTGTTTCCTTTACTGTGCAGAAACTTTTTAGTTTGATGTAATCTCATTTGTCTATTTTTGCTTTTGGTGGCTGGACTTTTAAAGTCTTATTCATAAAATCTTCTCCCAGACCAATGTCCTGAAGTGTTTCCCCTATGTTTTCTTCTAGTAATTTAGTATTTTTGGGTCTTACATTTAATCGTTAATCGATTTTGAGTCATTTTTGTGTATAGTGAGAGGTGGGGGTCTGCTTTCATTCTTCTGCATATGGATATCCAGTTTTCCCAGCACCATTTATTGAAGAGACTGCCCTTTCCCCAGTGAATATTCTCAGCACCTTTGTCAAAAATCAGTTGGTCATAAATATATGAATCTGTTTTTGGTTTATCATGCTGTTTGTTTACTATAACTTTGTAGTGTATTTTGAAATTGGGTACTGTGAAATCTCTACCTTTGTTCTTTTTGCTCAGGATTGTTTTGTCTATTTGGGGTCTTGTGGTTCATATGAATTTTAGGATTGTTTTTCCCCTATTTCTGTCATTGTTATTTTGGCAGGAATTGCATTGAATCTGTAGATTGTTTTTGGTACTATGGTCATTTTCATAATATTGGTTTTTCCAATCCATGATCCTAGGATGTCTTTCCATTTGTTTCTATCCTTTTCTGTTTATTTCATCAGCGTTTTATAGTTTTCCTTGTGGAGATCTTTCACTTCCTTGGTTAAATTTACTCCTAGGTATTTTTATTTTATTTTATTTTGTAGTGATTGTAAATGAGATTGATTTCTTGATTTCTTTTTCTGCTTGTTTGTTATTAGTGTATATAAATGCTGCTGAGTTTGTATGTTAATTTGTATCCTGTAAATTTACTTAATTTGTACATCAGTTCAAGAGTTTCTTGGTGGAGCTTTTTGATCATTTTATATATAAGATCATATTGTCTGCAAACAGGGACAATTCGACTTCCTTCTTTCCAATTGGATGTCATTTATTTGTTTTTCTGATTTAATTTTTCTGGATAGGACTTCTAGAACTATGTTGAATAGAAATGATGAGAGTGGACATGCTCATCTTGTTCTAATTCATAGAGAAAAAGCTTTTAGCTTTCCCTCATTCAGTGTGATATTAGCTGTGGGTTTGTCATATATGGCTTTTATTGTGTTGCAGTATGTTTCTTGTGGAGAATATTTATCATGTAGGAATGCTGAATTTTATCAAATGCTTTTTCTGGGTCTACTTAGATGATTACTTGACTTTTGTCCTTCATTCTGTTGATGTGATATATCCCATTTATTGATTTGCATGTGTTAAAACATTTTTGCTTCTCTGGAATAAGTTCCATGTGGTTGTTGTGAATGATCTTTTTAATGTGCTGCTGGATTCAGTTTACTGGTATTTTGTTGAGGATTTTTACATCTATGTTTATCAGGGATATTGGCCGGGTTTTTTTATTTTATTTTATTTTGTTTTTGTTGTCGTGTCCTTTTCTGGCTTTGGTTTTAGGGTAATGCTGACCTCATAGGATGAGTTTGAAAGAATTCCCTTGTCTTCAGTTTTCTGGGAGAGTTTGAGAAGAATTGATATTAATTCTTCCTTAAATGTTTGGTAATTAACAAGTGAAGTCATCAGGTCCTAGGCTTTTCTTTGTTGAGAGACATTTTATTACTGATTCAGTCTTATTATTCCGAATTGGTCTATTCAGGCTTTCTATTTTTTCTTGGTTCAGTCTTGATAGGTTGTATGTGTCAAGGCATTTATCCATTTCCACTTAGCTTTCCACTTTGTTGGCATGTAGTTTTTTTGTAGTAGTTTCTAATGATCCTGGGTTTGTGTTTCTGTGGTATCAGTTGAAATGTCTCTCTTTTGTTTCTGAGTTTATTTGGGTCTTTTCTCTTTTCTTGGTTAGTCTTGCTAATGGTTTGTTAATTTTGTTTATCTTTTCCAAAAGCCAATTTTGCATTTTCTTGGTCTTTTGTATTTTTTTTTCAGTCTCTATTTAAAAAAAAGTTCGACTCTGATCTTTATTGTTTTATTCTTTGTACTAATTTTGGATTTGGTTTGTTATTGACTTTCTAGTTCCTTGGGATGCATCATTGTATTGTATACTTGAAATCTTTTTTACTTTTGGGAATTTCAGCATTCATTGCTATAAGTTTCCTTCTTAGTACTGCTTTTGATGTATCCTATAGGTTGTGGCACATTGTGTTATTATTTTCTTTTGTTTCAAGAAATTTTTAAACTTCCTTCTTAATACCTTTATTGACTCTTTAGTCATTCAGGAGTATGTTTAGTAATTTTTACGCATTTGTACAGTTTTCAAAGTTCCTCTTATTATTAACATCTAGTTTTATTCCATTGTGGTCACAAAATATATTTGATATAATTATAATCTTTAAAATTCATTGAGACTTATTTTGTGGTCCAACATGTGATCTAGAGAATGTTCCATGTGCTGATGAAAAGAATGTGTATTCTGCACTTTTTGGATGAAAAGTTTTGTATATGTCTGTTAGGTCCATTTTATCTAAAGTGCACTTTAAATCCGGCATTTCTCTGGATTGATTTCCCATCTCGATGATCTTTCCAGTTCTGAGAGTGGGGTGTTGAAGTCCCAGATATCATTGCATTGGAGTTTATCCCTCTCTTTAGATCTAACAATATTTAGTTTGTATACCTAAGTGCTCCAGTGTTGGATATGTATAGATTTACAATTGTTACATCCTCTTGCTGAGTCGATTCCTGCATCATTATATAATGATATCTCTTCGTTTGTTTTTTGATATAAAGTCTTATTTTATTTGATATAATTATAGCTACTCCTGCTTCTTGTTTTTTATTAGTGTGGAATATCTTTTTTCCATCCCTTCACTTTGTCTGTGTGTGTCCTTGCAGGTGAACTGAGTTTCTTATAGGCAGTATATGTTGGGTTATGCTTTTCTTTCATCCATTCAGCCAGTCTATGATATTTACGTGGGGAATTGAATTCACTCATATTCGAGACTATTATTGATATGTGTGTACTTACTTCTGTGGTTTTATTAGTTGCTTTGTGTATCCTGTCTTTTCTTCTTCCTCTCTTTTGTTTATCATTGCACTTTGTTGGTTTTCTTTGATGATGAGGTTTGATTTTTTTGTCTTTCTCCTTTGTGTATCTGCTCTACTAGTGAGCATTATACTTTTGTGCATTTTCTTGATGGTTATTATTGTCATTCATTTCTAGATATAGGACTCCCTTGAGCATTTCTTGTAAGGCTGGCCTAGTGATGATTCCTCAGGTTTTGCTTGTCTGGGAAAGACTTTATTTTTCCCTCACTTCTGAAGAATAGCTATTCTTGGCTGGCAATTTTTTTCTTTCAGCACTTTGAATATATTATTACATTCTCTCTTGGCCTATAAAGTTTCTGTTAGCCTACTGGAGCCTGCTGGAGGTTCTATTGTACGTGGCTTGACACTGTTCTCTTGCTGTTTTTAGAATTCCCTCTTAGTCTCTTGACAATTTGACTTTAATGTGTCTCAAAGAGGACCTTTTTGAATTGAATCCATTTGGGAACCTTTAAGCTTCTTGGATCTGGATGTCCATATCTCTCTTAAAAGTTGGGAAGTTTCAGCTATTATTTCAATTAATAGGTTTCCTATGCCATTCTCCATCTCTTCTCTTTCTGGAATTCCTGTAATATGAACTTTTGTTCACTTAATGGTGTCCTATAAGTCTTGTAGGCTTTCTTCACTCTTTTTCATTCTTATTTCTTGATTTTTTTCTTTTGGGTAATTTCCAACAATGTGTCTTCAAATTCAGAGATCCCTTCATAGAGAAATACTTTTACCTGCATTTAGGTCTAGTTTGCCAGTTGGGAAGAGTGTGGTGTCTCTTTTCTGGGTAAATGCAGTGGTATAGTCTTCATGCAGCTTTTTCAGCTGCCTTCAATGTCAGCAATAACTGTGGGTGCCTCATAAAACAGGAAACAAGAATGAAAATGAGTGAAGAAAGCCTTCAAGAATTATGGGCCAACATTAAGTGAACAAAAGTTTATATTATGGGAATTCCAGGAGGAGACATTTGTGGCAGCAGTGATGGGGTGGTAGGTTGTTAGGTTCTTTGGTGGCAAGGGCTTTTGGGGTCCTCCTATTTTCAATTTCTACATAATGGACAGACTTAGCTCAGGGGATTCCTCTTGCTGTCAGCTCTGACATGTCCAACAAGCAGCTGTAATGGTACCGGGTTCCAGGTACAGGTGCTAGGGGAGGCTGTGGGGCTGGGCTCCTGGGCTCAGGGTCTCATGAACCTTGTGGCACCTGGATCTTGGGTACAGGTTTGCTCTCTGGTATGGTTGGATGTAGGTTACCCAAAGAGTTATGATCTGTGACTCTGAGCCCAGAGGTCCAGGTTGTATCTGTGATTCTACCCATGGGGGCAGGGCACAACACTGACATGACTCTGGGGAAGAAGGGGTGCTCTGGAGGTTTGGAAACAGAAAGAAGGTTATGGTTGCAATTTGGGAACCTCAGCTAATAGGGTTCAGTGGAATCTCAGGTCCCACGGTATGAGGCACCTTGCATTGGTGACTAGACCCTGGAATGGTGGGGCTCAGCTGTATCCCAGATTCTGTGAGACCAGGTGCAGCGGCAGCAAGTACTCCAGGGTGGTTGAGCATGGCTGTTATTTGCATCCTGAGGGGCACGGAGCAGACACAGCGATGACTTTACTCCCCAGCGAGAGGGGTGTCTTAGCAGCTCAGACTCTACGGGACTAGTCTAGCTCTAGGGAAGCAGGTACTAGAGTGTTTGGTCTGTAAGATGGGATGTCTCAGCTCAGCTACTGCTCTGTTCCCCTGAGATGTGGAGTACCACATCAGCTAAGCCCCAGGATGTGTTGTTGCTCAGCCTGGCCAAGGCACCACCTCCCCAGCTCAGGCCTGGGGGTATGGTTGTTCTGGGCAGCCCAGACATCATTTCCCTAGGAGGCAAGGCACCACTTCAGCTTAGGTAGTAGGGTACATGACTGCTCTGGACAGCCAAGGCAGTGTTTCTCCAGGAGGCAGGGTACTGCTTCAGCTCAGACCCAGAGAGGTGGGACTGACCTGGGCAGCCATAGCACCATTTCACTTGGATGCCTGGCGTTGTTTCTGCCCCAGCCCAAGGAAGCAAACTACAGCAGTGACTGGCAAGGGTTTTGGGAGTATCTCTTCCAAGGCTCTATTTTCTTGGCAGGCAGAGTGCAGCTTAAGTTCAGGCCCCTAGGTGCAAGGGGCAGCAATGCCTGGAGAAGGGCAAATGGAGTACTTCTACTGAAGCACCATTTCCAGGAGGGAGTATACAGCTTTAGCTTGTGCCCAGGGGCAGGATTCTGCAGTACTAGAAGAGGTGGATGGAGCAGCTCTGCTTCAGCACTGTTTCCCCGGAAGGAAGTGCTGTGTTTTAGCTCCAGGTGCAGGGTACTATAGCAGCCTCTGGGAGGGGTTAATAGGATAGTTCTGCCAAGGCACCATTCTCCCAGGAGGCAGTGCACAGCTTTAGCTCAGGCCCCTAGGTGCAGGATGCAGGTATGACTGGAGAGGTAGATGGAGTGGTTTTGCCAAAGCACTGTTTCCCGAGAAGCGAGTGTGCAGCTCCAGCTCGGACCTGATGGGTAAGGTGCCACCAGGGCCTGGAACCTAGGACGGGTAAGTAGAGTGGCTCCAGTACCACTTGGCCCCACAGGGATGGGTGTAACAGCTGGTTGTAGCTGGTCTTGAGGATGTTGGGCCACAAGGTAGGGGGTGGTTCTGGGCATTCATCCTAGAGCAAGACACACCCCAGCCATGGTTTCAGTCCCAAGATTGTATAGTGAAGTAACCCCACAGGCCACAGGGTGAGTCACATGTGGGCTCCCTCTCTGGGGGACCACAGCTTTGTGGACTCCAGGCAGTTCTCTCAGCTGGGCTTAATGCCTGTGAGAACTGCAGGGGACTTCAATGGTGAGGACTGGAAGAGCCCAGGGTGTTGCCAAGGGCACTGAGATCCTCTTGCCTACCTTACCTTTTCCCTGCAGGAAGAAGTTCCCCTTGGTTCTCAGCTGATCTTGGCTGGGGAATGAGGTGGTGGAGGTCAGGTGTTCTCTATTCTGTTCTTTATGTTGTTATCCTAAGTTTCTGTGGTCACCTGGGTTTGTGTTACTCATTTGATGTATTCTGGCACTGTCTTTTGGTTATTTTTGTTAAAGTGCAGTTGTTTATTTATTGTTTTGGTTGCCTTTGTTGGGGGGATGAGTGCTAGGGGCTTCTAGTTGGCCATCTTGCTGACATTGTCTCTTAAAGTTTATAACTTTTATCAGGAGAACACATGCATGCCATTAAAACATCCCTGCCATGCTCGTTCATTGGCTAGGAGAAGCCCATTGGAAATGTGGCTTGATATGAAGACGGGATGAGGTTTTTGGAGCACAGAGCCTGGGTCTCTCAATTAAAGGCTCTCCCTCCGCTTCAGAAAAACTATTATATAACATGGCAGGAGAACTTGTTCCCTTGAGCTGTGTGGTCTCAGGCCTGGGTAGGTCACTGTCATGGTTAATACTGAATGTATTGAAGGATACAAAGTACTGATCCTGGGTGTGTCTGTGAGGGTGTTACCAAGAGAGATTAACATTTGAGTCAGTGGGCTGGAAAAGGCAGACCCACCCTTAATCTGGGTGGACACTGTCTAATCAGCTGCCAGCATGGCTAGAATATAAGCAGGCAAAAAAATGTGAAAAGAGAGACTGGCCTAGTCTCCGGGCCTACATCTTTCTCCCATGCTGGATGCTTCCTGCTCTCAAATATCAGACTCCAAGTTCTTCAGTTTTGAAACTCGGACTGGCAGGAGTGGTTCTAGAGGAACAGAATATTAAGGATAGAGTTCTTTCATGGGATTTGGGGTTTCTAGAGTTGGCTGCTTAATATGATTAGACCCCAAAATGCTAAGGACTCTACTTCTAATGGTATGGACAATATTGATAGTCCTTGACATGAACTGTTTAGAGAACTATGCAAAACAAATGCATTTGACACTCTTGATTCATCACTCATGAGAAACAATGAGTTTAGTGACTCTATACGCATGACCTTTGATCATATGTGGAGAACAAAGGAATATAACAAAACTGGTTGGTTGCTCTTAAGTTCAGTGGACAAAGTGATGAAACTCAGGAATTCTATCTCCTGGATTCAGAAGCAGATACTGAGCCTCAAATCTGCTAAGGTTGCCCTGAGTGAGAGTCTTATTTCCTATAGAGAAAGAACTGAAATTGTGGAAAAACAGACACAAGCTCTTATCATGCGAGTGGTTGACCTGCAGTGAAAGGTGCATGCACAGCCTCGTCAGGTGTCTACTGTTAAAGTCAGGACATTGATTGGAAAAGAATGGGACCCTGCAACTTGGAATGGGGATGTGAGGGAGGACCGTGATGAAGCTGGGGACAATGAGCTTGTAAACTCTGATGAACCTTTTTTGCCAGAAGGAACAGTTTCCCCATCCCCAGTATTGGCAACATCCCCTCCTAGACCTATGCTGCCATCAGCCTTTCCAATTTTGTCTGAGGAGATAAACCCTGCACTGCCTGAGGCAACAGGGATGGCCTTCCCGGAGGCAGCTGCCAGGCAAGATAATGTTGACTCTCCTCGGGAGCCACCCGCAACACCCCGTTGGCTTCCAGACCTGTAACTAGACTAAAGTCCAGGTGGGCCCCTAGAGGTGAGGGTGAGAGTGTGACCCATGAGGAGGGGTGCTACACTTGAAAAGAACTGCTTGAGTTCTCTAATTTATATAAACAGAAATCTGGAGAACAGGCATGGGAATGGATATTAAGGGTGTGGGATAAAGGGGGAAGGAACATAGAGTTGGATCAGGCTGAATTTATTGATTTGGGCCCACTAAAGAGGGACTCTACTTTTAATGTTGCAGCTCAGGGAGTTAAAAAAGGTTTATTTGCTTGGTTAGCTGACATATGGACTAAAAGATGGCCCACTTTGAACAAGCTGGAAATGCCTGATGTCCCTTGGTTTAATGTAGAGGAAGGGATCAAAAGGCTTAGAGAGATTGGGATGTTGGAGTGGATGAGTCACTTTAGACCTACTCATCCTAGCTAGGGGATGGGGGGGTCCAGAAGATATACCCTTGATTAATGCCTTGCAAAACAGATTTGTGAGGGCAGCACCTGCATCTTTGAAGAGCCTTGTAATTGCTCTTCTCTGTATGTCAGATAAACAGCGGGAACTGCAGTCACTCAATTACAAAATTTAAATACAATGGGAATAATTGGATCCCAACATGTCGGGGACCAAGTGGTAGCACTCAACCATCAAAGGCAAGGTGGGTGTAGTTACCGTAATGGACAGCAGAGGCAAAGTGGCAATCAGAATAGTCTGACTCCTGTAGAGCTCTGGCATTGGCTAATTAGTCACGGTGCTCCTAGAAGTGAAATTGATAGGAAACCTACTGCATCCCTACTTACTTTATATAAGCAGAAAATTTCTAGTTTGAATGGATAAAAGACTAATTTGAATTATAAAAACAGAGAATCACGGACCCTCAGTCAATTTCCAGACTTGAGCCAGTTTACAGACACACAACCCCTTGAATGAAGGGGAGGACTTGTCCCCTTGAGGAAGTACCCCACTACATTACCAACAATTTATGCAGTGAATCTTTCTCCCATCCTTCCCCAAGGAGACCTCTGGCTTTTTACCAGGGTAACTGTGCCTTGGGGAAAGGGAAATGATCAGACATTTGGGAGGCTACTGGACACTGGCTCTGAGCTGATGTTGATTCCAGGGGACCCAAAATGTCACTATGGTCCTCCAGTTAAAGTAGGAGCTTGTGGAGGTCAGGTAATTAATGGAATTTTAGCTCAGTTCTGACTTACAGTGAGTCCAGTGGGTCCCTGGACTTATCCTGTGGTCATGTCCCCAGTGCCAGAATGCATAATTGTCATAGACATACTTAGCAGCTGGCAGAACCCCCACATTGGCTCCCTGACTGTTAGAGTGAGGGATATTATGGTAAGAAAGGCCAAATGGAAACCTCTAGAGCTTCCTCTGCTTAGAAAAATAGTAAATCAAAAACAATGTTGCATCGCTGGAGGGATTGCAGAGATTAGTGCCACCATCAAGGAATTGAAAGATACAGGAGTGGTGATTCCCACCGCATCCTCATTCAACTCTCCCATTTGGCCTGTGCTGAAGACAGATGCATCTTGGGAAATGACAGTGGATTACCATAAGCTTAACCAAGTTGTGACTTCATTTGCAGCTGCTGTACCAGATGTGGTTTCATTGCTTGAGCAAATTAACTTATCTCCTGGTACCTGGTATGCAGCCATTGGCTTGGCAAATGACTCTTTCTCCATTCCTGTCCGTAATGTCCACCGGAAGCAATTTGCCCTCAGCTGGCAAGCCAGCAATATGCTTTTACTGTTCCACCTCAGGGGTATATCAACTCTCTGGCTTTGTGTCATAATCTTATTTGAAGAGACCTTGATTGCTTTTCACTTCCACAAGATATCACACTGGTCCATTACATTGATGGCATTGTGCTGATTGGATCCATTATGTGAGCAAGAAGTAGCAAACACATTGGATTTATTGGTGAGACATTTGTGTGCCAGAGGATGGGAAATAAATCTGACTAAAATTCAGGGACCTTCTACCTCAGTAAAATATCTAGGAGTCCAGTGGTGTGGCCTGTTGAGATATTCCTTCTAAGGTGAAGCATAAGATGCATTTGGCCCCTCCTACAACTAAGAAAGAGGCAAATAGTGAACCCATTTGGATTTTGGAGGCAACACAGTCCTTATCTGGGTGTGTTACTCTGGCCCATTTATTGAATGACCCGAAAGGCTGCCAGTTTTGAGTGGGGTCCGGAACAGGAGAAGGTTCTGCAACAGGTTCAGGCTGCTGTGCAAGCTGCTCTGCCACTTGGGCCATATGATCCAGCAGATCCAATGACCCAGCAGATCCAATGGTGCTTGAGGTGTCAGTGGCAGATAGGGATGCTGCTTGGAGCCTTTGGCAGGCCCTCATAGGTGAATCACAGTGGAGGCCTCTAGGATTTTGGAGCAAGGCCCTGCCATCTTCTGCAGAAAACTAGTCTCCTTTTGAGAAACGGCTCTTGGCCTGTTACTGGTTTTGGTGGAAACTGAATGTTTGACTATGGGTCATCAAGTCACCATGCGACCTCAACTGCCTATCAAGAACTGGGTGCTTTCTGACCCATCTGGCCATAAAGTGGGTCATGCACAGCGGCATTCCATCATCAAATGGAAGTGGCATACACGCGATTGGGCTTGAGCAGGTCCTGAAGGCACAAGTAAGTTACATGAGGAAGTGGCTCAAAGGCCCATGGTCTCCACTCCTGGTACCCTGCCTTCTGTCTCCCACCCTGTACCCATGGCCTCATGGGGAGTTCCCTATGACCAGTTGACAGAGGAAGAGAAGACTAGGGCCTGGTTCACAGATGGTTCTGCACGATATGCAGGCACCACTCAAAAGTGGACAGCTGCAGCACAATAGCCTCGTTCTAGGACATCCCTTCACAGCTGTGAAGGAAAATCTTCCCAGTGGGCAGAACTTTGAGCAGCGAACCTAGTTGTGCACTTTGCATGGAAGGAGAAGTGGCCAGATGTGCAATTATATACTGATTCATGGGTTGTAGCCAATGGTTTGGCTGGACTGTCAGGGACTTGGAAGAAGCATGATTGGAAAAATAGTGACAAGGAAATCTGTGGAGGAGGTATGTGGATGGACTTCTCTGAGTGGTCAAAAAACTGTGAAGATATTTGTGTCCCATGTGAGTGCTCACCAGTAGGTGACCTCAGCAGAGGAGGATTTTAATAATCAAGTGAATAGGATGATGCAATCTGTGGACACCACCCAGCCTCTTTTCCCAACCACCCCTGTCATTGTCCAATGGACCCATGAACAAAGTGGCCATGGTGGCAGGGATGGAGGTTATGCATGGGCTTAGCAACAGGGTTTCCACTCCCCAAGGCTGACCTGGCTATGGCAGCTGCTGAGTGCCCAATTTGCCAGCAGCAGAGATCAACACAGCATTCTCTATGGCACCATTCCTCGGGCTGATCAGCTAGCTACCTGGTGGCAGGTTGATTATATTGGACCTCCTCCATTATGGAAAGGGCAGAGGTTTGTCCTCACTGGAATAGACACTTACTCTGGATATGAGTTTGCCTATCCTGCACACAATGCTTCTGCCAAGACTACCATCTGTGGACTCACAGAATGCCTTATCCACCATCATGGCATTCCACACAGCATTGCCTCTGACCAAGGCACTCACTTTATGGCTAAAGAAGAGTGGCGGTGGGTTCATGCTCATGGAATTCACTGGTCTTATCATGTTCCCTATCATCCTGAAGCAGCTGGATTGATAGAATGGTATAATGGCCTTTTGAAGTCCCAATTACAACGCCAACTAGGTGACCGTACTTGGCAGGGCTGGGACAAAGTTCTCCAGAAGGCCATGTATGCTCTGAATCTGTGTCCAATATATGGTACCATTTCTCCCATAGCCAGGATTTACAGGTCCAGGAACCATGGGGTGGAAATGGAAGTGACACCACTCACCATCACCCCTAGTGATCCATTAGCAAAATTTTTGCTTCCTTTTCCCTTGACATTACGTTCCGCTGGCCTAGAGGTCCTAGTTCCAGAGGGAGTAACACTGCCACCAGGAGACACAATTCCATTAAACTGGAAGTTAAGATTGCTACTTGAACACTTTGGGCTCCTCCTATCTTTAAGTCAACAGGCTAAGGGAATTACAGTGTTGGCTGGGGTGCTTGACCTGGACTATCAAGATGAAATCAGTCTATTACTCCACAATGGAGGTAAGGAAGATTATGCATGGAATACAGGAGATCCATTAGGGCGTCTCTTAGTAATACCATGCCCTGTGATTAAGGTCAGTGGGAAACTACAACAGCCCAACCCAGGCAGGACTACAAACGACCCACAGCCTTTAGGAATGAAGGTTTGGGTCACTCCACCAGGAAAAAACCCCGACCTGCTGAGGTGCTTGCTGAAGGCAAAGTTAATACAGAATGGGTAGTAGAATAAGGTAATCATCAATACCAGCTACAACCACGTGACCAGCTGCAGAAATGAGGACTGTAACTGTCATGAGTACTTCCTCCTTCTTTTGTTAAAAACATGTTTGTGCATGTACACACTTATACTAAGAAAATATCATTTTGTTTCCTTTCTCCTTTATCATGTGACATAAGATTTATTGACTTCACATCAGCATTTAAGTATTGTTAACTTTATGTAATAGTACTTGGGTAGGGGATTGGTGTGTTTCCGGTTGTACAAAGGATAGTTGTATTATGTTAGGTATAATTATGACCTTATTATTGCCTTTATCTGAAGATTATGTATGATCTTAGGAAATGTGTATGGGTTCAAGTTGAGAAGGGGTGGACTTGTGATGGTTAATAGTGAGTGTCAACTTGATTGGACCAAAGGATACAAAGTATTGATCCTGGGTGTGTCTGTGAGGGTGTTGCCAAGGGAGATTAACGTGTGAGTCAGTGGGCTGGGAAAGGCAGAACCACCCTTAATCTGGGTGGACACTGTCTAATCAACTGCCAGCATGGGTAGGATAAAAGCAGGCAGAAAAATGTGAAAAGAGAGACTGGCCTAGCCTCCCGGCCTACATCTTTTTCCCGTGCTGGATGCTTCCTGCCCTTGAACATTGGACTCCAAGTTCTTCAGTTTTGGAACTTGGAGTGGCTCTCCTTGCTCCTCAGCCCACAGATGGCCTATTGTGAGACTTTGTGATCATGTGAGTTAATAATTAATAAACTCCTCTCTCTATATATGTATATATATTCCATTAGTTCTGTCCCTCTAGAGAACCCTGACTAATACAGTCACTGTTGCTGGAATATCAGAAATCTGACAGTGGATGTAGCCAGGTTGGCCTTTGAGGGGAGACTCATTATTATCAAGACCACGCAGTGTCCACCATGCTGACATAGCTACTTTGTTCATGAGTCCATTGGATAAGAATGGACCAACAAAGGAAGGAGATGATTTGCAGAGCAGTTCATCCTGGTAAATGATGGCAGTCCTTGGTGGTCAGCTATGAGGAGAGGGTTTCGGCAGTCTCCCTTAAAGGTTTCTTAAAGATTCTCAAACCCTTTCACATAAGGGGCTCCTGGATGGTGAAATGACACACCTGGAAACTGTGAACAATGACAACTGCTACACAGTGTATCAAATATTTCAAATGTCTGAAATGTCCCCTTCCTTGGATACTGTCTTCTGGAGTTCTCCATCCTTTTGTTCTCTTTTAGGCTGGGAGCAAGAAGGGAAGAAAGAAAATGACTACTGCTCCTAACAATGTCAATGACTTTTGTTGTTTTAAGGCTCCTTTTTTTTCACTTCTGTCACTCCTCCTTATCCCTTCTCCTCCAAGACTGGAGTCATCAATCACCTCCTATCTTTCTTTCCTGCAACCTGCTCTATATGTGTTCCTGGCTTTGACTTCCTTAGCTTATACTAATCGAGGGACATTTCCCAATCCATTATTTTTGTTGTTGTCCAGAGTAAGTTTTCAAAACTCCCTCCCATTCCATGGAAAATGTCTTGAAGCACTCATTTTTTGTCATCTTGCTTGCTCTACCAAATTGCCTGTTTTTACCACCCCATCAAACACAGTGAGAAAATCAAGATGCGAGCACTTCATTCTCAGTGAATGATGAAATGAATCCTGATGAATTCCTTGTTCTTAATGGCCTGGGTATGACAACTACCACTTCAGCAGTTTTGTCTTCATTGATTTGGCTCCACACTTGATTTTCTAGTCAATTTTTCCAGTTGACCCCATATCCACTAAAACACTCACTGATATTTTAAAATTTCCTCATCAGCTATTTTCCATTCAAGTGTGCTGAAAATTGACATGTTTTCACAGAAGACCACCATTAAAATGATTAAATATTGAACATTTATATATTCAGCCAGCTGTGAATAGAGAAGCTCAGTTTCTCAATCAGGTTTTCAATATGTCGTCTGGCTTTATTAAATTATGCCATTTGAAGGTTTCGCTTGGTAAGGACACCTTTTATATTTGTCCTCTCTTTTTGACCTAAAGCACTTCTGAAAATATTGACATCTAAGAGCTGTATCAAATATCTCCTCTTACTTGAGTTTCACCTTTTAATGGATTGCTAACATTGGCTTAAAGGTCTTACAAATTTTTTTGCTTTTTTAAATTGTACATTTCCTTGTAGAGACCCTAGCAAAGATTTCTGTCTTTTTAGATGCAGACAATTCTGATTACATTCTA
Source organism: Papio anubis (assembly GCF_008728515.1). Taxonomy (NCBI): domain Eukaryota; kingdom Metazoa; phylum Chordata; class Mammalia; order Primates; family Cercopithecidae; genus Papio; species Papio anubis. Next base: position 14,400,696 of record NC_044980.1, read on the forward strand.
ACAATTTTTAATGATTGATTTAAATATTGCTTTGAAATTAATCTTTCATGTATTTACTGCTAACAGATTTCTCTTATGAGACATTAAAGTTAATTTGTTATCCATTTGATACATATTTATTTTTTTGAGAAATATGTTGGTTGCTTCCAGTTTTTGGCAAGTATGAATAAGGCTCCTCTACATATTTGTATGCAGGTTTTATGTGGACATACATTTTCAGCTTACTTGGGTAAATACCAAAAAGTGTGATTATTGCGTTGTATAGTGAGCCTATGTTAGTTTTCTAAGAAACTGCCAGACTGTCTCCCAAGGTGGCTGTACCATTTTGCATTCCCAGTGGCAATTGCTCCACATCCTCACCAGTGCTTGGCGTTCCTACGAGGGAAGCCAAATTACGTAGATCAGAAACTTGGACATAGCAAAAGGACAAGCATTAGAGAAGGAGTAAGTGAAGATAAACTATAATCTTTTCCTTATTCTTAATTGATCTAATATATAACTATTCAAAATAATAATAGCAACAATGTATTGATTGACTCTGTCTTATAAATAAATAAAATGAATGATAGCAGTGTTATAAGGGACAGATGGGAGGAATCGAGAATACTCAGTTATAAGGTACCTGAACTATCCATGAAGTGGTATAGCGTTATTTGAATATAGACTTAGATTAGTTGTTAATGTTAACTGAAAAGTCTAGAGAAATCATAACAATTTTAAAAAAAGTATATTGATATGCTAATACAATGTAAGTATTTTATACACATACGTATGTGTATAAAATACTTGTTCAGAGCGGTCAGTCTACATCTTCATTGTCTCATAGCTGGTAAGTGGCTGGGTGTATTAGTCTGTTCTCCTGCTGCTAATAAAGACATACCCAACACTGGGTAATTTTTAAAGGAGGAGGTTTAACTGATTCACAGTTCCGCAGGGCTGGGGGGCCTCAGGAAATTTACAACCACGGGAGAAGGGGAAGCAAACACATTCTTCTTCACATAGCAGCAGGAAAGAGAAGTGCAGAGCAAAAGGGGAAAATTTCCTTATGAAACCAGCAGATCTCATGAGAACTCACTCACTATTACGAGAACGGCAGTGTGTGGGGGTAACTGCCCCCATGATTCAATTACCTCCCACTGGGTCCCTCCCAGGATATGTGGGGATTATGAGAACTACAATTCAAGATGTGATTTGGGTGGGCACACAGCCAAACTATACCATGGGGTCAGCACTCTGATCCAGGCCGATCTCAGTTTACCCTATAATCTTTCCACCTCTGTAATAATTTTTAGTTTTTAATTAGGTACAATGCTGCTTGGAATGCTGAAGATACAATCTGATTTAATATACATACATTTCAGATTGAGACAAAACATATATTAAAAATGTATAACAGTACAGGACAGTATATAAAGACAGATAGAGAAGAATTCAGAGGAGGTAGACAATGCTGTAATTCCGGCAGCATTGATGTTTCTCATTGAAGTAAGAGGCAAGGATGCCTATAAAGAGTGAGAATGCACGCTGAGGGGTGAAAGCTTGCCTTTCAAGGACAGCCCATGGTCATTCCTAGTTGTCAAAGCTACAAGTGTTGAATTGATGTGATGGGCAATATATAATAAGAAAAAAGTAACAGCCATGGTGTATTAGTCAGGATTCTCTAGAGGGACAGAACTGATAGGATAGATGTGTATATAAAAGGGAGTCTTTTAAGGAGTATTGACTCACACGATCGCAAGGTGAAGTCCCACAATAGGCTGTCTGCAAGCTGAGGAGCAAAGAAGGCAGTATGAGTCCCCAAACTTCAAAAGTGGGGAAACCGACAGTGTAGCCTTCAATCTGTGGTCAAAGGTCAAGAGTCCAAAAACTGAAGAATTTGGAGTCTGATGTTCAAGGACAGGAAGCATCCGGCACGGGAGAAAGATGTAGGCCAGAAGACTGAACCAGTCTAGTCTTTCCACCTTCCTCTGGCTGCTTTATCCTAGCCGCGCTGGCAGCTGATTAGATGGTGCTCACCCAGATTGAGGGTGGGTCTGCACCTCCCAGTCCACTGACTCAAGTATTAATCTCCTTTGGCAACACCCTCACAGACACACCCAGGAACAGTACTTTGCGTCCTTCAATCCTATCAAGTTGACACTTAATATTAACCATCACACATAGAGTTAATAAAAATTTTGTACTACATACTTTGAAGAAATGCAACATTGTAGAAATAAACACAGTGAACGCCAACATACTCTCTGTTGTGGTACTGTCTTTTAAAGTGGCATGGCAACACAAAAACCATATATTCTGTATTTGACTACCATAATAAAATACCACAGATTGGTTGGCTTAAGCAACAGAAACTTATTTTTTCACAATTCTGGAGGCTAGAAGTCCAGGATCAAGGTGTTGGCAGGGCTGGTTTCTTCTGAGACCTTGTTCCTTGGCCTGCAGATGACCCCCTCCCTGCGGCATCCTCACATGGTCTTTCCTCTGCACGCATCCCGGGTGTCTCTCTGTGTGTCCTAATTTCCTTTTCTTATGAGGAAATCAGTCAGGTTGGATTAGGGCCCACTCATATGACCTTACTTAACCTTAATCATTTTTTAAAAGACCTTATCTCCAAATATGGCTTCATTCTAAGGTAGTGAGGGTTAAGACTTGAATTTTCATGCAACACAATTAAGCCCATAACAAATAGATTAGAATGATTTTTGTGCGGAGGTGGGGAAGGGAGGGTGCCCTTGTCCCCAGTATAGGGAATTTTCAAAACCCTATCGGAGGAAGGCATACTTTTTACTTCTCCAAGTCTACATGAATTTCCCCTTGAGCTGCTGGAAGAGATGTCTGAACTGACTCCTGAAAGATGAGCAATAAGTTCCTTCACTCCCTGTCAACAAACACTTAGTGAGCATTTACTGAATGTTAGGCACTGTTCTAGGCTCTGGGGATGAAAAAGTAAACAAGACAGGGACGCTTTCTGCTCGCGTTGATCTCCTATTTTAGGGGTGATGGTGCTCAATAGACAAATAAGCAAGTCATGTAAATTCAGATAATAAGAAATGCTTTGATGAAAATAACATACTTTGATGGGGTAGTACCAGGCAGCGGGAAGCTGCTTTAGATTGACACCAACTTATGTCAAATCTAAATAACAGAGAGAGAGGGAAGCTCTTTAAAAAAATGACGTTTATTAGGAAGTGGGCCTTGCAATGAGAATACATGTGGGTGTGTAAAGGGAGGTACAGGAAAAGAAGGGGTTTTAAAGGAAAAATGAGGAGGGTTATATAAGTTGTTTTGAGACAATTAACCATTGGATATAAGGATCAATAACAAGGCTGGACAGGAAGTTGCTGGGCAAATGTCCTCAAATAAGTATTTTTCGGTGTAATGTTATGGTGGTCTTTGCGCAAGGTTATGGTTTTGGCAGAGAATTTTGTGATAGTTTATCAGGCATTTATACATGACAGCCCTCCCTTCTTCACCTTCCCAGGCTTTACTTGTCAGGATTTAACACAAGTGACTCAATTTTGATTCTGACAACTTTCAAAAGATTAAGAGTTTCAGAAGGTAACATTTGAACTAACACCTGACTAAGGAGAAAGAAGCAGAGATCCCATGCTCTCAGAAAAGAGGTCTGGGTAAAGCACCAGCAGGCAGAAGACTTGAGGTGGGGATGTGCATAGCATGTTCAAGGACTAGCAAGAAGGCCAGTGTGGCCAGAGTAAAGAGCATCAGGGGCAGTTGTGGGATATTAGGGCAGAGAAATAAGCAGAGTTTAGGTCATGAATGGTCTTGTAGGCCATGGTAAGAATGTTTGATTTTATTCTGGGTAAAATGAAAACACAAGAAGGGGTATGAGCAGAGAATGTGACATGCTCTAAATACTTCTCTCTAATAGGATTTTCTGCACTGATGCAAAAGTTCTATATCTATGCTGTCCAATATGGTAGCCACTAGCCATATGTGACTATTGAGTGTACAAAATGTGGCTAGTGCGACTAAGAACTGCTTTTCAATTTTAACTTAAACAGCCATATGGGGCTAGTGGCAACTACATTGGACAACACAGCTCTACATGGGTCTGTCTGGCTGCTGCATGGGACTTAGATTGTGGTGGGGAGCAGGGAAGCTCTGCATCTTCATGTAAGAGATGTACTGGCTTGGATGAAAGCATCTGCAGTAGAGGGAACTGAGAAATGGCTGGATGCAGGGTATATTTTGTAGGTAGAATCCACAGGCTTGCTGTCAGATTCCAGGAGATTCAAGAAAAGAGAGGAGAAATGAGTTGTCAGGTGAAGACGAAGAGAAGGGTGTGCCTTTCAGGCAGGGGGAGCAGTGTGGTGAGAACACCAGGAGGGCGTGACAGCACTGTTTGGAAACTCAATCAGTTTCTTACCAACCACCTGTGAAAGGTTAGGTGGGGAATTTCAGGGAACAAGGCAGAAGGGGTAGATTGGGCTAAAGGTACCAAGCGTGGAGACTACTATGCTGAAAAATTTGTGGTTTTGTTCTTAGTGCAATACATGTGGAGGTGCTAAGGGGTTTGTGTTAGAAAAATGATGTGGATATATTTGTGTTTTAAATTAATTTCAATAGGTCCAGTGCACGGAATGGGTCTGAGGAGAAAATGACACGAAGGAGGGAGGCTTTTTGGGGGCTACTGCTACCACTGAGACCCCTACAGTGAACATCCTCATACATACTTACTTGTGGATAGCTCTGTAAGCATTCCTATGGGATCTATATTTAGCAGTGAAACTGCTGGGTTATAGGGTGGTGTGATGATTTATTTTATGTGTCCACTTGGCTGGGCCATGGTGCCCAGACGCTTGGTCGAACATTATTCTGGTTGTTTCTGTGAAGATGTTTTTGGATGAGAGGAACATTTAAATCCGTGGTCTTTGAGTAAAGCAGATGCCATTCATAATGGGGATGGGTCTCATCTAACCTATTGAAGGCCTTCACAGAATAAAGACTGACCTGCCCTGAGCAAGAAGGAATTTTGCCATCGGACGGCCATTGGACCATTGGACTGGAACAGCAACTCTTTCTCTGTTTCCTAGGTCTCTAGCCTGCTGGCCTCCCCAGTCAGATTTTGGACTCCCAGCCTTCACATTTATTTAAGCCAGTTCCTTAAAATAAATCTCTCTCTCTCTCTCTTTACACACACACACACACACACACACACACACACACACACACACACGCGCACACACACACGGCCCTGTTGGTTCTGATTCTCTGGAGCCATATAGTTATTTCTGCTCTCCAGAATGGCTGTATTCACATGGCCCAGAGATCTGGCATCTCCATATCCCACCCACACTGAGCATTAGCTAGCTTTCTAAGTTTTGCCAGACTAATGAATGTAAAGAGTTTCTCATGCTCTTCTAACTTGCAGTAACTGATGTGACTGAATAACTTTTAAGTTTCCTTATCTATCATTTGCCTCTGCACACTTAAGCTTTTTTGCCCCCGAAATGGGGTTCCTGACGTTTTGTTATTGATTTGCTAGAACTCGTCTTTCCATTAGTCCCTTGTTGATTTCAGGTATTACACTCACATTCCAATGTCACTCCTCTTTGTTATCTTTGCTCAGGGTAACCTTCAGTTAATATAATTTCTTAATATTGGTGTGATGAATGACATTTTTAGCTAGTGAGTTATGATTTTGTGACACAGGTAAAAAACATTCTACATTTTCTTCTGTTGATTTTGTATTTTTTTCTTTTTCATTTAGATCTTTAATCTTTCTGGAATCTACATTTTTTTTTTATTATTATACTTTAAGTTCTAGGGTACATGTACACAATGTGCAGGTTTGTTATATATGTATACTTGTGCCATGTTGGTGTGCTGCACCCATCAACTCGACAGCACCCATCAACTCGTCATTTACATCAGGTATAACTCCCAATGCCATCCCTCCTCCCTCCCCCCTCCCCATAACAGGCCCTGGTTGTGTGATGTTCCCCTTCCCGAGTCCGAGTGATCTCATTGTTCAATTCCTACCTATGAGTGAGAACCTGAGGTGTTTGGTTTTCTGTTCTTGCGATAGTTTGCTAAGAATGATGGTTTCCAGCTGCATCCATGTCCCTACAAAGGACACGAACTCATCCTTTTTTATGGCTGCATAGTATTCCATGGTGTATATGTGTCACATTTTCTTAATCCAGTCTGTCACTGATAGACATTTGGGTTGATTCCAAGTCTTTGCTATTGTGAATAGTGCCACAATAAACATACGTGTGCATGTGTCTTTATAGCAGCGTGATTTATAATCCTTTGGGTATATACCCAGTAATGGGATGGCTAGGTCATATGGTATTTCTAGTTCTAGATCCTTGAGGAATCGCCATACTGTTTTCCACAATGGTTGAACCAGTTTACAATCCCAACAGTGTAAAAGTGTTCCTATTTCTCCACATCCTCTCCAGCACCTGTTGTTTCCTGACTTTTTGATGATTGCCATTCTAACTGGTGTGAGATAGTATCTCATTGTGGTTTTGATTTGCATTTCTCTGATGGCCAGTGATGACGAGCATTTTTTCATGTGCCTGTTGGCTGTATGCATGTCTTCTTTTGAGAAATGTCTATTCATATCCTTTGCCCACTTTTGGATGGGGTTGTTTGTTTTTTTCTCATAAATTTGTTTGAGTTCTTTGTAGGTTCTGGATATTAGCCCTTTGTCAGATGAGTAGATTGCAAAAATTTTCTCCCATTCTGTAGGTTGCCTGTTCACTCTGATGGTAGTTTCTTTTGCTGTGCAGAAGTTCTTTAGTTTCATTAGATCCCATTTGTCAATTATGGCTTTTGTTGCCATTGCTTTTGGTGTTTTAGTCATGAAGTCCTTGCCCATGCCTATGTCCTGAATGGTATTGTCTAGGTTTTTATGGTTTTAAGTCTAACATTTAAGTCTCTAATCCATCTTGAATTAATTTTCGTATAAGGAGTAAGGAAAGGATCCAGTTTCAGCTTTCTACTTATGGCTAGCCAATTTTCCCAGCACCATTTATTAAATAGGGAATCCTTTCCCCATTTCCTGCTTTTGTCATGTTTGTCAAAGATCAGATGGCTGTAGATGTGTGGTATTATTTCTGAGGGCTCTGTTCTGTTCCATTCGTCTATATCTCTGTTTTGATACTAGTACCATGCTGTTTTGGTTACTGTAGCCTTGTAGTACAGTTTGAAGTCAGGTAGCGTGATGCCTCCAGCTTTGTTCTTTTGACTTAGGATTGTCTTGGCAATGTGGGGTCTTTTTTGGTTCCATATGAACTTTAAAGCAGTTTTTTCCAATTCTGTGAAGAAAGTCATTGGTAGCTTAATGGGGATGGCATTGAATCCATAGATTGCCTTGGGCAGTATGGCCATTTTCACAATATTGATTCTTCCTATCCATGAGCATGGTATGTTCTTCCATTTGTTTGTGTCCTCTTTTATTTCACTGAGCAGTGGTTTGTAGTTCTCCTTGAAGAGGTCCTTTACATCCCTTGTAAGTTGGATTCCTAGGTATTTTATTCTCTTCGAAGCAATTGTGAATGGAAGTTCATTCATGATTTGGCTCTCTGTTTGTTTGTTACTGGTGTATAAGAATGCTTGTGATTTTTGCACATTAATTTTGTATCCTGAGACTTTGCTGAAGTTGCTTATCAGCTTAAGGAGAGTTTGGGCTGAGATGATGCGGTTTTCTAAATATACAATCATGTCATCTGCAAACAGGGACAATTTGACTTCTTCTTTTCCTAACTGAATACCCTTGATTTCTTTCTCTTGCCTGATTGCCCTAGCCAGAACTTCCAACACTATGTTGAATAGGTGTGGTGAGAGAGGGCATCCCTGTCTTATGCCAGTTTTCAAAGGGAATGCTTCCAGTTTTTGCCCATTCAGTATGATACTGGCTGTGGGTTTGTCATAAATAGCTCTTATTATTTTGAGATATGTTGTATCAATACCGAATTTATTGAGAGTTTTTAGCAAGAAGGGCTGTTGAATTTTGTCAAAGGCCTTTTCTGCATCTATTGAGATAATCATGTGGTTTTTGTCTTTGGTTCTATTTATATGCTGGATTACGTTTATTGATTTGCGTATGTTGAACCAGGCTTGCATCCCAGGGATAAAGCCCACTTGATCCTGGTGGATAAGCTTTCTGATGTGCTGCTGGATTCAGTTTGCCAGTATTTTACTGAGGATTTTTGCATTGATATTCATCAGGGATATTGGTCTAAAATTCTCTTTTTTTGTTGTGTCTCTGCCAGGCTTTGGTATCAGGATGATGTTGGCCTCATAAAATGAGTTAGGGAGGATTTCTTCTTTTTCTATTGATTGGAATAGTTTCAGAAGGAATGGTACCAGCTCCTTCTTGTACCTCCGGTAGAATTCAGCTGTGAATCCATCTGGTCCTGGACTTTCTTTGGTTGGTAAGCTATTAATTATTGCCTCAATTTCAGAGCCTGCTATTGGTCTATTCAGGGATTCAACTTCTTCCTGGTTTAGTCTTGGGACAGTGTAAGTGTCCAGGAAATTATCCATTTCTTCTAGGTTTTCTAGTTTATTTGCGTGGAGGTGTTTATAGTATTCTCTGATGGCAGTTTGTATTTCTGTGGGGTCAGTGGTGATATCCCCTTTATCATTTTTTATTGCATCTATTTGATTCTTCTCTCTTTTCTTCTTTATTAGTCTTGCTAGCAGTCTATCAATTTTGTTGATCTTTTCAAAAAACCAGATCCTGGATTCATTGATTTTTTGGAGGGTTTTTTGTGTTTCTATCTCCTTCAGTTCTGCTCTGATCTTAGTTATTTCTTGCCTTCTGCTAGCTTTTGAATGTGTTTGCTCTTGCTTCTCTAGTTCTTTTAATTGTGTTGTTAGGGTGTCAATTTTAGATCTTTCCAGCTTTCTCTTGTGGGCATTTAGTGCTACAAATTTCCCTCTACACACGCTTTAAATGTGTCCCAGAGATTCTGGTATGTTGTATCTTTGTTCTCACTGGTTTAAAAGAACTTCTTTATTTCTGCCTTCATTTCGTTATGTACCCAGTAGTCATTCAGGAGCAGGTTGTTCAGTGTCCATGTAGTTGAGTCGTTTTGATTGATTTTGTTAGTCCTGAGTTCTAGTTTGATTGCACTGTGGTCTGAGAGACTGTATTTTATAATTTCTATTCTTTTACATTTGCTGAGGAGTGCTTTACTTCCAACTATGTGGTCAATTTTGGAATAGGTGCGATGTGGTGCTGAGAAGAATGTATATTCTGTTGATTTGGGGTGGAGAGTTCTGTAGATGTCTATTAGGTCTGCTTGGTGCAGAGTTGAGTTCAATTCCTGGATATCCTTGTTAACTTTCTGTCTCGTTGTTCTGTCTAATGTTGACAGTGGGGTGTTGAAGTTTCCCATTATTATTGTATGCAAGTCTAAGTCTCTTTGTAAGTCTCTAAGGACTTGCTTTACGACTCTGGGTGCTCCTATATTGGGCGCATATATATTTAGGATAGTTAGCTCTTCCTGTTGAATTGATCCCTTTACCATTATGTAATGGCCTTCTTTGTCTCTTTTGATCTTTGATGGTTTAAAGTCTGTTTTATCAGAGACTGGGATTGCAACCCCTGCTTTTTTTTGTTCTCCATTTGCTTGGTAGATCTTCCTCCATCCCTTTATTTTGAGCCTATGTGTGTCTCTGCATGTGAGATGGGTCTCCTGAATACAGCAAACTGATGGGTCCTGACTCTTTATCCAGTTTGCCAGTCTGTGTCTTTTAATTGGACCATTTAGTCCATTTACATTTAAGGTTAATATTGTTATGTGTGAATTTGATCCTGTCATTGTGATATTAGCTGGTTATTTTGCTCGTTAGTTGATGCAGTTTCTTCCCAGCATCGATGGTCTTTACATTTTGGCATGTTTTTGCAGTGGCTGGTACCGGTTGTTCCTTTCCATGTTTAATGCTTCCTTCAGGATCTCTTGTAGGGCAGGCCTGGTGGTGACAAAATCTCTAAGCATTTGCTTGTCTATAAAGGATTTTATTTCTCCTTCGCTGATGAAACTTAGTTTGGCTGGATATGAAATTCTGGGTTTAAAATTCTTTTCTTTAAGAATGTTGAATATTGACCCCCACTCTCTTCTGGCTTGTAGAGTTTCTGCCGAGAGATCTGCTGTTAGTCTGATGGGCTTCCCTTTGTGGGTAACCCAACCTTTCTCTCTGGCTGCCCTTAACATTTTTTCCTTCATTTCAACTTTGGTGAATCTGGCAATTATGTGTCTTGGAGTTGCTCTTCTCGAGGAGTATCTTTGTGGTGTTCCGTGTATTTCCTGAATTTGAATGTTGGCCTGCCTTACTAGGTTGGGGAAGTTCTCCTGGATGATATCCTGAAGAGTGTTTTCCAACTTGGTTCCATTTTCCCCCTCACTTTCAGACACACCAGTCAGATGTAGATTTGGTCTTTTCACATAATCCCATATTTCTTGGAGGCTTTGTTCATTTCTTTTTCCTTTTTTTTCTCTAGACTTCTTTTGTCGCTTCATTTCATTCATTTGATCTTCAATCATTGATACTCTTTCTTCCAGTTGATTGAGTTGGTTACTGAAGCTTGTGCATTTGTCACGTATTTCTCGTGTCATGGTTTTTATCTCTGTCAGTTCATTTGTGGCTTCTCTGCATTGATTATTCTAGTTATCCATTCTTCCATTCTTTTTTCAAGATTTTTAGTTTCTTTGTGCTGGGTACGTAGGTCCTCCTTTAGCTCTGAGAAGTTCGATCAACTGAAGTTTTCTTCTCTCAACTCGTCAAAGTCATTCTCTGTCCAGCTTTGATCCATTGCTGGCAATGAGCTGCATTCCTTTGGAGGGGGAGATGCACTCTGATTTCTTGAATTTTTTGAATTTCCAGCTTTTCTGCCCTGCTTTTACCCCATCTTTGTGGTTTTATCTGCCTTTGGTCTTTGATGCTGGTGACATACTGATGGAGTTTTGGTGTGAGTGTCCTTTCTGTTTGTTAGTTTTCCTTCTAACAGTCAGGACCCTCAGCTGTGGGTCTGTTGGAGATTGCTTGAGGTCCACTCCAGACACTGTTTGCCTGGCTATCAGCAGTGGAGGCTGCAGAAGATAGAATATTGCTGAACAGTGAGTGCTGCTGTCTGATTCTTGCTCTGGAAGCTTCGTCTCAGGGGTGTACCCTGCCGTGTGAGGTGTGAGGTGCTGGTCTGCACCTAGTGGGGGATGTCCCCCAGTTAGTCTACTCAGGGGTCAGGGACCCACTTGAGCAGGCAGTCTGTCTGTTCTCAGATCTCTATCTCCGTGCTGGGAGATCCACTGCTCTCTTCAAAGCTGTCAGACAGGGTCATTAACATCTGCAGAGGTTTTTGCTGCTTTTTTTTTTGCTATGCCCTTTCCCCAAAGGTGGAGTCTACAGAGACAGGCAGGCCTCCCTGAGCTGTGGTGGGCTCCACCCAGTTCGAGCTTCCTGGAGGCTTTGTTTACATACTTAAGCCTCAGCAATGGCGGGTGCCCCTCCCCCAGCCTCGCTGCTGCCTTGCAGTTAGATCTCAGACTGCTGTGCTAGCAATGAGGGAGGCTCCGTGGGCGTGGGACCCTCCTGGCCAGGTGTGGGATATAATCTCCTGGTGTGCCATTTGCTAAGACCCTTGGTAAAGTGCAGTATTAGGGTCGGAATTACCCAATTTTCCAGGTGTTGTGTGTCTCAGTTTCTAAAGGGATTCCCTTCCCCCTTGCACTTCCCAGGTGAGGCGATGCCTCACCCTGCTTCAGCTCTCTGGTCCGGCTGCACTAGCTGACCAGCACCGATTGTCCGGCACTCCCCAGTGAGATGAACCCGGTACCTCAGTTGAAAATGCAGAAATCACCCGTCTTCTGTGTCGCTCGCGCTGGGAGCTGGAGGCTGGAGCTGTTCCTTTTCGGCCATCTTGCTCGCACCCCCTACATTTGTATGTTTTAGATAAATATCGTTTTGCTTTTTTTTTTTTTATGGGTGAAACAGTTTCTCCAAAACTATTTACTATTTTTATTTTCCTCCATTGTTCAGTGACATCATTTTCATCATCAGGTATGTTTTTGAGTCTTCTATTCTATTATTCTATTGTATATTTGTCTGTGCCTGTGCCAAAACTCAGTTTAAAAAAATCACTACTGTTGTATAGTCTGTGTTTATGTATTCTAGAGGAAGTCCTACTTCTTTACAGTTTTTTTCCCCAAATTTGACTTAAGTTTTCATAGGCCTTCAATCTTCCATATTTAATGTGGAATAAATTTCTTGCATTAAAAAACATATCCTTCAACTCTGATTGAAATTTAACTGATTTTATGGGCTAATTTGGGAAGAAGTGAATTTACAAAAAAATCTTGTCTTATTGTAGAGCACAAAATGTCTGTCCATGTACTCAGATAATTATTACTATGTGTTTAGTGAATATTTAAAAGTTTTTTCTATCAAAATCTTGAGTATTCTGTGGAACTAAACTTTTTGTTGCTTTTCTGATATTTCAAAAGTAAGATTTAAGACATTTAAGGAGAGAGAAGATAGTGACTTTTATAAGTTGATCTTTTATCTGGTAACCTATTACTGTCAAAGAATGATAGTTTTATCTTTCATTCCAATGTTTAGATCTCTTCTTTCTTTTTTATTGTCATGACTAAAACCTTATACTAAATAGTGGTGGAGACATTGGGCATTTATAAAATAATCCTGTTTTTAAAAGCATTGATGAAATCAAGTTTTCCCATTAAGAATAACTTTGTTCTAGGTGTTTTGAATACAACTTTTACCAAGTATATTTATCAAGATAGTCTAGGCTATGCTGCAGTTAAAAAAACAGAAAAACAAGAGAAACAAAAACAAAGCAATGCCCTAAGAGCAGTGGCTTATCCCAGCAACATAGTCCTCTGTGGAAATGGAAAACCTTCAAGGGCACTTGTCCTCCACGTGCTGATAGCTTGAAAATTTGGGTCATGCTATCTCAGTAGAAGACTCCTCCATGGAGAAGGAGGAATGAGAGACCAAAAAATTATGCATAGTGTTTCACTGCTTCTGCATGTATGTGACAAGTAATTATCCCCTGGCAGTCCATTGGTTGGAACTGGTCATGTGATGCTGCCCAGCTATATAGGGACTGAGATGTGCAGTTGGTTGTGTGTTTGTAAGAAAAGCAAAGCCAGTTAGGGTTGAACACTAGCAATGTTACCACACCAAGTTAAGGAAATTTCCACCAGTTCCTCGTTTTAAATTAGAAGTGTGTGCTGACATTCACCAAAATACTTTTCTGCATTGATATTTTATGGTTTTCTGCTGTAATCCATTGAGGTGGTAATTACTTCATTAGATCTTCTGATACTTAATGTTCCTGGGACAAAGGCCACCTCCTCATTTTGTGCTTTTTATACACCATTGGATTTGCTAATATTACCTAATGCTTCAGTTGGGATTGTCTGCATACACGTTCACACTAAAAATAGACGCATGATTTTTTTCTTGTTTTATCCTTATCTGACTTTAGACTCAAGATTAAGCTCACTGTTATTTTTTTCCATTTTCTTGAGCAATTTGCATACAATAGAAATTAACTATTCCCTGAAAAATCCTGTAAAACCATTTGGGCAAAATTTTTTTTTTTTTTTTTTTTTAAGGAACTCACTCATTTCAAGTAGATTTAAAAATTTATTTATGTGTAGTTTTTCATAATGCTTGGAAACATTACTACATTTATATTCTGTATTTTATTTATTTTCATTTTCTCTTTCTTCTCCTTGATGAGTTTTGTCAGAGGTCTGTCTATCTTATTAATCGGTTGAAGGAACCAAACTGTAGACAGACCTACCTTCAACTCTCCAACTCCTCAATTTACACACATTTGACACAGTCTTCAGTTTTCCCAAAAGTTCATGGAATCCATAACTTCCTCTCACTTCTCTAGTTTCATCGGTGTTGATTTTGGGGGAATGTCAGCAGTCAAAGCTTGTTTGCCATCTTTTAAGAAACTGGAGACCAAGACTTTTTCGTGTGCAGGCGCCTGCTTTTGTGAGAGAAAAAAGCAGATTTCTAATCTAGACACAGCTACACACTCACTTACAGTTTAACTTTGGGGAAGACATTTCTTTATGCCTCAATCTTCTCATCTGCAAAATGAAGAAATATAACTTCATTAGATGATTGTCATGAACTCTCTAAGTTCTAAAACTGTACTGAAGCTTCACGCATGTGATAGTTGGAGTTCAGCAAATATTCACTGCCCTGTCCATCTCACTGTAGGAGGAATACCCTTCCTTACTACTCTGATGTTGGGCTTGGCTGTGTGACTTGTGGCCAGTGGAATGTTAGTTGACATGATGCTTGCAGATGTCTAAAATATTTGTGTGTTTTGGCTTGGCTCTGGCAACCTAGTGATTTTCCGTGAGAAGTATATGCCCAGGTACTTCTGCCCCTAACACATGGGTTCCGGAATGAACACTTGTGCAACAGACTTGAACCTAAACTATAGACTGAAGTAATCCTACTCAACATCAGCCTGAAGTAGAGCCAATCTGTTTAGCTCCATTGAACTGCAGTTGACCTCAGGCCTATGAATGTGAGGATAAATGCTCAGTTTAATATATCAAAGAGTTGAGGGGTAATTTGTTATTCAGAATTACTATGGTTGTAACTGATTAATATAATTTAGTTGAATCAATGGTTTTCAAATGGTGTTTGGATAGAATACTAATGCTTCCCAAACTGGGTTGAGGTTTTTGTTTCTAAAATCAGTTTTAGAAATTTCTCGCTAATTTTTAAAGAAATTTAGACCCAGCACTTTGGGAGGCCGAGACGGGCGGATCACGAGGTCAGGAGATCGAGACCATCCTGGCTAACACGGTGAAACCCCATCTCTACTAAAAATTACAAAAAAAACTAGCCGGGCGAGGTGGCGGGTGCCTGTAGTCCCAGCTACTCGGGAGGCTGAGGCAGGAGAATGGCATGAACCCGGGAGGCGGAGCTTGCAGTGAGCTGAGATCCGGCCACTGCACTCCAGCCTGGGTGACAGAGCAAGACTCCATCTCAAAAAAAAAAAAAAAAAAAAAAAAAAAAAAGAAATTTAGAAATGGATAGACTAGATTAAGCTTAACATTTTTACTCCTCTACAAAAAGAGAATAAAATAGCTCTCATTTAATAACACTTTTTGTACACGTGAACAAGGGTATTCATAATGGTCATTGTATTTTGCATATAAGCAATGCAGTCTTATTTTGTGACAGGATAATTATTCATCGTTTGCAAGATAACAGTGAATCCATAAATATTTCAAGATATGAGTGGATATCTGTTACCTCCTCAGCTTCTGTTTTCCCAGTTTCCATTAGGAATACAGGGGTTTCTGGACAAGCCATCTCCATTCTCAATTCCAGGGAAGAAACATATAACCTGGACAAGGTCAATTTGTATATTTCATTCAGAATTAGTTTGGAGTCAGGCATTAATCCGGAGCAATGCCAATAAGTATGAATTTGAGGACTTTTGCTAGAATTTCAAGGACATTCTTTCTTGCTCTGGAACTTTGAAAACAGTATGGATAGTGAAAAACTCATTTATAAAAGACAACATATTGTATGATTTTATTTATGTGAAATGTCCAGAACAGGCAAACTGATTGAGAAAGAAAGCAGGCTGGTGACTGGGGATGTGAAATGTGAGTGACTGCTAATGAGTATGAAGTTTCTTTTTGGGATGATAAGCATGTTCCAAAATTAATTGCGGTAATGGTTGCACAACTCTGTGAATATACTAAAAACCATACTAACTGACTTTCACACTTTAAATGAGTTAATTGCATGGGATATTGCATCTCAATAAAAGTGTTACAAAATTATGGTAGGCACCAGGGTCTCCCAGAGTTGCATTTGCTGCATGACATGTGGGTGTTGAGTGAGGTGGTTTTTTGAAAGGTAAGAGTCACCTTAGGAACCCTGGAGAAGAATTACCATGCCCATGCGTGGTGTGGGGATATCCCTGTTACTCTTGTTTAGGAGTGGCATATTCCAATTTTCCCCCAAGTTTTTATGTTTTGAGCACAATGGAGTAGATGGTGCTTGAGGAAAAGAACAACTCACACATCTTCATTTTTGAATGATGCCGCCATACATAAGGGTTCTGCAAGTGGATGGCTGCTATGGTTTGAATGTATCCTCCAACGTTCATTGTTGGAAACTTAATCCCTGATGCAACAGTGTTGAGAGGTGGGCATTTAAGAAGTGATTAGGTCATGAAGACTCTGCCCTCATGAATGGATTTATGTTGTTATTATGGGAGTGAGTTTGCTATCTTGGGAGTGAGTTCCTGATGAAAGAATGAGTTCATTCCCCTTCTCCCCTCTTTCTCTTGTGCATGCTCTCTTGCTGTTTCACCTATTGCCATGGGATGATGCAGCAAGAAAGACCTCACCAGACATGGGCCCCTTGACCTTGGACCTCCTCGTTTCAGAACTGTAAGAAATAAATCTATTTTCTTTATAGATTACCCAGTCTCAGATATTCTGTTATAACACACAAACAAACAAAGACAGAAAATTGATACCAGGAATGGAGTCATTGTTATAAGAAATATCTGAAAATGTCCAAGTGGCTTTTGAACTGGGTAATGAATAGAGGCTGGAAGAATTTGGAAGAGCCGGCTAGAAAAAGCCTAGATTGCCATAAACAGAACACTAAGGGTGACTCTAGTGAGGGTTCAGAAGAAGAGGAGAGCTATAGGGAAAATCTGAAACTTCTGAACAATTACTTAACTGATCATGATCAGAATGTTGGTAGAAATATAAACAGTAAGGACCATTCTGATGAGATTTCAGGTAGAAAAGAGGAATATCTTATTAGAAACTGGATTAAAGGCCATCCTTGTTATGAGGTGGCAAAGAACTTGGCTGAATGGTGTCCATGCCCTGTGGCTTTATGAAAGGCAGAATTTAAGAGTGATGAACTGGGATATCTGGCAGAAGAAGGATCTAAACAGAAAGGCATCCAAAGTGCTATAAGACTTCTTTTGGTCACTTAAAGTAAAATAAGGGAAGAGAGAAGTGATTTAAAGACATAATTTACATAATTAAAAGGGAACCTGAAAGGAAAGATTTGGAAAACTCAGCCTGGCCAGGTAAAGAATTTTAAAAAGGCTGTTTGGGAGAGAATATTAAGGGTATGGCCAAGTGATTTTTTTCTGCCAAAGAGATGAATATGGATAGAAGGAAGCCAAGTTCTATTTATCAAGACAATGGGAAATGACTCCAAAGGCATTTCAGGGATCATCTAGGCAATCTAGGACTTTTGAGGGCAAGGATTTTTAGAGAGGCATTCACAGGACCTCAGTGTTCACTGCCTAGGAGAGTCTTGGGACTCTGCTCTCCTCTTGGTGGTGCAGTGCCACTCAGCCATCTCAGCCATGTTCGGGTGGGCCCAGGTGCAGTTCACGCCACAGTTCTGCAGGGCACAAGCAGTAAGCCTTGAAGGCATCCATGTGGTGCTGACTCCGTAGACATGCAGCGTGCACCAGCTGTGTGGCCATGGTGGCCATCACCTAGATTTCAGAGGATGCCACGGACAGCCTGAGTGCACCGCAGAGGCAGAGCCACTGCAGAGAGTTCACACTAGGGCAATGGCTAGTGGAGCTGTGGGAATCAGGCTGCTATCAAGATCCCAGAAATGTAGAGCTACTACGGTGCAATGCCAGCCTGCGAGAGCTGCAGGAATAAGACTCTAACACGCGAGAGCTGCTGGATAGACTAAGCCCAGCAAAGCTATAGGGGTAGGGCTTGCCTGAAGTCCCGAGGTCTTGGGGCCCCACTCCCCACTCCAGTGTGTCCAGGATGCAGAACATGAAGTCAAAGGAGAATATTCTCCAGCTCTAAGACTTCCTATTGTTTTCTGTGTGGGGTTTTGAACTTACTTGGGACCACTTATCCCTTTCTTCTTACTTGTTTCTTCCTTGTGGAGTGGGGATGTCTATCCTATTCATAGTCTATCACTGTATTTTTGGAAGCAGAAAAGTTGTTTGATTTCACAGGCTCACAGCTAGAGGCAAATTTGCCTTAGGATAAATTTTGCCTTGAGTCTCACCTATATCTGATTTGGTGAGACTCTGGACTTCGGATTTTTGAGTTGATGTTAGAACAAGTTAAGACTTTTGGGGTTACTGGGTGAAATGAATGTATTTTGCGTGGGAGAAGAACACCAATTTTGCAGGCCAGGGGTGGTCTGCCAAAGTTCATGTGTTGGAAACCTAATCCACAATGAAACAGTGTTGAGAAGTGGGATCTTTAAGAGGTGATTATCATAAACATTTTCTGCCCTCATGAATGGATTAATGACATTATGAGGCAGTGCGTTAGTTATTGTAGGAGTGGGCTCCTCATACAAGGATGAATTTGACTCTCTTCCCCCTCTCTCTTGTGCATGTTCTCTTGCTCTTCTGTCTTCTATTATGGAATGAGGCAGTGAAAAGATCCTCACCCGATAAAAGCCCCTTGACCTCAGACTTCCCAGCCTCCTCAACTCTAAGAAATAAGCTGTTTTCTTTACAAATTACCCAGTCTCAGATATTCTGT
This sequence comes from Papio anubis, assembly GCF_008728515.1. Classification (NCBI taxonomy): domain Eukaryota; kingdom Metazoa; phylum Chordata; class Mammalia; order Primates; family Cercopithecidae; genus Papio; species Papio anubis. Next base: position 14,419,247 of record NC_044980.1, read on the forward strand.
TATAGCAGCACAGAACAGACTAAGATTATGGCATTTCTTTTATTCTACCAATAACCTTATTTATTACATTCTCCAAGTCAATATTTGCTTTCCGTGAACGTCCTCTCATCCTTTCCTTGAGGAACCTATGTAGTGTATGCTTCCTATTAACTCCACAGTGAGATTCTAAAATAGGTCTTGGTCAATTTAATATTTAAATAGCTATAGGGCAGAGACACAGCCTTGTGCATGCATAAACACCATTTGATGATGGTTTCATAAAAGTGCAACATTCTGTAATTACAAGGATTATCTCCAAGTTATAGGCTGGGCACGGTGGCTCATGCCTGTAATCCCAGCACTTTGGGAGGCTGAAGCAGGCGGATCACGAGGTCAGGAGATTGACACCATCCTGGCTAACACGGTGAAACCCCGTCTCTACTAAAAATACATAAAACTAGCCAGACGTGGGTGGCACGCACCTGTAGTCCCAGCCACTTGGAAGGCCGAGGCAGGAGAATCACTTGAACCTGAGAGGCAGAGGTTGCAATGAGCAGAGATCACACCACTGCACTCCAGCCTGGGAGACAGAGTGAGACTCCCTCAAAAAAAGAACTCTTTCCAAGGTATAGACACGAGTCTCTATTCTAGAAAGTCCAAGGTGCCCTGAAATAAGAAAAATTATACTTGAGGCTCTGTTGACTGGATGATTAACTGAGAAATGGGAAGCAACAAATGAGAAACACTTGGGCAACAATTTCTAGAGAGAAACTCAATAAGCTGATGTAAAACAAGAAAATTGCCCTTCTTTGTACAAGAAAACCCCGTTTTTAAGATGCAGCAATGAAATGCTGAGAAGGACGCACAGAGGTGAAAGCTGATTTTCCCTGAAGTACACATTATATATGCAACGCCAAAATTCTTTCAACAAGATTAATAAGTGCTATTTATGGTGTTCCCTGGGCAGATCAACAAAGTGAAGAGCACAGGAATAAGGCTGCAAAATCCCCTGTTGTCTTCGGATGTGTTTGAGCTGCAGCCGACCATAGGAGGAACGCTGATCCTCTTTTGTGTGGAGGAAACACACTAGGGATGGTGGGTGAAGTTATAAAACACAAATAATTTTCAGGCAGATCTGGTGGTTAATTAAATGGCTGACTTATAAGCTAAGGACATTTACTTGAGAATATAGAACTTTCCTAACTTGGAACTTGCAACCCAGGAAGGTAAAAAGTGACAGATTCTTTCTGACGGATACAAACATAGGGTAAGTCAAGATGGCCCTAGGTCATATGGGGAGGTGAAATATATGAAACACAGGGAAAGAACATGGCAGTTTATGCTTCTTTTCTATTCTGATTAGTGATTAATGATTAAAATTTAATTCATAATTAGATTGAAATAAAAATTGGAATTAATTTCTAATTCTGCCAATAATACAGTTGAAACTGGGACCTGGGAGTCAGAAGACCTGGGTTTGGACCCTGCCTGCTTTCAACTTTTAAGACTGTATGCAGTTCTTTTCACTGCTCTAAGGCTCAGTTTTCTTATCCATATAAGGACAGGGATTAAAGATTCTATGATGCCTTCAACTTCATGATTTTATGATTTATGAATCTTGAGTTTCAGAGCTGGCTGACTCACTGATGATTTATCTGAGAAAAATAATATTATTGACTCTCAAATGAGAGATTAATATTTCCTGTGGGTGAAAAATTAATTTTTAGCTATCACTAATGTCAAACCAAAGAAAATATCCCGACTCCAATAAGAAATTTAAAGAGTCTGCCTGAAGATAAATGGCTAAGAATTAGCAGTGTGTGAGTTCCCACAATTAACTAAAACTCAGCATAGGAATCCTTCTTAATTTATTAAAAAATTCTGTTTCCTTTCCTTTTCCAAACTAAATATTCTCAAATAAATGAAAATATGCTTGAGGAGCATACTTAGCTAGGAGCTACTAGATTGTATTTTCCTGCTAATACTGTCTAACTCTTTAAATGATGAAACTAATATTACAAAGTGAAAATAACATACTGCCACACACTAATCCTCATTTGTACTTTGTATTTAATCTACAAGAAGAAAATGAACCATTGGACACTTGGAATGTATACCTTAAAACCTTGGACAAATGAAATAGATTGTTTTTCTGAGTCCTTTCCATAACCAAAGTTACCACCCAGTCATGGTTGTTTAGATCACAGATTAAACAAGCATATAAAGTACAGCAGAGAATGTTTAGGTGTTTAGGAATTTATCAGTGAGGATGCTTTGGGGATGTAAATCACTACCACCACCACCATAACAAACTTGAACAAAATTAAACGAAGAAGGAAGTCCAGACGGAGAGTGGCATTCAGGGGTGATGTAAGCTAGATCTCTGGCTTTACTTCCCCTTATTCATTCTTCCCTTCCATGTGTTGTCCCATCCTCAGTTTGGTCCCTGGCTCCTGAGTCAAACCACTGTTGCAGGACTTTTTCCTTAGTTTGGCTAAAGATGGGGTGCTTGTCCCACAGCCATGAAAATTTAGGCTCGTGGATGACTGAAGGATGAGAATTAGGGATTTATTGGGCAAAAAGGAAAGAAAACAGGGAACAGGGACGTTCCACAAGGCCAGAGTTTCTGCTGGTGTGCTTCCTACCTCACAGCTTGTATCCCAGTTTCCACACAGGAAGAGGAGGGACCAGGCTCCTCTTGGGTGCAAATGGGGTGAAGTTCCCAAGTCTCCACCCCAGTGCCTAGGTTGGCTGGAGTTTTGCCAGGGAGTCCCTTCCACCTGTCTGTCTCACCACCACTCATTGTCTTCTGGCTCTGTGTCTCCTTGACAGATCGCAGTGCCTGAAACACAGTGAGCATACAATGAGTAATCAAAATTGTGAGAAGTACCAGCATTTATCAAGTTCTCATTACAAATTCTAAGTGCTTTACATGTACTGATTCATTGGCCCTACCATAATCCTGTGAAGCAGTGTGTTAATTTTGAAAATAAGTTCACAAATTCTTTGAGTTGCTTCCGTTCCAGAGGTGGCGTGTCATTCCCCTCATCTAGAATGTTAGCTGGACTTGATGACTTGTTTCTAGTGAGTAGAACAAAGCTAAAATGATGTGTGACTTTGGATCCTAGGTCATAAAAAGGCTGTGGCTTCCATCTTGATTGTTCATTCTCATTCTCTCTCTCTCTCTCTCTCTCTCCCTACTCACTTGGGACAAGCTATATGCCATGTCCTGGAGACACTCAGGCAGCAGTCCTGTGGAAAGGCCTACTTTGTGAAGAAATGAAATCTCCAGCTCATAGCCATGAAGCCTGCTAACAACTGCAGGAGCCATCTTGGAGGCTGATTCCCCAGCACCAGGAGAAACAGGGATGACAGCAGACCCTGTTGGCAGCTCAGTTGCAACCTTATATGAGACCCTGAGGCAGAGTCACCCAGATGAGCCACTCTGGGATTCCTGATCCTTAGAAACTATGTGAGATAATGAACATTTGTTATTGTTACCTGGGAAGTTTTGGGTAGCTTGCTACACAGCAATAGAGAACTAATACAGGCAAGTACTGTTATTATCCTCATTACAGATGAGCAGATAAAACAGAGGAAGGTGGAGTCACCTGTCCTGGACACGTGGCTGGGAAGTGGTGGAAGGCAGACCCACACTGTCTGACCTCTGAGCTCACATTCTGAACTCCGGTGGTTTATAAACATGATGCGATGTCTTTTATACACTGCTTCGTTTATTTGAAGTCCTCAAGTCTTATTTGAAGTCTCAGGTGTATTTGTAGTCTTTCCTTTTAATTTGCCCCAAATTTCAAGATTGGTGGATAATTTCAGAGGGATTAAGATTAATAGGGAGTCTAAAAGTCTTTAAAATTATTTTACTTATAGTTTAAAATAATGTTTATATGTAATCTAACATTTGTATGTTTGGGAATCTTATGTCACAGAATAGAGATGTCAGAGGTGGCTCATAGTTTTAGGAAAGGAGTAAGGAAGTCACTGACCTTCCATTTACAGGGTGAGATTTGAATTGGACTTCTATGTAGATACATGGTTTTCACTCATTGAAAGCATGCAGAGAAAGAGTCACACATGAGAAGAATACAGTATTATCAATTCTGGTAAGCATAGATCAAGGGTTGGCGGATTTCTTTAGATGTCAAGATCAGACTTGATTACACAACTTTTGCTCTGAATTCATGTGGCCATTGATTTGAAAGTCAAGAAAGCCCCAGGTTTTAATTCCTGTGTCATTGCAGAGGTTTCTTGGTGAAGTTTCTGCATTATGTTTTTCCTTTCTCATCTGCAAACCTCTCAGTTTTCTACCCTGCAGTTGGAGAGAGAAAGAGGCTGCGCTGCTTCCTCCCAAGTCTCTCAGTTCTCCTTACTTTCTTGTTTCTGACCCCTTGGTTTGGTGAGAGGCATGTGGACTGGCTGTAAGGTCGTGGGCAGCATGTGACCACTCCGGTTTTACGTGGAAAATTGCAAGCCACCTGCTTGAAGTCACTCGAAGAATGAATGATAAGGCCTCCCAGTCTGGTTACCCTTCCACCTCTGCTGCTCAGTTTGCTTCTAAGTCTTACTTGATGCAGGATAATTCTTTACTCAGTCATGGAAGGTGACCAATAGAACATCTATCTTATATTCCCTGTGCCACTGTTACTTGGATCTTTCTTATCTCCCTAGTGGATTGGAAGCTCTTGGAGGTAGAAAAATGGGAACAGAGCCTTGCCTACAGCATAGCTCAATATATACTTATGCTATTGATAAATAAGAGTAAAAGGACAGATGGAAGCAAGGGTGGATGATGGAACTATGAAGCATACTGAGTTTTCCTACTAATGTTGCCTTGCTAATGTGCATTGAATAAGAAAACAAAACCTTATATGTATTTTGAATGTACGAAACAGGTCAGCTCAAAATAGGTATTTTACTTTAAATAAAAGTGGCCTTGGTGTGGTGGCTGACACGTGTGTAATACTAGCACTTTGGGAGGCAGTGGTGGGAGGATCCCTTGAGTCCAGGAGTTCAAGACCCGCCTGGACAACATAGTGAGACCCTGTATCTACCAAAAAATTTAAAAGATTAGCCAAGCATGGTGGTGTGTACCTGTAGTCTCAGCTACTTGGGGGGTTGAGGTGGAAGTATCTCTTGAGCCTAGGAGGTTGAGGTTGTAGTGAGCTGTGATTGTGCTGTTGTGCTACAGCCTGGATGACAGAGGAAGACCTGTCTGGGAAAAAAAAAAAAAAAAAAATTTGCCCAGAGCATAAAGTTCAGTTTCAAAAATTCATTTTATAGCCAACTTTTCAGTGATTGACCTGTTGGTAAAGTTTTATCATAAATAATTTAAAGCAGAGACCATTTTCTGGCTTGGCAGATGTTTTATTTTAAAAAATCTATTATATTTTAATTGTCTATTTCCACATGCACATTGTTTTTTTGGCTGGGAAGAGAAAGTTAATTGATGGTTGATTTATGTTCTGCCTTTTCCCAAAGGATTAGAAGTTGTTTACTGCTAAATCATAATGCAAAATGTAACTTTCCACGGCTGGTAACCACACGGTGCTTTCCTGGTGATAATGTTGTTCTGTAACACTGTTTACCACATTATAATGCATCATATTAGAGATGCACAAATGAATAGATTCAGAGGCAGAACAAGCAATAAAGTTTTCTACAACCAGAATAAATAAATAAGGTGGGCTTAGGATGGGTGGAGAACATGGGTGTCCAGTGGTTGCATAGAGAATGAAGAGTTAAGACTTTGGATGGTTCTATCTATGTGGTGGACAGTGAACAGAGAATCATAACTATAAGACATATTCTGATAGTATAGTTGTAAGTAATTTTACGTTATAAAAGTGTTTCCTCATTACTATTTCACAACAAAACCCACTGTTTACTGAATACCTGTGACACTGTGTGACATATATTAGGCACCTAATAAGCCAGCACAGGGCAGAGTTATTCTTCTAATCTCTCCGGCTTCCCCTTCTGCAGCATCTCTACTCTCTTCAGCCAGAGAATGTTCTCTTCTTTTAAGGGACCTTATCTGATTAGAGAAAGCCTACCTGATTAACCTCTGGGTAACCTTAAGGTCAACTGGCTTGGGACTTTAATAACATCTGCAAAATCCTTTTTGCCACATGGCATGACATAAGTATGGGTGTAACAATAGAAGCTGAAGTCACGGGGGCCAAAATTCTACCCACTACAGCCATAAAGCTAGAAAGCAGCAGCTTCAAGAGCCTAATCAAGGTCTAACTGGCTTCCAAGTCTGTATTCATTCATCATACCATGAATATTCATGAGTTAAAATAAGAAAAACATATTAGAAAATAGTTTAGGATCCCCAATAGAATATGATTAATTGCTGATGCTATGAAACTACCCATGTTCCCTTCCTAAAATAAATGATTTGGGAATATAACCCAGAATAGACTGATCAAAATATTCAATTCAAAAGGGTAAATACTTTATGATATTGGAAAAATGACCAATACCAAAACCATCCAGTATGTTCAGAATATTCATCTGAAAGATGGGAATGATGATAACAGTACTTACTTCATAGGGCTCTTGTCATCACAATGCAGTAAAGTACATAATACAACTTCTAGTGCATAGTGAATGGTCAGTATGTACCAGTTGTTATACACGTACGGTGGTGCTCTTTATCATATTTACCATGCTTATCTAACTGCTTTTGTTTCACACTGTCTTCCCTTCTTGACTATAAGTCTCATAAGAGCAGGGATCACATGCCTCTTTCATGGTATTCTTTCTAGCATTTGGTACTGGGCTTGGCATGTGTGAATTGTCTCAGTACATATTTGCTGAATACATGAATGCATAATTTTGGAAGAAATCTCTCAATTATTTTTTAACATAGTGTGGGTCAAACAAAACACATCTGAGGGTTGGATTTGGCTTGTGGCTATCTAATTTGTGATTTCTGCCAAAGTGTATGGCCACGACAATTTAGCATGGAAGTTTTTCAGACATGTGTTATCAATCTTCTACAGAATGCTAGGAGACTCAATAAACATCCATAGTATGTCTAATTTTGAGCAATACAGATGCTCGTGAAGCTTTGACATTTCAATAGTTCCGGCGGTCTTAAAATCTTTTCTCTCCTAAATTGAAAGAATGTCAAAGTTGTTTTATTGTTTCTCTCTTTGAATTAAAAAAATTTCTCTTTGTTTTAAAAAAATGGTGACATGCCTCGAAAGCTCCCTAGATGTGTCTCGTTGCATTTGGCTCTTTCTCAGGGTGTTTCATCTACTATTTGTTCCTAACTCCAAGTTGCTACCCTTGGAGGAGAACCACAGAAGCTATCCAGAGGGAGTCACCTCAGATTGGTCTTCAGTGTCCATACTGTGTGTTCTCTCCTGGTCTCCGAAACACAATCTTTCCACCAATATTTAACCTCATTGCGTTTCACACTTCGATACTATAGGAAAAGAAAAAAATGACTTAACTTCAGGCAATGTACCATTAAAAAATTCCTTGGAATAAAACTCAGTGTAGAAATGGGTATGACACGTTTCCCAAGGCATTATTAGGACCAGGGCCAGAAGTTCACTATAAAAAATGTTAATTATAAAAAAGTTTACATAATTAAATACTACAGTCTCGATAACCTTAACACGCTCCTGATGTAATTATGTGCACAACTATTTCAATCAAAATGCAGTGCTGTCTAGACAGACTCATAGGGTATCTTGAGCTGGAATTTAATTAAAGATTTTTAAAAAACCTTCCAAAAGAGCTAAAATACTGGATGGCTTTGGTTCTTGTTTGTGAAGATGTGGTTTGGAGAAGAACAAGTCCATGAAGAGAGAAAGAAAGAATGTCAGTTCCAGAAACCAGATATTGGGTAAAAGAGGGATAAAGAATGTGGCTAGAGGCTGTTATATCTGTGAAACCACTTTTAGTGATTATTCTGTAACGCACACTGGGAACTGAATCCGTGTTAGATTTCTGTTTGGTGGTAACATATATGTTTTGAAAAATGGCTTTTCCCTGATTTATTCATTGACTCATGATTTCAGTGTTCCCTTTTCTGCAGTCCTTCCAAAAAGGAGGTCTCTGCAGTTATGTCCTTTCTTTTGGTTTTTAGTTTATTAATATGTTTTCAAATGTAAATCTCATATTTTAGAATGTGGTTTAAATATAGATCCAGTAAGAAAACAATCCCAGCTTCAATCTAGAGTCTCAAAGACTTCAGACTGTTATGTGGTCTGCAGAGTGAAAAACTCGATCAAAGTGTAGAATTTTACAGTAGAGAAATTCAGGGTTGCAAGGCAAATGTAGTGGAATAAGGTAAGGTCCTGCATGGTAACTTGTCCCTAACATGGTGCCATTAATTCCTTCTCTTCCTGCAAGGCAGGTCATTCCTCCATTGAGAGGGGTAACCAAGCCTCTGCTCCCTTGAATCTTGCATCTCAGTGACTGCTTTCATCAACTGAATGTGAAATCAAAGGGGGTTTATAGTAAAATCTAGCTTTAAAGATATTAAAAAATGTTTTATCTTAATCAGCAAAATTCTTACTAATTCCATCCTATTGCATCAGGATAAATAGATAGTGACAGCTAAAGTTATGCGCTGTGGCAAGAGATGGTACAGATCCCTTTTCTGCTTTTGATGTGTGTTTATTGTAGATACACTCCCAATCACTACCACCACATTATCCAACCTACCTCCATTTGGGAAAGTGAATTTGCACCATATGGTATACAGGACTGGACTGTGCAAGGTGGGGAATTGGAGGAATACGTGGAAGGAAAAGTTTGTCACTTCTGAGACTAAGTTGTAAGAAACCTTGTAGTGTCTGCCTGAATCTTCTGGAGCCCATTATCTGGGGCAATGCAGCTACCAGGTAAGAAGGGTAACTACTCAGAGACTGCCATGCTGTGAGGCAGCTCAAGAAGTCACATTCTGTCACATTGTTGTGACACCTTCCAGATATATAAACGTTGGCCAGGACCTTTCCCCCGAGCCTCAGAGACATACACCTGCAAGTCTATCTCACGTCTCTGCTTAGAAGTTCCACAGGCATCACAGTCTTAATGTTTGAGACTTAACATTTGATTTCCAGTGCCCCTATTTTCCCATCTAGGGAAATGATTCCACCATCTACCCATTGCTCTAGCCCAAATCCAAGAGTCAGTCTTGATTTCTCCTTCCTGCAATCTCCACGAACTAATCCATCCACAAATACTGTTGATTCTCATCCACAGTGTACCATGATTCCCCTTAGTCTTCTCTATCTCTATTGTCTGTATTGCTACCTCTTTCAACACCTTCTTTGCAGACTCCCTACCTTCTTTCCTGACACCCTATCTATTCTCCACAGCTAGAGTCATGTTTTAAACATGTAAGTTGTATCTTTCCATGCCCCTGCATAAATCCTCAGAAGGCTTGCTATGGCGGTTAAGTACAATCCAAGTCACAGAATGTGACTTGTATGGCTCTATATGATCTACTCCAGCCTTGGCATCTTCCTTGCTCAGTACTTTTGGCACATAAGCCCTTTCTCTGCCTGCACCCCTCTCGCTCTTCACATTCTCAGCTTACATTTCTGGGAGCCCCTCATGATCTCTGTATCTATATATCTATCTCTCTCTATATACACATACCTATATATACACCTATATATCTATATATATACACCTATACCTATATATAGGTATATTTTATATATATACCTATACCTATATATAGGTATATTTTATATATATACCTATACCTATATAGGTATATTTTATATATATACCTATATATACACCTATATATACCTATATATATACCTATACCTATATATAGGTATATTATATATACCTATATATATACCTATGCCTATATATAGGTATATTATATATAGGTGTATATATACCTATATATATAGGTGTATATATATAGGTATATATACACATATACACGCACCTCCCTCAACACTTAAACCAAATAGGAAAAGTCTGTGTCTAAAACACGTTGGTTCCTGATATAATTTCTATTTCCCAGACATCAATCTGGGGAAACAGCATTGAGTGTGTCCTTCAGATTCTCTCTCCCATGCCTATTACAATATCCCCAGCCTCCCCAGTTTCTCCCATTTAATTCATATATACCTATATATATATACCTCTCTCTATATATATCTATAGATCTATATCTATATCTATATAGTAGATTTCCCCCAGTATTTTCAATCCTGGCGTCTTAGTGCCTTACCGTGGTGTTTGTGACCATTGTAATAATTTTGTGTGGGTGTTTTACTTTGAATTTTCATTGTTTGGCTCTTCACAGTATTCTTTAAGCACCATGAAGCCATGGCCCATGTCTATTATATTCACTCTTATATCCTTGACACCCAGCATAGTGCCTGGCACATAAGAGATGCATGATCAACTATTCTGTTGAATAAATATCAAAAGCTTAGAAAATCTCAATCCCCAGACTAATGTCTGGGAAGTAGAAATTTCATTAGAAACAAATGTGTTTTGGACACAGACTCTCCCTATTTCGTCTGTGTTGAGAGAAAAGAAAGAAGACTTCTACTGGGCTTAATTTAGAGGGCAAATTATCAGAAAAATAAGGGGAAATTTGTGAACCTATTCTCTTCCACAGTGAGCCAGCGAGGGACAAACTAGAAACAGATGACCTGGTTTAAATGGTGTCCCCTCAGCATTTCCTGCAGACACACGAGCTGCTCCTCATGCCACACCTCCCGGACTTACTGCTCAGCCTTTTATCACTCTGAGTCCCCAACCTTCTTCCCATCCTGGAAATCCCATTCTCAAGTCTTACCCTTCAGCAGACCTACCCTGTTTTCACTCATCTCTACCGGCGACTTCACCCTACTGATGTTCCCACCCCACACCTAGGATGCCTCTTAGCGGCAGCTCGAAATGGCAAGTTTCCACCTCTACCATCCAGTGAATGGGTAAGACCAGGATGATGCAGGCAGGGGTTGTAACCCTCTCTCTGTTCATGGTCCTACAACCATGCTCCCAGCACCCAAGCAGATTGAGATAGAAATGCCTGTGGGACTTTCATTCCTTTCCTTTCCTTTCTTTTCTTTTCTTTTCTTTTTTTTTTTTTTTTTGAGATGGAGTCTTGCTCTGTCACCAGGTTGGAGTGCAGTGGCGCCATCTTGGCTCGCTGCAACCTCCACCTCCTGGGTTCAAGCAATTCTCCTGCCTCAGCCTCCCGAGTACCTGGGACTACAGGCAAGCACCACCACGCCCAACTAATTTTTGTACTTTTAGTAGAGACGGGGTTTCACCATGTTGGCCAGGATTGTCTCGATCTCTTGACCTGTGATTGGCCCGCCTTGGCCTCCCAAAGTGGTGGGATTACAGGCCTGAGCCACCATGCCCGGCCGCCTGTGGGATTTTCAGGCAGAGACCACCTCAGAGGATAGATTCTGAGCCAAATGTATATATTTGGATGTTGTCACAATAGATGAAACCATGAGAAAAAATTAGATCCCCAGGGAAAAGCATAGAGAAAAGAGGAAAGAAGCTGATGGCAATAACAGGAAAATTGGATAGCCAAGAGGAAAATAAGTCTTCTTTCTTCTCCCTCAACACTTAGACCAAATAGGAAAAGTCTGTGTCCAAAACACGTTGGTTCCTGATATAATTTCTACTTCCCAGACATCAATCTGGGGAAACAGCATTGAGTGTGTCTTTCAGATTCTCTCTCCCATGGCTATTACAATATCCCCAGCCTCCCCAGTTTCTCCCAGTTAATTCACAAAGCCCATGAGGGCTCTGAGAAGTGTGCAGAAGCTGGTCCTTTTTGCTACCACATGGATTCCATCACATTTTTTCTCTGAACTCCCTGGCTGTCTGGACTCCTGCAGCCGAAGTGACCACAGTGTTATACCCAGCCATGGGCCACCCTTCTGCAAACTCTGGGCTGGGGAGCAAGCCCTGGGGCCTTCCTGGGATGCACCAGAACCCTAGTTACCAAAATGCTTGCAGAGTCCAGCTAGAAATAGGAGGGATCTTCTTCTCTTCCTTTGCACCAACTTTTGTTCAGAGAGTCACACCCACAAGATTCATCCTTCTAAAAAAACTATTAACTGGTAATCTAAGCATGGTATCCACTACTGCCATTAAACTCAAATTTTGAAAAAGGACTTTTGAGGTGTCCAAAGGCAAGCTTGTCCCCCAAAGAAAAACCTAACTCAGCATGCCCCAAGAGAAAAGATGTATAAATGAAGACTTCAAAAGCTCAATATCTGCTGATATAGTGCCCCGTTTCCATAGAGTGGAACTCTATTCCATATGCCCTGGGGTGGAGGAGAGCCTTTGTGCTCTCTGGGGTGATCATTGAGCTTGTCCCTTTGCCTTGTCTGGGGGCAGGAGGATTTGGGTGACTCATGGTTGTGGGTGTCTGAAGGTGAAGGAGGACAAAGAAATACCTAGTTCCTTTCCAGCAGGAGTTATCCACCCTGCCTGCACATTAGACTTCACAAAATTCTAATGCTGCTAGCATGCCACTCTCCCTGATTCTGATGTGATTCGTCTCAGGTGCACCTGGAGCACTGAGACTTTTAAAATCTTTTGCACATTACACACACACACACACATACACACACACACACACACACACACAAAAAAAGAGAGTCTCTGGGGAAGTTTAAAAATGTCTACCTCATTTACAAACATCTCTCTTCCCTCTCTGAAATTTGTGAGTTCCAGACACAAGATCTTCAAAACACAAGTGTAAGCTGAATCATGGAAATACAGAATGGTTAGAAGCAGGGACTCAACAGGTGCATTTTAGACCATAAGCGAAGAGAAGATAAGATTGCAAAAATAAAAATATCAAAAGTCTTTAGGAAGGAATAGAATTAGAAGCAATCTGGAGGAGAAAATATTGTAATATTGGGCTGGGATGAAACTCTCTCTCTATATATACATATAGACATATTATATAAATATATAATATATAAAATTTATGTATAATATATAATGTATATACTTATATATATATATAAAAAGAGAGAGAGAGAGAGAGAGAGATGAGGTCTCACTCTGTCACCCTGGCTAGAGTACAGTTGCATGATCATAGCATCACAGCTCACTGCAGCCTCGACCTCCTGGGCTCAAGCAATCCTCCCACCCCAGCACCCCGAGTAGCTGGGACTACAGATGCATGCCCCCACATCCAGCTAATTTTTGTATTTTTTGTAGAGATGGAGTTTTGCCATGTGGCCCAGACTGGTCTCAAATTCCTGGACTTAAGCAATTCCCCTACCTCAGTTTCCCAGTGCTGGGTTTACAGGCATGAGCCACCATGCCCGGCAATAATCTTCTCTATATAATTGTTGTGACATTCTTTTTTCATTAATCCTGGCATAAGGTGAGCCCCGGTCTTTCCCCAAAGTGTTCCAGACACTGGGAGGCCAATAACATCTCCTGAGATTCTGTAAGCCTAGTGGATCCCTATTACTTTTATGTCAGATGTCCCCCAAAGGACATGGCAACTACATGAAAGAAGTTTAATGATATAATTTTACTTATATTTTATGTTTTAGACCCGCTTGTAAGATATCTCCACTGCTAATACTGACCTAGATGTTTACTAGTGTCAGTCATGGGCTCTCAGGAAAATTGTTTTTAAGCTACTGGGGGAAAACATGATATTTTAACCCCTCTTGGTGAGTTTTAGCATGCCAATCATTAGCTTAGCTGGTGAGAAAGGGTGAGCTGCATGGACTCACCAAAACAATATGTTACAGTTTAAAAAAAATAAATAAATAAATAAAGGGGAGGAGACAAACAGTGTAAGTATGGCATGGAACTTTTGAGTAGAGCTATAAATCTAATTTCTCCATAAAGACACAAGGATTGTCAGTAATGAAAAGGGCAATAAATTAGCCTAGCTGCTCAAAAATGAGGCTAGGAAACAAAGAAGCTGAGGCCAATGACCAGCCTACAGTGCAGTTAGGAATCAAATAACAGCCTCTGAGTAATTTATTTTCAAGTTACGCTGGTTGCAAAATCGATGCAACACTGGACCACTGTGAAAAACTGCAATTACTTTGGAATTAAGAAATTTGGGCGTTGTGAGTAGGAGAGGTATTTACTTGATCTTCAGCTCTTGAAAGAGACAGTCTGATTTGGAGGTGGGTGGCTTTGTGTATAGCATATGTGACATATTTAAACTCTACGCAACATGGATATAATACAATGAGTATTCTAGTACTTCCTCACTAATCGTATTTCCATTTTGACTGTTGTTGCCGGCTTTCCCGTCTAACCTAAAAATTTTATACCCCTAGGAAGAATGAAGAACCCTGAGTGTGAGATTTAATGAGAGGATATGCCAAGTGCTATATCAAAGCGGGTCATGATTTTATTAAGTTGCACTAAACATTGATGACTGTTGGCCTCGAGCACTTTCAACCTCCCTGTTTCCTTGAAGTCAGGAATAACGTTGGAATTTTAAAATTATTCTCTACAGGGGATGACTTGAATTTCTAAGGCAGTCATTATGGAAGAGGCACGTTCCCGGTTGAAGACTGCTTCTCCTGGGTGCTGTCTCAAATGTATTTTTTGTATTTTGTATTTTGTATGCTTTGTGGTATATTTAAACTGCCAACCGTTGTAGTCTTTGAGATCCAACAAAGACTCCATTCTGTTAACTTTGGCACGCTTCTTTGCTAAGCTGAGAAATGTGCAACACGTTGGTGTCCGCTCAGAATTTGAAGGAAATCTACCAGCCTGGCCTCACCCTCATGTAACACATACTTGTGTAGCTTGTTCTTCCAAAGCCCCACTGGCGATCTTTGAGAAAAAAAAACAAAACTATCTGATTAGCAGTCATGCAACTCTACAATTTTCTGTGCTATCTAGAACAGCAATTCAGAGGGAATGAGCTGAAATAGTCACTTTTTTTTTTGAGTGTCAAAGAGGTGATGGGTGCTTATCACATGCTTATATAAATGATAATTTAACGTGAGGTGAAGAGCCTTATGGGAGAAATATATGGGCTGGTGATACTTAAAAATTAAAACACTTAGATCACAATCTAGGTCATAAGTATGCTATTATTTTGATATCTGTTTCAAAAATTTTGTATAGTTTCCTTTAAAAATTTAGTCTAAGTTCCAGTGACCTAATATATAAAAAACTCTATGTGTATGTATGTATACACACATATACACGTATATGGTATATATACATACATACACATAAAAGGCTATATATAAAAGGTTGTAGATATAAAAGGATATATGTAAAGATCCTTTTATGTATTTGCATGTAATATCCTTTTAGGTCTATATTCTCTCTCTGTGTCTGACTATATATATGCTTATACATATATTCTTTCTTAGAAAATAATCTTGATATAGCTGGAGGGTCGTAAATGTAGATACTTGTCAGTCAATTCTCAAGATCCAGGAATGACTTTGGGAGGCCGAGGTGGGCCGATCACGAGGTCAGGAGCTCAAGATCAGACTGGCCAACATAGTGAAACCCCGTCTCACTAAAAATACAAAAATTAGCCGTACTTAGTGGTGCGCGCCTGTAGGCCCAGCTACTTGGGAGACTGAGGCAGGAGAATTGCTTGAACCTGGGAAGTGGAGGTTGTGGTGAACTGCGATCAAGCCTCTGCACTCCAACCTGGGCAACAGAGTGAGACTCCATCTCAAAAAAAAAAAAAAAAAAAAAAAGTCCAGGAATGAACTATTTTCATGGGCAGGAAAGACATAGAAAGAGAGATAGATTACTCTTACAAACATTGTCCACTCAGCAGTTATACTGGAAAGAAATATTATTCACTGTAAAGGCAACTGAAAAAGAAAAAAAATTGGACAGTGCTGGTTGCTGAATCAATTTACTGAAATTTCTTAGCTGTCTCTGCAAATTGAACTCTTGTTGGCACTGATGAATATCCAGGATAATGCTAGACACAGAAGAATGTCAACTTGGCTGCATCAGCGAAGATAATGCTTTGTAGCTACCTTCAATCCAGAGAAAGTAGTTTAAAAGGGTAACAGAATTACACCTTGGTATTTATTTTTCTTTCTTTTAAAAATATTTTTATTCTCTTTAGAGAAAGTTTAAAGTTCTTGAGACCTATATTTACTGCTAACTTTCTTTGTGTTTTTTTTTTTTGAAATGGAGTCTCACTCTGTCACCCAGGCTGGAGTGCAGTGGGGTGATCTCAGCTCACTGCAACCACCACCTCCCAGGTTCAAGTGATTCTCGTGCCTCAGCCTCCCAAGTGGCTGGGAATACAGGCATGTGCCACCACACCCGGCTAATTTTTGTGTTTTTAGTAGAGATGGAGTTTCACCATGTTGGCCAGGTTGGTCTTGAACTCTTGACCTCAAGTGATCTGCCTGCCTTGGCCTCCCAAAATGCTGGGATTACAGGCATGAGCCACTGTGCCTGGCCTCTGCTAACTTTCAACCATGACATTTACCTCTGTCGTTATCACCTTTCACCTTGGCCATCATTATAGATTCATAGTGTCCAGCTTCAAAAGGGCCCTTGGCACTGCTCTGTGGTCACTCTGGTCTCCATCTCAGGACAAGGCATGTCCCTAGGGCTCAGACCCTCGTTCTCCCCAACTCCTCAGGTGTATTGGGTTCTACCCTGCTCCTCTCACTTTGGGCTTTTCTATCTTCCTCACTAACATGGCTTTTTCCTTCAGCATTTAAACTTATCCTTTACCAAGAAAACGCTTGGTTTTCTAAAAGATATCACACACTATCAGTCCTGGTTGTTTGTATAACGTTTCTCCCTTTGCATTGAAAATCTTCACCTAGCTGCTAGATAAGAGTTTTTGCAACCAATCGTGGTCATCCTCTCCTCCTGGAAATCAGATCTTGTTCTCCAAGACTGGGATGGACCCCTCTGACTCTGTTCCTCTTATTCCTGTATCTATCACATCACAGGCTCTATCATGATGAATTGCAACTGTTTATTGGCTTATCTGTCTTCTCTATTATGTTGTAAATATCTCAAGAGCAGGGGTTACAGCAAAGGAATATATATTATCTTTGGATGATGATGATGATGATGATGGTTTAGTAATAATGATATAATGATAAAGATGACAATAACATTAATGATGACTATGATGCTGCTGCTGATGATGGTGATGGTGGTGGTGATGATGATGACGATGACGATGATGATGTTGATGCTGGTGATGTCCAGCAATATTGAATGCTGTTCATGTGCCAGGCACTGTACTAAGTGCTTTACATGAATGATCTTATTTTACCCTCACCTTGATACTATGAAGCAGGTTCCGTTTTTTTTTTTAAATTATACTTTAAGTTCTAGGGTACAGGTGTAGAACGTGTAGGTTTGCTACATATGTGTACATGTGCCGTGTTGGTTTGCTGCACCCATTAACCTGTCATTTACATTAGGTATTTCTCCTAATGCTATCCCTCCCCCATCCCCCCACCCCACAACAGGCCCTGTTGTGTGATGTTCCCCGCTCTGTGTCCGAGTGTCCTCATTGTTCAATTCCCACCTATGAGTGAGAACATGTGGTGTTTGGTTTTCTGTCCTTCCGATAGTTTGCTCAGAATGATGGTTTCCAGCTTCATCCATGTCCCTACAAATGACATGACCTCATCCTTTTTTATGGCTGCATAGTATTCCATGGTGTGTATGTGCCACATTTTCTTAATCCAGTCTATCATTGATGGACATTTGGGTTGGTTCCAAGTCTTTGCTATTGTGAATAGTGCCACAATAAACATACGTGTGCTTGTGTCTTTATAGTAGCATGATTTATAATCCTTTGGGTATACACCCAGCAATGGGATGGCTGGGTTGAATGGTATTTCTAGTTCTAGATCCTTGAGGAATCGCTACACTGTCTTCCACAATGATTGAACTAGTTTAAGTCCCACCAACAGTGTGAAAGCGTTCCTATTTCTCTACATCCTCTCCAGCACCCGTTGTTTCCTGACTTTTTAATGATCACCATTCTAATTGGTGTGAGATGGTATCTCATTGTGGTTTTGATTTGCATTTCTCTGATGACCAGTGATGATGATGAGCATTTTTTCATGTGTCTGTGGACTGCATAAACGTCTTCTTTTGAAAAGTGTCTGTTCATATCCTTTGCTCACTTTTCAATGGAGTTGTTTGATTTTTACTTGTAACTTTGTTTAAGTTCTTTGTAGATTCTGAATATTAGCCCTTTGTCAGATGGGTAGACTGCAAAAATTTTCTCCCATTCTGTAGGTTGCTGTTCACTCTGATGGTAGTTTCTTTTGCTGTGCAGAAGCTCTTTAGTTTAATTAGATCCCATTTGTCAATTTTGGCTTTTGTTGCCATTGCTTTTGGTGTTTTAGTCATGAAGTCCTTGCCCACGCCTATGTCCTGAATGGTATTGCCTAGGTTTTCTTCTAGGGTTTTTATGGTTTTAGGTCTAACATTTAAGTCTTTAATCCATCTTGAATTAATTTTTGTATAAAGTGTAAGGAAGAGATCCAGTTTCAGCTTTCTATGTATGGCTAGCCAGTTTTCCCAGCACCATTTATTAAATAGGGAATCCTTTCCCCATTTCTTGTTTTTGTCACCTTTGTCAAAGATCAGATGGTTGTAGATGTGTGGTATTATTTCTGAGACCTCTGTTCTGTTCCAAGCAGACCTAATAGACATTTATAGAACTCTCCACCCCAAATCAACAGAATATACATTCTTCTCAGCACCACATCACACTTATTCTAAAATAGACCACATAGTTGGATGTAAAGAACTCCTTAGCAAATGTGAAAGAACAGACGTCACAACAAACTGTCTCGCAGACCACAGTGCAAACAAATTAGAACTCAAGATTAAGAAACTTGCTCAAAACCACACAACTGCATGGAAACTGAACAACCTGCTCCTAAATGACTGCTGGGTAAATAACAAAGTGAAGGCAGAAATAAAGATGTTCTTTGAAACCAATGAGAACAAAAACACAACGTACCAGAATCTCTGGGACACATTTAAAACAGTGTGTAGAGGGAAATTTATAGCACTAAATGCCCGTAAGAGAAAGCAGGAAAGATCTAAAATAGACACCCTAACATCACAATTAAAAGAACTAGAGAAGCAAGAGCAAACACATTCAAAAGCTAGCAGAAGGCAAGAAATAACTAAGATCAGAGCAGGACTGAAGGAGATAGAGACACAAAAACCCTTCAAAAATCAATGAATCTAGGAGCTGGTTTTTTGAAAAGATCAACAAAATTGATAGACTGCTAGCAAGACTAATAAAGAAGAAAAGAGAGAAGAATCAAATAAATGCAATAAAGAATGATAAAGGGGATATCACCACCAACCCCACAGAAATACAAACAACCATCAGAGAATACTATGAACACCTCTACACAAATAAACTCAAAAATCTAGAAGAAATGGATAGATAAGAAGTTGAATTGCTGAATAGACCAATAAGAGGCTCTGAAATTGAGTCAATAAGTAATAGCTTACCAACCAGAAAAAGTCCAGGACCAGATGGATTCACAGCCGAATTCTACCAGAGGTACAAAGAAGAACTGGTACCATTCCTTCTGAAACTATTCCAATCAATAGAAAAAGAGGGAATCCTCCCTAACTCATTTTATGAGGCCAGCCTCATCCTGATACCAAAGCCTGGCAGACACACAACAAAAAAAGAGAATTTTTAGACCAATATCGCTCATGAACATCGATGCAAAAATCCTCAATAAAATACTGGCAAACCAAATGCAGCAGTACATCAAAAAGCTTATCCACCATGATCAAGTTGGCTTCATCCCCGGGATGCAAGTCTGGTTCAACATACGCAAATCAATAAGTGTAATCCATCACATAAACAGAACCAAAGACAAAAACCACATGATTATCTCAATAGAGGCAGAAAAGTCCTTCGACAAAATTCAACAGCCCTTCATATGAAAAACTCTCAATAAACTAGTTATTGTTGGAAAGTATCTCAAAATAATAAGAGCTGTTTATGACAAACCCACAGCCAGTATCATACTGAATGGGCAAAAACTGGAAGCATTCCCTTTGAAAACTGGCACAAGACAGGGATGCCCTCTCTCACCACACCTATTCAGCATAGTGTTGGAAGTTCTGGCCAGGGCAATCAGGCAAGAGAAAGAAATAAAGGGTATTCAAGTAGGAAAAGAGGAAATCAAATTGTCCGTGTTTGCAGATGGCATAATTGTATATTTAGAAAACCCCATCGTCTCTGCCCAAAATCTCCTTAAGCTGATAAGCAACTTCAGCAAAGTCTCAGGATACAAAATCAATGTGCAAAAGTCACAAGCATTCTTATACACCAATAACAGACAGAGAGCCAAATCATGAGTGAACTCCCATTCACAATTGCTACAAAGAGAATAAAATACCAAGGAATCCAGCTTACAAGGGATGTGAAGGACCTCTTCAAGGAGAACTACAAACCACTGCTCAACAAAATAAAAGAGGACACAAACAAATGGAAGAACATTCCATGCTCATGGATAGGAAGAATCAATATCGTGAAAATGGCCATACTGCCCAAGGTAATTTGTAGATTCAATGCCATCCCCATTAAGCTACCAAAGACTTTCTTCACCGAATTGGAAAAAACTACTTCAAAGTTCATATGGAACCAAAAAAGAGCCTGCATTGCCAAGACAATCTTAAGCCAAATGAACAAAGCTGGAGGCATCATGCTACCTGACTTCAAACTATACTACAAGGCTACAATAACCAAAACAGCATGGTACTGGTACCAAAACAGAGACATAGACCAGGTTCTGTTTTTATCCCTATTACATAGAGCAGTTCTCAGGAAGGTTAAGTAACTTTCTCAAGGTCACATGACTTGTGGGCGTTGGTTTTGAACTCCCCTGCAGAGCTGTACTCTTATTAAACAGCTAGTACATTGAATTTTCAGTTTCTGGAAAACATCTTGGTGACTGTGTTGCTGTTAGAGAATTATTGCATAGCTTGTTAACTTATAATAGCATAAATCATCACAGTGGTAGGCATGTGAGCATACACATGAAACTGACTGTTAAAAAAAACTGACCAATCAGTTTAAATGTTTAGAATATCCAACAAATCAACATTTAGCTGAAATGAGTACTTTGACAAGTGCACTTTTAGGTTTACATTTGTGTATATACAATGTAGAGGGATTGATAAAGCTGTATTTTAAGAAACCAATTAGAAAATAAAATCTGCGAGCTGTGCTTCTCTCATGGTAGTTATAGAAGCTACTGCTCTGAATTTACTGCTAATTTAGATTAATTTCTATCCCACCAGCTGCATGCGAAAGAATGTTCTCCACATTTTCTTTTTAAAAAAGTGAGGTAAAACACTTCCACGCAGCATGTTCTATACCTCATTTTTAAATGACCTTAAATGTGGAATAGTTTTAAATAAATATTCGATTTTCTTACTTGATTCTGTCATCAGTGGCATAAACAAACTAACTTTGTTTATTTTAATGTCTGGAGCTTCTGCTCTAAGACATATGTGAGCAATTATATCATCCTAACATCTTAACTCACCTTTTTCTGTTTTAAAAAGACAAGCATAATTTGCTTTTTTCTTCTCCTCTTCATTTATTGCCAATGTGTTGATGTTCATCATTTCTAAATAATATGGCAAACACGTCAATGGCTCCTTTCTTCAAGAAGGCCAAATGTTGTAACATTTGGATATTTTTAAGGATATTTGAAATAAATGTTTTTATATTTTGGGAAACAGCTTTCTTAGTTTTCATTGAAAAAAAACCCCATAAAACATTCTCCATAGGTAGTAATTTAGGTACATTTACAGCAACAAAGTAAAAGAGGCATCAGTCTAGTAGTTTCGGAAATAGATGAAGAATGAAAATGTCTATTACAGCTGAATGTAGATAATTAAAACCAAAAGGACAAGGGACAGTAGAGAAATTCTCATAATATTAAAATATGGGGTTGTGTGAAATATGCTTATGTACCATCTTGTAATAAAGTGTTGTGGCAAGCATTATAAATCAAACCCATAAAGTAGTGGAAGTAGAATTTATGTACCTATAACAGCCCTGTGCATACTGTCTTAAATGATATGTGCTTACAGAGCGAGTGAATGAATCTTAGAGACAGCATAGGGTAGTGTTTAATTACACAGGTTCCACCACCTGGATTCTGCCACTGGGTTTGCCACATCCTAGTGATGTGATGTGGGACAAACAAGTTGGTTTCTCTGGGCTTTTGCTTATATGTATAATATGGATAATAATGGTACCTTCATGATAGCATTGTTACGAGGATTAAATGCCTTGATATAGAAGGCATTTTGACAGTCTCTGGCACATAGTAACCTTATATGTGTAAGCTTTGGTTGTATGATTGTTTTTCATTCTTATTCTTCTCAAAGGAATAAAGTGAAGGGGAAGCTAATAGTATCAGAACTCATCTGCTTTGATATGAAGAAAAACATGCAAGCATCACAACACAAGGTTAAACTGCTGAAAGGGGTCCAATTCCAATGAACTAACACCCAGATGCGAAGTGACCTGAGAGCGGAAAACTGAACCTCAACTTGTGTATCTGCTCCAGTCGGTTGCTAGTGACAGTGTGAAATGACAAGCTGAGGAGGCAGGAAGGCTGGTGTGGACCTCGGGGAGGAGCGTGCTGCGGTCACGTGATGTTTGCCAAGTGTCAGGAGCTGTGGGTGTTGCAGTTCACCCCATATTTTCCTTCCCTTGCCTAGAGCAAGTTCACACACCCAGGCCTGCTGATTGAGCCAAATTCACTTCTTGTGAAAGAGTTGAGAGAGAGAGAGAGAGAACACTCATCTCTATCAATTTGACCAGGATATAGCTCTACCTGCTTCTATCAGCTGAGGCCAAATGTTCAGCTAAGCAGAGTCAGGAAATCCTTCAGCTGCCTGCCAAATAGTCCTTTATCCTGTGAGGTGGGACCAGTTTACTAAAATTTCCCTTTCTTTGGCAAAGGCCCCTGCTAAATGCTCCTGAACAATGTCTGCAATGCACTTTCTAATGGGCTTAACAAATTACAAAGTAACAATTTTTATCATCCATGGAGAATTTCTTCACCACTATCTTCAAATTCCCAAAGTGTCTTGTCTAATCCTACTATTTGTCTTCACTCACAGTAACTCACTAATCAATGACATTCGTGGAGTCTGATGAATCACCTAGTAAATGGCTGTTATGCCTTAAAGTCAGCATATCAAGCATGTTGGGATATTTGAAGAAACCTGCAAAGTAACACTCTTTATATGCATCATCTCACTAAGTTTATAAGCATCCTGAACAGTACATACTATCCCCGTTTTACAGTTGAGAATACTGACACAGAGAGATATGTAACTCTTCCAAGATTACTTATCTAGAAATGGGCAGAACTGGAATTTCAGGTATATCTGACTCTAGAATCATAGTTCATCATTTTCACTTGTTTGCTTTTCTGATGAGTTTGTAGGTACTCTTACTCTTGTTGTCTTACTCTTGTGCCAATGTAAAATCTAGCTCCATGGAAAAGAGGCCACTGGGAATGGCCAGGTTGTAATTATCTAGTCATCAAACATTACAAAGGAACTGACTGAGCACGAAGGCTAGAAGAGACCAACTCTTGGCCTTGGTCACACCACTGGACAAGCAGGTGCTACTATCCCTGGTTAAGCAGGATGCCTCTGGGGCCAGCACAGCCTTTTACGTGTGGGCGTCAGATATTGGCTGGACAGTTGGAGGAGGACTGGGCAGATAGGGTGTTGGGAATGCAACAGCATCTGGGATCTCTTTATATTGATAAGTTCTATATTCCAGATTAATGTGTTAGTAAAATAACTAAAAAAATCTATCAGATTCGCATTTCATGTAATACCTTAAACACTTGTGCATACCAGCACAAAGCAGAACCTGAAAGAGCTCAATCTGGATGGATTGTATACCTGGCTGATGGAAGACACACAGTTTAAAAATAATGGAAACTATGACCATGCTTTGCAGCAAAGAGCTCTCACAGTCAGGTGCAAATAATCATGCCTGAGAAGGTAGGAAAGGATGTAAAACAGGCTAGGCTAGCTTTCGGAGTTTGATAAATTTCAGAAGATTTGAAATCCTGGATCATCTTATTGTTCTTTTACTTAAAGAGAAGTCTTGACCAAAATATCTGTGAACATAAGATTGAAAATGAGAGAATAAGCTTTTAATTTCAGCTCGTGTAGATGTAGGTCAGAACAGAGTGGAGCCTCTATAGTAACTTCCAGCTGTGAGCAGAACTGTTCTCTCTCACCCCTTCCCCCAGAAGATCCCAGGAGCTCTGTGTCACTCCCTGAAGATTTTACGTAGACAGGAAGTTGTTTAAAGACTATCTCTTGGATCCTCACAGAGGGACTCCAGTGCACTTCCTGAAAACCTACGAAAAAATAGTTTTATATTTAGTGAAAATGAATGGAAATGTGAGTGTCAGCTGACATTGTCTTCTGAAGTCAAAATTTAGGAACAAATCCCGGATGTGGGAGACGAGAGAGACACCTGTCTGGGTTTTTCCAGACACATGAATGTGATGAAAAACAAAAATGGTGGTAGAGAAGGGCTGTCCTAGATTTACAGAGACTGAAGAGACTTAATAACAAGTGCAATGTGTGAACGCTGAGTGGATCTTAGGTTAGGAAAAAAAAGTTGCGAAAGACATTTTTGGAGACAATAAGTATTTCAAGGTGAAGTCTTATAATGACTGTAATTTGCTATTAAACCACTTAGAAGAAAAAAAAAAGGGGATCAAACTAGAGAGATAAAGAAAACATAGTAAAATATTAACAGTTGGTGAATCTAAGGAAAGAGAATACAAGTGCTTCATGATACTATTCATTCTGCTTTTTTGAAGGTTTGAAAGTTTTATAAATAAAAAATTGGAGAACACAATCCCTAAGACTGCGTCTCTTTTCTGGAATGCCACATGCAGAACTCATCTCACAGATCAGCAACTCTCTTCTGAGTGTCCACCAGGTGCAGACGTCTTCTTGAGACATGTTTTATGTTTTGCTTATTTCTATTTTGTCTTTCCCAGAATGGTGACTTGGCTTTGCACACACTCAGCACTTTGAAGTACTGCTATAATTTTTAAAGTAAATTCCATTTTAAATAAGTGCTGCTTGCTAGATGAGTCACCTTGGACAATTTACTTCACATTTGAGAGTGTATCATCTCCCTGATTCCTGACACTCCCATTTGTGAAAACTTCATCTCCAAGTTTCTCCTCTTGGGTGGTTGGTTTCTGAAGATGCCCAGAGCTCATGCTGTGTCTGGGAGTGACCACAAGATGGCACTGTTTCAGAACACTGTTCTACTGGGAAGGAGGACATGAGAGTGTAGTTGAGCCATTGACAAAGCAAGCTTCAATGGCAGAAGGCTGGCAGATCGAATGCTGTGTTGGATATCCAAAATATTTGAAACAAAGACCTAGTAGGTGGACTGGGAGAAAGACAATATGAGTTGTCCTTGTTATATCCCTTGCCTAGAGCTCAATCAATTTATATAACAATATTCCCATGGAACTTGAAGTATTTTCTTGTTTGTACCACCACTGAGTTTGTAATTTTCCTCCAGTTGTCTCTGTTGTCATGTGTTAATGCAACTTCACTTGGCATTTTTCCTGGTTACCCATGAGCCACTAAATTTACTATGTAAGACATACAAACTGCATTCTACATTATGCTCTCTATTTGTGGTACACATTCTAAATATGACTAACAATGAATATTCTTGCCTCCTATATGTATCCATAGAATTATAGATTTTTGGATGTTACCATGATCCATCCATCAACCTTAAAAATCAAAGAAGAAAATGTTTCTCATTTAGAACCATTGTGTATGTTCTAACCATTATGTAGGTTGGACTTTTATATTCTGTAAGGATCTGGTGACTGAAATGTATGATTTTGATGACATTGCAACAAAGCAAACCAAAGTCATCTTTGTCCCAAGTCCAGTGGAGACTCAGTAAATTCCAGAAGAGTCTAATAGAAACAAAACTTGATGACTATGCAATTTTCTTTGGATGAGCTTCAAATTGAGGCTATAGATCACTGTGAATGTCTAGGAGAGTTCAGTGTTGCTGAAACCGACCCAAAGCTTGAGAAGAGGATAGGAGGCTGTTCTGGGATCCTCTTGCAAATGTGTCCCTTATTCCATAAATCTGCTTGTCCTTGTCTCTGGTGAGGGCTCTTTGGCAGGACTCTTTTCATTTCTGCAAGGTGAGCTTGATGTCTGGTGACGCATCATTTGGGGTCTTTTTCTCTGACAGCCTCCTGATAAATTCTTCCCCAAATAGACAGCCACGTGAGTAACTGTGTTTAATGGATTATCTCTTTAGGACAGTATAACCTTTGGATTATTCTGGGCTGAGTGAAGTACAAATGTTTATCTTCCACTTGGCAAACCTGCAGAATTAAGCTCATTTATCAGGTCAACCGGCAAAATGGCTTCCTACTGTGTAAAGATGCAGTGGTGTGCATAGAAAAGTTCATACTTGGACTGGGGCCTATGAACCTAAATTGTCATAGGCTGCCTTAGTGGTTAGTGTATGTTTTGCTATTTCACAATTATGGATTATCTTTTTTTTTTTTTAACATGGAGTCTTGCTCTGTCACTCAGGCTGGAGTGCAGTGGCCAATATCAGCTCACTGCAACCTCCACATCCTTGGTTCAAGCGATTCTCCTGCCTCAGTCAGTAGCTGGTATTACAGGGGCATGCCACCGTGCCCAGCAAAGTTAGTAGCGATGGGGTTTCTGCTATATTGGTAAGGTGGGTCTCGAACTCCTGACCTCAAGTGATCTGCCAGCCTCAGCCTCCCAAAGTGCTGGTATTACAGGAGTGAGCCACTGTACCTGACCTACAGTTATGGATTATCTTTTGTTTCTGATTTTCTGAAAGCTCCAGGGATTAACTGTGAACTGGGATGAATTATTGTGAAGTCTACTGTTCTGCCTATAAACACTAGAGTCAGTATTTTGCCTCTGACATCATGATACACTATTGTTATCCAGACTCCATTCTTCAGATTTGCATTTGATCACTGATTAAGTTTTTCCCCCCTAAAGTGGAACACACTTTATCACCCTGGAAAGTAATGACTAGAGCTAAAGTTTTTATTTTATTTTTTATTTTTTTGAGACGGAGTCTCGCTCTGTCGCCCAAGCTGGAGTGCAGTGGCGCGATCCTGGCTCACTGCAAGCTCCGCCTCCTGGGTTCACGCCATTCTCCTGCCTCAGCCTCCCGAGTAGCTGGAACTACAGGCGCCCGCCACCGCGCCCAGCTCATTTTTTGTATTTTTAGTAGAGACGGGGTTTCACCATGGTCTCGATCTCCTGACCTTGTGATCCGCCCGCCTCGGCCTCCCAAAGTGCTGGGATTACAGGCGTGAGCCACCGCGCCCGGCCTGAGCTAAAGTTTTTATAACAGACCCTATCTTTCTAATTGTTTATAAAACTTTAAAATTAGGAAAAGACTGGAATAATTTAGAAATGCATTAAGGCAGTTATTTCCTGATTGGTTGCATGAAGTTACCACAGTTTCTAACATCTGTTCCTTTCAATACGTTAGCAAACTGCACCATCTCAGGTCGTTAGGATAGGAACTGGCCAGGGTATCCCATTTTGCCTTTAAAGTAGTTCCAGTGTCCTGCAGGATGTAAGGATTCCAACATTAAACAATAGCTAATGGTAGCTATGCTGCCAGGAAGAAAGATTTCAAAACAACAGATTAAGCAAGATGACATACTCTTTTATGGTTCAAAGAGTGTAAAATATAAGATGGTGTAAATATTGAATGAAAGAGAGTTGTTTTCATCTGAGTGGAAACTTAGTACTAAATCTCTCAACTGAGATGAATTCAGTAGTGTTGGAGATGTGAATGATTCTGACCTGATCCCTGCTTCCTTCAAATGGCTGAGCCATGAGTCCTCACTACTGCCTGATAGGTTCTCATCTCTTTCTTTTTTCAGGATGTTTGAAATTTTAGATTTTTAGCACACAGAACAACTCCACAGGTCGTCTTCTGTTTTCTTCTTCTTCCTCTTCCTCTTCCTTTTCTCCTCCTCCTCCTCCTCCTCCTTCTTCTTCTTTGATAGGATCTTGCTCTGTTGCCCAGGCTGGAGTGCAGGGACACAACCATAGCTGACTGCAGCCTCATCCTCCTTGGCTCAAGTGACCCTCCCACCTCAGCCTCCTGAATAGCTGGGATTGCAGATATGTGCCACCATGCCTGGCTAATATTTTATTTTTTGTAGAGACAGAGTCTCCTTATATTGCCCAGGCTGATCTCTAACTCCTGGCCTCAAACTATCCTCCTGCCTTGGCCTCCCAAAGTGCTGGGATTACAGGTGTGAATCACTGCACTCAGTCAATATGTGATTTCTTAATCACCCAGAGCACCCAGCTTTATTGTTTGCCAAAGATCGCGTTCATGAGATACTCTGGCTGGAAAGGGTATCTTACAAGCTAAAAAATTTTTATGACAGAAGCTCTTGCTAAGAGCATTGAATTATGATGTTAATGTGGTGTCTCAATTTATTAAATTTACTTTATTAAGGGAATTAATATCATTATAACAATATTGATGATGGCATATCCTGAATTTACAAAGGACTTTTCTACCTGTTGACTCATTGGGAACCACCAGGGCGAAAGAGAACCTGTGAAAGGAAATTAAATCTTGGGATCCCCAACTCATTCAATCAATGTGAAAAGTTAAAACTGGATCATGCCTCCCCCTTTTGGTTCCTAAATGACACAGCTACAAGATGAAGAGCTGCAAACCTCCCCCATATTTTGCCCACAGGGAAATTCCTAGTGAGCTGCAAGATCTTTACCCTAAGGTGTTTCTGTTAAGATTTCACCATGTCAATGTAAATTGATAGATTATCTTTACAGGTGCAGTCACCCCCCTGCTCACCAGACACAAATACATAGCTGATTGCTCCCCTGCCCCATTTTACATAATATCTTATGTAAAAATGCAGATTCTGGCTGGGCGTGGTGGCTCACGCCTGTAATCCCATCACTTTGGGAGGCCGAGGTGGGCAGATCACAAGGTCAGGAGTTCGAGACCAGTTGAGACAACATAGTGAAACCCCGTCTCCACTAAAGATACAAAAAATTAGCTGGGTGTGGTGATGGGTGCCTCCCAGCTACTTGGAAGGCTGAGGCAGAGAATCACTTGAACTCGGGAGGCAGAGGTTGCAATGAGCTGAGATCGCGCCATTGTATTCCAGCCCTGGCAACAGTGCGAGACTCCATCTCAAAAAAAAAAAAAAAAAAAAAGCAGATTCCCTGCATTTTTCCTCTGCCCCATTTGTCTATGTTATCTCATGTAAAAAATGCACATCCACTGAGCCAGACAAAAGCATGAATGACTATTTTTTCCTACCCCCCCTTACATGAAAATTGTGCACTTCTCAATATTCCACCCTTTCACTTTTAAATTTAGAGGTCTCAAAATCATCTTCAGAGAAAGGCATAGACCTGTCTTCCAGGCACGTGTCCTTAACTTGGGCAGAGAAACCTCGTAAAATGATTGAGACTTGTCTCATCATTTTTCTCGATTGACAAACCTAATAATTTAAGTAAATTTGACACCAATAGTTTTTATACCTTTCTTGAAGCAGCCATGTGAAAAAAATAGAAAGTGCCATGATATTAACGTCGTTATTGTGTAATGAGCTGAAAAAGAACAGTAGTTTACCAAGCATGTAGAACTAATAGTCTAAGAAGAACAGTTCAAAGAAACCCTGGATGAGTTCCCTGTCATTGAAACTAAAAAGAAACCACAGAATTGGGGTGTGTTGATACATGCCACTAGAGGGGCCTCCATGGGACTGATTCTAGTAGGAAGAAAAGTTAGGTTTATTGTCCATTGACAGCCATGCCTGTTCCAGTAGTGTGAAGCTTAACTACGCCCTAGGAGCTAGATATTTTTCAGCTCAGCGAGACAGAGCAATCAACCATGGTCTCACACAACCAGCATGTGGTAGGGTGAAGGTTATCACCCAGATCTGTCTGACTCTGTAACCAAGCCCTTTGCCTGAAGGCAGCAGTCACCTTTAGGAGCACGACAAGGTCTTTATCTGAGGAATAGACTGTATCAATCATTTCAACGTCACTGCTGGCCAGTGATACAGAAACAAACTCAATTCAACTTGGATTCTCCCTGAATCCTGAAAATGTCCCTGAGTTCTGAAATGGTTCTGATGGAAGCTAGAGATAATGGTAATCATCAGGACAATTAATTGACACTTCTCAGACTTCTTGTCTACCTTTCTACCTACAACTCAAAGGGAAACATTCTTTTTTTTTTCTTTTTTAAAATTGAGATTATCAGGAAGGATCAGAAAGGCTCAGTCAGGGTGCTGCAAGGCCTGATTACACAGAGTTATTAATCACGTTTCATTCTTCTGCAATTGTCATGTTCGGATCTGCCCTCCAAAAGGAGAAACAGGTAAAGATGATCCCACCTGATGAGGAAATAACCTTCTCTACAGAAATGTGATGTCAAGACATTCAATACTTTTTTGAGGTTAGTAATGTAAGAATAACTACGTAGGGGCAGGGAAAGTCAGAGATGCTAGAACCAGGATCTCGAATCATAGATTTCAGATTCTTGCAAATTGGAACGGCTAATGTGTTAGCTAATGGGTATTGAATAATGTATTCCCATACTATACCTCTCCAAGTAATACCCACATCCCATTATAGTACTTTTTCATTCTTGTAAGGTAAAAAAGTTAATTTAGCTTTTTCTCAAATTGGGAGAGTTTGGCCAGAGAAGAGAAAAATTTCTATGTGGAAAAGGAAGCAATTTTAAATGCTTTTTGGTCTGTTCATGTTCACGATGCCTTGTATCCTTCTCAACCAAGGTCTCATATTACTTCAGGAACAGGGTGAAGTTTAAGTTAATGTTGATGATATTTGTGGCTTTCCTGAGGGGGAAGGAGAGGCAGAAGTTGCTCATGCAAGAGCATCACATGAAGGGAATATTGGGCCAAGAATAAAATGCTCAGATCCAGAGACTTCACCTTCCTTGTGCGTACCCAATACCTTAATTATGCAGAACAAATTCATTCCATGTCATCTCCCCTTTAGCTTTGATGCCCATTTTCCTTACAGATATTTACATGAAAATAGCATCATTGTTTATTAAGAATTTGTTTTTAAAACAAATTTGAAATTTGAAATTTAAATTGATATTTAAAACTCAAAAGTCACTATTTTTAAAGGGAGTGTTGCCCTCAGAAAGAGGAAAAAAAACAAATTCTTAATAATAAACAGTGATGCTATTTTCATGTAAACATCTGTCAGGAAAATGGGCATCAAAGTTAAAGGGGATATGACATGGAATGAATTTGTTCTGCATAATTATATATTACAAGAAATGTATGGTATATTCTTGAGGTAACATTAAGAGCTGCTTCTTATTACTAAATGTTTATAACTGTTATTATTTGTAGATATTGATTCAAATATACAAAAAGTATGTCCCTATGAATAAAATGAATACTTTCTATGTATTTGAAAATTACATTTTAAATTATTCTTATGTAGCACATTTACCAAACGTATTTCACTTATTATATGCAGAGGATACTTGAAAGTCAAAAAAAAAAAAAAAAAAAAAAAATAGTGACTTTTGTCACCAAGCCCTGAGGGATAGATCCACATTGTCCTGATTGTAACAATGTCTGTTAGTTGATAGGGAAACATGAAACTTCACAGTTAACATCAAAGTGAAGGCTCTGAGTTAAAATAGATACGCTTTTAGTGTAACTGGAAGCTGAAATATGCATAAACAATAACTTCTGCTGATAAATTCTGTATTAATTCTCCATAAAGGGCCATTGTTGGCCTTCTCAGATAGGCTGATGGTTTCAAAGAAGATCTGGTAAAAAGACTTCTTTAAAGGATCTTGCGCTCTGACAAATGATAAAATATATTTTAGAAGATTTCCTTAAGGGATCTTGGGTTCTGACACATTATGTAAGAAATCTTAACAGTATTATTTATAACTAAAGCTTGATTTTGAGCCCTTGCTTTAAGTTAGGGACTGTGCTAAGCACTTGGTATCCATTACCACACTTAATCATTACCACAGTAGTTGAGGCAGGACTTCTTACTGTCTGCATTTGACAGGTGAAGAATTTGTGTAGCAGAGAGGCTAAACAGCTCATCCCGGACAATATAGGCAGTCAACTGGCAGAGCAGAGGTCTGAGCTTGGGGAGTCTGCCATTATTGGTAGTGGACTTCATTAGCTGTTAAAAAACTATACTACCTCCCAACCATAATCCCATTGGTTGTTCATTCATAAAAGTCAAAACTTAAAAAAAATTTTAATTGTTAAAGAGCTGGAGAGTAAAAATTTCATTGCATAAGCAAAAATTCCCTACAGTGGACTCTTTTGTCTCATTAGGCCAATTCTAAAATCAATCAGAGCCTGAGTTTTTTGGCTTCTTTGTGCAAGGGCAGCATGAGCTTTTGAGCATCATTTGTTTTTGTAGTGACTTCAGGCATATCAATCCTCAGCGAAATGGCAGTCGTAGGATTGGCGGAGTCGTCGTCTGACCCACGGAAAGCAGACCGGCTCTCACTTGTTTCCTGCTCTCTCCGGAGCACACACCCATCCTTAAAGCTGTTTGAACAAGCCTCATTCAATAGTGAGACAGAATCAAGGGCCAGTGGGTGAGGAACAAGTCCTTCTAGAAAATATGTGGGCAAAGGGTTCAGTAGGGAGACAAGTTGTTCTCCTCTAATGTCCTCTTAAGGAACAGCACGCCTTTCTCTGCCAAAGAAATAATTCTCTCTTCAGAGAGCTGCCGCAGTGAATGTCCTTGAGTCCAAGTGGGCTGTCTCCTTAGGAGTGTGCTTGTGTGTCTATATCTGCTCTCTATGTATAGAGAATGATGCATGAGGCTTTGCAAAATGGAAAAGTAACTGGAACTGTTGATGAGCTGAAATGATAAAGGTAAACTGAAGTAAACAATATTTTATTTTAAAGAAAGGACAGAATGATACTCTCTTGGAGTTCATATTTTTCACCAAAAATGCCTCAGGCTTAATCACAGGCCTATCTTTACAAACATAGCTTCCAGGATGGCCGGATTAGATTGGATCTGTTTTTTCATCTCAACCACTCAAAGCACATCATATATTTTAACTTTTGTGAAAACTCGCCTTAATAAAAACTAAAGTAGTAATTAACAGTCTGAGCAGTTTAGCTGCCAAGAGTCCCTATGGCTCTTGCCTGCTTGTAGATCTACAAGGACAGGCGCTGCATACCAACAACCGTGGAACAGCATTGTTTCCTCTTTTACTTGTTCTCCACATACCTTATAACCAGTTCGGGATTACTACTATCCAATAAAAAGGTTTATTTTTTTTTCATTATTATGCTAGAAAATTGGTGATCAAATGCATCTTTTAAATGCAAAACATTCTTCCAAATGCATCTTTTAAATGCAAAACATTCTTTTGAGTAAGAGGCATTTCAATGAGATACTTTATTTCAGGATTTTCACCATCACACTAATCTTGAAATGGCTGGACCTGTGCGTGTGTGTGTGTGTGTGTGTGTGTGTGTGTATGCACGTGTGAATG